>NC_090932.1:746592835-747842835 GCF_040938575.1 Ambystoma mexicanum
CTTGGCTGTGGCGCTAGGGTTTACATTTGACACGGTAAAGCATGAGAGTGGCAGTTTAGTTCACTAGAATCCCGGGCCTCACTGTATGTGCATCATTTATTTAGTCTAAGGAGGATTTGATAGTTTGCTCAATGGCTCTTGTGTTCATTCTCTGCCTGTTTCCATTATTAATCACTTCTACTTGGACATTGCTTTTGTTTGTGGGTCTTGTGGTCTTTTCACACCAAATAAGCTTTAGCCGATTGTGGTCACTTTCGGAGGAGGTAAGTACATGCAAAAACATAACATACTTGATTAGGTTTCTTGGAATAAAGATGTAGTCGATGACTGAGGATTGGACTCCTCTTTTCCACGTTGGATGTCTAGTAAATGTCTAGTAAAATCCTTTTCAAAGTTCCATTCATCACATGCAGGTCATGGCTGGCCATCAGTTCCAGTCGTAGTTTCTCCTTTTATAAAGTCACAAGGCTAGCATCTGTATTGTCAGTGTTGTGATGTTTCCTGTTGAAGGATAGGTGGCCTTGAAGTCACTGCATAGGATGATGGAAGAGCTGCTCCAATTATATGCTTCATCAATAGCTTCTGCAAGGTGTACCCAGATCTCTTTCATGTCTATGTCACTAACATTCCAGTAGATGTTGATGTGTGACAGGTGTCTTTACCTAGGCTTTGCCGACGAGGTGCAGCCTTGTGTCTTTCTCAAGATGATGTACTGGAGAAAAACTCTCATACTACTGTTTTTAATTATCTCATATTTGCTTTGACGTTCATCAATGTTAGCAGACCCACTCGGATCTGCCTGCCTCACCCCTAATGGCCAGATTGAGGAGTGATGTAAAGTCTTGGAGGCAAATAAATTCCATGTCGTCCCAGGGTAGTGCTCCCTCTTCCAGCAGATGAGGGAAACCTCTCGTATTCCAGGATAAATGGGTTATGATGTTTTGTGGGTGCTCTCTGAGGGGTATTTGCTATTGCTTTTGTTTAGCTGCAAGTGCTGAGGGAAGCCAAGCCCACAATGTCTCTTCCATGTTAGCGTTGGAGGGCTGGGCTTGATGTGGCATCTTCTTGGACTGATGTATTCCTACTTCATGGTTAATGGTCAGAACCAGGTTAGATTTCTGAAATTTTGTTTGGGTCTCACCCTTAGATATTCGTGTGAAGTTCTTTCCTGAAAGATCTGAATCATGAGGCCCTTTCGATGGGCTTCTTGTTGTCCTTGAGGCATAGCCTCGACTTTCAAAGTTGTTCAAGCACTGTTGGTCACCCTGGATTGACTCGGTCTGTCAGAGTTGTTACGCTCTTCAGACCCCTTGGATTGGTCGGTCAGATTGAATTCCATCGTAAGAAAGCTTGCTGTTACTGTCAGGAGTAGGTTTTTTACTATTACAGAGTTCAGATGCAGGTGGACGAAGTCAGATCTCTTTTCTCTTCGGAACTCTACTATGGTGAAATCTTCACTAGTGATTTGCCTCAATTGAGGGATGCAGTGGCATAGTCTGACTGGGAAGAGAAAAGCCCTCCTGTTGCCCTTCTCGAAGTTGAATTAAATACTCAAACAAAAATGTTCAGATTCCTTTTAGTTTTATTTAAATTATAATTATGACAAAAATTGGCACATTTACGTCCAAAAGTAAAGAAAATGTTTGTTTAGGCAAAAATAAATTGTTTTGAGAGTATCAAAAGTTGAAGCTTTTAGGACAGTGTGAAATCTTGAGTTGTTTTCACTAAGATTTAGTCTTTATCCTTTGAGAAAGTCCTTTGAAATCTTGAGTTGTTTTCACTAAGATTTAGTCTTTATCCTTTGACAAAGTCCTTAGTTAAATGCACTAGGTCTTGTTTGTAAATTGAAATAAATCCTTGTTAGTTTGGGATCTTTATTGGTTTGGAGTCCTCAGTTCAATTCACAGGAGGAATATGAGATGAAATATCAAAGGGTGTAGACACCTACGTACGAGAAGGAACACTAGAATCCTAATGATCAGATCAGACAGAATCTATTCATTCTATTAAAACTGAAGTGAATCAACACCAACAACCAATTTGACTTGACCATAATTCTACACCCTTTGATATTTCATCTCATATTCCTCCTGAAGAACCACCGCGACCGTGCGGCGGACAAACACGTGTTGAGGAACTAACATTTTTTCAAGCCAAGGAACGTGGTTTCCACATTATTAGAATCTAAGGGAACACTACAAATTGAAGTACTCACTGCATTGATCTAAACTTCGATAGGACTTTTCAACCTACAAAGACTTTCTTAACCTATGAGACTTAGTGAATTGAACTAAGGACACCAAACCAATAAAGATCCCAAACTAACAAGGATGTATTTCAATTTACAAACAAGACCTAGTGCATTTAACTAAGGACTTTCTCAAAGGATAAAGACTAAATCTTAGTGAAAACAACTCAAGATTTCACAGGACTTTCTCAAAGGATAAAGACTAAATCTTAGTGAAAACAACTCAAGATTTCACGCTGTCCTAAAAGCTTCAACTTTTGATACTCTCAAAACAATTTATTTTTGCCTAAACAAGCATTTTCTTTACTTTTGGACGTAAATGTGCCAATTTTTGTCAGAATTATAATTTAAATAAAACTAAAAGGAATCTGAACATTTTTGTTTTAGTATTTAATTCAACTTCGAGACGCGCAACAGGAGGGCTTTTCTCTTCCAAGTTTGTCCTAGCCCAGGTCAGCCTCTGTGGCATCCCCCTACTGCAGCATCTTTATCATTACCATTCTGTATCTTTGCAATGTTCTCCACTTAGAGCGCCAACACTGTTTGAAAGGCTGAACCCTCTTTTCTGCATAGTCTGACTGCATTGTGCCTGTTTAAAATGGTAACAGCCAAAAAGACTGTATCCTTTTGTACGAATGGTACAAAAGACAGAAAAAGGCCTGTACCAATCGAACAAATGGGAAAATACTGAACTTGAGGAGCAGGGGTTGCGGGGGGTCCCCTGCTCCCCATGTTCATCATTTCTGGATTTGGGGGTTGCAGGTGGTGTCCCCCGCATAGGTGACACCCCCATTTAGACAAAAAAGTAAATATAAAGGAAAGGACCCTTCGGCGCCGGTTCCCAATCACGGAAGTGAAAGGGAACAGGCATCGCAGGGAAACAGCTAGTTGGCGGCACAGAGCAAAATGTGCCGCCATAAGGCAAGTAAGTGGGGGGGGGGGTCATGTATTTATTTTGGGTTGTTTTACCTTGACAGAAAAATGTATTTGTGGTAAAAACCGCTACAGTCTTTTCGGCTGCATGATTTTCCATCACAGTAAAACAACCCAAATCATTTAAAATAAGGCTGTCTCTCTCTCATCGGCCACTCTTTCCAGTCTTAGACAGTGAGAGTACTCTTTTATGGTGTGGGGATGGCTAGAATGTTGTTTCGTCCTCCTAGTCTCATAGTTCACTTCATTTAGCGGATTGCGGGTTGGTCTTAATTCTGTAGCCTCTCGATCTTTTGGCGACTGTGTATCTTTTGCAGGGTCCAACTAATGGGGGTATACTCCTTGGGGCCTTTGCTCTTGATGACATCATTATTCATGCAAATAGAATTTTTAGTGGTGGAATCGGAGCACATAGGCAGCTCTTGACTCCTTTCCTTATGCTCCGGTGATGTCATCTTGGTACCAACTTTATTTTCCTGTGCTTCAGCTTTATCAATAAGGTGCTCTCATATTTCAGCTAGTGTTACAAAAGGGGAGCCCCCTGGTGTATCCGTAGCAGAGATGACTGTACAGCTATGGTCCAGCTCGTGTATAGCAGGTGGGGTGGTCACTTCACCTGCTATTAATTCCCCTACTAGGTCTTCCTCACTCTTTGGAGGAATATCATTTTCATTTGCTTCAATCGAGTAGACAAAAAGATCAAGGAGGGGATCGAGTTTGCCTGGGGCATCTTATCTGCGTCTTTCTTTTAGGGTGCTTGTGCCTTCTTTTTGATAATGAGCTTCTTCAATTTATTTGCTTTAGTCCTCCCCTGTTGCTTGGTGACTTTTGCAGGCAATGTTCATTTAAAAAATAAAAAAAAAAAGCTTTTTGCTTCTTTACCACAGGAACGTTGAGTTCTCTGGGAGCTCCTTCCCTATTCTCGTTGTTATGACAGTTTGAAAATGATCCCTGCCATGACTTGCTTAGTTTATCCCCCTCCTTCTTCTGAGAGTTGCTAAGATCCTGTGCGGATTCAGGACAGGTCATACTTATTTCATGATCCACAATTACCACAATGTCTTTCTCAGTATTAGCCGTTATAGTGCCTTCCTCCGGGCCTACTTCACCAATTGAGCTTTCCAATAGAATGGTATGACCTGGGATAGGTTCCTCACGAGTTGAATTGTAATCTTGATGGGCATTTACAGTCATAATTCCCAGCTTAGGTTGAGGTTCACTGATACACCTATCGCTGTTTCTCTTTTTATATTTTGTGTCAAAGGTCAGTCTATCATCAGCCTCTCAATGGTTCTTTGCCATAATGTAGCCTTAGACTAATATAATTTTGGAGTGCATCATCGCTAGGAGGGTGGTGTGGTAGCCAAGGTGTCCTGAATGTCTTTATAGAACTTCATGAAGGAAGCCATTGCAATGGTGATCATGGACATTTGCGCAAGAGGATCTTGTTTAGATGTCCTAGAATGTTTAAAATCTGATTGTGTTGATGTAGATTGATGTGCTGTATTACCATTTGTATCCTTCATAGTGAAGCAGTTGTGGATGGTACTGGAAAGGTTTTGATTCAAGTGTGCACTGGCACCTAAGCATGTGTATTCATCCTTTTCAGTGGAATCTTTCTAGTGCACCCTTCCTTCCGAATGTTATCTAAGGATATGACCCTTGCTCTCAAGATCTCGATGTCTCGGTGCACATCTTCTGTCATGGTGCTCGAAGGCTCCTGACACTCTTTAACTGCTAACTCTTTTCTTGATGTCTTGGCATTATTTGCACTAGGAACTACATGCAACGGGTCTATGTTAGGTTTAATCAGATATTCCCCCTTCCCTTGCAATAGAGAAGAATTGGATGATAGATAGTCTGGGTTGTTGATGCGTTTGCCAGTTTCTTTCTAAAGGTTTCGCCGAAATGGGATCGTTGTTGGTAGGTCAACTGACAGTGAAGAAATTAGTAGAAGATCTCCCTAGTCCATAGTGCCCTCTAGCAATTTGGCATCTGATAGGTCTGGAGGGTGTGTTTCTGTCGAAGGTTGCACACCCATTTTTTCATTCAAATTCCTGTTATTACATGGGGGTAGTGAATGCATTGATAGTTTACTTGCCATCTGGTTGGGTTCATTATGCATAAGGGTAGGATTAAGACCTTTCTTCTGTCTCGCTGGACCTGCACATTTTTCATTTCAGCAGCTGTAAGACTGCCTGTATGTCCTTCCAAATAATAATGGTGTCCTCTGATGGGCTAGATTGGGGTTTATTAGTTCTAGAGCCCAATAAAAAGGAGGCCACACCCATTGGTCGGCAGATAGTCGTACTTTCTTCGGGACCACCGTCTGTCTTTTCTCAATGGACAGAGACATAAATCCCGGAGTTACAGGTGACGACCGAGATGGCTTTAGTGTTGGCTAAGAAGAATGTATCTATGGCTGGTTCAGCAGGGGTAACGGTTCCTTTTTTTAAACTGCATTGGAAGTTAACAGCTGAAACAGTCTTAGGCGTCTTTTCAGTGGTAAAGGTGAAGTGCAAAATATAGCAGCTGCCACCCCACCCCCAAAGTGTGACGCTGGACTCTGTTCTCTGGCATAGCGGACTAATGAGGTCTTGGCTGCTGGAAGAATAAGCCCGGGGGTGTTCTAAATTTGCGAGCGCTAACCCTTCCACTCCTGTATAGTCAGCTTTTGACCCATCGGAACAGAAACCAAATTCTCGGTTAATGGAGACAGTGGAACAGGTTTGAATTGGTCCGGGGAGGGGTTGGCGGGTTGTGTTACAGCACTATGGGGAAGGTAACCGTCTAAGTTTTCGAAAGCATCAGGTCGGGGAGCAAAGGGAGAACTTAGTACCGTCCCCATTTCTCGGAGCACTGAGGGGGAACATTTCTGTATTTCCTCTGGCTTACCTGGCATCACAGACGGTACTGCATCTGTATTTATGATGTTCATGGTATTAGGTGTATCTGCCACCCTTGGTTCTCCGCCTTCCGACAGTAGGCGGTACGCTCTACTTTGTAGACTCTGTACAATTGGCATATGGTCCGTTGACCCTGTGGTGTCTGGCGGGTCACATCTTCCAGGTCTCCTTGCCATTGGAAGTTCAGCCAGTTGTCCAGTCGCTCGGGACAGTCGGTTGACCAGCGATTGACTGGACGCTATGCAGGACTCCGCACAGGTGCTCTGCGCTTGCTCCGGGTAGATGTGGCTTTTCTTAAAGCAACAGTTCTCAGCAAATGGTGCTCACGGTGAATTCCGGTCCTTGCAGTGTGTGTCCAGTCAAATCTTCCTGCAGTCTGTTTGGTGAGTGACTGAATTCTAAGCAGTACTATGCGCTTGCTCTGGGTACTGGGTAAATAAGGTATTTCTTAAAGCAATAGGTCTCAGCAAACGCAGCTCACAGTGAATGCCAGTCCTTGCAGAGTGTGTTCAGTCAAACCTTCCTGCAGCAAATTTGTCAAGTGACTGGACTCTATGCAGGACTCTGCGCTGATGCCCGTGCTTGCTTCGTGTAGACATAGCTTTTCTTAAAGCAACAGTTCTCAGCAAATGCAGCTCACAGTGAACAGTGGTCCTTGCAGAGTGTGTCCAGTCAAACATTCCAAGAAGTCTATTTGGCTAGTGACTGGACTCTATACTGGACTCCGTGCAGGTGCTCCATGCTTGCTCCGAGTAGATATGGCTTTTCTTAAAGCAACAGTTCTCAGCAAATGCAGCTCACAGTGAACTCCAGTCCTTGCAGAGTGTGTCCAGTCAAACCTTCCTGCATACTATTTGGCAAGTGACTAGACTCTACTCAGGACTCCGCACAGGCGCTCCATGCTTGCTCTTGGTAGATATGGCTTTTCTTAAAGCAACAGTTATCAGCAAATGCAGCTGACAGTGAATGACAGTCCGTACAGAGGGCTCACTATTTGGCTATTGGAAGTGTCTGTTGTTTATTCTGAGGTAAATGTCTGGAGTTCCATCATTGTGGTCTATGTAATGACAGACATATTAATCAATATATCTAAACAATTAGCAAACTAAAGATACTGCTATCAACTTTTCATAAAGGCTCACATTACTCTGAACTTTTTATGCACACCAAAATAATGGATATTACCAAGCTCAAACTCTAAAATTTTAAAACACGTTTAAATAGAAACATAATTGAACAATTGACAATAACATAAAATATCTATACCAAATTGTTCCAAAACGTTCCAGCCTTTTATCCCATTAGCAATTGGCAGATATATATATATATATATATATATACTGATGCCGACTTGCAAGCGACGCACTCTGCCACTGTGTAACTGCGGATTGTTAGCAGTGCATGGGTCCCTGACGTTCCTTTGCATCTTGTACTCATGGTGGCCCTGAATCATGCTGTTCCCATCTTCATCTTGTATCCTGCCTTGCAACATTATGTGTTACTACTGACTTCTGCAATTGTATTCACTCTCCCCTCTTGCTTCTCCACTCTTTTTGACTGCTACCTCTCTATTCTCCCCTCCTTTCCCTTCTCCCTTTTCCTATCTCCTCCCCTTACTTTCTTCTATGCACTTACTCTATCAGATTTGTACCTTGACCTAGTATGATAGCAACCTCGTCTGTCTCCTCCTCCCCCTTACTGTTTTTTTCCTCCCCACCACCCCTACAGCACTATCTGAAATGTCATCAGGCCTAGTATGATAGTCACTTGTTTTGTTCCTCTCCTACCTTTCTGCACCCCTCTCCCTCCCCTCTGTTTTTTTCTGCCTCCACCAGAAATGTGGTCAGGCCTAGTACGGTAGTTGCCAGTCTGTTTCCATTTCCTTCCCACTCTCCCCCTCCCTTCCTTAACTATGATTTAGCTCTTGCACTATCTGAAATGTTGTCAGGCCGAGTATGATAGTTAATTTCACATCCTTACTGTTCATGGCCTGTAAGAATGTCATTGTTTTTTCCTTGTTCCCTCCCTTGCCTTGAAGTGCTTTGAAACACATTGTGTATAGGCGCTATGTAAATAAACTATCATATCATATCATACGCAGTCGGCTGTGTTCATATCGAAAACAAAGAAAAAAGGAAAAAAGCTGATTACAACTTTGTGGCAGCACTCCCCTCCCGATAAGAAAATATCAGCCAGATGAAAAAAGGATCTCTGTCATAAGTCCTTTATTTTTCAAAGCGGTGGACAAGCAACTGGAGAGAAAACAAATAATAACCCATTTCACCCTTACGGGCTTCGTCGGATTGTAAAAATAGAAAACAGGTTTCTCCTTTTAACCATTACACAGGTAAGTCTGTCCTTCCTGTCTTTCTGTTAATTTGTGTAACCAAGTTTGTTTCTTATTTCCATGGGCGCCATGTTGGATGTGTCTTTCATGTTTGATGTTATTCTTTTGTCTATCCAAAACGGAACCATTTAGAGTTGACTTTGGAATGTTCTAAAAGCATCTATTGCCATTGTTAGGCTAAGTACAATCTCACTCGGCTCTCATTGCTAGTATTGGCTGCTCTATTATGATGACATTTGTGCATATGACCATCGGTTACATTCTTCAATATATGTTTGTATATAATTTAACAGACACATACAAATGGTATATTTCTAAAAGCATATATAATGCAATGCAAATAAGTTTGAAGAATGTTTCTGTGCAATTAAGCATAAAGTGTCATGTGCTTTCACAGAATATGTTGCGCAAAAGGTGCAATCACACAGGTTAATGTTACTAAAGTGCATGATGCTTGTAAAAAATATTGCTACGTCATTTAAATTATTCCTTGCAATTGAAAACAAAAATGCTTGCAAGTTAATATCAATATCAATATAGCTTACAATCAATGCCAAGCAATTTAGAATAAAGTGTCATGTGCTTTCACAAAGTCCTTTGTGTAAAGAAATGCTTTCAGATATGATGATGTTAATAGAGTGCATAGTGCTTGCAAAATCAATGGCATGCAATTTGTACCTTTACGCAAGAAATACGGTCACATGCAATGATGTCAATAAAGTGCATAGTGCTTTGTACAATCTCGTTTAGGCAAATCTCTGTGTTTTTTTTGCAGTTGAACATATCTTAAAGTGCTTAGTGTTTGCAATCCAATGAATGCTGAAAACCAAGGCAGAAGGGAAAGAAAGACTATAAATGAATTGATCAATGTTATGGAAACCCTAGATGTCTAACACAATGTAATGTATTTAAAAAGCTTCTTACATGTTAAAAAATATATGAAAAAGTAAAAAATGGTCAAATTAAAGTATGATGTTTTGTTATCCTATTTCAAAGCAAGAACATATAATTATTTTACAGGATCTTTCTTATTTTCATACATCTAAATGTATATACTCTATTTGGTTTTTATAGTTTCCCGTTTTCTCTAGTGTCCTACAAATGTATAGAGTTCCTCATCCTTGTTGTGACCTCCAGGATTTTTTGTGTGGTAATCCACAATATATTTACGTTCTCTTTGTCTTAATTTTCGTTCCCGATTTCCACCTCTAGGATGTTGAGGAATGATATCTATCCCAAAATATTTTAAAAATGATATGTCCCCATTGTGTTTTTCTTCAAAATGTTTTGCAAGGGGATAAGATGGATCCTTGTTCTTAATAGCTTGGAGGTGTTGTAGCACACAAAGTTTCACTTCTAACTTTGTGATCCCAATATACCAAAGATTGCAACTGCACGTGATCGCATAAATTACATAGTTGTAGAACAAGTGATATATTTGGTCATTTCTACTTTTTTCGAGTTTGGGGATGTGTCTAATGTTTCAAAGATACCCCAGGCATGCAAGCTTTACATTTTGTACACTTGTAAAAGCCTGTTTGGTTATTAATTAGCTATTGGGTTGTAGATAGTATGGGGGATACAAAAAGACTTGGTGATAGTTCTGATTGTACGGATTGTGCTTTTCAGAAGGTCACACTGGCATTCATCTGAATGCATTTCTTAATGGCCGGGTCTCTCTGTAGCAGGGACCAATGTTTAGCAAGAATTTTCTGAATTTCTTTGGCCCCATTATTATAGGTTGTAATGAACTGTATATTTTCAGATTTAATGTCCAGTATTCTCGATTTGCTTTTCTCTTTGTTTTTTCTTAAAATCTCTCCTTGAGTTTTTTAACACATTGATTGTATGCATTGTTGATTGTTGATTTTTTGTAGCCTCTTGCCGCAAAATTGGCTGCTGTTGTGATTGCATTTTTTTCAAAAGTTGTGGCCTCGCTGCAATTTCTTTTCATTCTTAAAAATTCACCATATGGTATGCTATTTTTTAGACATCTTGGGTGTGTACTCTCCGCATGAAGCAATTAATTGGTACTGGTTGATTTACAATATGTTTCCGTTGTAATTGCTTTGTTAACCATTTTAATCTTGATGTTCAAAAATCCACTTCTGCTGGATCAAGTTGTTAGGTGAATTTGAGATTGATATTTTGTGCATTTAAGACATTGAAGCGCATCCATTCTGTACAACTGTCTTCCCATATTATAAACAAATCATCAATATAACGTTGCCATAAGGCCACTTTGTTGGTATGAATGTACATAGTTTCATCGGCAAACAGTTTTTCTTCCCAGCTTCCCATGAAAAGATTTGCATATGTGGCCGCTACTGTAGTGCCCATAGCGGTTCCGCATAATTGTTTGTAGTGTTGTCCATCAAACATAAATGCGTTGTGTGTGAGGCAATAAAAGAGCATATTTAATAGCATCTGGGAATGATCTCTAAAACTTAATGATCTAGTAGATAGATATCTCCTGATTGCTTCCATGCCTTCCTGATGATCGATACAAATCTATAAGGCAACGACACTCAATGGTATTAACAGGTTTCCTGGTTTCCATGGTATCTGGTCAATTTGCTGAAGAAAAATCTGATGTATCTTTAATGTAGGATGGCAGTGTTTCAACAAAGGGGAAGAGAAATTGATCTAAATATTTAGATGTATTTTCAAGCAATGAGTCAATAGACGCAACTATTGGTCTGCCGGGTGGTCTCTTAATACACTTGTGGATCTTGTGTATGAAGTGTATAATTGGCAAAATTGGAAAATCTTACATTAGAAATGTCATTTCTTGTGCAGTTAACAAACCCATTTCGTGCCAATTTGACAGTTTCAAGTCATATTCTTTTTTGTACATTTTATATGGATCTGCGGGCAACTTTTCATAGTTGTTAGTTTGCTTAAGTTGGTGTATGGCTTCCCGTTTATAATCATGTGTATTCAGAATTACAACATTTCCCCCTTTATCAGAAGATCTAATGACAATTGATTTGTCTTGTTTCAGATTTTCTACTGCTGCATGCTCAGCTGAAGTTATATTGTGATTCATCTTATAATTGGCGGAAGCCAATTTTTAAAAATCATCTATAATTAAATCTTCAAAGAAATCAATATGTGCCATGTTGTTGATCGGAGGGATAAATTTGGATTTTTTTCTTAGTTGGCTAGGAGCTGGCATACATGTAGATAAATTGTCTGGCATACTGGAATTCCATTCTGGATCAAATAAATTAGGTTCTGGCACAACTTTGTTGTCCTCTTGTAGTGATGCCAATGTACATAGTGTTGGAATATCTCTAATAGTTAGTTTGGATGGTATGTTAAATTTTACATTGTTTGATGTTTCAGATGTATTTGTGTTGGCACAACATTTTTCCAATCTGATTTTTCTGACAAATGCAAGTCCACCCTACATTGGGCATAGTCAAAATTCAATGTTAAACAAAAAGATAATCCCTTTGACAGTACTTTAATTTCCGTGTTGGTTAATATTCTCTTTGATAAATTGACATCTTGCAAGTTTTGAGTCGTCATTACTGTTTCTGTTTTTTGGTTTTGCCTGAGCGTGTCTGCCGGGCTCCTGATTGTCCTCTTTTTTTTGGATTTCCCTTGTCCTCTGCTTCCCCGTCTGTTCTTCCTCTTGTTGATGATTGGGACATTTGTCTGTACCTTGGCTGATTTCTGCCTTGTGTATTTTTCCCTACTTGATGTAAAAGTTTCATCTCTTCTAAAAAATTTAATTTAGGAAGACATTCATTGGTGTTGCTCGAGGTGACGAACCAGCACTTGTTTCAGTCTCTGAATCTGCATCTGAGACGACAGGAATTGGATTTTGTTTTTGATTTTGTATTCCCTTTCTTACTGAATCATATTTTTTAGATAAAGTGTATATCCTCACACTGGCATAATCCTCTTTATCGCGAAGAAACTTCCTTTGCTTTCTTTCTTTTATTTCTTCTTCATATTTGCTGATGTTTTTATCCATTTGTACTTTTAAATCATTTGCTGTTTTTGACTCTGCTCCTGTATACACGTTTGCCTAAAGAACTTCAACTCATTCAGTGCTTTCAATTTGTCACTTTTGGCATATTTCACAAAGGTTGCTAACATTTTAAAAGAACATTAATTTGTGGCATCTCCCCATTCTTGTAATATTTGGGGGTCAGGGTCTTCATATGTTGGAATTGTTAGGATTTTCTCTCTTTTTCTCTCTCTCTCGCTCTCTTTTTCTCTCTCTCTCTCTTTTTCTCTCTCTCTCTCTCTCTCTCTACATATATATGTCCTGCGGTAGTTATGGTTACGTTGCTAAGCCCATAGAAAGAGCACTTTTTGAGCAGCTTATAACTTCGCTGCCCCTGGATGAATCCTCACCAAACTTTGCGAAGAAAAAGTATATGTCCCACTTTTAATTTTTCTGCGAAGTTTGGTGAGGTTTGGTCCAGGGGGTGTGAAGTTATGGGGGGATCCCACATTTTCTTTTTTTCCCATAGATGGAATGCAGAAAAAATGTCTGTCGTGCCTACAGCCCAAACCGCTGAATGGATTTTCACCAAATTTGCGGTAGGAGCAGCGGCTTGGTCCTGAAAGTGTGCTTTTGTAAATTTGGTGACAATCTGTCCAGTAGTTTGTTGTTTTAAAACAACCAAAAAGTAGGTCTAAAAAAATGTGTGATATCTATTTCCGCTCCGCGGACACACTTCTCTGTTCGCTCCGCGGGCAGGACACCATTTGGCTAATTGGCTTGCGTCATGTTCGCGGACATGCAACGTGCTCGCTGATTGATTAGAATGAAGCGTGAGGTGTGTCACATTTTCTCGATGCGCCCGCCATCTTGGATTCGCAGTAAAATCATTAAAAAAAAACGCAACTTTGCACTTTTCAAACTTATCAAATAATCTCTGGGGAGATGAGGGGTGATGAGGATGGTATGGGATATGGTTGCAAGAGGCAAAAAAACAGGTATTTTTTGACACAAAAGTCTGAAAACAGGTTGGATGTTCGCGAACAGTCCTGAGAAGTTTGCGGACACCTCTGCATTACAGGATTGGTGAAAAGCAGTTCTTGGATGGCTCATAACTTTGGCACCACTTAATTAAACTGCACTTACATTCTTGACCTGATTCCAAATGAGTCTGCAAAGTATGGTGGGGTTCTGTCAAGAGGGGGTGAAATTAGAGAGGGGGTCCCAAAATATTTTAAAGGCTTATAAATGGGGTGCCATTTAATGAATCGACACAAAGGTGTGCAAAAACATTCTAGATCTAGATATATATGTTTTGCAATGTTTGGTGGGATTTTGTTAGGAGCGGGCAAAATTAGAGGGGGCTCCCAAAATATTGTAAAGGCTTATAAATGTGGTGCAATTTGACGAATCTACACAAAAGGTTTGCAAAAAGATTTTAGATCTAGATATAAATGTTTTCATAAAGTCCATATGGATTTTGTCAAGCGGGGGCTAGGTCATATATCTATTGTATGTGCATACATTTGACACTTTTGATAAAATAAAACGTGTGGATTTCCAGCAAACTTGTGGAAGGAGCATTGGCAAGGATCTGAAAGCATGGTTTTGCAAATGTGCCCGTGTTTTATTTTTGAACAAGTGTCATAATTTAGGTACAAAAAATAGTGATATAGCTTTTTGGTGACTGAGGTATAGCCGGTAGCCATGGGCAGTGGCCAGATTGTCTGGGTCATGGAATAAGGTCATGATCTGGGCAATCTGGCTACTGGCCATGACCACGAGGGACAACACATGGTGTTAAAGTGGCCTTGTCCACCTGGGACCGGCTTTGTGGTAAAGTTGTTCAAAATTGGGATAGGTTTGAAAGGGAATAAAAATGTGCTTGTAGTAATATGATAATAGGGTTTTCTCTTTGCCTTTTGCAGGCTGCCATGGAAAGCGAAGAGGGGCCCTGTATGGAACCCCACCTTCCCTTTCCATGGTGGCCATCTTGGAAAAGGATTTTCCTCCCATAGGCGTTCCGGTGTAGCAAGTAAAATCCTTTTCTGGCACCCCAGGTTCCCGCTTTGGGAGCCTAGGGTACTAATGGCCTTCATCCCTCATTACATGGGCTGGAATGTGGGGATAATGGTCCGGAGACATCGTTATCCACCCTGGCTTCCCTTGGGCTGATAACTTGGGCTGCTGGGCCCGTATCCACCATTCCAGTCCCTGGAACGGGGGATGAACGCCACAATATCTCCATTAGCATATCAAAAAATGCAAATGGAAATGTTTGAAAATCTTATTGAGTCTATGTACTTTACAGATAAATTTAAAGTAGATGGAGTCTATGGGCCTCATTATGAGGCTTGCACTCATGGAATGAAGGGGGGCGGTACGGGACCGGCCCCCTTCATTCCGTTAGGGCTGATTACAGGGTTCCCATCGCGGGACCCGGATCGGACGCCTGATAAAACCAGGCTTGCTTTCCGGGTCCCGCGAGGGGAAGAAGGAGGTAACAATGGGACACTTATAATGTGCCCGTTGTTACGTCCATCCCATTCCCAATGAGTCTATAAGGGCTCAAATGGGAATGGGGAATAGTTCCTGCAAGGAGGACTTACCGGGTTCTCCTATGTCGGAATGACCTGGTAAATCCCCATTGCAGGAACCTGGTAAAGGAGCCCGGTTTGGAGGCAGCCATGAGCTAATAGCTCCATGGCTACCTCCAAACTCGTAATGAGGCCCTATATGTTATTTTTAGTTCTATTTTTTAACTGTGAATGGTGGTTCCTGGAGGTTTGTTGTTTTTGGATGTATTTTTTTTGTTGGCAGGAGAGCTAAGAACGAAAGGTGGGGAGAGAAATGAAGGACGAGGCACTAAACACTAATATGGAGGGATGGGTGGACAGGGGAAAACGTTGTGCGTCTGTTATTTGTAAGGTAGGGGGCGGTGTTTCTTATTCTCCTTGATTACAGCAGTAGTGGTGGCTCTTGGGGAGGAGGGATGGCAATAGCTGATGCCGTTTTAAGAATAAATAGCAGTTTTGCTAAAGTTTTGCTAAAGGTATGTACTGTGTACTAGATTGTTAATGGATAATGAGTAGGAATAGGTGTTAGAGCTGTGCAAGGGAAACTTTGAAGTTGAAAGTTCCTAGATCAGTAGAAAATGCAGTTCCAATCTGTCCGCGAAGCATGGATCTTATCGTGAAGTGCGGACGGGTTCTCGGAAACGTCATCATGCCGCGCGCCAGCGTATGTTCATGTGGCACTGTATGGAAGGTCCACAATGAAGTCAGATGTTCGTAGACATCTACAGATGCAAAACTAGTTGAAATAGTTGCAAAAAGTGTATAGAAGTGTTAAAAATGATTCTAGAAGGTGGGAAATGGCAGAGTTTTAAGGTGACACTTTGTAAACTGGACACAAATATTGTTATTTTTGGTAAGTATGATATTAGTAAGTTGTAGGAAAATAACATGCACTGTTAAAAACCCATGAAATTCACTGAAAAAACATTGTTAAAGGGACATTATGGTTAAGTTGGACTAATAAAAGCCTATGAAATTCAATGAACAAAAATGTGTTAAAGGGACGTTATGGTTAAGTTGCACTAATAAAAACCTATGAAATTCAGTAAAAAACATTGTTAAAAGGACATTATGGTTACAAGTAAAATCGAAAAACCCCTGAGATTCGCCAGTTATGGTAAGCTAAGCAACCATAACTCGCGCCACCACTGTGCACTGCTAAGACTAACATCCAGGAAATCAAAGATGACATCACAAATATCGTTGAGGGTGGATGGCCCAAGCGAGAACTGCCTTTGAAAAGGGAGGGGGATGGATGTGGACATAGCATGCGCAATAGGCCAGGAACCTTGTCAAAGAACACAAAAAGGGATGGATGGAGAAACCGGCTCTGGGTGGCCATGTGGACCATGGTCCCGAGAGACCAGAATACTTTGAATTTTACATGGTATTCAGTACCTTGTATTCCCATTTACCCAGCCCAATATCGAGTGCATGACCCAAATCAGAACTGCCTTTGAGAACAATGGGGTTAAGGGTGGCAGATGGATTCCTGCTAACGCAGGTTCGAATCCTGGCAGGGCCAAACTCAGCCTTTCTTCGTTCCGAGGTCGATAAATTAGCACCACACACCGTGGGTAATAATAAGCAGCGCTCAGATACCTGAGGGTTCGTAGCGCTATATAAATGCAAAATTATTATTATTATTATTATTATTATATATATATGTTGATTGCAGAGACAGGGTCTTCAAAGACGAGTGTGGAGACAGCAGGCTTTAGTTGGACAATTGTGGATAGATGCAAGATCTGGTTGAGTTGTACCTTGACTTACAATGGGCCTCATTACACGTTGTGCGGTAAAATCCGCAAATTACCGGCATGGCGCCCTTAACGTGTCCGCCCTCGTAGAAGGGCGCTAATAGTGTACCATTACGAGTATGCAGACACGAGCTTTGCGCCATGCCGGTAATGCCCCTCCAGCCTTGCCGCTAATCTCCCCCAAAAGTCACTTACCGCCTTCCACGACAGTGCAGATAGCAACTCCGCCTTGACGCATCGTGCAAATAGCGGCCACCGCTAATAGCGGTGACCGTTAAATTCCGGAACCGGAAATAGCATCATCGCACAGGAACGGGAAAGAGCAGGGCGGCCATCTTCAAAAACACAATTCATTGCCATCCTCTGCCCCCTGGACCTGTTTGTGTTACCTTGCTGCCTGAGATCCATTGCTACACTGTTACCATGCCCAAGGCACTAAAAAAAACCACAGACCGCCAGCGAAAGGAGAAGTTCTCCACTGAGGAGTTAGTGATGCTGATTCAGACCTTAGCGGACAATGCATAAGTGGTCTTCGCAAATGACATGCGGCGGGAGACCCTCCTAAAGAAGAAAGCAATCTGGGCCGAAGTGGCAACAAAAGTGAGTGCTGTAGGCACCAGCACGCGCAGTGTACGCGAGTGCAGAAAACGATGGGACGACCTGAGACTCCGGGTCAGGATGATCCTGGCCGAGAACCACAAGACTGCCACCGCTGGAGGATCAGGGTCACCGATCAAGTTGAAGGAGTGGGAGGAGACATGCGCAAACCTCATTGGGGTAGAATGTATTGAGGGAGTCGGGAGGATGGAGCACGGCGTGCCAGACAATTCTGATGGAGGTAAGTGCACTGATGCAAGCATGCAATGTGAATGTACAGGTCCCCACAAATGGCAGCCCTGGATCACTGCATGGATGGCCCGGCATCCACACATGCATCCCACCCTGCGCATGTCAGCGCCAGACCGCAACACACACACATGCATACATCAACAGAGCCAAGTGCCACACACAACACTGCATGGATGAGGCACTGAAATGACACCTCACCTGCTTCCTCCACAATGAAGTTCAAATGGCCCCAAATGAATTCATGATGTAGTCTGCATTGAGTACATGCGACCATAACCAATGACATCCCCCTTCTTGTCCCCGACAGGGTCTCATACAGACAAGGAGGGAGCATCCCAGGCACCCCCTGTGCAAATGAAGAAAAGGCCACAGCCCATCGAGGACGCACCAACAACATCAAGGGGAAAAGAACCAAGGCCCCTATTGCAGCGTCCAAAACAACTCCTGTGCGCCACTGCCAGTGCGACGCAAAACCCTACTGCCCCACCTCTGGAGGTCCACTCCCCCCCCCAAATCACCGCCAACGAGGGTCCACCCTCAGCTGCTGCCAGTTCGGCAGGGGAGGCGCCAGCCATTGCCCCATTGTCCGACGTGGATGAGCCCACAGATCTCTATCTGCCTATGCACACCCCAAGCCCTGCTGTAACCCCCGAGCAATCACCCCTACACACACCTGGCTCGCACGTCACTGTTCATGAGTCCATGGAGGCCTTCAGTAGCCCCCCAGAGGCGGCATCTGCACACCAGCCAGCATCAGGATGCGCAGCAGACACACCACCACAGGCCGCCACTGCCCTTGACCTGGCCAGCGTCATCCAGCGCCAGCAGGCTCTCACAGACCTCGTAGGTCAACATGTGGAGGAGGTTGCCCGTCTCAGGGCTGACCTCGGGGAGACATCCAGGCACTCCAGGGAGGGAATGGAGTCGTGCACAGACAGGCTGTGTGGGGAGCTGATACGCGTCCGGGAGGTGCTAACACGCATCGCAGATGCAATAGAGCGCCAATTTCCACCAGGACAGTCTGCCACCTCTTCGACCACCAGTTTGCGGCAGACAAGCCCACTCAGACGCTCTTCACGCACCACCAGGTGCACCTCCAGCCAGCCCCCAAATGCTGGCCCTGGCAATGAACAATAGGGCGTGAATGTCCATCGACCTCTGTGCATGCCTGGACACATACATTGTTGGAGACTCATGAGGGACAGTTGTGGGGGCTGGGGGGAAGGGTGTGATGGGACTGTTGTGGGGGGTGGAGGGAAGGGTGTGATGTGACAGTTGTGGGGGGTTGGGGGAAGGGTGTGATGGGACAGTTGTGGGGGGTGGGGGGAAAAGTGGAGGGATGGTTGGGGACTTGCACATTTTTCTGTTTCTGTTCATCAATACACTGTTGTTTGAGCAAAACACAGGCCTTGACTCCTTCATTGTGTATGATCAATTTATTGACGCCAAGGTCCATTGTGAGCTGCATCACCAGCCATATACAGGTGACAATATGACTATATGTTACTCAGAATATTTGGTTGATCAAATGCTGTCTCACAGCACGTCCCTCCTGGCCATCCCTTCTTGCATGACCTGCATCCTCTTCACCTCCATCCTCATCCTCGTCATCATCCTCATCAGGTGCCTCCATTTCAACGTCAGGGGGCAGTGGCACATTCCGTCTCATACACATATTGTGCAGCATGACACATGACGTGGTGATCTTTGCCACCTTCTCATGGCCATACAGGAGGGTGCCACCAGACCTGCTAATGCACCTAAACCGTGACTTCAGAAGTCCAAAAGTCTGCTCGATGACGAGGCGGGTACGGGTATGTGCACGATTGTATTCTTCTTCGTGCCTGTTCTGTGGGTTCCGTACAGGTGTGAGGAGCCAGCTCTTCAGGGGATAGCCGGCATCACCTACATGGGGGGAGGAGTGGGTTCCTGTTACTTTTTGACACATTTGTGGCCTGTTCATGTCACATACTTTGGCCTATCATTGTGATTCATGTACACATTCAACTGCATCAATGAATATGGTCTGTGTGACTGCTTTGTGCAAAGGTGAGCGCAAGCATGCAAGTAGACATGCCCCATTGATACCTCCAACAGTGACTGCCATGTCCTGGGTGAGGCCAGGTCATTGGTGTCCCTGTGGGCAGGCACATTTGGTACCACACTGGTGGTGTACTGTCCTTCCGACATTGCTGTTGCCATGCTGAGAGGCAACACTTCAGTGGTGCCATGGGTTTGTGGTGCATTGCCATACCTAGGGGGTATCCCTTTGCATGCATCCAAGAGCACAATGCATTGTTGATGTTGTGCTGTAGGAATGCTGCATGACTATGTTGATGGCATGGATGACATTTGTGTATTTCGTGGCGTGGAGTGTCGTGCAATGTGGATGAGGATTGATGTTTGATGTCACTAGATTTGGATTGTCAGCTGTGTCGTGTGGCATATACTTGCATGTCTGTTCATCCCAAGTACGTTGCTGCCCTCACAGATGGCCATTAGCGTACATCTGTATGTGCATTTGGGCGACGGACTACAGGCTACACCCAGTTGGAGTATCTATCTACCCCCCCAATGCACACCCAGTTGGAGTATCTATCTACCCCCCCAATGCACACCCAGTTGGAGATTCTATCTACCCCCCAATGCACACCCAGTTGGAGTATCTATCTACCCCCCAATGCACAACCAGTTGGAGTATCTATCTATCCCCCCCAATCACACTGCCATGTGCTTGGCCTGGAACTCACCAAGTAGCCACAAACGTTGTCCCATTTGTCGCTCCATGTAGCGGGGGATAGTTGAGTTCCGCAGGACCATGGAATCATGGGTAGATCCTGGAAATCGGGCACAGCAATGTGTGATTATCTTGTTTGCATCACATACCATTTGGACATTGATGGAGTGGAATTGCTTCCTGTTTCGGTAGACTACTTCATTGTGATCTGGGACGACCAATTCCACATGTGTACAGTCAATGGCCCCAATGCAACTTGGGATGCCTGCCAGCGAATAGAAGCCAACTTTGGTGTTTGCAATCTCCTGGGCAGTCCGTGGCATGGATATGGGTTTGGGTGCATGCTTCAGGAGGGCATCGAGTACCTGGTTCAGTATGCGTGAGAATACTGGTTGGGAGATGCCATGCATCTGCCCCACTGTATGCTGGTAGGTTCCTGTGGCCAGGAAGTGGAGCACTGTCACCACCTTGAGTAGAGGGGGGATGGCAGTTCGGATATCTATGAGGCTCACAATGTCGTTGTGTATCATGTCCACGATGCTGGTGATGGTGTCCCGGTCCAGACGGTACAGGGTGTGTATCTGCTCAGGTGTTAGGTTAAATGGACTGGCTCTGATCCGGGGAATTGGTGGGTGCCTCTGTGGTATGATTAGGTGGCGTGGTGGTGCTTGCTGTGCCTGTCTGGCCCTCCTCCTCCTCCTGCCTCTACTCTGTGCAGCCTGTTGTTGTAGCAGCAGCGCTGCAATCAGGTCCTCCAGGCCATGTAATGCTGCTAGTATTGGAACCATCTTGGTGTGGGAGGGGGTGTGGTGTGCTTCTTTTGAGCAGCCACAGTCTCCATTGCCTCCTCCTGTGCTGATTTTGGCCACCTGTGGCAGGTGTTGACACTGCTTAGTTCTTTTAACGGGTGGTTTGCGATAGCGGTATTGCCACCATGCCGGTAAGGGGTTTTGGGGTATTTACCATGGCGCTATTGCCGTGTGCACTAGCCTTGTGATGGTGTGCTATTAGCGGCATGTCGTTATTTACGGGTTGGCGGGTCACGCGCACGCGGACTGACCGCTATTAGTGGCACCGTAATTAGCGGTGCCGCTAATGGCGGTGAGCTGGGTCGTAATCCGCATGGACATTTAACGTTACCGGTATTCCATTACCGGTAACGTTAAATGCCTACCGCCATCCGTGTAATGAGGCCCGTGTTGAACCAGCTGGCTCCACACACACACCAAATGAAAAGGCACTGACCAAATTATAACAGTGCATCCATAAGGGAAACGTGTTTGAATCCTTTATGATCGATTGCGATTGATAGTGGAAATGTATTCAGGGCAGTACCAATAACCTTTGCTTACACTGCTTGCATAGCACACCATTCACATATCATCAGATTACTTCATTACTTTTATTTCCTTTAACTTTCAAAGTGTGATAATTGGTAACATTTTTTACTAAATAGAATGCAATTACATTTAGAGTACTTGAAACAAAGAATTACCATGTGATGAAATAATAAGAATAAGAAATTCAATCCCCTGTATAGTGTGATGACTAAGCATTGACTTTAGGGTTTGTGCCCTGTTGTATGCTGTTGTGGAACATAGGAGAAACACTTGAAATGAAATGCATGAACGCAAAATAGTTGGAAAGCAAACATTAATACAGATATTTTACTAAAACTGCATTTTATAAAAAGGTTGATGGTATATACCAACTACAAGTCATAATGATCTGGTAGTGGTACTGTCTGTAAAAATCCAGTGTATTGTCCAGAGGAAATTTTTCACAGATGGCTCAAACGGCACAAACAGGTATAAAAACGTTGACTGCAAAATCTCAGTCTGCCATGTATCCACCATGTAAATGCTCAATAGGCCAAAAGCCTGTATGATTGGTGTAAAAGATAGAGAACAACTTTTGTTGAGTCAATCCAATAATGGCAATTGAATTTGAATTTCGAATTTTGAATTCTCCAATGACTATTTGACAAATGAATGAATTTAAGTTTATAGGACGATGTGAATCGAATCGTAAAGTTTTATTCTTTTTGTAAAAACTGCAAAGAACAATTAAAGCAAATAAAAAAAAACAAAAAAAATAAAATAATGGCAATTATCATATTTGGCGTATCTGATAACACATTAGGCATTGGCAGGAATTCAAAAACATACTTTGTGAGTAAAGTAGTCACAGTCCAACACTTTAGAAATAAGGGTAATACAATAATGGATATGCGCTTTCGAAATAGTAAAGATAGGAAGCTGTTTTTTTCATAGCTTTTAATTGTATATAAGTCTATTGTTGATTCTCAAAATAGAAGGTGGAATTGTTTGGCATCAACAAAGAACAATGCATTTTCCAATATATCAAAATATATATCGTGAGTGAACCCATGAAATCACAGTGGTTTAAGAGAACACCATAAAAGGCTATTGTGCAAGGTTGGCACATATAAACTGGATAGACACAATATTTACTCATTACTAGGAGCTCGAGGGTGAACATTTGCGATATGTTTGTGCATCTGCATTCTCAAATCATAGCTTGTAAGGCAGGCTGCCCTGAAGCCTTGCAGCTGGGTCACACATAGTGGTGAAGGTTCTTCTTCGGCTACGTAGGCCAAGCAGCCAGATGTTTTCTCAGCAACAACTGTTCTCCACCAAAGTAGGCATTACCTCACATTAATGGCATATACACCAAGTGGAAACATCCTCCATGCAATGAGGGTCAAGATCCTGCGAGTGATCTTCACCAATGTCAGTGGAATCACCATCTTTTCAGTGACCTTCGCTCTCATACATTTCCTCTTCCATATACTCAGGCTCATAAAGGCAAGGTTGAATGGATGCCATAATTATTAAGGAATGAATGTAGTAATTTTAAAAAGTAATGCATTGATGTTTTATTTTAAAATGGCAAGGGAACAGGAATATTAGTTATCATTGGACCATGAATAAACAAACAGATGTAAATATACAAATTTAATCTGTTTTAGCAAAAACATGTGTAAATTATGTTATACTTATTTAAAGTGAAAACGCTTCTAGAGAAAGGTCATTAGAGCTAATGTAAGTACCTTATTTGGTTCTTTTCTTCATAGTTGTTAGCTGAACAGAGTACACATGGGTTGTGGAGGCTCTTAATGAAATAGACGAGCATGAAGGCAGCAGCAACTCCAATGTTGTCTGATCATAAAGGGTTTGTTGATACTCATTGAGGAAAGAGGAGTCTTGGAATTTCCATGGAGACACGTCAATGTATTGTGCACAGAGGTTGTTCAAATGAGACGCTCACTGGCATGTGACAAGAGGCATAAGCACTAAGGATGTCAGCTTGAGGGGTGGGTGTTATGGTTTACTGCTGTGAGGGCTCTTGAACCTAGGGCGATTGATGAATAGATAAGATTATCACAAGATGGTGGGTTTCCGACCAGTGAGTTGCGCATGTCTGAATGTCAGAAATCGAAAGTAAGATTCATTGGAATTGTTTTTTCTTATCAATCCATATATGCTCATAAATACATGCCCTATCCATTGGGCCAATAGAATTTGTTAGAGAACTTCCCCTTTAGGTTTGTATGTAGTCTGCTGCCATGGGGACAGTTTCCTCGTACTCCTACTCCTATGCTTTTTCTTTTCTCCAAACAGCTGTCAGGATATGGGTACACTGTATATTTCTCCTTACAAGACTTATTAGGTTTGAAGAAAGAAAGGCTGCTCCTTTGATTGGGTGTGAGTGTTAGAGTGGCCCTCCCAGATACATGTATGTGAAATCTATTGCTAATTTGCAGAATGTTTGTATTCTCAACATAAATGGCAATGGCCTCCACTATCCAGTTTTACTTAGGAAGATCCGTGACTATCAATGCAGAGCAGTCTAATGTCTTCTTACTTCAGGAAACACACTTTTCTATCCCCATGACCAAGGCTTTTAAGTACAGTTACTTTAAGCATATATTTACCTCACTGGTAGAAGGTGAAAAAAGGTGGGGTAGTCATTTTGCTGACCCGATAAGCTCACAGCATTATTACAGATATGGAAGGAGATACAGAAGATAGATTTGTTCATTTTAAGATAAAAATAAGGGGCTCCATTGCAAATTTAATTTTCCTTTAAAGTTCAATCAGCATGAGCACTGATTTCTAGAATAATACTCTGCTAGGATCCTTGTACTTAAGCAGTACTTCTGTTATTCTGTCGGAGGCTTTATTTTTTAAGGACGCCCAATCCTGGATTCATTGTCTAAATATGCCTCCAGTCTGCCGAAATGTAGACAGTTTAAATTGTGTTTATACATTCCACCACTTTAAATTCCATTCCACTATTTGTCGCAAGCCAGACTCAACCACATTCTACTCTCCTAAAATGTGTTGCATGAAATCAGATATACAGACATTCTACTGATTGCTGTCTCATATCATGCAGGCACTATGCCTTACATAAATACAATCTGGCCCAAGGACAAACCCTCTGTATGACAGATGAATGCTGAAATTCACAGTTTCTCCTTAGAAATAGACAAGCCAAAGAATAATGATTCCAGTTCAATACCACAAAGGGTAAATCAGCATGCATTTATTGGGAAGGCTAAGACAGACACAGTGTAGAAAGATATTGCCAGGTGGTACACCTATTTTCCCGCTCTAATTCCCTGTCAGATCAACAAGCTCTACAAAAACTCTGCTATGAATATAAATTGTTAATGACCAAGTTGTCTGGTTTGGCAATGTCAGACAACAAATCTATGACCCTCTGAGGACTACTTGAGAGAGGCAGGGTACTTGTAAGCTGCCTGAAGGCAATGGGTGCCAGGATACAGGTCATAGCATTCATACATATCAATGTCATTACCTTCTCTGGAGAAGTAAACAAAGCACCATCTCCAGGTCATATTGAAAAGGTTTTTAGATCATGTCCATCTCTCATTCCTTGAGTCATGGGATTGATAAGAAGGCAATAAGCCCTGAGCTGGCGGGCCATTACCATGTAACGTAATGCCCCTGGGGACCATAGTTAAAGGCCCAAGCGTAGTGTTTTACAGCCACAAAACAAAAAGAAAAAGAAATGCCCGCCACCAACTGGGAAACAAAGTCCATTTTTCCTTTCTCTGACATCCATAATAAACAAAGAAAATGGCCACCATGGAAGATGAGAAGGGACTACGTGTAGTCCCTTCTCCCTTTCCATGGCAGCCACTCCGGAACCCCTTTGTTCACAGGTGTTGGAACAACTCTTTGCACCATAAGGGCATTCTGACCTTTAGGAATACCCTTGGCTGATTGGTGATCCAGCAGTGCCAGTGTGCAGAGATGTGTAACTTTATATTCAGAATCCTGAAAAGTCACTGACAGATCTCTATTGTTAGAATATTCCGAGGTTGCCATCAATGGCCTTGACATTTTAATGTTATGCAGCAGTGCGGCCATGCAGGATATTCTTTAAATGAAGTGAAAGCAGACTTTTTCCCCTTGCATTTATTATGCACACCTTACTTTCAAGTTATTTTATCCCCTGGAAATGTAAGTCCCTGGAATGTTTAGTTGTCCTATCTTCAGATATGATTGAAGACATAGTAGAATGAAATGGAAAGATTACAGTTGAACTTTTTGGGATTGTAATACATGCAGGGTTTGGTCTCCTTTTAATTTGCTGGAGACTAAAATGAACTAAAAATGGCTCTTGCTTTCAGGATTCTGTACCCACTAATCTTCCTTCCAATCCATTTGCCTGGATAACTTTTCAAGCAATAACATGACCTTGTACGCTTTAGTATGAAAGGCAAACAACATTAGGCTTCTCTAAAATATCTCAATACATCAAAGGTGTAGCCAGCTACCTAATGTTTACCTACATAACACTGCTGTCCTATCATTGCAGGATATCAGCTGGTGCTGTGTTGCCATATATGGGTAAGAACATATGTGGCATACTTTGCAAAGACAATTGACTTCCCTTTAGTTTACTAAATCTATTTACTGTCTCAAGATTGACAAAATGCTCCACAAACTCTATTGTCCGTACTACAAGGTGGGCCATACTCAAGGTGGGTTGTTGGTTGTTTATCTAAAGAAATCCAGTATTCTCTTGCTGCCTCCCTATGGACAAATGTAATAATTCAAATCAAATTGGCAAAAGCCACTATTTTGAGATCTTGGGCTCATTATTGCAGAATCCTCATAAGAGAAATGTTTGAAATGGAACCATTATTATCTTTTTCCATTCCCGAATATCATTTTCATATACACCACTCAGAGATTTTCTGTTAGATATATAGGAATGTTTAGAATTAATCTTAACCTCTGGCATTATTCTGGGAAAACCTGTTCTTTGCCTGCCAAGCCATTAAATAAAGAGGAAAGACCATATGCAAATCAGGCTTAGTCCCACCCCTAAAAGGCAGTCCAGCCGGAATTACTAGGTCACATCACTTCTGCACAAGACCACGAGCATCCCCAGACATGATCAATGAGATCAAAAAGATCTCAGAATGGGGATTTACCGGGTCATTCCAACCTTGGAGGACCCGGTAAGTCCCCATTCTGAAAACAATTTCCTCATTCCCATTTGAGCCCCCATAGGGCTCAATGGGAATGGGGAAGGAGCTAATAACGGTCTGTAAATTATGGGCCTGTTATTAGCTCCCTGGTCCCTTAGCGGCTCCCGCTAAGGACAGCTGGTTTTACCAGCCGGCCTTAGTGGGACCCACTAAGGGACCTCGGAATGTGGCGGTAAGGGGTTAACGGCACCGGCATCCTTCCCGGTGCCGTTAACCCCTTACCGCCAGGGTCGTAATGACCCCCAGTGTCTCTCTGAGTCTTAGTACTGTGCATACACACTGGAGGTTGTACCTCAAGTTATTTGGCAGTACTATCCAGTAGAGCCAATCTCTGAGTCCTAGTCTCATGCATACAATCTTGAGATTATGCCCGATTATATTTATCTCTACCTACCAGTGAATGAAACCATGTCATGTGTCTCTACTCTTCTAGTTATCCTTGTCTTCCCCATACTGGCCTCTTGCCCAAGCACTGCTTGCCTGCACCCATCATCACAGTGGGCCTCATTAGGACCCTGGCGGTAAGGGGTTTGCGCCAGCGTTAGCTGTGCCGACCCCTTACCGCCAACTACGAGTTCCCAAAGCGCCATGGTCATTTTTCCGCCCGCTTTTTGCGGGCGGAGAAATCCATGGCGCTATGGGACCTTGGTGTTAATTACGCCACCGTAATTTACGGTGGCGTAATTAACTCCTTCCCCACTCCCATTATACCCTATGGGGCCGAAATGGGAATGGGGAAGGGTAAATGGGTCAATGGGGACTTACCGCCCCGCCGACCTCGGAATGGGGCGGTAAGTCCACCATCCGCCATGGCGTAAACGGACTTTACGCCATGGCCGGAAAGTCCGTCGATGGCGGAAAAAATCCGCCAGGGTCGTAATGAGGGCCAGTGTCTCTCCTGTTCTGCATAAACTGTAACATGTAATGCACTGTACCATTATAAACAGGTGGCTCCACTTCTGGTGGTGGTAATGTAGACTTGCTAGTCGATGATGCCATTGCATCAGGCTCAGCGTGTCCTTGATTATCTCTTTAATCTCCCTCTGTTGCTCTAGACATCCCTGCCTCTTTGAAATCTGAAACTGTTCTTCCTCTATTGAAGAAGCCCTGGCCTGAACCAAACGTTGCAGCATGCCATCGCCTAGTTTCTCTCCTTCCCCATTATTCAAATGTCCTGGAGATAGTGTTCTTTGACCAGATCATTAAGTACCTTGGTGATAATGGCCTTGGGCATCCACTTCAATCTGGCTACCATTGTAAACATTCCACCTAGAATGCACTCATGCGTGTTTCCAAATTTCTTCCTAGCGCGCGCCACTCGAAACTCTCTTCTATTCTCATATTTCTCAACCTTTCTGGGACTTTTGACAAGGTCGAACATTCCTCTTTCCTCCTCACTCTCCAGGACCTTGGGTTTCACAAATCTGCTCTTCACTGGATCACCTCATACCTGGATGGACGGTCCTTTAAAATCTTTAAAATCTCTATCCCTGTTTGCATCTCAAAGGATCAGTTCTTACCTCTGTCACCGCATGGCTTATCACAATGGGCCTCATTACGACCCTGGCGGTAAGGGGTTAACGCCAGCGTTAGCTGCGCCGACCCCTTACCGCCAATTACGAGGTCCCCTAGCGCCATGGTGCTTTTAACACCTGCTTTTAGCAGGTGTTAAAATC
Source organism: Ambystoma mexicanum (assembly GCF_040938575.1). NCBI lineage: Eukaryota > Metazoa > Chordata > Amphibia > Caudata > Ambystomatidae > Ambystoma > Ambystoma mexicanum. The sequence goes on from NC_090932.1 coordinate 746,621,382, forward strand.
CATGGCGCTAAGGGACCATGGAGTTAATTACGCCACCGTAATTTACGGTGGCGTAATTAACGCCTTCCCCACTCCCATTATGCCCTATGGGGCAAAAATGGGAATGGGGAAGGGTAAATGGGGATTGGGGACTTACCGCCCCGCCTAGGTCGGAATGGGGCGGTAAGTCCGCCAACCACCATGGCGTAAACATAGTTTACGCCATGGTGGTAAAGTCACGGCCCAGGCGGTAACTTAACGCCTGGGTCGTAATGAGGCCCAATGTGCCTCTTAGAATGGGCGGATTTCTCCTCCTCTCTCTTGCCATCTAACTCTTAACTCCTTCTACTCAGTGACTTCAACATCCACCTTGACTCCTCAATTTTGGCTACCACTCTCTTTCATGACCTTTGCACCTTGGTCTCCCTCTACATTCTCCCCTCTGGTCCTACCCACTTGGCTGGACATTCATCCACACTGATCTTTCGCTCTCACTCCCTCTCGCCACCCCTTCTCCTGGTCAGACCACTCGCTCCTTTCCTCTCACCTGGGCCCTTTTGGCCCCCTCACCTCACCTCCCCCAGCTCTCCCAACCTCGTTCTCAGACATTTGCACAATGAAACAAGTGTCAGCTGCTGCCTACGCATCTACCTTCAAGCCCCACTCCTCCCACTACAGGCTCTACCTCTTATACTGCTCTTAGCAACCTCCACCTCACCATCAGCACTCTCGATATCCTTTCCCCAGTCATGAGGATTTGCGTGAACCATGCCACCAAGCGTAATACTTGCTAATACTCTGATTGTGATGTCCTAAAGCGCAAGTGCAGAGCTACGGAACTGAACTGGCAGACCTCAAGCTCATCCTCTGACAAACTGAACTGTCACGTTTTCCAAAGGCAATATCGTCCCTCCATTTGTTTCAAGATGAGAGTCCACATCGTGGATTGCATCCCTCTTGTGCATCCAACAACACGGCTGAACTCTTTAAAATCTGCAAGGAAATAGCCAATCCCTCTGCAGTCACCACTGCGCCTCTTCCCTCTAAGGTCCTCTGCACTGCACTTGCCACCCACTTCACTGCAAAAACTCAGGACATCCTGAGCACTCTCCCTCCCCCTGACCCCCTGCCAACCCTGGCCTCCCATCCTCCCTCTGCATTCCTGTACTCCTTCTCCCCTATTACATTGGACGAGGTCTCTAGGGTTGTCTTCTCTATGAGGGTTGTTTCCTCCGACAGGCCCCTCCTGTTCTTCCAGAACTATTAAGTACAACATTGGCTCCTTCGCACCTACACTTGCTAATTTCTGCAATCGCTCTCTTGCTACTGGTACTTTCCCTTCTTCCTTGAAGCAATCACTTGTGCACCCTCTCCTAAAAAAGCGTTCTGCAGACTCCTCATATCGGGTAACATTGCCCCATCTCTATCATCCCCTTCCTTTGGAAACCCCTGGAGAAATTGGTCTGCCCACAACTGTCTCAGCATACTGAGCTGGTTGGTTGCCTACACAACCAACAATCTGTATTCCGAGCATCCAGAGGCATGGAAAATGCTCTCCTGAACAAACGTGAAGCACTGCTTGCATCTCTGGATTCTAACTCTCTTGCTGTTCTTATTCTACTCGATCTTCCCTCTGCATTTGATATGATGATCCACTCCATTGTCATAAAAAGAATCCATGAAAGCCTTGGTATCTCGGAGAAGGCACTTGACTGGCTGACCTCCTTCCTCACCGACCATCACTCCTAGGTTACCTTGGGCTGTATCTCCTCTCCCACCTCTATCTCTACCTGTGGTGTTCCCCAGGGCTCCAACCTCTCACCCTGGTTCTTGAATGTCTATCTTGCTCCACTTGCTCACTTCATTTATACTTTCTCCCCCCACTTCCAATATTATGCTGATGACACCCAACTTTCCTTCAACCTTCCCTCTGACCCTCTTGCTACTTCCTCTACCATTCCTGACTGCCTTTCTGATATCCAGTTGTGGTGTTCTTCTATCGATCTCTGTCTCTGTCTCAATGCCTGCAAAACTGAGATCCTTCCTATCAGGATTCCTGCTCTCACCTTCCTCCCTTCTCTCTCGCCACCCTCTATGGGCTTTCCCCACCCCCTTCTTCTGAAGCCAGAAACCTTGTAAGCATCTTGGCCTCCTCGCTTTCTTTCCTCCCTTGCATCATGGACCTTGCCAAGAAGGCTCATTTCGAACTCCACCTCCTCAGAGTCATCCTTCCTTTCCTCACCTTTCCCCAGAAGATCAATGGGCCTCATTACAATAGTGGCGGTAAGGCAACAACGGTGCTGGTAGTGCTAGCAGCGCTGTTGTTACCATGCCTCCACATTACGAGGTCCCGCGCTCGGGTGCCGCTCTGCACGCCTGGTCAGACCAGGCGTGCAGAGCAGCACCCGCAAGCAGAACAGGATGGTATCAATGGTACCGTTATAAACGGTACTGCTGCTACCATCCTCCCCATTCCCATTCAGCCCTATGGGGGCTATGAGGAGGTACCGGCTCCAGGTCCAGCGAAAGGGAAATTACCGGGCCCTCCAAGGTCGGAATGGTCCGGTAAATCCCCTTTCACGGGACCCAGAGCCAGACCCAAGTTTGGGGGTAGCCATGCCCTTATTAAGAGCATGGCTACCTCCAACCTCGTAATGAGGCCCAATGTCTCTAGAACCCTGTTAGTCTCCAGGCTGGACTACTGCAACAACATCTTCCTCAATCTACCCTCTTTGCTACTCCTATCTCGCCAGCTTATCCAGAATAGAGCTGCAAGACTTATCCTTGGCCTCAAGCCTAGGGGCTGTATCTCTCCAGCCAAACAAAAGAGGTGATAGTTGGAAGTTTCTGAATTAATCTTAACCTCTGGCATTGCTCTGGGCAACCCTCCACACCATCGCTCTTTGCCTGCCAAGCCATTACAAAAGGGGAAAGACCATTTGCAAATCAGGCTTGGCTCCACCCCAAAAGGGGCATTCCAGCCTGAAATGCTTGGTCAGCCTTCTGCACGAGACCAAAAGCATCCCCAAACATGTTTTGTCCTTGTTTGGCTTCATCGGTGAGGAGTAGCTTGGGTCTCTAGGTCTAGCAGGCGCAGGGCCCACGTCTGCGCGTACCCGTCCCACTAGGGGTGACTACTGCAAAACAAAGGTGATGGCTGTGAGGTTTCTCTCCAGCCCTAAAATCTCTCCACTGGCTCCCAGTTGCTGTAAGGATCAAATTCATATCCATCTGGATCGTCCACAGGGCTGTCTGGGGCCAGGGAGCATGCTATCTACAATCTGCTCTCACCAAATACTCTCCCTTCAGGTCCATACGTTCCTCCGGCTCCAACTTTGTGTGTCAAGCGCTTCTCTAAGCAGCATGCTCGAGGCCAATCTCTTTCCAATGCTGGCTCCCTCCTGTGGAACAGCTTTCCCCTCCCTCTCTGCCTTGAGCCGGATCTCCTCAAATTGCAGAAGCACCTCAAGACTTTCTTCTTCACCTCCTCCTTCCCCCTCCCCCTCCCATGCCAAACCCCTCATTCGCTTAGATTGGTGGCATTGGGCCTTATGTCCTTATGTGTCCTCTGCGGTCATGGCCATCCCCCCCAATAGCTTGCAGCCCCCCCCCACTCCCCACTCCCAGCACTTGCCCATGGGCATCCACTGGCCAGTTTTCCCTCACAGGACTGCACTTGGCATGGCAGATTACCATTCTTTTCTATGTGATCTCTGCTGAGCACTTTACCGGCACCAGGCAACACTTACTCCCTGGAACCCCGCGCCCCCTCAGGGAATCTCTTTAGCACTTACCTCCTGCCTCCCCTGCCACTTATCTCTCTCTACACTTGCACAATCCGAATGCTCACAAGGCCTAGTAGGAACACCTCTTGCTGGTCATAATTGGATTCTATTGCCTTTGTCCCATGTTGCCTCCTTTGCACTGTGGGCACTTTGAAACACAATTTCATGCCGTATAAGTGCCTTACAAATTCACAATTAATAAATAAAATAAATACATAGATTTTACAAATCAAAACAGCCTTTCTAAAGTCTGCCACTTTTAAACTCTGCCACAGTGAGTTCTTACAGCGAACAGCTCTACAGCTGCCACACATGCATTTTGTCTACTCCCACTATTAGCTTGCTACTTTGAATGTCGCTACTGTGATATTTCGCATTTTGCCTCCCAGAGTATTTACCAATATAGGTTTGCCACTTTGAAACTTGCCACTGTGATATTTTGCCACACCTGGATTTTGCCTTCCAGAGTATTGCCAATCTGGTTTGCTTCTTTGAATCTCGTCAGTGTGATATTTTGCCACATTTGCATTTTGTCTCTCAGAGGGATCGCAATATGAGTTTGTTACTTTGAATCTCTCCACTGTTATAGCTCGCCATGCTTGCATTTTGCCCCCCAGAGTATGCCCAACATAGGTTTGCTACTTCGAAATTTGCCACTATGATATTTTGGCACACCTACATTTTGCCTCCAAGAGTTTTCCTAATATAGGTTTGCTACTTTGAAACTAGGCCTGTGTTAATTTAGCACCCTTCCATTTTTCCTTCCATAGTATTTGCCAATATTAGTCTGCAACTTTGAATCTTGCCACTGTTATACTTGGTCACACCTACATTTCACCTCCTGGAGGATTCCCAATACAGTTTTGCTTCTTTGAATCTCTCTTCTGTGATATTTGCCACAATTACATTTTTCACCTGGAGATTTCCCGATTGTAAGTTTGTCACTTTGATTTGTGCCACTGTGACATTCTCCAACTCGAGTATTTTGCTTTTTGGAGTTTTCATATATAATTATTTCACACTCAATTTAACCTCTGTAATATTGTGTCACACTTGCACTCTGCCTCTTAAGAGTTTTCCGAATGTAAGTTTGCCATGCCTAATATCACCACTGCAATATTTTGCTGCACTCATATGTTGCCTTTCAGCATTACCCCAATGTAGGTGTTCCACTTTCATGCTTGTCACAGTAGTCACATGAAGCATGACTAAAACGAATGCTTCAGACCTACTTCACCCTCCCCTTGTATGCTGCAACCCATAGAATACAGCTGAGTCCCACAATGGATTTGGTCCAGCTGTTTCACATAACTGCACACTCCTTACCTTTGAGATAAGCGCTATTTGACTAATACTTTGCTCTAGACCTACCTCACGTTCGACCATCACGTGCTGCGACCCATAGAAAACAGCGCAGTCCCACCAAAATGTTGGTCCAGATTTTCACATAGCTTTTGTCACTTGGACATTTTGACACAGCTCCTCTCCTCTTGCCTTTGGATTATGGATTGCTGTTAGAGACTTAGCCATTCCCTACCTACCGTTGGTTTGGCAATAAATGAACCCATCCATTTTACCACTCCTGTCATTACAGTCGAACACAGACTACGGTCTTCCAAAGGCAGTCTTCCACCACAGCCCTTCGAGGCCATACAAATGGCAGTAGGCGCAATACAAATATCACCTAACATAACATAACATTTACAATAATACTAATTAACAAATAACTTTATGAATTAATTTAAAGAATATTCAAATATGAATTAACAAGGTACATGATATTGTGAATACATATATTTACTAAACAATAAACATAAGATTATACACATTAAACATACACAAATACAATACAAAATTATTAAGATGTCATATACAGTAAAAGCTTAATAATATTTACTTCTACAAATAACATTCACAGATACACATGTATAGTCATTACACTCTGCATAAACAATCCAAACTTTTAATATGTGTGGAAAATTAAATTTAGATAATAATGCAAACTGTAACAATGAACAAAAGCAGCACAAATGTGGTACATATTTAAAACATAAATACAATAAAAACAGTTTAACATTTGTATTAAAACAAACAAATATTCACACAACAAATTACATTACTTGATTAGAAAACATTTTAGAGCAAAAACAAAATATTGTACAACAAAAACAGGATGAGTTAAGGTTAGCATGATATTTGATTTAAATATAATAGTTTGAAAGTATTCAAATAGTTTACTATGTTGTTAACTTAACTGTATTGTTTCTGATGTTTGTAGAGTTTAATATTGTGTTGGTTTAACATTAAATCTTACATATAAAAGTTTCTCATATCTCAGGGAAGCGCGATACGCGTTGTTCAGGATTCCCCCTTGGCGTCCTGTTTTGTTTGTTGTGTGTGCTTGCTGTGTTTTCTTTACTTTAAATAAACTCGTTTCTCTATTTGGATTCGAGTTTGTCATCTCTGGGATTGTGCAGTGCCTCATCTTTGGAGTGCGGGTTTTCTCCTCGGCTGTGTTTCACGATATATGTATATACATATTCAGTGAAAACACTTTGTTAAAGGGACGTTATGGTTCCAAGTAAAACCGAAAACCCCCTGAAATTCGGCAGTTATGGTAAGCTAAGCAACCATAACTCACGCCACCATGGTGCACTGCTAAGACTAACACCCAGGACATCAAAGATGACATCACAAATGTCATTGATGACATCACTGATGACATCACATGTACATTTACCTTTCATGAAAAGTCTGTACGTGGGATTCTTACTGTATTGTAATAAAAGTAGTGTCAAGGATCATTGGAATAAATCTCATGAGATACGTAGTGCATTAAGCAATGAATTAATCCAAATAGGATTGTCTTATGTTAAGTTTTTTCAAATATACTAAGGTACATATTTAGTAACATAGGCATAGTTTGCAGGAGACATGATGGAGATGCAATATTAATAATCTTGCCATGTTAAATACTAAAATTATAAATGCTTTCTTATTAGAGTTTTGCATACTGTAAAACATTTAATAAGTACCTAATAAAACCCACTTACTACATTATTGCATTACTACACACAAAACACAAACAGACAACTACACATACAAACATGAGCATATAGAGGGAAAGTGAAGTAACCTAACTGATTATCTTCATGCACAGAAATGATTGCTCTGCTTCAAAGCTACTACTTCCCTATGTATAACTATCACATATTGTGACTAGGCCCTAAGGAAAGTTGTGTAAGTACAATGTGTACAAATATGAGCATATCCAGGGAAAGTACAGTAATAAAAAACAACAGAACTATAAGACAGTGTTGATAACCTTACTAATCATCTTTATACATAGAAAGGAATGCTTTCTTCCAAGTCTGTGTTTTCCCCTTTGGAAATGTTTCCTATGCTGTGAGTGGACCCTAAGTGAATTACTGTAAGAACATATTTGAAGTATAAGTCTACAAACATAGTACTTTTTGAATGTTTACTTCCTGACTGTTACTGGCCTAGATATATCAGTAAAGGAAAAAAGAGTGAGCCAGACATGTGATGTCATCAGTGATGTCATCAATGACATTTGTGATGTCATCTTTGATGTCCTGGGTGTTCGTCTTAGCAGTGCACCGTGGTGGCGCGAGTTATGGTAAGCTAAGCAACCATAACTGGCGAATTTCAGTGGTTTTTCGGTTTTACTTCAAACCATAACGTCCCTTTAACAATGTTTTTTCACTGAATTTCATAGGTTTTTAGTAGCGCAACTTAACCATAACGTCCCTTTAACAAAGTTTTTTCATTGAATTTCATAGGTTTTTATTAGTGCAACTTAACCATAACGTCCCCTTAACAAAGTTGTTTCATTGAGTTTCATAGGTTTGTATTAGTGCAATTTAACCATAATGTCCATTTAACTAAGTTTTTTCTTTGAATTTCATAGGTTTTTATTAGTGTATGTTATTTTCCTACAACTTACTAATATCATACTTACCAAATATAACAATATTTGTGTCCAATTTACAAAGTGTCACCTTAAAACTCTGCCATTTCCCACCTTCTAGAATCATTTTTAACACTTCTATACACTTTCTTCAACTATTTCAACTAGTTTTGCATCCGTAGATGTCTACGAACATCTGACTTCATTGCGGACCTTCCAGACAGTGCCACATGATCATACGCTAGCGCGCGGCATGATGACGTGTCCAAGAACCCATCCGCACTTCACAATAAGGTCCGTCCTTCGCTGACAGTTCGGAACTGCATTTTCTACTGATCTAGGCACTTTCAACTTAAAAATGTCCCTTATTCCTACTCATCCATTACCAATCTAGTACACAGTACATACTTTTAGCAAAACTGCTACTTCTCTTAAAATGGAATCAGCTAATGCCATCCGTCCTCCCCAAGAGACACCACTACTGCTGTAATCAAGGAAATTGAGAAACACTGTCCCCTACCCTAGGAATAACACACGCGCAACATTTTCCCCTGTCCACCTGCCCCTACATATTAGTGTTTGGTGCCTCTTCCCTCATTTCCCATCCAAAAACAATAAAATGAATGTTCCTTTAGGAACCATCTTTCACAGTTAAAAAATAGAACTTCCTCCACCTCATCTTCTTTAACAAATACTGTAACCACACAGCCTGATGTCTGCGGGCATTGGTGCGTTATAAATAAATACATAAATAAGGAGGGCTACAGACCATTATCGTCCATTGCAGCCCCTGAAATGGGGGATAAAGGCCATTAGCACCCCTGGTTCCCAAAGCGGGAAGCCAGGGTGCTAAAACATAGATTTTTCTTCCTATATTGGTACGCCACAGGCGTCCCGCTGTAAGATGGAAGGATTATTCTTCCTACAGCGGGTCGCCTTTGGCGTCCCGCTGTAGAAAGGAAAATCCTTTTCCTAGACAGCCAACATGGAAAGAGAAGGCGGGGCTCCGTACACAGCCCCTTGTACCTTGCCATGGCAGCCTGCAAAACCCTATGAACATATTACCACAAGCACTTTTTTTCCCTTTCAAACCTATCCTACCTTCGAATAACTTTACCACATAGCCGTTCCCAGGTAGACATAGCCACTTTAACACCAATTTTCGTCCCTAGCGGTCATGGCCAGTAGCCAGATATCCGTGTCATGACCTTATGCCACGACCCAGACAATCTGGCAACTGCCCACGGCCACAGGCTATACCTTAGTCACCAAAGGTATATGACTATTTTTTGTACCTACATTATTACACTTGTCAAAAAATAAAACACGGCCACATTTGCAAAACCATGCTTTAATGTCCTTGCCAATGCTCCTCACGAGTTTGCTCTAAACCCGGCCATGTTTTATTTTTTAAAAAGTGTCGAAATATATGTACATACAATAGTCATATAACTTAGTTCGCACTTGACAAAATCCATTCAGTCTTTACACAAACATTGAAGGTTGGGTCTATAATCTTTCTCAAAACTTTTGTCCACATTCGTCAAATAGCAACAAAGTTATAAGCCATCTAAAAATGTTGAGACCCCCCCTCTAATTTCGCCCCCTCTTGAGAAAATCCCACCAAACTTTAGAAAACCATTTATATCTACATCCAAAAACGTTTTGCCAAATGTTGTGCAGATTCATCAAATGACACCTCTTTTATATGCCTTTACAATATTTTGGGACCCCCTTCTAATTTTGCCCCATCTTGACAGAATCCCACAAAACTTTGCAATACCATTTAGGATTAGTCCTAGAATAAAATTACAAATGACATGCAGTTTCACTGAGTGGCGCAAAAGTTATAAGCCATCCAAAAATTGCTTTTCCCCAACCCTGTAATGCAGAAATAGGTGAGGTGTCTGCGAACACCACAGGACTGCCCCAGGACATCTGGGGTGTTCGTGAACACCACAGGACTGTCCCAGGGCATCTACAGTGTTTGCGAACACCACAGGACTGTCCCATAAAATGGTGAGGGTCATAAAGTTGCTTACATGGAGCTGCACCTGGCAGTTAAAGAAACCATCGGCTGGGGTCTGAATATCGTGGCATTGACAATACGGAAGGACGTACCTGTTTTAAAAAACATAAATTTGTCTCACCAGCCGATCTTCACTACAAATATTCAATTTATTTATTAGGGCGTGAAACTTTGCTAGCGAGGATAGTGCAACAGAGTAGGTTAACTTATTCCCATTAACCCACCCTCTGTCCTCTGCCTTTTTCAGAGTCCTCTAAGCAACAGGGGACCAATTTGGCGGTGATAGTGCGCGGTAGAAAACACTATGCCACATTGAACGAACAAGTACAACTTAACCGGGCTTTAACGCCACGCTGTTGTTATTATATTCCGGTATAAAATAATCTAAAGGGTTACTTACATTATATTGGCATTTTCCATTGTCTAAGCGTAGTGCAGTCCCAGAATACGACTCCGTCTGTGCCAACGATCTTTCTCATAGTGATATAATATATAAAAGTGGTTTCGTTTCAGAAATTTCATCCTTATCGTGTCTTACATTTTTGCAACACTCCTTCAAAAGAAGTCTTTTAGCACGATCCCTGTCTGTCAAGGTAAAAAAACAATGGAACCTTATAGTGCGAGTCGTGGGCCTCTCCGGCACTCGAGCAAAAAATGGAAGCAGCTGATCTTCACTGTAAACGACCATAAATTCTTAGTTTGCAACATTCTGTGTACAGCCATCTCTGAGAAATTGCTTTTTACACTCCATCTTTGTATATTGTTTGCGTGCTAATATAAAAACTTTGTTAACGGGACGTTATGGTTAAGTAACGCTGCTAAAAACCTATGAAATTCAGTGAAAAAAACGTTGTTAAAGGGACGTTATGGTTCCAAGTAAAACCGAAAAACCCCTGAAATTCCCCAGTTATGGTAAGCTAAGCAACCATAACTCACGCCACCACCATGCACTGCTGAGACTAACACCCACGACATCAAAGATGACATCACAAATGTCATTGATGACATCACTGATGACATCACATGTGTATTAACTTTTCATGAAATGTGTGTACAAGGGATTCCTATTATAATGTTGCGAAAAAACTGTCAAGGATCATTGGAATACATGTCATGAGCTAATTAGTGCATTAAGCAATGCATTGATATAAATAGCATTCTATTATGAAGTTCTAGCCAGTATACTAAACTACTCATGCAGAAACATAGGCATTGTGTGCAGCATATATGATGAAGGTACAGTATTCAAAATGTTGATATGTTGAATAATGAAATGATAACTGTTTTCTTATTAGAGCTTTGCGTACTGTGAAATATGTAATACGTAGCTAATAAAACCCACGTATTACATAATTGCATTATTACAAACAAAACACAAAGAGACAAGAACACATAAAGATATGGGTATACACAGGGAAAGTGAAGTAAGCAAAAAAGCAGAAGTAGTAGCAGAAATAATTCATAACCTAACTGATTATCTTTATGCAAATAAATGATTGCTCTGTTTGAAAGCTGCTATTTACCCTATGAATATGTATCACATGATGTGGACTCTAAGGAAAGTAATGTGAGTACAATGTATACAAATATGAGCATATAGAGGGAAAATACATTAATAAAAAAACAACAGAACTATCAGAAAGTGCTGATAACTCTACTGATTATCTTCATGCACAGAAAAGATTGCTGTCTTTCAAGCTTGTGTCTTCCCCTATGTATATGTTTCATGTGATGTGACTGGACTGTAAGGGAATTACTGTAAGAACCTACTTGAAGGATACGTCTACAAATAAAATAAACTTTTTAGGTTCTGAATGTTACTGAAGAAAACCATGTGGCCTAGATATGCAAGTAAAGGAAAAAAGAGTGAGCCAGACATGTGATGTCATCAGTGATGTCATCAATGACATTTGTGATGTCAACTTTGATGTCGTGAGTGTTAGTCTTAGCAGTGCACAGTGGTGGCATGAGTTATGGTTGCTTAGCTTACCATAACTGGGGAATTTCAGGGGTTTTTCGGTTTTACTTGGAACCATAACGTCCCTTTAACAAGGTTTTTTTCACTGAATTTCATAGGTTTTTAGTAGCGCAACTTAACCATAACGTCCCTTTAACAAAGTTTTTTCATTGAATTTCATAGGTTTTTATTAGTGCAACTTAACCATAATGACCCTGTAATACATTTTATTTACTGAATTTCATAAGTTTTTATTAGTGCAAAGTCACCATAACATCCTTTTCAATAGATGAAGACCACTAGCATGTTAGGTCCTCAAAGTGGGAACCCCGGGTGGTTAAAAAAAGATGGCCACCATGGAAAGGGAAGGCGGGGTGTATAAAGAGAACAAAACAGGGCATCAGCGGGGGGTGGGAGGAAAAGGAGGGAGACACAGGGCATGAGCAGGGGGTGGGGGAACAGTAGGGAGGCACGGGGCTTGAGCGGGGGTGGGGGGAACAGGGGAGACAAGGGGCATGAGCGGGGGGCGGGGGGGAAAGGAGGGAGACACGGGGCATGAGCAGGGGATGGGGGAACAAGAGAGAGACACGGGCCATGAGCGGGGGGTGGCGGGAACAGTAGGGAGACACGGGGCATGAGCGAAGGGTGGGGGAGAACAGGGGAGACACGTGGGCATAAGAGGGGGGTGGGGGGAACAGGGGAGACACGTGGGCATGATCAGGGTGTGGGGGGGAACAGGGGACACACAGGGCATAAGCAGGTGGTGGGGGGAACAGGGGAGACAAGGGCATGAGCGGGGGATGGGGGGAAAAGGAGGGAGACACAGGGCATGAGCAGGGAGTTCGGGGGAACAAGAGAGAGACACGGGCCATGAGCAGGGGGTAGGGGGAACAGTAGGGAGACAGGGCATGAGCGGGGGGTGGAAGGGAACAGGGGAGACACGTGGGCATGAGCGGGGGGTGGGGGGGAACAGGGGCGACGCGTGTGCATGAGCGGGGGTTGGAGGGGAAAAGGAGGGAGAAACGGGGCATGAGCAGGGGATGGGGGAACAGGGGAGACACATGGGCATGAGCGGGGTGGGGGGAACAGGGCACACACGGGGCATGAGCAGTGGTGGGGGGGAAAAGGAGGGAGACACAGGGCATGAGCAGGGGGTGGGGGGAACAAGAGAGAGACACGGGCCATGAGCGGGGGTTAGGGAGAACAGTAGGGAGACACAGGCCCATGAGCGGGGGGTGGAGGGGAACAGGGGAGACACATGGGCATGAGCGGGGGTGGCGGGGAACGGGGGAGACACGTGGGCATGAGTGGGGGTGGGGGGAACAGGGGAGACACGTGGGCATGAGCAGGAGTTGGGGAGAACAGGGAAAACACGGTGCATGGGTGGGGCGACGGGAGGGAGACATGGGGCATGAGCGGGGTGGGGGTACAGGAGGGAGACACGGGGCATGAGCGGGGGGTGGGGGGAATAAGAGAGAGACACGGACCATGAGTGTGGGGTGGGGGGAACAGTGGAGACACTGGGCAGGAGCGGGGGTGGGGGGAAAGGGGAGAAACAGAGCATGAGCGGGGGGTAACACAAGGGAGACACGAGGCATGAGTGGGGGGTGTGGGGTACAGGAGGGAGACACGGGGCATGAGCTGGGGGTGGGGGTAACAAGAGAGAGACACGGACCATGAGCGGGGGGTGGGGGTAACAGTGGAGACACAGGGCATGAGTGGGAGGTGGGGGGTAACACAAGGGAGACACGGGGCATGAGCGGGGGGTGGGGGGAACAGGGCAGATACTGGGCATGAGCAGGGGGTGGGGGTACAGGAGGGAGACACGGGGCATGAGCGGGGGTGGGGGGTACAGGAGGGAGACACGGGGCATGAGCAGGGGATGGGGGAACAAGAGAGAGTCGCAGGGCATGAGCAGGGGGTGGGGTGGAACAGGGGAGACACGGGGCATGAGCGGGAGGTGGGGGGAACAGGGAAAACACAGGGCATGGGTGTGGGGGAAGGGGAGGGAGACATGGGGCATGAGCGGGGGTGGGTGGGAACAGGGAACACATGGGGCATGAGCGGGGGGTGGGGAACAGGAGGGAGACACGGGGCATGAGCGGGGGTTGGCGGGAATAAGAGAGAGACACGGACCATGAGCAGGGGTTGGGGGGGAAAGTGGAGACACAGGGCATGAGCAGGGGGTGGGGGGTAACACAAGGGAGACACGGGACATGAGCGGGGGGTGGGGAAAACGGGACAGATACTGGGCATGAGCGGGGGCTGGGGGTACAGGAGGGAGACACGGGGCATGAGCGGGGGTGGGGGGAACACGAGGGAGACATGGGGCATGAGCGGGGGTGGGGGAACAGGGCATGAGCGGGGGTACAGGAGGGAGACACGGGGCATGAGCTGGGGGTGGGGGGAACAAGAGAGAGACACGGACCATGAGCGGGGGGTGGGGGGGAACAGTGGAGACACGGAGCAGGAGCGGGGGGTGGGGGGAACAGGGGAGACACAGGGCATGAGCGGGAGGTGGGGGTAACACAAGGGAGACACAGGGCATGAGCGGGGGGTGGGGGGAACAGGGCAGATACTGGGCATGACCGGGCGGTGGGGGAACATGAGGGAGACACGGCGCATGATCAACAGGGGGATTGGGGGGTAACACGAGGGAAACACGGGGCATGAGCGGGGAGTGGGGGGAACACGAGGGAGACACGGGGCATGAGCGGGGGTGGGGGGAACAGGGCAGACACGGGGCATGAGCGCGGGGTGGGGGAACAGTGGAGACACGGGGCATGAGCGAAGGGGTGGGGGAACAGTGGAGACAGGGCTTGAGCGGGGGGTGGGGGAACAGGGGAGACACATGGCATGAGAGGGGGGTGGGGGTAACACAAGGGAGACATGGGGCATGAGCGGGGGGTGGGGGGAACAGGGCAGATACTGGGCATGAGCAGGGTGTGGGGGGTACAAGAGGGAGACACGGGGCATGAGTGGTGGGTGGGGGGTACAGGAGGGAGATACGGGCTATGAGCAGGCAGTGGCGGAACAAGAGAGAGACAAGGGGCATGAGTGGGGGGTGGGGGGAACAGGAGGGAGACATGGGGCATGAGCAGGGGGTGGGGGAAACATGAGGGAGACACGGGGCATGAGCGGCGGGCAACAGGAGACACACAGGGCATGAGCGGGGGGTGGGGGGTACACGAGGAAAACACGGGGCATGAACAGGGGGTGGGGGGCAACAGGAGACACACGGGGCATGAGCGGGGGTGGGAGGTACACGAGGAAGACACGGTGCATGAGCGGGGGTGGGGGGAACACGAGGGAGCCACGGGGCTTGAGCGAGGGGTTGGGGGGTAACACAAGGGAAACACGGGGCATGAGCGGGGGTGTAGGGGGTAACACGAGGGAGACACAGGGCATGAGCAGGGGGTGGTGGGGCAACAGGAGACACACGGGGCATGAGAGGGGGGGACACGAGGGAGACACGGGGCATGAGCGGGGGTTGGGGGCAACAAGGAGACACACGGGGCATGAGCAGGGGGTGGGGGTAGAGGAGGGGGACACGGGGCATGAGCGGGGGTGGGGGGAACACGAGGGAGACACGGGGCATGAGCGGGGTGGGGAGTAACACGAGGGAGACACGGGGATTGGGGTGGGGGCAACAGGAGACACACGAGGCATGAGCAGGGGTTGGGGGGTACACGAGGAAGACATGGGGCATGAGCAGGGGGTGGGGGGCAACAGCAGACACACGGGGCATGAGCAGGGGGTGGGGGTACACGAGGAAGACACGGGTCATGAGCTGAGGGTGGGGGGTACATGAGGTAGGCACAGGGCATGAGCGTGGGGTGGGGGGCAACAGGAGACACACGGGGCATGAGCAGGGGGTGGGGGGTACATGAGGAAGACACGGGGCATGAGCGGGGGTGGGGGGCAACAGGAGACACATGGGGCATGAGTGGGGGGTGTGGGGTACACGAGGAAGACACGGGGCATGAGCGGGGGGAGGGGGAACACGAGGGAGACACGGGGCATGAGCGGGGGGATGGGGGTAACACGAGGGAGACACGGGGCATGAGCGGGTGGTGGGGGGAACACGAGGGAAACACGGGGCATGAGCAGGGGGTGGGGGGCAACAGGAGGGAGACACGGGGCATGAGCGGGGGGTGGGGGCAACAGGAGACACACGGGGCATGAGCGGGGGGTGGGGGGCAACAGGGGACACACGGGGCATGAGGTTGGGGTGGGGGGCAACAGGAGGTAGACACGGGGCATGAGCAGGGGTGGGGGAAACACGAGGGAGACACGGGGCATGAGCGGTGGGCAACAGGAGTCACACAGGGCATGAGCGGGGGGTGGGGGTACACGAGGAAGACACGGGGCATGAGCAGGGGGTGGGGGGCAACAGGAGACACACGGGGCATGAGCGGGGGTGGGGGTACACGTGGAAGACACGGGGCATGAGCAGGGGGTGGGGGGAACACGAGAGAGACAGGGCATGAGCGGGGGGTGGGGGCAACAGGAGACACACGGGGCATGAGCGGGGAGTTGGGGGGGACACGAGGGAGACACGGGGCATGAGCGGGGGATGGGGGTAACACGAGGGAAACACGGGGCATGAGCGGGTGGTGGGGGGTTCACAAGGGAGACACGGGGCATGAGCGGGGGGTGGGGGGTAAGGAGGGAGACACGGGACATGAGCAGGGGGTCGGGGGGAACGAGAAGGAGAAACGGGACATGAGCGGGGGGTGGGGGGAAAGGAGGGAGACATGGCGCATGAGCGGGGGGTGGGGGGGAACAGGGGAGACACGGGGCATGAGAGGGGGGTGGGGGGAAAAGGAGGGAGACACGGGGCATGAGCAGGGGGTTGGGGGGAACAGGGGAGACAAGTGGCATGAGCAGGGGGTGGGGGGGAACGGGAGAGAGACACGGAGCATGAGCGGGGGGGTGGGGGTAACGGGAGAGAGATCCGGAGCATGAGCGGGGGGTGGGGGGAACGGGAGAGAGACACGGGCCATGAGCAGGGGGTGGGGGGAACGGGAGAGAGACACGGAGCATGAGCGGGTGGTGGGGGAATGGGAGGAACACACAGAGCTTACTGTGCAACGCTCTGATGAACCGATAAACAAAGATGGCGGGCGTCTCTCACAATAGACGCACTGCACACTTCACGGCAGCCAATAGGAAAGCACGTCAGATGTCCGCGGACATCACGCAAGCGCTTGCCCAATCCCCATCCTGTCCGTGGAGAGAACAGGGAAGTGTGTCCGCGAAGCGGACACAGATATCACTAATTTTTTTCACTTACATTTTTGTCATTTTTAAAAAACTACTGGACGGATTTACACCAAATAAATAAAAGCACGGTTTCACAAATTTGGTGTAAATCCGTCCAGCGGTTTGGGCTGTAGGCGTGAGCAAAGTTTTATGTCTATGGGAAAAAAATACGTTTTGGGACCCCCCCTATAACTTTGCCCCCCCTGGACCAAACCTCACCAAACTTTGCAAAAAAATTCAGAGTGGGTCATATACTTTTTTTTCCAAAGTTTGGTGAGGATTCGTCCAGGGGGGGCGAGGTTACAAGTCGCCCAAAAAAGTGCTCTTCCTATGGAAACAGCAACTAAACCATAACTACATGGCCATTACCGTGGCCATGACATATATATATATATATATATATATATATATATATATATATATATATTTGTATATATAAAATGTCTGTTCTGTTTTGTATCTGGTATATGTCCCAATTTGTCACAGCCTCATAAACTGGCTCATAACTTGCTCTCATAAGTGTGCTAGTGTACAATCACCCTTCTTGGGAATGCTTCTGCCATCTGTAAATGTTATTGTAAGTCATTTCTCATTGATATTGACATCCCTGCTCTTCAAATGAATACACATGCAAAGAATTGCTAGAGAAAAATAAAGGTTTACATGATGGAAACCTATAATTCTAATAGGGGGAGAACAAGGTTGAGGTGAGCATGTGTGTGTACAGTGACATATTTGAAGTGAGAGGTTATCATCAGTCACTTCAAAGCTGTAGACTGAGCCAGAATAGTGCAGACAGAGTGTAGGCATAACAGCAAAGAGATAAACAGAGTCTTTGAAAATGACTGTTGCTATGGAGCAACTGAGTATTGTGAAACAGCTGCTTTCAATTACTGTAAAGCTCTCCGGCCCTGAAAAGGCAAGAGGATAAATGAGACAAGACAGGGGATTTATGACATGGCCTTCAACTACCTCATCCCAATTGCTATGGGTGCAATTTTAGCTCCTACCAATTTCAGACCCCACCCTGTTCTGCTTCAATTTAAACATGGTTGTGCATAACACATGACTTGAGTTTGGCTCCCAACTTCACTCAATATAGTCTTGTAAGGAGAAATCTGAAATAATCATGCCTTACATTGGAGAGCCACAACCATGGCTTTCCCCCTCCCCACATCAAGGAGAAGATTTCTGCTATGGAGGGAGTTGTTTCCCTTCACCTGCCAATAAAATCAAGTGTGATAAATACAAGTACCAGAATCCTCAGGGCTAATTAACTTGCCACACCTGAAAAAAAAATGCAGACCCGCCTGAAAAAAAAAGAAACTCAGCCTCCCTGAAGATTGATGGAGTCATGAAAACTGGTAACAGAGCGACTGCCTTACTAATCTTTAAACAATGAACATTAACATGTCTGCCAGCGCTCTCTCACCATTCACCAGCGATTGCCATCTGTCACTCAGTCAGTACAATTATTTATCATGCTATAACATTAAATAATCTGTTAGGCACTTATGCCAGCTATTGCTGTCACATACCAGATAATCGGTGTCATTATAAGTTTGCCGGTATTGCAGTGAATTTACGGCTGGAATACCGCCAAACTGTATTACCGTTACTGACACTTGGTCTGGCAGATGGCAGAATTACTACTGAATTATAAGTTGCAGTGTTAGTCCCCATTTATGGAGCCTATAGGATTCCATAGGGATTTTGGCAGAATTACCAGCTGCGTTAATTCTATTGGCGGTAATTCCTCTGAAATGGTCGGATTTCGGTGGTAAGGTGGCAGAATCACCTCCTTGTTTGAGATTTTTAATCCACTTACCACCAAAACCACAGTTGGGCATAACAGTAATGCAGCAGTAATGCAGCAGCGACTCTGTTACTTATTTATTTATTTATTTATTTATTTATTTATTTAAATTTATATAGCGCGCAAGCAGCCCAGGGGCATTGAGGCGCTGTTACTTGCAATAACTTAGTTACATGGTACATATGATAGCGATTGTTGACACATTATGAGTAGTACAGGAAATCATACTGTTGTTACAAATATAGCATTTGGGCCTAAATTACAAACCTAAATGATAAGTATTTGTGCTGATGTGTCGGTCCTTATGTGAAGAGGGTAGTTTTCAGTGTTTTGCGGAAGGTGGTGAGGGAGTCCTCGCCACGGAGGTACCTCTGGGTTACCTCTGATTTTAGCCAAACAGCCCAAAGTAATGAGGCTCAATGTCATCAAAAGCAAGAATATCCTGCTATTGTAATGTTTTTTTTAATCAAAATCCCATGTACTCACATCATTGCCAGATATTGCAATCAAAAGGAAAGGTACTTGCCATCTGATGTTATGTTTTTTCATCTTTGTATAGCACATACTACCATTGCTATGGCTGTGAAGTGCAGTGGGATGGGAGGCCATGATGAACAATCTCTGAGATAGTCAAGGATATGGTAATGAGCAGAGCAGTAACAAGTCCCATTATGCTCAGTTAACAAAACAGTGCAAGTGTCTATTAAGCCCCATCAACAAAAAAGTGCCAGGGTCAAGTATGTCACAATAGCCTAGCAGTAGCATAATGGTTAAACATTTCATACAGAAGCTGACAACTGTCAGGAGCCCAGGCCCTGATTTCTTAGGCTCTTAATTTTATGAGACCCATATTGATATACGGGCACCGCTACAAAATAATGCTATTGAAGCCATGACTTTACAAGAAAAAAATAGCAAAAGATGAAATAGCGCAGTTACAAAATGTACAAAAAAGGAGAAAACTCGAGCCCTAATAGACTAATATCTCTATTTGATATTTGGCACAGTAGTCTTACGAAGATTCCAGACATGGGTAGTCGAACATGGCATACTTTCATTCTCACTACTTGGCTTCGGCGCAGCCATTGGAACTGAGCTGCAAGCTCTAAATCTATATTAGTTACAGCTGATCAGTACCCATATTGAATGAAGAATTATATGTGGCGTTTATGGATCTGCTTGTGGTTTATGAACAGGTGAATCATTTGACATTGTGTAGTTTAATGTAATTTGTCATTTGTATAGCGCCGTTTCCCTTTGATAGGGTCTCAAAGCGCTGTAGTTGAAAGCCCTCGGGGGCCCGAAGCCCAAGGTATCAGGGGAGTTTATAATGCCTGTGTGCATTTAGTCAATATGAAGTTGGCTAGCGGTGGCCAAGTCCCTGCTAGCTACCCATCTCGAGCTGGCATGTGGAAGGGTGCTCTGAGGTCGTATTCAGAGTATGCAAGTGCAGGAGACTCATGTGTCCAGCTAGACCACATTTTTGTCATATGTGATAGCTGCATTCTTATAACAGAGGTGTTGGGCTTACCTGAAAGGTGGTTAAATAACCTGAAGAGTGGCATGGGTTCATCCGGATGCAGGGGGGAAAAGTAATGTATTGCAGGGCCTCCAGAATGCAAGGTGAACCTCTATGCGTCGGACTGTAAGGTGAAAAGAGTTCCAGATTGAGGGGGCTTTGATGGAGAAGAATGATCCCTGCATTCTTGTCCATTTGAATTGAGGGATCACAAGGAGGAGTGCAGAGCCTGATTGCGGGTTTCTGTTGTGTTGCTAATGGGTGAGTTTTTGTTGAAGGTATTTTGTGCCGGTGGGCGATGCACATGGCTCTGGAAGTGGTCCGTTACCCAACAGGGAGCCAATGGAGGACACAGAGGGCGGGTGGGATGTGCTCTCTGGGGACAGGTGCCCGGAGGAGCCCAGCTGCAGTGTTTTGGACCCATTGATGCTTTTTGATTTGATATACCGGGTATGGTATGGTAATGTTTATTTATAAAGCGCCTATACACAGGCAGTGTTTCAAAGTGCTCAAGGAGTGTGGGAACACGGGGTAAAACAACAGTAACTCAGAGCCCTTGACATTCAGAGATGATAATGGTCTGCATAGGCAGAGTAAGTGAATATGATACATTTAACAGTTTAGATACAGCAAATAGGCCTGATGGCAATTCTGTGTTTTTTTTCAAGTGCACTTTAAGGGGTGAAGACACGGGAGAACAGACAGACAATCTTCAGGCAGAGCTGAGTTCAGATTGTGCAAGTCCAGGACGGGCAAGGGAGGGCAGGGGATCCAAGTGCACAGAGTCAGTAGAGACTGGGGGAAGTGCAGAGAGAGAAGCTCTCTAGAAAATGTACAAGTGTATTGAGGGGTGGGGTGCAGGGTCCTGAATCAAGTGCAGAGAGGACTGGCAGGTGTGCCAGGGACCTGCAAGACTCTGAGGTACACCAGGTGGCCAGTCAGCAAGCTGTATGGAAGAGGAGGGAGATATGGAAAGAGAAGACAGCTAGGTTAGTTGGGTACGGGGAGAGAGAAGGAGGAGGAGAAGCAGAAGGTCTTGATGAGTTTCCGGAAACTTAAGACGATCAGGCTCAAGATGGAGGGTGGCATGGAGACTGTTCCAGAAGGAGGTGCCTGCTGAGGATAAGGATCTCCCTCCAAAGCTCTGCTTGGTGAACCGGCTCACTTGCAGAATGTTGGAGGTAGATGAGCGGAGGGTACGAGAGGAACAGTATTTAGGTAGGCAACGTTGGTGGTAAGTAGATCCCAGGCCCCAGAAAGGCTTGTGGATAATGTAAAGGGTTTTGAATTTTATCCTTGCAGCCACAGGGAGCGAGTGAAGGGATATTTCAGCGCTGGAGAGATGCAGCACCTGGGCTTGAGGCCAAGGATAACCCTTGCGCTTATTTTTTGGATGAGTTGCAGAGGGTGCAGGGCAGAAGCAGACAGGGTGAGGAAGAGGCTGTTGCAGTAGTCCAGCCTTGAGAGAACCAGGGCTCTGGAGACAGTGAGATGCTGGGGTAAAGTGTGAAAAGGAAGAGTACCTTTGAGGAGGTGTAGTTCATAGACTTTTTTGAGATGTCAGACATGTGAGAGGAGAATGAGAGAGTGGAGTCGAAGATGACCCCAAGGTTTTTGCCCTCACAGGTGGGGGTGGGCGCTGGGCCAAGGGTGGCCGGCCAAAGTGAAAGTGGGAAAGCGGGAGCTCGGGTCGCAATGCAAACAATCTCAGTTTTACTGGTGTTGAGTCAGAGGACATTTGCAGCACACCATGACCTGAATAGCAGACAGTCAGGTATGAGTGAGGAGGAAGAAGTGGCTGAGGGTAGCCTGAAAGATAGTTGCATGCCATCCGCATAACACTGGAAATTAGAGGTGAAAGTGCTGATCACATTTGCCATGGTAGCAATATAGACCTTGAAGAACCAGGGGGATAGGTTAGATACCTGGGGAAAGCTGCAGTTTGCGAGAGTGATAGTCAAGAGAAAGGCTCCAAGTTCAATCTGGGATGGGCAGTGGGGGAGAAAAGAGGTTAACCATGCCAGAGCCTGACCTGTCATTCCCATGGTATCACAAAGACGTGCCACCAGGGTGTTGTGGTTAACCGCGTCAAAGGCAGAGGAGAGATCAAGGAGAATGAGGACAGAGGGAGTGTTAGTGTCAAGATTTGAGAGTAAGTCTTTCAAGGATATTCAGAAGAGCGGTTTCCAGGCCTCTGGAGGCTCTAAAGCCAGACTGATGGTTGTGGAAACAACCAATTGATTCAGTGTGGAGGTTCATCTGAGAGATAGCGAACTTCTCCAGGAGTTAGCCCACGAAAAGAG
Organism: Ambystoma mexicanum; assembly: GCF_040938575.1. NCBI lineage: Eukaryota > Metazoa > Chordata > Amphibia > Caudata > Ambystomatidae > Ambystoma > Ambystoma mexicanum. Next base: position 746,643,966 of record NC_090932.1, read on the forward strand.
TTGCCCAAGTAAAGGGAATTCGGGTAGTCCAGGCGTGAGAGGATGATGGCCATGATTGCAGTGACTCAGAGAGGGTTAGAGAGGTAAGGGAAAATGTGTCTGAGAATGCTGAGGTGTAGATAGCATGATTTACTCATAGGGTTAATGCGGTGTGAGAGTGCCAGATCAGTGTCCATGCTGCATTCCATGCTCTTTACTGCATTGGATGTGGCTAGGGAGTTTAGCCAAGGGGTGGTTTGGAGGACGAGAGCTGTCTTCCTTCAGATCATGATTTCTGTTTTTGCAGAGTTGAGGAGGAGGTGGTTAGCCTTCATCCAATGGTCAATGTCTGTGAGGCAGGATGTGAGGTCGGGCTGAGGGATGGAAGAGGACTTAGGGATCTTAAAGATTATCTGGGTGTCAGCTGTGTAGTTGTAGCAGGTTAGGTTATGTTAGAGGATAAGGACAACCAGGGGGCTTATGTAGAGGTGTAAGATTCGGGGAGAAAGGGAGGTGCCCATTGGGACCCTGCTGGTGGCAGGGCAAGGGCCCAAGATGAGGGGAGGAAGGAGGGTGATTGGTGATCTGTTGCTGAGGAATGAGGACATCCACCTTAGTGCTGCATCTCTTATGCTGAGCAAGTGTTGTCTGTCAGTGAGGATACTGTGGTTGTTGGTGTCGAAGGCCGGCAAGAGGTCTAGAAGGATAAGTGCGGCACAGCCTTCTGTGTCTGCAGTGATTTTGAGGTCATCCCAGATGGATACTTGCAATGTTCCAGTTCCACAGGGGAGTCGGAAGCAGGACTGGGTGGGATTAATGAGGAGGTTGGATTCAGTGAATAGGCAGAGCTGGAGTAGGACATTTGGTCAGTACGTTTGGCTAAGAAGTGGTAGTTGGAAATAGGTCTGTAATTTTCAGGAAGGAGACGATCAAGGGAGGTTTTTTTGTGAGGAGGGTTTTGCTGTGTGATGTCTTGAATGCTTCTGGAAATATACCTGAGGTTTGATAATTCATCATCCATATGAATATTTCCGGACCTACTGCACATCACAAAAGCGGTGCATTAACATAACGTAGCAGTGGTAAGATATAGCAGAGGATAGAAAGTCACTCAACCATTACTGATAAGAAGCAGGGTCAGAGAGAGATGTGCTCTGGCCCTCCTTCTGTTTAATTTATATACAAATTCATTGCACCAAGCCCTTTGCCCTGGGGCTTTGGCAAATCTCCTGAGGTGGTGGAAAGAGTGTAACTTTGTGACTGTTGTTTAAAATATAAATACCTGAGTTCCACAAAAAATAGAGAGTTTGCTGAAGCGAAGTGGAAATTCCCTCCAGGATGCTCTCCAGTCTGGGGATCATACACTTTTTTGGAAACTGATCTCAGCCAGGGATTTGATTATTTATTTATTTATTTTTTTGGAGGCCAGTCTTTGCACTGCCATTTTAGTGAAGATTGCTGGTGGATACATGTTTCCAATTTGTATCAGGACAATGTATCATGTACACTGTTATTTGCTCCACTTACCCTCCCCCTTGCTGATGTTGCTCTCTCAGTGCTTGTCGATGTGGTGGTAGCCCTCAACTCACTTAAAAGTGGTAACGCTGCCGGGCCCGATTTGATCCCCATGGATCTGCTAAAAGATGAGCTGGATATTTGGCCCAGTACTTTGCAAGGTATTTAATGCAATTCTGTGCAGGGGTAACATACTGGCCTCTTGTGATTTTACCAGTCTATGAGAAAGGCAGTAAGGACAACCCAGGTAACTACCACCCGATTTCACTCCTAGATAGCATTAGAAAACTGTTTAGGAAAGTTACATTAAAACATTTACAGGAATGGGGTGACACTGAATGTATAATCCACGATTTGCAGGCTGTTTTTAGGGAAGATAGAGGCACAACTGATAGGTGTTTTATGCTCTTTTTATTGATTCAAAAATATGTAGTTTAAAAAAAGATGTGACTTATGTGGCGTTTGTGGACTTAAGGATTGCGTTTGATTCTGTATGTAGAGAGACTCTATGTCAGATACTTGCCTCACAGAATGTCCCTGGTGCTTTGATTTACATAATTAAACTATATACTGAGAATAGTGCTAGTGTTCACTATCGGTTGGGGGGCGAGCTGTCACAATCCTTTGATGTTGATAAGGGGGTCAGACAGGACTGCTTCCTGGCTGCCTTCTTTTTAATAACTATAGACCAGAAATATTAGATGCATTATTAAGTGGGGTGCTAAGTAAGTCCCAAGATTGAATTTGAGAAGTATCCAGTCCTGTTTTATGCAGATGATGCAGTCCTTATTTCCACTATGCCCCAAGGTCTAAGGAAGTGCCTTTCCATTTTTTGGGTTGAATGTAGTGAGATACACTTGAATCTGAACATCGACAAATCAAAGATTATGGTGTTCAGGCCCCAACCCTCGAAACACAGATCTATTAAGGTTGAAGTAGAGGGTTTTGTGCTTGAGTAGGTTGAATTATTCGATTACCTGGGATTGAGATTCCATGAAACTGGTAGCTGGACAGCCCAGATTGCCAAGTCTACAACCATCTTGGAGAAAGTTAGTGGATCCATTCAGTCATTTTATGTGAAACATGGAAGAAGTGCAGTTTGTCCAGCTTTGGATTTAGTCCTAAAACAAGCACTGTACGGGTCATAACTATGGGGCTATGCCAACATCTCTAAGCTATGTTCATATGAGCACACATTTTAAAAAAATACTATTGCACCCCCTCCCCCGCCCACCAGTGCCTCGACTGCCTAGTTTCTTTTAGAGCTGGGCTGCAACCCAGTTGCTGCTCAGATTCATGCCAGATCAACTATGTTTTGGACAAGATTATGGAAACAAGGCGCCCCTGAAAGGTATCAGGATGCAGCACTTCATCTTTTAGCAATGGAGGGTGGTAGAAGCTTGATATGACCAATACATGTTAAACCTTCCCTTCGAGACGTAGATTTGCCCGATCTGTGGGTAAAACGCAACGTTGTGAATTATGCTTCGATAAAGACTCTCAAGAGAACGGTCAAACTAAGAAGCAATGAGTCCCTTAGGGTTGATGCTACATCTTTGAAGCTAGGCTTGGATTACCTGGAATGGAGGACCCAACCTAGCTCCAAACTATACTTGCATGAGATCACCCCGGCATATGAAAGGGCCCTGTCTTTGCGCTTTAGACTGGGTATTCTTCCAGTGGCCTCCTTTACCCTTAACTGGTGTATCACTAACTGAAATCTGTGTCGGCTTTGCACAGCAGGGACTGAAACTGTTGTGCACTTTCTGTTGTTTTGAAGCAGGTCTGCCCACCTGAGGAAAATCTGTTTGAAACCGATTTTGAAGGAGTCAAAGATCCACCAGTCCACTATGGCTGTGAGGTTTCTGAGCCAGTGCGCAAATATATATGTTGTTTATGCAACAGCTCACTACATCCACGGAGGTTGGCTGCTTAGAGCAAAATCCCTTGTGACTTAGTGTGGTGTTAAATGGGATTTTGGAAAAGTAGGTGAGGCTGCAAGAGTCTTCTCTCCCCACTCTACTTTAGCTGTTGATCCAATTCTCATTTTACTTATTTTTGACACACTCCAAATATCTGCATTTTGTAATAATGGCTTATATTCCCTTACCCATTTTTATGAATTAATTGCATTTTTTTAATATTACGTGCACGATTGTGACTCCTTTTAAAAATTGTCTGATCACACAATACTTCTATGAATTCAATGTTTGTATCTTTTATTAATATTAACTTTTAAGGTTGAACATCAAAAATAAAGTTGTTTAAGTAAGTAAGAACCATTATAGATGATCCTAACGAATAGTATGAAAGCACTAATTCTTCACAGGTTATCTTTACAAATACAGTCAACCAAGATGTTGTACTAAATCGAGCCATGTTGGCAACATAACAGCCAATAGGGATGCAACAATTTTTTACTCAGAGTCATCTACTTCCTTGACTGCCTGTTGATAAATGCTACACATACAAGATGGAAGTCAGAAAGTGTGCGTGAAACAATTTCTCACTGGCTTTCTGTTATGATATTCCTTAAACAGCATTTCACATAATATTCTTCTGTAAAAAAATATGAAACATTAAGAAAGAGATTATCCCTACCAATTCGAAAGCTCAGTCAATTGAGACAGTGCCGAGCTGCATTTAGTTTCCTTCTTTCCGACAATGCCCTGTCTCATGGGCCCTCATAAGCTTTTTGAGAGGTGCGATGAAGATCAGAAACCGGATTCTACCTGTGGCGGAAGCTAGCAGAAGGAAGGATGCATTTAATAAAAACCTGCAGTCAGTCAGCTGCTGCTGTTAAATACTTGTGCATTAAAGAAGTTGTGTATTTTGTACTCCAACTATAGATATATTAATTTGATTAACATTCCTTTGCACAGGTATTCCTGACTTCTATGAACGGTATCAGAATTGTATTTAGAACGTGCATGACAATCAGGCTTTTTCACTTACATTCTTACATTTATATGTGTTGTACGAATTTCAGATGGTTTACTGAAGGATCATTCAGATCTGAAATACATTAGACAGCATCTGTGCGAGCCTCACTTGCTGGCTACCATAATCTTATGGACATCGGACTCACCCACCACAAACCGTAAGAAGACAGAAAAGTTCCTGTTGATAAATCTTTACTGGAACCCAAAAGTCCCATCTTCTAATTTCATCATTTACAAAAGTGAAGCCTTAATTGCAGATTTCAGAGAAAAACCCCAAGCTGACCACATCATAATCTGTGGTGATTTGAATGCCTCCCTACATGCAAATATGGACACTGGCGATTCTCACACAATCTTGGAAGCATGAGGCAAATTGTGGACAGACAGCATGGACGCCAATGACATGCATAACTTACACAGCTTATCAACGCCAAGAACTCCCCTAACTGCTACTTGGAAAAGCCAAGGCAACAAAGCAACGCTGGATTTTAGCTATGTATCCGGTGAACTCTGCACAAAGGTAGAGGCCTTCGAAATTAAACAAACTCTCCACAGCGACCACAATCTTTTGACGGCAAGCTGGAATTAAGGGATACATGTGGACCAGTACATGATGGCCAACGTCGACATCCACCAAGAGGCACAAGACTCAGACTAAAGCCAAGGTCAATTAATGCGATTACAACAGAATATCTGCTAGCGCGTACAAGGATTAACGATGCAGCTGGCTTGGCAAATCTGGATTACTGCCCTCTCCTTGTGCCCTACAAGCACCCAATGAAGGGAGCTGTAAAGAACACCTGTCACCTCCACTGTAACAAAACAACCTTAAAAGCCAAAAGAAGCGAACTTCGAAAGCTAACTCCGAAGGCAAAAAACTCCCCGACGTGGCACAACATCAAAGCAACCAACATAGCCAAACAGACTTGGCTAAAAGGCTATAAAAGTATATTGTATCAAGAGGTCTCTGAAAACATGCTCTGAACACTGAATGGGAAACAACCGAAAGCATTCTGGTCACTAACATCGGACGAGGGATGAACAACTCAGGATGCTCTTTTCAGTAGTGTGAGCGAGAAGAATTTGTTTTCACACTTCACAAACCTCTTTGGACAAGTTCCAACCACTCCAAGGGGTGAAAAACTTAATGCAGACAGTTGGGACATTGAGTCTGACAAAACCACGATTCTGGCCCGTACGGACTTTCCAATGTCGATCTCAAATCCAATGCGGAGGCCTGGGCATACCTGATTTCTAAAATCTTTAAAACCTACTCTCAAAGAATACAAACACCTACCAAGGAGTCACACAAGGCTGTCCACTGGCGCCGGCACTTTGTAAGGCCTATACGGGCGATTTTCAAGATTTAGAAAAATCTATTAGAGTCTTCCCGCCATCAGTGGGCAAGGGAAACATAAGTAGACTACTCTATGCCGATGACATTATCCTTGTAGACCAAACAGCAGTGGGTCTACAAAGAAAATTGGATAACCTCATCATAAACTTACAAACGAATGATCTCAAAATCAACATCAATAAAATGAAGGTGATGACTCTTGAAAAATCAGCCAAAAGAAAGGAATCTAAAATCTGGCATATCAAAGGAACTGCACTCGAAAAAGTCCAATCATTTTGCTACCTGGGTAGGATATGGTATTTATAACGCGCCTATACACAAGTGTTTCAAGGCGCGACAAGGCAAGGGAGGGGGAACAAAGGGAAGACAGACAATGATCCTACTAGGCCAGGTGACATTCAGATCGTGCAAGTGCATGGGAAGGGGAAAGGGGAAAGGGAAAAGTGCGGGGGAGGGAGAAGGGAGAAGTGCAGTACAAGGGATAGTACAATAAAATAAGATAAATAAAACGGCCAGCAGGTGGCAGTGTATGGTAAGTGCAGAACATAAGTGCTGGTAGGGGGGCTGTAAGGATACAGAAAAACAGACCCCAAGTGCAGGGGTTGCCAGGGAGGCAGTGCAGGTGGGCAACTGGCGGGCCTGGACCCAAGATCAGAAGGGAGGCCAGGTCTCCAGTGCAGTATCTGTCAGGAAAATCAAGAGGGGAGAGGGGGAGTGAAAGCAGAAGCAAAGAGGAAGGTTTTGAGGTGCTCCCGGAACCAGAGATGATTCTCCTCAAGTTTCAGGGAGGCAGGAAGGCTGTTCCAAAGGGAGGCCCCTACCGAAGAGAGAGATCTACCACTAACTCGTTGCTTGGAGAAGCGACTGACCCTGAGGGAGTTGGAGCAGGAAGAGCGGAGAGGTCGAGAAGGAAGATATTTAGGAAGAGAGAGTTGAAGGTATTTCAGCCCCAGGCCCCAGAAGGCCTTGTGGACAATGCAGAGGGTTTTGAACTTATTCCTCGCAGCCACTGGGAGCCTGTGCAGAGATTTCAGTCCTGGAGAGATACGATCCCTGGGCTTGAGGCCAAGGACAAGTCTTGCAGTCCTGTTCTGGATAAGTTGCAGAGGGCGGAGAGTAGAGGCAGGCAGATTTAGTGTTATATTCACTAAAAACAACATGGAACTACCAATGCAATAATATATGCGCATGAAAATCAAAAATCTAACAAACCAAACGAAAAAGCTAGATAAGAAATGTGGCCGCTTTACCCTCCAACATTTGGGGAAAACTTGAAGGTTCTTTTTGGAGGGCTGTCCTAAGACTACCTGTGTCAACACATGTAGTGATTATCAGGAGGGAATTGGGTTTAACATCTTTGGAAGCAATTGCAGGGCTTAACACCTTAATGCTCTTCAGGAAGATACGCAGTTTAAAAGAACGAGTATATGAGATAATTCATGAAGAAATGTCAAAAGGGACAAACAAAATGTTAACCAAATGGTCATTCAAAAACCTGGCATGCCTGGAGGAAATAGAAAGTTCGTAAGATGAACTAGTCAGTAATCCAACGAAAACAGCTAAGAAATTAAAAGAACAAGACTGGTGTAAAACTCAGGACTTAGCAACAAGATAAAAATCCACAAAGCATTTGTCAGCTAATATTCAAAAACTCAATGAACTAGTAAGCTACCAAATTTCCGAAAAAGAATTTGAGATTGACTTTCGTGAGAGCCCGATTGAACATTTTAAAAATGAACAAAATCCTCGCTGTTTGAGATAAAACCAGATTGTCGATTCTGTGACCAGACAAATGCCCCGGAAACCCTGAGACACTTACTCCTCGAATGAAAGAGCCTGTCACAAAATCGAAAAGTCCATTTAGGCCACTTGTTCTCAGAACACTGTTGTATGGATGAAGATTATTGGTGGACAATATTAATGAACGGGGCAAATGGAAAACCAGTCATTGCAGTCAGACATTTTATTAAGAGCCTGGACCTGGAACACCAATAACGTATGGATTGACAAAGGGATCAATAATCTCAAACTAAATAAAGTGAAGAAAAGGATCATACACCAATGCAATCTTGTAAAAACTGGTAACATACAGTTAATTCAAGAAAAAATAAATAAATTGGACAGCATCATCTGTACATGAAAAGTATGGTGCCAAATTAAATGCATATGGATATGTTATGATTGAATTCATGATTGTTTTGCAAATGTTGTTTTCAGTATTGAAAAGGGGTGTTGGAGACCCTCTACTGAGAAGGGTCTACAACCACATTTTGTCTCACTGCACAGAGGAGAAATATTCATTTGCACATCCTTCTTTTTGGAAAACAAAAATTGGTGTCTCAGAAACACACTGGGACACAAATAGGTGCACTCTAAACGCAATAAATATTGCTCAAAGAATTCCTAATCTCATTACTCATAGGTTATTTTCAGACACGTAAATCAAAAATTCAAATAAAACGTTTATGTTATTTAGCAAGTCAATAGCAATTCATAACATAGTATATCAATTCATTTGATCATTACAGGTTCATATAATCACAATGTTGATTCAAATAACGAATTCACAACGCAACAATGATATTCACATAATGTAACTTGTTTACAATAGCAGTTAACTGCATTCATTTAACAAAATCAAAATCCACAGAATTTCTGTTCATTAACTAAACTCAATGTTCATAATACGATATTTGGACCAGGGGTCTGATGTCGATGTTAAACTTGACCAACTCCACTCGGTCTATTAATACTACGCGTTTCGGGCAAGATGCCCTTCTTCGGATATAATATCGTGTTCAATTTCCTAAAAATAAAATAATTCAAGATGTCAGGATCTATTTTCTTGCTACTGTGGTATTGTAATTTTCAATTCATTCACTTGTAAAATTGAAAGAATCCTACTCAAAGTTCAATACACTAACCTGTGTCTCACACACCCATCTGCTGGACAGGTACATCGATATCTGGCAAGTTTATAGCTTGCTTCACTGAAATCAAACCAAAGTAATCTGATTAATACCCCATACTTAATTCCTAATTCAAGCAAGCCAACTCTATCTATCAGTGGTTCTGAGGCGTGACATTTTGCTTACTGGCGCGGTGTCCCGCACAATAAACAGAACCACTGTTATACGTTAACCTGCAATAGTTATTGGCATACATGCCGTCCTAAATCCATCATGGACTCACCTGTGAGCCGATGTTGTGCCTTCAAAGGGATATATTTCTAGAGAGTTCATGTTGTTTCCTGGACAGCCTTTCTCTATTGATTGAATACCTAGCTGTAAATAAGATACATATGTATCACTTCTCCATGTCAATGTGTAACTCGGTTACTTTAGACTAACATAGTCTTACTCTAAACTAACTATAAGGCAACATACCTTCAAGTGACTGGAGTCGATGCTTTAAGCTTCTGTAAACTAGCTCCTCTATAGATGCGGGCATCCGTGATTGGCAATCTTATAAGTACGATTTCACTCGCTGTAAGTTGACTATACATATTCAAAAATAGAAGAAAGCGAGTGTCGCTATTCAATTTAGAGTCAAAAGTTGTATCAATAGACATTCTGTGTCGGCCTAATTCGACTTAAATACAAGAGTAAGCATGTACCTGTTACTCGACTCTGTTCCCCCACTGGGTTCCCACTTCCATGTCACGAGGCCATACTGACACGCCGTTCGATTAGTAATTACACTAGCTGCAGTCACACTGCGGTCGCTGGGTTGTTAAGTTGCCGACTAGCTACACGGCACCAACTCGTATTCGTTTCCACAAGCTATAAACTACCCGTTCTCTACTACATTTCAATACACCGGCACTGCACGTCCGTTTTTTTCTTTCGAGTATATCTTGAAAGTGCAGGAAGACTAGACCTATTCGCAAAGGTCTTCCAGGGCGCCATCTTGCTATAAAAAATGGCGACGGAATCATTGTTCGCAATCACATTTATCTACATAGTGTCGGCCATCTTAAAATGGTCCAAAACCTTACAGGTTTAGCCCATATTCGTCCAATATCACTGCACGCCTCTCTCCTTACGGCAGTAGCCGTCCCTATGTCTAGTACTGTTTAGCTATTAATCGAATCGTGACAGTTTCACCTTATTGCAAGATATAATCTACCTGTTATGGAGAAGTGTTATTATATATGCTTTTTTTTTGCCTTATTGTTAGTTTAGAGTAAGAATATGTTAGTCTAAAGTAAACGAGTTACACATTGACATGGAGAAGTGATACATACGTATCTTATTTACAGCTAGGTATTCAATCAATAGAGAAAGGCTGTCCAGGAAACAACAGGAGCTCTCTAGAAATATATCCCTTTGAAGGCACAACATCGGCTCACAGGTGAGTCCATGATGGATTTAGGACGGCATGTATGCCAATAACTATAGCAGGTTAACATATCACAGTGGTTCTGTTTATTGTGCGGGACACCGCGCCAGTAAGCTAAATGTCCCGCCTCAGAACCACTGATAGATAGAGTTGGCTTGCTTGAATTAGGAACTAAGTATGGGGTTTTAATCAGATTACTTTGGTTTGATTTCAGTGAAGCAAGCTATAAACTTGCCAGATATCGATGTCCAGCAGATGGGTGTGTGAGACACAGGTTAGTGTATTGAAATTTGAGTAGGATTCTTTCAATTTTACAAGTGAATGAATTGAAAATTACAATACCACAGTAGCATGAAAATAGATCCTGACATCTTGAATTATTTTATTTTTAGGAAATTGAACACGATATTATACCTGAAGAAGGGCATCTTGCCCGAAACGCGTAGTATTAATAGACCGAGTGGAGTTAGTCAAGTTTAACATCGACATTAGACCCCTGGTCCAAATATCGTATTATGAACATTGAGTTTAGTTAATGAACAGAAATTCAGTGGATTTTGATTTTGTTAAATGAATGCAGTTAACTGCTATTGTAAACAAGTTACATTATGTGAATATCATTGTTGCGTTGTGAATTCGTTATTTGAATCAACTTTGTGATTATATGAACCTGTAATGATCAAATGAATTGTGATATACTATGTTATGAATTTCTATTGACTTGCTAAATAACATAAAAGTTTTATTTGAATTTTTGATTTACGTGTGTGAAAATAACCTATGAGTAATGAGATTAGGAATTCTTTGAGCAATATTTATTGCGTTTAGAGTGCACCTATTTGTGTCTCAGTGTGTTTCTGAGACACCAATTTTTGTTTTCCATTTGTTAGAGACCTGGTAGCACAGGCCCAATAGGTTGGCACCGAAGAAAAATTGTTAATTAACGATTGAATTGAGTTATACAGGATTTTGAAGTTACCCCTACAAACCCTCTTTCACATCCTTCTTTTTCCCACCCACAAGGACAGTCCAGCACCGAAATGATAGGCAATTCTTCTCTAAACAAGAGTACTATCAGCAACCCCAGACATGTTTTTTGGCCTTTTTGGGCCTCCTCAGTGAGGTCAAGCTGAGCCTCTCTAAGGCACAGTGAGCAATGGGTCCATGCCTGGGTTACCTGCGGTTACTTAGGGTGAAACCCCAAGTTTTTCTAAAGTTTTTTTATCGTTCATAAAACCTTTAAAAAAATAAGATTGAATTTGCAATTCATAAGTGGTAATCAATTACCACAAATACTGTCATAGTCATATTACTGACAAATACAAATTTAACTTAAAAGAATTCATAACATTCAAATCATTTTATCTATTTGCTCGTACCTCAGAAAAAGTCCATACCATAAGAACAGATAGCAAACATTATTAAACAACCCCACTTTCTTTTAGTAATTGTACAACAGTACATTTCAGAGTTGTTTCGTGTCCAGATATTATTCTATGTTAAACAACAGCTGTGACCAGTGGAAAACGAGGAAAACTAGGGAAAGAGACAAGAGCTGCGACTAATCAAAGATTATTTTATTTTATTTTCATTCTTATTAAATATAACAAGAGTAGTACAAAATTGATTCACTAAAACATTATTACTGTTTCTCATTCATTCATTCATTCATTCATTCATTCATTCATTCATTCATTCATTCATTCATTCATATTCCATACATACCATTCATTTCCAGCATTCTAAAAACAATTCATCTATGAAAGCTAGATTTTTGCATATAAGCCTTCTATTCCAATGTGCTTAAATTCAAATTTTCTTGCTAATGGTGATATATCCACTAATTTTAATCATCCACATTGTAAACTTTATCAACTATAGGTGCCCCACAGTTTTATCTTCCGGTTGGCATGAGACTTCTGACATATAAATAGTTTTGGCTCAACAATTTCTAGTAGATTTCTTCCAGATAATTGCGTACGTCTTCTTCAGGATATGTGAACATTTCAAATTTTTTATTCTAAAAACAAACAAAAAAAGTGCTGTTAATATCTTTTTTCGCAGCTCATATCTCTTCACTCCATGTTTCCCTTTCAATCTAATCTATTTAGTTAGGAGAGCAAACTTTCAACTTACTGCTCATACCCGTTTTCACTATTTCCTTGGAAAATAGGGGAACCAATCCATTTGTTTTTCCTGCTCAAAACCCATCACTTCATTGGTGACAGTGAAAACAACAAATCTCCACCTGTCAAACCTTCTTATGAGATTTTACAAGATCATCCCTTTTAATTCATCATTTGTACGCAGAAGCACCAAAACAAAAATGCTTCATTGTCTCCAAGACATTAAAAACATTAAAACCATTCAACAGTTCACCCTCGTCCGATCTCCACTAACAAATGGCTGACCTTTCTATATTGCTCATATCACACCGTGTCTTCATGGTGTTTACCTCAGCATTTGCATTACAAAGGCTCAATCTGTTTATTTTTGTTTTCTGTTTTTCAAACACGAAAGCAATCTTGTTTTGTTATTTAGTCTGGCAAAAAAAGTGAATATGAATATGTCTGTTACATAGCCACTCGTTTTTCACAGCTATTTCCTATGCTGACTGAGTGGTATTCTTTACCTTATCAATTACAGCAAGTGTTTCCGAACGTATTTTCTAAACGTATTTTCTTGTGGTTGATCTTATTATGTAAATCTGTTTTCAATTCTGCCAGTGTGTGCTTTTTTAATTTTCACCCCACTGTAGAAAAATAGAAAAATAGAGAGCACAAACATTTGTGATCTGTTTCTATAGTTTCACTCTAGAGTTTGAACTAGTCCAACAGTCTTTATGTACCTTTGTTAATTTTCAATCTGCCATGTTTGTGGTCTTGTATTTGTATTTTACGCAGTCCTTCTCCCACTGTTTTCTGCCGGACACTCAATCTTTCATGGACACCTTGGTTTGTGCCTATACACATAACAACACCACAATATAAATCTAACTATTCAATGTATTCTTTCCCAAAATGCTTCTTGCAGTTCCGAACTTACCTTCGTGGCGTATCTCTGTTTTGTTACTTTCGTCCTTACGGGCGCCTGTATTCAGACCCACGCTCATACGTGTGTGAATTCTTGTTCGTCGGGAAACAAGTGAGAGCGTTTTTTTTTTCTCACCTCCACAATGAGTGAATGCAAAAAAGAAAGAGGACTGCAATCTCACGTGCTTGTTAGCTGGGTCAATCCGCCAAAGCAGAAGTAGAAAGCGGACTGTGCTTTTACTGAGATATGTATACAGAGGCAGAAAATAAAGGATGAACGGAGCGTCTCAATATGAACTGAATAAAAGGGCAATTCTAAGTTCTGTTACCTGAAAACCAGTAATCATCAAGTAAACAATTACATGTTTCGATCATTGTGTTTAGAAAACTCCATCTACCCGCGCAGTTTTATAGGTAGACTTGCACCAATACATAAATGGAAATATCAGATGTATTGAATATGTTTTATGGATTTTTAGCCACTTAAATTCTGAATCTTCTTTTCATGATTTAACCAGAGCATATTCCAATAACCTGTGGTTCATTGTACTAGACAGATACCACCAATGTTTACTTAAAAAAGGAAGAATTGTTCTGTCAGGAAAGTACTCAGAGGGTTCCTTTATCTAATACATTGGTTCCACTCTTCTTGTAAATTGAGGCCTTTCAAATAACTCTGAGTTTGGTAAAGCCACCACTGTTCTTTTTGGGACAGTCAACTCGCAGTGTTAGCTGCATCTGTCCCCGTAACTTTTTCCAAAACCCACCATGTTAGATCTTCACAACTATGGCTGCGTTCTATAAAAAGTCAAGCTAAAGGTGCAGTCATTTGTTTGCTCCTAATTTTTGATTTGTGTTCTGTTATTCTTCATTTAACCGCTTAGGAAATCTTCCCGATATATGCTTTCATGTAGCGACATATTATCGCATAAATCACTTTAGTACTTAAGCATGTAGTGTGATTCCTTAATGTCCAGTTTCTCTTAATTATGACAATGCTGGTAGTTGCTGTAGCTGAGGCACAATTACAACAACTACCACATGGATAGTGATCTAAAATAGGTGACATCCCCCACTTCGATGTTATCTTAGTTTGTTTTTCTTGTGCTCTATGTCTGACAGCTTTTGAAATCTAGTTTTTGATATTCTTACCTTTTTTGAAAGCATAAATCGGTTTGGGCAAAGCTGGAATATTTAGTTGGAGTAAATGCCAATGGTTAGATATAATTCTCTTAATTTTGCTATGCTGAGTGTTGTATGTTAAAGCACAAACCAATTGGTCAGCCCTAAAAAGAATTCTGTTACTATTTTTGCCATCTTTTTTAAGTAAATCCTCTCTGTGTTGGTATCTTGCTCGTTTCTTCGATCGTTTTAACAATTTGCTGGGATATCTCATGTTTTTTAATATTTCTTCAATAACACTTGATTGTGTAATAAAATCTTCTAATTTAGAGCAATTGCGACGCCCTCTTAAAAATTGTCCATAAGTGATATTTAATCTTAATGACTGAGAATGGAAACTTTGATGATGTAGTATCATATTCCTATCAGATTCTTATCTAAAAGGATCCACCAAAAAGACCCCTTCTTCTACTTTAATGAGTAGATCTAAGAATGGGATCTCTTTGTTACTTGTCTGTATGATAAATTTCAAGTTCGGATTAAGATGATTTATTCATTGAAAAAGGGCATTGTGATCTCCTTTGGTGCTATCCCATATAATCAATTATCGTTGATATATCTTTTGTACAGTTTTTTAGAAACAAATCTGATAGGAATACGATACCACATCATAAATGTTTCCATTCCCAGTCATTAAGATCAAATATGAGATATGAGCAGCGAAAACATTTTTTTTTTGTCGTAGCTCTTGTCTCTTTTGCTAGTTTTCCTCGTTTCCCACTGGGCACAACTGTTGTTTAATCCATAATTGCTCTACCCCTGAGTGCCAGTGAAGTAGGGATCCCACCTACGGTGTTTGGCAGATATTATTCTATACCAAAAGGATTCAGAGCCAACCCCTCTTCATTCCTTACATACTTTCTAAAATGGTTAAACCGTAAACTCCAGGTTCTTTCTCATTCCATTAATATGTGTTTCAACGTTTGTTTTGAGAGTGTCCCGCATACCCGGCACAGTTTCAGCGCTGCTTTTTCTTGATTTTGTTTGGCCAAGACCTCCCCTGTTGTCAGAAGGTTTAACCTTGCTCTGAGGAAATTGGATCTAACCTGTCTATCTGGAAATTTTATCAGATATCTCGAAAGAGACCCCAATGTTTTGTCAACTGATTAAAAAAGGATTGAAGATGTTGCATTTCTAACTTTTGCGATTGTGTCTATCCAATCACCTTGTTTCCCACCTGTTTTTACTCTCTGCGGGATGTTAATCAAGGTCTCCAAAGTCTATCTTGTCTAGAAATTCCTTGGCTCTTACTTCCAAGTCGTCCAGGAGCTGAGATCTCGAAGATTCAAGATTAACTTTCATATCACTGTACAGTGTGGAATTTTTTGCGGTGATAATATGCCGGTAAAGTGAGACCAACTTCCAGTTTACAAAGGATACCAGTGAATTCAAGTCCAGTTCGAATTTCAGAAACCCCAAGTTTTAAAAATTGAAAAGGAGTGTGGGAGCCCCTCTACCATTGTTTTAAATATAGTTGAAATTGATATAGTGCAGGTCATTATTGTGAAGCACTCAATACCTAGAAGTGATTTTAGAGACTGATTGTGTGGCCTTTAGCCCATTACCCAAACCCATTAACCAAAATGTAGCTAAGTAAATTAAAACAAATACGATTTAAATCCGTAATACCACCTAATTACCTTTCCTAGCCTAATAGGTCACTGAGAATCGCCTAGCCAGAAGGAAAGTGTGATAATCATATCATGTTTTCCATAGCATCTCATATAAAGTATGCTCCTACATCTCAGTGGTGAAGCAATATTTTATCATGTAATTTATTGGCACTTCATATTTAGATACTTCAGAAAGTTAGTCAACCATGGAAAGACAATATGGGAGTTGGCTATGTCTAAAAATGTAGGCATACCCAAATCTGAAGCAAGCACTTAATACTCAGAGCTAACTTTATGGCTATTATATATAATGTATAATTAGTAATATTAACAAGAGTAATGCTAATAATGAAGATGTGTAATAATACAACATGTTTCTCCTCACAAGACTCTATCAAATGAAATATGCCATTTCAGGATTTCTTCTATTCCACTGACTTATTTTAAATTAACTACCAAGCGGAAATTGGACTTAAATGACAAAAAGCCATCAGACCTCATTCCGAGTTTCATGGGTTGGCAAAAAAGTGATGTTGGTGAAATTACCACCACTTTTACCACTCTGCCAAATACTGGGTTTGCCCATCAAGCGGAGGATTTACCTCCAGCATTATGCTTGAGGTAAATCCTCCATTTTACCAATGAAAAAATGGCAAAATTGGAAGAATTGCTACCGGCTGAGTTACTGCTGGTTGTAATTCCACTGAATGCCCCATGGAGTCATAATGACTCTAAAAAATGGGGATTTACACCCCATAACACAATTTGTAATCCTGCAGTAAACTTACGGTACCAAGTAGCGGTAACAGTAACTGCACTTGGCAGTATTACAGTGGAAACACCACAGAACAAACTACTGCGAAATTCATAATGAGGGCCTATACAGGTTTTTTCTTAAACTTGCTGAAGAAATATTATATTTGGCTAAATGCAATTATACGTTGCTTGAATTGTGTATCTTATTCGATGAAATTGACTATAATAACTGTAACTTTGCTTAACTTAATGCATTTTGCAAATAAATACAATTATTATGTTCCCATTTTGGATAAACAAGGACTGCATAACTTGTTCATTGGACTTTAGTGCCATTGAATGCACTAGCACCATCTGTCTACCTGTAATTAAATCACGGTCTGGAGATTACAAACTTAAAATGTATCTTTTGAATGCGCATGCAGTCACATGCAAATTATAACTGTGGAGCTAAACGTAATTATTGACTGCATGAAATACTCTCTTGACACATAAATGTAATGAATTACCCCTAATGTACACAATGTAAAAATGCAAATACATTTTGAAATGACTGCTAATGAAACTCTCTCAGAAACTACTGATTTATTTTTGCAAAGATTAGTAATTACCATATGTGTGTCCTCTATTGTTATTTCTGTAATCAATCCTTACTTCACTGCAGTGCTCTAATCACTGACTGTTCCAATGAAGCACATGAACAAATCTATTAGATACTTATACAATCTATTCTGAAACTGAAAGTCCTTTAAGTTTCAGACTGATGTTGTATTTTCTGAAAAGTGTTGCTGTTGCCAACATGTGTAGGATAGTCACACAGTTTTTGATGCTTCTTTATAGATACTGTACAACAGGAGCATAGCTTTAGAAAAACAGTGTGAGTGCCAAACACATTCCATAGCTCTGTGATTTTTAATATAGTAGAATCAGAGCAGAATTCAGAAACTGAAAAGCTAAGGATTCCACTTCTATAACACCTGCAAATCAATCAACAAGAGACAATGGAAGCATCTCAATCCTTGCTTCCAGAACAATCCTTGTGGCCTTCATCTCCAGATAAATCTCCAAACAACTCCCACATTGATATCAGATGACCAACTCCATCTTGATGGCAGCAAAATAACTAATACAAAATAGTAACAATCACACTGAACTTCAAGCAAATGTCTTGTTGACTGCTTAATCTATAACACTGAACGGTGCAACTTTGAGAAGCTGGCTCCAAAAGTCACCACTGGTCTTCACACACATCAAGAAACATCGCCCCGCAGCCTTCCCTCAGTGTAACCAGGATGACAAATTTTGTCCCAAAAAGAGGGAGGATGAATGCAACAACCAAATGTCAGCAGATGACCTTGACACCTATGAAGAAAAACATGATCAACTACTGCCTACACGAAGGAGCCACATAGGAACAGTTTGCACAAGATATCTCCTCATCAACAACCACTCCAATACCAAACATTCAACATCTATATATTCTTTATTAAAAATAAAATACCTACTCTACATAACATAAACCTGAGGAACACTCAGCAAACATGCATAAAACCATTTCCACAGGGTACAATGTAGGTTTTGCCAACAGGACAGGCAGGAAAGCCAGAGGAAGTGTGCTTGCTGAGAATGTGTACTTGAATGTGAGAAAAGTAATAAAAGAACATCAAAACTGAACTCTGCTACCCAAGAATGGGATGGGCAGGTGAGAAAAGAATCCAACGAGGATTCGAAAAAGGAAAACATTTGAAAAAAAGAGTGGAAAGGAAGAAAATGTTTACAGAGGAGAAGAAGAAATAAAAGTGAGAAGGAGAAAAGAAACCAATGCAGTGGGGGGGTGATAGATAAAGAAATGACCCCCCTACGGACTGCAGCCTAAGGCCAGGCGAGTCTGACTGCCATACAAGCATTGTGTGCGGCTACCAATCTCTGTCACAATGCCAGTAAGAAGGAGATCCTTCTTATTGGGACACCTGTGTGTTTCTTTCCTCCTACCCTCTGGCTGCCCCTTCTTGGGCCCTCTATTCTCACCTTCCTGTAAGTCCAAAATCATTGGGGTCATCATTGAGTCCTCTCTCTCTTTTACTCCGTACATTTTGGAGCTTGTAAAGAAGGTCCACTTTCAGCTTCGCCTCCTTACAGGCATTCTACCATTCCTAACCTTCCCCAGAAGTTCAACATCTCTAGAGTGCTCGTGCTCCCTAGGCTGGACTACTGCAAGAGCTTCTTCCTCAACCTCTCCCTTTGTTGTCTACACCCCCTTTGGCTAATCCAGGCTGCAAGACTTATCCTTGACATGAAGCCCAGGGATCGCGTCGCTGCAGCCCTAAATTGTGTACATTGTCTCCTGGTGGCTGCCTGCAGGGTGGGGTGATGGGGGCTGGGGTGTTCCATGTGGAGGGGGCGGCCTGCAGGGTGGGGTGATGGGTGATGGGGGCTGGGCTGGGTGTATCCCATGTGGAAGGGCAGCCTGCAGGGTGACATCATGGGTGATGGAGGCTGGGGTGTCCCATGTGGAGGGGGGTGCCTGCAGGGTCGGGTGATGGGTGATGGGGGCTGGGCTGGGTGTATCCCATGTGGAAGGGCAGCCTGCAGGGTGACATCATGGGTGATGGGGGCTGGGGGTGTCCCATGTGGAGGGGGCTGCCTACAGGGTGGGATGACGAGTCATGTGGGCTGGGGTGTCCCATGTGGAAGGGGCTGCCTGCAGGGTGGCATCATGGGTGATGGGGACTGGGGGTGTCCCATGCGGAGGGGGCTGCCTGCAGGGTGGGGTGACGGGTGATCGGGCTGGACTGGGGTGTCCCATGTTGAGGGGGCTGCCTACAGGGTGGCATCACAAGTGATGGGGGCTGGCGTATCCCATGTGTAGGGGGCGGCCTGCAGGGTGGGGTGACTGGTGATGGGGGCTGGGCTGAGGGTGTCCCATGTGGAGGGGGCTGCCTGCAGGGTGGCATCACAGGTGATCGGGCTGGGGTGTCCCATGTGGAGGGGGCTGCCTGCAGGGTGGAGTCACGGGTGATAGGGGCTGGGGGGTCCCATGTGGAGGGGGCTGCCTGCAGGGTGGCATCACAGGTGATGGGGGCTGGGGGTGTCCAATGTGGAGGGGCCTGCCTGCAGGGTGGGGTGATGGGTGCTGGGCTGGGGGTGTTCCATGAGGAGGGGGCTGCCTGCAGGGTGGGGTGATGGGTGATGGGGCTTGGCTGGGGGTGTCCCTTGTCGAGGGGGCTGCCTGCAGAGTGGTGTCATGGGTGATGGGGTGGCCCATTTGGAGGGGGCTCCCTGCAGGGTGGGTTCACAGGTGATGGGGGCTGGGCTGGGGCTGTCCCATGTTGTTGGGGCTGCCTGCAAGGTGGCATCACGGGTGATGGGGGCTGGGGTGACTCATGTGGAAGGGGCTGCCTGCAGGGTGGCGTCATGGATAATGGGGGCTGGGGTGTGGGTGTCCCATCAGGAGGGGGCTGGGGTGCGGCTGGGGATTGCGAGGTGTTTTTGCATGATTACACTGGGGTGCGGCCAGGGATTGCGCAGAGTTTTCACACGATTTGGCTGGGGTGCAGCTGGGGATTGCGAGGTGTTTTTGCATGATCTCGCTGGGGTGCAGCATGAGATCGTGCATTATTTTCACACGATTCGGCTGGGGTGTGGCTGGGGATCGCGCTAGGGGGGCTGTATGCTGTCCCAGGGATGGTGCGTAGGCTTGCACCATGCTAGGCATTTCACTTGCTTTTTACTGCGCCTGGGGGCATGTTGGGGGCGTTACTAGCACAGCTTGCTGTTGATTGTGCCACGGCTACTGATGCATCTGGAAATCTATGACTATGCATGCCGCGCAATCATTTCTCTGCGCCACAGCTGGCACACTCTCCTTCTCGGCGCACAATGCTTGCGCCTTTTCAGCGCCAGATTCTATGAATCAGGCCCTATATATTTTAGAACAGTGATGGGCTACTAGGCATGGCTTTTAACAACATACATTGGTATTTTGAAACACTAACTGACCACTAGCTATGACATTTGCTGATGGCTAGTGAGCCTTCATCATGGCCAAGTCCAAGGCCTACATTCTTATTATGCTAATCAAAGTTTTTATGAGCAAACTGATAAATTATGTTATGTCTAATGCCTGTATGGATTGAATCAGTTATAAAATGTAGTTAGTGTTGTCACCAGTCATGTCATCACTAATACAATTTGTGATATCATCAGTGTTTTCCTACAACAATACAAAAGAACTCAGCAACTTGAAGTGGACAAACTTAAAAATAAATATAAGAAGGTCAAATTACAGACAGAAGAGCAGAAATGATACCTCTCTTGTGATATGTATTAAAAGTCCATACCTAATACGAAATGTAGTTTCATTAACTAAGTCTGACTACTCCTATTAAATCTGACCTTTTACAGTGTATGTACATTATATACAGGGTTTAATGTGTGATGTTGAGCCCTTCTTACCCTATTGACATAGAATGTTTTCATAGTAGTGCATCATGGTCCCATCATCTGTAGCAGTGTATATATATTTTCAAATGTAAGGTACAAGGAGTACTCAATACATACATGTTAATGCCAGTTACTGGTGTAGTGATGGTGTCAGTGATGTGACCTGTGATGCCATCATTGTGGTCATTGGCTGCGCAAGAGCCGGTGTGTCGTTAAGGTGACTTTAGCTGAATTTCAGTAGTTTTGCTGTGTTCAGTTTTAACCTTAACGTCGCTGCACTAAGGTTTTTTCCTTAAAAACGTTAGTTGCAGGGATTCTAAGCCACCTTAACGTCACCCACCCTGTTGCACAGCCTATGACCAAATGATGACATCACAGATGACCTCACTGCTGATATTACTAATGACATCATCTTTGACATTCACACAAGTCAACGCATTACAAAATGTGATACTATTTAAAGATTACTTTTACTTCATACATTATGTGTTTTATTTCATTTTTAACATGTTAATCACTTACAGAAGACACACAGAAAGAAATATACATCTATGTACGTTTTCAAGCAAATTATGGTATACATATATCAATTTTGAGTAATAATCCCTTGTTTTCAATACCCATCTATGAAAACTCTTAAAATATATCCTATTACTTAGTTGTAATTGCAATTGGTTATTTATAACGCACTTAATACCCAGACGTTTCTAAGCGCAGACCCGGGAATCGAACCTGTGTTGATCTGCATCGTCTTGCTTCCAAGGCGAGCATGTTGCCCCTAAGCTATCCTCCCAAGTTTTTGACTGTTTTAAAGCACTTCTCATGCCATTTAGAAAATTATACTTCTACACATTTTTCTTACAATAGAACAATTGAGTATTTACGTATGTTTATTTTAAAACAACGTAAATAATTAGGGTTCAACATGTGTCGCTTTCTATTTATTTCTACTTCTGTTTTTGTAAATGTATATACAGATTATATTATACTGAACATGTCTTAGATGTATTTTGCACAAACAGGAACATTCTAAGCAGTGTACTATTTATAATTAAGATATCTTTTACCAACGTACTACAAGGGAAAGCTTCACAAGTAGTGGTATGATGCATGTTTATATGTTTGCTGTTTTAAACAATGTACTCATTGGTCTGAACTATTTTCAAATGTTAATATGACATTTGTAGAAACTTGAGGGTGTTCTAAATATGGCCAAATATGTAGATTGATCTCATGTCTGTTGCCATTAGTTAAATAATCATTGATGTTATTTATGATGCTATAAGCGATGTCACCAATGAATTCATCAGTGATGACATCCGTGATGCCATTGGTGCTGTCATCAGTGATGTCATCTGTGCTGCCTTTATTGTGATCATAGGCTGCACAACAGGGAGCACAACGTTATGGTGGCTTTAGCTGAATTGCAGGGGTTTTGTTGCATTAAGTTCTCACCTTAACTTTTCTGTAGCTAACCTTTTTTTCACAAATGTCAAGGGTTTTGTTATTCCATAGATTTTTAGAACACTACCAAAACTGATAGGGCATTGCCACTCTACATTTTAAAACACTTTCAACTCATTGCAGAACAACGTTCATCAAACACAAACTGATTTTGACCTGTTTTGACAGTGGTATTGGAAGCTTTGAGAACTCACAATGATTTTGGCAATGCTTAGCAAGATTGCATTATTTGCCATGGACCACACACTTTGGTTAAGCAGCGTGTTACAAACCCCTTGTTTTTGTATGGCCTCTTGGTGACTGTTGTGATACAACTCACAACCACAACTAACCACATTTAAGCAGCACAGTAAAGGGAAAAAATTACCAGCTGCAAGAATGACATATGTCCCGATACCTTTGCCCCCAAAAAAACCCATCAAAAGCTGTCACCAATGAATGTGCGCACAGTAAGTGCACATACATCTTAAAGTGAAATATACAAATGTAGTTCAGTTGACCTTCCCATTAGAAGAATGTGCAAAAGACAACATAATCTGAGAGTGGAAATGTTACAAAAAATATGCTGGCAAAGTATAAAAGGTTCTCATCTTTTAAACCCAGCAATCTGTTGTGAAAGTTTCCGAGGAAAACGCAATCCCAGTATGAAACAGGTGCTTGTGCTCTGCACTGAGAACATAACAATGTGAGTAAAATCCTGGTAGACAAATACATCAGCAAGATTGCCAACCTCAGAAAAATCAAAGGGGTTATGTCTGCACTCTGAAAAAGAGTTACGCTGTCCACCCACATGTGTCATTTACTTTTGTCCTTCAAAATCAGCCACAGTCAAGGACAAATAACTGCAGCAGTGTCCAAGATTGCAATCTCTTGCCACATTATTGCCAAATACTCATGACTTACTTGCCCTCTCTTTTCCCCTCCTCACCTACATGTCCGGCTTTCAACAATATTCTGCTTTCTAAAGATAACTTTAAAAGTGCACATACCATATTGTCACTCGAATATATAAATCACTATCAAACTATGTTAGGCAAAAAGTGTACAATTATTGCATTATTCCCTCCATCTTGACTATTGACTATGAAACTACAAATACCAAAATGCAATTCAGCAAAAGCCAAAATAATGGTCTCTAAGAGCAATACATCCAAGGATTGACTTTAGCACGTTTAAAAGAAATAATGCAGATGCCGTGTATTTTCTTAGTGTATTATGAGATATTTAAAACTATAAAAACACACGGCATTCAGAACTGTGGACTGTCTCCCACTTGTAAACTATCCATCTAATGTACTACATATGGGACATAATCTAGTTGAATAGGACCTTATTTATACATCATCCCGTTATTGATAATTATATACTGCATCTGGGAGGGGTTGAACATGTTAAAGTGACATCATTTTAGTAGCACTGAGTTGACTTGACCCATTCATGATGTTAACGTGTATTCTAAACTATGGGCCTATAACATGTAATTCAATTTTGAATATGCTACAATATGAAGAAGACGCAATAGGGAACTAGCACATAATATGTAATATGTATGGTGGTATTTGGACTTGAAAGATTTCTCTAGTTGCAAGATGAAAATGATGATTAGGTATACATGTCATTTATTTTTTGTAATACTTACTATGTGCCCCTTGGTCCCAATGTATTTATTTAATTCGTCACTTTGTGTCATACTAACCTTTTAGGAAACAGACTGGTCAATGTGACTGGTTTTGTTTAAAATAAATACTTTTAACAAACACTCGAATCTTGAATCTGAATAGATGAGAGCTAGTGTTGCAAACTCAGTCCCTATACCCTCTCCAGATTTTGGAGAACACTCCAAAGACCATATCTAATGTGTATAATCTTTCAGGTAAGGAGAGGTTGAACCAATCAACCAACTGAGGTACAACAAGGAATTACTATTTAATGGAAGACGTGAAAGCACCTAACAAGTGAGGCGTGAGGTTCTTATCATTACACTCACTGGAATAATGGATTATCAATTACTAATGTGTTAATGATTATACCAATACTAAGTAATAGTGTTGCAAGAAGATTTAGAGTGTGTTGGACTAGAACTCGACACATAGATACATTATAATACACATTGGGATGACCAATATAAATTGGAATAGTAGAATTGGCAACACAAGCATGATTACTTCTGCCTCACGTGGTGGTGCTGTTGCACAGCTCTGCCCAGGTTGTTAATCAATGCACTTATAATAATGAGGTTTTGGTGATGTGATTTAAGGAGAATATGACTAGCCAATGATGACATAAGTGTATGATGGAGTAATGATGAATTCTTTGAGCTCTCTCTTTCTTTCTTATTAATTTTATCTTCATTTTCAGTTTTACTTTCTTATTTATTTTAATTTTATTTCAATTTTAATTTTAAAAAGATGATTTCTCCTTCCCTGTGCCATGATTCCAATACAATCATGTTGGGTACCAATATTGGGAATATGTATGATATTGTTGTCTGGACTGTGCCTAACTGTTGCATAAATCTCCTGTTATAAAACCAAATGGCATTTTGTGTATTTATGGTTTGTTTATAATCTATTGGTTTAACAATTTATGGAAATTCAAAAACCATGTTGGATTTATAGAAGTGTATTTCCAGTATGGTAGAGCATGTTTAAAGCCTTTAAAGCGACCAGTGGTAGAAACACGTGTCAGGTGAGTGGATCTATTAAAACGAGTGACAAGTTACAATCATAGGACTGTCTTTTTGAAGTATAATCTCATACTATAATAGGACAAGTGCAAACACTTAGGGAGGCAATTAATTTTCACTTCATGGTTTCAGGGATAGGGGCAAAATCTCTGCAACCCAAAGACGGCAGCTATCTATCCTACCTTATTTGTCTCGCGAGGATAGCTCAGTGGCAATGCTCTCACCTTGAAAGCAAGACGACACTGGCCAACACAGGTTCAAACCTCTGGGTATTAAGCGTGTTATAAATAACCGATCATTATACTCATTATTTCATATTCCAATCTATTCAAACATAGGCACACTTAGAATCCAGGATAGCCCCAGTCACTGAATTCCATTACAGAAAACACTGGGAGGTCTGTATCTTTTTTTGGAATATTTCATTTAACGTGAATTATATGCCAATAATATCCAACAGAAAATCAAACATCGAAATAATTCTTCGCTTAAACACTTCTGTCAGGAAGGTTCACAGTTTGATTACCCCTTCACCATACCTCTAGACCATTGCCAGAACTTTATCCGGATCGGGTTTTGCTGTTTTATAGACTGACACAAATATCTGCCCGCACATATGCATTAACGCTGCCTTCACATTAACGGCTCAATTCTGCCTAGACATAGCCTTTGCAGAAGACATGCATGTCAAACTCCAATTAATCGCGCCCACCCCTGCACTGGTTTAATTTGATTATCTGCACATATTTTGGCAGCCATTATGAAAGTTTGTTTAAATTCATAAACGCAAGTGTATTAATCTGCGTGATTTCCATTGATTGATACAAAACATATATTTTAATTTATGTTGTGTTGACTTGTGCCAACTTCAGAGAATTGGAAACAAAATTCCTACATCTATCCGGAGATCTGGTACTCAGACAACATGCTTCGACCATGCTCTACTGGGCCAAGACAA
Organism: Ambystoma mexicanum; assembly: GCF_040938575.1. Lineage (NCBI taxonomy): Eukaryota > Metazoa > Chordata > Amphibia > Caudata > Ambystomatidae > Ambystoma > Ambystoma mexicanum. The sequence goes on from NC_090932.1 coordinate 746,670,234, forward strand.
GCCTTAACCATCCAGTTCCTTAACTGAGACCATGCATTCCCTCCTTCCTCTGTGAGAATGCAGATGTGTTTGCCATGAATGTTCACACAACAGAGGTCCTGGGCCTTTTAGGAAGAGCAGGTGGGCGACCAGCTCCTCATGAAATGCCAGGTACAGTCTGGTGCCTAATGCAAATTACTTCTGTTCCAGCTCTAAGGGTGGCCCCGTTTCAACTGGTAGAGTCATGTCTACCCAAACACACGCCAAACCGATGAGTCATCCACATCAATTGCCATTTTTATCTGCTTCTCTACTTCGTTTTCCACTATAAATGAAGCTGAGGAACTGTGCTGAATCAGGAAGATAGTAATCTTTAGAGTTCTGCATCTTGCCTCAAGTTAAATATTAAATGACAGTCGTATGCAATAATTATTAGCATATTTCATTCGTGGAAATGGCAGGAGAAATTTCCAAACATGCTTTGGCTGTTCTTGTCTGCATGTGATATTGACAAGTACATGGAAGGTTTAGCACGGTGCAAAGTGACATGTTCCACCGGGCCTAATTCACAGATCAGTGCAAAGTGTATGTTTGCAGTGCAAAGTCACAGTGCACCACAAAAATACATCTTGCACCGCTCTGCGAATTAGGCCCGTTCAACGTGTTTGTTTTGCAGTGCAAAGTCACTTTGCACTGCCAACAAATAGGTAGGTTTGATAGGTTTTGCAGAATGGACTGCTAAGATCATGGATGCGAACATCCTAGTGTCATCCGCTACTTAAGAAGCCCAGCAATGAGGCATGATACCCTGCTACAGGCAAATAGAGATTGGTATTGGTTATGTAAAAGTATATGTAAATAGTTGTCTTACACACAACCCCTAACTTTCCTTTTCATGTGCAGCAGTTTTGATCCCATACCTGTTTTTGGGCAGCTCAACATTGTTAATTGCTGAAAGTGAACAGCTGCGTCATCCTTACTTACGACCGAGTACCCATACCTACTATGGATAAGTGTACCCAGTGGTCAGGCTGTAAGGCAGTGGTCTGCCATTGTGACGGTTGTTTCCTCCTCTCGTGCCTTAAGGCCCACTTGCACCTGCAGATAGCCCACTAATGTGCTTCTGCAGCTCTCTTTCTTCATTTCGAAAATTGCCCTCGCCTGTTAATGCACAACATGGCTCCTGTGTTAAAATGATAGCTCCTTCTGCTTGGACGCCATGCAGTTTCTCGGATTTCCCTCTGGTTGGGCGCATTTGGCTCACTCAAGTATTTATGGATAGTTAGGACCACATGGCCTCTGCAAAATATTTATGGGTTGCCAAATGTCACTCTGGTTCAGGGTTGTTGCTAGGTCTGGAAAAATATCTGGGGCTAAGCTAATATCGGGACTGACAGGACTCAGGGCTAGTTAGCCTTTTGGTTGTAGCACCTGAGCTTCTATCTGGGGATCGAACCAAAAGACCCAGGGCTATAGACCCCTGAGCCCTACCCTAGCAACGCCTCTGCTCTGGTTACTTCCTCAATGCTAGATTATGTTATAGGCTTTTGCACAGATGTGCCCACATTAAAGAGCCATAAGAAGTCCTCTGAAGCATCTTAATTGTACATTCTCACATGTAGATGGAAAGGAAAGTATGCTATAAGAAGAACATCAGGGATTTTCGCATTCCCAGAACGAGTAAGTGGGTTCCTGTAATGGTCGTTAAGAAAAATTCACTGATTGCAGCAACATTTTTCTTGGCATAAAATGATCACATATAAGGGATCGGTTGTTTTTTTTTCTTTTTCTTAAAAATAAATGATGAGGCTGGGAATCTTATCATAGATTATATCTAGGAACTTTGTTTATTCATGATAACATTCCTGATGGCCAGCAAATACTTCACTCACAGATGAAGCATGATTACAAAGCAAAGGCTATGGCCTTCCTTTCATGGATGACCAGGTAACGAGCAGCCTTCACAACAGGTAAAAGAGCATCACGTTCATGATGAGTCCAATTTCTAAGACAATGAAGGTCAAGAGACTAAAGAGAAGCCTCAAACTACAATAACGATAGGGGCCAGCCCACAGGAAATGAGAGAAGAGAGACTAGTCTACATACTGTTTACACCTGTAAACAAGCAATATAGAGTAACGGAGGTTGAACTTATTTTAGAAAGCAGCAGTTCACAACAACATCATCCCATTCTGGTTAATGATGGTCACAGGGTCAAGCAACAACTGTAGTCTTATAGAGTCCAAGTTCACAGAATACCATTGGTTAGTCAATACAAGTTCCACATTTTTAACAAAAACATTATTCAAAACCCCATCAATGCAAAAGTTGTATTGGTTAGTCAATACAAGTTCCACATTTTTAACCAAACATTATTCAAAACCCCATCTATGCAAAAAAGTGTTAAAAACATTTGATATTCATCTGATTATCCTTGCTCATTTGGATGACTATCAAATAAGTCTAAGCAATGCCAAAGTCCTAGCTCTAAATAGTCTCTCTGGTGGGCTCATGTTCTACTCTTTGATTGGCATCATACTAGAATGTTACAACTTTCCTGGAAAGTAAATCTTCAGGAGGCACCACAATCTTACATGTCAATTTGTCTTATGGATTGCGATAGTAAGACATTCACAAAACTCTGTCTTGAATAATTGGTGGAGTAAGATTGCGACCTGTGAGACTCTGAGGTGCATCAGGTGGCAGTCAGCAAAGCTGTATGGAAGAGTAGGGAGAGATGGAAAGTGCAGAGAGCTAGGTCAGTAGGCTAGGGGAGAGATAAGAAGGAGGAGAAGAGGAAAGTTTTGAGGAGTTTGCGGAATTTAAGAAAATCAGGCTCAAGACGGAGGGTGGCAGGGAGGCTTTTCCAGATGGAGGTGCCTGCTGAGGATAAGGATCTCCCTCCAAATCTCTGCTTGGCTAACCGGCTCACTCGCAGAAGGTTGGAGGTAGATGAACGGAGAGCTCGAGAGGGACAGTATTTAGATAGGAAATATTACAGGTCGGTAGGTCCCAGGTCCCAGAAAGCCTTGTGGACAATGCAGAGGGTCTTGAATTTGATCCTTGCAGCCACGGGAAGCCAGTGAAGGGATTTAGGCACTGGAGAGATGCAGTACCTGGGCTTGAGGCCAAGGATAACTCTTTTGGTTCTGTTCTGGATGAGTTGCAGAGGTCACACGGTAGGTGCAGGGAGGTTGAGGAAGAGGCTGTTGCAGTAGTCCAGCCTAGAGAGAATTAGGGCTCTGGAGACAGTGAGATGCAGGGGGAAATTAAGAAACAGTAGAGTGCCTCTGAGGAGGTGTCGTTGATAGTTAAACTTTTTTGAGATGTCAGAAATGTGATAAGAGAAGGAGAAGGTGGAGTCGAAGATGACCCCAAGGTTTTTGGCCTCACAGGTTGCAGTGGGCACGGGGCCAAGGGAGGCCGGCCAGAGTGTTAGGCAGAATCACATGCAGCACCCTTTGGGAACAGTACATGCAATTAAGACGACAAGTGTCAGTACAATTTCACCTTTGGTACAAGCCTGTACTACACAGTTATGTGGTAGCAGTGGCTGAGCAGCCAGACTTATCTCAAGAGTTTAGTGAGCAGTAGAACAAGTTACACAAAGGACCAACAAATACAGTGATTCAAATATACACTTACTCAAGGTTTCTTGGTAAAAAAATATAAAATTATTTTCACAGTCAGTTTGAAAACATTACACTAGCAAGAGCAGCTCAATATCATATACTTAATACACTACAAATACACAACCAATAAGTACTAAACAAGTTCAGCTCCCCTGAAGTGGGAGCAAAATAGCACTTCAGATACTTCTAAAAGGGGTAAAAAGACAAGCTTATAAGAATAGACCGCCCAAATACATTCATAGGCAGGGCAAAGGGTTTCAATTAACTACAACCAGCAGTTCTTCTCAATAGGCCTGGGCCAAAGTCAATGGTTCAGAGTCTTTGTAAAGGATAGCACAGTTCTGGTAGATAACAGTTAAGTCTTTGCAACAGAGTTTAGAAGAATTTGGGTAGGCGAAAAGTTTGACAAATGTTTAGGGAAGGACAAGCCTTCAAAGTTGAGAAAGTTTCCACAAACTTTCGCGATGGCCGAAAAGATTTCCGGACTGCGTTTCAAAGTACCTTGTTAGTGAAGAAGGCATGTAGCTGAGGCAGTTGTTCCTGGCAGTTCGAGCAGATCTCGCTGTTCCAGAGCTTCAGTCGTTGGGACAAGAAGGAGGACATCGGGAGGTTCCTGCACTGCCCAGGGATGAGGCCAAAAGCTTAGCAAAAACATTGGTTTAAGGTGTGAGTGCCTTAAAGTCCACAAGCTGGTTTCCTTCCCTCTTTCGATCTGGTTTTCAACAGCACTCTGATGAAAATTCGACCAGATTGGAACAGTGTCCAGATGGCTTTCGAGTTGGTTGTTCCCACCAAACTCAAGGGAAGAAGTTAACCTTGACGGACGTCTCTGTCGATGGAGTTTCAGGCAATTCAGACCTGCAGCAGGGCTTTACCGGTTGTCCAGGAGTTGCAGCAGTCCTCTTCCTTCAGCTCGTCTTTGGTTCTTTCGTTTGAGTGGTCGACTCTGCCCAGAGACCTGCTCTTAAACCGTTTTCTCCCATTCCTTCCAGCCTGGCAGTCACTCACACAGCAGGGTGGCTGTCCTTGCCTGAAAGCCAGCCGGCCAATCATGCCAGAGTGCATTCAGGTCTCCGAGGAGACTAAGCACAGGGAGTTTCGGGCACCTCCCTCACATCCTGTCCATCCCAGACAATTAGGTGCCAGAAGAGGGCTTGAGCACTGATGCCCGCCAAAGGCCAACAAACAAAGGGACCAAACCTGATTTGGCACACAAAGACAAACACAAGAAGGACCTTTCCAAAAAGAAATGGCGAAAAAAGTTGACCGGAGTCTGTTTTTACAGATAGGTCTGGGGCGCCATATTAGAAAAAATGGCTGACCCGATTTTTTGCTACCGGTGTTTGCGTTCGGGAAAAATCATGCTAGTTTATTTAAAACCACTGCCACCAGTCATTTCAAGTGGGAAAGGGTAACATTTGACTGTTACAAGAGTGTTTAGACTCAGGGTAAGCTTGCCAACCCCCCCACTCTATAGTAAGATATGGTGTGCTGGGTCTGTAAATTTAAACAGACTAGTAAAGTCAATTTAACTTTAAATGCTCTGGGAGATGGTAGTCAGTCCCAGAGAAGATATTTGAACTTTGGGGAGTCTGAAAGACACCCTGTGCCACTGCACTGAGGGTGCTTTGTGACACACAGAAAAAGATGATGCCTATGGAGTTGTTTTAAAACTCCATAACCAAAGAACACAAAAGTAAAACACACATCGAAATGAAAAGTTCAAAGTCCTAAAATATAGCAAAAGAGCTGAAGGGCTCTAAGGTAGAGGGAATTTAGCACTTGGGTGAAAAATCTCCCTAACACTCGCCTCAACCCAGCCCCCCAGACTAAGGGACAGGAGGATCTAATCCCCACTAGGATGGATCTCCTGTTGCAAGTCGGTTAAATGGCCTGCTGAGTACACCAGCAACCTTTTGTAACCCTTGCTATGAAACTTTTTATCAGTGGTTTTCATTTGTAGGCTATATGACATATAAACCTGTTGTGGTACATATCTCGTTTTTAAGGTATAGGGGATCTGATCTAACATTCCCTGAGAAGTTGTAACAACCTCTGAACTTACAATAGGGGTTTTCAAGGGGTCCTTAGAAAGGAATCCCTTAGACCTAGAGGGGCCTCCAGGGTCCCTCACCACTTCCCTCTCAAGAGCAGGTTGGGCCTCAGGTATCTGGGTTGGAGGGGCTGTGGTCAAGAAAGGTACATGCTTGCACTTCGTCTGAGATCTGGTTTTACCTGGCTTAGAAGTTTCCCTCCTAACACTAGGATTTATACTGGAGTCTTCAGTAGAAGATCCAACAGTCTTAAGGTGTTTAGCCATAGACCTATTGATCCTGGTTTTCCACCAGCTTTGAGAATTACCAGTTCTCACAGGCCCAGAGATGGGTCCAATTTGTCTATCCACCTTTTCCTCAGAAGCAGGGGGGGGGACAAAGACTTTACAATTGGATGGGTAATGGTGGTGCTTGGTTGGGGCTCCCATTTCCCTACTATACTAGCCTCAGATATGCCTTGGTTAGAGGTCAACTTACTAACCCAAGGGCTTACAGTGGGGGTCTCTGTAGAGTTGGTTCTGTTTCTACTTACTGGGAGGCCTGGGGGTACTGGATACTACTCCTAGAGTTTTTAAATCATTCCCCAACAGGACTCTCCCAGGCACCGCATTCTGGACACTGACAGGAATCCTCACTGTGATATTATTACACTGAATGAGAACCAACTGAACAGGGCCTCCAGAAAATTTAGTGGGACCTTTTGGTGCCTCAGCAACATCCTCAGGCTTTAAAAGGCTTTCATCCACAATTGTTCTTCTGGCCCCAGTGTCTCTCATGGCAGGGGTGTCCTGACCATGGACAAGAGCATATATCCTTTGTAGTTTTCTGGAATGGAGTCATACATACCCATATTCTGTTTTTTAACCAGACCCATGGACTCTGAGGATACAGTGGCCTGAAGACCTAAGGGTGAGGTAAGGCTAGAGAGGCAAGGGAGGAGCCTGTCAAAGAGAAGAAGGTTGGATTGAGGACCCTGAACCATGATGGTTCCATTGAAGTAAACATTTATTATGACTCTGGAAATGTCAAAGAGTTCCAGAGAACCTCCCAGCGAATGCCACCGTTAATGGTAGAAGAGTCGATAGGAGGGGAAAAAGCCAACCATGTAGTGAGTCCATAGGTCAGGTCAGGTGACAAAGAAAAGGATGTCAGTGAGAGTCTTTCTGGCGGAAGCCATGACATAAGTGTCTGCAATAAGAAGGCCTGGGTTGGAGCACAGTATGTCCTTCTTAAGTTTCTTCCAGCCAGTTTTAGTTATCGGAGAAGGATAGGAGATTGTGAAGCAGTTAGAACAGATAGGAGAGATAGATAGAGACATTGCTAACTGCAGAAGTGAGGAAGACACTTACCAGTCTGAAGCACTGAGGCACAAGGAAGAAGGGGCAAGCACAAGGGCGGAGACAGAGGGTAGTGCACACAGATAGTACAATTTTAGCAGCACAGAATGAAAACACAAAGCAGCCACTGGGCACAGTTAAGATCGTTATTTCAGCAGAACAGGTGCAAAACACAATGGGGCCACTTTCTAACAGAAAAGGGGGCACAACTAGTTACAATTGTCAGGCAAGTAGGCACTTTTAAACAGCAAGGGAGCACAGCTAATCAAGAATTACAGGCATGCAGGCACTTTCTAGCAGCAAAGGGGGCAGAACTAATTACGATTTTCAGGCAAGCAGGCACTTTCTAACAGCAAGGGTGGCACAGCTAATTATGATTTTCAGGCAAGCAGGCACTTTCTAACAGCAAAGTGGGCACAGCTAATTACGATTTCCAGGCAATCAGTCACTTTCTAACAGCAAGGGGGGGCAGAGCTAATTCCGATTTTCAGGCAAGCAGGCTCCATGCTTGCATGCCCATTCATCATGCCACTGTCCCCCAACTTACATGTCCATTTGGGATGGCGTGTGCACATGCTTAGCAAGCATAGTGGTTCAATTAAATTATATGCGGTCCATACACTACCTTTCTTTATTAAATTTCACTTTGTAAAGTTTGTAACAAATTGCACTGATTTTGCTTTTTGTCTCAATTTGTATGGGAGTTTGTATTCTTGAATACTATTGATCATGCAGCACACCTTCACCCAAAATGTACCATATCACTTTCAGCACACATAATGCTTTTCCTCTGCACATGCTTTAGGAAAAGGGACCATGCATGCTAACTTGATTTCCAAGATTAGTTTCAATCCATCCATTTATTTTGCCTTATTCTCCAACAAAAGTTGTCTAAGGTAATTTGTATTGGAAATGTACACACACAGCAATGTTTTTACAAGTCGCTTTCAAAGAGACATCCGAAAGCGAGAGTCTCATGAATCCTATCTTAAAGAATGTGATTGTACACCCCAGGACACTTAAATCATGTGATTGTTGTCTTGATGACGAAGGCACATTTAGCTAAGCATTCATGCCCCGGAAGGTTGCCCCTCAATACTAACAGAGGCGTATGAGCCATTTCAACCATTTGCATCCTAGCTCCTGAATGCCTAAATGCAGTGATCCTCTCCTAGTCGATGTGCACCAGCTCTAAGAATGCGGGCATCTTCTTGAGGACCCTATCAAGTTTAGATATTAGTGTTCTAATCAAACACCCCAAAAGAACAGCATACCTTGTTCAGAGATGATGCCGCTGGTCTTTTCCTCTACATGGAAAGTAAGACTAGCATTCTGGAGATCCAGGACATTCCCACACCACCTGTGGCACTTCATCAGGTGCGTATGTTCCTCACAAACCCAGCACCCATCTGGGCTGCAGTCGCAACTTATTTTCCTATACTTTGAGATGTGTTTCCGAGAAAGGATTTTTTCAGAAGATTTGCATGCATTATGCATCAGACTGCCACCCAATCTACAAGGAACCATGTGCAGGGACTGTGGAACTGGTACACAAGGTACACTGGTCAGCAATGTCTCAGAAAGAGTTACCCTGTCTGCCAAATTGTTTTCCCAGGTTAGTTTCAATCGAACCAGCATTTCTGACTTACACTTCAACAAACATTTTCTGTGGGAATTTGAATGTAAATTTACTAAAAAAACAAACAAGTTCTTACAAGTTGTTTCCAGGCAGAGATCTGACCAAAAAGGTGTCATTTATCCTTTCATTATGACCTAAATGTGTCATCATCATCGCCTTCATCGTCATGTTTATTTGAATACAATCCATTAAACACACACTTTCATCATGAACAATGCATCATTTACAGAATCATAAAGCCATAAAGCAAAATAACCACCAGATTACAAAACAATTCAAGAATAAAAACACCAAAATAAAGTTATAAAATTGTCATAAGAATTCAATGAATCTTCATTACACAATTTGTCTAAGAAAATAATGACATTATATAAGAAAAACTGTGTTAATTAGATTTTAATAAAAACAATTACTATAACTAATCATTGTTCCTCATAGCAATATATGAAATTGGTACCCAACGAGGGGTGTGTGGCAGCCTCCCAGCCAATTAGGAGGCTCAGAACATCATCTTTACTACACGGGTAAAATTCCACTCTGAGCCTCCTCAGAGTGGGAGGCAGCGATCTTCCCTGGCCGGATTTATGGTAAGCGCAACCTCTCCCCAAGTCCCCTTCCCACCCCCCCATTTTCCACACCTTGTCTCCCCCGCCCTAGCCCCACCACACTAGCCTGTGATGTTCTGTCCTTCCCTGCACCGGGAACACTAGTGTTCCAGGCACAGCACCGATCTATCAATGGCCAATGGAAAGGAAGAAAGGACTCATGGGCCCTCATTACGAGTCTGCAGGTAAATCTGGCAGGCTGCTGGCAGACCCATAAACAGTTACCAGCACCTGGCTTGCCGGTAACACTGGGATATTACAACCCCGGCTGCCGGTATGTCAGGCTCCGGTAACTTTGTTGTTCCCCATTCTCATACAGTCCGACAGGACTCTATGGAAGTGTGGGTCCCACTGAAACACCAACACCGTCATTAACGGCGCTGGTGTTTCAGTGAAAGTCAGCACACAGGTGCCGTGCCACCCGCCAGGGCAGACCTGGGGGTAGGGACGGCACCCGCCCAGAGAACTCGTAGTTTGCCGGTCCGGAAACAACGGTGCCAGTAAGCTTACCAGCACCATTGTTTCCATACCGGCAAACTTGTAATGAGGGCAACATGTTCCCTTCTCCACAATATATGACAGCGATTTTCTTTTGTAGCTTTTTTTTGTAGCGGTTAACAGGCCTTTTCTCAACTTGAAAAAAATTAACTATTAGTACCCTAGTATAATGTGATGGGGTACTAATAGCTAGAGAACCCTCTGTGGGGCGCACAGCCGCTCTGGTAATGCCCCAGGGCTCATGTTAAGGCCCTCGCTATTCTCAGGCCTGCAACTGACTCCCCAAGGCCATTACTGGTCCAGTAATGCCCCCCTCTGGGGTTCTATTGGTTTATTAAATTAGCATTATGAAACCAGCATAAATCAGTGTTACAGTCATCTACAAGGAAGTATAAAATGTTAAGAACAATTGAATAAGCAGTTCTTCAAAATACGCTTATCTAATTAGCAATAGGCAAGACAAATCTGATCTTCAAATCCCTCTTCATAAACTGTAAAACAGTCTGGGTGCAAAATGATGCAGTTGACTACAATATAAATAATGAAACTGCTATGCATTTATGGAAGTTGAGAAAGTGCAGGATAGGTTTAAAATTAGTATTCCTTACAGACAGGGGTGTTGCTAGATCTGGAAAAGATCCGGGGCTATGCTAATTTTGGGACTGTCAGGACTGGGGGATATCTAGCCTTTTTGGCTGTAACCCCTGAGCTTCTATCCGGGGCTACAACCAAAAGACCTGAGGCTATAGTCCACTCAGACACCCCCTCCCCCCAGCAACGCCTCTGCTTACAGATTTGTACTTGTGACAAAATATTACAAAATGCATAATTGTTTCAAGATCATTAGGACAATCATTTCAAAAACCATCAGCACATGGGTCCCTCCAGGGAGCCATCGCCATATTTAATTTAATACAGTGAACATTCAATTTTGATGTAGATAGGCACATGTTCCGGAAAGGAGATCATGTGAGATAGAAGTGAAATAGCTGTTGGAACCGACTGCTCTTTTTCTGTGGAGATCATGCAGATTAATGCGGCCTGAGTGTTTGACAGCCCATAAATGCAATTCTGTGTCCTTTACTGTAATCACTCTGGTAGAGCACTCAAACAATCCACCACCAGGTCCTGGCATTACGAGGACTGCGGAGAAACTCAGAAGAAGAAATGGTGTGCTATGGAAGAGAGAGGTGCTTCATTGTAGTGACTGGGCAGTGACCTGAATGTGAATGTCCACCTCAGGACACTTAAATCATCCGATTGCTGTCTGCTTGCCAAAGCCACATTCCGCTAAACATTAATATTCAGGCCGAATGGCCTCAGCTTCTAATAGATGCCTAGGGACCTCTTCCATCCTGCCTCTTAATCAGACAGGATGGCCTCTGCTTCTAATAGAGGCCTAGGGACCTCTTCCATTCTACCTCTTATATTGCTTAAAGCTGTGACCCTCTGCTCACTGATGTGCACCAACTATAAGAATTGATTCCTCTTCCAGAGTACCTTAGCTAGCTCAGATATTAGAGTCATACTTCCACACCTGAAGGACCACTATAACTACTTCAGAAGGGATGCCGCTGGGATCTTCCTGTAAATGAAAGGTAAGACTAGCAGTTAGGATATCAAGAGTATGCCCTGGCCACTAGTGGTCCTTATTGTGCTGGCTACATTACTCACAAACCCAGCACCATTCTGGGCTGCAGTTACCACTGGGCTTGCTATCCTGTGACCTCTGCATTCCCATGACCAGCACCAGCTGAGATACAATCAGGCTAGGAAAGCTTATCAAATGAGAAGTCTTTGAGCTGATTTAATCGTGACCTCTTTCTTTATCTAAAGGCTTTCCCTTCATAGTCCATCCACATACCTATCCATTGTTCAGTAGTCATAAACAGAAAGCAAGGGTCCAGAAATGTTCGAGTCAGGAAGGAACACCAATGTATGAGATAAGCATCCAATATTGTATTTACATGTTGTTTGGTAACATGAAACAACACTACGAAACCATCTCTGCAATGAGCTAAATTAAATTGTCCCCTTAATTTTAAAATTCCTCTATTGCATACAAATAGGAATGCCATTTCATTCATATATTTATTCATTTGAATTGAGAGAGAGAACCTTCACTGAAATGCTGTACAATAAATTAACAAAAAATCATAAAGAAAGATTAAATTAAACACAGGAAATGAATCATGAGGAATGCATGTTATTCAGGAAGAACCTCCAAGGTGGGCTTTAAGAGAGGAACAAAAACGTGTTAAAGTAACAGGATAACACACAGAAAGAGAGAGAGCACACCAAAGTTTGGAAGTAAAAAGAGCAAATGACAAAAAGTAAGGTTGCACGAGGGGGAACGAGGGACAGTCAAAACAATCAAATAAGAACTGTGAAATGACCATGTAGGGACATCAATTTATACTTAAGCAGAAAGATGGGCAGGGAGTCAGTACTATAAATACATTTGATGACAATACAGATCAAATTAAACTGAATACTATCTAGATATGGAATCCAATGAAGTGCACCCCAAGGAGAAGCAATTTGAAAGGGAGGAGGAAGAAGACAATGTCCACGAATAGACATATTAATATCATACGGTAGTGGGGCAAGAGATAAGCCAGGAAATCAAATGAAAAGAAACAAATAGTAGTCAAGATAAGAAAACACGAGGTCAACATTAAAATCCTTTTAGCCGAGAAAGTAAAACATGGTAGACTGTTCTGAATATTGTAAATCTAGTAGTGACAGGTCTGAGCAAATGTAGGGGCATAATGTAGGAAAGAGATAGAGTCGAAGATACACCTAAGATATGAGTGGCAGCAGAGAAAGGAAGAGAGGCAGGATAGAAAGAAATAGATTATGGGGAGAGCACACATTTAAAGAAAGGACAACAACTAAAATAATGTCGTGTTTGAATGGATTGAGATGGAGAGAGTCAATGAGTATCCAGAGTTTGACAGCAGTCAAGCCATTTGAAATCCATATGTGCATGGAGTCAGAAAACAAAATAAATAGTCGATTTAAGCATCATCGGCAAAGAGATGGGAAGAAACCATAAATGACTAAATAATAACATAGAGAGGAATGCTTTATACATAAAAAAGGATAGGAACAAGGACTGAGCCTTGCAGAATCCTACGTTGAAGCGGAAGAACAGTAGTAAAATTCTCAGCCCATTAAACAGCACATGAATGATCAGCAAGATATGAAGAAATCCAAGACAGAGCAGTACCAGAAAAAAAGAAGAGAAGAAATAGAGGAGTTGAGATTGTGCCACATCACGAGAAGAAGTAAGACACTTGAAAGCATATAAACGAGCAGTCTTAATTGAATGAGCAGGGGGAAATTCGGTTTGTACAGAGGGAAGTCAATTATTATTTTCTCAACAGTAATCTGAGCATAGACTGCACATTCAGGAAATTTAGATAGACAAGGAAAAGACATTGGATAACAATAAGAAGGGAGGGAAGGCCCAAGAGAAGGATTTCAGTTACTGCTCATTAACTGTGGCCATAAGAGAAGACTTTGGGCCTCATTACACGGATGGCGGAGAACCATGGCGCTATTAGCGCCATGGTTCATGCCGGTAAAATACCGGCACCGCCTTGGCAGAAAGAGGAATTACCGCCCCATTCCAAGGTTGGCGGGGCGGTAATTCCCCCTTCCGCCATTGCCCTTCCCCATTCCCATTTTTGCCCCATAGGGCTCAATGGAAATGGGGAAGGCGCTAATTACGGTACCGCAAATTGCGGTACCGTAATTAGCTCCCTGAGTCCCTTTGCGGGTTGGTTTTTAACGCCTGCAAAAAGCAGGCGTTAAATCCCCCAACCCGCAAAGGGACCTTGTAGTAAGGTGGTAAGGATTTACCGGTACTGGTATTTTACCGGTACCGGTAAATCCTTACCGCCATCCGTGTAATGAGGCCCTTAGTAAGGACAGCACGGGCTATGATAAGGTGAGGTCATTAATATGATTTTAAAAATAAATCTCTCTGAGCAGAGTTTGTCAGAAGAGTGGCTCTCCTCTTACCTTTTGCTCATATGTTTGTGGATAATGAAGCAGGAGTTGAGATCCAAGCTAAGGTCTCTCTCAGACCCAGAAACACTCAAGATCACATGAACAGAAGTGACGTTTCTCTCTAAAACCCTGTTTGTGATGCCAAGTGGTCACACTAGATCAAAGGCTGTGGCTATAGATATTGAGAATGGAGATGCATAATGACTGGTCCTGCCCCCATTTAAATGTGTAGTATTTGCTTTCATTTCCTTGCACTTCTAAAACAACCTGAGATCCAGGGCTTAAGGTCAGTGGCAGGGGTAGCAGAGTTTGAAGCCAGGTGTACTGGTTAGTAGCCCTCTTAACACATGGCGTTCATGCTAATTCCATCCATTGTTGAAGTACCTAAAACCAACCCACTCCCTATACATCTGAACCTTTGTATCATTAATTCTGTTCATTGTTTAGCTCCAAATACAGATGCGTGATGTGGTACACCTCCAGATCAAGGACCCCACTTACATCATTGTTTGCTGGTAGTGAATGTTTTGATGAACTAATGACAGGCTTAACCACAATCACACTGAGATCTAATTTTTCTAGCTATCCCATCTGTGAAAACATGCTTCCTCTGGTACTGCCTGAGACTACACAGAAACTCATTTTTGCTCATGTTGTTCACATGCCTCCATTTATTGGGACAGCACTATTCCCTCAGTGTGTCCAATTGTATTGCTTCATCTGTAGACATACTTCAATTCCTCACCCTCTAGTTTTTTTAATGCAGTACCTTGAACAGTTTAGACTTTAACCAGCTATGGTAGTTGTTATCTGATGCCTGTCAGCAGATTACCATGGCTGCTGCCTGATGGCAGTATCATTTTCCAAGCTCTAGAGTAGAGGCTGGGTTTTGTTCCCACCATGTTCACGCATGGCTCTTTCATTTGTCTATTCTCATTTACTGGATGTAATTGACAAGATATAAGGCCACCCTCTCAAGAATGAAGATGATGCTTCATGATACTAGGTAACATGATTTCACAACAAATACAATTATTTTTGTGACAAGAGTAGTTTCTAATTCTTTATAACAGGTGAAGCACAGACAATTGATATGTGAATTGGATAGCTTTATCAAAAAGGAGGAACCCCCAGATTTCTAGTGTCAGCAATTCATGGGTCATTAACTATTAGGCTTATGGTCAGCTGAAGGGTCACATAGGTTCAGGGTTGAGTAGAATATTTTCTGCCCATTGACAATGATATGAGTGCAGCATACACAATGCACGATTTTCAGTCCAACCACAATGTTGGGCTAAATCAGGAGCACCAAAGGCAAGGTATGTTGTGGTAATTTCTGGTCACCTCATACATTTGGCATACCTTTCCCCTGTCTACCAGTCTCTGCTGATCATCCCCTACCTGTTATAATTACAAGCCGAGAAAATGGAAATGGGTAACACCAGAAATTGTGATACAGATGGAATGTTGTGATTGGGGGACTTAACCCAGTTTGAGTTGTAACAACCAAATTTTCATGGAGGTACTGCATCATCATATTTTTCTGGGGGGGCCTTAAGCTTTTAAATGCTCAACCTATGTGGTGAGGCATTATTGTGGCGATGATATGATATCATATGGCATTTATAACGCGCCTATACACAAGTGTTTCAAGGCGCGACGAGGCAAGGGAGGGGGAACAGAGGGAAGACCGACAACAATCTTACTAGGCCAGGTGTCATTCAGATCGCGCAAGTGCATGGGAAGGGGAAAGAGACAAGTGCGTGGGGGAGCGAGAGGGGAAAGTGCAATGCATGGGATAGTAGAATAAATAAGATAATAGAACGGCCAGATGGTGACAAGTGCAAGGTAAGTGCAGACATAAGTGCTGGTAGGGATATGAGACCATGGGGTTACAGTGGTATAGAGCCCTAACTACATAGGCCGAGTGAGGACAAAGAGGTCCCGGCAGGCATTTCATTGTGTTAAAGGACAGGGGGTGCATTCAAAGTTGATGGGGTATGGTGCAGACTCGCTGGTACAGTGGAGACACATCTTATGTGAGAGTAGGATGTCACCTAGGTATGAAAGAAATGTATAGTCATGGACGTGAAGGCATCACACATCTGTGTCGTCCAAACGTAGCACTGGATAGATTTTATAGCTGCAAGTTTGTGAAACTGCCATCGGTATGGATTCTTAAGTTCCAAAAGTCGTGCCATCCTGTGAATAGATCACGTCCTTGACAACTAAGCGGGAAGGCTGTGGCAGCTAAGACTTAATTCTGGCTGGTCCTTCTGGGAACAAGAGAGTTGAATACTGGTTGTGCTCTTACCCTGGAAGATAGGAGGTCAATTGTTCCATGCAATAAGAAAGATGTGTGTTATTGGGAGGACTAAGTAAGTCTTAAAACCTCTTCATTATGGCATCCTTACTCCATATTTGGTCAGATAAATCTTTCAGCGTGGGAAAGACGCATTCTTTCCCACATCGACAAGTCCATGGAATTGGTCTTTTGCAATCTTCGGGGCCGTATGGCCCGGGCCCTAATAAATTACCTGCATCCATGCAGCCAATATGATTTGCCACATTTAACTCTTTTACAGGCTTTTCCTGGAAAAAGTTCAGGATGTGAACTCACTCTAGACATCAAGGTCCCACATTCCAGAATTGGTCTTCGTTCACTTTGTCTTCTGTTAACCATATATGACCACATCTGTATCCTGCAAACACTTTATCAGAGCAGTGACCGACTGCTGTACCTTGCCATTACAGGAATGGTGCTGTGGGGCTGTTGTGACGCCTGCAGCACCCAAATAATGGTGGGGATGTCACAGTGGGTCAGGTAAAGATATTGGGCCTCATTACGACCTTGGAGGCAGCCATGCCCTTATTAAGGGCATGGCTGCCTCCAAAATCGTGTCCGTGTCCGGGTTCCCTGAAGGAGGAAATACCGGGCCATTCTCCCGGGCCCGGTCCTTCCCCATTCCCATTCGAGCCCTCATAGGGTTCAATGGGAATGGGGAGGGAGCTAACAACAGGCCCATTACAAACGGGCCCGTTGTTAGCTCCCTGGTCCCTTCGCGGGACCCGCTATGGACGTCTGCAAAAACTAGACGTGCAGAGCGGGTCCCGCGAGGGGACCTCATAATAGTGCGGAGTGGGTTTAACAGCGCCGGCACCATTACCGGCGACGTTAAACCCATTCTGCACTTGTTGCAATGAGGCCCATTGTCTTACTTATGCTGACATGTAGCCTTGAGAGCACAGGCGCGTATTTGGGACTGTGGGATGTATTTACCCATGCATCCTAGCCCTACCTCAAAACTGTGCAGTACTGACATGGAAAACATCATGATGGCCAGAGCTTCCCAGAAAATGCACAGGGAAATGCATGAAGAATAGGCTGCCACTCATTTTGCCGATGTTATGGGCACAGAAGGAAACTGCTTAAAACCACCATTGGACTACCCGCACAGTAGTCTGAAACCATTGGGAATGGCAATGCTGATTGCCAAATGCAACTAGAATTGTGGGGAATTCATTCTTAAATCCCAAAAATGGGTGCAGTACCAGTACTCACCACTATCCAAAAGCCGGCAGTTTAAAACCACCCTGTGTTTCTCTGAAGGCAGGCTCAAACTGTCTATTTTAAACATTGCAACACATCTAAAAACTCACTGGACACCAGCAGACATTTGGTAGAATGGAGTGTTGTGTGCCTACAAAATCTGGGAAATGAAGAGCCCAGAACAATGCTTATAACAAAACTGGCTGAGCTATGGAGTCAGCAGTTTAAGTTGCACTGGATTTAAAGACACTAAAATCGAAAATGTTTAGATCAAATGAGTGACCTATGTTTGGTGTCACATGCCTTTGTAACTGTTGAAATGCCATAGTTTTGCACTTAGAATCAGCCTTCTAGCTGCATATGTGAAAATGTTTAGTTTTATTTGAAGGCAGAAACTGGGGAACAAAAAGTGACATTTTATCTGAAACCTGGCTTAAGGAACTGAATTCTGCCTGGCAACTACCCCCATCAGGAGTGAAACTTGAGTCACAGCTGTGTTCCCAGGCCTAGCTGCCCTTTTGCTGCTCACACTAAGGATATGCCATCTATCTGATAATTGAATTACCTGTGCTCTGCAGGAAAGTGAACAAAGCCCTGTCCTGGCTCAGGCAAAGGTTTTATTGGCAGGAGTCGTAAATGGTCGTAAAAAGTGGCTTCCTCCTGAGGAAAGGGGAGGGGCACTGCCTGTGAGAGCAAGCTGGCTTGGCAGAACTGGAAAAACCAGAAATTCAACCTTGTGCTGAGGGTAAACCACACCCCTTTGGAGCCAGAACATAACTTTAAAAAGATGAATAACTCATAGAGCGGACATGTGAAAATTTTATAAATGATACCATAATTCTTGTGATTTTTCTTCCCACAGTTTAAGAGGTTTTTAGAACCGGTGGTATGTTCAGGGGGGTGTCAGCGGAAAAGTGGGGATAACTCTAAGTGTATGCATGTTAAAAATCTGAAACTTCATCAGTTAATGTCCGTACTCCCTGCGCACATGTATGTAAAGTTGGGTCAATGTCAGAAATTGCAAAATCAGTTAAAAAGTAAAATATGTGCCATTTCTGAATGCAAGCTCCCAGGAAGAGCAGAGTTTGAACAGGGGATACCTCCTGTAATGCATGATGGGTGCATATGATTTTAAAACAATATGTACCTCTGCAAATATGTATTTGTTTCAAATCTAGATTTGTGTGTAAGTTGACAGGAGGAGTGGACTTTCTGCAGGCTGTAAAATGACATCACTCTGACTCACAGTTCATTCCCCAATCAAATGATAAATGGAAGTTTGACCAATTAGAAGCTGAGAGAGAGGTAGGGTCAGTGATGCTAGAACACACCCACATTCTAAACACATAAAAGCAAACAGACAGGACAGATAGGGACCCCTTCAATTCCATCTGCAGCGGGACGCTCTGCCGGAAAAATCCATACTTTACCTCCATCAAACCTCCAGAGAGCCAAACTAGAGACTTCAATCTATCCAGAACTAGAGACCCAGACCAGAGAACCAGAGAGAGCTGACCCAGATCACTGTGAAGTGCAGAGACCAGAGGCGAATTTAAAACCCTGACCAGATCCGTGATGAGGCCCATTTCACTCAAGAATATAGTGTGAGTACCTAGAAAACTGTGCAGAACCAATCTCCTAGTTAAAATAATATAATTCAATCCATTTTTTATCTAAGTAGAACTGCAGCTTAGCAATTGTGTTATCCTGCCATCATTTTTAAAGCTGAAAAAGTGTGCGTTTAAAATTTCAAATCTGAAAAACGACCTTTATTCAATCGCTCATATCTCCGCAACCGTTTGTGCTAGAGACTTGCAGTAACTTTTATTTGGAAGCTGAGATCCTAGGCTTTCAAAAGGGTTACTCTAAGAAAAGTTCTGTTCTGCAAAAATAAAATACAAACTTCTGTAAGTCAGGACAGAGACCAATCTCTAGAATGACGACCTTAGTAGACATGAAAATAGCCAGAGAGCACCTCTTGCATAAGCTATTTGTGAGAGGTGAATGGACCGAACAGGGCCAGGATGTGTGGTTGCAGGCCACCACACAACAGGTCACTGAAACAGGGTCAGATATATATAGAGATCAGGGTCCCTTACATGTGGCCCTGAGTGAACTATATATGGCTCCTAAAGCCAAAGAGGAACACAATAAGATTGCCAGGATAGCAGCATACCTGTACCTATATATGGGAGACATGCAGGATAGATGTGCTGAAAGCCAAAATCTGGCAAATAGGCAACAGATGGCATTACAGAAGGCCCAATCTGATCTGGACTCTTCTGAGCAGAGGCTGCAGAGGAACCAGGAGGCAGAAAATGATAGTAGGCAATATATCATTAAAATAAAAGAGGATATGGGCATCCTACAACAGGAAAAGACAGACCAGGATACCCGATTTCTGGCCCTGCAGAAGGAGCACCAAGACAGTTTGGACTCCTTACTGCAGAACCAGAAAAAGCTGGAGCAACAGATCAATTTCAACAGGGCATGCACAGAGCAGGTAGCCACCCTGCAAATCCAACTAGACAGAGAGAAAGAGGAGAGCAATAAACTGATTCTGAAAGACCTGGATACCCAGGCAGAGTTTGATGAGGAGCGCCAAAAAGCTGGTGCCCTTCATCGGCAAAGGGACGACCTGGCGGCACAAATGCAGGCTCTTAGTCAGGAAAGAGACGCCATAGGCCAGGAAGTCTGCCACTTAAAAAAGGAAATTGAAGAAAATCACCTGGCCCTCCAGGGGCTGGGTGATCTCCAAAAAGAAAACCAGAACTTGGTAGAGCACACCAGAAGGGTGGAAGATGCTCTAGCAAGAAAGGAGCAGGCCAATAGGGACATTGCCCAGGAGGTAAACCTCCTGCAGCAAAGACTGGCCCAGTTCTCCAGGACCAACCAGGAAGCACAGAGGGAGAATGAGGCCCTCTGTCAACACAATGATAGGCTCCAGCAACAGGTAGCGATGCAGGAGAAACTGATAGAGGCGAGTAAGGCCTTAACAGAGGAACTGAAGGCACAAATGCAGGCTCTTGCATTGCAACAGGGAGCAGGGGCGGATAGAGATGAGGTTCGCTGGGAAATGGAAACTCCGGAGCATAACCTCAGGAGCCCTAGTACCAGAGGCCCTCATACCTCTCAGTCCCTGGACTCTGCCACCCCCATGTCCCCTGGTGCACATGAGCACAGGGCCACAGGGATGGCAGATTACTATCCAGCTAAAAGTATGGGGCTCATAGGCCAGTACCACTCAGGAATGGAGGGGTGGGCATCCGGGTATGGGCACCCAAGTACAGTACAGTTCAGTGGGGAACCCCAGGAGAGTAGGCCCATTAAGGGCATCCTGAAAACCTCTGCCCAGTTAGGTCAGTGGAGGGGGTACCCATCAAATCCTGGCAGCAAGGAGGAATCTGAAGACTCCTCTGAACTGCGCAGGACACAGGAGACCAGGTCCCCACATTCTGCCAGCCATTCCCAGGCTCGCAGAATCCGGGAAAACCTGGAAGATCAGACGGGAACCTCTGGGAGCAGTGCCTCTGAGTCCGAGGATGAATGGACAAGGGTTACCCGAACCAAAAAGGCCAATAAGGCAAAAAGGGCCTTGCTTAAGGACCCCTTAAAGCAGATTAAGGCGATCAGGAGCGTCATCACGCCTTACCATAAGAACGCTAAGTATTCTGTTTGGGAGCACTTAGAGTTGTTTGAACAAATGATGGAGACTTTCCATTTGAAGGACAGCCAAAGCTGTATTCAATATGTAAAGTGGACATTCTCCCCGGAATACTCCAGTTTCTTTGCGGGGCTGGAGGACCAAAATCATTTAAGATGGTCCACATATAAGGCGGCCATCCTGAAACATTTTTCTGTTCACAGAAATCCTCAAGAGGCTCGCAAGGCAGCCTACAATTTGCAATGTGGGGAGGATCAGGCCCCACAAGAATTTGTGCAGGAGTTAAAGCGTGCTTTTGCACAGACCACAAGAAGGGTGCGCACAGATAGTAGAGAGTTCATAAATACGTTTTTCCTTGCCTTGCCCAAATACATCATGACCCAGCTCGTGAGGGATTTTCACGAGAAAAGATCCTTAGATTGGGTCATTGAACAGGCTACCCGGATCTATGAGGTGCAGAAACCGATAGATAGCAAAAGTAATGCCCAGAAAAACCCCAAAGCCAACAGCACCCCTGCTGCTGCCAAGGTGGCAGAGGTAAAGGTCACCCCCGTTTTGGATTTGGAGATGGGGGGGCCTAAAAACCCACCTGCACCTAATAATGCTAGGCCCAGGAGGTCCTCGGGTCAGTCACAGACAGGGAGCCAGGGAGGCAGCCCCACAAATGGGGTCCCTCGCTCTCCTGACTATGTAAGTCCTCGCTACAAAGGTAACAGACCCATCCTGGGTTATGTGTGGACTCCTCCAGCACAAGGGGGGGGATCCAGCCAAGCACCTAACCCAGGGAACTTCCCTCCAAACTTCCCACAGGAGGGCAGAAATTTACCAAACCCTGGGCAGAACTTTTTCCCCAGATATCCACCCGACTTCCAACCCCAAAATCATCCATCCTTCTTTCCCCAATTCCCTGAGCCCAGACCACTGAATCCGGGAGAGGGGAGGCCAAGGGTGGAGGGGTACCCAAATCTTCCCAACCAGGGGTACTACCAAAGAAGGGACAGCTACCCTTCCCGGGATCAGCCCAGGGGAGAAAACAGGGTCCCGTATCAGCCTGAGCGGGTTTCCCAGTTAGAGCGCCAGGTTCAAAACATGGCGCGGGATATGGGTCACATACTGAGGGCTCAGCAGAACCCTCAGATCGGCATGCCGGCGCAGAATGTACCCAACTCTGGACCTGGTGCTCCAGAACAATGACGGGGGCAGCACCCCGATAACACACCGGTTCCCAGGGAGGAGGCACAAAGGGAAGGGGGGTGTAAAGCCTTGGAGGAAGCTTCCTTCCTCACTTGTAAACAGCCCCTGGAAACCCAGGAACTGGAAACAAAATCTCTTGCCCCTGAAAGTCTGCCTCCTAAGGAGCAGAGGGGGGGTAGGAGAAACAAAAGACCCAAACAGACTCAGTTTGAGGAGGAGGTACAGATCTTCCAATTTGAGGGAGAGGGATCCTCAGAGGATCCTGGGAAAAGGATCTTATCCTTCAGAGAGGGGGGAACTCCTCCCAAGGAAAAATGGGTCCCTAGGGATGCAAATCCAGACTGGGGAGATGTGGAGACTGAGCTACCGCCGCCCACCATCTCATCCCAGAACCAACCGCAAGAAAATCCCCTGGTTCAAACCCATCCTGGTGACTGCCTCCAAAAAGGGGGGGGCGGCCCAGAACCGGAGCCAGGGGAACCCACAATGGCTCTGATCTCCAGTTGCCAACTTTTTCTTTCAGATTCCCAAGGCTCTCCACAGAATTCTGCCCAAATCTCTTCGCTAACGATGTCCAAAACCAGAAAATTAGCCCACCAGTTGTCCAAAAATGTACATTATCTGTGCCCCCTTGAGGAGAAGGAGGGAAGATATTATGCCCCGGTACAAGTACAGGGGCAGGGTACAATCTCGGCACTGGTGGACACTGGATCTCAAGCTACCCTTCTGTCCAGAAGGGCCTTTGACGAACTGAATGCAGGAAGGGGAGAGAATTACCAAATTCCTCTCACCTCTCTTCCTGGACAACTCCAGAACTTTGACGGGAAGGAAATTCCCGTCGAGGGGACGGCAGATTTGGACATTAAAATTGGGCGACATAAGTTGAAACACCCGGTCATAGTTGTGACCCCGGAGGGCACCCCTTGTTTACTAGGGAATGACCTCCTGAGAAGGTTGTCACCCCTAATAGATTGTGTAAACAAGGTCCTCTGGACCCAGACTAGCCGACCAATAAAATTAAAACAGAGTGTCAACCATGTTAGTTTAAACGGCACATGCCACATGGTTGAACAAAAATCTGACCAAGTAGAATTTCACTTCCAGAACAACCAGATTCCAGACGTGACAGTAATAGCAGTAGGACAACAGACTAGTGATGGGGGGTCCTCTCTATTTCTGAAAATCAACCTTCCTTCCAGTCTAAAGTGGTATTCCACGCTGGAAGGAAACACTTTGAAATTCTATACCAATCCACAATCTGAAACTCCCACTCCTATAGTCCAGAAAGATGTGAAATCAGCTCAAAGCCTGGCTGATATTCAGCAAATTGGAGAGCAGTTGTTCATCCCTGTTCAGTTAAATGATGGGAAGGACTCTGTTCTCGCTCGAGTGTGTGTGAACAACGGTAAGAGCTTCATCAGCGAAGCCATGTTTCGCCAACTCCCAAAAGATCCAGCCATTCCCACCTTCAAACTGATAGACAAATGGGAAATGGACCTGGAAGCACCCAATTCAAAACATCTCCTGCCAAGCAGGTGTATGCTCAAAATCTCCATTGGCAACAAGAGCATAGTCCATAATTGTTGGGTCGTGCGAGACGTCACTGCCGCCTTTTACTTAGGCAGTGACATTCTCAATCGCTTTGCCATTAGTTTGGACCTAATAAACTTCAAAGCTTGGTCCCGATTAGCGGATAATCCCATGGGCTTTGATGATCCAGAAAAAGCATTTAGGTCAGCTCAATCGCTACCATATGCAGTTGAAATTCAGGTTAAAGAGGAAGTCACCATCCCAGAAAGGACCCGACAATTCTCCCTGGAAGTGAAAGTTAAAAGGGGACAAGAGTTGAAAAACCCTGATGCTTACATACATCTAAATGCTTCTCTCCAACAGCAAGGGTTGGGGGTAAACCCAACACCATAAGTCAACATAGAACATGACACCATTCCAATAGAGGTGGATAACAGCGACTTAAAGAGTATTACTCTAGCCGCAGGCACAATTATTGGAATGGCGGTTGATGACCGACATTTTTCCATCGACTTAGTAAATGAACTGTTAGGACCAATCCCCAAGGACTGTTTTGACAGTGACAGTGATGACAATACAACACCAGACAGGATCTTTACCCGGCATGGGGGGAACTTCCTGGTGTACACTTCCTGCCCCTATGGTAAGGAAGATGTGACTTGTGACTTCAGGAGGGATGAGGTGATTTTCCAGGTCCATGGGGGCTGCCTTTCCCACCTGAAGCCTCCAGTCCAAATCAGCACTCTGACCAGGGACTTCTCCACCCAGCTGGAGGAGGCCGCTGAAATAGCCAAACCAGAAGTCTTTCCAGGCTTCAGGCAGATGGTGGAAGAGAGAGTCAACCTAGCTGATGCCTGTGTGACTCTGGAACAAAAGCAAAAGTTGAAACAAGTTTTCTTGGATTTCCAAGATCTCTTTGCGGTAGACTCCTATGACTGTGGTCGCACTGACATCCACACAACAACAATCCCCACGGACCCTGGCATGACTCCTGTGTTTGTGAAGCAATATCGCTTGCCTCTCGCATCAATGGAGTCCCTTACTGAAATAATTAAGAACCTTGAGTCCCGGGGAATAATCCATCCAGTCCACAGCACCTTCAATAATCCGGTGCTGGGAATATTGAAGCCAAACGGCCAGTGGAGACTCTGCGCTGACCTCAGGGAGCTCAACAAACGGGTCCATACTTCCCGATGGCCTCTGCCCTACATTGACCAAGGTCTGGCCCAGATTCAGGGGTCACAGGTATTCACTGCAATAGACCTGACCAATGGATACTGGACCGTGCCTGTCAGTAGGGAGGACCAATACAAGCTGGCTTTTACCTTTGGGGGCCAGCAGTACACATGGACCCGGACTCCCTTCGGATACCTCAACTCGGCAATGAATTCAACATTTTTCTACACAAGGCCATGCCCGACTTGGGTGCAAGGGGTAACCTGGCTTATGTAGATGATGTCCTCATCAAAAGCTCAACTGTTGAGGAACACATAGCGGAGATCCGTTATGTTCTGACACAGTTGAGGGCCGCCGGAGCAAAACTTTCCTTTCAGAAAGCACAGTGGTGTAAAACCCGTGTTAACTTCTTGGGGCATGAGATTACTCCTCAGGGTCTTTGTCCCCAGGAAAAGAAAGTGGAAGCACTTCAGAAACTGAAAGACCCCACAACTCTGCGGGAACTAAGGAGCCTCCTTGGACTGACTAATTACAGCAGAAAGTTCATTGAGGGCTACGCAGAGATCACCAGACCCCTGATTCATCTCCTGAAGGGGGGGGTCAAGTGGGAATGGGGTCCAGAACAAGCCGAGGCAGTAAAACAACTCAAAAGAAGCCTCTCACAAGCGCCTTGCCTAGCTTACCCTGTCAGAAACAAGGAGTTCTTCCTGGAGACGGGGTTCTCTAATACGTGCTTGACGGCAGTATTATACCAAAAGCATGACAAGGTCAATAAAGTAATCTCCTATGCGAGCAAAACTTTATCCTCTGTGGAGGAAAAATTCAACGATTGTGAGAAGGCACTCCTGGCAACGGTGTGGGCATTGAAGAATTACCGCCCGTTTATCCAGGGGGAACACATCATAGTGGAGACTCCACACCAGCCTCTGCAATATCTCCAAAGTGACAGAATCCGGGCCGGAAATGTGAGTAATTCCCGAATTACTTCCTGGATTCTGTCAATGCAAGGCTTTCCTGTGGAGGTCAGATATGGCCAAAACAAGAAGAGTCCCCTCGCGCAAGGTCTGGCTGACTTGCATGATTGTGCCAGAGAAAACTGTCTCGAGGACGAAAGTCTAAAAATAAAGGACAACACGGAGGCATATCTTAATTCCCCACACAAAGTCTTTGAAGAAGACAAGTGTAAGGGAATGCCCACTGTGTATGTGGATGGATGCTCTTACCATGTTGACAACAACGGGGAGAAAGAACTGGTGGCTGGCGTAGGGAATGCATGGGTGAATGAGTCCCCAGAACCCTCCGCTGGATACAAAATTGGTCCCCGAAGTAGTCAGGTGGCAGAATTGATGGCTGTGCATCAGGCCATCCTCACTGCTGTCCAGCATCAACTCCACGAACTGGTCATAATCACAGATTCGGATTATGTACGGAACGGGTTCGTGGAGCACCTGGTTAATTGGAAAACCAGAGGCATGTTATGTGCTAACAACAAACCCTTGAAACATGGGAAGTTGATCCAAAACATTGATGATCTGGTCACCTCGAATGAGATGACCATCTATTGGAAAAAGATCAAGGGTCATTCCAAAGTAGAGGGACCAGACAAAACTGGAAATGACTTAGCTGATCAGCTGGCCAAAACCGGGGCCATCCAAGGGGATCTAATTGAGATTGAGTCCCTGTTGGGGGAAATCCAGGTCACTGCTATCACTAGGTCCCAGACAAATGCTCACAACGACCTTTCAATTGCACAATGGAGTAAGGAGACCCCTGATGCTGATTTGATTACAGCTCAGAAGGGGGATCCAATAATTGGTAAGTTTTACCAGCACCTTGAGGACCCTGAGAACTTTCCCCTGACGGATACCGATTACATTGGGAAAGAGGACCTAAGAGTGTTGATGAAATGTCCAAAAATGTTCCGGATCCAAGACGGTTTGTTGGTAAGGAAATCCAAAGCTGGCCACGATCAGTGGGTGGTTCCTACCTCATTCCGAAGCCTGATGTTAAGTCACGCCCATGATGCGGCCACCGCCGGTCATAGGGGGTTTCACACAACATTGTAAATCTTAAGAGAGGTTGCATACTGGCCACACATGGGCCAGGACCTCAACCAATATTTGAAGGGTTGTCTTGTGTGTGCACAATTTCAGCCGACATTCCTCACACACCGGGCGCCTTTACAAAAGAGGGGAATGACACTGCCATGGTCAGATTTACAAATCGACTTTGTAGGCCCTGTGATTCGCTCGGCTAGGGGGAATAAGTACATGTTGACCGTCACATGCTTGTTTACCAAGTGGGTGGAATGTCTCCCAGCCCCAAACTGCAAGGCAGAAACTGCAGCTGCCTTGATGATTAACCACATCTTTTCCCGTTTTGGTCTACCTCAATGTATTGAGTCAGACAGAGGTAGCCACTTCACCAGTGAAGTAATGACAAAGATGTGGGAGATACTGGGGGTCAAGAGAAAGCTGCATATTGCTTATAGACCGGCTTCCTCTGGGGCAGTAGAGAGATATAACCGGACAATTGTGAGCATATTAAAGAAGTTTGTGGCAGATTCTGGGCCAAGTTGGGATATCCGATTACCTCTGGTCCTAATGGCTATCAGATCTACCCCTTCATCTGCAACCAAAATGTCACCATTTGAGTTGATGACTGGGCGCAAGATGGTGCTTCCCCAGCATTTGCTCTACAGGACCCAAGAGCAGACACTGATAAATGCCTCCACTACTCATGAGTATGTGGAGAATTTAAGGAAACACCTCCAACATGCTTTTGCTTATGCTCAGCGGAATCTAGAAAGATCAGCTGATAGCATGAAGACCCACTATGACCTGAAAACTTCCAGGAAGGAATATCAGGTGGGGGACCGGGTCTATCTATACAACTTGCAAAGGAACCAGGCCAAGCAGCGCAAATTTTTGCCTACATGGAAGGGACCATTCGAGATCATAGACAAAATCTCCCCTGTGGCCTACAAAATCCACATCCCCAAAGGTCCTTTGGCAGCGGGGGAAGACAAGTGGGTCCACATAAACCAGTTGAAATGTTGCCATCCCAGGCACACTCTGCAACAACTGGAGGAATCCTCTGGAATCCTAGCGGGTACTGTATCAGACTAATTCAGTTCCAATCATAAAACATACCACATCTAGTCTCTAAAATATTGTGATTTGCATGAAACTGTCTCTTAGTTATACTGTTTTTTTTTCAAAATAAGAATGTAATGTTTCGTTATGATGAAATGCATATGCTGCCCCACTATCTCAACAGTGGTGGAAAAACGTCTATGAGTAGGTATTGCCGCTCTTCCTTTGTCATCCTAGGAGAAAGAAAACCTGAAGACGGGCCAAGGAGGGCGATCCGGAGACCAGGAACGAAGATCCAATGGGCCCGGGGTACCACCCAATCTTCCCATCAGGACCGGCGAGGAGAACCGATCGATCAGTACCGGATGGAGAAGAAGATGCTGAACTGTGCCATCTATTGGAAGAAGATGAGGAAACATCCCAGGTCTTGCGAGTCCCATTCGTGAAATAGAATGGCCATCGCAAGAGGGGGGCTTGTGGGATGTATTTACCCATGCATCCTAGCCCTACCTCAAAACTGTGCAGTACTGACATGGAAAACATCATGATGGCCAGAGCTTCCCAGAAAATGCACAGGGAAATGCATGAAGAATAGGCTGCCACTCATTTTGCCGATGTTATGGGCACAGAAGGAAACTGCTTAAAACCACCATTGGACTACCCGCACAGTAGTCTGAAACCATTGGGAATGGCAATGGTGATTGCCAAATGCAACTAGAATTGTGGGGAATTCATTCTTAAATCCCAAAAATGGGTGCAGTACCAGTACTCACCACTATCCAAAAGCCGGCAGTTTAAAACCACCCTGTGTTTCTCTGAAGGCAGGCTCAAACTGTCTATTTTAAACATTGCAACACATCTAAAAACTCACTGGACACCAGCAGACATTTGGTAGAATGGAGTGTTGTGTGCCTACAAAATCTGGGAAATGAAGAGCCCAGAACAATGCTTATAACAAAACTGGCTGAGCTATGGAGTCAGCAGTTTAAGTTGCACTGGATTTAAAGACACTAAAATCGAAAATGTTTAGATCAAATGAGTGACCTATGTTTGGTGTCACATGCCTTTGTAACTGTTGAAATGCCATAGTTTTGCACTTAGAATCAGCCTTCTAGCTGCATATGTGAAAATGTTTAGTTTTATTTGAAGGCAGAAACTGGGGAACAAAAAGTGACATTTTATCTGAAACCTGGCTTAAGGAACTGAATTCTGCCTGGCAACTACCCCTATCAGGAGTGAAACTTGAGTCACAGCTGTGTTCCCAGGCCTAGCTGCCCTTTTGCTGCTCACACTAAGGATATGCCATCTATCTGATAATTGAATTACCTGTGCTCTGCAGGAAAGTGAACAAAGCCCTGTCCTGGCTCAGGCAAAGGTTTTATTGGCAGGAGTCGTAAATGGTCGTAAAAAGTGGCTTCCTCCTGAGGAAAGGGGAGGGGCACTGCCTGTGAGAGCAAGCTGGCTTGGCAGAACTGGAAAAACCAGAAATTCAACCTTGTGCTGAGGGTAAACCACACCCCTTTGGAGCCAGAACATAACTTTAAAAAGATGAATAACTCATAGAGCGGACATGTGAAAATTTTATAAATGATACCATAATTCTTGTGATTTTTCTGCCCACAGTTTAAGAGGTTTTTAGAACCGGTGGTATGTTCAGGGGGGTGTCAGCGGAAAAGTGGGGATAACTCTAAATGTATGCATGTTAAAAATCTGAAACTTCATCAGTTAATGTCCGTACTCCCTGCGCACATGTATGTAAAGTTGGGTCAATGTCAGAAATTGCAAAATCAGTTAAAAAGTGAAATATGTGCCATTTCTGAATGCAAGCTCCCAGGAAGAGCAGAGTTTGAACAGGGGATACCTCCTGTAATGCATGATGGGTGCATATGATTTTAAAACAATATGTACCTCTGCAAATATGTATTTGTTTCAAATCTAGATTTGTGTGTAAGTTGACAGGAGGAGTGGACTTTCTGCAGGCTGTAAAATGACATCACTCTGACTCACAGTTCATTCCCCAATCAAATGATAAATGGAAGTTTGACCAATTAGAAGCTGAGAGAGAGGTAGGGTCAGTGATGCTAGAACACACCCACATTCTAAACACATAAAAGCAAACAGACAGGACAGATAGGGACCCCTTCAATTCCATCTGCAGCGGGACGCTCTGCCGGAAAAATCCATACTTTACCTCCATCAAACCTCCAGAGAGCCAAACTAGAGACTTCAATCTATCCAGAACTAGAGACCCAGACCAGAGAACCAGAGAGAGCTGACCCAGATCACTGTGAAGTGCAGAGACCAGAGGCGAATTTAAAACCCTGACCAGATCCGTGATGAGGCCCATTTCACTCAAGAATATAGTGTGAGTACCTAGAAAACTGTGCAGAACCAATCTCCTAGTTAAAATAATATAATTCAATCCATTTTTTATCTAAGTAGAACTGCAGCTTAGCAATTGTGTTATCCTGCCATCATTTTTAAAGCTGAAAAAGTGTGCGTTTAAAATTTCAAATCTGAAAAACGACCTTTATTCAATCGCTCATATCTCCGCAACCGTTTGTGCTAGAGACTTGCAGTAACTTTTATTTGGAAGCTGAGATCCTAGGATTTCCTAGGACCCCAAAACGATAGAGATAGTCCTTGTGGTTCCTCTGTAATAGCGCTCGGCGCATCCGCGAATTTTGCCGCGATTTGCAAATTTCTTCACGTGTAAAAAGCTGCTGCTGCTTGCCTTCCATTGCCAGAAATTCGTTTAACCTGCTAACTATCCCTGCATCATTGCTAGTGTGAGCCTGGACTAATATTAACTAGATACCAATCACCCTGAACCTCTGAAAGGGAATTAAAAGTATTTTAGCATACTTTTCAATTCATTGCCAGCACATATCAAAGCAATTTGGGCCTGTGTTTTCAAACTTCTGTAGTCTAAGCTTGCTGGGGTGAACGGAATCACATTTGATTGCATTTCTGAGAACTGTGTGTTTTCCTTCCATTTCCTTGCCTTGCATCAAGGGGGGGAGGGGATTGCCAGAGAAAAGTGATTACATTGTTTTGTTGAAATCATATTGAGTATTTTCTATACTGCATTTCATTCATTCAACCTTGCATTTCCTTGAACCCTGTAAAGCATTCTCTACCGCATTATACTTCTGTACCTATTTACCACTGTGCTACCTTATCCATTTCATGTCAACTCCTTATTGATTATAGAGAAGCGTGTTAGTGCCAGATTCTCCGTTGTTGATCTTTATCATATCAGATTAAGTGTGATATTCAATTATTAATTTACTATAAAGGGTGATATATATCTATTGTTTAAATTATCAAATAAACCTTTTAAACTTGCAAAACAGAACTACTTCTTGGCTCAGTGGGGTCAGGGGTATTCCAAGAGAGGGGTGTTATATAGGGGTAGTCATCCAGAACGTATGAACTGGACATAAAGATATATCAATAAGGGTTTTCATTCAGTATTCTAGACTAGGCGTTAACTTAGCTGTAGTGCTGAATTGAATCCCCTTACAGGACGCACCAGGAGTTTTGAGCAGTTGTACTATGTATGGTATGCATCAGACAGGAAAAAGTAATGTGCCATAAAGGACACAATGCAATGACAATTTCCAGGTTTTAGCAACAGGGTCCTGAGTGTACAACGTTCTTCTTTACGCAAAACCCACCATATAAATACATCTTACGCCACAACCTGCTCACTTCCCATTTTGTGTGGTTTCTGTTTTTCACACAGTGCCTTTTAGGTTGTGAAGCAGGCTTTAAGACAAGGCTTGTCCAAGTGCCTAACCATTGGTTTGTTCAAAGCATTGAATGAATTCTTCTAACTTTGGATTGTTCTCCTCTATGGAGAGGTTATTGATTAGGACTTGTTGTATAGTTTTACTTTTTTCGGTGGAAAAGTTGGTGTGTATGCCTCAAAAAAAGTGGCTCTTAAATCTGTGGCAGAAATTGGAATTGGTTACGTAGAAACATGAAGTGTGCAAAACAACTTCATGCACAATGTTCATGACATCACGAGACAGAGAAATATATGTGTCAGTAGGGCATGATAAAAGCATTCTTGTGCAGCTATATGTAGAAGGTGTATTCTTTTAAAACAATCAGTTTTGCATTTCTGTACCAGGAGCTGTGTTTTTAGTAGTGTCTATGATTGTAAGGTCTGTCATGTAATTGGCCTGATGGACCAATGCAGGTGGTGACTATATGTAATTCTAAGGGCCTCATTACACGGATGGCGGTAAGGCGGTAAGGGTTTACCGGTACCGGTATTTTACCGGTACCGGTAAATCCTTACCACCTTACTACGAGGTCCCTTTGCGGGTTGGGGAATTTAACGCCTGCTTTTTGCAGGCGTTAAAAACCAACCCGCAAAGGGACCCAGGGAGCTAATTACGGTACCGCAATTTGCGGTACCGTAATTAGCGCCTTCCCCATTCCCATTATGCCCTATGGAGCAAAAATGGGAATGGGGAAGGGCAATGGTGGAAGGGGGAATTACCTCCCCGACAACCTTGGAATGGGGTGGTAATTCCCCTTTCCACCAAGGCGGTGCCAGTATTTTACCGGCATGAACCATGGCGTTAATAGCGCCATGGTTCTCCGCCATCTGTGTAATGAGGCCGTAAGTGCGGACTGAAGCTAAAATATACACCATCCGTAGTCATTCTACATGCACAGACTCATTTAACCAAACACTCATTCGCTCATAAAATGCTGCCTATCTGAGTGATGGATGTACTCACTCGCTCCATATGTATCGCAACTCTATTGTGTATTCAACAGCAGCAGCAATTACACTTCCCAATTGCTGTATCCTCTAACTGTGACTTCACGGCAGAGGATTATGGATTCCATAATCCATTGTCATGAAATCATGGCAAGGAAACAGATAATCTTCTCGGCCTCTACCTGTTCCCCTCATACAAGGGAGTAGCAGATAAAACCCGCTTCCATGGCCACACAACGCGTGACTCCACAAAGAGTATGGGAGCTGTAATTCGGACAGTTTCTTACAGTAGACACCGTTGTAACATCTCTTACAAGCTTTTACACAGGTGGCTCCTGCACTATGCGGGATCTACGATGGGAGAGAGATGGGTGTTGAATTTCGGGAGGATAGCTCAGGGGCAACATGCCTTCTTTGGAAAAAATACGACCCAGAGCAACACAGGTTTGATCCCCGGGTCCATGCTTAAAAGCCTCTGGATATTAAGTGTGTTATAAATAACAAATTATTATTTATGAAGTGGTGAGTGGCAAGACTCCAAATAGTCTTATTTCTTAAATAGGGAAGTGATTACTCGAAAACGAGGGAGTTGGTGAAGGTTGGCAGCACACCAGACACTATGATTCCTTATTGGGTGAGGGAGGAAGAAGAAGCCACATGAGGGAGGTCTGGTAGTGTGGTAGGACTTCTGGTTTTGTATTGTGTTATGAGGTGATGAGGAGTACCGAAGTACACAGCAGAGAAGGGGGCGGGGCACCGGGACATCAGGTATCGGTGGAGAGAGAGATGTGTAGTTGTGTCTATTGGGGAGTGCTTAAAGACCAAGTATTGCATTGGAGCTAGGTAGGAGACAGCATGTGTGGAGTGAGAAACAGATTGTGAGTGTTGTTTGGTTATTTACCAACTCATTGACTGTTCATGGCCATGGCGATTCCCACCCACTGCATGCCAAACTCCACCACAACACATCCTTGCTTTAAGATCAGACCCTTCCCTCTGGTATTTCCCAAGAAGCCTCAAAACTTAGCCAAGACACCCAATAAGCTCCTACTCACTAACGCTTCCCCAAGACACCCAATAAGCTCGTACTCACTAACGCTTCCCCAAGACACCCAATAAGCTCCTACTCACTAACGCTTCCCCAAGACACCCAAAAGCTCCTACTCACTAACGCTTCCCCAAGACACCCAATAAGCTCCTACTCACTAACGCTTCCCCAAGACACCCAATAAGCTCCTACTCACTAACGCTTCCCCAAGACACCCAATAAGCTCCTACTCACGCTTCCCCAAGACACCCAATAAGCTCCTACTCACTAACGCTGCCCCAAAACACCCAATAAGATCCTACTCACTAACGCTTCCCCAAAACACCCAATAAGCTCCTACTCACTAACGCTTCCCCAAGACACCCAATAAGCTCCTACTCACTAACGCTTCCCCAAGACACCCAATAAGCTCCTACTCACTAACGCTTCCCCAAGACACCCAATAAGCTCCTACTCACTAACGCTTCCCCAAGACACCCAATAAGCTCCTACTCACTAACGCTTCCCCAAGACACCCAATAAGCTCCTACTCACTAACACTTCCCCAAGACACCCAATAAGCTCCTACTCACTAACGCTTCCCCACCCAATAAGCTCATACATACTCACACCTCGGACACCCCCCACCACCTCCCTCCAGAGAACTGATACTGTAACTGCTAGCTAACATAATTGTACCTTTGCCATGAATGCTACCATACTGTTTCACTGCCTAACCTACGTAAGCAATGACTGTAACTTGACCGAGAAAGTAATGTAACCGCTCTCTTAAACACAAGCCCCCAGATGACTCAGGGTTAGGTGCGCTAAACAAATGTCAAAATAAATAAAAAATAAAATAAATCCTCCTGGGATCCATTTGAGATACCTCTGTAAACCAGTAACATCACACTTTCTTCTGCTAGTGTTCTTTATAAGCAGTCTGCGAGGTAACGGCTTAATTGCTGCCATGATCGTGGTGCAGGTGTAATAAAAATGTCTCAACCAAGTGTGCTTTCCGCCACTTGATTTATTTCTGTTCCTTGCATTGAAGTGCTGTCAAAACATGCATTTCGAAAGTCATTTTGGTTTGACTGCAGGCATCAGATAGGCATTTGCCAAGCACTGCTTTCATATGCCCAGATAATCACTCAAGTATCCACGTGTTGACATTATAAAGACAGTTATTACCATTATGGGAGGTCCTGAAAAGTGTCTAGCCCATGCCAAAACAGAATTGTTGGTTTTGGCAAAGCTTAATTATGTTGTAGTTAGTCCCTTCCCATTGCCCTACTCCACCCACTGAAATGCTGGTCCAGGGCATTAGCAAAAGTAGTAAAGGGGTGCAAGGGTACGGTCTATGCACATCATAAACTTCCAAATAGATAGCAATCCCAAGCATATACCACC
This sequence comes from Ambystoma mexicanum, assembly GCF_040938575.1. Classification (NCBI taxonomy): domain Eukaryota; kingdom Metazoa; phylum Chordata; class Amphibia; order Caudata; family Ambystomatidae; genus Ambystoma; species Ambystoma mexicanum. The sequence continues at coordinate 746,705,382 of NC_090932.1, forward strand.
TCAGGATAGCGTGTGACATGGAAAACAAGAACATTCCTCCGTAGAATAAATCGCCACACTTGATAGCTGCCCATCTATAATGATAAATAGTGTATAGAACTGTACTTTTAGTATTATGTATGTTGTGTGTCCTACATTAATGTTTACATTGTAGTAAGTAATCGTTTAATACATTAAGAAGGGACACGATACGCTATGTGGCGTATCTCTATTTATGATATGGTCCGTTAACTGACAGGTATAGGATTTACATGCAAATCTACAGACATTTCTGAGCAATAGGGCACTCCAGTTAGCCTCATGTGAAATAAAAAAAAATACAAAAGTATAAGAAGCCACAATGATGAAATTAGCACGCATTGGAGCAGTTACAAAGTAATGTACTTGAATTGAAACAAGTACACAAGCGTACATTGGCAAACATTGCGTTCGTTAAAAAGTCATTCACTTGAATCTGAAAGAAGTACACTGGCAAGCATTGCCTTTGCTCTAAGGCGTATTGGCATTGGTCAGTGACATGGAAATGTATTGCTGGCTTTATTTCCCATTCTCTCTTTGATGAGAACATCACAGAGAATCCTTCTGTGTGAAACCCAGGGATGTTTCACGACCCCGCTGTCAAGTGAGCGAACATCACAGGGTCCTGTGAGATGCAGTCTCACAGATAAATACATAATCCTTCAGAGAAGGTGCATAACTCACAGACCTGCAACGATAGATCACTCCTAATGTAGAAATGCTGAGCAAAGAAGAAAGAGATCTCACGTGAAGAACTGTATGTTGATGTCACCCCCATGAGAGAAATGCTCAATAATAAAAACATGTGTGGACGGCAAAGCAGGTTACATAGTTAGTTAAAGCTCACAAATGATTGAATAAAGAGAGTTAAATAGAAGGCAAACAGTGTTTCCTAATACCTCAATGCACAGACAAAGAATTAATTCAGATATAAGGAGCTGCATATTTAATTTTAACAGATGCACATAAGTTTAGTTATTTTGAGGTCACTCCCTTCTTCGAATGTTTGCGAGGCATCTACATAGTTTTCATAGCTGATTAACAAAGCACCAGATATAAGGCAAAGAGTTCTATGTGCAAGATTGACATTGGGCCCCAGATGAGCGGGTCATGGAGGTAGAGTTTAGGGTTGGTGGAGTTAATAGCTGTCACAGAGGGACATCCGGGCCTGGAAGACAGAAACACTGCCCACCCATACGTTTATAGCATGGAGTGGGATATGTTATGGCACATGAAAGAGCATACTGCAGCACAAAGTTGTACATTTTCAGATATGTTGTGGCACATTTTTATTTGAGTCGAGGGTGTGAGGGAGTGCTGTCCAGCATCTGGGGTGTAATCAAAGGTCCTAAAACAACAGAACTGAAGGGACAACTAGGGAAATGACCTGCCAGCATTCAGAAACCTGCATGCTAAAAAGGGGCCTATTTAGGCAGACTATGTGGGTGTCTCTCTGCAGTTGAAATCCAGAGAAAGCTAAAACAAACATGTAATCCAAGTGCAGATTGGAAAAGCACATAATAAGACTGGCTGAGAAATAAATGCAGCATTTTCACTGACACTGCCAACCATCAAAGGGTAGTGCACTGTGATAATTCAGACACACCTTTCAGCAGAAGAACGAACAGCAGATAATTCAAAGTGATTTTTTAAAAATGTTAATGACTGAAAGAACAAGCCCTGCACTGTCAACGCAAAAGCAAAGTGAACCCTGATGAGTCTGATGTCAAAAAATGCAATATGTGAGTTCCTTTCATCCAAGGACAAATAGTGGGTCTCTGGGAAAAATTCATAAAGGACACCCCACTGAAAAATCGGGCTTGCATCCCAACTGTTTGGTTTTTTAGGCTGAAGATGTTATCCTAATTGCCAAAACGCCTTGGTCCCTGCAGACTTTGGTCAACAGGTATACAAAGTTTATGCAATCGTGCATCCTTACAGTCACTATGACAGAACCGTAATGAATACACCCCAGTCCCAATATTTCCAGACCCTCCTCAGTCTTTAATTGCTGGAATTTTCAGTGAATATGATCAGTTAATTATTAAAAAATCAGCATCTTCAGTATCTGTGTTGGACTAATCACATACAAATAGAAACCATGTTGGCATCTCAATCCAATGATATTATCGGTTTATAGTGATAATACCGAATACAAAAATCTCGAAAAAAAAGGCCGAAAAAAAAAATATCTAATTTTTTTTTATGACTTTTTTTTTCGAAATGGGGGGGTTCCCCCAACCCCCCTTTTTTCTATTTTCTTTTTTATTTTAACCCTTTTTTTACTTACCTGACCCTAAAAACACATTTAAATAAATAAATAAATAATTCGATATTTTTTTTTTCGAGATTTTTGTCATTCGGTATTATTTTTTCGGCCTTTTGACTGACCACCGATATTATCATGTGCTTTGTTGGAAACACAGGTAGCTTACCCAGTGGGGACAAAGCGGTCTATCTATTGCCCCAAATCAGTTATATGTGATTTTACCGACCACAATTACAGAGTGGTACATTTCATTGCGGGCAAAACACTGAAAAAAAAAATAATAGTCTAACCTTATAACGCCACCCCACCCCCATCCCAACCCATTTTAACCCATTACCCCAATTCCCTTTATATATTTATGACATCTTTTCAGTGTTTTTCGGTGTTATTGTCCGCTCTGTTATGTACTACTCAGTAATGTTTGCAATAAAATGATTGGATACCCCCAAATCTACTGGTTGTGGGTTATGGTGCAGGCCTTTAGAGGTTTGTGTGATGTGCATGAATCTCCAAGACCGATTACGTTTTTTAGTCCCAAGATGGAAGTGTCAAAACTCCTACTTGCCATTCATTCTATTTTGGTTTCCATTTTATGTCAGACTATGTCAGGTGATTTCCATCCTTGCTCGGATCTCCATCTGGGTCAACAGCTACAGAATCTTACCCATGATGTAATTGCAAGCATCATGGACAGGCAGGTGGACACAGGAGTGTTTGACTGATCTATAGATATAGGTTTCGCAAGATGGGATAGTAACTGTGAAGAAATCAACACCACGTGTGAAAGGTTACAAAGGAATTATTTGGTTTGTTATGTGAGATCGGGATGGAGACAAGGACCAATCATATGTTACCTGTTTGCCACTGAAATCTCCACAACTCATGAAATATATCTGGACTACATCAGAAATATAGGAGCCTGCTCCCGCTTGACAAGGTTTCCTCTTAAATTGCTGCCATTGGATGCAATATCAAACCTGCATTGGCAAAGCCAATAGTTTTGATGTTTGTTGTTGTTTATTGTATTGTACATTTAGCATGGAGGGAAGAATGAGGAATGGCAGCACAGTGATGAAGAAATGAAAGCCATAGAGGGGAGGAAGGGCAGTATGGGAGGATGGGGAAAGCACTGTGAAGAGATAAATAAGGACTAAATGGAGCACCAAGAAGAATACATGCATCCAGTAGATGAAGGCGAGGCCAACAACAGTACACAGGAGTACTGTACAACACTTGAAGGACTGAATGACAGGGCAAAAGGCATTGAAGGAATGCCAGCACAAGGGGAGGAAAGAATGACAACCCAATGGGGAAGAATGACAGCACAAGGGGAAGGAATGACAGTGTGTAATGAAAGACAGAGCAAGGGTAGAAGGAATGACAGGGTAAGTGGGAAGGAATGATGGGGGCAAGGGTGAATGCAATTACAGCACACTGTGGGAAGAATTACTGGTAATGGGGAACAAATGAGACTGAAAGAGGGAAGGAATGACAGCACACAGGGAAATAAATGAGAATGCAAGGGGGAAGGATTGACATGGCAAGAGGAAATAAATGAGAGTGCAAGGTGGAAGGATTGACATGGCAAGAGGAAATAAATGAGAATGCAAGGGGGAAGGATTGACATGACAAGAGGAAATAACTGAGAGTGCAAGGCAAGGGTAGAGGAAAGTGTGAGGGGGAAGGGATGAGATCACAAGGTGGAAGGAATGACAGTGCAAGGTGGGAAGGAATGAAAGTGCAAGGGCGAGGGAATGACAGCACAAGTGAGGAGGAATGACAGGGCAATGGAGAGGAATGAAAGGGCAAGTGACGGAATGACAATGCAAGGGGGAGGTTTGACACATTTCACAGCGTCTTTCATGAACACATGGTGGGCAGCATCTAGTTTTTATGCAAGGACAATGTCACTGACTAAATTGCTAACATTAGAATGCATGCTACTCTTCCTAGAGACAACCTTCACAAATGTCAGTAGCATTAGTCTACTTTACCAGACATGTGTTACAATTACTAGAAGAAATTAACATTTTAATTTCTTGATTGTTCGTCACAGTGATATTTTAAAGTTAAATCACGCAATTTGAACTGAACCACACTGGTTGCTGAGCCTGCAGATGGTGTAAGCATTTCACTATTCCTGATGGTACACATCACAACAGCTGAGAGTGGTGAATGAGTAGCTTTGTGCTGAGAATCGGGTGGCTGGGGTCTTTCGAACAACATTTCTGAAACATCAAAGAATTGTATTGGTTGGACTAAAAAGGGATTCAGCAGTGTTTTGTTCACTCCATATGTAACAAGTGACCTGCTCCTGTGTTGTAACCTGTACTTTTCATTTGTGAGACCATTCCATTCAGGAGACAATCGGTCTGTATATACTGAAACCTATTCCCTCTCCGAGTTTGTTTATGTTGGAAATTGTGGTGTGCTAGGCACTATTTTGAGTGTACTGAAGAAAGAAAATGAAATGCTGCTCAGTTTTGTTTGTGCAATTTGAAATTACTTAAATTGAAAATAAAACACTGGAATGTGGACACACACTAAAAAATAGAAACATTATATGATGCAAAGTGGTAATTATTGTCCTATATTTCAGTGTTGATCTGAACGTAATTTCTTATGAGGACATGTGTATGTTGTCAGTAGCAGTGAACCTTTCCAATTAACTATATTGTCAGGACCTCCATTGATTGTATGCTTAATCGCAGCATTTGCTGGATGTCATATACTGCTATAGTGTTCCTCTCTGTGTGATTTCTTATGAGGACACCTGTATTTTGTGAGTGGTCCTTCACCTCTCCAAGGGCATATGTATAATTGGAGCCTTTGTTACCGAAAGAAGCGCAGTCTCTCCCTACCATGATCAGAGCAACTGGAGGTACACAGGTAAGGCTGAACACATCACACAGGCATATCACTGCACTCCAGAAGAAGCACACGTGATATGAAACCTAAAACCCCATTGGCAAAATGCATGTAAACCCACAATTATTGGTTTATAAGGTGGAAGGCCGTTTAAAGTAACAGATTGTGCATTTTCCCTTGCATATGTAGAGCGTTGCCATGCCAACCAGACATTGGGCCTCAAGTTTGCAGGTCCAGTTATTAACAGTTCCACTACTTTTTACAACCGCTTTCTCCATTCCAGAACTGTTCTTTCTGAAATTAACGCATACCTCTTCATTCTGCCACTCTAGGACAGTCACAGCCAAACTAAAATCTGTTTCACCGTATATTTATGAAGCCTGGATAACATGCCATCCTGCATTATCAGAACACTCATTAGGGTATTTATTGCGCACAGACCTAGCAGCGGAATGCTTGACAATCAGCATTCTCACAAATTATCAAAATGATATTAAAAATATAGTTGACCAGTGAAAACATATTTCAAATTTAAATGTACATAAACTGTCAGCTCTCCAGTTCAGTAGCCTTCCAGCTGAAAGCCCAGTATAAACCTTTGTCCAAAATCCAACTCAGCACATATAGATTCTGAGCATGTTTACCCACCTATCTGCAATGTTACCTCCTTCAATCCAGCCCCTTTTTTGTGTTTTTCCTCCTTTCTCCTCCTGTTGAGATTACTACTTTCCCAATTTCTCATGCATTTGTGCCGTGTTATAGAAATAGTCACTGGTATCCAGTTCCATCTGTTTTCATTGTTTTACCATGTGATCTGGAATGGAATTCACCTTTCCTTCACCTCGGTTTTAATTTACATCTGCAACCTAGCCACTGTATAGGTCCAAGTCTCCGTGTCATCAATGTTCTGAGCTGCCTAATCCCTAAAATCCCTTATGCTGTGGGAAAGTCCCTTTGCTCATTTTGTTTAGGCACAGCCTTTGCTACCTCTTATCTTCACATCTGGTGTGCATGGGTCACTTTGAAACTGGTGCCCTAGCTTGATGTAAAAGGTAACCATGGGGCTATGGTACCAGCCTTCAGGCTATCCATCAATGTTGTCTGTGTGTGTGTGTGTGTGTGCACACGCTCCCTAGAGATTAAGTGCGATTCATCAGCATTAAAAACCACAAGAGTCTGGTGATCACTCAGAGGCATGCCTTTTCGTGCTAGGTGCACTGATGAAACTTCCGCATGTATGTGTAACATTAGCAAGAGAACCTCAGCTCTGCTGCCTTGCGGCATCTCTCGCTGTCTCCTGACTTAACCCGGGTCTGCTGTTGTGTCTAGGAATATCAAGGACTGCGAAGAATGTCTTGCAGTCCTCCAGCTCCAGACTTGCTCTTCCAGCTTGACATTCAGTGTGATTTTACAACAGGCTTACAATACTTGCCTTATTTAAGTCTAATCATTTATTTGTTTTTTTCAGGTACATTTCTCCAGAAACAGAGTCTATAGGTAACAATGCTCGCTCTCTTCTTTCCTTTCAAAACTAATATCATACATGTTGATAAAAATATGCTTATTAGTCAAATACATTTGGCAATGCGACACTGCAAAATACTTTTCCCTATTTTGTAAATTGTTTCTTCAAAACAAATGTGGCTTTGGAATTTGTGTTATTTTTTCCTTGTTTTAGTTTTTTATTTACATATTTTCAAGATCAATAGAAAGTCAGAAAATTGGAAAACCATCCCCACTAAGTAACCAAAGTGCTGTCAGATATTGTACATCCAATTGCTCTTTACTCCCTCACCCTTATTGATGTGCACCTCAAACCCAGCACAGACTAGTGACCACTAAACTAGCAGAACTCCAAAGAATGTCCAGCAGTACTCTTGTGTTAGAAGGCAACCAAGCAAAGTGCAAACACAGAAAGTGGCATGAGCCATATGATAATGCTCTACAAAAGGTGCAGATGAGAGACTAATTACTTCCTCCTCAATAATTATGTTATCTATCCAATAAATGGAAGGAGACAGTGGTATCATTTGTATACAAATACTAGAAATTCTGTGTTTAAAATTCTCCATGGTACTCTCCCCATCTGGAACCTGGACATCAGCGCCCACCTTTCAAATACTACACAACCACAAGCTCAACTACCTTTACCAGCATTTCCTTCATAACTGATGATGCCTGCTCATGTCCCCCTCTTCCCCAGGCAAAGCCATTAGTTGAACAACGGTGAAGGACCAGCCTGGCACAGGCTACCTCCTCTTATAGGAGATTCACCAGTCTTCCAGAGAGTTAAATGGGAGCATGCCAATCTTAATCTGTAAAAACCTGTAAACCTAACCCTCAAATACAAATCTAAACAAATAAAATGGCAGAATAATGAAGCAGAGAACATACAATATTGAATATATTGGATACATTTTTAAAAAGTGAGATGCTCTTCTCTTCTCTTCTCTTCTCTTCTCTTCTCTTCTCTTCTCTTCTCTTCCTCTTGCCTTCCCTTCCTGAACCCCCAACGCATTTTTGTATCTTGCAAATGTGTTGCAGAATTCTAGTTATGTCTTGGATTGCCTTTCTAATGTGTAGGCTTGCAATTAGTTACTAATCTTGCCAAAATAGCAAAAGAAGATCTGAACACTCGGTTTTAGCTCCATTTTACACCAGATACGGGCAATCTGATAGTCTCGCAAGATGTTTCGGTTGTGTTCGGGACTGTCCAGTGAGATTGATGATCGGCGCACAGGTTACGCCAGCTCACATTGGATTCCCTATGAAGAATTGTGAGCCCAACAAAATAGCATGAAAATAATGTTAGTCAGCAATCCAAATGAGAGAAAGGCCAGAAAATGGTGGCGGCTCTACTACTCAGCGATCAAAGAACCGGAGAAAAAGTGTAAATACAGTTGAAATACAGTAAGGATTGGCTTGCACAGCAATAATGTTAGTGTATAAATAAAAACATAGGGCCCGATTCAAGGAATATTTGCCCAGTTGAAAGTGAATTTGCACTGCTGAAAAGTGACTTGCACATCCGACACAAACCCTGATTCATTGAACCGTGCAAAGTATATTTTTGCAGTGCAAAGTCCGGGCAAAGTCAGCGCATAGTCATTTTTGCAGTACAAAATGACTTTGCCTGGCAAAAATACACCTTGCACGGTTCCATGACTCAGGGTTCGTGTCGGCAATGCAAAGACACTTTTCAGCAGTGCAAAGTCACTTTGAACCGGGCAAATATTCCATGAATCGGGCCCTAATGGTGATCATGAAAATAAATTCACACATGTCTGGTTAGCAAAACATCAGAAACAGAAATTAAAAGATCTACTCGAATTTCTTTTATGCTTTAGAATTGTGGAAAGTAGTGCGTACTAAAATATTTCTTTAAACTTAAGCATGCCAATAAAATATAGCACACATGTTCTTATAGTAACTATGTCATCTACAAGAAGATTAGACGCACTAAAAAGATCTAAGATTCATATCATTCAACACGTGATGTAAATACAGCTTTATGAGTCATCTAATGCCTTTAAATTCTGATCTTTTGTTACACATCCAACGATAGCAATGGCTGCATGGCTTTATTCACAAACAGTAGCTCAAGTGTGAAGAAAGAGCTTTTTTTTTACATTCACACAAACCATCTGTGACAGCTCCTAATAGAGAGGCAGACAGTAGGCATTAAATAAAAGTCTAAGCATCTCTAGAAACACTCATACTTCGAGTTTATTTACGTTAAACGTAGATTGGAAGCACTTAAACGCGTCCATGATATGAGTCAGACTAAATAACCGCGAGCACTCATCCAAAACAAAAAAAGATGGAAAAACATAGACAATTTCGTTTGCGGAGCATGCTAAAGCACTATAGGCCATCCATTCTTGTGGCATGGTAAAGGTTTAGGAGTCATTCACACGTGGCCACGCCTGTGCTGACTTTGAACACGTGAGGCTGAACTATCCATTATTTTATCAGGAGATAGCAAATGAGAAAATGCTTGCATAATACGAAATGAAGCAAACAGGTTTTGTTTCATTCCGTATTATCTAAAACAACTTTCCACTAGGGCACAATGTATAGCGTTTTTTTTGTTGTATGTTTGCTGAGCAGACGCAAATAAATATGTTTACAGTGTTTATTTTTATGTTAAACACCAAATATAGCAAGAATACCTGTATGTTCCATTTTTTGACTAGACAATTATTTTGGGGGTCATATAGGTTGGGACAAAGCCTCTTTGCTCCACTTCGTTTTGAAAAAAACATCGACATTGTTGTTAATTGAATTGATTTTCTCCCTGTTTTGGGCACAAGGACAAGGCTTCGATAATATGGCCCCTGGATGAACACTGTTGTCTTGAGCTAAGTCTTTGGAAAACCATGCCTAGTGACTTAAGCACTAGAACAAATCTCCACTCACTATCATATTGAACAGCTACTTAATGGTTTGGTGCCTTGAAGGCCATTCAAGGGACTAAAAGGTGGGCACTTCTTCTTCCACAATGTCCATAACAGGAACAGCCTCAGCTGAGAACAGTGACGCAGACCCACTGGCTGAACATTGCAGTTTTGAATTTCAGATGTATTGGAACCTCACAGAAATACAGCTTCAAGGTTGGCACCTGCGTTTTATATATGTATATATTTTTTTAACTTTTTTCTTACTGTTTTATTCTCTGTTTTTTCCTCCTCTACCTTCTCCCTCTCTCTCCCCGCCCTCCTTTAGATTTTTCCATGCACTTACTTTATCAGAATTGTCCCTGGTCCTAGTATAATAGCAACACATGTGTGTCTCCTCCCCCATCCATTTATTTGTCCCCCCCGGCCCCTAAAGCACAATCTGAAATGTCGTCAGGCCTAATACGATAGTCGCTTGTTTTGTTCCTCACCCTGCTTTCTTCTCCCCCCTCCCTCACCTCTTGTTAATCACTGGCTCTACCAGAAATGTTGTCAGGCCTAGTATGGTAGTTGCCTATCTGTTTCCCATTTCCTTCCTATCTGTCTTTTAGCTCTTGCACTATCTGAAATGTCTTTAGGCTGAGTACGATAGTTAATTTCACATTCTTGTTGTTCATGGCCTGTAAGAATGGAATTGTATTTTCCCGTGTTCCATCCCTTGCCGTGAAGCGCTTTGAAACACATTGTGTATAGGCACTATGTACATAAACATATATCATATCATAACTCATTTCCAAAAAGTAATAATGTACGTTGCGGACAGCCACCAATCTCACTGAAAAGCATGCTGGGTATCCTGCATGCTCACTTCCACATTTGCAAGATGCAGTGTAAAAAACTACAAATATTGGCAGAGCCAGTATATTTGGCTTTTGAGTAGGTATGTGGTAGGTCTTTGCCAGGCACTGCCATACTGGTACACCCCGGCCATAAGATGGCATCATATGAAAATGGTGTAAGTACCTGGGCATGTGATATCAGTACCTGGCAATGCCTATATAATATCGATACGCAAGTTAAAATGTTTGGCTTTGCCAACTCTTGCTTTTAAAAAGAATTCAGTGGAAGGAACAAATATGAAAAGTCACAGATAGCTTATACATTAAGTGGCTGAAGGCAAACTTGGTCAGGACAATTTATTACAGCAGGAGCTCCTAGATTTAATCCATGAACTCTCAGAAGACCTCCAAGAACCTATTCTAACATGTACTATACCACATAAAGTTTGATGCTTCTTCATGATAGAGCTAGCTCAAAGTGATCCCATTTAGGTGTGTTTTGGCAAGAAGTATCAGGCTGTGGGAGGGACTGGTCAGCATGGATATGCACGGCCAATGGGTGGGTAAATAATCAAACAACACACTCACAATGTGTGCCCCTGCTAACTGTACTCCAATGCAATAGTATTGCCTCGTAGGTGGTGCTAAAGCTTCACATAAAAGCAAAAACTGAAAAGTGTAAAAAAAAACAATGCCTTGATGCCATGTTGGCACTACATTTTGCAATAAGAGTACATGCTGCTTGACATTGTACATGTTGCTTGCCATTTATGCATGGCAAACAATATTTACAATATTTCCAAAAAAAGGCAGATTTTATAGGAATCCACTGGTTTTGCTCCAGCATGAAAGTAGAATGCTTAATTTAAGCATCCACTGCTTTAAAGTGAAGTAGTGGGATTTTCTTATTTTACCCACCCTGTGTGAAAAAGGGATTTTATAAGCAAAATCGTCCTGAACCGTAGGATTGTGGCTGGTGTTGGTTCTGTAAAAGGATATTTTATAAACTTAGTTTTGTAATTTATTCTTAAATACACAGATGGGAAAAATAGGTTTAAAGAACAGCCTATGTGATAATGTTTCTGACAAGGTAACAGGGAATGTTTCTTGACTTCCCCTTTGAGATTTATTTTTGTATTTTATTTGTATGTGTATTTATAAAGTGCTTTATGCTAAAGTGCTGAACACAGTAAATATGGTACAAATCAGAGAGAAAAATGACAAGTTTGCACAAGTTAAGAAGAAATAAAATAGTCTTTAATATGGGTATGGAAAAGAGCATAAGAAGTGAGAGATCGAAAAGAGAGAGGAAGTGCTTTCCAGTGGAGCGGTGTCAGCAAAGAAAACGAAGGAAAACGTGATTGAGCAAAAAGTGGACGAGGAACGGAAAGAAGAAATAATGACTGGCAGCATAAGAATTGTGGGGGGGTATAGAATTATATAAGAAATGAAAGATGAGGAGGGGCTTGGTTATGAAGAGATTTGAAGACCAGACAAAGAAAGTTAAAAAGCAATTGAGAGTGAAAAGGGAGCCATCAAAGAGATAATAGAGCTGGAGAAATAGAATCACAAGAAGATAAACAAGAAGACAAACAGATGAGCTATAGATGGAGCAAAGAGGACGAGTTTCAGGAAGATCAAAAAGAAGAGGAGCAGTAAAATAGATGTAAAAATATTAGCGATGATACCAAGACCTTTGTGGCATAAAATGAGAAAGAATACCAGCTTTTTCGAAAATTAAGGTGATGGAAACTGGAAGAGCGAGAAAGAAAGGAAATATGAGCGGTAATGGTAGGAGAAAAATTCATATGAATACCAAGGTTATGAGCAGACAGCGAAATAGGAATAGATAAAGGAGGAAAGGAGATAGAGGTAGGAGGAAGATGAGAAGGAATAGTAGTCACAGGAAAGATAAGAACCTCAGTCCCAGATGGAGGAAATTATCAGACATCCAAGACAGATTAGCTAATAGACAAGAGGCAAGAGTAGCATAAATAGAAAAAGTAAACGAAGGAAACAATAGGAATAGATAAGTGTGATCTGCATAGAAGTAGTGACACAGATCAAAAGAAGTTATAATAGAAGCCAGAGGAATAGTACATAGAAAGAAAAGAAGCAGTCCCAGGACAGAACATTGGGAACACCATGATGAAGAGGAAAGTTAGAGGAGGTGTGACCAGCCCATGACACAGAGTAAGGTCAATTTAAAAGATAGGATCAGAACCATTCATGTACAGAACCAAGAGAATAATGAGAAGAGAGCAGAAGAATGTGGTCGACAGTAGAAAAAGGTCCAACAGTATCAAGAATGTTTGACATAGCAAGCGGATAGAAGTACATTACAAACATAGTGTAGAGCAGTTTCTGTTGAGGGAAAAGCGCAACAACTAGAATGAAAACTAGGAAGTAGGTAGTTAGAATAGGCTGCAAACGCTTAGAAATATAGGAAAAAAGAGAAATAGGTTGAACATAGGATTGAAGAGAAGGATCAAGAGAGTAGAGGGCTTTTAATGAATAGTAGCATGCTGATGTAGGATGCCAAAGTATAAGACTAGAGAGAAGCATTGAAAAGGATGTATGATATGGAAGAAGAGGGTAAGCATTTGGAATTAGAAATGAAGGGAGAGGATCAGAGGGAGCAGAGGTAGGAGGAGTTTTTGATAGAATTATAGCAGTATCAGGATCAGAGAGGGGAAGAAAGGAGGACAGAGAAGAAGAGGGAAGATCTGAATAACAGAGGATAGAGACAGAAGGGGAAGAGGGAATAAAGCAGCATAGCCAAGCACCCTTAGTAGGAAAGTAAGAGGCCAGACAGAGACAAAGCAATAGCAGGGTCAAGGGATGGAGGTGAAAGGATACAAGGCAGAATCTGAAAAAAAGACTTTGAGGATGTGATGAATAAGAATCAAGTTGATCAGTTCCCTTTTGTTACATGGCCTGATTATACAAAGCCTTCCTTGTTTTAGTTGGGGTTCCCTGTAATGCCAGTAGGAAGATGATATTTTAAATCAGAGTGAAAGGCGGACAGGTTTTCTTTATGTATTTCAAGGTGGACACTCTCAGTTCAAATTGGGCCATCATACAGAACAGAGGGTTGCCTCCCTAACCTCCATTGGCCATTAAATAACTCATTTTACCATAGAAAGAGCTTTGTGAAAAACAATTTTCCAATTGTGTGAAGTGTTTTTGTTTTTTGTGGGGGTGGTTTACCATGCAAGCAATTAATATTTATATTCTGCTTAGTGAGCCTTAACAAATGAAGAGGGAGCCCCACATAGAGCAATGATGGGAGGTTTTTCATATCTAGTCTCAGACCTAACAAAACTCCAATAGTCACTAGTTAGATGATGAAGTTATTCAGTGCTGCTATTGTTGGGTCATGTTATATACACCACTGAAAATTGTCTGATGGTGCCAGGGCTTGTCGTAAAAGAGGTGCATTGTGCACTAGTACAATGGTAACCACATCCTGGTCCGTGGAAGAAAGGAAAGGGGGAACAATGTGAGAGGATGGGAAAAGAGGAAGGTTCTAAACATGCAGACTAACAGTTGGGAAGAAAGAGGAGGTTCCTAGGAGAGGGTGCATGGTTGTTGTTGAAGGGGTGGATGCATATTCATTGGCAGTGAATCTGATGGAATGCTGATCAGACAGTGAGGGAATAAAACATATTTTCTTTGTAATTAACCTTTTTTGGTGTGTACAGTTTCAATAACTTAGAGGCGGGTACTGGAATTAATTATAGCATGGTTGTGTGATGGACTCAGGATGTACTCCAGCTAGACCCTTGAGAGGGGAGGCTTGATTATTAGGAAATGTTTTATGCTTCTCCTGCCATTCCCTGTTAAAACAAATCTTAGCCATGGATGCCAGGCCTCAAAGAGAGGGATGGGCTTTCTTATCACTGGGTAAATTGATGTGTAGTACATGGGGACTGAGAGGTCTATGTAAGGAAAAATGGTATGTACTAATTTCAACAATTATCTAATTTCAGGACTTAATAACAATACTAATGTTCTAGAAAGCTGAGATTGCAGCACAGAAACTGAAAGGGGGGTATTTCCGGGGTGTTAACAGCATATATAGGAATCATTTTGGGGACTAGATTTGCAGTTCACGGACTCTGTGTGCACTGACACTATAGTTGGTGCTTGAACAAACATGCTGTATAATTATGTTCTATTTCAGAACATTATAAAATTGAGAAACTGACACCAGACTTTGCAAAATGAGAGAGCCTTTAAAATGCATTTCCCTTGTTCGCACAAAGCTAACACAGGAAGAAAGGTTGGCATGTTACATTTTCTTCCCAAGTCGGCAAGACCTCAGGCTGCTGTGAGTTGGTGCAGAGACAGACGCTGAAACTGCGGACAGGTCGGGGGAGCCGGAGTCACAGAGGTCTCAAGTACATTTAAAGTGAGAAGTAACACAGAACAAAGAAACTGGAAATTCCTGTAAAGGGTGATTTGGCCAAGTCAAAATGACCTAGAAGGGCAACACCCTCTTTTTCAATGGTACCCAGAGACCAATGAAGCTGACGGGAACAAAATTGATTATGGGAATAATTCTGCTGTGCAAAAGAGTCCATTATCTGTAACCTCAGACGAACATGACCTTTAGCTAGCTAGAGGGGCAAAGGGTAATGGTACAAGGTACTAGATGGCGGTCTGAGGCTGTGCTATTCCACAAACAACAGTACATTCATTTTCCTTTCAATGCAAAGTGTTTTTCCTGTCTCTTGCATATGGTGTATGGAAATGTAACACTAATGTTTCTATGTTGCATGTATTCTCTGATGAATGTGTATAAGGGTGCCTGAGGGCATAATACTGAAAGTGTGTGGTGGTGTTTATTGTGCCTGGTTTTTATTGTTCAGCCAGTCCAAGACTGAGTGTTTCAAAAACCTGGTGTGTTCCTAGTGCAGTACAACATCTTCTGATGCCTAGCCTAGCCTGTCGGATCTAAGTGATAACAGAAAATTGGCAAGTAAAATATCTGAAATTAAATATTTTGTATGAGATGACGATGAATATTTTGGCTAAGTGCATTTGTTAGGCATGGCACCTTAAAGCTGCCATACTGTACTGAAGGCACAATTTGAATTGTTTGGTTAACCAAGTGCTGCACATAAAACAGTTTCAGCACACTGTGTGTTATGCAGGCAGGCGTGGCAGAAATGAAAGTATCAGATTTGGTTGATTACGCTGAATCTACATTCTTTGCTCTAGCTAGCTGGACGTCTGAAACTATTACGAGTTGGCGAGAACGTTTGTTATCAGAAATTGACAAGGAATGCCTGGAGCAATTGTTTAATGAAGGAACGGTGCTACATTCTTGTTTACTGAGATGTTTTAACTATGATGACCAGAAGGGTCAGTAAGATTGTCTAGTCCATTTGGGGGCTAAGACATGGTTAATTTTGCACAGGATGATCGATCTGAGGAGGAAGGATGATGAGGTCTTTGCAGGCTTACAAAGTGAGTTGCCATCAATGCAAGAAAGGCTGCTTCATTTAGAAGGGCCACAGAAGCGGAGCAGCTCAGTGCACAATTGCAGACCAAATGTGAAGCTTTAAATGTGGAGGTTGTGCAAAAACGGAAGCAATTGGAGGAATGTGTGGGGGAGATTGACCATCTAAAAATGGTTTTAGAAGGCATCCGGGCAGACAGGGATCTTGCTTTATCAGACATGCACTGATACGCAAACATAATAACCAATCTGCTAGGGATATACAATTGTTAGACAGTGAACTGTTTAAATTGATGTCTGAAGATGATAGAAAAATTGAGGCAATCAATGATTACAAAGTGCAGATCACAGAGAAGAATTATTTAATAGTCAAACTGAGGAAAGTGAGCCCTGCATTTTATAATGACATGAAAGAGTTAGATGTACAGCTTAGAGAAAAAAAAAAATTTACAATTCGGATTTTAGAAATCCAGAGCTGTGCCTAATGCCCGTGAACAGCATGGCATGACTTTGACTAAGGCTTTGCCAAGTCACATTCTGGGAACTCTTCCAGCTGAAGTGCGCATACCAAAGGCTTGCCACACTCCAATGCTGGAGGCTAAGCCTGTTTCTGCAGAGCAGAGAGAAATGGGTCAGGATGAAACACATACTAATCCACTTAAAATCATGTAAAATCTTAAAAGTCTAATTAGACCTTATAGAAAAGATTCAGGTATGGCTATCGGGGAGCATCTGGAAAATGTTCTCGAATTGTATCAGACTTTGGACATTCCAAAAACCCAGTATGTTCAATTTTTCCATCTGACAATGGATGCAGGTTATGTGAGTTTTTTTACATAGCTTTAATGAACAGGAACATTTGCCATGGGATGGTTTTGAGAGAGGGATCAGAAAACAGTTATCTCAATTTAGGTCTATTCAAAATGGGAAAAGAGCAGCATATGCTTTATCAGCTCAGGCAGAAGAATCACTGAGACAGTTCATGCAAAATCTAAAACTAGCATTTTTAAGATTTGATCTTGGCTGTTTATATACACTCAGTATAGTTCAAAACCCCTTTTCTTATGGCTTGCAGAAAGAAGTGGTATCTCAGTTGGCCCATGAATTTACTAGCAAGACAACTTTGCAGTGGACTCTAGATCAAGCAACAAAGATGTTTTAAATAATATCATACAGTGAGAATAAAAGCAAGAAATCAAAAAAGAAGTAAAAAGGGACTGCCCCTGCTGTGTTATAAATTATGACAAAGAATGACATATCGCAGAGCCAGTTTGCTGTGGCCATGCAGGGAAAGGCAGCACCCCAGGAACATGTATTTCAATCCACAGACTACAATCAGCGGGATACTTACAATAGTCACAGGTGTCTTGGCAATTAGCCAAAGGCGGGGTTTCGGTATGATATGATAGGGTCTAACAACTCCCAAGGTCAATTAAATAATGGACCTGTACGGTATTTTGTGGAGATTTGGGGCCTGACGGTATTTTCTTACCGCCGAAAAATAACTTAGCAACAATCACTTCTTGTATTCAGATTGGGCCATGTACAACAATAATACAGTGGACATGCATTATTTCAGCACACAGACATGCGTATTTGGTATGCGTGGTTGGTATGCGTGGTTGCCGGTATTTTGGTGAGCATAATTCCCTTGTTTTATTTGTGGCCCCAATATCCAGAACCCCTTATTTTTGTTTAGATTTTTTTGTGTAATCACTAGAGAGACTTCAGGCTATGGTAGTGAACTATGTCCCAGGCCTCCCTTTTTGCCAACTCATAGACCTCCGACAAACTACAACACACACAGTTAGTTATAATTGCTCATAGTGAATTACATTGTGCACACGGCTGCAGCCAAATTTGATGTTTAGCTACCTTGAAAAATGACAATTGCACTGTCTAAACATCTCCCCACATCATCAGCACTGTATTGGTAAATATAAAACACATCACCCGTCTGCTTTCAGATATTTTTGTGTATTATAAAAGTTGCATTTAAACATGATCTCACTCTTTACAGAAATAAATAAAATAGCACAGTAACAGCATTATCTGTGATACACTGAAAAGAGAGTGGCGGAGACAAGAACTCAATTTGCAACATTAAACATGTGAGTAGAGCACAGGAATCTTCTTTCCTACACTGACTGAATATTCTCGTACACACTCAGCCCCCACACTTCTGTAATTACCTTATCTGTTCAGCATGAGTTTTCTCCAGCTGTTCTCTTTCTGAATTTGGCTCCCTTGAAGATTAACCCCAGTGAAAACAAGCGTCTTTCGTTCTCAAACCGGGGTTATTGCCTGGAATTCTCAGCTTTTGCAGCAGGAATGCTTCAGCCAGGAAACAGGTCCTTCTCCCAGCTCTGCCAAATCTCGATTGTCCTCCCCTCTCCTCAAGCTCCCCCAGCAAAACTCTAATCACTGCCTCTAGCATGATACTTGCTATGACGCTGCTCCAATCAGAATCAATCATGCCATCTCCTCCCTCACTACACAATGGCTCATTTCTACAGTAACCATTTGTAACCAACTGATTTCCTGTTCCTTCGAGCCCTTTGCTTCCTGTAGTTATGTGGACAGAGCAGCAGAGAAAAAGAAAAAAAATGAATGTGTGTTTAAAAGTTCACTTTCAGAGTAGGCCTAATTCTGCAGTGGAGACACATTTTTATTAGTGGGTTATGTTAAATGCAGTTTTATTAGTCAGGTTAGTTATTAATAAGGTTAGTTATTAATTTTAAAATGTGTCTCTTGCACCATAGGCATTTCAGGTGAAAAATAGTGTGCATTTTTGAATGTGCACGTGTGCTTTTAACTGTAAAAATAGATTTGCATCTTATATGTTAAAATCGTTTTTGACTGAACAGCCTGTCTTTACTTATATGTCCATGTTAATCTGGCGACACATAGCAATGCACCACACCCATGTGGTGGTGCTGCATCAAAAAAAAGTGCTACCTGTGCAGTAGTGCTCTCCTCTGTGCTGTAAAACGCCAAATATCCTTACAGACCTTACTTGGCATTGGGAGCACAGAGTAGATGTAATCCTGCTACAATGATATTCAACAATCGAACAGGGCCAGGATATGTAGATAGGTTCATTGAAAATGGAAATCTGCAAAGGGAGCAGTATCAATCAAATGAGAAACAAAATGTGACCTGCAGCCTTAGCTCCTATGTTCGGGCTAACATGAATCAGTCTCCTGAAATAAACCAAAATAGGACTGAAAAATATGAATCCAATCAGTATCAGACTAGAACTCACAGGGATGATTTTAGGGAGGTGGATATATTCCAGTGCTTAGAGGCACAAGTGAAAATATTAACTGAGCAGATAGGAAGGTTGTGAGTAGGGTGGAAAAGGCAGCTGAATGGGAATGCAGAACATAATAGTGACATTGTATGGGGAAGTAACAATTGACTAATCTTCCAGACTTCCCACGATGAGGGCACACATGATTCTCCATTGACTGAACAAACTGACTTGCATAGTGATTTAAAATTAAGAAAACAACGAAATGATGTTAACATAGGAAATAAAAACACACACAAGAAAGGAGTGTGATTAAATATTCAGGTGTGTGAAGATAAGGAAAACGGGAGGAGACATATATAGGAGGAACCCAAACAGCAAAGGGTCAAAAGACAATTCAAAACGAACATGGCACATTAAAATGAGGCACATACATCTGAACAATTTTTAGCCAGTAAACATGTGGACCATTATAGGATTAATGGTAGACTAAATGCAACAGCATTACATGAAGCAAGGTTGGAAATAGATGAAGGCAGAAAAAGTACAAAGATAATAGGCTTTTATTGCTTGATCATTCTAATAGTGCTCATATGTACACATAAATGGAAGCTCCCACAAAGTCACTTGCAGGTGAGTTACCAGAGGACTATTTTAAGCCAGAGATGTTCCAGGTGGTGAAATTGACAGGCATGGTACAAGAGACAGGTGAGTTCCATATGCAACATGTTGACATTCTAACACATGTAATTAATGTGAACCCAAAACAATTGTGCACCAGCATGTAGGTATGTGAAGGAATTAAAAAGGAATTCAAAAGGATGTGGAGAAATCAGAAATGAAATGGGGTGGTTCTGCTATAGAAGGGGGCCAATGAGTTTCAAAACTCCAAATGAACTCTTCGGATACAAAAATTAACAGAGAGATTGAAAAGAGATGAGCAAAAGGGAGTAAAATTTCACTTCTCATGCCTCTTTGTTTACCCAGAAGCCAGACAGGCCTGAAGGAAATAAGCCATGAGTTTAACAACAATTCACATTTCCTAAATATACTAGAAGAACGTGAAGACAGATTGGATGCCCCTATTACAATTGAAGAGCAATGCAATGTGTTTGCAATAGTGGATACAGGTGCACAGGTGACTGTGATGTCAAGGAAATTGTTGAATAGCATAAATGAAGGGAGACTCCCACAAGACATATTGAAATTGAGACAGATTGAAGGCCCGGTGCATAATCTCAAATGGGTAGACATACTGTTGCAAGGTGCCACTGAAGTTGACATCAAGTTAGGAGGCAAGAAGTGGTGGCCACACCCATTGAGGAGACCCCATTCCTATTAGTAACAAATTATCTGAAGAGACTGTCACCTCCGATTGATGGGATAAAAGGGGTACTGTGGTCCACGAACAAAAAGCCACTGAAGACATAAAATGTGGTGATCCAGGTTAGCAATGCAAAACAATGTCCCACCATTGCTAGGTCAGAGAGAGCGGTGGAGGTGTTTCTTCAGACTTACTGCATACGCAGTGTCACTGTCATTCTCATGTGCCAAGGTGAAGTGCAAGGAGAAAAAGAGAAGTAGTCTTTAGAGATCGACTTGGATCCCAAGAAAAACTGGCAAACATATTTAGATGAAAACTCATTGGGCCTCATTACGACTTTGGAGGTAGCCATGGCGCTATTAGCACCATGGCTACCTCCAAAATCGTGTCCGGGTCCGGTCTGGTGGAGTGGGTACTTACCGGGACATTCCGACCTAGGCAGACCCGGTAAATCCCCATTCCAAATGCCATTCCCCATTCCCATTTGAGCCCTCATAGGGCTCAATGGGAAAGCGCTAATAACGGGCCCGCTAACTGCGGGCCCCTTATTAGCTCCAAGGTTCCTTAACGGGTCCCGTAAAGAACGTGTGGTCAGACCACACGTTCTTTACGGTTCCCGCTAAGGGACCTCGGAATTGGGCAGTTTGGTATTACCGGCACCGGTATCCTTAACGGTGCCCGGATCCCTTACCGCCCAGCTCATAATGAGGCCCATTGTGGTTCTAAGTGAAGAAGACTGTGAACAAAGTGAGTTTTCGGAGTCAGATCAGGAAAAGTGTATTTCTACAATTGCAGTAATACACATGAAGGAAGATCAGGCCTGGATACCTGTGCATGTGAATGGTTCTATCTAAGTGAAGAAGACTGTGAAAATAGTGTGGCTTCAGAGTCAGATCTGGAAAATTATATTTCAACTACTGCAGAAATAGACATGAAGGAAGATCAGGCTTCGATATCTGTGCATGTGAATGGGCATCTGGAAATAATTGAGACAGTGCTGGCCCTGGACAAGAAAATGAGTTTCATTAATGAAAAAGTGTTCAAACACATGCTTGACAGTGAAGAAATGCCATGGTTTAAAAATAAGAAATCAACACATTTGTCATCGGATAAGATTGTCTGATTTGGGACAAAGAATTGTGAGGAGATGGATGTTTAAAATAACAATTGGACCCAAGAGCATTGGGGAATGACGTCATGCACATAATGTGTATGGTGTTAGATTTCTTGAATCACAAAGTTTGGTCTAGAGTGGGTGGGTCAGCACCTGAATTTGAGGATAGAAGGAAAGTGTACCATTGTGCGCAAATAATGCCATATGCAGTTGAGCTTCAAGTATAGAAGGATGTTACCATTCTTGCATTCACAAGGCAATTTACAATGGCACTGAAGTTCAGGAACGGTCAGAAAATTAAGGAGTCTGATGCATTTTTGTGCCTCAATGAATCTGTGAGAAGCAGGGGCTAGAATAGGAATACGCGCCTTTAATGGAAGTTGGGGATTGTCCCATCCGAATATTTGTGGATAGCAAAGGGTGTCATGATGTTTACTTGGGAGAAGGTACACCATTAGGGATTGCAATGCAATAATCATACTACACTGCAGATTTAAACAACCCAGTCATTGGGAATACTCCTGAAAGCTATGTCACCTCACATGGTGAATTGCCTGTGTCTCTAGATTCTAAAACAAAGTGGATTTCCGGAATTCAGTCAGTGTTGTACTGGGGAGACCCCTAGCCGGCCCATAGAGTCAGGGTTTGCTTCAAAGTACTTTAAGACAAGATAGCTGCACCTTTAAGATGGATGGCGGTGCAGATTTATTACTCCAACACCAATCAATAAGGACACTAAATGGTTTGGCAGAGGTAGTCCGTTTAATGACAAGTACAAAAAACAGGAGTCATAGAAATCTGCAGTGATGCGATAGTCCGTCTTGCTTCAACTCCAATGAACTTCATACAAAACATAACTTTTATACTCAAAACGCGTCATAATCTGACGTGTGACACTCAAAAGTTAACATACAATTCTATTGGTTAGGAAAAGGTAACTTTAATATAGGTGCTATATCTGTATATGGTAACGGAGTGAGGGGATTGGGTAAACACTATCAGGTGGGCAACTAAGCCCTTCCTTCAAAAATGACTACTGTAGACGTCACTAAAAGGTACGATGTCCCATTGGTTCTGCTAACTATAGGACCCTAGATTATTTGGTCCATTGTGATTGGGTGGGCATCAACCCCATGCATACCTTTCCACTTTGCTTAGCAGCACGCAGAACGGTCAGCCAGGTGCAACGTGCCCCCCGATTGGCCCGGCCTTCCTTCACTCAATCATCACTTTAGTGGCTATGTGTCAATTAGTTCACTGTTGTTGGCCTCGAAACTGCATCTTCTTGTCTGGAAAAAGTTCTGATATCTCTGTCTGGGCGGATGCCAAGCGTAGGTGTGAACCCGTGCTCCTTCTCGCTTGGCTGGTCGCGTGCTACTCACACTGTGAATTTGCCTCGTTTCACTCAATCAGTGTATTTGATTTTCGTTTAACCCACCACCTGCCTTCGCCTTCTTATCTCGATCCTTCAGAGGCAGGATATTCTGTTCTTAGTTTCAATTAAAAGTAGCTACTGTTTGTAGCTTCCATTGGTATGACCTTGGCTTCCCTGCCACAAGCTGCCGAGTTTTGATTCAGCCAGCTCTCTTCGTGTTGCTAGAAAATTAATCTTCTTGCATTTGGCCTTTAGTAACCTGGGTTGGTTCTGCTTTTAGTGCAAAGAGGACTTGCACTTATAATACTGTACTTTGTTTTGAGGTAGATTATGTATAATGGCACTTGCCGCTCTATTCTTCTACGTAGCATAGCAAGCCGAACTGTTTTCTTAGCTTTCTTGTGGTTCCAAGCATATGTACAGGCGTTAGCTGGTTGAATATCTTCATCCTGCTTACAGCTTAAGCTTCTTTGTATTTCAACATCGTTCTCTTCTTCTAGTTTCACGATATCCCTATTCATGGCATTTCGTCTCCTTGTGTCGTCCTTGGGTCATCATTTCTTCTATCTGTAAGTCAGTCTGGGCCCTTGTGACATCACCATTAATCTTCCATAAAGACCTTTTTGGTTTGTTCCGGGACGGTACTTAGGCAATCTTCATTTCGTCTCATTTGCTGGTAGGGTTTTCTCAATGGATACCTTACTGTCCATGGTTACTACGGCTGGTTGCTGGTTTATTTGCTCATTGTACGTCACATATTTTGGTCTGAACGTTCCTGGTACTTCAAAATGGGCGACTGGAGTGTAGGCTTCATTTGGGACCTCCTCTACAGTGTACACTTAAGAACCAAAGGATGTGATTTGTTGTCATCAGGATGATTGCGTCCTTCTTCAGTTGGATGAAAATGAGACAATGGAGAAACAGTAAACTGAGGTGGAGGCTGAAGTGCCAAAGTACTTGAGAGGTGCCTCTCTCCAAAGACATGCTACCACACAGTTAGAAGAAAGCAGATAAAATCCTTCATTGGAGGATTTTCTAGAATTTTCTAAAATGGTGGAGGAACACATCCAAGCTGCAGATGCTTGTTCCAATGAAGAAGAGAAAGACCAATCCAGAGAAATATTCATAGAATTCAAGGGGGTATTTGCTAACAATGTCTACAATTGTGAGCGTGCTGAGCTGCATGTTGTACATTGCCAGAAGGCTAGGGTAGAACACCTGTATTTGTCAATATATTATACCCTTGACCTTTTTAGAGCCCAGTGAGCCTGATGGTCATGAGTGAAATGTAGTTTTGTGCTGTCTCTGAGCTATACAGCACAAGTGTCTGCAAGAGACACGAAAGTAAAATGAATACCTGAATGCGCAGAGAGAAGGAACAGTGAACTCATCATCACACCCTTCCGTAATGCGACTATAGCCAGATCCTTCAAGAATTTTGGGCACAGGATTCATCTATCAGCCCTACAAATCAAGAAGTGTGGGATGCACCAGCTATCAGACACCATAAGTGCGGGTTGTACCGTTTTTTCGGTTTCTGTCTGAAACGTGGGACTTGGCAGGCACCAGCAGCCTCCATTTCTAGGCTGGGGTCTTTTTCGTCTTCCCCCATGCGTCCTTTAACTCTGCCCTGATGAAGCTGGCTACATTGGACCAGACCAACCACCGAAAGGTGATTTGCCAGAGGGGGACGCCAGTGGTTTTTTGTCTTGTAACATAATCACTGGGTTTTCTCTTTTTGGACTACCAGAATTGGTTTTCACACATGAGCAACTTAAGCAACATGTGTTCTTAAATGCTAGGGTCCACTCCCTGCACGTGTATGCAGACCCAAAGAGGGCTCTCTTCCTTGTCTTTTCTGAATCAGTTTGGTAATAGAAAGAAAAAACGCCTTAAACACAAATTGGTGCTGATCTCTCAAACATTGAAGTTTGAAATTCAAGCCTATTGATAAACAAGAGTACTGGTTAAAATCATGTGTTTATCTATCAGAACTAAGCATTACACTTTTTTTTAATATTAACCAATGTGTGAAAAATAATACAGAGGCTAAAAACCTGTTATTATCTTGGAGGAAAAATTGGGGAGGCAAGAATGGGTCTTTCAAAGTGGTAGTGAAAAATTGGCTTTGATTGAATTACTACATGATCAGCTTCCCTGAACATTGACAATGAAAACCAACCATTCATGAAAACATGGAAATTGGGTTATTTATGTCTATTAAGCATGAGTGTTGAGCATTAATGGAAATTGTGGTATTTATGCCATTCAACATGAGTGTTGAGCATCAGCTCAAATTAATTAATTTTTCATATTAGTTTTGACAAAATTGGTTACAATTTGTCATATACTTTTTATATTCTCTTTCTTACTATACGTGACCAGCTTTGGAGTCACAGAGTTTCTCTGCACATTGGGTCGCTATCTAGACTTTTCTAACTTACGTTTCCCCTTTTTTCAAAATTCTTGGTAAGGTTGCACTTTTTCTAACCCTAGAAAATTGTAGCATTTTTCAATTCAATAACAATTTGTATGTTGCAGTAGGAATAGAATACAGGTTAGAAAATTAGCTATTTCTACATGTAAGCGACCATTCCAAGTTTCACAGCTAATTTTATGTAAATTGTTTCTTGCGTATCATACCAGAGACAACAATAATAATCATTTATTTATTCACTACCAAGTGTCATGATGTGTGTATTTTTGGACATTGATACTTTCATACATAATTAAATGATTGGGACTAGGAGGAGTCCAGGCCCAGAGTTTGATACCTAAATAACTTAGCATGACTAAAAGCATGAGTGGTATCATTATTTAAGCAGCATTCTTTTCAGTATTGTGTTGTTTCTGTTTAGAGTCTTTGGCAGAAATATGTACAAACTTGGAGTCCAGAGGAATCATTAGACCCATTCACAGTACCTCAAACACACCCATATTAGGTGCGCTGAAGCCTAATGGTCAATGGCGCTGTGTGCAGACTTGAGAGAACTGAATAAGAGAGTTCTTGTGTTATGGTGGCGTCTCTCTCATTCATTGATCAAGACCTTGCATACATTAAAGTGTGGAATATTTGTACTGCCTTAGATCTAATAGCAGGGGTTTTGTTGTGTGCCTGTAGCAAAATATATATAAAATGTATTTGCCTTTTTGTTCAAAGGAACCCAATATGGTGGAACCTACTCCCTTTTCGTTTATCAATAGTCAAAGTTAGTTTGGGATCTTTCTGAAAAAAGCACTACCGGTTGCAGCTGAGAGGGGAATTGTGGTCTATGTCAATGTTACCCTGATCAAACATGAGGATATGAATGTAGACATATGCTCAGTCAGTTTCAAAAGGCTGGGGCAAAAAGTCTAATCGTAGAAGTTGCAGGGGTGTAGGAAAAGGTTGACTTTCTTGGGACATGAAGTTATGGAGCAAGGGTTAAACCTGCAAAAGGAAAAGGTAGAAGCCATCTAAAAGTTAAAAGATCCCACAAATTGATAGGGCTTAAAGAGCATGTTAGGGATGATGAGTTACAATAGGAAGTTCATTTAAGTGTATGCAGAAACCACATAAACATTGACTAAATTGATGAAGCAGGTAGTGCCCTGGAAATGGGAACAGGAATAATGTGAAGTGGTAGCTAAATTGAAAGATTGTCTACCGAGGACGCCATGTTTGAATCATCCAAAGCAGAATCAAGTTTTCTTTCTGGAGATGGGCTTCACAGATTAGTGTATGTCAGCAGTCGTGTATGAAAAGAATGATTCAAATAACAAAACCACTGCATATTTTAGCAAAGCATTGCCACAGGTGGATACAAAATGTAATGAACCTGAAAAAGCACTTTTGACAACATTTCCGCTGCATTATTCAAGGAGAGCGGGTGATTTTTTAAACTAATCATCAGCCCTTGTAATTGTTGCAGAGTAGAATAATCAGATCAGGGAACTCAGCCCATTCAAGAATTACATCATGGATATTGGCATTACAGGGATTCCTTGTGAAAGTGAGAAATGGGCAGAATAAATATAGTCCAGTAGCTCAGGGGCTGGCAGACTTGCATGACTGTGCAGCTTTAGATGCTACAGATGGTACAGGATTAGAAACAAATTTGACTGAATTTGACCAATCACAACATAAGGCCTTTGCTGAAGAAGGGTGCAGAGATCTCACAACTGTATATGTGGTTGGATGTGTATACCACTTGGGGAGGGATGGGGGGCATCCGGAAAAATAACTGGTGGCAGGAATAGGAAATGTGGGGGTTAAATGTGAAGGTGTCCCACGAGTGAGCATGAGAATAGTAGTCAGGTGGCAGACTTGGCTGCAGTTTGCAAAGCAATATCCACAGCAGTAGAAAACAAATTAAAATAAATAGTTTTGGTTACTGATTATTCCGGAATAGTTTAGTAAAATATTTAATGGGGTGGAAGCTGAGAGAGATGGTCACTTGTAACAATAAAAAAAACACTCAAACATGGAAAACTGAATCAGGCCATCAACAATCTTATTTCATTAAATGAGATGAAAATTCAATGGAGGAAGATACGAGGACACTCCAGAACACTAGGGGAAGATAAGGAAGGGATTGACAGGACCGATCAACTGAGCAGAATTGGAACAGTAATGAGGGTATTATTTCCCATTGAACACTTGCTCATTGAGACTCAAATGGAGGTGGTAACATGTTCCAAATCTCAGGGAGCAAATGATCAGCCAGTGGTACAGTACAGTTTTGACATGCTTGATCAGGACTTGATCAAGGCACAGAATGAAAACCCATCTGTAGACCAATGCAGGTTGTACAAACATCAGTCAGATACAGAACAACATCCTTTAACAGAGGAGCACTGCTATTAAGAGAGGAATTGCGGGTGTTGTAAAAGAATAAAAAGGGAATTCAACTGCAAGATGGACATTGGTCAGAGAATCCAATTCAGGTCAGAACAAATGGTGGTACCTGTGTCATTTTGGGGGTTAATAGTACATCATGCCCATGATGCAATAACAGGAGGACACTAATGTTCGCAGAAAACATTCAAAATATTGAAAGAATATGCTTATTGGCCGAATTTTTCTGAAGATGTGGAATTGTATCACCATGCAAATTTGGTGTGTGCGCAGTTCCAGCCCACCTCCTCAAAACATAGAGCACCATTAATGAAAAAGGGGCCCTACACGCCCCATGTGAGATTTGCAAATAGATTTCATTGGCCATGTCCTAAGGTCATCATGGTGAAAGAATTACATGCAAAAAGTTTGTTTAATGTCGAAGTGGTTGGAATGCGTACTGTAGTGCACAGAGTTCAACTACTTTGTTAGTGAATAACACATTTTCTAGGTTTGGTTTGCCTCAGAGAATGAAATCATACAATGGAAGTCATTTTACTAGTTCACTAGTGCAGTGATGACCAAGATATTCTTAAAGAGTTTGTGGATCAAGCTGGCTCTAGTTGGTATTTGGGACTCCCTTTGGTACTGAGGGCCATTAGGGCGACACCATCGAAGTCGGCAAACCTCAGTCCACATGAAATTATAACAGGCAGGAAAGTGATACTTCCCCAACATTTGTTGTATAGAACCAATGAGAAAGTCTTGGTAAATACATTCACAATTCATGAATATGTGAGAGAGTTGAGAAAACATTTGCAGCATACATTTACGTTTGCACAACAGAATTTGGAAAAAGCAGCTGAAGGTAACTCACACAAGGAATGAAAGCTGTTCTCCAGAGCAAGTAAGTAGGTGTGTTGGATGTAGTGTACCTGAAGGAATGAATGAGAAGTAAGGATGTTTAGTAATAAAAATGTAAAAGGTTTATGACAGACTGTTAAAAAACAAGGGAATATTAAATAAAAATGTATCTTTGCTTGGTACTTAATCTGTTTGTCTCTCTCTCTTCTGATTTGGATTGCCTTAACTCATTTTCCTTCGTCCTTGGTCTGTGGGGGACCCAGTAGCCAGATGTCCATGGAAAAGGTGGCAGGACAGAGCAAAGCAGAGTGCTCTGGACCAAAAGTTAGGGGAAGAGGAAGAAAGACACTTGCGGGTGAAAAAGAGAGGTCCAGATGATGAGAAGGAAATCTGCAGTCTTGTTGTGATGTACTTTGTGACATGGAAACAGGCCTCTCTGGCAAACAAAGAAGCTATATTCAAGCCGGGGCCAATTACCAGCATTAGGCCTTGTGATCGATATGTCACCACAGAATCTCAAAGATGGAAAATCCATTCTAAATAGTTTTTCATTTTGATATTTGTTTTGGCTCTTTTTCACTATAATTCTTTCATAGTGGATTCATTTCTATGTTCCCTGTTTTTTGTTCTTCCTTGAATCCTTGGACAATTGTTGCCAATTTCGATTAACAATACAAAAAAGGGCATTTGATGGCACTTAAGCAAAACACAAATTGTTCATGGAGATGAACATTTGTTGAATGGAGCATGTGATTTATAGTTAGAATTCATGTCCCTGCAAATGCCCTTGTTTAGCCAGGGCTCTACATAAGAAGGCGGGAGATGTAAGGAAAAATGGTATGCACTAATTTCAAGAGAGCACTAATTTCAACAATGCACTAACTTCAACTGTGCCATTGAGTTCCACAGAGACGGTGTGCACCATTTTCAACTGTGGTATTTTAGTACTATTGTGTGCCATTGAGGGTAAAGCAAGGGAGGTGGTTGTAGCAATAGGAAATGAAATGAGGTGATTTTGAGTGTAGGGGTTCTGCAGGCATTAACATATTAACATGGCAGCATGTGTTGTGTGCATTATGCCTTAATAACAATACTAACATTCTTGCAAGTAAACATTGCAGCACATGTGTGTGCATCGGAAACTGTAAGGGGGGTTATATTGGGGTATTAATAGCTAATATAGGCATCATTGTGGCAGCTAGATGTGCAGGCCACATGCCCTTTGTGCACTGACACTCTAGTAGGTGCTTGAGCACACACAAAGGCTGATTCATGTCAGTTTCAACATTGAGGGCTGGTACCAGTCTTTGCAAAACAAGAGTGCCTTGAAAATAAATATCCATTGTTCGCACAGAGCAAACACAGAAAGAAAGGATGATACGTTACTTTTTCTTCCAAGCACAGGAAAGAACGGAGGAAGATATGGTCAAAGGGGTGTGCAGTTTGCTAAAGGCCAGAGGTGGTGAGATGGATCCTAGAAGAGTCTGGATTATTCCCAAAGGCTTTGTCACGTGTTTAGTGACACAAAGGGCTAGGTGAAGGTAATTCCATTGCTTGGGAGGTGGATACAAATGTGCAGGATCCATACGCCCTGGATGGATTCTGAGAAGGGCATATAATGGACTGTGAGGTAGGAGGCAGGGCTTTTGGAAAGCACATTTTGCATGGGCTTTTTGACAATTACTTTTTGGATGGTGTTTATTCATGGCTGGGGTTTTGATGGAGCCTGCTCTGGCCCTTGCATTGCTGACATTTTTAAAATGAACAGAGCTTAGATATCACAAGCTGTGATTTTGAGCAAAGACCTGGGGCTGTGTTCTTCATATTTTCCCGAGTGTAAGAGCCAAGCTGTGCTGTCTGTGAGGCTGCTGTGAGTTGGTGCGAAGAAAGACACTGAAACAGAAGACAGGGGCCTGGGGTTGCAGAGGTCTCAATTAAAGTTAAAGTGAGTGTTAACAGTGACCAACAGAAACTGGAATTTCTTGCAAGGGGTGATTTGGCCAGGTCAAACTGGCCTATAAAGCCAACTTCTTTCTCCACAGTACCTGGAGACCAAGGAATCTGCATGGAGCAAAATTCATTGTGGAAATAACTCTGCTATGCAAGAGAGTTCAAAATCTCTTCCCTCAGACTAACCAGACCTTTAGCTAGAGGAGCAAAGTGTAAATGGGAATTGAAGCTAGATCTATGATACATTTCCTAACATAGGGCCTCATTACACGGACGGCGGTAAGGGTTAACGGTCACCGTTAATGGCAACGGTGACCGTTAACCCTTACCGCCGTACTACGAGGTCCCTTTGCGGGTTGGAGGAATTAACGCCTGCTTCTTGCAGGCGTTAAGTACCAACCCGCTAAGGGACCTCGGAGCTAATTACGGCACCGCAAAATTGCGGTGCCGTAATTAGCGCCTTCCCCATTCCCATAGAGCCCTATGGGGCAGAAATGGGAATGGGGAAGGGCAATGGCGGAAAGGGGATTTACCGCCCCTCCAACCTTGGAATGGGGCGGTAAATCCCCTTTCCGCCAAGGCGGTGCCGGTAATTTACCGGCATGGTCCAGGGTGCTAATAGCACCCTGGATTACCGCCTTCCGTGTAATGAGGCCCATAGTCAAAGTACCAGATGGGGGGTCTGAAGCTGTGCTAATCCACAAACAACAGTACATTTGTTTTCATTTCAATGCAAAGTGTTTTTCCTGTGCCGTGTGTCCTTGTGATGTTCCAGCTGCCAGCTCAACTCGAGAAAAAAAGAGAGGCCTCACATTTGAGCCAACAAAAGTAGAAGAGTACCATAACAACTAAAGAAATGGCTCATTAGACTTTGATGAATCTGAAGCAAACTTTAAACTAAATATCATTTGAGGCATGACCAAAACAAGAACAAAGGTATGATGGCTTTAAATACGCAATCCACAAACACAAAGGAGAGTTTACATCTTTGTTCCATCAGTTTGCAACTAAGGAAGGCCTCACATTTGAATCACCAAAATTAAAAGAGTGCCATAATTACTAATGAAAAGGCTCATTTGAGTTTGATGAATTTGAAGCAAACTTTCAACTAAATACCATTAGAGGCATCACCAAAAACACAAACAAAGGGAAGATCGCTTTAAATATGCCAAAGTGTGCTTTCAAATTGTTGTAACCATTATGTGTGGTCTTCCACAATATAACATGTTCACGTCACACCTACTGTAACAAGCCCTAGATGCCTGAGGATTTTGTGTGCTGATATAAATGAAAAAAAATAAATAAATACATTCAATGAAATAATGTTTCTATGCTGCATGCATTCTCGGATGAATGTGCATAAAATGGGCCACGGGCATGATTATGCAAGCATGTGGTGGTGTTTATTGTGTCTGGTTTTTATTGTGCAGCCTGTCCAATTCTTAGTGTTACAAATGTCTGGTATGTGCCTAGTGTGGTACAGTCTTCTGATACCTCGCCTATCCCATGGGATCTAAGTGATAACAGAAAAGTGGCAAGGAAAATATCTTAAAGCTATCACAGAAAGGTGTGAAGGACCTATCTGTATGAATGAAGTAGTCTGGAATGCCACATAATATCCTTGGGTGCAAAAGGACCGGGAATAAAAATGGTTGAATGTATTTTTTTTTTATGGGGGGTTCCCTCTAAACCCCGTTTTCTTTAAAAAAAACATTTGTTTAACTATATTAAATTTTTAAAAAAATGATACATCAAAAATGCATTCGAAAAAATTGTTTTTCGATCCTTTTGACTCAAACTTTTTGTCATTCGATCCTTTGTATTCCATCAAATGACTGGACACTGCAGAGGCACTAGAGACACTCTAGAAATGTCAATTCATAGGAAAGAGCTTATTTGTGTCTCATCAGGATGAGAATGCAGTCAACATACAGCAGTGGGTCTTTACCCTTAAGATATAAGGCAAGACAGAACAAAAGCCACGACTACCCCAACAACAATGATGAGTGAAAAATCAGTCAAGGAGTGGGAAATGTAGGTTCTGTAGTCCCAACCAGAATGCTTTAAAATGTCCAATTAAAACGTTGATAGCCGAACAAATGGGGAAACAGTTCGCAAACCTATCACCTTTGGAAATAAATCTCAGTGGCACATGATTCAGGATAACATCATAATGGGGAGCAGGCATAGAGTGCAGGATTAATGTAGAGTACAGTTTAACTGTGTAAAATACTATGAGAATAACATGTAAGGCTTTCATGATTCGTTGAAAGGCCATCACCTATGGATAAAGTTGCAACGGCATGCAAGAATACAGTGGGGGAAAACAGCAAGGTACAAAATGTAGTGGGGAAAAACCTATGCAGTTGGGTCCACTCCAAGTGAAAAAGTCAATGGCTTGAATTGACCTAGGAGCAGAACTACATTGGGTAACATAAATGCAAATTACTCCACAAAGAAGTAAAATCACATTGGGACTAAACCTAGGAGCGAAATCCAATTGAGGAACATAACTTTAGCAGGACACCACCTAGGAATAGAGTCACATTTGAAGCAGGCCAAAAGGGTCAAAACCAAGGAGTAAGAAATATAGTAACCACGGGGAACCAAGCATCAGAGCAAATTTAGGGGGGGGGCGGTGGAGTAGAAACAGAAACGCACTATAGAGAAGTAATGGAGAAGGGATACTTATACATATTTTTACAGTGATGATTTACATGAGCACTGCTACCTTGAGGATAGTGATTGCCAAAGAGTTAAGAGTCCTTTAAAAATAAGAGGATTGGTCTGCAGTTTAGCTTTGGAGGGGTCTTCCCTGACTGTTAACTTAGACAAGCAAAAGGCACTTCCCATTTACTCTGAACCTTACCAACTTACTGGATGGGGCCAATCCAGAGTTATTATTTTTTTTTTTTTGCAGAGGGCCGAGTTGACACAGTCCTGATGTGGGACAAGGAGAGGAAAGCGTCACTGTCTGATCATGGGATAAGCTTGGAAAGGGGAGAAAGGTTGTGCTGGGACTATGGTGAGAAGAGATGCTGGCAATACTTTACCCCAATATGTCATCTGCACCTAGGTCTGGCTTGAGAGGAGGTGTTCTCTCAGTTGTCTGTTTCTCAAGCGAAAGAATCAGAACATGCTTTTCTCCTGTCGGTTACCCATGCTCACAATTATCTTTCCATAAATACAATAGTTATGAGCAATGTTTTATGTACTAATGGACCAGGCACAACTAAAGGTGGGTTAACTGTGGCTCCCAATTTAGACAAGTTCATGATAAGAGACTTCTAAATGGTTGAACTGGAGAGGTGGATGGCAACTCACAATTAGGACAGAATCATTTCTTATATTAAGAAAATGAAAACTACAAAAAAAACAGAACGTGGTACATATTGATGAAATACGTATATTCTAAAGGCAGCATGTGGGATTCTCGGGGGGACTCTTTTTATCATACCAAGTGATGCCCATCGAGTTGAGAATAAATAAAACATGGTTTGTGTGTAAGATTTGCAAGAAGCAGGCCCAAGTGAGCCAGCCGGAAAGAAGCCATGGAATGGTTCCCAAAATGCACATTAATATGTCATTCAGACAGGAAAATAGATTGCAGAGTACAGTCAGATGAGAGTCAGTGTCTGGAGTACTGGGCTTATCGTCAATGGTATCCTTCAGATCTGTTTAAACCCCCTTCTCCACCTCCTCACCTGATCCTTCTGATGATAACACAAGGGTTTGGTCCTTTTTCTTTCTGTTAACCATCTTCTTTTGACAGAGATACGGCCGCCCTCGGAAAGAAGCCACTGTGTTGCCATGTATATACAAAGAACACAGGACCCCCCTCTGTGAACGCCAGAAACAAGAGAAAGAAAGCCAACAGCTACAAAAAACCTCGTGGATGAAATCTGCAGGTGTTTTTTTAAAAAAGCTTTATTTAATGATTGTGGTACACAACATTGCAACAATACGACATTCCATATATATCCATATCAGAAACATTTAGTTCAGTTATATAACATAAAATGCGGTATTACAGAATAGACATATTACTGGGCCCTGCCGGGCTGCTACTGGTCGAGTCTGCTTCGCATGGATATACTCTGAACGGGGCCCAAATGTCCTTTGGTTTACATGAGTTCGGGAGTGACATTACGTAGTGTTCCTCACATTCATTAACGTACATTAGTTCCTTAAGAAAGTGGCTCACTTGTGGTGCCTGTGCACTCTTCCATTTTTGCAGGAGGCACTTTTTTGCCACCGCGCATGCAATATTAAAGAGCCTTCTGGTTACCTCTGACTGTTTTCCCATATCCCCAAACAGGTATTTTTGCGGTTTGAGGTCCACCGGTAAAATCCGTAGGTGTTTGTGATAATGCGAAAACCTCTTGATAGAAGTCCTTAGGTGTTTGTAGTAATGCAGAATGAGGTGGAGAGAGACCGGAAGCTGAATCAGTGGATTTCCTGATCACAACAAAGATAGACAACAGTGCTGAAGAAACAATAAGTTAATTCTCCGAGGCTATGGAACAGAAAGGAAAGAAACAGGAAGAGAGAAAGTAAGCCTGAGATGGCAGCGCACAGGCGGAGAGAAAAAGAAGGAAAAAAAAAACAGAACTGACGCCGCAGAGAAAGGAGGTGGCGAAGGAGGAGGAAGGTAACCAAGGAGCCAGCACCACGGAGAGCGGCGGCTGCAAGGACAGAGGGATGAAACCAAGGAAACTGCGCCACGGAGGAAGGTGGCACAAGAGACAATGGAGTCGATAGGACCAAAGAGCCAGGTAAGGGAAGCGGAAACAGAACAGAAGGCAGCAACAGCTGCAAGGAGAAAAACTATGGAGCGTTAACCTAAAGTGAAACAATAAACTCCAAGGGTTGCAACGCGAAGCAGGAAAGGGGGTGGGGCTAAAATAGAAAACAGGAGAGAACGGCAGAAAGACTAGACTGTCACAAAGAGAGATGAGGAAAATACATGAAGGCTAATGAATGACGGCGTACATGCCAAGCAAGCCACAAGCATCAGGATGGCAGGCGCGTGACAGCCAGACTAGTGAAACATGTTATAGTGTGAAGCTTCTGCAGCATTCTTCCCAGAGCAGAGTGCGCCAGACATGAGTCCTCTGCGGCTACCTGTGCTTGCATAACATTTGGTATAGAAGGCAGATTTGCAAGGTAAGTATGTCTAGGTAAGGCGATTCATAAAGCACGACGAATTCTAAAAGGTGCAAGGCCGCTTACATTTTGAAATAAAAGAACACTAGTGAGGAAACGGTCTACAGTGATTATGTTAAAGCTTCATAAAACCACAGTGGGACATGATGTATTGCTTTACGCATTTGCTAATTACAGAACTGGAATATAGAAGCCAAGAATAGTGGGAGAAGACCGATCAATAATTCATAATACACAATAATTGAGAATGCACATTTGTTCTAAATGTCTTACTGAACAAGAGATGCAGTTCAAATCTGCTGTTCGGTGACGCCCGCCTTATAAATGAAACTTTGCAAATTGTTAGATTATTGGTCATTATGGGCAGTGGCCAGTATCATGCGGCCTTGTAAGCAGAATCTATCCGATATAGAATGATGCTGATGCTGAGAAGGTAGTGCAGGGCATATAGAGCACTTATACAAAGAGGGAAAGCTAGCTGAGGAAAGTGGGCCCCAATCGTTAAGTGCAAGGATTTCAACTGTGGGACGCTCAACTCGGTTCTTATTATGAGCAAACATGAGCACGATTCCAAGGATTTAGGGTGCATGGCCAGTAATGAAAGCAGAACCTGCTACCTGCTTATACTTAGTAGTGCACTGGTGTCAAAAAGGGAACAACCAGGTTTTAATAGATGTTTTAATCCTGAATAGACTGGTACGGCTCTAATGTGTTTAGCAACAGTTTTCAAAATGTAAGGATCTAGACAAAAGAAGGAAGAGCCTCCTTTTACACTTTGCACTGCTCCACCCTGATTCATGGAGCAGTGCAAAGTGTATTTTGGCACTGCCCCTTGCATCTTTGCACTTCTCCATGAATCATAGTGTTTGTTGACAGTGCAATATGCGTTTAAGCTTGTAAGTAAGCTATTCGATCTAAGATCTTAAGCAAGAAAATGTCAGTGGTGATAGGTCTGTAATTGGAGGAAACGCTAGGATCAAGTAAGGATTTATTCAATAATGGTGTTATCCATGCTTGCTTCACACAGGTGCGCCCTGGAGATGACAGAAGGACGAGTTCACACATTGAACAATAATGGGTGATAGAATATCTGTACAGTTCCTAAATAGTTTGTCCGGCCATAGATCTCCAGGACAACTCGTAGGTTTGAATGCTATAATTACATTATGAACATCCTGCACGGATACAATTTTAAAATAAAAGAAGGATATATCCGGAGATTGCAGCTTATTGGCAGCGTGTGGTTATGGTAAAATGAACTACTTCCCTGCAATATCCACAATGAGTTTCGAGATTTTCTCAAACATGGCGTGCTGAATATTACTACACATACATGTCAGAATAAATAAATACATTGTATTTAATCACTGTCTAAATATTTATAATATCAGAGCATTGACACTCCTTTAATATTAGGATTAGTTATTTAGGTGTTGGTGATGCCTCAGCAACGTGATTCAGTTGATTATTTTTGGTTGTGATAAAAGCATTCCTATATTATTTTGTGCATGCAATGAAGTCAATTTTGTCAGTCAGGGAAAATGCATTTCTCCAACGATAGTAGGACTTGTTTTTTGTGAGCATAGGTCAGGAAAATCCTTCACAAACCAAGATCCAATAAATCTAACTACCACTTTAGACCTCTAGGATTTCAAATGGGCAAGAGCATCCAAGGCTTTCAGTAGGCAAGAATTGTAATGGGAATGCCAGTCACGAGTTGAAGTGGCATTAAGATTGCAATGAGGCGGGCGATAACGAAATGAGCTAAAGATTCAGGAGTAATGTTCGCAAAACAGTGTTTCCTTACTGTCTCATGAGGAGGATATAAGCGTGGAACGAAGTCAGAGAATCCAATACTAAAAAATATAGTATAACGCTCTGACCATGGGCATGACAGAACATCGAGGGAGTCAACATGAATGCCCAGTGTGAATAACCAATCAAGAGTGTGTCGACTGCAGTGTGTTGGTTCAATAACAACAGGATTAAAACACTCGGTGACTCGGCTTTCTTATCAGCTGTGTCAGAAAACTAAAAATGTAAGTCTCCAAGAATGCAGAAAGGGGGGATGACATGAGTAGAGTTAATAGTTGTTTCTTAGAGATTTCCTTAACATGTGGAGGTCTATAATGGAGAATGAATGAACAGGACGCTTTAGGGTTGACCTGAAGTTCAACAAACAAAAGTTTGTGCCAACCGGATTTTTAACATTCACTTGGTCAAAAGAGAGGGTATCTCAATAAATAATTGCAACACAACCGCTGACACCGCAATTTCTGTCCTGATTAAGCATGCACAATCCTACAGGAATTGCTAAGTGCAGGTCAGCACCAGATGCAGGACCAAGACACGTTTCTGTAATAAAAGCAATGTCAATGTTATAGTTCTGAATGATCTCAGCGACCTCAAGAGAGGGCTTTACCAAAGAGCATGTGTTGAATAATATACATCCCCAAATACTGGAGTTAGAAATATTTAAATTAGATGTTGCGATAGCTGTATTGTGACTACAAGACACATACAATATGGACTCACTATCTTGAAGTTCAAGGTTCACAGCATCCTTTACACCTATGGATTTTAATTCAGATGTAGGGGTGTCATGAATTACTGGAACAGAAGGTATTAATGGTTGTGCTAAAACCATATCATCACATTCAGTTGCAAGAGGAGCCCCAGGCACAATGGGGGTTACCGAAGTCCGGAATACACATAGCTTCAGATTTGTATCCAAAATACCTGAATTCTCATATGAAAAGGTGAGCCTATAGAGGCCGTGCTGACAGCAAATTGGCAAATAAATAACAGAGCCACATCCAAAAACAAAACAAATACTGCCTAAAAAGGGAGAAAGCTGTCACACACAACTCTCACAGCTTTCACAGTGCACAAACCAGCACAACCCAGCATATTCAGGGTGCCCTTCTTGATGCGCTGGCGCTGACGTGCCTAAGGTTATTTTTATAGTAGACCTCATGCACAGTTATCTGGGAATTGTAGTTTCTGCACAATACAGTATTTACATTCCCTCACAACAACCAATCTTTTCTACAAAATGATTCTTCCTAAATGCAATGCATGTCAAAACATTCAATTCAATTAGAAACTGATATTTGCATTAATTCTAAAATTCAACAATTCGAACTTTGTAATAACAAACTTTCCTAATTTCACCAAGCAAAGTACACACCAGCAGAACCCAGTGTATTTACAGCACCGTTTCTGATGCGCCAGCGCTGACGTGACTGAGAATATTTTTATAGTAAACCTTGGGCAACAGTTATCTGGGAATTGTAATTTCCACACAAAGCATTATTTGCATTCACTTGCAAAATAATTATTCCTAATTGCAATGCAATCCCAATTCTTGCAATTCAAGTCAAAGCATCCAATTCAATTAGTGGATGATAATTGCATTAATTCTAAAATTCGATAATTCTAACACTGTAATAATGAACTCTCCTAATTTCACCAAGCAAAGTACATGCCAGTACAAACCCACATATTCACGGCACCCTTCCTGATGCGCATTACCATGATGCACCATAAAAGATGTCCTTCGAGAGAGGAAGTGTCTTGACAAAATCTTTTCTGGAAATTGCATTGTTGTTTCCCTGTATGCTTCTGAAAACAGAATGTTTACAATGCAGTCAATGCCAGTAGTTATTGACTGCACTCTAAATATTATGATTGGTTGAAAGGAGGTCAATCGTGATTGACTTCATGCTTACTTGGAGGCCATGGAGGTGCCTATTAGAATAAGATAGAATACATTCCTTGGGAGCTGAAACCAGCCAATGGAATGTGGTACACAATAATATGAATTGTATTTTAGAATTTTAGCATTGCTCCATCTTCAATAATCAGGCTCCTGTTTATCATATGTTACGATCCCTAAATATGGATAGTGATATTATTGTTTGTGAAGATTTAAGACAGCTATTAATTTACTTAGAAATGTAATCTGTGAATGGTTTTGGGATCTAATGCAAACATCTCGGAGTTGCTTACTGTGCCAACAATCTCATTGTTAATGTCTGAACACATTGGGCCTCATCACGAGTTGGGCCGTAACGCCGGCAGTATTACCGCCAGCGCTATTAGCCCCACTGCCAAACGCCCGCTGCTATTAGCGCCGGATCACAGGTTTGGCTGAACGGTTAGTGCCCATTCCCCATTGGGCCCATTCGGGAATTCCTCATTCCCCATTGGGCCCAATGTGGAAAAATCGCACTATTACCGCCAGTGGATTTCCCACCAGCGGTAATAGCACCAAAAATCAGCAATTTTGCTCAGAGCTAGGGGCCAAGGCCATGATCTGGCAGACCCTTAAATGCAGTGGTAATAGAGCTACCGCCACATTTAAGGGTTACCGCCAGACTCGTGATGAGGCCCATTGTTTAGATGTCTATTTACATGTTTTATGGACCAACTGTCCAAATAAACAGAATTAAAAAAAATAAATGCTGTATGAAAATTTCAAAAGAAGTTGGTATTAAATGTACATTGTCAAGCAATGGTCATGTTTTCTCAAATATTTCATGGCTCACTTCTACATGTTAATTGGATATTCTTTGGAGGTAGGCTGGGCTATGGGGGCATCACCTTTGCAGCTAATTATGATTGTATTTTATTTCATGGCAGTTCTGATTCTATGTGTTAACTATCTAGTACAGCGCCAGTATTGTGCAGTACATCTTCTTACTGCAAGTGTGTCAAAGAAGGAGACTGACACAAAGGTGCCATGATTTTGGCCATATACTTTTATTGTGGAATAGAAAAGAGGTTCTCACTATTCCTAACTTCTAAGAGGGGTTTCCATGCCTCAAACTAATACTAAAAAGGACTGTCAGAATGTCAAAGTAAATTCCACCATTGTGTGTCAAAAACCTACGTCTATCCCTCACACTATATAACTAAAGAGAAACTAACATATAGTTACTCCTTAATGGAGAGTGGCTCCTTCCTGTTGGTTTCTGAATGGCCTTTAACAAATGTTCTTTCCAACACAAAGGATAACCAAGAGGAATGACTCTCTTCACCTGGGTTGAACGTTTAAAAATAGATTTTACACAATGTTCTCTCCAGGAGAATGGCTCCCTTCTCCTGGTGTGGCTCCGCACAACTTCCAATAAAACCAGGGGGAAATACTCCCTTACCCTGGTGTGTCTTGATACAATGCTCAACATGGCCAGGGGGAATGACTCCCTTCGCCTGGCGTCTCCGAAGCAACTTCTATTTCAGGACCAAGAGAATGGCTCCCTTCTCTTGGTCTGCTTTTGCACAATTCATTCACAAAGCCAGGGGAAATGACTCCCTTCCCTTGGCATCTCGTTCATTAATGATGCCTGGCTACCAGGAAAATGACTCCCTTCTACTGGTATTACGTGATAGCACCTTTACTTGGTGCGTACAGGTTGATATACACTTTCCTTTGTAACTTGCTTCAACAGTCCCAATTCTTCTTAGGATCCCAAATCCTTTTCACATGACTAGTGAACTCATTTCTGCCACTATAGTGAGGAAGATTTCTATGAGCTTTAGTGTTTTTCTGTTAGGGTCCCAGACCCTTCTTATACGACCAATTCTTGTTCTCCACTGTTACGGTGGACATGGTCCCAGGCACATCACTGGTGACCAGTGGACTTCTTTTCGGCACTGCAGTTATGTACAGGGTCCCAAACGCTTCCCTTGTGGCCAGTGGGCTTCTCTCCCCCACTGCAGTTGTGGACAGGGTCCCAGACCCTTCCCTTGTGGCCAGTAAGCTTCTCTTCCCCACTGCCTGTAGGGCCACTCCCTCTCGTACTTGCTTGATGCTGGTTTGGGTCCCAAACCAGTAGCTCCCTTGGGTTGCAAACCCTTGCCTGTATCCTTCTTATGACAGGCCCACTTGGTTCACTCTCATGCCAAGTACTGCCAGGAGGGAGATTACTCATATCATTTTTTTTCTTCAGTTAAATTGTATTCCAAAGCAGTCTTTACTCCCCGGCTGCTTCCCGCATTACACCTGTTACCTTCACTGGCTTTGTGATGCTCGGCTAGTTCTTCCTGGGTTCTTGCCTTGTTTGGGAGCATTGCTTTGGCATTCTGTGTCTCTGTATCTCTTTCTCCATGTGTCTCATTCCCGTCCACCAGGTTGGCGGTGTATTCACTGTTGCAGGACCGCACAGTCCACCTTCCCAAGATCACGCCACGGCTTCTCAGACTCCAGCTACATTCTTGACTGGCTGCACACCACCAGGCAAATAATTCTCTCCACTTGCTTCCAGTCTCCAGTGAATGGTGACTTTCTGCTTCTTTGCAGCGTTCTCTGCATCATTCTTTCTTTTGTTGGGCTGGACTATCTCCCCTGCTGTTCTCCTTCTCTGCTGGCCTGCTTCCAGGACAGTTCTCCCTTTCAGTGGGTCCTTTGATTTTTTTATGTTGCTTAGTTGTGCACTCCCCAGTGGAGCATTAGAACTTTTCCTCCCGTTCCATGGGTGACTCTTAATGGCTCCTTTGGGCCACCTCTTCTCAGTTCTAGCATTGGTGTTAATCTTCATGTCTCGGATTATCTTCGTCTCAGTTGGGGAAACTGACCTGATGTAACAGTAACACATGGATGTGTCAGTCAAAGTGAGGCTGTTAATGGGCAATAGAGGTTTCGGGCAGGTTTGGGATTGAGTGTTGTGCCACCTATCACCCAGGTAGTTTTCCTCATCCCTAGCAGGGGAGTCCCTCCCAGTCAAGTCCTCCCACATTAAACCACCCCTAGGGGGAATATCTGTAGCGGCTTCCCCTCCACCGCCTCTTGAGAAGGGAAGAAGTGACGTCACCTAGGGAATTTTCACATTACACAATGTTTAATAGGGTTGTAATTTCTACTGGCATATGTTTCACAGTTGACATCTACCACTACTTCTTGGATATGTTACAAATATGTCTCTTATAGTTATACTGGAGACACAATGTGGTAATGGACACAAGCGTGATTTACTGCTGTGAGATGCTGAATTGAATTGTGTGTGACCTACCAGCTAAAGTATTGGACTGTATCAAGTGCTCCACTTACAGAACTGCATGTGTATGCCATCTTTTTGTCTACCTTTACCCAAACATTGGTCTGCATAATGCACCATTTCAAACCAACATTTTAATAACAATTCTTGCCGAAAGTGCCCTGCCAAACCTGATAGGAAAGTGACTTGCTAGCTTGCACCAGCACTGTTTATTCCCCACCACTGTCAAACCTCAGCAGTTATCACGGGCTCGGGAATGTCATGAAAAGTAGATTTCAAATGCACACATTGCAGGTGCAGAGAACGTTTTCCTATGAGAAAAATGCTTGTACCGAAATCAATATATTAAAACCCTTTAAGCAACATTTTAAGAATATTGCAAAAGCAAACAATTTAATTAGTCTATAATTGGTTGCCAAAAGAGTAATTACCAGTTTTTTTTTTCCGTTTTTTTTTGCGGTGTTCTATGATAATAGACTAAGTTAACTTGAATGAAAGATTATAAAGTAGCCGTACAAAAATGATTTGTCGAGGTTTTATAGTTTAACAAGTATATTTAAAGAAAGCAATGGGCATTTGAGATGCAAAACGAAAAGTGTTTTGTTTGAACAGAAGGCAAGCCATTCAGTCATATTGGGCCTCGGGTCCGGGTTCCCTGAATGGGGAAATTCCTAAATGGGAATGGGGAGCATGCTAACAATGGGCCGGTTAGTGACAGGCCCGTTGTTAGCATGCTGGCCCCCCTCACGGGACCCGCTAAG
Source organism: Ambystoma mexicanum (assembly GCF_040938575.1). Taxonomy (NCBI): domain Eukaryota; kingdom Metazoa; phylum Chordata; class Amphibia; order Caudata; family Ambystomatidae; genus Ambystoma; species Ambystoma mexicanum. The sequence continues at coordinate 746,748,861 of NC_090932.1, forward strand.
GACGTCTGGTAAAGCCAGACATCCAGAGCGGGTCCCGCAAGGGGACCTCGTAATAGGGTGGTATGGGGTTAACGGCTCCGGCGCCTTTACCGGCACTGTTAACCCCTTACCGCCCACCTCGTAATGGTGCCCATTGTCTTTATGTATACATAGGCACCTTAAACAAGGTAACGTGTTATGAGGAATCCAAGCATTTAGACTCTATTGATCCCAACTCCATAGGTCAAAAAGCATAATCGAGGTCCAGAGTTTAAAGGCAGATTCAGGATAACTGGCATGAGTTGCATTTGGGTAAACCAAGATGTCCTACTCCCAATTCCACCATCCAAACGGGTGAAGCACAGCTGTCTGGTGATGTGAGAAATATATCTGTACTTGGTGGTCGTGAAGTCTGTCACTCTGAAACATGGACCATATGGTTCAGGGTCCTTTTATTGCATCATTTAATTTGGGTATTTACTCTCTGCCCACTATTCCATCGGCTCCCTACACTCTTCACACACTGCTCTACCTCTCCTTTAATTTGAGGTTTCTCTTTGCAGGGTGGGCCCCATGAACCCCCATACTCTTTCAAATTCCACAGTATTAAACATGTGAAAAGAATGATGTTGTAAGGTATGCTGGCACCTTAAGAAAAGCTTTCAGAAGAGCCCATGTAGCTATTGGTAGACCGTGCAGGACATCATTCCCAGTCTCAAGACAAGAAGGAACTAACGTTTGAACTTGCACATGGAAGTTAGAAGCAGGACATGTATGGTTTCATCGAATTAACAGAGACAAAGTGAAACTTTGGAGATATAAGTAGCAAGTCAATATGAAATCGGTAAAACAGGGTAGGCTCAAAGGTAAACCTCACTGATTTTGCAATGGGAGATGTTAAAAAACTAGAGGCATTTCTCTTTAAAGGTAAGGTGTGTTTTATGGAGAAAGAAGCCTAGAAAAACAATCTAATCAGTTGACGAAGTTTTGCGTTTTGAAGAAAGGGGCAGCAACCATTTCTCCGTAATTTGAAGACATAGCTTCAGGAGATTTACAGCCAGGGGCGTTGTTAGGGGGAGTCTGGGATAGGGGGGCTATAGCCACAGGTCATTTCATTGTAGCCCCGGATAGAAGCTCAGGGGCTAAAACCAAAAGGCTAGCTAGCCCCGGATCAGGACAGTCCCGACATTAGCGTATCCCGGACCTTTACCAGACCTAGCAACACCCCAGTGTACAGCACCCACTTCCACAGCTAGATCTCACACTGGATCCCCGCAGATATTGAGAAACATCAGTGACAGGAAACACATTGCTCCCCATATTATATGCACAAATTGAAGTAACCATATGGAAAAAAAGTAACAGGTCAACACATGATCCCATGCACTAGTTGTGATGTGGGCTGTTAAGTTGCAGCCCATGGGCAGTAATAGCGACCTCCCGTGAGTTACCAAAAAAGGAGGAGACAGGTGTCACCATCATGCAGTAGACATTGTCTAATATCTGGAGTGTAGTTGTTTGTGTGCTGGCACCAGTTAAGACACATGATTGTGAGGTGCCAGAATCTTGTTATGAAACACATATTTACTAAGCTGGTTTGTGACTACCCATGTCAACATCTTGCTAATGTGAGTGTTTTGGTGACGGGCCTTGGGCAGATGACTGCAACGTGTTGCTCTCCAGAGATGTTGGTGTTTGACTTTCATAAATTCTCACCATTGCATATACTGAATTGGGCTGGTTGGAGTTGCAGTCCAAAACATCTGGAGATTGAAAGGTTGCAGAACTCTAGCCTATAAACTGTAATAAGGTCTGTATCTAGAGTGGTCATCGTTTGCGGTCTAGGTAGTGTGGTACTGGAAACAAGAAGCACAAAAGGTAGCCCACAAAAGCTCAATGTGCTGTGTGTCAGGATAATAGACTGTGGGAAGGAGGCAGCCAAAGACTGGACCACGCAACAGGTAAATGGGCGGAAGGGTGGATGGATGGGGATGGAGGGTCTTGCACAGCTATGCGGCATGAAGGGGGGGCCTGAAAGAGACTGGGAGAGGGCTGGTTACAAATGACACAAGCAGCCTTTTGTTATTGAAGCCGCAGGTTCGGCCTTTTGTAGCCGGCCTTTAGACATAGGTATGTAAGCTTACTAAGCAAAGAATTGACAGACCAACTTTCAAGAATTGGTAAAAATATGTGAAAAATAGGTATTGAGAAAAGCAAACCAAGAATCCACAAATAAAGAGTTTGTTGTTTAATAGTAGAAGCAGCAACGGAAGATTGTTTTCTTCAGGAACCAAGACACGAAAGTTCCAGGGAGAAATCTGGGGGAATCGAAAGAGGAAAATGTGCTTTCTCTGCTAAATAAGCAAATATCTCAAAAACTGTTGACAACATTGATTGAGCATTTCTATACATAATTCTTTTTTCTTTATCTCTGAATAGTGACTTTGGAGATACCTTTTGAGGATGCATATGCTGATTAAGCAAGCACCAGATGCAGAATGTTTTAAAACAAAAAGCAAGACATTATGGTATTTGCAGCTGCATGTCATTTTTACTTCTGAGAAACATATGTGGCATTCTGTCAGATAAAAAAGAGAACAAGCATTCAAGTTATCCAACAAACAAGAGTGTGCAACCCGTGTCGTGAGTAGCCTAAATAAAATTCAGTGTCAGAATAAGACACTGGCGATCTACAAATCATGAGTGCAAGGACAATGTTGTCTGTACTTGGACAGACTCCTGTATACCCCACAGATTGTTCTGGAAATGTGCATGATGTACTGGTGCAGTGTTAAAATGACGTGTTTTCAGCCATTGTACAAAAGGGTTGATGACGGATATGTGGTCAGCCACACAGCTGTTTACGCATAACGTGCATGGAGACACCTCCTGCTACTGACTGATCTCTTTCGCCTTTCTGGTGTAGGAACGTGCAAGTGAGAGGCATGGCTCAGAGATGATGTCTATGCAGCACTGCTGTGTGAACTAATTACACCGGGGTCAGATTACCTTGAGATGTCATGTGCATGTGTTGTGCATGTGCTATGTGTGCATTCCGTCACCTTGGTGTTATGGATGGCCCTGTTGCGTAGGTAAGTCAGCGCAGAGCTGGAACGAGGATGCTGATTCTGCAATTGGGATGCTATATTATTGGTTGGAATGTGCGAGCGCGCAGAGGTGCAGCGCGTGCCCACAGACAAACGCAAACGTTGTTTGATATTATTTTACGAGAATGATCCAAACATTTTTTTGGCGGGTAGGGCCATGACCCGCAATACCTTTACGTCCTTTTTATTTCTTTCTACACGTGTTATAAAGGTCGGCACCGGCTGTGTAAGTACTCTATTTGGTTGGAACTTGTGTTAGCAGCATATCTGCATCTCACATTTGAGAAGATTTTTTATTTTGGTGTGAGATGATCATGGTCCGTGCCAGAGAGAAAGGGAGGAGGGGCAGGCAGGAGTGCCTTTGAAGACCTCCTCCTGTTTCTTTTTTAGTGCTTGCACTGATGTGTGCATCACCTGGTGTGCTCAAGCCAATTAAGGATGGACTTCTCTGTTTCTCTTCCTACTGAGGGAGTTTGTGATATGACCGTCCATAGAGTGCTTCACAGAAGAAGAAGGGCAGTGCGCACACAGCGTTTGCATTCTAATGTTTTCGGCTGGGACATAATATCACCAACATGCCAGGGGTAGCGGAAATGAAATCAAACGACACGTGACCTCTGATGAGATCACAGGAAGTGATGTAATTTGACCCCATCAGTAGTGATAATGCGGGTAGCACTGGAGCACGACCTTCACAAAACAGGAAGTGTCATCACATAGCATTGTTCCTAAGTACACTGCGAAAAATATGGTTATGATATCACTATAATGTGATGTACATTTCATACAAGAATGGATCGCCATATGTATCCTTAAGATTAGTGTGTATAGGCCCATATTACCAAATTACTGTGAATGCAAGCAGACGTCCATGACAAAATGATAATGATGCCCTTAAGCTTAAGCACTTTATATAGAAAACATATACAATATCAAACAACCTGTGCTGGTACTCATTTATCGACCTCAGAAGGATGAAAGACTGAGTTGAGGTGTTTAAGAACAGACTAAATCAGTGACTCACCCCCTGAAGTGTGCCTGAAATAAACTTTTAATGAGTCTAGCAAGTATTGTACAGAATTCCAGAAAGACACATTTTTTGGTATTCCTGTTATTTATGATTTAGCATCACTGCTGAAAGAGTTAGACTTGTGGAACACCTGTTGTTTTTTATTTTTTTAAAAAACCTTTTTAAATTGCCTGAAAAGTAAAGCCTGCCACTCCAGAAGCGAAGAGCAAAAAAATACACTTTATTCCCCGACTTTTTTTTTTTTAGGGCATCAAGGGAGTCCTCATGGGTCGCAATTGCGACCCCTGGCAACCCCTAAATTACCTCCCTGGTTTTCGGCCTCATCAGAGAGAACACTTTTCAACTGAACAGATTTCCCCCTGAGGTATAACTAGATATATTTATAAAAACTGAAAGTGATTTAAACAGCTACTCGCAACAATCGCATGCTTTCAGTCCTTTTTTAGAATGTACAACCTCCCCCTATATTTTTGCAACATGCTGTTTCCAAAGTACAGCTGCGCAATGTGCCAGAATGTCCCAGGCTCCTTGGCTTCACACCAAGTAGTAAGTGCTTTCAAAATGAAATGCACCGATCATATCTATGTGCCTAAGGACGATGCAGAATTAAACAGCGTCAACATTATTTTTTATGAATTCACTCACATGACAAACACAATTGGAGCCTTTGACTGCTCACACGTCAACATAAATGTCCCACCTGTCAGTGCACGCGTGTACATTAATCGGGAGGGCAGGGACTCTATTAATGCGTAGTTCATTTGTGAAGCTAAATGTATAATTATGAATGTCATGGCTAATTTCCCTGAATACAGCCATGAGAGCTATATTTTTGGGTCGTCTGTGGTTAAGCTGAATTTTTAGGAAAAGAATTATGCAGATGGTTGGCTATAGGGTACGTGCAACAGATTTCCTCTGTACATTATTGGGATGTTGCTATGTGGATACTAATGGTTTGGAGCATGTAAAGATGAAGTTGTTCAATGTACAGATAATGTGCATGAAGTGTACTATTAGCAATAACTAGGTTGGATGGATAGTGAGCAGCCTCGGCCAATGTGTGGGAAGGGCTGCTTTCTTTTAACCTCAATAGGAAATGTGCTATTCTCTAGTCTCCAGCTGTCGTTGCTTAGCAATATTGGTATGCAGTGTCTTTGCTGTGAGGTTTGTTCAGGGAGACTTTGCATCTTCTGTTATGGGACATGTACCCAGAGAGGGGCTGCCAAGCACTGGTTACCATTCTGCTGACCTAATTAGTCTCCAGCTGTACTTGTGTTGTCTGGCATAAATCGTTCAGCTCTTGCACATGGGAAATGGTTGTTTATTAGGATGCTGTAAACTAATCACTGTAGCTACACTTATAGGCGTGGACATGAGATTCACCACATTGTTGCGGATATTCATGCAAAACAATCAAATTGAATGCCTAATTGGCATTTCGTGTGCATGTTTGCCTGGCATGATTATGGTCTTGACAGCTGTACACAGTGCTGGAAATGGTAATGATTTACTTCCTGATCCCACCAGTGACAGGGGTTTGGGGAGTATGCCAATGTGGAGCTCAGAGTTTGTTCTCACCCCCCACAAATACATTTGCATCTCAGATCCTTATACCATTGACAGGCGACTATCCTGAAGGCTTGGCCCTCATAAACACAATCTATGTCATCATTCAGGCCTTGGACACATGGAGCCTCATTACACGGATGGCGGTAGGGATTTACCAGTAAAATACCGGTACCGGTAAATCCCTACCGCCTTACTACGAGGTCCCTTTGCGGGTTGGGGGATTTAACGCCTGCTTTTTGCAGGCGTTAAAATCCAACCCGCTAAGGGACCTCGGAGCTAATTACGGCACCGCAAAATTGCGGTGCCGTAATTAGCGCCTTCCCCATTCCCATTGAGCCCTATGGGGCAAAAATGGGAATGGGGAAGGGCCATGGAGAAAGGGGGATTTACCGCCCCTCCAACCTTGGAATGGGACGGTAAATCCCCTTTCCGCCAAGGCGGTGCCGGTATTTTACCGGCATGAGCCATGGCGCTAATAGCGCCATGGCTCACCGCCTACCAGGTAATGAGGCTTGTTAGGTATTTTGTGGATATTTGGGGCTTTGCGGTATTTTCTTACTGCCAAAATATCTTTAGCAATAATCACTCTCTGTATTCATATTGGGTCACACATGACAATAATACATTGCATTATTTCAGAATTCAGACCTATTTAGATGGTATGCGCGGTAGTTTGCGTGGTTGGTTGGTTGGTGTAGTGGTTGGTTTATTTGTGGCCCCAATATCCAACATCCCTTGTTTTTTATCTAGATTGTTCTTGATCACTAGAGAGACCTCAGGCCTACATTTTAGGGATACCACATTTTCAGTGTTAGTGTTGTGTGCCACCATGGGCAATTGTGGTATTTTTGTGGTAATTTCCACTACCTCATATACGATAGGGAACTATGTCCAGAGAGTCTCTCTTCCCGTTGACTCATGTACCTCCAACAGGCTATGCTACAAACAGTTACTCACAACTGTCCATACTGAATAGAATCATGCACACATCTGCTTTAAAATGACAATTGCACTGTTTAAAAATCTACCCACGTTTAAATCTTTCCCCATGCAAAATGAAAGCGAAAAATAATACACACTAGATATCTGTTTTCAAATATTTATGTATTATAGAAATTTCATTTAAACACAGTTTAACTTTTTTTACAGAAATAAATAAAATGGTACAACATTATTTGTGATAAAATGAACAGAGAGCTGCAAGAATATATTCAATTGGTAACATTAAATATGCTGATAAGAGACTGAGACTCCCTCTAATACACTGACTGAACAGCTTCGCGCACTTTCGCACAGCTCCCACTCGCTTCTGTAATTACCTTATCTGTTCAGCATGAGTTTTCTCCAGCTATTCTCTTTCTGAATTTGGCTCCCTTGAAGATCAACCCCAGTGAGAACAAGCATCTGCCGTTCTAAAACCGGGGTTATTGCCTGGAGCTCTCAGCTTTTGCAGCAGGAATGCCCCAGCCAGGAAAGAGATCCTTCTCCCAGCTCTGCAAGATGTCTACTGCCTTCCCCCTCTTCTCAAGATTCTCCAGCAAAGTTCTAATCACAGCCTCTAGCATGATACTTGCTATGACGCTGCTCCAATCAGAATCAATCATGTCATCTCCTCCCTCACTACACAATGACTCACGTCTACAGTGGGAATAGTAACAAACTGATTTCCTGCTCCTTCGAGCTCTTTGCTTCCTTTAGTTGTGTGGACAGAGCAGCAGAGAAAAAAATGAATGTGCGTTTAAAAGTTCACTTTCAGAGTAGGCCTAATTCTGCAGTGGAGACACATTTTTATTAGTGGGTTATGTTAAATGAAGTTTTATTAGTCAGGTTAGTTGTTAATAAGGTTAGCTATTAATTTTCAAATGTGTCTCTTGCAACATAGGCATTTCAGGTGAAAAATAGTGTGCATTTTGAATGTGCAGATGTGTGCTTTTAACTGTAAAAATTGATTTTCATCTTATATGTAAAAATCGTTTTTGACTGAATAGCCTGTCTTTACTTATATGTCCATGTTACTCTGGCAACACATATAGCAATGCACCACACCCATTTAGTGGTGCTGCATAAAATAATGCGACCTGTGCAGTAGTGCTGTACTCTGTGCTGTAACACGCCAAATATCCTTACAGACCCATGGTCTTTGCCTGAATGATGAGAAAACTGAGCTGCTCCTCCTAGCCACCCCTTCCAATATTATTAAACTCGGCGATCAATACCGCTCCTTTAATATCGATGGAAATAACATCAAGGTCGCCAATGAGGTAAAAACGTTAGGCTTCTACCTAGACTCCTCTTTGAATATGCACAAAGAGGTTACTGTTACAGCTTCGGCAACAGCACATACCTGCAAGCTCATCCGTGCCTGCAAACCCTTCCTCTCCTCAAAACGTTGTATTACTTCAGCTATAGCATTAGTACTGTCCAAAATTGACCATTGTGATGCATTATTCTTAGGGGCAAATAAACAGATCATTAAGAAACTACAGACCCTGCAGAACAATGCACTCAGAACAGCCCTAAGTATTCAGTGTAGCCAACACATCTCTTCAAACAGACGTGACAATAACTAGCTCTCTATCAAGGAAAGAATCCAACCTAAAACTGCATCCTTAACTCATAAATGCCTTAACAGCTCAGCTCCCCAGTACCACATAGACACATTTTCCAAGACCCATTGTGCCTGACTCACTAGGTCCTCCAATTTAGGAGGTTTACAGATACCTAGATACAAACTGAAAAAAGCAGGTGGCAGTACCTTCCCAGTCTTGGCATGCCAACTCTGGAACTCACTACCTATGACACTTAGATGTGACCAGTCTTTCCATAAATTTAGGAAAGACATGAAGACCTGGCTCATATCCAATGACGCTCCCTACTAGTCTTATCTGCCCTCCTCAATTATACTCTGTATAACACTTGCCACTCCTCCTGGATTGACGGTATATACTGAGTTTATATCTCCAGCATCACTTGTACATAACCTGTATTGTAAATAATATTAATGTCTCCTATGTGTATATGATTTTTTTTATTGTGTTATAGTTCAAAGAACTTTTCACAAATCTTAATACCAATCAATTAAAAGAAATGGAGATAGAAATAGAAATAGACATAGACATCATTACGACTCAGGCGGTAAGGGATTTACGGCGGCGTAAACAGCGCCGACCCTTACCGCCTGAGTACGAGGTCCCTTAGCGCCATGGCGGATTTAACACCTACTTTTAGCAGGTGTTAAAATCCATGGCGCTAAGGGACCATGGAGTTAATTACGCCACCGTAATTTACGGTGGCGTAATTAACGCCTTCCCCACTCCCATTATGCCCTATGGGGCAAAAATGGGAATGGGGAAGGGTAAATGGGGATTGGGGACTTACCGCCCCGCCGACCTCGGAATGGGGCGGTAAGTCCGCCTACCACCATGGCGTAAACGTAGTTTACGCCATGGTGGTAAAGTCACGGCCCAGGCGGTAACTTACCGCCTGGGTCGTAATGAGGCCCACTGACTACAATTAATAAATCATCAATAATACAATGCTCAGAATATTAAAATAAAATCTTACATGAAACAATAATTATAAAATTGCAATAATGTAAAACAGAACAAAGCCACACATTTACCTACTTAGTGTAGAAGACACTATTTCTCACAAAGAAACACGAAAAGAGGAATAGCCTGAAATATGAGCATATTAAAGCCGCAGAGGGGGGAAGACGGTGCAATTATAGCTCAGTTAATAGCTTCACATTTCCTTTAAATTCCCTAAGGCGTAAATTCGCCACCTTATAAATCTGAGTTATTGCAATTATTAGACTCCTATTCCAACCTGCTAAGCATCTTAGCCAAAACCTTTCACTAGCAATATATGTCAGATCATATTTATATCTAGTGAAATATTTCTCGTAAGTAGAACTCATATTTTTCGAGCAGCTAAGCACATGTCTGATGGTTTCCTTCTCCAATTCATTACAACACAGTCTGCACGTCCTCCCTTCCTCCGGGATTTTTAACCAGGCTCCCCGTACCCCTAGAACATTGAGGCAGTAGAGCCACATGTCCAGGAATATTTTCCGGTTTTCTTTAGAGGGAATTAACTTTAGGGAGTACTGTGTTTTTTTTATAATGGAATGGTAAGTTTGCAAAGGTACATAGGGAACTGAACTCAGCAATCCTATCATTGCTGTATGCCCAGTCACACTTTTCCAGTGAATTTTTCAGAGTTTTAATACCACCCCCTCACCATATTCCCATTTTGGTACAAAAGCAATTCTTTCGAAGGACTCCAGGATTTTTCTGGAAGATATTCAGAGCCACCATGTTTCCACCCTTCACTCCTTCACGTAGTATATATAATAGAGTGCCTTGCTATGCATACATTATTTTAATATATAGCTTTGCCCTGTTATATTCGATTTGAGCAGATAAGGAAATGAACCCCATTTCTCACTGAATGGCCTGAATCGGCATATAAATAGAGAGACCCAGTAGTCTGCTCCAAATCACAACCTCCGTCACATCTGGCCAGTCAGACCAATCGGAAAAGGAGGCTTTGAGAGCATACAAGAAAATTGCAACCAACTTTTGTTTCTATATATTGATGATTCCCAATAGGCTAAAACCTGTGTCTTCTTAGAAAAACTTGTGACATCTGTTAGAGTTGCCATTACCTTAGTTCTTTTGCTCAGTTGAACTAACAGATTCATTTCCTGTCTCTTGCCACATATCTCCTGCGCCCTGCCCCTTGTAATGCTTCGAGATACCTTAGGGTGAGTCGTGCAATATAAATAATAAACAATGCAACAATACAAGATGATTAATCAGGAACATCTGCGTAAAAACACGCGATAAGAGTGTTTCAAATAACACAACTGGCAAGCAAAATGTACTTACATATTTATTGCATATTATAAAGCTAAATAGTGATAATACAGACATCTATATCAGAGATTTAAGTGGCCTTGTGGGGCAGTATCGCCAAATGGTTTGAATCTTGGCTTCCTGTGAATACACTCAACCAGTTTAAGAATAGAAATATATTTTCACACCAATTGAGCAGACATTTTTTGCCAGGTCTGAGAAAATCTGGCCTAAAACCTGCCACTGGTTGTTGATTGATTAAGGTCCTAATTCATGGAATGTTTAGCGTGGTGCAAGGTGACTTTGCACTGCCAACAAACACATTGAACTGGGCCTAATTTACAGAGCATGTCAAGTTTATTCTTGTGGAGCAAAGTCGCTTTTGCACTGTAAAAGCACTCTTTGCACCACGCTAAATGGGCCTAATTAAAACAAAATGAAAAAATAGATGAAAGGACTCTGCGTCGCTAGGTCCGAACCACGTTAGTGGGAGGGAACTGATGTTGCAGGTATAGAGGGGAGCCATCGGCACACAGATAAGTGTGCTGCTGAAAAGGTAAATGGGGGAAGGGGTGGAAAGGGTAGGGGGATGCGGGATGCCAGTGAAAGTGATCTATGTTATCAAAAGTGCCCAGAAAACTTGCAGAAAAATGCATAGCAAAACGGCAAGTGCCAAAGGGCCACCTAAACAGCTGTGGTAGCATGAAGGAACACAAGAACTGAAATCCTGAGAAGTGAGTGGTCAGCGATGTATGAGCTGTCAACAGATACCTCAAACATTCCTGCTTTGTGGAACATTTGGCCAGACACCCAAGCAAATGAGTACCCCTCCTCAATAAGAGACCCAAAGTATCAGCATGAAATATATCTCTCATCTCCAAATGTCTCCCCACATCACGACCATTAAACACACAATCCAAAACAGACTCAACCAAAACTGATAAACTGACAGTAAACATGCAATGCCCCGGCACACGAAATGGCATCAGGCAACCATCCCTTACTACCCCATTCTTTGCAATGGTCCCTTCCCTACTTGTGAAACACATGTGCACCTGGCCATATGGGAAAGTCCAGCAAAGTAATGCCACCATGCATACATCAAACAACCCCTAACATGACTCAACACCCAGAAACACATGAACAAAGGAAGTACCATGCCAACCAAAGCATATATGTTTGACACACCCTCACACTATGTACATTAATGACCAACATACCTGTACTGCAAAGCATGGAAGTAGCCAAGGAACACATGTGAATGAAAAAGATGTAAAACACGTGCAACTCCAAACATGTCATCTGCCCACATCTACCAGTGTCCACATACCTGCATTGACCATGAAGGCCTATTACTAAACATCACACTTACATGAAGCATGCACACATGTGCCCCACAAAATAGGCCCATACCAATATGATCCACAGAATGTGCCCTAAACACAATGACAGCCATAGAACATACCTAATTGGAGATCACGTTCAAACAAAAGGTGTAAATGGACAAAGAAACACAAAAGCACACATAAACCAGCAAGCCAACACATGCTGCATATGGCAAAAAGAGTTGGCAAACTGTGGTGTTGAATAATAAAATATAAATGTATTGATGTAAAAGAAACCTACAACTAGTGAACTGTATACAGCAGGCTAGTCCAGGCGAATCTTGGGCAATACCTGAGCCAAGGCTAATTCCACATCCACATCTGCCTCTTGCCGGCAGACCTCCATTGTTTACCAGAGGGCTTGGTACTCCCTCATCCCAGACTCAGGACAGCAGCCCATCTCCACGCCGACCACTCGGCCCTGGCAATTGTCACCTGATGTGCCCACTGCCTCTCTTCATCCTGCTGCCCAGAAGTTCCACCTGTGATGACACAGGTGCCTGGAGGCACTGTTGTGCTCCTGCCTCACTTGCACCATATGTGCATTTCATTGCCTCCTCCTGCTCGCAATGCCATCCAGGATTTGCCTAGTCACCGACCCCTTAACCTGCTGCCTGGCATTGTGTCTGTGGTGCAGGTACTCCTACTGGAAGGCATTCTCTGTCTGGGGAGTACAGCACCTGCACTACCATCAAGTGCCTGGTGTTCCTCCACAGCCTGTTCACTTGTAGGTTCCTGGGCAGGCTCAATGACTGCCTCATCTGCCATGGTACGTACTTCCACCTACAACAGGGACACAGGCACACCCAGACAGACCTATGGCGGGACAGGGTACAGGAAGCAATTGTGGTAGCTGGCATGGGGGCCTCAGTTGAGGTTAACTTGGGCACAGATGATGAGGAAGAGAAGGGGGCATTGCAGTGGCCTTCCAGAGAAGCCACCAGAAAGCTGAACTGTTGCCTGTTGGCACAAGAGGTGTCCCATCTGCCTGTGGTATCTACAAGCAGCTAATGAGTTGCTTGCCCAACATGACAGATAGATGCCTGCCGACTCACACCACCCATCGCAGTGGCATCATCTCATCCCATGTCCATGTCCACATCAGATGAAAATGTGGGCTCTGTCTCATTGGAGGTATTGGTGAAGGTGGGCAGTGCTGTAGCTGATGACCCTGGGACAGGAGGTTGTGCTGACCCCTCCATGGTGGACTGCCCAGCCTCCTGTCTCAGGGCCAGGTGTGCGACCTACACATCCCCTTTGATACCCCCACCCGACACCATGGGCCAGTCTGGAAAGCCCTTCTCCTCCTTCTCCTCCTCCATTGAATTGCATGTGTGGTAATGTCACCACACCACCCTGTCTCTCTGCTGCTGAGGGTCCCACCACAAAGATGGGATCCTGCAAACCCTCCTCAGCAGAATTGCCATTTAAATAGGACGCTCCACCAGACACACCACCCTCTGAGCAGGTGGATACAACTGGGTGTGCCTGGAGTCTGCACCTGCGTCTGGAGTCATTGCCCCTGGAATGTAGCTCCACAGCACAGGTCATACACTCTTTTACAGCTGTTGCAACTGTGTAAAAGGGAACAAAGAACACAGGAATCAATCATCAGTGCGAATGCATTTTTACAATCCACAATTATATGAGTAGAATGCTGTCAGCATTAGTCAACAAGCAGCTGCCTCACACACAGAGGCCCCTGCTCGAGAATCAGAAAGAATCCAGTGTCACAACTGAAGGGAAAATGACAGGTCACAATGATTATACATACAAATGTGAACATAGGACATTGATTTCTGGCTACATGCACAATACAACAACTCATTTCACATCACAATCTCAATGAAGCAGTGACCCAAGTGTATCCTGCAGTTAGGTCCCATGGAAAGGGCATCTGGCCTCATGTGTCCGTAGCAACATAGGCACATCCCATCCAACCACATCTCCCTATATGAAGGCCTGACAGTCCAACATGAAATCATGCAACCATTACATTCACTTTGAGCAAGGACAAACGCACAAGGAGGCGGCTATTCTAGGATGGCAGTTCAAATGCAGAAGAAAGGCTGCGAGACCAGAAAGAACAAGAAGGAGGAAGTTCCCTTGCCCTTATTGACCGAAGTCCGCAAAGCCTCTGTGAAAGGACACATAAGACTGGGAACTACAGCCAACGTGTGGTGTAAGAGATGTTCACGGTGCACAGGACCCTTACCGCACTGATAACCGAGACAGGGAGGTGCGCTTGCTACCGTGGTACCGTCCTTGACTCCTGAGACAAGAAATAATAAGGTGGTCAGCGCAGCCGGTGAGTCGGAGGGAGAACCGATAGTAAAACCTGCCGGTGTTGAGCAAAGGTTGCAAACAGCAACTTATTATGACCAAAGAACTTGTGTCCTACCAAACTTTTAAAACCCAGGGAAAGACCAGCTGCAGAGTGTTCCGACGCCACGTGGGTATCCATTCGAAAGACTCTAGCTGGTCCCCTTTTGTTGTGAAGAATATAATAAGCAGAGGCCATAGGCAAAGGCCAGCATACAGAGTTAAGGTGGTCATGCAAGGGTCGAGCCAAAATCCCTTCTTCATTCGAAAGTCCTTAACCCATTAACAAATTTGTGATATTGTTAAACAGGCGTGTTTGCCCGGCTGAGGGAAAATGCTGTGTGAATCCCACAAGGTATTATGAATAAATGAACTGTGTGAAACTTGCAAATGTGAACCCAACTGAGGAAAGCCAAGGTTACAAAAAGGATCATAGCCTGGTTGCGGGGGATCCACGGGTGAAAGGAAATCACCCGACGGGAAGATTACTGAAAGGAACTTTTTGTTTGTTGTTAATAGTATATCAGGCCCTCTGAGGGAAGGGACTTGGTGTAAAAGACACCTGGCCACAGAAGGCCCTGCTAATTTGGAAACACACATAAGCTCATCTTGAAGAAGCCCGGGAGTGTGCTGTGCCCAAGAATCCCGCCTTGTCCCATGCCAAAACCGTGTGGAAGGGAGACCCCAGTTATACCATCCTGATTTATCTTTTCTGATGAACATTATCCCAACCAATTTTGTAACTTAGCAGTAAACGTTGGCAAAAGTTTTTCGTTTTTAGTATAGGCTCTTTTTATTTGACAAGACTCCACTAGGACTGCCTAATTATTATTTGATGGTCGTAGCTTGCTTCAATCTTAGAATTCTGTTTAGATTAGGCATTTTTCTCACCCATTTATACAGTTTAATAAACACCCTTGAACTGTGATCACTTGTGTCTGTCTTTACTGTTGCCACCATGAGTTCCTTAGAATGCTTGTTGCAGATTATGCAACATATGTGCAGGACATGCCAAATCTGTGGAACTTTCACCTTGTGAGTTCTCATCAGCAGCTTGGATACATGCCTGTAGGTCACGGACCTGGGCATGGACCCCTGGGTTGATCTTCTCCAGGATCCAGAGGTGAAGGGGTGACACCTGATGACGGCCTACATAGTGCACCTCCATGGAGACACCTGCCTCAAGGGCTGCCTTCACCTTCGACTGGCTCCGGATCCTAAGGTCATCCCATCGATTCTTTGTATTGTCCACTGTATTTGTTGATGGCAGCTAACATGTCCACCCAGATCTTTTGACGGCCACATGTTTCAAGTTGCTTCTAAGGAATTAAGAGGGCATCTCATTTGCCAGGACCTCTTCACCCATAATGCCTACTTCTGCAGCTGAGAGTTTGACAGCCCTCAGCCTCGCCTTATGGGTGCAGGTTGATATTGTAGACATGGTGCACCTGAAGCAGGTGGGGTGAAGCTGGGCCCGACTATCTGTACTGTGGAGCTGTTTTGGTGGTATAGAGATGTGGAAGTCCTCAAATGGCAGAAGAGGTGGTCACAGAGCCTGACACGAGAGCCACAGTAGAACAGGATATAGATGAATACCAGGCACTACAAGGCAGTGCTAGTGGTCAGCAGCCAGTGACACATAGCAGGCAGCAGGAGATGTAGAGGTTTGGAGGTAAAATAAGGCTGGAAGAGGCAAGACAGGAGTAACAGCAAGGCACATGTGTCTCCACTTTATGCACAAGGCAGCACTGACAAAATCAGAGGACTTCCCAATGTGTGTAAATTCCATACTACACACAGAATGCATACGTGCAAAACATGCTCACGAGTGCCTCCAACCTGCAATATACCTTATCTGCCATGAGCAGAAGCAGCAATATTTAGGGGGTACCATGAGGATTTGGAGGCAGCAATATTTAGGGGGTAACTCATAGATTTCCTGCTGTGTATGGTGTTGGCAACATTTAGGGGGTACCACACGGATTTGGAGGCGGCAAGATTGACATGTTCCTGGTGGGGAACGCAGCTTGCACCATGAGTGATAGGGCTCCGCGGAGAGGACGATGATGGGGAAGAAGTCAGAAGAAGGATCCACCTGCTAAACGTGGTGGTGAGCCTACAGGTGCCCCACTACCACTAAGGCCCACAAGGGCTAAGATAGCCCGGCCTGCAGAGCAGGCACAGGCAGCACCCCACAAAGAGACAAGGGTTCAGGAGAAGGGGCCACAAAGGAAGAGGAACTTCACATCTGAGAAGCTAACAATCCTTATTGATTACCTTGGCAAACACCATGTCGACCTGTACCCATGGGCTGGCAGTACACTTCCCGTGACCTAGCATCGTAAGATGTGGCAGGAGGTCACAGATCTCATCAATGCCTGTGTTGTTGAGAGGCACACAGTGGAAGTGGTCCACAAGAAGATGATTGATCTCATGAGGCAGACCAAGGAGAAGCTTAACCGGAATTTGGCCTCTGCCCAGGCTACTGGAGGTGGATCACCACATTTGGATGAGCTGATTCCATTTAAAGATGTCACCAGTGGCCTCATAAGCAGTGATCAGGTGGTTGGTGTGGGCGAAATGGAAACCTATGTAGCCATATCAGGTGAGTGCCATTTGTCCATGATATATATATGCTTTCCTCAACACTTATATGATATCCTATCACATGCAGTACAGTTGAATGGCGTCCTTCTCACCAATCCATGAGTGCTGCAGTAATGCATACATGTAAGGTTCCATTGCATTTTGTGCATCCTGGAAGGTGAATGCTTGAACCATGTTAGTGGCAGACGCTAATCTTACAACACACATTACATACATTATTCTTTAGAATCATCACTATATGTGGCAATGGCCTGCAAAACACATGTCATTGGACAAACTCAAAGTGTCATGCTTGTGGATAGTGCATTGTGCACATTAATTGTGACTCACATGGAATAACAATGAGCAGTGACCGATGTCAGAGTCATTCATCCACTGGCCCTGGCGGTCAGTGGACATGGTTGAGCAACAATGTGAGAAATCTTTTGGGGGGGTGCCAGTTGTAAGTTGCAGTGGATGAGAAAAGGATGGTTGATGAGTGATGTTCATTACACATTTGGAGTGTCAATTATTCAGTGGTCATGCAAGTGCACACTGGTCAAATCCATGCTGCACTCTCTTCATACAAGGTCAAGATGCAAGTGAGCGTGGGTAACCACAAATCTGGCCTTGACCAATCTGGTGAAGGGGTGATGGGGATTTTGGCAACACAATTTCCTGCATGCAGTTTCTGCCAGCATGAGAAAACTGGATAATTCCACATGTTGCAAGTTGGCATAGATGTAGTGGTGGTGGGGCTCAGCAATTTATAATGGAACTCCATTCATCTACTTTTAGACCTTCCACTCTCATATGTATGTGTGTAGGAGTGGTTGTCTAATTTGCCAATCCCTGGCTTGATGCAGGACCTAGTGTGCACCGACATGACTGCACATAGCATTGTATGTTAGTCACACTGTCCTTCCACATTTCTGCATGCCCAGTTTTAATGCCGATGCATGTGTGGCTGTCCCTATTGTGTCTGTATGCATTTGACTTCACATATTCATGTTCTGCTGGGGAGGTATGCCTCTGAATATTGTTGTCTGACTGTGTGTAGATGGAGACATTGAGGAGGAGGAGGCAGATGAGGCACAAACATCCACCACTGCAGCCCAGGGTGCTGTGCGTGGTGAGGATCCCCTCATTTTTCAGGCCATCTTAGAAAGGCCTGTTGACTTGCATTCCGATGATGCTGCTAAATCTGGTGTGGAAGGCATACTGAAGGACATGGTGGAGGGTCCACCTCTGAGTAGTTCAGATGCCATGGAGCTTTTTGCGATCCTTGAGCCTGCTAAATCTGAAGAGGAGACCCAGGAGACCCTGGGAATGGCAGTCGAGAGGCCTGCTTCAATGCTGTATTCTGTGTTTGCAAGTTTGCCTCCTACCATCATGCAGTCAGCCGCAGAGGCCAATGCCTGTGGTAGGGTTGTAGACCACCACCCTATGACAGTTCACTCACTGCGACAAGGCCAGGCTCCAACACCCTGGCTTGGAAGGCGACACACCTGAATGATGGGTGCCTGCTGGGGATTTGGAGTGAGAGAAGGAGTTGCTGCGTGTAAGGGTGTGGCCCTACAAGAGATGGCCAGGGACATCCATCGCCTAGTGGAAAATGTAATCACCTCCAATGCTGCACAACTACGCTTTTTGCGACTGGAGCGGAAAGAGGATGCACAACACCAAAGCTAGGCCACTTGCAGGAGGGTTCTATCCATTGGCAACTCCTGTGTGATGAGTTTTCGGCCTCAAGAGACGTCCTGGGGCAAGAGAAGACCACTTGGAGGCAAACCCCGCTTACAGAGCTGTTGGCTGTAATTCCTTGAGACAAGCTCTGCATGTCGAGATGCTGGCCACAAGGGAATTCCTCTCTGCAGAAACGGATTCCTTGAGACAATCTCTGCATGAGGAGATGTTGGCCTCAAGAAAATTCTGCCATCAAGACATGGATTCCCTGAGTCAATATCTGCATGAGGAGTTGTTTGCCTCACGGGTGCTCCAGCGTCTGTCTTCTGGGAACTTCCCAACATTTAGTTGGGGACATCAAGTGTCACCATTCATGATGACTCTTTGGTAACTCGCAATAGCCATCATCAGAACCTTGTTGCAATTGGAGCCCCCCTGCATGTATCCCTCTCATGAATGATGGTAGACAATGAGGACCAGGCTTTTGCATTGGATGGTCAGAGTGTAACATCCCAGGATAATGCAGAGGATGGGGGTTCCAAGTGAACCACACAGGTGATGCCATTGACCATATCCCCACATACCCCTATCCTCTTCCCACCACCACCCCTTCTTCGGGCACCTTGTTTTTCACGAGGCCGTGGAAGGAGCCTGGAATATTTCTTTGATTGTTTTTCCCAGTCCAAGGTGGACTATATTTTTTTTGTCTTCATGTCAGGGCAAGTGTGCTCTAGAGGGCAGGGACTCATGTGCTCATGCTACTTGCCACATTTCTCGAGCTGGGGACTGTACATATAGAAATTATGTGAACACTAAGCACTCCCTCTTCGTTATTATATGTGTTATGTTTTGAAATGGGTTAGTGTTTTCAAACAAAATCTAAGTGTAATTTGAGGTGCAGAGGAGAGAAAGACAGCTCTCTTCACTTCAACAGCTTCCATACCAGACATTTGAAAGAAAATTTACCTTACAGTCAACTACTCCGTCTAAAACGGATTAGCTCGAACGTTGCGAATTTAAAATCAGAATATGAGACCATGAGATCAAGATTCATCAACAGAGGTTTTCCAGAAGAAGTTGCAACGACTGCCATATCAAGAACGGATTTACAGACACAGGAAAACCTATTGGAAAATAAAAACAAGAGAGTCAAGTCAGATTTAATCTATACGCTGAAAAACACAGGACAAAGATTCCACATTAAAAAAATAATTCATAAAAATTGGGATTTAATTAAATCTGACCCAAATTTGCACCAACTATTCCCCAGCCGTCAATGTTGGCATATAAAAGAGGGAGGAACATACGAGATTCACTAATCAAAGCACAGAGACCTAAAAGATCCACACTAAGGAGTAAGGAGTCTAACTAAACAGAAACTTTGCACATTCCCGTGCCTTAACTGCCAACATTGTTTGAACATCATTAAAAGAGATCACATTCGGCACCCCAACACAGGAAAGAAGATACCATTAAAATTGTTTGCTAATTGTGAAACCAAGAATGTTATCTATGCAATTAGGTGCCCATGTGGCAAATACTACTTGGGAAAAACAGCCAGGCGAGCAAAAGACCGTTGGACTGAACATAAGTCACAAATTAGAACTTGCAACATCAAATCTCTAGTGTTTTGACATTTTAAGGACAACAACCATAACATTTCACAAATGAGGTTTGCAATACTTGAGGTAGTACACCCATTATCCAGAGGTGGCAATAATTTGCTTAAATTACTTTCTCAAAGAGAATTTTTATGGATACACAAATTGGATGCCATGGTTCCTTTGGGGTTGAATGAAGATTACTACCTAGGACCTTTCCTTTAATAATACATCACATTACAATCACAGGGTTAAACATCTAAGAGTACCATTGAGTGGAATAGATTGTGAACCCACTAAGGGACAGTAGGCTGGATATGATTAGACCATATGAGGCCATGGCGTACTACTATGTTATGTACTACTATGTTAAATAGTTGTATAAGAATCCACAGTAGGCCGTCTGGCCTTACTATGTTTGGCATTTATATGGCCAACATGTGTTTATATCCATACACAGTTATAAACAAGTCACGGTCCACCACCAATTCAATGATTGAGTTATACTAGGTTCTTTTAAAAAAACCTGTCCCAAATTGGGATTGTGAGCGGATGTTTGAATCCCTTCACACACATAATTGAGTAATGCTGCCCTATTAGATGTCACTCTTTGGGATGTACATTCAGTTTATAAACATGTAACCTTGTTCTAAATTGTCTGTCCAACATATGGTGACAGAGCAGCCCGACAATCCCATATAAACATAGGTTATGACACAATGGGCCTCATTATGACCCTGGCGGAATGGGTTTAATGGCGCCGGTAATGGTGCCGGTGCAGTTAAACCCATTCCGCCCTATTACAAGGTCCTTTAGCTGGTCCCGCTAAGGGCGGCTGGTTTTACCAGGCGCCCTTAGTGGGAGCCGCTAAAGGACCAGGTAGCTAACAACGGGCCCGTTATTAACGGGCCTGTTGTTAGCTCCCTCCCTATTCCCATTGAGCCCTATGGGGGCTCAAACGGGAATGGGAATGGGTAAATTGAATGAGGAATTACCGGGTCCTCCAAGGTTGGAATGGCCCGGTAATTCCTCATTCAAGGAACCCAGACATGGGGCCTCATTACAAGTGCAGCGGTAAGGAGTTAACGGCACCGGTAAGGGTGCCAGTGCCGTTAACCCCTTACTGCCGCATTCTGAGGTCCCTTAGCGGGAGCCGCTAAGGAGCCCAGGATCTAATAACAGGCCCGTTATTTACGGGACCGTTATTAGCTCCCTCCCCATTCCCATTGAGCCCTATGGGGGCCTGAATGGGAATGGGGAAGGGTTATTTGAATGGGAATTTACCGGGTCCTCCAAGGTTGGAATGACCCGGTAAATCCCCATTCAGAGAACCCGGACACGACTTTGGAGGCAGCCATGGTGCTAACTCGTAATCACCCCCACGGACCCAAGTTTGGAGGCAGCCATGCCACAAATAGCGCCATGGCTACCTCCAAACTTGTAATGAGGCCCATAGTCTCCTACCGATGCATATATATCGGGATTATTGCATTATTTGTACACCTTCGACAACTAAGGAGCTGTAGTCTTCTCTCACTTGTTTTATACTTGCATTTTCCTCTTGCAATGGTTGGTTGTACTGACGTTGGTGTTATGTGCAACTTACATTCTGAGATCCTTTAGGAAATTTCCTTTATCCCTCCCCCCCATCACTTGGACTAGGTTAGCACTCTCTGATGCCACTTAACATTTGACAGTTATGTCATTTTGCGCATGCGCACGATGACGCCACTGCAATCACAATATGCTTTAGGAGTCCCATGACTCAAACCACAACAGTCCTTATAGCCTTCCACATATTAGCTCTTATTTTTGAGCACAGTGAGTGATTTCTCGAGCCCTTAATAATATTCTTGGGTATACCACCATACTAAGACGTCATTCGCGCAAGCGTGCAATGACGTCGACTCGTTCACTTCCTTGCATTTATGATGATCTATTTCTATATGCATTATTTGTTCTAAACATATTCTATAACCATCACTGCATGTTTGTATGGAGAAATATATCGATTTTAGTAAGCACTCGGTAAGATTGTTGCAATAGCCATCAGACTATGACATCACCAGCGCAAATGCGCACAGTGATGTCTACAGGTCAACTGTTTTGTATTTATGCAGTTACCCATAATGGCGGCCAGGATAGAGCTGTAACGTCCAGGCGAGCAAGCA
The DNA here is from genome assembly GCF_040938575.1 of Ambystoma mexicanum. Taxonomy (NCBI): domain Eukaryota; kingdom Metazoa; phylum Chordata; class Amphibia; order Caudata; family Ambystomatidae; genus Ambystoma; species Ambystoma mexicanum. Next base: position 746,771,156 of record NC_090932.1, read on the forward strand.
TTCATATAGTGGACAGCTACCCTCATCCATGTGAGTACTTTCACCGGAAGGTGTGTACCTTGCCGCACGCTGCACTAGCAATGAAGCATTTATCATTAGACTTTAGATGGTAAACAATCCTTTTTATGTCTTCTCTTTGTCTCTCCTTTAAATAGTTAGATATACCTTCCTGGAGGCTTACAATCTAGACCTACTACAATAGCAGCTTAAAATACTTATCTGCTGTACATGCGAGACCGCAGTAAGTGCATTTTTCTTACACTTTTTTTATATTAGCCCACACTATTATAAGTTTCGTCTGAGCAGTTCTATTCTTTATATCTCTATAGACTGCCATCACTACCCTGGATTAGGGTCAATTATATTTCTTTGATCAGGAACCAGCCTGGATTCTACTGACTAATTTAGCTACCTAGGCAATGTAACAAGTATTGGCAACTTCTCAGCAGAAGGGACTACAGCTGCTGCCTCCCCTTTTACTCCTTAAAAAGATGCACAGTTTAGCATGAATCTAATGGATTACAAGGCATAAGGTTAGCCCCTTTTAGCTCATTCTAACTGCAATCGATTCTCAGTCAACTTAATACCTCCTCAATTCTGTCTATCTATTGAGTGGATTACATTGATTACATGCAATATGGATTATGTGCATACAAGTGAGGACTATGTTGTTTAATGTTTCTCTCTACTCCAGGTCTCTGAGCTAATAATTGATTTCTCTAAGTTATATGTAATTTGCATATTTAATGAATGTTGGAATCAGATTGTTATACCACATAAGTCCCACTAATAGCATTTTATATGCACCTTTTCTATAGAATCTAATATGCCCCTGATGAAGAGTGACCAATCACCCGAAACACGTTGGGCCCTTCTGCATCATCATCACGTACAAATAAAAAAGAAGATTCTTATGATCAATAATTGTTATATTGTTAATCTTGAACTTATGCTTTACTAAATGTCATTTGATAAAAATCTATTGAATAGTATATGATTATGTTTTTAACTTTACCTTAAATTGTTAGCCTGGTTATCCAGACAACTGACAGTGTGCAGGGAACGTAAGTTCCCTACTTGGGAAATTTTTCATGTTCAGGACTGTACATGCAGCCATGCTCAGTGGAGTCATTTGACGTGCTGTTGTGGACTGCTACAGCCTCCCAAATACAGGTGAACATTCCATTCAAAATTGAAGTGTATAAGTGATGTCTGTCAGACAGACTCCTTTAGCTGGTCCAAACAATTGTCCAATGTAATTCCAGCTATCTTGCCTCATCTCGTGCCCACACTCCCTCAGAGGACACCCCAATCACTCTATTCCCATTTAAGTCCCCATTACATCTGCTGTACAGTGACCCTCCTAGCTAGCACCAATTAGGAGGCAAAGTTTTAGGTGGAGGTGGCGAGTGATTCACAGCATAACATCAGTAACACCAGGTGAGGTTGTGCACTGTCATGCATTTTCATGGGTGGTGACATATGCATCCCAAAGGTGACATGATGTGGCACATATAGGGTTGAACATGTCTAATTATATATGGTGATTATCGGTTGATGGTCACTCTCACTGAAGATGTGAGTTGCCCTACATAAGTGTGTGTGTACATGTCTCCTTCATCAGCTAGGCATGTGTTTTGTGTCACTGGTTGCACCTCCATGACTTGCTGTTTGCAGTCAGTGTCCTCTGGATATTCCTGTGCAGCACTTGTTTTTGGTGAGGGCTGATGCAGTAGCTTCATCTTGGCGTGGCATTACATTTACGCTCCTGCTATGTCAGCCTTGCATGCCCATTTCCTGATAGTTGTCATGTCAAGAAGCCACTACATCATCAGGGGTGGACTGACCTATAGGACACTCTGGAAATGTCCTGATAGGATTTTGCACCCTGGGCCTTTTTTGTGTGGTATGTCCACATGTTCTCATAGGGAAAGGGTAGGCCTTGATGAAAATGTGTGATATGGGGCCACTTTGAGTATTATTTCCAGGGCCTCTTTTGGTCCCCATTACACTCCGGTCCATGATTCATGGGCATGCAACACACCTTACTCTCATATTACATATAAAAGGATGATCCAGATGACAAGTATGCATGTGGATGATGTGTGAAGTATGCAGTGCATTGCTGTGGAGGTGTGGGTGTGGGAGGTCAACTATATCTTTCTCATGTGTTATGTGTAATGTTGCTGCTGTGTTCCCAAAACATGGTAACGGGGAAGGGTGTATAACCTTACATGATTTTGGTATGTTTATGTGTTCTGTGAGTTTCTACATTGCTTTTTGGAAGATTTGGAGGGCATCCTCATGAATGAACAAGGGACATGTTAGGGTATCAGAGACATGCATGCAGAGGGGATGGGTGGGTAGCTGTTGATTTTCCCCATTGCAGGAGCACATACATAGCAGTGGTGAGACGAGGTGAGCAGGACCAGCAGCCATGGTGGAGAGGAACCCATCACCAAGTTGGCAGTCAGGTGAGCTATTATTGTTGCACTTGATGCATGCAACTCAGGGAAACACATGGTATGGAGACATTGTGAAACGATATATGATAAGTCATTTATAACGTACCTGTACAAAAATGTTTCTAGGCACAACAAGGCAAGGAAGGGAAAGACAAAGGGGAACAAAGCAAACAATCTTATTAGGCCTTGTGTTATTCAGATCGTTCACATGCAAGGGAGAAGGAGAGGAGTAGTGCCAAGGGGAATGAAAGGGAGAGTGTAATAAGCAAAGCTCAAGTAAGTGCTGCCGGGGTGGCCGGTTTTAAGTAAGTGCAAGGAGGCAGGGGACTGCAGAGTTGCAGACACAGTCCCTAGTGCATGGTAGGCCCAGAGGCATTGCATGGGGCTACTGGTCGTGAATGAGCCTGGTCCCCATAAGGTTGAGAGGGAGGCCAGTTTAGTGTAGCAGACAAGAACATCGGCAGGGGAGAGAGGGAGAAAGCAGAAGCGAAAAGGAAGGTCTTGTGTTGCTTCTGGAACCTGAGGTGGTCCTGCTCAAGTTTGCTCAAGTTTGATAGAGGCATGGAGGCTGTTCCAGAGGGAGAAGCACCAGCCGAGGCGAAAGATCTACCCCCACTCTCTGCCTGGAGAAGTGCCTGACCCTCAGAGAGTTGGAGGTGGATAAGTGGAGAGCTCTAGAAGGAAAGTACTTCGGAAGAGAGAGTTGGATGTAGTGTGGTCCTCGACCCAGAAAGTCTTGTGGACAATGCAGAGGGTCTTAAAGCCACAGGGAGCCAGCAGAGAGATTTCAGGGCTGCAGAGATACGATCCCTAGGCTCGATGCCAAGGACAAGTCTTGCAGTCCTTTTCTGGATTAGTTGCAGAGGGCGAAGAGTAGAGGCAGGACGATTTAGAAAGAGGCTGTTGCAGTCTAGAGCCTAGAGAGAATCAGGGCTCTGGAGACAGTGATCTTCTGCGGAAAAGTGAGAAAAGGAAGAATACCTCTGAGGGGGTGCAGCTGGTAGTGGGACTTCTTAGATACATCTGTGATGTGAGGAGAGAAAGAGAGGGTTGATCGAAGATGCCGCCAAGGTTTTTCGCTTCACAGGAAGTCGCAGGTAGAGGGCCCAAGGAGTGCAGCCGGAGTGAAAGAGGGAACACAGGAGCAGGGGTCCCAATGAGAAGGATCTCAGTCCTACTGGTATTCAGGCAAAGATCATTAGAGGCACACCATTCTTGAATCGCAGATATATAATCAGGAATGAATGAGCGAAGAGAGGAGGCTGAGGGGAGCCTCAAGGAGAGCTGAGTGTCATCCACATAACACTGAAAGTTAAGAGAGAAGGTAGTGATGAGATGGGCCAGAGGTGCCAAGTAAATGCTGAAGAACCAGGGTGAAAGGTTAGAGCCCTAGGGAACACCACATGTGGAGTGAGAGTTTGTGGAGAGAAAGGACCCCAGTTGAACCTGGGGGGGTCAATCAGAGGGGAAGGAGGTCCACCAGGTTAGGGCCTGGTCCGTGATGCGCAGGTAGTCACAGAGACAATTGATCAGGATGCTGTCGTTTACAGTGTGGAAAGCAGAGGAAAGATCAAGGAGGATGAGGACAGAAGGAAGGCTAGAGTCCAGATTTGAGAGCAGGTCTTCATGGGTGTTCAGAAGAGCAGTTGCCGTGCTTCTGGCTGCTCTAAAGCCAGACTGATGGCCATGGAGACAGCCGACAGATTTGATATGGAGAGTATGCTGGGAGAAGGCCAGGTTTCCAGGAGTTTGCCCAGGAAAGGAGTGGTAGAGATCGGGTTGTAGTGTGCCAGAGAGAAAGGATCGGCAGAATGCTTCTTCAGGGTAGGGTGCCCAAGGGAGTGTTGTAGGGGGACGGGAATGTTCCAGTGGCAAAAGAGTGATTGCAGAAATCAGCCAAGGCTGGAGCGAGGGTGTCATTGTGGTCCTTGATGGTTCTGGAGGTGCAGGGAGCAGAATGGAGGATGAGAGGGAGAGGCGGCTGGAGAGGGGCTGAGAGTGGTAGAGGGAGAGGAAGATGAGCGAGAGGACAGGATATCGTAGAAATGGGAAGCCAGTGCCTTGCAGAGGGCCTGGGAGGGAACAAGAGTGGTGGAGACTGCAGCAGGATTTGCCAGCTCTGTGCAGATTTTGAATAGTTTGGCCATGATGTTAGAGGCTGCAGAGACGCAGGCTTGGATGTAGGCTCTCTTCATGGACTGCACATAGAGTCTGTGTTGCCTTTGGAGCAGGTGCCAGTTTGTCAGAGAATGCGCCTGTGCCCTCCACTTCCTCTCAGTCACCCGACACTTGCGTTTGAGGGTGGCGATGTCAGAGTCATACCAAGAGTTGCACTTGGGGGTGGGCTTCAAACAAATCCTCATGACAGGGACGAGGACATCAGGAGTGTTAGTGATAGAGAGATGCAAGTTAGAGAGGGCTTTTTCAGAGTTTGAGTCAGTCGCAGGCTTAGGAGGAGACTAGAAAGTAGCAGCTCAAGCCTCCACTGACACACGCTTCATGGGCCGAATGGGGGCCGAATGGCAGAGAAGGTTGGTTGCAATGCTGGGGTTGGCTTCAACTGGGGGACAAAGAGTGTCAGATAGGAAGAGAGAAGGAAGTGGTCAGTTCAAGAGAGATGAGTGGTCAGAGGATTTGAGAGGTGGATGTCAGAGGAGAGGAGAATATCCAGAGTGTGCCCGGCAGTGTGTCAGGCCAGAGGGTAGAATAGAAAGAGAGAGAGACAATTGCAGAGATTGTGAAAGAGCCCAGAGGAGGGGTTACAAGCATCCATATGGATGTTGAGGTCTCCAAGGAGGAGAAGTTGAGAGGTAGAGGCAAGGAGAGAGGAGGAGAGGTCAGCCGACTTGGAGAGGAAAAGGGCAACCTGGCCAGGTGGCCTGTAAGTGGTCACAGTAAGAGAGAGGCCAAGAGGGATAGAGAGCCTGCAGACCAGGCATTCAAAGGAGGAGTAGGCCTGCGTAGGAATGACTGAAGCATAGATCCACCCCGGAAAGATCAGGGCTACTCCACCTCTGGGTTGTTGATTCTGGGTTCAGAGACGATCTTGTAACCATCAGAGAGGAGAGTGTCAAAACTCGTGATAGAGTTGGTGGTTAAACCATGTCTCTGTGAGACCGAGGACACCCAGATCAAGTTCTTTGAGGAGTCAGCAGATGTCAGAGGTGTGTTTGAGAGCAGAGCAAGAGTTGAGAGTAGCGAGGTGGAGCAGATTGCCACATTCTAAAGACTTCTGTGGAGGCATACAGGCAAGAGGTCTACACTGTGGAGGTGCTAGAGGGGCCCGAGAGTGGGCAGAGAAGGAAGAAGGAGATGGCAGAGTAGACAGACAGGATAGAGAGGGTGCCAGAGGGGTGGTGGAGGAATAATGTGGCAGAGTGGCCAGAGACTATGTGGAGGGTGCCAGGTAGGTGGCAGAGGAAGACGGTGGTAGAATGCCCAGAGAAGATGAGGAAGGTGCCAGTGAGGTGGTGGAGAAGCAATGTGGTGGAGGAGCCAGAACAGTGTAGGTAGGAGTAGTAGAAGGAAGGAAGTTGATAAAATGTGGGAAATTTCTATCAACAAGGAGGAGAGGCTGAGGGCCCTAGACCAAGAGAGTGCCATTCAGATAGACATTAATGATGATCTTGGAGGAGTGGAAAGGGGCCAGGAGGACCTCCCACCAAGTGCCACCATTAATGGGAGAGGAGAGAAAAGGGGAGAGAACAGAGACCAAATTGGTGATCCATAGGCCTGGAAAGGGAACGACAAAGAGTATGTTGGTAAGGGTCTGCCTGTCGGAAGCGCTGGTGTAGGTATCAGTGATAGAGGGGTCTGGGTTGGAGACCAGGATGTCCCTTTTGAACTTCATCTTACCAGACATAGTGAGAGGGATAGGATTGGAGATAGAGTAGCAGTTAGAGAAGATGGAAGAAACTGTGAGCACAATAGAGGTTGAGAAGGAGGTAGGGGAATACATGCTTTGAGGGAAGAGAGAAATGCAGAGCCCGGGGGAACACAACTCCAGAAACGCAGTGGGGAGGGGAAGCCGGGGTCACAAAGGAAGACACGGGGGGAGAACAAATAACACACAACAGTGCATGGTACACCTTGCGTGGGGATCTATGGTTGTAGGGAGTCTAAAGAGATCCAGTAACAGTGCCACAGTTAGCAGAATGCAAAGCACCCAGATTCAACTTTTCTAGAAGGGGGAAAAAAGGCTAACTTTTTATTACACACCACAATGCAAAAACACCACGAGTCAACTGACTTCGGAAGTTGCAGCAGGTTGACGGCTGTAGGCTACATGCTGCCACGGTGGTCATGGGCAGACACCACTGGAGCTTTCCTTAGCCTCTGGTCCTTGGCCGAGGGGGTTGTCATGGCAGGGGCTGCCTAGGGTGGCCCACTAAAAGAGCCAAGCAGCCAATCAAAGCACAGTGGGAGGGAGAAGGGATGCAAGGGGAACCACCTTTAATTTTCAAATACCTTGCCTGTAGCACCAGCCTCAACCCAGTACTGACGATGACAAATGGTGCTGGGGATTACGAGGTTTGGAGACCAACAGAAGGCAAACAGGCCAGAGGCCAATCAAAGCACAGTGGGAGGGAGGAGGGATGCAAGTAAAGGAACAGGGGAAAGGGGAGTGGGGGAATACATGCTGCGGCACGGAAAAGTGAACTTTTCCTTTTTTATTTCAAATACCTTGTCTTCAGCACCAACTTCACCCCAGCACCGACAATGACAAATGTGCCAGGGGCTGGGTTTGCAATATCTGGAATTTTGGGCCTGTGGCGTGGAAACTTTATTTATTTATTTTTATTTATTTATTTTTTTCATTTAGTTTATTACAAACTTTTGAAGAAAAAAAAAGAAACAACTTATCAAGAGCAAACTATCATTTGTTGCTACAACACTATAAATTGTAAAAAGTCCTACATTTAACACACTATTCGATTACTTAAAACTCTATTTACCACATTAACTGTTAACGACATAGTCACATGTCAAAGTTAAATTAGACATTTTCCCATTACCCCACTTCAGAAAGTCTGATTTCCAATTGCTTCAAGAATAATGTGAGGGCGATTACAAGTTTCTTATTTGTGCTACAATGCTTCTTGCCCACCATTTTCATTTGTAATTGCGCTTTATGTGATTGATGGTGATAGGATGGCATTTTACTTTTAATGTTTCGTGGCACACACTGTTTGCCAATCCAAGAGAAGAATTTTCAGGGTGTTGTTATGGACAAGCTAGATTAGCCCGGTTGTATCATTGAAGGCCATAAAGGATGTGGCTTTACTATGTGTGCTTCAAAGGGGGTGCACTTTATTGGAGTTGGGTATTAACTAGCTGTGTTTGTCCTGTTCCTGTGCCCTTAAGCTTGCTAAGGGTATGGGTGGTGCCTGTGGATGAGGGCATAGGCACTCCTGCAGATCTAATGCTATGGCTAAAAGTGTGGCAATATTATGCAGGACTCAAAATGGAACAATGATTTTGCATACTGCAGGGGTTGTATATAGCAATACACCACCTGAGTGGTCAAAGGAGAGGAAGCGTGACTTGAGCATAATTAATGTGCGCTCCACTATGCACCTAGTGGCTAAGTGTGCTGCTTTGTAGCATGCCTAACCGGGGATGGCTGGATCCCTGATCAGTGATAGTGGGTCGGCGCTGTGCCCTGCAAAGGACAAAGTGGTTATTAATTACATGTAATGTAATTTCTTATGTCCCTGTGTCATGTGACTGTTTGTGTGTGCGTGATAGTTGATATTCACCCACAAGCCAGATGTTTCCAAAGGTTCCCAATGCAAGGTTCTGGTATACGGAAGAATGCCAGAAGTTGTAGCTATCATGCGTGCATTCTGGGTAATTGGCATTCACATGCATGATGTGTCATTTGGGATCACAGATCACCTACACATTGATGCAATGCCAATGTTTCCTGTTGCGATAGATGCGCTCAGTCTCTCAGGGGGGTTGCAGCACTGCATAGGTGCTGTCAATGGCTTCCAGGATCCAGGGAAAGTGTGCAACTGCAAAGAATTCCTGGCACACTCTCTGCCTTACCTGCAGCGTGGGTGGCATGTAAATCTACCTATGCACACATGCTAAGATCCAGCAAAAAACCTGGTGGAAGCACCTTGATTGTGTGGCTGTGATATACCCCCAACAATGGCTGTGGTATGCTGGAATGATCGAGCGGCCAGGAGGTGTAAGGCTGATAGCACTTTGCCCAGAGGTGTCACGGCCTGTGAGCACTTGGTGGGTAATACCAGGTTATTCGTCCACTCGCTGACCAGGTCTAGGATGAAATTGCGATGGAAGTGGTATCTTCCATGCACCTCCTCATCTGGCAAACCAATTATTGTTGTTTGTGGATGGAGGATTCTGGCCCTTCTCCTTCTCCTTAGCATACTTTCATGTAGTAAAATCAGTGCTAGTCATGCAGTATCTGGCATTGTGGCAATCGTCTGTTCATTTGGTTTGCATTGTGCTATTTATGTGTGGGCTTTCATTGCGCTGTGTGATTTGTGATGGGTGGTGGTGTGTTTGTACTCCGTTGGAGTCAAAGCGATAGCACAATTGTTTCAGTGAATAGGGTTTACTTAGCATTTGGTGGGGCGTGTTGGTTGTTTGCACAGTGCCTCCCACCTCAATTCCATGTTCTTCCTCATTTCCCTCCTTTAATGAGGATTCTTCATGTTCCGCCCACTATTGTGTTCTTTGCACTGGCCCTTCTCAGGCGTTGCATTCAGTATTGCACAGAGCGCTCCTACACAGTGCAAGGACCAGAGCAAAGTCTGATCTGTGAATCAGAAAAACACATTTAGCGCAGCTAAAAGTGTACATTTGCAGATCAAAGTCACTTTGCGCCATGCTAAACATTTTGTAAAATAGGCCTTACAAGTCTTTGAACATTGAGATTTTTTGTGTTGATGAAATACAAGTGATAAAAAGTGATATATTAACATTTCTGTTTAGATCAACCAAAAAATGGGACTCATTACGAGTTTTGCAGTATTCCGGCAGTAAGTCTGCTGGAATACCACCAAATTGAATTATCGTTACCACCACATGTTCCCGTGGGTTTACCACGGGATAACAAGGGGTGGTAAGGTGGTGTTAGTCCCCATTTATAGGACTCAATCTGGGATTTTTGCTGTCATTTCCACCAGTGGTAATTTCATCGATTTCTGGAGGATTCAGTGGAGGATTTACCTTTAGAGGTAAAAACTCTGCTTTTTCCCAAAAATCATCGGAATTACCACTCGGTCATTCCACCAGTGCGGAATTGTAATTGGTGGTGTCAGAAAAGTTGCAGTAATGGAATTACGGCCACTTTTTTTCCTGCATGTCCAGCCTCGCATGTCTAATCAATAAAATAATCAAGAGAAACGGTTCTATGCATCAAAAGTGTGAGTTAACCAATTATTGTCAAAAGAGAACTGCATATAAAGTGATAAGGCTTAGACAATCCAATAGTCTTCTTAATGGAGTGTGAATGTAAAGTGGCGGCTGGTAGTTTACGGCAGAGGTGCAAAAACGTCCTTTGGGCATAACTGCTGAACCCATATGCATGCATTAGTAATGGCCGAACCCCAAACCCTCACCCACAATGATAGGCTCACAACGTGTATCAAGTGTTGACAATAAAAGGCCGTAGGATTTTATTGTACTGATATGGGTTATGGCAATAACAATATCACATATCATAATGGTATCATACTTTTGGGCACCGGGTCCTGAGGTTACCCCCTCGGACCCGTGCCGCCTTCTTGTGTCCCACGACTTGTTGTGGGCACCGTACAGCGCCTTGTACTTCTTTTTGCTCTTCTCCCCTTTTTGTAGGGTGGGCGGGTTCTGTGGTAAAGAAGCAAGAAGATTTGGAAGACACTGAGTAAACAGTGAACCTTCTGTTTGCTTGGGTCCCCGTTCAGGGTCCACAAACAGATTGTGTCTTCTCTGAGCATGCTGCTCTCAGTTATAGGACCCAGGGAGGCCCTGGGTCTTTGTTGTGTGTATGTGATGGGGGCTGCTGTTGTCGCAGCCCCCGGCCGGATAGCCGACTGTCTGACCCCCTGGTGGGGGCAGATCTTTGAACCTGGGCCCTGCCTGATGGTTGTTTTCCTTATGGTGCTTAGCACCTTGCTGTTTGGAGGAAGGGTGCGATGACTGTTCGCACCTTACCCTTCCGTGGCTTTTGAGCTGCCGAGACTGCGTCTCTCCGTAGCTGGGGGGGGGAGAGGAGCAGGTGCGGGGAGGCTGGGGCTGCCCCTCTCCCAGCTGCCGATGGTAACAGCAGTTACCCTGCCTCGCTTTTGGGATGCCCATGCAGCATTGCCCAGAGCAGGTTGCTGATCGCCAAGCATTGTGCAGGCACAAGCACTCAGCAGCAGTTCCAGATTCAGCATGCTGCGGGAATCGTAAATGCACAACTAATTCTGGACTTCCCCAAGCAGCCGTGATATGGTCAGTCATGGTGCGCAGGTGCTGGGGCGTGTCCCATGCCACGAATATTTCATTGTATGTGTTCTATGAAGCCTAGCTATTGCAAAGCCCCAGCTAAAAGTTGGTGGAGAGATGGTATAACGCAAGACGAGGATTTGGTAATGACTCCGCTTGCCAAACTAGCATCTACACAATAAAAACATGTGCATGCCGAGAAAAATACTGCAAGTGTTACTTCATCCGCATGCAAGAATTTTCCAACACCACATAGTGGCTTTCAGCATGGGAGGAGCGACATCCCCACCCTTCACGGGAAATGTGGTGTCCATGCATTCATCTAGTAATTTCACCCTGGGTGTTGGAGAGGGGCCATTACACCGATTCTGTTCTACCTGATTTAGTAGTAGATAATCACTGTGCCGATTAGGGAATCATTTACTCATGTGTTTGTTTGAATAATGAGGGCTTCCCCCCATTTGCTTTGGAAATGGCCCACATGAAAGTCCTTTGCAATGAGTGAGCGAAAAGGTGTTGAACTTGCATTGTTTATGAGAGAAATTGTTGCACAAAGAAAGGCAGGTTTTTCTGTCATAGGAAACTGTAATGGAGTGGGATTTCCTCCAGGGAACGTTCATTAATATCAGCACAGAAATGGTGGTGCAAAAGCCATTCCGGCCAAGCAATGGAAGAAAGGCCATGCTTCAGTGAAAATGCACACTTTTTTACTTTTACCTCATTGTAACTCATAGCATATGCGGCCAATTGACCTCATAGGTCAATACAGAATGGTATTAGCACTAGAGCAAACTTTGCCCTGATGCAAAAATGCATCACAAATGTATATTTTTAGCACTAGGGCAATTTTAGCCCTGGTGCTCTCAATATGCCAAACTGTACTTGTCGAGGTGCAATTTTTGTTTTAATGTGTCCCAGTGTTTTTAAAAGCAGGGCAAACTTTGCCCTAGTGCTAATACCGTGCAAACTTTACACTTGCATCGGTGCAAAGTTTCTGTTATCTGGCCCTAGATGTGCTATAGTGTGCAGTTATGTATACTCCAGCCATCTTGCTCGTCAGTTTCACCCAATCCTATGGATCTGCAAAAATTACGATCAAGGTTCACAGGCACGTTACCCCAATAAATATTCTCCTTCACATGGGTGACTTGCTTCTGTGGCCTTTATACGACCTTACCAGTGGCTTTTTATATTTGTAATGTTTGCTGAACCCATGGGCCGGTCTCAGTTTCAGTGCCTTTCCCATTTGGGTACTGGAGTATATAATATCAGAAGCTGGCCCCTCACTAATTCTAGCAATTATGCATAGACAAGTACTCAAGCAACTCTTACCCGCTGACTGTAGAGGGACACCATAAAGTGGCAATTCAAGCTCTACCAGCTCCAACAGCAAGCGCGCCCTTTGAGTGGGCTTTGCTGCGGCTTCACCGGTCAAAGCCTTTCAACAGCTAGGCTACTGCTAACTCCTCCTTCCACTCAGTGGGGCACCCAGGACGACGGAGGACAGTGCGGCGGTACAGCACCAACAGCAGGCACGCCCTATAAAACATTGTCTGTGAACATTGTGACATGTGTACTTTGGACATCCATGTACAAATGGATGCGAACAGCAATGTAGCATCAACATACACATAGGGCCTGATTCATGGAATTTTTTGCACGGTGCAAATTGGCTTTGCTCTGCTGAAAACTGACTTTGCACTGCCGACACAAACACTCATTCATGGAACTGTGCAAAGTATATTTTTGCAGTGCAAAGTCAATGCAAAGTCCTTTTTGCAGTACAAACCGATTTTGCACTGCAAAAAAACACTTTTGGAATACAATTAATTTAAATATGGTTAAATGAAGGTAACAATTTCTAAAGTGCATCATACAAGCTCAGCTGCATCCAACTGTAAAGAATCTAAAAAGCCAATTGCTGCAAGCACTATTGAGATAGCTCTAACGGACAAACAATAGTGCCATATAGTCTCATGTTCACTCAAAACACACACATTTAGATGCCTCTTAAAATAAACTGATCTTCTGCCATGCAGCACTACACAAGATATCATTAGATGTTTTGATGTTCCTAGTTCCGTCTCGTCTTTTCAGAATCAACACTATCCCATGGTAGGCTGCAACTGCCCATATTGTACTAAGAGTTCCATGGTTTGAAATAGATTCCAACGGAATCGGAAGTAACCACATCTGATTTTTCTATCAGGATGTATGGCCAAGAAAGCGGTGAGAATATCCACCTTTTTATAATCCCCACTGAAATAACTCATATGTGTGCAAACTGCCAATGATAGAAGACCAGTCATAACAATATAAATACAATTTCACTTTGTCCAGATTGGCAGTCAATTCATTATCTGAAGATCCAATAGTTTCCAACAGATCAGCACAGAATGTGCAAGAATCATTTGCACATTTATCCCCTTTGCTAACCAAAATTGATCATACATCTAAAGACAACAAATTATGTTTCGGAATTAAAATGTTATATAAAAGACTTAAAAATGTCCACAAAACCCTGGAATATATTCCAAGCTCGTACCTAATCACAGAGATTGGAACACTTTTGGGAAGTCGCAGAATCATTCTCCAAATCATAATTTCCAGAACTGGTAAAAAAATCAGTGAACCATATTGCCATAGTTTCACACCCATATAAAATGTTATAGATGATCTTTACCTCGTAAAACTTTAATGCAGGGATCAAAGTACATTTTCCAAACTTCAAATCCACTGTACACATCTGGTTCAACAGTTGTGTCGTCTGCATTTTTAACCAATCCTTGATGTATTGTTTTTGCTGCTTAGCTATAATAGGTAAACCCAAATAAACAAATTGATCGAGCAGTTTTATAGGTAGAGCATCAATACAGTAACACTCTGTAATGGTTTTAGGAGAAAACATCAGGATGATATACTCTGTATACCACCTATTGTTTATTCACACATGCAGATAGGCTGTACCTATTAGAAGAACACCTTGTCCCTCTCTCTCGGAATCTTGCCCTAGGCTCGAGGTGTTGCACCGCCTATCGAACGTGGGCCGTGCGTGGTACCGTTTTCTGTCCGTCGCAATCTTGCTTGTGGAGGTGTGCAGCACCGCTCGAGTGTGCGGATAAGAGCATTATCTGCACAATCGAGCGGCGCAGCACACCCGACAAGCAAAATCGCAACGGACAGGAAACGCTACCCTGCCAAGCTAGCGAAATCATCAGTTGGGGCACTGCTACTTCGTGCATTTGCATGTTAACAGTGAGGCTCCAGCCACGCACGGCCCAAGTTCTTGGACACGACTACACCGCAGTGGGCACCAACAGAAACTGAAGAAGGAACAAGGACCTCTACATTCTATTTCAGTTGTTTTCATCCTGATGAAGATGACCAAAGTGCTAATGGTTTATGAAACCGGTCGACCTTTTTAGGCATAAGCAGGACTTATGTCATAAATGATCTGTGAATCTGAATCATAGTTACAGACATCCTAATCTTTAGGTGACCTGATTTAGTGATCAGGTTGTTCCCCACCCCTCTAGATTTACTATTTGCATTAATTACACTACACTATTTAGGATCCCATTTTTAATGTTTTTAAATAATAGTATAAGGTTACTTGAGATATTTCTCAGCTGGAAAGATCCTGGTTAATAAACAAGTTATTCCACCACTTCCCAGCAGTTATGTACTCAAGTACGAGACATTATCTAATTGTGAATGTCTACGAGTTAGTGAGCTAATATCCTGTACTTGGTGTTTTTTAGCTAAACATTTGTTAGAATAGGGACAGCTTCTCTACCCTATCCCTGTTAGATTGGCGGTGGAACACCTCGAGCCTAGGGCAAGATTCCGAGAGATAGGGAAAATGTGTTCTTCTAATAGGGACAGCCTATCTGCATGTGTGAGTAAACAATAGGCGGTATACAGAGTATATTATCCTGATGTTTTCTCCTAAAACCATTACGGAGTGTTACTATGCCGTTTCTTCAACGGTAGGAATGAAAAATAGACCAGAGGGGCGTGGCTTGCACGCATGCCGTAAAGACAAGCTCCCGTGGAGCTCCATCCGAGATCCTTCCATACGGACATAATATCGCTTTATTAATCCTGAGAACCGAAAATTGCCTGCAGATTATTTAAGGGAAACCACTTCCCGACACTCGACCTGACTTTTGGGCCGAACCGGAACGACGAAGGAAGAAAACGCGAAGCCTAAACTCCAGCCCCTGGGACCTGCAAGATGGCGCCGCCCGAGACGAGCTGAGACGGACGCGGCGGCCGGCCCAGCTCACCTTGCGGACCCCCACTGCAGAGAACGCACTCCTGCGCAGCGGTCGATGAACCAGGCCATTCGGTCCCCAGCCCCACCTAGACTCCGGCTGCTGTGAAAAGTCGCTGGTGCTGAGGCCGATCCCCCGCGACTGCAGAGCTGAAATACAGTACGAAATACCGCGAACGCCGGAAAGCCCTGCGTCGCGGACGAGCGAGACAACGCAGCCACTGCGAGGCAGGAGCAGACTGGAAGAGGTGAGAACGCGGGTGGTGGATCGGACCACTCGTTCGCTCGGGCCCCGATTGCTGTGGGGAGCCACGGGGTCTGGGACGGAGCGGGAATAACACACAGCACAGTACACGCGCCTCGGAGCGGTGCCTGGAGAGTCGGACCACTTGAAACCCGGACACCGGTCACGGAGAGAATCCGCGTCGGAGACTGATCCCCTGCGAGTGCAGTAAGACAGTCAGCACGAAGTATTGAGGAGGCCTGCGAAGCCTGGAGGGCACACACAGAAACAGGTGAGGAGGGTTACCGGAGGGCTCCCCCCATACTGAATATTGCCCAAACTGAGGGCACGAAAGTGAAGACGAGCCTGTCATCTTTGACTAACTCCTGAGCGGGGTGCCCCCCCGGACAAAGCCCCCTGAGGTGACGGGGGTTCTCTAAGGTCTTCAGAAGAGCGGCCCACTACTCCACCACTCGGGGGGAGGGGAAGCTTCAGAGTGAGCAGAAACCTCACAAAGTCCGACTTATAAGCGGAGAGGCAACACCAACCCGCTGATGTTACCTGCCTACAGACCCAGACAGGTCCATGGGAAATCGCCTCTGAAACAACCCTAGTCCGCAGTCTCTGGTAAAAAGTTCTAAGATTGACCCAGGAGAAGCTCGTTGCAGGAAATAGCAGCGGAACTGGGGCTGAATCCCTGGGACCAACGATCTTCTGAAGCCCACACGAAAACACGCAGCTGGGGTCAAAGGACAGACCCGCATTCGGCTGGGACCAGAACCTACAGACCTTATATCAGGGGATGTCTCCCCCCAGGAGTAAACCGAAGTTGGTCACGATGGACTCCTTCACGACAGCCAGACCTCAAAGGCCATCACAAATAGATCAGGAACCCCCTGCAGAAATGCCCCAGCAAGAGGAGGACCTCAAACATGCGCAAGTCCTACAAGCAATAGCTTCCCTCCGCACATCACTTGAAGGAAGTCTAGAAGAGGTGAAATCAGATATACAACTCATGCGCCAGGGCGCCCGCAATCTAACGGAAAGGGTCACGGCGACGGAAACGGCACTACAAGAAAACATCGTGGACACCCAAGATCTAAAGATAACGGTCCGAGATCTGGAACAGAAAGTGGCAAGACTGGAGGCCCGTTCCGAAGACGCCGAAGGACGAGCCCGCCGTAATAACATTCGAATACTGGGGGTCCCTGAGGACCTAGAAGGCCCAGACCCAACGGCCTTTATCGAGACTTTGCTGCAACAGGAAATAGGGCCCGGAAATCTCTCCCAGGGGTTCTCCGTAGAAAGGGCCCACAGATCTCTCCAAAAACATCCCCCGCCCAGATCTCACCCACGCCCAATTATAGCCAAAATTCTAAACTTCCGGGACCGGGAAACTATACTACGGTACTCCAGAGAAGGTGGGGAGATAAAGAGGAATGACTCGACAATAGTTGTATACCCTGACTACACCCCTGCAGTGCAACGAGCGAGAAACTCATACATTCCGATAAAAGCTCGGCTAAGGAAACTCAACTTAAAATACATGCTGCTCTATCTGTCCCGCCTTAAGATTCTCTACAAATGAAAGGCGACCTTCCTGGAGACCCCAGCTGCAGCCAACATGTGGCTCGAACATAACAACCTGGCCGACGACAAGGAGGAACCACCAAATTCAGTCTGAGGTTGACCACGTACCTCCTGGTGAGAGCAGGAAGTGGGCTACCCCTTGAAGGGGGGACAGGAAAAAACGAACCGCAGACAAACACAATTTGAAGTATAGGCTGCTCTACCCATCATGCCTCAAGGTTCACTATAAAGGAAAGGTGATATTCCTGGAAAACCCAGCCGCAGCCAACATATGGCTTGAACATAATAACCTGGCAGACGACAAGGAAGAACTACTGAACTCAGACCGGGGTGAAATAAAAACACCTCCCGTATCAATGTAGGAAAAGGGCCATCCCTCCTAAAATGAATAAAATAGATTGTGGGCAAACGCACCACAACAAAGTCCTAATGCAAATCAAGCTATACCGGACGAGAGCTCGAAGGAACACACAAGAGACAGCAAGCAACCAACCCCACCGCAAGCTGTGTAAGCAATCTGCTCACACACACCCTAATCCGGAAGGCCAGGAGTGGCCTGGACGGCTTGGGATCCCCTGAGCGCTGCAAGTTAAAAGCAACTGCTAGGGACAGTTCGAGTTGTTTTGTTTTGGTTTGGTTTTTTCCCCATTCAATACAATGGGAGTTACCCAAGTTAAGAAATCTCCAACAAGTGAAAAAGTGAAAGCCGAGAAAGGCGGGTGCCGGGGGGGGGGCGGTGATGGGGCGAAAGGGCGAGGGTCATCAGTGGTTGCCGGACTAAAGAAGAAGTAACCCACCTGCTCCGATATGTCAACTACCGCTAAAATAAACATAATGACCTGGAATGTGAGGGGCATGGGATCTTACTTACGTCGGAATAGAATCAAGTCCTATCTGAACAGAAAAAGAGTGCAAATTGCACTGTTACAGGAGACACACTGCACGGCGGATTCCCTGGCACGACTGGAAGAGCACTGGGGTGGGCAAGGTGCTGGTACCAAGTATTCCAAATATGCAAGAGGCGTATACACTTGGATCCACCCACACCTCCCATTCCAGTTAATCAAGTCTGAGACGGACCCTGAAGGCAGGTTCGTAATAATCTGGGGCCGGTTGGAACAGGAAGAAATATGCATAGTAAACTCCTATCTCCCCAATACCAACATTCCAGCACACTTAAACTCCATGTATGCCAAAATTGCACCATATAGGCATGGTATCTTTCTCTGGGGAGGGGATTTCAATTGTGTCCATGACCCGAAACTTGACAGGTCCTTTCCACATCCAAAGGGTCCCTCGGCTGCAACAATAGCCCTGTCCCTATTAATCGACAGGCTACACCTAGCTGACACCTGGAGAGAATGTCACCCGGACACCCGAGGTTACTCTTATTTCTCCTCTCCACACGGTCTCCACACGAGACTAGATTATGTTTTCGTAGGCAAAGAACACCTGTCACAAGTAGCAGAGGCACAACACCTAGGAAGAACCATATCTGTCCACGTGCCACTTCTATTGGAATGGAACCATGCTGGCCCCAAACCCCCCATCCCAATGTGGAGAATGCCGATAGATGCTCTGGGTGACCCGACGTTCAGGGAAGAGCTACATGAATTCATAGATAGTTTCATTGAGAGAAACACTGGAAGTGTTGATCACTTGAGCACGATGTGGGATGCCCTAAAAGTAGTGGTGAGAGGGGAAATCATAGCAAAGGCAGGGGGCATTAGAAAACACTTAAAGGGTGAATTGGACCGATGGGAGCAACAGATAGAGAATCTTGAGGCAGCCCTGGTAGATATGGCTCAAAGAGAAGACAACCTCAAAGAAGTTAGAATGAAATGTGCTTCAGCATGGGATAGGCTGGCCAAATTTGACTATGCCACCAAAACTAACAGAATACACACAGAAGAAGATAAGCCAGGCAGAATGCTGGCCTGGCTCTGCAAGAAAGAACACCCCAGACACACAACCACCAGGATACAGACTGAAGACGGAGAAGTAGTGCAGACACAACAAGACATAAACGATACCTTCAGGGGTTTTTACGAACATCTATACTCCCATAGTGATCAGGTTCCCCTAGAGCAAATCATGGACACCCTGGAGGAGATAGGGCTCCCCAAGATGTCCCCCGAACAATCTGAGACCCTAGACGCAGATATCACAACTGAAGATATCACAGAGGCAATTAGGTCACTAGCCACTGGTAAAACCCCAGGGAGTGATGGGCTACCCACTGAGTTCTACAAAGCTTACGAATCTACCTTAACACCCCTATTGCACGAGGTCTTCCAAGAAGCACATGAGAGAGGGATCTTACCCGGCTCTATGAGAGAGACCCTTTTGATCCCGATCATTAAGCCCAATAAACCCCCTGATAAATGCGACTCTTACCGACCAATAGCCATGCTCAACTATGACGTGAAAATATTGACAACAGTTTTAGCAAACAGATTGGCCAGAATCATAGGGGATGTAATACACGAGGATCAGTGCGGCTTCATACCGGGCCGGAACACGACCCTGAACCTACGCCGAGTGCAGCATGTTATTGCACAAACTGAAGCTAACTCGGAGGCGTACGCACTGCTCTCTCTTGATGCCATTAAGGCGTTCGATACGATATTCTGGGAGTGGTTGGTGGCGGTCCTAGAAGGGTTTGGCTTCGGCCCGGGGTTCATTAGGTGGATCAAGATACTATACACGAAACCTAGGGCCAGAGTAAAAACTGGAAAACACATATCTGAGGTCTGGAACATATGCAGGGGCACCAGACAGGGATGCCCCCTCTCCCCCTTGCTCTATATACTAGGTCTAGAACCCATTGCCATCTACTTCCGAAAACAGTTCTTTGATGCTGGGATCCGGCTGGGAGGAATAGACCACATTATCTCTCTCTATGCAGATGATGTGCTATTGTACGTCAGAGATCCACACAACAACGTGCCCACTATGCTGGACGTTCTAGATAATTTTGCAAGGGTTTCAGGCATACAGTTCAGCAGAGCAAAGTCCTGCCTCTTCCCTCTAGCAGGCCTTAAGGAAATAGATGTGACAGAACTTCCCTCGGTGGGAATACAGTGGGAGAGGTCCTCGTTTAAATACCTAGGGATACACATAATGCACTCCCCTGAACTGATGCACGAATACAACACCAAAGCTGCACTTCCCGTCCTGAGAAAATCCATGAACTTCTGGGCAAAACTTCCCCTGTCCATGATGGGCAGGGCATCAATAATTAAAATGATTGTCCTTCCCAGATTCTTGTATGGGTTCCAGAATGTACACTTCCACATCAAAGTGCCCTTCTTCCGACTATTAGAAAAGATGCTTAGGGACTTCCTGTGGGGGAAAGGAAGACGCAAAATAGCACTCGCCACTTTGGCACTACCATAGACCCAGGGGGGAATCCAACTCCCAAACTTTGAAAAATACTATTCGGCAGCACAGCTCAGCTTCATCACCAAATGGCTAGCAGATGATGCCACATCTGAAACGCCACTCTTGCAGCCCCTGATTTCCCCGTTATGTATGAGAGAACTCACCTGGGCCCCCACCCACCTGACAAGAGATGGCCCCCTCATGGCCACCTTGGGACGGAAAATTTGGCACAGGACGGAAACCCTCGCCCATGCAAAGCACCAGTACTGCCAGGACATACCACTGATCTCGGACCTATACAGATCCCCTGATGATCTACAGCACCTCAGATATTGGGAAAAAAAAGGGATATATTCATGGGGAGACCTATATACAGAAGGGGTGTTTAAAGAATTTGAAATGCTCCAGGAAGAAAATGGTGTCCACACAGGCCAGTTTCTTTGGTATCAAAGGATAAGAATCACAGCGCGAACCAAGTGGGAAACATGGCCAGAGGAACCAGAGTCGAACCCCCTGATCACATTACTGTATGCCTTGGGAGAGGGCTGGAGGCCGGTGTCTCAAATCTACAGCCAACTGAATGACATCCCCAACCCCCGCAGTGCAGATTTGAAAGCCAGATGGGAGGCAGATAAGGGCCTGGAAATGACTGATGGAGAATGGGGGAGGGCTCTGACATACCCTAAAACTGTCTCCAGAAACCACAGATTCAGACAAATACAACTGAACATACTACACCGGACATATTTAACTCCATCCAGGTTGGCAAAACTCAACAATGCACGGCACTCCAACTGTACATGGTGCGGGATGGACAATGCAGGCTTGATTCACGTGTTCTGGTTATGTGCCAGGTCGCAGTCCCTGTGGACCGCCAAACACCAGACAAGCGACAACCTGGGGTTGACTAGATACAAATGGACTCCTGCGGAGTGCATACTGGGCACATACCCCAGACCGGCCAAACTTAAGCACCTCACCAAACTAATGGATATTATGTGCATACTGGCAAAGAGGACTATTGCAATGTCCTGGAGAAAAACAGCTGGGCCCCAACAGAAAATTTGGCACAGGGAACTAAAACGCTTGGTACAAGCGGAAACGAAGGCCTGGGAAGACAGTATGGCCAGATCTACGGACGCCTCGAGTACGACCCTAATGGCCTGGAAAGAACTTACAGACCCCCTGTTCTACCCCTCTGATGACAAACCCCCATGAACCAGGCTAGATCCACTGAAAGCGGTCCTAGGAACCAAACTGGAAGTGCCTGCGACCAACTGGCCGCAACCTCACTGGACCATTGCCGGCGCAGGGCCCCTTTCCCCCCCACCCCTGTGCGGCCTGGCCCCCCCTGAACTGCTAAACAACTCTGGCTTACCTAGAAAACACTTGGAGACAGTTAATGTTGTAAAGTTGAACTGTTATTGTTTTTTAAGCTGCAACGTGCTTCATCCTCTAATTGTAGACGCATTTACTGCCTTGTGATTGTAACAAACATTAAATGCCAATAAAGAAATTTAAAAATAAATGAAAAATAGACCAACTGGTCTTTAGCAATACCCTTTGTGTTAGAGCATCAATACACCATTTAAATTTAGGGGGATTCATATGCACTGAACATCACATTACCATAGATATATCTGGGTTGACATTGAAATTATAATACTTTGTGAAATGAGAAAATACAGAAATCAGATGCTGAAAGCCTAAATGTGTGCAGTCAAATAAAAGAAAGTTGTCTTCGTATGCCAACCAAATAACCTTCAGATTACCTATTTTATGCTTGGCAAATTAAGTGGGAGATAAGCTATCGCCAATACGTGACACATAGATGTTAAATAGGCATGCAACACTGCCTAAGCCCTCTAAATGTGTTGATCCTACGGGATAAGTCTCCCTGCTGGTCCCATCTTATTTTTACATTTGATCCTTCGTATAGGTCAATTATGAGACGTAATGCCTTTCCAGAATAGTCAATTCCTCTAATTTCATCCACAAAAGACCGCTATTGACCGCTTCAAAGACAGACAAGCGGTCTATTGTTGCAAGGAAAACAGTTATTGGAGGATAGCTCAGGGGCAACGTGCTCGCCTTGGATGCAAGATGACACGGAGCAACACAGGTTCGATCCCTAGGTCCACGCTTAGAAACCTCTGGTTATTAAGCACGTTATAAATAACCTATCATATCATATCATACTTAGTGGACCATGCTTGGCTCATAGTACATTTTAAGAAAAGGCTGTTTAATGATGTGCCCAAATATTTACGAAAACCGGTCTGCCATTTAGATATCCTGCCACTCTCGGTTTGCCACTCCTGCAAGTGTTCCAAAAGCAAGGTTGCAAAGACCTTGCAGTCGGCATCCAACATGGTTATAGGAATATAGTTATAGTCCAATTGCAACCCTTTTGTGAAGATTGGCAGGATTTAGGCGGTAGACCAAGACTGATGGAACCAGCAGGTTGAATCAATGTGGGCAAATAAAATTGCCAAAATGTCTACCCAGATCTGTGGCGACCCTTTAAATAATAAATTGGACAGTTTGTTGGGTCTTGGAGCACGAGAAGCATTTTTTTAAATGATCTCTTCTATTACACCAGAATTCACTGTTAACTTCCAAGTAGTATTGTGCAAGTTAAATATCTTGCTGATACTGGCAACTTGGCTTTTTGGCAGTGCAAATATGGTTTTATAATGTGTAACTCGAGTTTATTCTGTAATAGGGTTGTGTTGACTAATATAGTTAATATTTCCTTGATCATTTATTACTCATCAAAATGTCTGTGAGTTTTTATTAGACAGGATTTTAAGCATGTGCCCAGCTTCTCTTTGAGACTTCAGTGCTCAAATAGCCCTCATCCAATTCTTGTATGCCAGCTTTATTTTGTGTATGTTATTATGTTTTAGTAGCAAGGGATATGTCTGGCATCTCTTTATAGCTCTTATCTCCGCTCTCATGATTATTTTCCACTTTGCAACCTCACCATCATAGAGATGCACATGTTACCTTCTCAATTTGCTCATGAAGAGACTATAATCTATAAGATCTTTAATAGAGTCCTCAACAGTTTCCACTGACCAAGAAGAATTTTGTCAATCAAATGTTGTCAAATTAATTTATTCTGCAACATTTGTATTCACCCGATGAACTGTCTGGGGATTCCAACTCACTGTATTTCCAGCGGACTTAACCTGTAGGCCACCTATAATTTGTTCTTGCCCTTCACGGGCAGCTCCTCCAATTCGAAATAGGTCCAACAAGGTATGTGTTCTTCACATATAATTAATAGGGCTAGCCCGCAGGCAGTATACAGGAGGAAACTGGTATATCTGGTGAATGTTCCAAAAATGAGAAGACCGCATAGGGAGTCTTGTGAAGCACTACAAAATGGAATTACTAACTAGTTGAGGGCGAAAAGAGGAAGCTACTCAATCATCAGAGAATATATAATAAGGTGTGAATGCATACCAAGACCAGGCAAAGCAGACACAGACTATATATCAGCTGTGATGATACAGATGAGGTGGTAGGAGGCCTTCTTTCAATTGATTTAAGAGCGTTTCCCCCCTAGCAACTTGAGAATACCTGAGAATACAGAAAAGATCTGCACCTCGCCCCTGCACAGAAAACTCTAATTACAGTCTTGCCCCTATCCAATTATCAAGTGTGAAGGCATCATGAGTCAGACACAGACAACAAGTTCAAGTTTTTGTTAACAACACCTTTATTCACCTGAAATGGCAGGGTGGATGAATTACTAACATGCCCTAAGCTAGGGTGGGATTTCCCTACCTAAAGAAAACGAAGGATAGTCTTATGTCAGAAGTCCAAAGTAAAACATCTGTCCATGTCCAAAACCTGTACTTGCCCTCACAACTAACTGCATACAATTTATAGAGATGGCAGAATCAATTAAAAGGATTAGTGCTCAAAGTAAAGTTCAGACCTTCTTTCAGCTGTCTGGCTTGTGGTCAGATTCCCTTCCCCAAATTCGAGGTAATGCATCAAATGCAGTGGTTTTCCTTAACAAGTTCAAGAAAGTTAATCAAATGCCAGGGCTCCCTTCCCCAAGAGTTCAAATCTTTTGGTTCTCAAACAAAAAAAGTTAAATCCTTCCATTATTCAACACAACACTTGTTTCCGGTATCACAACACAGTCTTTACACAACACAAGTTTATATATGGGTGCGTTTAATGACTTTTCCATTCAGTTGTCAGACCACATGGTCCACCCATTACAGGTCACGCAACTGGTACCCTTTCTTGACTGCTTTTCCTTCATGACCAGTCCACTGCTTCGCCTCACCAAAAAGGTTTGCCTCAGACACATGTCCCACTTTCCTGGCACAATATTGTAGCTCAGTTGCAGGGGTTACACCTCCTTATATTTCTTTGGCTCTTGCCAATGCTTTTTTACAAAGTTATTTGCACCAATGTTGGATTTCTTATATCCTGCATTAAACTCCTTATGCTCTCGTGGCTTTGCTAGCACTTGTTTTCAGTTAATGCAGTTCCTTATATTCACATGATTCAAAACATTCAGGAAAATTCACAATTCCATCTTTCATCCCTTTCAATATGTCTAGGGTTTCTAACTTGTTTTCAATTTGAGTGGTATTCAAAATGTGCGATAATTTGCTTTTAATTCGCTCAATATTCAAAAATGAACTTTATCTTGCTTTCAATAGGGTAATTATTCAAAAGGTATTGTAACTTGCTCCAGCTTCTTCTTCTGTTGCTCCTTGCTGCAAAAACTCTACATTGCTTCCTGGGCCTCCAGGGCTCCTTCTGCCACGCCGCTTCACCAGAGAGGACTCCCCGCATGCAGTTGTCCACGCTCCCACAGCTGATCATGCTACAGCCGACGACTATTTTTGCTTCGCTTCAACGTTTTAAAGTTACCGGCTCTATTGTTATTACACAAAAGACTAGACCGCTCACCAGCAAAGTGGAGGTCCCTTGCTGCTCTTGTTGTTCTCCTCCTCATCCCAGTAAATATTTGGAGCTCATGTTCGCTCATATTCAGAAAATGAGGATGTATTGGTGTAGTTGTCCTCTTCCTTGTCCCGGTATCAGATTGATGCCATTTGGGGGATATTATAGGGCAGTCATGAAAAAATGGCTCAGAATAACCTATTAAGGTTTGTGGGATGGAGGGTTTGTGATGAAGGAGAAATGGGGGATACCATGTCTGGCCAGAAGATGCGCTGTCCCCACTCCCCAAGTTTCCTTCACCCAGGTGATCCTCCCTCACATATCCACCCCCAGAGTCAGGATCCAAAAGCGATGGCCTTTCTCGGTGTGCCTGAGCAGAGGATAGCAGGGGAAAAGTGAGGACGCCCTAAGGTTCCTCACAAAAGACAAACCTATAAACAGCTCCCTGTTCATCTAAAAGTGGGGAATGATTCACCATGGGAGATGACTGTGGCTGGGGTAGCCCAAGGGGAAGAAAAGTTGGGAGGAGTAGAAGTCAATCTGCAGGGTAAACATTATGACATAACCTTGAGGACTACCACCCCTTCTAGCCCCAAGGGTAGAAAGCAAGACATTGTCATTGGGACTATATAGATGAATTCCCTGTACTAGAGGTGCATATTCTAACTTGGAACATTGTGGAGTGGGTAAAAATGTGGTAAACACTCACTGGATGTAGTTTATTAGATCTCATCAGATCATTTGTCTTCAAGAGACCTGGACAATGAAAGCAGTGGATATTCAGTGGTATGCAAAATATAGTGTCCCAGCAAGTAAAGGTGCAGAAGCTAGGCCGAGGAAGGGGCTGAAAGTCTGGATAGATTCCTTATTAAAGTTGGCAATCGTCATGCCACACATAGTGAATAAAGGTAGGCTGTGACTAAATCTGAAGTTTGTAAATGGACAAGAATGACTGCTAATCAATAACTACAATAGGGCAGTGAAGGGAAATGGTATGGCCTTCTTACATCTTCATCAGACTACCGTTAAAGAGTGGAGGAAGACCCACACCACAGAAACTAAATAATACATCTGGGGGACTTTAATATGCAGTATGAGCCCCTGGACTTGATGTTAAGGCTATTTGAAGACTAAGGGCCTCATTATAAGTCAGGCGGTAAGGGGTTAACGGCGCCGGTAAAGGTGCCGGCGCCGTCAACCCCGTACCACCTGATTACAAAGTCCCCTCGTGGGACCCGCTCTGCACGTCTGGTAAAACCAGAGCGGGTCCCGCGAGGGGAGTTGCTCCCTTTCCCATTCAGCCCTATGGCGATCTGTTAAATGAGAAGACTTGGATAAATAGTTGGCTTCCTAAAATATATATGAGGAAATAATGCCACTATTAGAATATATTTTAGATGCAAATGCCCTGGAAAATGCAATAATTGTTAAACTCATGTAGAAATAATGTATGGCACAATTCTTGGGCAAACTAAGAGCTATTATTAACAAAATAACCATAAAAGGTCGCTGTGGTTTGATAAGGAGCGCAAGGAAGCAAAACTACAGCTATTAGCATGCCTTAGCGAAGAACAGCGACGCTATTACATTAGCTAGAAGATCTTACAAAGAGATGCTGGGTGTAAAGGAGAGGGAGCACTCTGTGTTACAGTGAGAAAGATAGCACACAATTCTGGAAACTTATAAGTAAGGCTAGGGTGGAAGATTCCACAATCATCCAAGGTAATATACAAGAGCTAATGTGGTATGAGCACTTTAGAGGTCAATACGCAAAAGCACAGTCAAATTAGCAGCAGAAAGGAGTCATTTGCCAACCCAACCCAACTGATGTCCATTTGGTCTTTACCAGAGGTCAAGACCTAGAAAATAAAAGTGGGGGGACTCATCAACAAACGTAATGAGATGTGACGTTGCAAGCAATTGGCATATCAAGGTGAAATACACACATTTCATTAAATTGGATTTGCATAACCACCCAAATTGCACAGAACGATTGGCATTTGCCTTTCATAAAATCAACAAACAGAAAACCAAGAAAGGATATTTTCTTCTAATAGTGTTTTTGCACATGTTTTCAACTCCAAGAGCCAATACACATTGGCCCTCATTCCAAGGTGGGCGGTAAGGGATACCGGGCACCTGTAAGGAGACCGGTACCGGTAATCCCTTACCGCCATACTACAAGGTCCCTTAGCGGGTCCGACAATTAACGGCTGGTCTGACCAGCCGTTGTGGATGGGACCCGTTAAGGGACCAGGGCGCAAATAACGGACTTGCAAGTCACAAACCCGTTATTAGCGCCCTCCCCATTCCCATTGAGCCCTATGGGGGCTCAAATGGGAATGGGGAATGGCATTTTCAATGGGGACTTATCGGTCCCGCAAAGGTTGGAATACACCGGTAAGTCTCCATTGAACCATACCGGTGCCGGACCCATTATTGGTGGCAGCCATGACTACCACCAACCTCGGAACGAGGGCCATTGTTTCCCTGGAACATGCAGTACCAAAAAGGAACATTTCACCTTTCGTTGTTTGCTCTTTTTCATCAGTTTATATAGTGCAGTGGTGAAGTGTCTGGCCTGCAATGCTATTCGTCATCAGGTTATATAGTGCTGTGGTGAAGTGTCCGGCTTGCATACCTGATGGCTGTGGTTTGAACCCCGAAGTAAGCTTTAATTCAAAAATTCAAGGAAGACTTTCAATGTTCCTCATTTTAGCTGGGGGGACTGAGTCCACCCTCTGAAAAAGGTCCACCCACGTGTACCCTCGACTTTAGCCATGGTCTTTACGATCAAAGAGGTCAAATTGGCCATAAAGGCTCAGAAAAATAACCAGGCACCAGGACCAGGTAATGTCTCCGCTGACATTTATAAGATAGAACCTTTGATATGGGCAGCTTTTTTAACTGCTGCCGCCCTGCAACATGGGGTATGGCGCCTCTAATGTGCCCACTGAATTGACATCTTGCATTGTTTGCGAGTAGCCACCATGCTCTATGCAACATTCCTTGTTACTACCATGTATGTTTTGTAAGCACTTCTGTAACTAAGTAAGCCTTCTGTAAAAGTGCCACGATGCCCCAGAGCTGTTTGTGCATTTTATAAATGCTAAATACATAAAAATAACAAGACTGTTTAACGTGGTACATGCAAGTAGAATGCCACCCACAACATGGCAATGGCAGACATTGTCCCTGGTAACAAATTCCAAATGGGGATTAACACGGTGGGTCAGTGCTTTGGCTTGCAGCTGGTGGTCAACAAATATTTATGTCTCAGGAAATGATTTCTGTACCTTATGTTCGTCGACTTGCAGACTGCTTTCGACAGCATCCCTCGTGCTGCCCTATGGAACACCTTTGAAAATCTGAGCATCCCATTGGCATTACTCTCAGCATTGTTAATATTGTATTATAGCAATGAAGCGTCGGTACAATGGAATACAAACAGGAAGCTATGCAGACCCTTCTCTATCCAAGAGGGAGTCCACCAGGGCTGCCTTTTGGCTCCATTATTGTTCTGCATATTTATCAATGGAGTACAACACCAAAGCATGGCAACACCCACCGATGCCCCTACCATGGGCGGAGAAAAATACCCAATAATGTTTTTCTTAGATGATGCAGCATTAATCTCCTTGTCACCCATGGGCCTAAAAGAAGCAACTGGCCCTATTTAATGCATTTTGTTCAGAACATGGTCTGAAGATAAACATTAAAAAAAAAAACGAGGGAATTTGTGGGAAGAAAAATCCAGATTGTGCACATCCTTCAGACTGATGAAATAATTGAGCAGGTAAAATGTTGTGAACACCTGGGATTAAGAATGATTGAAAAAAGGAATTGGGGGTGCAAGATTAGGAAGGGAGGGGCAGTCCTAACTAGATTCAGTAATGCCATTGTAGGGATTGAGAGCAAAAGTGCAGGTTGCGGTGCAAGTGTAGCAACAGAACTTTACAGGTTACATACAGGGCAGAATGATGGGGATGTGTGAACACTGCTACTTTGGTTCCCATTGAAAATCGTTTTTAAAAGAGCATCCTGGGCCTCCCAGTATCCACACCCACAATACCATACATATGGAAGTAGGGTTGCAGGACATAAAACATGTAACAGATTTGAACCCAATATTACATTGGGTTAAACTTTGGAGTTCACCATCCATGTTAGTGTACAGGTAGGCGTTGAAAGGCCTCCTATGTTAGGATGGTGGTTGTTACGTTCCGCCCTGCGTCCCGCTACGCGGTGACGCAGGGCGTTCCTAATAAAAGCCCCGCCCCCGCGCTCGGGAGGCAGTTCCGGGGCAGACCATCTACACGTGTGTGTTTGCTTCATTGCTGCTCCTGCTGGAGTTGCGCCACAGGCCGTGCGGCCTAGTACAGCAACGCCAGCCCCCGCGCGTGCACACCGAGGGCTGGAACTTAACAGTGGTCAGACATGAAGATGGTATAGCTACATAAAATCAGCATTGTGCCATATCAATGCAAGTCTTCATAGTATAGACCTGAAACCAGAAACAATACTTCCAAGGGCTTAGTGAAAAGAATGTACACGCTTGCCAAGGAAGAGAGTATTAAAATCAGGCTCATGAATTCACAAACCCTAAATTCTTATTGGAATAGGAAAGATATATGGGGTGCAGAATGGTACTTAGATATTTGAGGCTGAAATATGCACGTGCACTTTACATATAATTTACAATGGGGAATTCCCCCTTAGCTGAGCAAAGAAAACATTGGAACCATAATGCGGCTAATTAATGTCACTGCGACAATGCATCAACTGAAAATATTCTGCACTTTCTTTAACTCTGTGGATCATATACGTACCTAAGAAATCTGTATTTGAAACCAATATTTCTGAAGTATGGAATTAGATCTTGCATGAGGCATTGGCATGCTGCTATCAAAAAAAACTCATAGTATATACAGTGCCGAAATGTATGTATGGCAAACAAGGCGCAGAGAATTGACCTTAGCTGTATGATATATTTAAGTAGGACTGCTATAGGTAAAGACATGACTGCCTTGGCTCTTAAAGATGCTTTTATGTTGACAGCCTTTTAAGTATCTGATCTACATTCAGCGATTTGGGGAATTGTAAAAAATTGCATTTAGTACATCTTAATTAATAGCCAATATAGGGCCTGATTGTGTCGGGCAAAGTGACTTTGCACTGCCAACACCCGTATTCACAGAGTGGTGCAATGCGTATTTTTGCGGTGCAAAGTCACTTTGCACTCGTGCAAAGCCACTTTGCAATGCAAAAATACACTTCACACTGCTCTGTGAATCTGGGTGTTTGTTGGCAGTGCAAAGTCACTGTGCTAAAAATTCTGTGAATCAGACCTTATGTTTTTTAATAAAAAATGTGTTATTGAATCAAATTTTAATTATCAATTGAATGTGTGTGCTACATGTTACAATTCTGATTCTGCACTTTCTTTTGGTTTCTTGAGATACATCTGATGCAGGAAGACTGGCCTACTGATTTGGCATGCAGACTGGCCTACAGTAGAACACCCAAGCCAAGCGATCGCAGAGCTGTGGAATGCGTAAAGCCTCAGAGTGCCAGGCATGATAACAGCTCTGCCTGAGAATGTACACAGTGATGAAGCTACTGGCTCAAGTCCCAAGGCTGCTAAGAGGCTGCCATGAAAAGACAATCTGCTGTTACGAAATGTGCTTTCGTTCTCCCTGTTCGGGAAATGTTATGATAGGTGGTGCTAATGGGAGGAGAATAATATGTAGCTTAAGCATTGTAGATAAGTATGAGGCAAGCTTGTGAGGGGCAGAGTCGAATGCAGCCCTCCCAAGCTCTGGTGTGTGTTAGCATTATAGTGCTGTTTTCAACCTATGTCTGGCCTTGTGGATTATCTTGTGTCTGAGTGCCGAGCGCCTGGAATGCCTGAGGCAGTGTCAGGGAGCTGAATGAGGATTGGTATTGTGGGTAGCAGGACGAGCCTGTGAGCTATGGTGCCGATTCCAGGGAGCTCCCCTTGCTGAGGTGCATGACTGGAGATTACAATACAAAGGGTAAGTGAAAAAAGTTCTTTGCTGTACCTGTTGCACATTTGACTAGTGGAATTTGTGGAATTTGGAGTCTTTGGGGAGTCTAGTAATAATACTGAGATAGTGCCTCGGAGTGCTGTAGTGATTCAGTATAGGGTATCATGGGCAACTACAAGACTGAAATAAGGCCGGAGCATTCTTAGGCACCTGTGATACAGTCAGAGCACCTGACAAGGGGAGGTGGTGTACGGTCGATGCTGTAAAGGGCACAGGGTGGGAGTGTGATGTCTGAAGCTTGAGTTAAAATGGAATAAGACAGATTACAGATTACAGTTTCAGTCATAATATGGCCACTGACCAGGAAAGAGGCAGGGGCGTATCTGTCATATAAGTTGGGGGCGAGGGCTGTGCTGGAAAAGTTGAGGAGCATGGTGGCCGATTGGGATGTGGTCCCTCAGTCGGTACAAAGGAATAAGGAGGTGGTGGCTGCCCAGGAATATCAGTTACAAAGGGTACCACAGGGAAGGGACAAGGGAGATAGTGCTGAATTACAAGTGAAGCACAAAGATATCACAAACGGGGATGAAGGTAGAGCGTGATCCGAGACCTTCAGATTTTTAAGTAATGCTTACACAACTTTTCATGAGGGCCACAATATGGCGGCTGTTGCCAGACGAGATAAGGAGCGTGGTGGAAGGGAATGTGGATGTGGAGAAAAGGTTAAGATCTGCCCAGAGGTGGGCATACATTCTGAATGAAGCTGATGACGCATGGCTGAGATCAGTGAAGGACTGGGAGGAGGGAGAACACACAGAGGGGCAGGAATGAGAAGTGCCTGTGGGTGTTGGGGTGGATGACGCAGAATCCTGTGGGGGTGGCTCTATGTATTTCTGAGAAAAGGGAGGAAGAGGAAGAGGGGGGAGACACAGGCTTGCTGAGTACCGGGGGACGCAACTGTGTGCAACAGAGGGGAGGGAGGACATTTCAGAAGAAAGAGATGCAATGAAGGATTTGGCAAACAGGGTCCTGACAGCATGGTGAGAGACATGTACGGACAAAGGGGTAATACATAAAGAGGATTTCAGAAGGACGGGTGACTGTGCACCTTAGAAGGGACAGTCAACAAAATGCCAGTGGAAGGTGTAGTGTCAGGTGAATACATGTCAGAGATTGTCAAATCACAACAAAACACTTTCAGGGCATGTGGACCTGAGCAGGCCATTGGCAGGCCCACATGGAAAGAAGCTGATAAGTGTCAGTGTGACTTAATAGTGTTTGGGGGGAAGAGCACAGTATGGTAAATTACAAACAGTGGTGGTGGCACTGTGAATAAAGAAGATAACTGCATCTGAGCAAGATTGGCCCGTGACACCGGACAATGACCCACAGCCACAGCTAATGGCACCCATAGAGAAAAGGATTGGCATGTGATGGAGGGCCCACCGCTTGACGTGGTGGAGATTATCCTACAGAAAAGCAAGAAGGAGGATCAAAGGAAATGTGAGCACCTCTTGACCATTTGGAATGGGGAGGATGAAGAAATGATGCAGCATGAAGAAATGATGCAGCATACCAATGCAGAGAAAGGGTAAGACAATGCATTTCAGTGGCCGACAGAGATGGCCGGCGGCCCACAGCAAAAGAAGGCTGGCAGGAGCACATGGACATTTGTGTGGCTCATTGAAAGAAGAAACAGAAAGAGGAGCCAATGAAGGAGCAGTTCAAGTAGATGGATGTGAAAGACACACAGTGGGAAGACTGGCTGTCGTTTGTTCTCCATGAACTACTGGGAAAGCGGTCAGCGACCAGGTATTCACCAGGCAAGGTATGACAAGCACTGACAAGTTGCTACTCACACTGACTGCGGGTGGACATAGGGACTGGGAAGTACTAGAGGCTTACTATATACTGGAAAGTAAGGGAGACATTGGGCCTCATTATGACATTGACAGTAGCCGTGCTGTCAGTCTAGAAATACGGATACCTCTTCTTTGAGACCGCAAACGCATTTTGGTGGCTGTGGCCCAACCGTCTCATGCACGATACAACAGAATATAGGTTTTTGAGTTTGCCAATGAACGGCCATTTTGATGTAACAAGAATCGCCATTTTGTTTTCTAACCATTGCGCATTGCTTTCTGTTCCTATTGCTTCGCAGTATATTTTCCGCTTACACTGCTCGACTGTGAAACATTGTTGTCTGTATGTGAAAAGGACAAGGCCGCAGGGCCGTGAGGATAACAAGAGTTCGCTGAAACACAAACTTAGGCAGCGCCAGGAAGAATGCCCGGCTCCCTCCCGAATGTAGCCTTGAAGCAGAGCTGCAGGGCATTTAATCATTTCACAGCTGCCAGCCAGTCTCGTTATATGGTAGAATATGTTAGAATAATACCGCAAAAGGCTTGAATTATGCTTTTCTAACAGCCCCCCTTTGCTGAGCCCGCTAGAGCATGTCGGCTCTGTGGGATGTTTTTACCCATGCATCCGAGCCCTACCACAAAAACTGTGCCTTACTGGCATTGAAAACATCATGATGGCCAGAACTTCTCAGAAAATGCACAAGGAAATGCATGAAGAATAGGCTGCCACCCATGTTTGCCTATGTTGTGAGCACAGGAGGGCACTGCCTAAAACCACCAGTGGGCTACACACACAATAGCCTGAAACCATTGGGAATGGCAATGCTGATTGCAACAAAAAAAAATCAACTCAGAACTGTGGGGAATTCATTTTCTTAATCCCAAAAATGGTTGCATTACCAGTACTCACCACTATCAGAAAGCTGGCGTTTTAAAACCACCAAACTTTTGTGTAAAACTGAACAAATGAAACAAAACCAGACCAAGGAAAGACTTGATAAGAGGTGGATACAATGTAAAACTATATTCTGAAATGACTTGAAGGAAGTCATTATTTAATGTATAGGTAAAAATTGTCAGTTTGATTTGAACGTAGAAAACTGGGAACAAAAAGTGACATTTAGCTGAAACCTGGCTTAATGAAACTGAATTCTGTCTGACAACTACCCCCGACAGGAGTTGAAACTGGATCAACAGCTGTGTCCCCAGGCCTGGCTGCATCCTGAGGTCACATGGCCCTGTTGATTGAAAGGGGAGTGGCAGCTGGGGACTACAGGGAGTTGAACAAAGGCCTGTCCTGGACTCAGGCAAATGTTATATTGGGGGCGTCGTAAAAGTGGCTTCCTCTTAGGGGAAACTGGGAGGGGCAGTGCCTCTGCTAGCAGCTGAGCTTGGGGGAAGTGGATAAAGTAGTTATTCCACCCTGTGATGTGGGAAGCCACACCCCTTTTTGACCAGAGCATAATTTTAAAAAGATAGATAACTCTCAGTGCGGACTTTTCAGAATTATATAAGTAATCTCATTATTTTTGTGATTTTTCTGTGAACATTTTGAGAGGCGTTAGGACCCTGTGGTGTATTCTGGGGGGTTGCTAGCGGAAAATAGGGTCTCACTCCAAATGTCTGCATGTTAAAAATCTGACACTTCATCAATTAATGTCCATACTCCTTGCGCACCTGTGTAATTTTGGGTAAATGTCCGATATTGCAAAACCACTTAAAAAGCGCAAAATGTTGTCATTTTTTAATGCAAGCCCCCAGAAAGATCAGAGGCGGACAAGCATGGACCATAAGGAATATATAATGTGCACATGTAATTTCAACAAATTGTTTATCTGGGAAGGATGTATTTGAATCAAATATAGATTTGTGGCCAAACTGACAAGGGGAGGTTCCTCTGACCATAAAACTTACAGCATCACTCTGACTCACATTTCCTTCCCCCAATCAAGGGAGAGAGGAGGAATTGGCCAATGACAAGTAGAGAGGGGCAGGCTTAGCTAGGCCCAGGCACACACCCATTTTCAAAACACATAAAAAGCGACTGCTGGGACAGGTAGAGACATTCAATTCCATTGCTGCGGAGCATGCTGACCGACGACTTCACATCCAGAGATCCAGACTTCAAATCCATCAATCTCCAAAGACCAGAACTTTACTTCAGTACTTAAAGCAAGGGCCTAAACCCACAAACTGAGAACTCTTCTCAGCAGGCCTCAGCAACCTTAAAATCATTTGCGAACTATTCCACAGCCGGGCGAGCTGTTTGAATTCTTTTGCCAAGAACAATTGCCAGAGACCAGACCAGAGATCCAGAGTGACCCAGACCGCTGTGAGCAGAACCAGAGAGCTGACCCAGATCACTGTGAAGTGCCGAGACCAGAACCGGAGTCCAGTCCAAAACCTGACCAGATCCGTGGCGAGGCCTATTTCAAATTTATATTGTGAGTACCTAGCAGAACCGTGCAGAACCAATCTCTTAGTTAAAATAATCTAATCCAAACTATTTTAACCTAAGTAGAACAGCCTCCTAGAAATCGTGTCATCTGTCATTTGTAAAGCTGCACAACTGTCACCTGTCAATTCTGAAGCTGCAAGCTGTCACCTGTCATTTTGAGTTTACTTTAAATCCGAAAAACTACCTTTATTTAATCGTCCGTATCTCTGGAACCGTTTGGGCTAGGAACGAAATTTAACTTTCATCTGAAAGCTTAGAATCTAAAACCAACGTGCTACTCCTTATACTTTTGCCGTAATCGAGATTCACGCACTCGTGAATTTTGCCGCGATTTGGCCTGATTTCTTTACCTGTAAAAAGATAGCAGCTTTTTGCTTTCCTGTGCTAAAAATTAGTTTGTCTCTTAATAACCATCCCTGAATCATTGCTAAAGTGAGCCTGAGCTCATCCCAAGTATCTCTCACTCACCCTGAACCTCCTAAAGGGAATTAAAAGCATTTTCAGCATATTTCTCACTTCATTGCCACCACATTCAAAGCACTTGGGCCTGTGTTTTAAAACTCATACCTGTTATCTCAAAGCTTGCTGGGGTGGGAATTGAATTTCGTATTGTCTTTGATTGCATTCCTGAGAACTGTGTGCTCCTCTTTCCATCTCCTTCCATTTCTTACATTGCATAGGGGAGGGGGTGAATTGCCACAGAAAAAGTGATTATCTTATCTTTTGCTAAAATCATATCAAGTATTTCTGCACTGCATTTTATTCCTCATTGCTTTTCCCTTGAAATCATAAAAGTATTTTTGCTACTTTATCCATCCTATACTAACTCCTCATTGATTATGAAGAAGTGTGCTAGTGTCAGATTACCCATTGTTGATTAACATTATATTTATAAGGGTGATATCGATTATTAATTTATTATAAAAGCGTGGTATCTATATTTTGTTTTATTTCTCAAATAAACCTTTTAAACTTGCAAAACAGAACTACTTCTTGGCTCAGTGGGGTCAGGGGGATTCTAAGAGAGGGGTGTTATATAGGGGTAGTCATCCAGAACTCATGAACTGGACATAAAGATATATCAATAAGGGTTTCCATTCAGTATCCCAGACTAGGCATTGACTTAGCTGTAGTGTTGAATTGAATCCTCTTACAGCTCCCAGGACGCAAATAGTACCTGATAGATAACAAGGTCCGGAATGCAACTCCCCCCCGTATGTAGTTCGCTTCCAAGAACAGAAGCGCCGTGTTGTATTCAATAACCGAAAGATGTCTTCGCACACACAAATTGCAAATTGTTACTAGAATAGATGTTGAAGGTGTCATAGTGGTCGGAGATGTCCATCATCACACCAAGTTCAAAGAAACCCAATACGGGGGGGTGTTAAACATGTCATAGCTGATTGTTTGATATGCATTTTGTATATATGTAACTGATGTACGTAATTCACTCTCTTGTGTCCCTCGAGGTCTAGAGATACACGTCGCGGGGCATGAGACCGAGTTGGCCAACTGAGACTTTTGCTTTGCAATAAAACTCTAGCTTTGGGAATACACCCTCGTGTCACGGCATCTCTATCGTGTGTGGTGACCCGCCTTGTTTCCATAGACGTCAGGGTCCTCTAGGGGCCCCTTTCAAGATGGCACCCGAATAGGGACCCACCCCCACTTGTTCCTTTGAGTAACGTTGTAATTGAGAAAGGCAGAGAACGGCGAGGACGGGACGATCGAGCCGGGATCAAGAGGTGTTCGGGACGCCCTGTAAAAGTGATGAGAGACTCCTTTGCAGATCTGCACAAATCTGATCCCTGATCGACGTGCCTGGCTAGAGAACAAGGAGGCGAGGGTCCCGAAACGAGGTGGAAGCCAAGAAACGCAGACACAACGTCCTTTGGTGCGTCAATATACAGACGACTTGATTTATCAGGTGAGTCATTCCCCGATTCAAAGCATCCTGATATTGGTTGAGAGTAGACTTTGCAAAATCAAATGCCCTAGGTAAGGTTGATTAACCAGGGGGAAGGTTGAAACATGCCTGGGGTATTGTCCACCCTAGCAGGGTTTTTCCGCTGTGGTAGACAATCTTTGGAAGATGGCCAAATTGTACCACCTGGGGGAACGCCGGCGTATGAGATGTATGTGAAGTATGGAGTGGGTGCGATAATATTCTGTGAGACTTGGCATAGGCAAACCAGAAAGCAACAAGACCATCAGTGGCCGATTAATGGTAGTTTTGAGATGGCGAGGATAGATAACTTGGAAAGGGTGTTGATAAGAAAGAAAGCACGTCCTGCAGCATTTGAGACTATTAAAGACTGGAGAAAGGAAGCAATGCTCCGATTTAAAAGCAGAGCAAAGCATGCGCGCAGGCATAAATCAAAAGGTGAGGTAGTGGAAGAAAAAGAGGAGGAGGAGTGGTCTGAGAGTCTAAGAAGGGCAGGCAGGGGTGACCAGTTGAATATAGAAAAGATATACCCACAACGAGAATTACACATAGCAGATGAATTGATAGAAAATATATTGACCCATAAAAACCAAGGCCCAAGATCAGAAGTAAGACCAGACACGTCAGTAGCTATTGCCCAGACCCCGCCCATAGCCCAAGCTCCCCCTCTGGTAGCTCAAGCCCTCCCACAGCCACAGACTGCGCACGTAACACTTCCTATTAGCCAACCAGGCCCACAACAGACACTCCCTGTTCCCATTGTCCCATACGCACCTCCCGCCTTAGACACAGACTCGGTACCGTCCGTTCCTCCCGGGGTTGAAGTTGAAACCGCGGTGGCAAGAGGCGGGACTGACCAAAGGGGGTGCACGAGGGTAACCTGCAGCGCAATCAGCAAAGAAAGGAAGGTGGAATTGCAGCAACAGGCAGAGATGTATATAGACGGGAATGATGGGATGGCAACATTGGCTTCGATATATGACTTCCGTAGAAGCAACGAAAGACAGGTAGTGTTGGAATGCATGGGTGAATATTTGGTGGAGAAATGGAAACAGCTAATTGGGAAATTACCACCGCAGCGATTGTTAGATTTGAATGCATTAGCACTCTGTGGGGAGAGGCTTGAAGAAGTGAGAGAACATGTGTATAGACTTTTTGTGCTTAAAGATGAATTAGATAATGTTTATGCCGAAATGTTTACTGCACCTGGGTACAGGAGTAGAGATATCAGGAGGAATAGGAAGGAAACTTTAGAGCCATATATACAACGACAACATTCGATGGCGTCAGTACAAAGAGGCGACAAGTTAAAAGTATGTATGCGAGGAGCGTTTAGATGGATGTCAGATCCTAGTATTCCCACAATGGAGATACATGAGATATTTGATGAATATTCCATGCCTATGAAAAGAAAAGCACCACAATCGATGGTTGAACATTTATTAGATAAAGATATAAAAAACGATAAGGCCTGCCTGCCCGAAATAATGGCAGTATATAGAAGAGCACTAGAGCGAGGGACAGGGGACACAGCCCTATCATTGGATCTGGGAATATTGTTACATCTAAGAGAAGGGGGAGGGACGGTAAGTGGGGCATTTCCTATGAGAGAGGTCCCACCGACCTTTGTGCCCAAAGTGGAGGTTCCCGCAGTGGGCGGTGCAGCGGTGCAGGTGACACCAGCCCATTACACCGCCCAATATGTGCATGTCCCCTTTTCCAGACAGGAGGTGAACAACATAAAGCAGACGATTCCTGATATAAGAAAGAATCCTGCAGGGTTTTACAAGGAAGTAGAGTCCTGCCTACAATCATCCGTGCTTACCATGGGTGATATAGACCTAATATTCCCGGGGATCTTGCCAGCAGACATATGGAAATACATGAGGAAGGTAGATGACACAATGGCCTTTGGCGCCACATGGGCGGACTTGATAATAGAAGATAGAAATAAAGCGGTTGGAGGGTCTCCAGGAGCGAACCTGGCGGCGTTACCAGCACGTATAGTACAGAAGTTAAAAACAATTGTCCCAGAGAAAAGAATCCAATGGGAAAAATTGACTGCATGTGTACAAGGCAAAGATGAGTTGGCTACAGATTATTTTAATAGATTTGAAGAAGTATTCACAGACTTCAGCGGGCAGGATGTGGGTTCAGAAGCAGGAAAGAGGTTATTTCTTAACAAATATGTGAGGGGGTTAAAACTTCCAATTCAGGATCTAATAATGACATCAGAGAGTGCATGGCAAGCAAAAACATTGGGCGAAGTACTGCATATGGCCCAATATTATGAGCGCAGAGTGACTGCAGGAAAAGAAAAAGAAGAGAGGCATAGGGTAAATCTAAAGACACGCGTATTAATGCAGCAAGTAGTAGGACATAATAGAGGGCGAGGGAACGCACAAGAAAGGAGTAGTTTGAATATGCATGGGGGAACAGTGGGGCCGAATCAGTGTGCATATTGTAAAGAGGAAGGACATTGGCAAGCGCAATGCCCGCATCTACAGAATAGAAATGGGTCTGGTCAGAGGAGACAGCATAGAGGACACCCAGGAACGAATGGACCAAATAGGAATAGTATGCAGCAGCATCATAATAACGGAGGTAATCAAAATCAAGGCCAAAACCAAAATGCCCCAAACCAGAGTCAGGGACAGCAAAATTAACAATATGGAAATCAGAGTGGGGGAAATAGAGGGAAGAGTGGCAATGTTTTCGATACACAGCCAACCACGTATTACAGTAATAGTAATGATTACACATCGGACGATGTGTTATTTCCCCAATAGGATAGCCCAGGACAGGGGTCGGAACCAGTGTCTATTCCCATGAATCAGAGAGGACCCTCCGTAGAAATGAGAGTCGGGAATGAGGAGCACCGCTTTCTTGTAGATACAGGAGCACAGAAGTGTTCAATAGACCATCACTTGGTTCCGAATATACCACTGTCAGGGCAAAAGAATATTTCCGTAGGGTTCGCAGGTACACCAGTCATAAACCCAGTGTCCAAACCAGTCCCAGTTACCATAGGACCATTTACCGAACATTGTCCTTTCCTTCTAACAGAAAATTGTGGAGAAAATTTGTTGGGATTAAATTTGTTGAAAAAATTAGGTTCTGTTATACATTGCACAGCAGACGGAGTGTTTCTAACGATATGGCCACACGATTCCCTTGTGTCAGAATTCATGTCTGAAGCGTTACCAGAGGAACTAAGTAAAGTACCAACCTGTATATGGGCAATGCATGACAACAATGTGGGATGTTTAAAGATAGAGCCAGTAAAGATTATTTTGAAAGAAGGTGCTACCCTACCGCGAATACCCCAATACAAAATTTCGGTGGAAGGTGAGAAAGGATTGAAGAGTATCGTTACCGATTTGGTGAAATTAGGGGTAATAGAGGAAATCACAGGCAGTACATGCAACAGCCCGATTCTTCCGGTTTATAAAAAAGGAGGTAATGAGGTACCATACCGTTTCATAATTGATCTACGCGCATTGAATAAGGTAGTAGCAATTTCCTCTAGTGCCAGACGTCACTACAATATTGACAATGATACCTGTTTCAGCAGAATATTTTAGTGTAATAGATTTGAAAAATGCATTCTTTAGTATTCCAGTGGACAAGGACAGTAGATATTTGTTCGCGTTCACATTAGGAGGATGATCATTTACATTTACGCGGATTCCACAAGGTTATACGGAAAGTCCAAGTATTTACAGTAGAGTATTAAAAGAACAGCTAGACATGCTGGAATTACCCATGGGTTGTGTACTTTTACAATACATAGACGATTTATTGCTAGCTGCAGACACAGAGGAGATTTGTAAAGAAAGCACTGTATTACTACTGTCACACCTAGCGGCACATGGCCATAAAGCTAGTTTGAAGAAATTTCAGTATAATCGAAAGGAGGTGGCTTATTTGGGCTACCTACTTTCGAAAGGAGGGTGAATACTAACGCCAGAACGCATAGAAAGTATTTCTTGTTTGCCTATTCCAAAGACACAAAAATGAGACAGAGCCATAATAGGCATGGCTTCATATTGCCGACAATGGATTGGTAATTTTGCGTTAATTGTGAAACCATTAGTGAATTTAACTAGAAAGGATGCGGTTATGCCTTTGCAGTGGGATGAGGAATGTCAGAGAGCATTTGATGGATTGAAAACTGCAT
Organism: Ambystoma mexicanum; assembly: GCF_040938575.1. Lineage (NCBI taxonomy): Eukaryota > Metazoa > Chordata > Amphibia > Caudata > Ambystomatidae > Ambystoma > Ambystoma mexicanum. The sequence continues at coordinate 746,812,933 of NC_090932.1, forward strand.
TATGCTCGGCTCCAGTTTTGGGTTCGCCGAACTATGAGAACATTTTTAGACTATTTGTGTGTGAAAGTGAAGGATGTGCATTGGCGGTTTTGACACAGGAACAAGGTGGAAGAAATAGGCCGTGCGGCTATTTTTCTTCTGCGCTGGACCCTGAAGCGCGCACTATCACGATGTTTGCGATCTGTCGCGGCGGCTGCTGCGTCAGTGAAACAAAAGGAAGGGATGGTATTGGGGCACACTTTAATTCTGATGGTGCCACATGCCATAGACGTTCTATTAAATAGGACACAGACGCAATACCTCACCTCTGCTAGATTGACAAGATATGAGATTATCTTGTTCGTGCCCCATATCCAAATTATGAGGTGTAGCGCTTTCAATCCTGCAGAATTAATGCCACTAACCATGAAAGAAATTGGGAAGTGAATCACCCCTCCACGATTGCTTAATGGTCACTGAGGAAGAAACCAAGGGAAGAGTTGATTTAAGTGATATTCCACAGAAAGAGCCGGATGGAGAGTTATTTTGTGACGGCTCACGTTTTAAATTACCAGATGGCACGACAACTGCCGCATACGCTATCACTACTCTAGAGAGTGTTGTAGAAAGTAAAAGAATCCCCTACAATTCGGCACAAGCCACAGAAATAATAGCATTGACCAGAGCCTGCGAGATTTCTGAAAATTTGAATGTAAATATATATACTGATAGTCAGTATGCTTTTGGAGTGGTTCATAACTTTGGTCGACTCTGGGCTGCGAGAGGGTTTCTGACATCACATGGTGCCAGAATTCAACATGGCCCTTTGATTGTACGATTGCTGTCTGCACTCTCGTTTCCAAAGCGCCTAGCAATAGTGAAATGCGAGGCACATAAAAAAGTAACACGCAAAATAGGAGAGGGAAACGCATTTGCAGACAGAATTGCGAAACAAACTGCCACTGATTTGAATACCAAGATAATGACGGTTCAGACAGAGGAAGTACCAGGTATGATAGAAGATGGAGTTGCGACTGTCAAAGAAATGCAGGCCGAGGCTACGGCCGATGAAATACAGGGATGGGCAGAGGGATCTGCTGAGTTGGATTTGGAGGGTTGTTGGGTGGATAAGGGAACTAGAAACTGGATGTTGCCAAATTTGTATGTGACTGCAATGGTCACAATGGCCCACAGCCCTACGCACATCTGTGCCAAGAAAATGATACAGCACCTTTCTACAGTATGGCAGAATGTAAACATAAAAAAGAATGCAGAGAGGTTGGTGCAGAACTGTATCACGTGTTTACAACACAATGTAGGAAAGGGAACAGTGACTCCAACAGGCAGTTTTGGCCCACCCTCCATGCCGTTTGAGGTAGTTCATTTTGATTTCATAGAGATAGAGAGGTGCCAAAACTTAAAATACGTCTTGGTGGTGATCTGTGCATTCAGTAAGTGGGTGGAGGCATATCCTTTGAAAGATTGCACAGCAATGAGTATGGCAAAAGTAATGTTGAAGGTGTATTTTTCCAGATTTGGCTTGCCCCGGGTCCTATGGTCTGATAATGGACCGCATTTTGTGGGTGCAGTGGTATTACAGATATGTGCTGGTCTCCAGATTGATAAGAGATTCCATAGTTCAAGGCATCCGAGTTTTGCCGGTCTTGTGGAGAGGCACAACGGGATTCTTAAATCAAAGATTAGTAAGATTTGTGCGGGAAGCAAGTTGAGTTGGGTGGGTGCATTACCAATAGTACTATTATGCATGCGTACGTCTGTACAGGCTGAAACTGGGCTCTCCCCGTACGAAATCGTAATGAGGAGGCAGGCAAATGTTTGGTGCGCACCTCAGCCAAAACGACTTAGTGAGATAGAACATCCTGTGCTTAGTACTTATTGTGGCCTTTTAATGCAGAAATTGCGTTTGATTCATCAGCAGGTGCAGGAGGCATTTCCAGTGAGATACACCGGTCCGGGGCACGCGCTGGAGCCAGGAGACTGGGTGCTGCTAAAAAACTTTGAAAGAAAGTCATCATTAGCACCCAGGTGGCACGGGCCCCATCAAGTACTTTTGGTGACGCAGACGGCAATACGGGTGGATGGAAGGAAGTCGTGGATCCATGCTACCCATGCCAAAAAGATTCCAACTGAACTGAAAGTCTTGCCTGACACTGATGACCGGAAAGAGACAGCTGTCCCAGAAACGAAAGAAACTGTTGCCAATGAGCCACCTAATCTGCCAAAACGAGAAGTGAAACTCGAAACAAAGCCTGAGTCGATTGCCAAAGAGGGGGAAGGGCAAAGAGTGCCCCAACGTTGCCCAGCAGAATCGACATCACTGCTGACCGACGTGAAATCTGCCTTGCAGATACCAGCAAAACCAAATCGTGTACCCCTTTGGCGCCCACCAGCACTTGCCAGCACGCCAAAAAACGGATCTGCATCATTGGCGTGGCGCACACCAGCAGCTGCAGTAGTGCCACAGGCTGACTTCAAGCCTGAATCTGAAAGTGCACCGGCACTGTTCACGGATCATACGATACCAGGTGCAAGGCGATACAACCTGCGGCCTCGGAAGACAAAGTGATCCTCAGTTTTTTTTGGTGTTTATGTCAACCTCTGGTTCAGCTCATGGACGGAGAAGGAACCAGAGGTGTAGAGGAGAGAAGCGTGAGACTTGTGCAAATCAGACAATTCAAGACTCGCGGCTCCTCGGTGCGATCATAAAAAGTACATGTGTCCGGAACCAGAGCGGACAAGCTGGGCGCACATGGTACTATGGCAAGTGAGATAACTGATTAACAGTACATATGTCCAGAACCAGAGCGGACAAGCTGGGCGCACATGATACTGAGGCGATAACTGATCAAAGGTCCTCTGAGCAGTATAAGAAGGGACAAGTGATCTCGCCTAAAAACGAATAATCGAATCCAGGCTAAAAAGGAAAGGCAAAACTGAACTGTGACAATTCCATTGAACTTATTAACATCAGAGCAAGCGCGACGAAGAAAGAGATCCACAACGAGCTGTGATAAAAAAGAAGGATGACGAGAAACATGCCGGGACCGGTTCCAGCCTCCTTCTGCACCACCACCGCTGAGAATGAGTCAGTTATAAAGACTAAGTTTAAGAAAAATGCATGGTAAAACAAATTGTATGCTGGCACTAACGATAATAATGTGCTTTATGAGCGTGGTAGCACCAATATTGACAGCCCTAATATTATGGTGGGTAGAAACAATACACCCATTAGAAATGTTTTTACCAATAATTAATATATCCACTACTGAAAGCCCGGTTCAGGTGATCAGTTATACCCTACCCCCAATGTAAGAAAAACACAGGGAAGGTTTTGGAAATAACACCTTACTGCTGATAATGAACATGACACATGCAATCCTGAAGAAAACAAACTGCTGGGTATGTGCCCATTTACCACAGCATGCCGGAAAGGAATAGGGTGGTATGTGTAGCCATTACCATTAAGTTCTGCATGTAGTGCATCTTTAGGTGCAATGTTCTATGGGAAATGGAATGATAGTAATACGGATCAATTAGACAGAACCAGCATGAATGAGTTTGAGGAGATAATAATGAAGCCTGTGGGTTGTTCCATTTTCCATAAAGCACAATAGCCCCAGAGCCCACGAGGAAAAGTACACGGAAGATAACACGACAAAATAGACGAGATAGATTGTCCACGCCAGAAAAACATCTGTAATGACGTTTCATGTAAGAACAGAAGGGGACAAAGATGCAATTCCCCCATCTTACACAGTGAATTATAGCCCAAGAGCTGTCCCTTTTTGTCTAAAAAAGAAAGGCTCTTTTTCAGTCGGAACATATGCTGGTTGTATGAATACAGTGGTACTAAAATGGGAAATAGAACCAGTATACGTAGGTGATCCAGTTTATTTTATATGTGGAGAGAAAGCATACCCTTGGTTGCCCAGAAACTGGGGAGGTACATGTTACCTAGGGCTACTGTTCACAGGAGTATTCATCTTAGAAACAGCAGCCATGGCCAGATTATCCAAAACTAGAGTCAAAAGGACTGACAAAGGCATTTTAATAGCAACTGATGTAGCAAAATCATTCATTCCATTCTTAGGACAAATAGTGAACTCCTATAATATAAGGCAACTGTCCAGAATCCTAAAGAATACAATAAACACAACAACAGATATATTATTTAACATGACGTTGGAAGAAAGAGGAATACGGTTAATGACACTGCTAAATAGAATGGCTCTCGATGTAATCCTGGTTGACCGTGGGTGAATTTGCAAAATAGTGGGAGCAGCATGTTGCGTTTATGTCGATGACTATTCCCCACGATCTTTGAAGCAATAAAGAAAATGCACGTTCTAAGTTCTGAACTCCCCATTGGAGAAGGGAGCTGGGGAATAGGATCTTGGTTTTGAGGAATTCTACGATCTTGGGGATGGAAGTTGATCTCAATATTAGTAGTGGTGTTCGGAATATTGCTAACGTGCTGTTGTTGTATACATTGTTTACCCATAGTTTGCGCAGAGGTAACTGAGGGATGTACGGAAGGATGCATGCATATGATAACAAAGAAAAAACAACGTCATGATCGAACTAGCCCAGACCCAAATGAGATGAGAGCAGTAAAAGAGTTGATGGCAATAGATATTGATGAAGACAATGATGTTCACGATAGCATGCAAAACTCAGACATAAGTACTTCAGATTCATCATCACTAGAGGAGGTTTCAATAAATAGATGAGACGTTTGGCATACGGCCAAAGGAGGGTTTGTCAGTCTAGAAATACGGATACCTCTACTTTGAGACCGAAAACGCATTTTGGTGGCCATGGGCCTACCGTCTCATGCACGATACGACAGAATATAGGTTTTCGAGTTTGCCAATGAACGGCCATTTTGATGTAACAAGAATTGCCATTTTGTTTTCTAACCATTGCTCATTGCTTTCTGTTCCTATTGCTTCGCAGTATATTTTCCGCTTACACTGCTCCTCTGTGAAACATTGTTGTCTGTATGTGACAAGGACAAGGCCGCAGGGCCGTGAGGATAACAAGAGTTCGCTGAAACACAAACGTAGGCAGCGCCAGGAAGAATGCCAGGCTCCCTCCCGAATGTAGCCTTGAAGCAGAGCTGCAGGCCATTTAATCATTTCACAGCGGCCAGCCAGTCTCGTTATATGATAGAATATGTTAGAATAATACCGCTGAAGGCTTGAATTATGCTTTTCTAACGGCCCCGCTTTGCTGAGCCCGCTATAGCATGTCAGCTCCCAGGACGCGAATAGCACCTGATAGATAGCAAGGTCCGGAATGCAACTCCCCCCCGTATGTAGTTCGCTTCCAAGAACAGAAGCGCCGTGTTCTATTCAATAACCGAAAGATGCCTTCGCACTCACAAATTACGAATTGTTACTAGAATAGATGTTGAAGGTGTCATAGTGGTCGGAGATGTCCATCATCACACCAAGTTCAAAGAAACCCAATAAGGGGGGGGTGTTAAACATGTCATAGCTGATTGTTTGATATGCATTTTGTATATATGTAACTGATGTACGTAATTCACTCTCTTGCGTCCCACGAGGTCTAGAGATACACGTCGCGGGGCGTGAGACCGAGTTGACCAACTGAGACTTTTGCTTTGCAATAAAATCCTAGCTTTCGGAATACAACCTTGTGTCTGGCGTCTCTATCGTGTGCGGTGACCCGCCTTGTTTCCGTAGATATCAGGGTCCCCTAAGGGCCCCTTTCAGTGCCTGTAATAGAAGCACGACTGACGCCGGTGTCATTTCGTTTCCGGCACCCGTGAATGAGCAATTACCGGGTCATTACAGCCCTGCCAGACCCGCCAATTGCCCATTTGCGGGCGCTGGAAAAAAGATTCTCCCCATTCCCATTTGGCCCTATAGGGCTGAATGGGAATCGGGAGGTCGGATGCACAGGCACCGTTTATAACGGTGCCTGTGCATCCGACATGCTATGCTCATGAGTGCCTTTCTGCCTGCCAGGTCCAACCTGGTGGGCAGAACGGCACTCGCGAGCACAACTCGTAGTTTGCCATTCCGGGAACTACGCTACCGGCATGCTTACCGGTATCGTAGTTCCCAGACCGGCAAACTTATAATGAGGCCCAATGACTTTGACTTGGACAGTTCAAATAAACATGACCGACACATGAATGGGGTGTTGCTGAATGTGAGAGTGACAGTGATGCTCAGAGCTAGAAAGGGCAGGGCATGTAGTTATCACTGTTTTTGGTGTTTTAGATGTACCCTCGATTATGGCTGATGCTAATAGGTGGGGAGGTTTATGCAATACAGTACAGTGAAGGAATTGCTTTAGATTAGTTAAGGACAAATAATTTTTCTTAGTAATAATAATTTTTTTTTATTTTTCTTGCTTCCTTATTGAGTGAGAATAGTTTTATTGCAGTATGCTTTATGTATAAGTAGTGCAAGGCTTTGGTCAGCGATTCATAGATAATGAAAAGGGAGGGGAAAAAGTGGGCATATGTTTTACATGTTACATTTCTGATTCTGTACTTTTTTTTTGGTTTCTTGAGATACATCTGCTGAAGGAAGACTGACCTACTGATTTGGCATACATACTGGCCTACAGCTGAACACCCAAGCCAAGCGATCACAGAGCTGTGGAATGTGTAATGCCTCAGAGTGCCGGGCATGATAACACCTCCGCCTGAGAATGTACACAGTGATGATGCTGCTGACTCAAGCCCCATGGCTGCTGAGAGGCTGCCATATAAAGACAATCTGCTGTTACGAAATGTGCTTTCTTTCTCCCTGTTCGGGAAAAGTTATGATACATGGTGCTAATGGGAGGAGAATAATATGTAGATTCTGCATTGTACATAAGTATGAGCCAGGCTTGGGAGGGGTAGAGTCAAATGCAGCCCTCCCAAGCACCGGTGTGTTTTAGCCTTATGGTGCTGTTTTCACCCCGCTTGTGGCCTTGTGTATTATTTGGGGCTGAGTGCCTGGAATGCCTGAGATGGTGTTACGGAGCTTAATGAGCACTGGTATCGTGGGGAGCAGGACAAGCCTTTGACAGTGTGTATTTATTATTGTTATGTTTTCTTTAATGGTGCTCTGTCGATTAAATTACTCAATGAATTGATATTGAAATAGTGTTGAATATGTCTTTCTCTAAGAACAATTTTGCCCTTGTGAGCACATACAAATACACCTCCTTTGTGTGAAGACATCGACAAAAGCCTTCATTATTCTGCCATTAGGGCCCGATTCATGGAATTATTTTGCATGGTGCAAAGTGAGTTTGCACTGCTGAAAAGTGAGTTTGCACTGCCTACACAAACCCTGGTTCATGGAACTGTGCAGTGTCTTTTTGCCATGGAAAGTCACTTTGAATCAGGGTGGAGCAGTGCATAGTGTGTTTCTGCAGTGTAAAATGACTTTGCACTGCAAAAATACATTTAGCACTGTTCCACTTTAACACAAAACCTTCAATTGGTCTCACTCTGCCGGGCTCGGACCAAATTTATCTACTTTTTCAAACTTTCTCTACTTCATCAAAATCAAAGACTTTCGACTGTGTGCAGGATTTTCTTGAACCGTCGCAGGACCACTTCGATTCACAATTACTCATTCTCTTCTTGATATGACCTTTTTCTCACTTTCACTTTTCCCACTTTTCAGCTGGATACCTTACAGAGGCCTTCGATTGAGTACCCACAAGGTGCCGGACCACTTTAACAAAAGGTATTGTATCTTGCTTTTAAAGTTCAATCACTCATCAGCAGTTGGACTTTACTTGCGTCTCTTATCACACACGTTTTAACAATGTTCGTTCCAGCGCTCACGATACAATGTTGCTGCATGCAACCTTGGCTTCAACACAGACCGGTCTTGTATCGTTCTCCCCAACTCACCAGCTGTGTTGTATCAGGCCCTTAGGGTTGTATTACAGAAACTTTGCATCAGTGCCATTATTGCCCTAGAGAGAAAAACATTTAATTTCAAAGCATTTTTGCATCTGGGCAAAAGGCTACGACTACTGCAACCATTTGTTTAGAGAAGAATTGCATTGAAAATATGTATTATTGCACTAAGGATCATTTTTACTCTAGTGCTAATTGCACTTGCAGTTTCTGCAATCCTGAAAATTCCTGTAATGTACCTGTGTTTGCACACTTCCTTGAAGCAGAGTTCAACATTATTGGAGGGGGGGGTTTCTTTCCTCTTTCTGTCAGTTTTTGTTTTCATTGATGTGTTTCCATTCATGTAGTGCAGTGTGTTCTGCTGTTGTTTTAATTGGATTGTTTATTTGATCATTTTCCCACAAAGATGTGCTAAATTCTAAACTGTTTTGCATGTCTAACTGGTTAGTCAGGAGTATTCTGCTTAACACAATAAAAGTCTGACGACATTTTAAAGTAACATTTACTGTGGGCCATACTAAGAGCAGGGAGTACAACATATAATAAAACTTCCTGCCAGCGCCCCCCCCTGACTCTCAAAGATTTGTCACTTTACCTTTTATTAAAGTCTGACAGCTATTTTATGACCAACCATGTATCATTTTTTGGGAAAGACAAATCTCCAATGTCACCTTGCCAGTAAAAGCTATAAAAAATATTCCAGATGCTGACTAAAACATGTGCAGTAAATAAATGTGAATTCACTGATTTATGGTGTGTTTGTCTGTGATTGTATTACTTTACAGAACCGAGGCACCATTTTATATGTTGTTAAACATATTGAATTCAGAATTATGTCCATTGTGCTGCAGAGATGATGACATACTATGTTGGGTGTTGCTATTTTGTTGGCTGGTGGTAAATGAACTTTGCACCTACATGTATGTTTCACTGCTCTTACTTTTCATGGATGTATTTTGCACATGTATGTATGCGTACAGTAGAAATATGCCCACATGCCTCCACTTATTCCACACACTGTCAGAGTGGTATTAGGCATTGCAATTCCACACTGCGGCTCAGAGTCGGTGTCAGCCTTTCGGTATCTTTCCACCTATCCTTCAGTTTCTTTGGTTCTGTGTCAAAGTAAGAAAGGAGAAGAGATGTCAAGCACAAGAGAAGGAAAGAAAGAAAGAGTAGAAATCGAGAAATTAGAAAATGGAAATGAGAAACACCAAACAATGATTCGAAGAAAGGAAGTGAGATGAATATTGGTGGACTGGCCTACAGGGAACGCTGGAGATTTGCCAGTTGGCATCTACACCACGGGCCTCTTTGGACTGGGTAATCTGGTGTTCTGCTTCTTTGACCCTCTCTCAGTCCCCTGCCCTTTCCTTCTCTTATAGCTTATCCCCTATATCCCTCTGAAGCAAAGTAATCGTTATAAATCTGTCTGGATGTTGTTTCTCACTCTTAAGAAATGTGTTATGCCATTTACTCTGTTATGTTGAACTACTTTTGAATTCCTATACCCTGCCACATGTGCTTTAAAAATGCACTATTTGGACCAATGGTTTTCCAAATATTGGTAAGTGGCCTGAATATAGGAATTGCACTTGTGTGTTAGATAAGCTCGCACAGTGTAATGTAAGCCCACCGTAAAAAACATTTCAAGGACCACTTCTCTTTCCAAATACACCCCTACAAATCAGGATTGGAAGAAAGGAAAGGAAGGCGTCACCTCTGTATCCTTCGCTAAATCCAAGTTGCAGGGTCTGTTCCCACATCAAAACATAGCCCTTTTGGACATTACTAAACCATACTCCTTACAGCAACATCGTTGGAAACTTGCACAAAAAATAAGAATATGATTTGTTTAAAAGCAATTGCCTGCAAATTAGAATGGGCAAACATGTCATGTTGAGTGAAGGTGCATTATGCCTGAGCTAACGCACTTTGGGCCCGATTCAAGGAAATGTTAGCGCTGCAAAGTTTATTTCTGCAGAGCAAATTGACTTTGAACTGACTTTGCACTGGTGCAAAGTGACTTTTAACTGATAAAATACCCTTTGCACCTCTCTGGGAATCAGGGTGTTTGTTGGCAGTGCAACGTGAAGAATTCCATGAATCTTTGTGTATGCACAATCACTTTAGCACTCGTTCAAATACAGGGCAAATTTATTTGTGTTGGAACTAACGTGATTGACCATGCACAAAGGCATGGGCGAAAAGTGCACATGCAGGATGTTATCAAAAGTGTTTGCATTCAAAAGGCAGGATTATATATTCATAAATGATTAGGCTAAACAGACTAAGGCCCCGATTCATGCAATTTATTGCACAGTAAATCGTGACATTGCGCGCCAAATCGTGCAAAAAACGTATTTATCGATGCATGGAACAGACTGTGCAGGACTTTTTCGTACTCTGTGAGGACTTTGCGCAGGCTTGGCACGTCTCTGGCACAATTCTTGGGCAAACTAAGAGCAATTATTAACAAAAGAACCATAAAAGGTCACTGTGTTTTGATAAAGAGTGCAAGGAAGCAAAACTACAGCTATTAGCATGCCTTAGCGAAGAACAGCGAAGCTATTAGATTAGCTAGAAGATCTTACAAAGAGATGCTGGGTGTAAAGGAGAAGGAGCACTTTGAGTTACAGTGAGAAAGATAGCACACAATTCTGGAAACTTATAAGTAAGGCTAGGGTGGAAGATTCCACAATCATCCAAGGTAATAAATAAGAGCCAATGTGGTATGAGCACTTTAGAGGTCAATACGCAGAAGCACAGTGAAATGAGCAGCAGAAAGGGGATAATGAGTCCTTTGCCAACCCAACCCAACTGCTGTCCATTTGGTCTTTACCAGGGGTCAAGACCTAGAAAGTAAAAGTGGGGGGACTCATCAACAAACGTAATGAGATGTGACGTTGCCAGCAATTAGCATATCAAGGTGAAATACACACATTTCATTAAATTGGATTTGCATAACCACCCAAATTACACAGAACGATTGGCATTTGCCTTTCATAAAATCAACACACAGAAAACCAAGAAAGGATATTTTTTCTAATAGTGTTTTTGCACATGTTTCAAACTCCAAGAGCCAATACACATTGGCCCTCATTCCAAGGTGGGCGGTAAGGGATACCGGGCACCTGTAAGGAGACTGGTGCCAGTAATCCCTTACCGCCATACTACAAGGTCCCTTAGCGGGTCCCACCATTAACAGCTGGTCTGACCAGCCGTTGTGGACGGGATCCATTAAGGGACCAGGGCGCAAATAACGGGCTCGCAAGTTGCGAACCCCCTTATTAGCACCCTCCCCATTCCCATTGAGCCCTATGGGGGCTCAAATGGGAATGTGGAATGTCATTTTCAATGGGGATTTACCGGTCCCGCAAAGGTCGGACTACACCGGTAAGTCCCCATCAAACCATACCGGTGCCGGACCCGTTATTGGTGGCAGTCATGGTGCAAATTGCGCAATGGTATTTTTCATCAGGTTATATAGTGCTGTGGTGAAGTGTCCGGCCTGCAAACCTGATGGCTGTGGGTTGAGCCCCGAAGTAATCTTTTATTCATATAATTCAGATGCAAGATATATGCAAAGCGCTACTGGTTCACCTAGAAAAGTGGGTGCAGGAATCGAGGCAGATGAAACATCTGCAAGTGGAATTCCAAATGGGGATTAACAAGGTGGGTCAGTGTTTTGGCTTGCAGCTGGTGGTCTACAAATATTTATGTCTCAGGAAATGATTTCTGTACCTTATGTCCGTTGACTTGCAGACTGCTTTCGACAGCATCCTTCGGGCTGCCATATGGAAAACCTTTGAAAATCTGAGAATCCCATTGGCATTACTCTCAGCATTGTTAATATTGTATTCTAGGGTTTTTTTTGGTTTGGTACCAATTTATACAGTTTCCATGCGCCTGATTATTGTTTCAATTTGAGCAGGTGTTGCAGGTTGTGTGGAGCAAGAAAAGGGGACACTGGTAACCCCGACCCCTTGGAGCAAAAAGTTGAAAAAGGGCTTCTCCACACCTCAAAAAAGCGCCACACTGAATATTTAGGTAGGTTGGTTTATTATATTGAAAAATGCCCTTTACAGATGACACGTGTTTCGACACACCAGTGTCTTTTTCAAATCAGGGCTAGACGGCAGCAGACTTCAGCGGACTAGGAGGGGGATTTAACCCATGACTGTGTGTTACACCCAATTGAAACCTTTTGACTTGAGATTTAGCCTTGCAACTAGCCCTGATTTGAAAAAGACACTGGTGTATCGAAACACGTGTCATCTGTAAAGGGCATTTTTCAATATAATAAACCAACCTACCTAAATATTCAGTGTTGCGCTTTTTTGAGGTGTGGAGAAGCCCTTTTTCAACAATATTGTACTCTAGTAATGAAGTGTCGGTAAAATGGAATACAAACAGGGAGCTATGCAGACCCTTCTCTATCCAAGAGGGAGTCCACCAGGGCTGCATTTTGGCTCCATTATTGTTCTGCATATTTATCAATGGAGTACAACACCAACGCTTGGCAACACCCACTGATGCCCCTACCATGGGCGGAGAAAAATACCCACTAATGTTTTTCTTAGATGACGCTGCATTAATCTCCTTGTCACCTATGGGCCTACAAGAAGCAATTGGCCCTATTTAATGCATTTTGTGCAGAACATGGTCTGAAGATAAACAATAAAAAAACAAAACGAGGGAATTTGTGGGGAACAGAAGAAAAATCCAGATTGTGCACATCCGTCAGACTGATGAACTAATTGAGAAGGTAAAATGTTGTGAACACCTGGGATTAAGAATGATTGAAAAAAGGAATTGGGAGTGCAAGATTGGGAAGGGAGGGACAGTCCTGACTAGATACAGCAATGCCATTGTAGGGATTGAGAGGAAAAGTGCAGGTTGCGGTGCAAGTGTAACAACAGAACTTTACAGGTTACATACAGGGCAGAATGATGGGGATGTGTGAACACTGCTACTTTGGTTCCCATTGAAAATCGTTTTTAAAAGAGCATCCTGGGCCTCCCAGTATCCACACCCACAATACCATACATATGGAAGTAGGGTTGCAGGACATAAAACATGTAACAGATTTGAACCCGATATTACATTGGGTTAAACTTTGGAGTTCACCATCCATGTTAGTGTACAGGGAGGCGTTGAAAGGCCTCCTATGTTAGGATGGTAGGCAGACATGAAGATGGTATAACTACATAAAAACAGCATTGTGCCATATCAATGCAAGTCTTCATAGTATAGACCCGAGACCGGGAACAATACTTCCAAGGGCTTAGTGAAAAGAATGTACACGCTTGCCAAGGAAGGGAGTATTAAAATCAGGCTCATGAATTCATAAACCCTAAATTCTTATTGGAATAGGAAACATCTATGGGGTGCTGAATGGTACTTAGATATTTGAGGCCGAAATATGCACGTGCACTTTACATATAATTTACAATGGGGAATTCACCCTTAGATGAGCAAAGAAAACATTGGAACCATAAAGTGGCTAATTAATGTCACTGCGACAATGCATCAACTGAAAATATTCTGCACTTTCTTTAACTCTGTGGATCATATACGTACCTAAGAAATCTGTATTTGAAACCAATATTTCTGAAGTATGGAATTAGATCTTGCATGGAGGCATTGGCATGCTGCTATCGAAAATAACTCATAGTATATACAGTGCCGAAATGTATTTATAGAGCCTGGCAAACAAGGAGCAGAGAATTGACCTTAGCTGTATGATATATTTAAGTAGGACTGCTATAGGTAAAGAAATGACTGCCTTGGCTCTTAAAGATGTTTTTATGTTGACAGTCTTTTAAGTATGTGATCTACATTCAGCAATTTGGGGAATTGTAAAAAATTGCATTTAGTACATCTTAATTAATAGCCAATATAGGCCCTGATTCATGGAATGTTTAGTGTCGTGCAAAGTGACTTTGCACTGCCAACAAACATCCGTATTCACAGAGTGGTGCAATGTGTATTTTTGCAGTGCAAAGTTACTTTGCACTGACTTTGCGCTGGTGCAAAGCCACTTTGCAATGCAAAAATACACTTTGCACCGTTCTGTGAATCTGGGTGTTTGTTGGCAGTGCAAAGTCACTGTGCTAAAAATTCTGTGAATCAGACCTTGGGCCTCATTACGACCCTGGCGGTACGGGGTTAACGGCGCCGTAAAAGGTGCCGGCGCTGTTTAACCCGTACCGCCTCATTACGAGGTCCCCTCGCGGGACCCAGGAAGAAACGCCTGGTCAAACCAGGCGTGCTTACCGGGTCCCGCGAAGGGAAGAGGGAGCAAATAACGAGCCAATTCGTAATGGCCCGTTGTTTGCTCCCTCTCCCATTCCCATTCAGCCCTATGGGGGCTAAAATGGGAATGGGGAAGGACCGGGTCCGGGTCCTTGGGGGAGGAATTACCGGGCCTTCCGAACTCGGAATGGCCCGGTAATTCCTCATTCTGGGGACCCGGGCGCGATTTCGGCGGCAGCCATGCCACCAATAGCGGCATGGCTACCGCCGAGGTCATAATGAGGGCCCTTGTGTTTTTTAATAATAAATGTGCTATTGAATCAAATTGTAATTATCAATTCAATGTGTGTGTTACATTTCTGATTCTGCACTTTCTTTTGGTTTCTTGAGATGCATCTGATGCAGGAAGACTGGCCTACTGATTTGGCATACAGACTGGCCTACAGCTGAACACCCCAGCCAAGCGATCGCAGAGCTGTGGAATGCGTAATGCCTCAGAGTGCCAGGCATGATAACACCTCCACCTGAGAATGTACACAGTGATGAAGCTACTGGCTCAAGTCCCAAGGCTGCTAAGAGGCTGCCATGCAAAGACAATCTGCTGTTAGGAAATGTGCTTTCTTTCTCCCTGTTCGGGAAATGTTATGATAGATGGTGCTAATGGGAGGAGAATAATATGTAGCTTAAGCATTGTAGATAAGTATGAGGCAACCTTTTGAGGGGCAGAGTCGAATGCAGCCCTCCCAAGCACTGGTGTGTGTTAGCATTAGGGAGCTGTTTTCACCCCATTTCTGGCCTTGTGTATTATCTTGTGTCTGATTGGCGAGCGCCTTGAAAGCCAGAGGCAGTGTGAGGGAGCTGAATGAGTATTGGTATTGTGGGGAGCAGGACGAGCCTGTGAGCTATGGTGCCGATCCCAGGGAGCTCCCCTTGCTGAGGTGCATGACGGGAGATTACAATACAACGGGTAAGTGAAAAAAGTTCTTTGCTGTACCTGTTGCACATTTGACTAGTGGAATTTGTGGAATTTGGAGTCTTCGGGGACTCTAGTAATAATACGGAGATAGTGCCTTGGAGTGCTGTAATGATACAGTATAGGGTATCATGGGCAACTACAGAACTGAAATAAGGCCGAAGCATTCTTAGGCACCTGTGATACAGTCAGAGCACCTGACATGGAAAGGCGGTGTACAGTCGATGCTGTAAAGGGCACAGGGTGGGAGTGTGATGTCTGAAGCTTGAGTTAAAATGGAATAAAACAGATTACAGATTACAGTTTCAGTCACAATATGGCAGATGCTCA
Source organism: Ambystoma mexicanum (assembly GCF_040938575.1). Lineage (NCBI taxonomy): Eukaryota > Metazoa > Chordata > Amphibia > Caudata > Ambystomatidae > Ambystoma > Ambystoma mexicanum. The sequence goes on from NC_090932.1 coordinate 746,828,394, forward strand.
GGAAAGAGGCAGGAGCATATCTGTCATATAAGTTGGGGGCGAGGGCTGTGCTGGAAAAGTTGAGGAGCATGGTGGCCAATTGGGATGTGGTCCCTCAGTCGGTACAAAGGAATAAGGAGGTGGTGGCTGCCCAGGAATATCAGTTACAAAGGGTACCACAGGGAAGGGACAAGGGAGATAGTGCTAAATTACAAGTGAAGCACAAAGATATCACAAAGGGGATGAAGGTAGAGCGTGATTCGAGACCTTCAGATTTTTAAGTAAGGCTTACACAAATTTTCATGAGGGCCACAATATGGCGGCTGTTGCCGGACGAGATAAGGAGCGTGGTGGAAGGGAATGTGGATGTGGAGAAAAGGTTAAGATCTGCCCAGAGGTGGGCATACATTCTGAATGAAGCGGATGACGCATGGCTGAGACCAGTGAAGGACTGGGAGGAGAGAGAACACACATCGGGGCAGGAATGGAAGGTGCATGTGGGGGTTGGGGTAGATGACACAGAACACTATGGGTGTGGCTCTATGTATTTGTGAGAAAGGGGAGGAAGAGGAAGAGGGGGGAAGACACAGGCTTGCTGAGTACCAGGGAAGGCAACTGTGTGCAACAGAGGGGAGGGAGGACATTTCAGAAAAAAGAGATGCAATGAAGGATTTGGCAAATGGGGTTCTGACAGCATGGTGAGAGACATGTCCGGACAAAGGGGCAATACATAAACAGGATTTCAGAAGGACTGGTGACTGTGCAGTGTGCACCTTAGACGGGGCAGTGAACAATATGCCAGTGGAAGGTGTAGTGTCAGGTGAATACATGTCAGAGATTGTCAAAACACAACAGGTGTCATGACCCACAGGACGTGCCCCTTTTGGTCTTCCTGGTCCTTATCGCAACGGGCCTTGCATTCCCTGACACTCCCAACATGGCCGTCCAGCGTGACACGCCTTTCGCGGTCTATACGTTGGACGTAACATATTCTACTAATAGACCGCAACCCCGAGGCTCCGCGCGTCTCAATGCTATTGCCAAGTAGCGATCAGACGTGTGCTCCATAGTTCGCTGTATTGCTTTCCTGGTTCCTAGCTTTTCTACTTCCATTCCTTGCCCCTTTCCCTTTCCCTTTCCTCTCGCTTCCTGGACTCGTGCACCATCAGCACGTCTTCTTCGTTTCCCGGATTGCTGCATCCCGGAATCTTTAACGCACGCTGGAGTCGGAAGAGACTCACTCAGCCTTATTCAAGTCCAGGTCTGTCTGCAAGAAGACACCGCCCATGTAGTCCAGCAAGGATCAGTCTCAGGTGAGAAGGGGGAACTCCTTGACAGTTTGAGACGCCTACCGACCGCACTCGAAGTCGACATGAAAGCGGCCATCCAGGACCTGGTGTGAGGTATGCAAGAATTAACCACCGAGGTGCAGAATTTAAGGGCGGAAAACGCTGCTCTCAAGCAATTAGTTCTATCCCGTGATTCAGCCGCAAAAGAAAGTGTGTTACTGGGCGGCATTGTTGACAAATACGATGGGTCGGCAAAAACCCTTTGTGGATTCCTTTGTGGAAACCCTTTGTGGAATCTTGTGGATTCCTCATGTTTGGTTCACTTTACATTTAAGCCCCATTACTTTTCCACTCCCAGGGCTAAGGTGGGTTTCACAATCTCCCACCTCTCCGGAAATGCTTTAACCTGGGCTACACCCCTAGTCAGCTCTGGCGACGCTCTGCTAGATGACTACGATGGTTTCATACGGGCCCTTAAGACCATGTTTGATCGCCCAGAGCAGGTCTTTAGTGCCCAGGAACGCCTCTTAGACTTTCAGCAGGGATCCCAGAATGTGCTCACGTATGTCACCCGATTCAAGCAATTGGTCAAGGAAGCTGATTGGTCTCCGGAGGCAAGTTTTACCCTTTTCAGGAGAGCACTAAATGAGGAGATTAAAGATGAGTTAGCCAGAGTGGCCTGACCGAACTCATTCCAGGCTCTTAAGGACCTTGCCATGCAAATAGACTTTCGCATCCAAGAAAGGAAGGCAGAGAAGAAAAAATCTAGAGGAAACCCTCCGAAGGTGTCCTTTGAGAGTAGCTCCAAATCTGACACAAACCCAGGATCAGTCACTGAACCAGAACCGATACAGATAGGAGCTTTCCGTGGACCCATATCCCCGCAAGAAAGGATGAGAAGGATTAATACGGGGTTGTGCATGTATTGTGCCTCAGACAAAAACTTGGTTAGAGAATGCCCTCTGGCCCCTCCTCCACATTCGTGAAACGCCAACTCCCGATCCTAGATGGAGCAGGGCTTCGGGAGAGAGATGTTTGCTCCACATCAATTCCATCCTTTAACTCTCCTGGACAAAACAATCTAGTGATACTACAGGCCTTCCTATCAACCTCCGGGAATAAGACCTATCCTGTTTTGGCCTTGGTAGACTGCGGGGCTATGGAAATATTCATTGATCAAGATTGGGTTTTTAGTCACCACATCCCATATGAAACACGAAGCATCATGCAGCCGGTGGAAGCGATTGATGGAAGACCCCTCACTTCGGGGCCCATAAGCCTGCAGACCAAAGAGATCCAGCTTTCAATTAACCACCACCAAGAGCGGATTCGATTCGACATTTTCAAGTCAGCTCATTACCCCATGATACTGGGCATGCCCTGGTTACAGAAACACAATCCGTATATCAATTGGACAGCAGGATCACAATTCCTCGGCTCAGAGTTTTGTATGTCTCACTGCCTAATCCTGGATCCCTCCTTGACCCCTTCCAAAGAACCACCAATAGACCATCAAGCACCTCTCATGGTTTCCAATATCGTGCAGGTTCCTAAGGCCTATCAGGGATTTTTTGATGTGTTCTCAACTGCCATAGTCCAGGCCTTTCCCCCTCACAGGCCTGAAGACTGCGCCATAGACACAGATCCCTCAGCAGTGATTCCCTTTGGCAGGATGTTCATCCTTTCTGAACCTGAGAAAAAGGCCCTCTGAGAATACTTGGATACCAACCTTGAGAATGGCACCATAAGACCTTCAAAATCTCCAGCCGGAGCTTCATTGTTCTTTGTTCGTAAGAAGGACACTAAGGAACTCAGACTCTGCCTCGATTATTGTAGATTAAATGAATGCACCCCTCAAGGACCGGTACCCTTCACCCTTATTCTCCGATATCCCGGACGCGATTAGAGGCGCTGTGAATTTTATGAAACTGGACCTCCGGGGTGTCTATCATTTGATTCGTATCCAGGAAGGAGATGAATGGAAAACAGCATTCAGAACACCCTTTGGTCACTTTGAATATCTGGTCATGCCCTTTGGATTAGCTAATGCCCCAGCAGTCTTTGAACGTTTTATGGACAGGGTGTTCTCTGACATGCTATTCCTCTTTGTCATCGTCTACCTGGACGTCATTTTGATCTACTCCAAGGACCTTCTAAAGCATGAAGCGCATGTAAAGGCAGTACTACAATGACTCCATGAACATAAGCTCTTGGCCAAACCCGAGAAATGTCTATTTCACGTTGCTTCTGTTCATTACCTAGGATTTATCCTTACTCCAGAGGGAATTGGCATGGACCCTTCAAAGGTAAAGGCTTTATTATCCTGGCCTGCTCCCACGTCCATGAAACAAGTTCAATCCTTCCTGGGGCTTGCCAATTTCTACCGAAAGTTTATACCCACCTTCTCTGAGATTGTTCAACCGATTGTTGCTGTCCTGAAGAAAGACATCCCCTTTGTCTGGTCTATTCTGCAAGATAAGGCATTCCAACTCTTGAAGACAAGATTTACTCAAGCCCCCATTCTGGCCCAACCCGACATTGATCCACCATTCCTTGTGGAAACGGATGCCGCCAACTAGGCCATTGGAGCAGTGTTGAAGCAAGAATTTGAGGATAAACTAGAACACCCCATTGCTTACCTTTCACGAACCCTGACTCCCAGTGAGACACACTACTCCGTCCTGGAAAAATAACTTTTAGCCATCTGCCAAGCCTTCACTGAGTGGCGACATCTACTCCTGGGAGCTAGATATCCAGTCCAGGTGCTCACGGACCACCGAAATCGTCAAATTCTACAGTCATTAGAGTGTCGGAACAGTCGTCAGGCTCGTTGGGCCTTCTTCTTTGCCCAGTACCAGTTCCACATCACTCATGTTCCTGGATCACAAAACGTGATTGCTGACGCCTTATCTCGACGGCCTGACTATGAAACTACCGAAGATAAGGCCTATCCTAAGATGTTTCCCCACACGATTTTTGTAGCTCAAGCAGTCAATCTCCTGGAAGAAATCTGAGTACAAACCCAATCCTCTGAACTCTGGAAGAATATTTCAAGAAAGAATCAATGGAACCTGAGAGTCAAGGAAGGATATTTGTTCAAAGACAACGCTCTGCTCATTCCTACACAAAAATTACAACAAAGGATAATAAACCTCTGTCATGATACCCTTCACTCCGGACATCGTGGCATCACCAACACCCTCCACCTCATACAAAGACAATTTTGGTGGCCTAAAATGAAGACTGACGTACAACTATACGTCCGAGCCTGTGCAATCTGTAGTCAGAATAAACATGACAACAAGAGGCCGGCGGATCTTCTGCTACAACCCGCACTGCCAACAAGGCCATGGGAATTTATTGCGACAGAATTCATTGTGGAATTACCACCTTCCAGAAGCTACACCACCATCATAGTCACCATTGACTTGTTCACTCATATGGCTCATTTCACACCCCTCAGTAAGCTACCATCCTCACCTGAACTGGCTGGAATCTTCCTGGAGCACATATTCCGCCTTCATGGACTTCCTTCCAAGATAATTTCCGATCGCGGACCTCAATACGTCTCACAATTCTGGAAACACCTCTGTCAAATATTAGGAATCCAATGCGCTCTTTCATCAGGTTATCACCCTCAAACCAACGGGGCCACAGAATGTGCTAATCAGACTCTGGAACAATATCTTCGATGTTTTGCCACTAAGGTTCAGGATGACTGGTCGCTCCCGATACCCGTGGCTGAATTTGCCTATAACAATTCCGATCATTCAGCAAATAAGACCAGTCCCTTTTATTCCAGCCAAGGATTCCATCCATTAGTCCTGCCCTCAGTTCTTCCACAACCCACACCGGTACCTACTGTCGACTCCTGGATTGAAGCACTCATCAACATACATAAGGAGACCAAAGAGCACTTAGAGAAGGCCAGAACACAGACCAAGAGATATGCAGATTCCAAAAGAAGACCTGGGCCTTCTTATTCAGTTGGAGATCAAGTCTGGTTGTCCTCGAAATAACTACCCCAACATCTACGGCCAAACAAATTGGCCCCCCGGTATTATGGTCCATTTTCCATCAAGGAAATTATAAACCCAGTCTCATACTGGCTCAAGCTACCAGAATCCTGGAAAAAGATTCATCCAGTTTTTCACACCTCCTTATTAAAATCTTACATTCAATCCACCCGGAAATCCTGCAGACCCACTCCTGTGGTGCTGGACAATCAACTGAAATATGAAGTGTCCCAGATATGCGACTCCAGGTATAAACGGGGTCAGCTTCAATACCTGGTTGAATGGAAAGGATATCCCCCCTAGTGAAAGAACTTGGGAACCACTTTCTAATCTGAATACCCCTCGACTGCTCAGAAGATACCACCTCATACACCCAGGCAAACCTGGAGGAACAGGTTTTCAGAGGAGGCATGCTGTCATGACCCACAGGACGCGCCCCTTTTGGTCTTCCTGGTCCTTATCGCAACGGGCCTTGCATTCCCTGACACTCCCAACATGGCCGTCCAGCGTGACACGCCTTCCGCGGTTTACACGTTGGACGTAACGTATTCTACTAATAGACCGCAACCCCGTGGCTCTGCGCATCTCAATTCTATTGCCAAGTAGCGATCAGACGTGTGCTCCGTAGTTCTCTGTATTGCTTTCCTCGTTCCTAGCTTTTCTACTACCATTCCTTGCCCCTTTCCCTTTCCTCTTGCTTCCTGGACTCGTGCGCCATCAGCACATCTTCTTCGTTTCCCGGATCCCCAGATTGCTTCATCCCGGAATCTTTAACGCACGCTTGAGTCGGAAGAGACTCGCTCAGCCTTATTCAAGTCCAGGTCTGTCTGCAAGAAGACACCGCCCACAGAGTCCAGCAAGGATCGGTCTCAGGTGAGAAGGGGGGAACTCCGTGACAACAGGACACTTTCAGGGCATGTGCACCAGAGCAGGCCATTGACAGGCCCACATGTGAAGAAGCTGGTCAGTGTCAGTGTGACTAAATAGAGTTTGGGGGGGGAAGAGCACAGTATGGTAAATTACAATCAGTGGTGTTGGCTCTGTGAATAAAGAAGATAACTGCATCTGAGCAAGATTGGCCTGTGACACCTGACAATGACCCATAGCCACAGCTAATGGCATCCATAGAAGAAAAGGAGTGGCATGTGATAGAGGGCCCACCGCTTGGCGTGGTGGAGATTATCCTGCAGAAAAGCAAGAAGGAGGAACAAAAGAAATGTGATGATCTCCTGACCATTTGGAAAGGGGAGGATGAAGAAATGATGCAGCATACCAATGCAGAGAAAGGGTAAGACAATGCATTTCAGTGCCCGACAGAGATGGCCTGGTGGCCCACGGCAAAAGAAGGCTGGCAGGAACACATGGACATTTGTGTGACTCATTGAAAGAAGAAACAGAAAGAGGAGCCAAAGAAGGGGCAGTTCAAGCAGATGGATTTGAAAGACACACAGTGGGAAGACTGGGGGTCGTTTGTTCTCCATGAACTCCTGAGAGAGCAGTCAGCGACCAGGTATTCACCAGGCAAGATGCTACTTGGGAAAAATATGACAAGCACTGACAAGTTGCTACTCACACTGACTGTGGGTGCACATAGGGACTGGGAAGTACTAGAGGCTTACTATATACTGGAAAGTAAGGGAGACATTGGGCCTCATTATGACATCGGCGGTAGCCGTGCCTGTAATACAAGCACGGATGACACCGGTGTCATTTCTTTTCCGGCACCCACGAATGAGCGATTACTGGGTCATTACGGCCCTGCCAGACCCGGTAATTGCCCATTTGCGTGCACTGGAAAAAAGATGCTCCCCATTCCCATTTGGCCCTGTAGGGCTGAATGGGAATCGGGAGGTCGGATGCAACGGCACCGTTTATAACAGTGCTGGTGCATCCGACATGCTGTGCTCGCGAGTGCTTTTCTGCCCTCCAGGTCCAACCTCGTAGTTTGCTATTCCGGGAACTACGGTACCGGCGTGATTACCGGTATCGTAGTTCCCAGACCGGCAAACTTATAATGAGGTCCAATGACTTTGACAGTTCAAACAAACTTGATGGACACATGAATGGGGTGTTGCTGAATGTGAGAGTGACAGGGATGATCAGAGCTAGAAAGGGCAGGACATGTAGTTATCACTGTTTTTGGTGTTTTAGATGTACCCTAGATGATTGATTATGGCTGATGCTAATAGGTGGGGGTGTTTATGCAATACAGTACAGTGAAGGAATGGCTTTAGATTAGTTAAAGACATAAATACATTGTCTTAGTTTGATAATGATTTTTTTTATTTTTCTTGCTTCCTTATTGAGTGAGAATAGTTTTATTGCAGTATGCTTTATGAATAAGTAGTGCAAGGCTTTGGTCAGCGATTTATAGATAATGAAAAAAGAGGGAAAAAAGTGGACATATGTTACATGTTACATTTCTGATTCTGTACTTTCTTTTGGTTTCTTGAGATACATCTGAGGTAGGAAGACTGGCCTACTGATTTGGCATACAGACTGGCCTACAGCTGAACACCCAAGCCAAGTGATCACAGAGCTGTGGAATGTGTAATGCCTCAGAGTGCCGGGCATGATAACAACTCCGCCTGAGAATGTACACAGTGATGAAGCTGCTGACTCAAGCACCAAGGCTGCTAAGAGGCTGCAACACAAAGACAATCTGCTGTTACGAAATGTGCTTTCTTTCTCCCTGTTCGGGAAATGTTATGATACGTGGTGCTAATGGGAGGAGAATAATATGTAGATTCTGCATTGTACATAAGTATGAGTGAGGCTTGGGAGGGGCAGAGTCAAATGCAGCCCTCCCAAGCACTGGTGTGTTTTAGCCTTATAGTGCTGTTTTCGCCCCGCTTTTGGCCTCGTGTATTATTTGGGGCCGAGTGCCTGGAATGCCTGAGATGGTGTTAGGGGGCTTAATGAGCACTGGTATCGTGGGGAGCAGGACAAGCCTGTGACAGTGTGTTTTTATTATTGTTATGTTTTCTTTAATGGTGCTCTGTCGATTAAATTACTCAATGAATTGATATTGAAATAGTGTTGAATATGTCTTTCTCTAAGAACAAGTTTGCCCTTGTGACCACATAAAAACACACCTCCTTTGTGTGAAGACATCGCCAAAGCCTTCATTATTCTGCTGTTGGGGCCTGATTCATGGAATTATTTTGCATGGTGCAAAGTGAGTTTGCACTGCTGTAAAGTGAGTTTGCACTGCCTACACAAACCCTGATTCATGGAACCGTGCAGTGTCTTTTTGCCATGCAAAGTCACTTTGAATCAGGGTGGAGCAGTGCATAGTGTGTTCCTGCAGTGTAAAATGACTTTGCACTGCAAAAATACACTTACCACTGTTCCACGTATCAGGGTGTTTGTTGGCAGTGCAAAGTCACTTTGCACCATGCCAAAAAATTCCATGTATCAGGCTCTTAGGGTTGTATTACAGGAACTTTGCATCAGTGCAATAATTGCGCTAGAGAGAAAAACATTTAATTTCAAAGCATTTTTGCACCTGGGCAAAAGGCTACGACTACTGCAACCATTTCTTTAGAGAAGAATTGCATTGAAAATATGTATTATTGCACTAAGGATCATTTTTACTCTAGTGCTAATTGCACTTGCAGTTTCTGCAATCCTGATAATTCCTGTAATGTACCTAATGTTCAACATTATTGGAGGGGGGGTTTCTTTCCTCTTTCTGTCAGTTTTTGTTTTCATTGATGTGTTTCCATTCATGTAGTGCAGTGTGTTCTGCTGTTGTTTTAATTGGATTGTTTATTTGATCATTTTCCAACAAAGATGTGCTAAATTCTAAACTGTTTTGCATGTCTAACTGGTTAGTCAGGAGTATTCTGCTTAACACAATAAAAGTCTGACGACATTTTAAAGTAACATTTACTGTGGGCCATACTAAGAGCAGGGAGTACAACATATAATACAACTTCCTGCCAGTACCCCTCCTGACTCTCAAAGATTTGTCACTTTACCTTTTATTAAAGTCTGACAGCTATTTTATGACTAACCATGTATCATTTTTTGGGAAAGACAAATCTCCAATGTCACCATGCCAGTAAAAGCTATAAAAAATATTCCAGATGCTGACTAAAACATGTGCAGTAAATACATGTGAATTCACTGATTTATGGTGTGTTTGTCTGTGATTGTATTACTTTACAGAACCGAGGCACCATTGTATATGTTGTTAAACATATTGAATTCAGAATTATGTCCATTGTGCTGCAGAGATGATGACATACTATGTTGGGTGTTGCTATTTTGTTGGCTGGTGGTAAATGAACTTTGCACCTACATGTATGTTTCACTGCTCTTACCTTTCATGGATGTATTTTGCACATGTATGTATGCTTACAGTAGAAATATGCCCACATGCCTCCACTTATTCCACACACTGTCAGAGTGGTATTAGGCATTGCAATTCCACACTGCCGCCCCGAGTCGGTGTCAGCCTTTCGGTATCTTTCCACCTATCCTTCAGTTTCTTTGGTTCTGTGTCAAAGTAAGAAAGGAGAAGAGATGTCAAGCACAAGAGAAGGAAAGAAAGAAAGGGTAGAAATCGAGAAATTAGAAAATGGAAATGAGAAACACCAAACAATGATTCGAAGAAAGGAAGTGAGATGAATATTGGTGGACTGGCCTACAGGGAACGCTGGAGATTTGCCAGTTGGCATCTACACCACGGGCCTCTTTGGACTGGGTAATCTGGTGTTCTGCTCCTTTGACCCTCTCTCAGTCCCCTTCCCTTTCCTTCTATTATTCCTTATCCCCTATATCCCTCTGAAGCAAAGTAATCGTTATAAATCTGTCTGGATGTTATTTCTCACTCTTAAGAAATGTGTTATGCCATTTACTCTGTTATGTTGAACGACTTTTGAATTCCTATACCCTGCCACATGTGCTTTAAAAATGCACTATTTGGACCAATGGTTTTCCAAATATTGGTAAGTGGCCTGATTATAGGAATTGCACTTGTGTGTTAGATAAGCTCGCACAGTGTAATGTAAGCCCACCGTAAAAAAACATTTCAAGGACCACTTCTCTTTCCAAATACACCCCTACAAATCAGGATTGGAAGAAAGGAAAGGAAGGCGTCACCTCTGTATCCTTCGCTAAATCCAAGTTGCAGGGTCTGTTCCCACATCAAAACATAGCCCTTTTGGACATTACTAAACCATACTCCTTACAGCAACATCGTTGGAAACTTGCACAAAAAATAAGAATATGATTTGTTTAAAAGCAATTGCCTGCAAATTAGAATAGGCAAACACGTCATGTTGAGTGAAGGTGCATTATGCATGAGCTAACGCACTTTGGGCCCGATTCAAGGAAATGTTAGCGTTGCAAAGTTTATTTTTGCAGAGCAAATTGACTTTGAACTGACTTTGCACTGGTGCAAAGTGACTTTGAACTGATAAAATACCCTTTGCACCTCTCTGGGAATCAGGGTGTTTGTTGGCAGTGCAACGTGAAGAATTCCATGAATCTTTGTGTATGCACAATCACTTTAGCACTCGTTCAAATACAGGGCAAATTTATTTGTGTTGGAACTAACGTGATTGACCATGCACAAAGGCATGGGCGAAAAGTGCACATGCAGGATGTTATCAAAAGTGTTTGCATTCAAAAGGCAGGATTATATATTCATAAATGATTAGGCTAAACAGACTAAGGCCCTGAATCATGCCATTTATTGCACAGTAAATCGGGACATTGCGCGCCAAATCGTGCAAAAACCCTATTTATCGATGCATGGAACAGACTGTGAAGGACTTTTTCGTACTCTTGTGAGGACTTTGCGCAGGCTTTGCACGTCTCTGCGAGCAGCCGAATGCCTTGCACAAGACACCTCACAGAGCGTGGGCATGGCCTGCGCATAGACCAGAGTTGGGGTAGGAACTCACAAAATGGGGAAGAATAAGTGAAAATGTGACTGTTCAGAGGGACGGCCCGCGTGAGACGATCAAACGCCAACAACTGCGTAGGTAAAATTGTATTAATGGATCTGATCGCACAAACCCATGTTGGGGAAATGACCACACAAAACTGTCGATGTAACCCAAGGCAGGCATACACACACTAATATAGCATGTTTGATTTAGGGGTCTGTGCACGCAGTCTGAGTTCAGACAGAAGTTAGGGGTGCACGTAAGCAGTGTAGTGAGATGCAGTAACGGTTTACGGGGGTTTGCACGCATATTTACTGGGAAATCTTAACTTTTACGATACATGTTAAGCATGTTGATGTGGTACTGTGAATAGTATTGAGGGACACTACGCAGTGTGACCGGGGTGCTGGCTTGGTTGCTGGGACCCCACGCAGGATTACAGGGGTACATGAGATCACACGAGGACCGCACACATGTAGGCATTAATGTCTGTATCTGCTTTGCGGGGGTTTGTGTTGGGAGCGTTACGACCGTGACTTGCATTTAGGCTTACGTTGCGGGGACAATTCCATGAATATGCGGAGCGCACAGAAAAGCATATGCGCACAGGCACACGCAGAGTGGTTCTCGGCCTGCAGGCTTTGCAGGATCGATGCACACTTTTCCATGAATCAGGCCATACGATCAAAAGAGAAATGAGAAAAATCAAGACATCAGAAAATCAAGGAACAACATAGTTAAAGGGAAGTTATGGTTATGTTGCACTAACAAAAACCAATGAAATTCAATAAACAAACTTTGTTAAGGAGACTTTATGGATAAAAGTAAAACCGAAAAATCCTTGAGAAAGTTAAGCAGCCCTTGGCAAGTTAAGAAATCCTTGGTAAGTTAAGCAACCATAACTCGTGCCACCTCTGTGCACTGCTAAGAGTAACACCCAGGATATCAACAATGACATCACAAATGTCATTGATGCCATCACTGATGACATCACATGTCTGGGCCACTTCTTTTTGTTCACCGACATATCTTGGTGACGTGGTTTTGTTCAATGATAGAGACAATTTTCAAAATCTAAATCTGTTACATATGTAGACATCAACCTTGTTTGTTGTTAACAAACTTTTCTTAGAATGTGTGCTTCAGTCCATTGTGCACATAGATGGGAAATACACCATACATGGGAAAATAACCAAGTCTCAAACTCACAATTTATTTGTGTAATGTCACCTTCATTTTTTGGTGATGTTGTTTCTTTCCTCCTTACTGAAGTTTCCCTGTATTTGCCTCAGATGTGTATGTATTTGGGATTTTCATTTGTATTGTTTTATAGTAACACACGTATGTAGTAAGTCTTGAATTATTAGCTATAGGCTATTAGCTATTTATTCAATTTTCATCATTACTCAAAGCTCTCATAAGATACCATTCATTATTTTACTATCCAAAATTACCAATTTAAATAATATTGAATTTGTGCATGCTGTAGCCATTGCTGATGTGTATCTATAATTAGGTTTCTGTATTAAAAACAACCCCCCAAAATAATGTTTTGGTCAGAAGAGTACATACTTTAATACATTAAGTAGTTCAAGATAGATCTCCCGATCACCCCTGTCATATTGTTACTAATATTATCAACATAACCCCTTTTAGAGAATTTTTATCAAAATTAATGTAATATGTGATGTCAGTGGTGATGTCATCAATGATATTTGTGATGTCATCCTTGATGTCCTGGGTGTTAGTCTTAGCAGTGCAAGGAGGTGGCGCGAGTTATGGCTCCTTAGCTTACCATAACTGGTCCATTTAAGGGTTGTTCAGTTTTACTTGTAAGCATAACGTCTCTTTAAGAGAGTTTTTAAATGTAATTTCATGGGTTTTTGTTAGTGCAACTTTAATGTCCCCTTGACAAAGTTCTTTCAGTGAATTTCATTGTTTTTTGTTAGTACAACTTAACCTTAACAACCCTTTAACAAAGTTTGTTTTCAGTGAATCTCACAGGTTTTTATTAATGCAATTTAACCATAGCGTCCCTTTAAAAACATTTTTTCACTGAATTTCATAGGTTTTTATTAGAACAACTTAACCATAAGATCTGTTGAACAAAGTTTTTTTCACTGAATTTCACAGGTTTTTATGAGTGCAAATGTTTCATGATGTTACATCACTGTATATACATTATTAATAATTCCTCTTTTAACATATATGACGAAACTGTAAACCTCCATTAAAAAACATATTTTTTGCAATGCATACTGATGTGTGTTATCATCAGCAGGGCATGCTGGGGATGCAAGTCATGGTTGAATTGTCTTGACCATGAGGCTCGACCATGATGCAAGCCCTACCAAACCACCCCCGTTATCCACTGCACCTAACATGACCCCTAGTTCAGTGTTCACCATACCCTCATAATCTGACCAATGGTAAGTGCTCATGGCTTGCAGCAATGGCCAGTTTCCACAACCCATGTGATTGATTTGATTTTGATTTTCAAGAACTTGTAACGCACTCGAAACTGACCAAACCGTATAATGGCACAGATGACGTCTGCTGGAAACAGATTGCCAGAATTGTAGTCATAACCGTAGTCCATGCAGGACACAAATTGGTTCCAACAAGCCCAAAACAACTAGAACTTTATTTAAACAAGAATGCTTTCAGGGCTTTGGAGAACTTAATCAGGGAGTCCAAGGTTCTAATTTCTGTGGGCTACTATTCCAGAGTCTAGGACCATAAACATAAAATCTTCTGTCCCTTCTGGATGAGGGGATAATTAGAAAAACTTTGTCCATTGAACGTAGACATCTGGAAGCTTGATAATGCCTGAGCTTGTCCTTAAGGTAATCCGGTGCTAAATTATTCAGACATTTAAATACCAGACACGCTACCTGAAATTTTATATGGTGCTCAACTCATAACCAGTGAAGAAGATGGTGTAGAAACATGAGAGGTTTTATTTAGTCCACAAATCAGCCTAACCCCTGCTTTCTGCGCTCTTTGCTGTCTTCTAAATTGGCAAATAAGAGTAGATATCTGTCCTTGTACTTACTTTTTGACAATTTCAAAAAAGTAAAACACAGGACAAATTTGCTCTTCATGCGGGTTTGCTGCAATCCCGTCCAGCACTTTGGGCTGCAGCCGCAAGCAGACATTCATTTTTCCCATTCAAACCTAGGGCTTTTGGCCATGCTGCATGCACCAATAAGCAAATTAGAGTTCACATCTGTCCTTGCTCAGGGCCAGGCCCATTGCTAAGGCACCAACGTAATATCATCTTTTTTTGAACTTTTTTTGACCCTTTAGAAAAAATAAAACACAGGACAGATTTGCAAAACCATGCTTTGAGGTCCTTGCTGATGCTCCTCGCAAATGTTTGCTGCAATCCTGTCCAGCACTTCGGGCTGTGGCCACAAGCATAATTATTTCCCATTCAAGCGTATACCGATTTCGACCACATAGCACGACCCTGGTGGCCATTCCCACTTTAACCCCCATGGCCACAGTCTATACCTCAGTCACCAAAGGCATATCACAATTTTTTGTACCTACATTATGACACTTTTCAAAAAATAAAGCATGGACATATTTGCAAAACCATGATTTCAGGTCCTTGCCAATGCTCCTTCGATGATTTTGTTGAAAATCGGTCAATTTTTTATATTTTGAAAAGTGTAAAAATGTACCTCTATAAAATAGTCATGTAATTTAGCACCCACTTAAAATCCATTCAGACTTTGCACATACACTCATGGTTCAGTCTATAATCTTTCTGCAAGCTTGTGTGCACATTTGTCAAATGGTAATAAAGTTATAAGCCATTTAAAAACATTGAGATGCCCCAATAATTTTGACCCCTCTTGACAAATCCCCACGAAATTTTGAAAATCCATTCAAGGTCTAAAATAATTTTGCAAAGTTGTGTGCAGATTCGTCAAATGGCACCCAATTTACAAGCCTTTCAAATATTTTGGTATCCCACTCTACTTTTCGTCCCTTTTGGCAAAACAGCACCAAACCTTGCATAACCATTCAGGATTAGGTATAGAATGATAATGCAATATTTAATGCGCTGTCATTTAGTGGCACCAAAGTTATAAGCCATCCAAAACTGCTTTTCACCACCAACAACCAGGCATGGATGTCCATGAACATCTGAAATGTTTGTGAACATCACAGGACTGTACCCGAACATTCGGACTGTTCTTGGACAAACGGGTTGAAACACCTGTATTTTGGCTTCTTATGGTCCTATCCCATCCCATCCTCATCGCACCTCACCTCCCCAGAGATTGTTTCATTAGTTTGACAAGTGCAATGTTGTGTTTTTTAATATGTTTTTTACTTTGATGTTCACTTACAACAGGTGTTGTCCGCAAATCCAAAATGGCAGGCTTTTCTCAAAAATATGGTGCACCTCACACTTTTCAGAATCCAATCATTGGGCGTGTCCGATATCTGCCGACAACACACCGCCCTCTGTGCCAATCAAAGGCCCGTCCATGGGCCGAACAGGGACGTGAGTCCGCAGACCAAACCCATATCACTCATTTTTTATTTACATACATTTAGTTGCTTTAAAAATGCCCAACCTGGAAATCACAAAATTATCCAGATGTGGTCGAACAGATGCGAGGCAATCTTGAAAAAATACGACATAACAGTCGATTTGCTTCATGAGAATCCGGATGCAGCTAAATTAAAGATCTGGCGTACAGATTGGGACGAGACTTGTGCGGAAAGAGCTGCTGCCAGTAGTTCGCGCAACGCTCCATTAGAAGCACGTGCCTTTAACAGCCTTCAGAAATATGTGCTTCTATTTCCTAATCCACAGGCACGCAGACTATTTATATTGTTCAGATTGAACTTGTTCAAAACGAACGATCGCCTCCGCTCATGGAGGGGTTTTTCCCACCTGAGACCTGAATGTAGGTTGTGCTTAAAGCGAAACGAATCACTAAAACATCTAGTTCTATTTTGCACAAAATTAAGATCTGAGAGGACCATACACTTGGGGCCCTGGAGCTTAGCTCATCCATCATTGTGTGCGGACGAGTGGTGGAGCTCAATGTTCCAGGGAACCGACTTGAAACTAATCCTGCCCTTAACAAGATTGCTGGAAATTATAGAAGCACGTCTGCTACCAATATTTGAAAGTTCTCTGGTAAACGGTGAACCTGGTTGAATAACCATAGATGGAAAAAAGTTGACAAAGTTATAGTAATGGATGTTACGTGGATGGGTCTAAGGAACTTTGATAAAGATGTGTGGTTAACTTGTGTCAGATTTTAAAGGTTTGTAAAAACCAATAAAATTAAAATAAAATAAAAATAAATAAATAAACTACTGAATGGATTCACATACAACGTACAAAAGCACAGTTTTGGGACCAAGCCGCCACTCCAGGTGCAATTTGGTGAAAATCCGTTCAGCGGTTTGGGCTGTAGGCGTGAGCAAAACATTTGTTTCATTGCTTCTTTGGGAAAACCACACATTTTGGCACCCCCTATAACTTAGCCCCCCCTCCATGAACCCTGACCAGACTTCAGAGAATTAGTCTGACAGGGACTTTTTTTGCAAGGTTTCATGAGGATTCGTCAATGGGGGCAAAGTTATCAGCCACCCAAAAAAGTGCTGTTCCAATGGGTTGAGCAACTTAACCATAACTATAGTACTGCTACCACAGGCCCGTCATATACATATATATGCATATATGCATATATATATATATAATTAAGTCTGTCTCAAATAGATACATTGTACCCCATGTGCAGCAAAACAAGGATCTGCCGTTTGGAAGATGAGGGAAAGGAGCAGTCTAGAAATGCCACTTATCGTTATAGTAAGCTACATGCTAAGGTGGTAAGGGTTATGGGAGGCAAGCACTTTTCGTGCAAACAAAGGAGTACTTGAACTTTGAGCCCTGCTGGCACCCATTTCATCTTCCTTAGTATGTTGGGTGGTAAGTTGAGAGATGCCACGAACAACCTGATAACCTCTTCAGATGCTTTTGCCAGTTAGTGTAACACCCATCAAGAGCAGTGCAAATCCTTTGTCCGGCATTCCTCGTATTTCCCTGAGGTCAGCCCTGATGCCTCCCGTAAGACTCAAACTCCTGTCACACAGGGCGTCGGTCACAGGTCAAATTGAAATTTCCCTAGGCCTCATGGGCCAGGACTCACCCGGTGTTGGGGCAGCAACAGAACTTTGGTTGCTTCAGTGTGGTGCTTCAACTGTCCATTGGGTCCTTCATAATGATAAAAGGAGCCCAAAAGAATGTAATTTAGACAGTGGAGTGTGGAGTCTGTGAAGTGTCCCACAAAGCTGAGCATGCCATCCCTTGATCTTATGGGGGTGTGGGCATCGGGCGAGGGGGGTGCAGCAACCTCAGCAAGGTAAAGGGAATGACCAGTCTGATTCATAGTTTTGCTTTTTCCCTGCCTCGGGTCTTGGACACCAAGAAAATATACCTTTTAATTGCTCGTTCGCAGCTGCATACTGGTATTAGCTGCACAATGTTCAAGAAAGTAGGGGGATGGGCCAATCCACTTTGAGCTCCAGAAAGACATACACTACCCTTATGGCTAGAAAGTGGTAACCTGGAATATTGTCACCACCGGGTTGAAAAAATACATTTCCTTTGTCAAATATAAATGCGACTGAAGAACTGCCTAGCTCCTGAAGATTTGGGATTTACTCAGGCCAGATCATCAAACAGGGACACTATTGATAAATTGCAATGAACGAAATATGCAATTTCCATTCCAAGGCTTCATGTGTGCTAGAAGCTACTGAATTCCACTTGCAACTTCCCGTGAAAGGCTGACCATGAGAAAGCAAGCCCCTGTAGATATGTATCATGTTCAATCACTGGTGTGCATGATAGCAAATAGTGCCTGGCGAGAGTGCCTAAAGAGAGAACGAGAAGCTAAGTAGAAACTGACTCCCACTTGTCTCAGTTTATCACATATCTGAGCAGGGTCGGACCGGGCCAAAAAATCGTCTTGGGCACCAATGAAACAATGGCCCACAGTTGCAAATGGCTATTCATTCCTTTTGTGACACTGTTTGAATAGTACCCAAGAGGGAGTTTCTTGATAAAATGTGATCCAAATTGTGCATTTTAAAGAATATTTACTCAGCAACACTGCTCAAAACTACTATCCGCGTAGTGCAGTAGCTCATCAAACTGGCCCACATTGGTCAAAAAAGTGTCCAGCTTCGACCAAAAAAACTGGCCCACAACAGCATTCTGTGGTTCTGGTTCGGCCATGGGCCTATTGCCCTATAGGCCAGTCCAAGCCTGCATCTCAGCACCTGAGCCTTTTGGCGGTGTCCATGGGTTCATAACTGCTAGTAAGTATCAAACATTGTAAAAAGACCAAACACAAGGAAAGGCATTTTACACATTTCCACCGCCTAAAATACTTTAGGTACTTTTTTCTGTGAGCAGTAAAACTGTGAACAGCCAATTAGGGCCTCATTTTCAAGAAAATGCAAATTGCCCAGTGGTAGGGGGACTTTGCTTTGGAACTTGCCTGCAATCTCTCCCCTCGTCCAATTTTCATAATTTCCAAGATGTACGGGAAATAACTTTCCAATCTTGTGCCTATTGCTATTCCTATGTCTGCAAAAAAAACAAAAATACTGCTAAGCATTCAGAAGAAAGGTTTAGTTAGGCCTCCCACATTTACAGCTTTCTTTCCTAAGCACCTTTAAAAAAAAAAATAATTAAAAAACTGTGCATCTTTCCTGGACCGCAGTACCAGGATCTATTAGAGGATGCCTGGAAAGCCACTTGTAGGAGTGTGTGTGTAATAGAACTAAAGATATGGAGCATTGTTAATGTTAATGTGGAGATTGTGGTGGTGTTGGAAAGCCATATATGAGGGGGTACTAACCTGAGTATTGTTGATTTTTAATATAAGATGATGATGCTACCTCAGTCTCTGAAAGTGAGATGTGCTACCCAGACCTCACATTCATAATGCTCCATGTGGAATAGAATAGTTCAACCATGTTATTCTGTAGAGCTTCTCTAGACAGCAGCACCCTTGTAGTTTGGCAACATGGCCATTACAGAGAAAATGTGAATTTTTCTAAACAGCCTGATGGATCCCAAAGTTCCAACAGCCAGGGAATGCCTTTAACCATGGGCAGCTCTGATCCAAATGATATAATTGTGCTTCCAGGGCCAGTTGGCAGTTTATTACATAATTATGATCCATGTCTAGTTTGTATATGGTGGCCTCTGCGAATCTGCAATTATACTGGCCAAAACCATTGGTGTCATTTTATTGTGAGTTTGGTTTCAAGTGACTTATTCTCTGAGGTCCTTTGTATATTCACTACTGTGACCAAATTGCATCCAAACAGGCTGGTTGTGCTCGCCCCAGCAACAACGTTGTTGACTCTAGGAAACTTCTAACCCTCCAGGATAAATGATCTTCACCATTGGAACTGAGAGGCATCTGCGCTTCAAAGGACAGGCTGTGAGAGCAAGAGGAAAGTCACACTTCACACCAGGGTGGTAGCTACTGAAGACTCTTTAAAGCAGGGCACTTTACAAAGTTTCCCACACTACCTGTTCCCCTAATACTGGTCCTGCAGATAAAGCACTATTGGACTAACATCAACACGAAAAGACACTGATCACAGCAGCCAGGACGGGACCATTACAGAAGTCAGGAAACGGACCAATCCACAATGACGGATTAACTGTTTAAGGGATTGAGATGCCCACCCCCATTTAATTGAACCATCTCAGTACATCAGAAGAGGAATGTCCCTGGACCTCTCTCTCTCTCTTTCTCTATGGTGTAGTCTGCCCACAGACCGCTGCCATGAAGAGGAAGGTAAAGGTTCCAAGAAGGGAGAAAGATCCTTCCCTCAATGTCATAGAGGCCTTTAATGTAGTATAGTGGGACATAACCACTACACATATGTTTTAGGGATAGGCTCAATAGCATTGAGACAAGCTTCTAGGCACTTGTTTTGCAGTTCAAGACTGTGTCAAGACGGGTCGAATCAGGCTACCCAATGGGTCAAGTAGACATGCTACACAGGCAGGATTATTTATTTCAGTGAGATGTGTCAGCTTCGAGAAGGGTCAAGATGATGGCGTACAGTGGGTCAAATCAGCAATCAATGCAGGAATGTCTATTTCTTCCACTCAAGCTAGTCAGCGGTCGAGAAAGGTGAGGCAATTGATTCCAACGAGTCAAGTCAGTGTTGAGACAGATTGAAAAGTGGTTTACAGTGGCATGAAGTGTACAGAGAGTCAAAAGCATGTCTAGGTATCGTGGCTAGAAATTACTCAAGCATGGTTGAGTCGGCGCAAAGAGTGGCTTATGGCTGTAGACAGTGCCCAAGGCTGTTCCTTTGCTTCATATTTGCTAGGGGACTCAGTCCAGTGTTTCCAGGGTTAAGTGTGGTCTTGTCCTGTCCACCACAGGCAGGACGGTTGCCTAAGAGCATCCATAGAGGTTGTCAATCCCAGTGAGCAAGATCCTGGTTAGATTGGTCAGTCAGCAGATAGACCATGTCCACACTGCAGTTCACCCCAAATAGTCGTATGTGATGGGTGAGAACAAAGTTGTTGAGCTGATGGACTTGTTTAACTATTTTAAGAATGTAAATACAAAAAATGAATGAAGAAGAGTTGTTAAATTATATGTAGCCCCAAGAATTCCACACCTGTGGTCCCATCCTCCTTTCATCAAAACATTTGAAAAGACACACCTAAATAATATGTTCTCTTTTTGCGACCATGATCTCAATGGAGCTACCTTTAGAAATGACCTAAAAGCAAGATGGCCAGAGGCCAGAGCTGAACCCATATAGGAAAGACATTTAGAGTACATGGCGCTCAAGTAGGTATTATAAGGCATCAAAAGACAGTTCACTGTGGTCCACTGGAAACAGTTGTATAACCTGGTTCACTGCCACCAGCCTGTTCTACTACATCACAAAGGCACGGACACTGCTGCTAGACAAATGGGAGAAGGGTTACAAAGAACCATCCCAACAGTCCAGTTAAGGTGCTGTATGTTACCAAAGGAAAACACAGGAAAACATAAATGGGTAAAACAGGCTCTCTGAACTGGTAGCATTTGGGATAACAGAGAGAAGTGAGAAGGTAAAGGCTGTACTTACCTCAAAGGACAGGTAAGATTCCAACACATAGACAGATGTGCTGGGTGTACCGTTAAAATCAATGGTCGAAAAGCTACAAAAAGAACCATTTCCTGAACAGCGACTTTGGAGTGTGCCCACAAACAAGCAAGACGTGATAGCCCCTATCCCTATCTCCCTCTGAAAGCCTGCAGGAATTATTCCCAGAGATCATGGTAGTTGACACAGTGCCTTAAAACCATTGATGGCAGTCACAGAAGCAACATTGCATGCCGTTCCAAAAAGCTGAGTGAACATGATGGGACCTGAGGCATTGGAAAGAAGGATAAGCACTGTTAGGAACATTACCATAAGGATAGTCCACACGGAGAAGGATATTGACCGCCTCAAAGATCATTCTATAGATTTAGGAAACAGATGAGGGGGGCAACAGGCTGAGGCTTTAAGGACAGTCAGAGGGTACTCGGGGCTAAATCATATAACATGCCTTTCCATCTTTGTGGCTCAGTCGGTAAAAACTCCTGTAGATTTTCTTTCTCAACATTCAAAAAGTGCACTTACAACATCAAATGCAATATCTTCTTGCACTGGAGCTGGAGCCCATAAGCAAACGTATGTGCTTAAATAACAATCAATGCCTGCTCGTCCACTGTCGAATGGAGAAACAGAGTAAGCTCTCCTGTTCGGGCCACTAAGGACAAAGCCAAAGCTACAGACAAAACGAGGTCATTTTTTCTGGACTGCCCTCTTTTGTGGTGGGATTTTGCCTGATTTGCATATGGCCTTTTCCCTTTCTGCAATGGTTTGGCAGGTGAATAACGGTGGTCTGGAGGTATTCCCAGAGCGATGACAGAGGTTAAGATTAATTATAAACCTTTCAGTCATCACCTCTTTTGTTTTCCATAGTCACCCCCCACCCCTCGAGTGGCATAGGTGTGCCCTGATGTGGATTATCTGCCTACTGAGCCTAGAGGTTCAAGCAACACCTCACTGACAATGCCTCATGAGGTAGAAACATGTGCAGGGTTGCTTGTAGTCTAGTGCGGTAGGGGTGTGACCAAGGAGTTTGGTCTGGACTGCCCCTATTCGGCTGGGACTAAGACTGATTTGCATATGGTCTTTCCCCTTTCTGTAATGGTTTGGCAGGTTATGAATGGTGGTCAGGAGGGTTGGTCAGAGCGATGCTAAAGGTTAAGATGAATACTAAACCATCCAGCCATCACCTCTTTTAGTTTTGCTTAGTCACCCTGAGTGCGATGGGTATTCCCAGACAAGGGTCCCATGCCTGCTGGGCTTAGAGAACCAAGGTACACCTGATTGATGATGCCATGTGAGGCTGAAACATGTTTTTGGTGGCTTGTGGTCTCCTTCAGAAGGGATGCGATGAAGCAGTCTGGGCGGGGCTGCCCCTTTTGGGGCGAGACCTAGCCTGATGGGCATGTGGTCTTTCCCCTTACTGTAATGGTTTGGAAGGAGAATAACAGTGCTCTGGAGAGTGCCCAGAACGATGCCATGGGTGAGAATTAATTATAAACCTTTGAGCCATCCCTCCTTTGTTTTGCTTAGGCATGAACTCAAAAATATAAGAGGAAAACACAGACCATTCATCCATGCCCAAAGAGTTTGAACGATGAATACCAACGACCACATATTTGTACAATTTGAAGACCAATATGAATTCATTATTGTGTATAGAAAGGAGGACATTGATGGATGAGGTCCAGGGTCATTTAAATCGTTTTGAGGACCACATTGCTCCTATAAGAGGGGGTGGGTCACATTCAACAATTTCATAGAATGGTTCTGCAAACCAATGGGCATTTATATCAACTTGCTTGACTTATGTTTGGACTAAAATGTCTTCGAATTTCATTCTACAACAGTCCAACCAATAATTACTTTTGTTTGAGATTGAAATTTAGGCTAGCCAGTCCCTAGTCACCCTTTGTTCTGTTTCCTCAAACTGTGTCTTCTTTGCAAAAACAGTAGTCTTTTCAGGATGATAACTGCCTGGTTCTGATTCTGTATTTGTGAAGAATCTGTTGTGTGTCGTGAGTGGATGTTAGCCATTTTGTGCCTGGTAGATCACTCTTTGAGCAAGCACTCCTCTTTGCCTACCACAGAGTTCTGTCACAGAGTTAAAGGAATGATGCATTTCCTTTGTCAATCTCGGGAGTCCATCATTCAATTTAGTGTTATGTTAGAGTTCATTACAGGCAATTTTAAGGGTTTGGAACACTCTTTGCCACCTGCCACATTTTTGCCCCAAAGAGGAATGTCCATATGCCCTTGATTTCAATCTGTTGCGTTGTCTTCTAATTAACTGAAACATTGACTTTAGTATTCTTTGTCTAACCAAAACATTAAGAACATCCATCTCTGGCCGAGGCTCCTCATCACCTCACCTACTCTACCATCTGTCCAATTGCACATGGCTGTATTCCTGTGACCTGCTTGTGTTTTACAACTCAAAATACACAAGTTGGGAGGTAGATCTCTCAATGATCGAGGTCTCCCCTGTACTTGCACAATCTGAATGAGACAAGACCTAGTAAGATCCTTGTTTTACCCTCCGTCTGTCCTCTCTCCCTTGTCTTGTCACACCGAGAAACACTTGTGTACAGGCACGTTATAAATGACTTATCATATCTCCCTCTGGACTTGTTACCACTGCATCTCAGACTTGAACTTTCAGGGATTCACTGAAAACTCATCTGTTCCTCATTGCGTATGTATATCACACTGTGCTCTCTATGCACATGTTAAGTGCCCAGATACCTAAGGGTTGGGCGCACAATACAAATAAACAAAATGCAAATACAAATTCCCTTCTGTTATGTTCTATAGCAACCTGCTGGGTCTTTGAGTGCTATTAAATACATGTTACAAAGGGGGCTCTGCAGAGCGGCAAACAAGATGGACGCATATTGTTAGAGCTCCTGACCTCGAGAACTTCAGGCACTGTCGACCCACTGTTCGACAGCCCACCATCCAAAAATCCAACGACTGCTAAGATACCCATCGGACTAGGCAATTGTTGATCCTATGCAAGCTGCAGTGCTATGCTCAAAATCAGCCCGGGGGTCTTGGCCTGCAGGGGGCATTGGGCACTCCAGGACCACAGGGCTCCATCACTAACACAGCCTGCTGCATGGAAGCTGAATCATGTGGATGTTCTCAGTCTTCGATGTGAGGGCCTGCCGATGGCCAAAAATCTCAGTGAGTAACACCGGAGGAGAGCGGAGCATCGCTTCTTATTTTGGAGTGAACCCTGAACTACCCCAGCATGTTGCAATCAACAGAGTGGTGCAGGTGCTAACCTCCCTCCCGTTGCTGGGTGGGCTCGCGTTGTGGCAGCTGGAGTCCCATGCATGCTGCGTACCTGGCGTCCTTCTTCTCTGTGGCTGACAGGTGGTGGGCCGATGGTGGTGACTTGAGGCAGCTGGAAGGGTGGTGTTGTGCTCAGCCTCATCACAGCGCCCTCTGCGCTAAATACAAAATGCTTGTGGAGCCAGACCACTCTATGGTTCTCCACTGGCCACGGGATGCTTAATCTGCCAAATGGGGACACTGACGCGGTGAGGGCTGTTGCCCCCTTGTACCTTCATGGACCATAGCAACGCATTATGAGGGTACCCTTTGTGAGGCTGCATCAAATTAGCTTTGTGTTTTGCTCTGTTAAGCCTCTACCTCAACAAGCTTGTGACTGCTGGGTTCTCCTGATCGGCAGAATTGCAGCTTGCATCTCCTTTGGGGCCCCTTTTCTTATTGCAGCGCAATGACAAAAGGGGCAAACAAGAAACAGTGTAACTTGGACAGTTTTAGTAAAACTGTACCTAAAACAAACAACAGGATGCCTAGTGAGGCGGTTGAGGACCCACAGAATGGAATTGCCAAAACGGTTGGCATTTATGCAGGAAGGCTTCACTGCAATTAATGGCAAATTGGATGACATAACTCTAATATACATTTCCTAAATGCTAAAATGGAGAAATCCAACAAGAGAATTATAGAGGTTGAGGTACGCGTGGTGGGTGTGGAGGATAAGATGTCCACTCTCCTTGTTGAACCCTCAAGAAACAATTACAACCCAATGCAAAGAAATGACTGTGGTGGGATAAAAACAGTGTTGGGCACCTTACCAACGCTTCTTTCCAGCTCCCTCCAACGAGCCAAGCAATGAGTTATTGGCCAGAGCCCCCTGGATATTAAAGCAAGCAGCAAGACCTGCACAGGTGAAGCCTGCAGGTGGCTAAGGGCGTGGTGTTGGGTGCCACAAGGTGTCAGGCGCACAAGTAGGAGAAGCCTAGCACCGCTCCCTAGACTTTTGGCTTCCCTGTATTGACGGATGAACAGCGAACCAGAGGTGCATGGAAACTCTACTAGGGAAGTATTACGCTGGTAACAATTTGTTTCTAACTGTTCAGCGAACTGTGGCAAATTGTGGCCGGGTGAGGAGAGGGGGTGGTCTGACTCTGATGGGCCCTTAAGTGGTCTAGCGTGCTTACACCCAACCTACTCATTAGTATTTGATCTTGCCTTGGACTTCAAATATTGGTTCTGTATATAGGTTTTGGAATTCGTGTTTACAACTTTTAATAATATTTTAAGGGGAAAAGGGCTAGGGCTCTCGTTACGCTGATTACCCTGTTTTTTTGTTGGGTCATCCAGCGGGACCGATATTATTCTTCGTTGCTGGGTTGTTATGCTCAGAGTTTGGCTCAAGTGGGTGTGCTTTGCTCTTTTATTTCAACAGATTTATAGGGTCTATAAAGTGTGCATAGGAGAGGTTGGAGTCCTGTTAGTTTAGATCATGGTTAAAAGAAAAGCAGTCTAGTCCCCTCTAAATGGGAAAGCCACCATACGATCAGCTAAGTTCTCTAAACACGTAGATGACGACAATCACACGATTATTGAAATCGCCAGCCTTTTGCAAGATTTGGAACAACTGGGAGTCACTAGCAAAGAAATACAGAGCCACTCTAAGAGCCATGTTAGGGTCAGCGATGGGGTAATTCAAGGGTCGAATTGTGTGGCTGTGTTACAGATGGAATTGGAACAAATTGATCCTTCTCAGAAGCAGAGTACATAGAGTGGGCAGACCACAGGTGATAGATCTCAGGCTTTGAGAGTGGAAGGAATGCGTGAAATGGCCAGGGAAAGCATGAAGGGCCCTAACACTACTTTGCCCAAACTCCTCAATGTGGGGAAACTGCTTCTGGGATATGCAGAGCCAAATGCTCCATCACAGAATTAAGGGAAAAGTTACTCTGTACCAGTAAAAGTGGTTAGAACACTCTTGCCAACTGAATCTGCCTGGTTAACAGAACCCATGGGGGTGCAAGATAGTGAGCAGTGTGAGGGCTGAACATGGTGATCATAGCTACTCCCCAGACCTGGTAACACTAAAC
Source organism: Ambystoma mexicanum (assembly GCF_040938575.1). Taxonomy (NCBI): domain Eukaryota; kingdom Metazoa; phylum Chordata; class Amphibia; order Caudata; family Ambystomatidae; genus Ambystoma; species Ambystoma mexicanum. The sequence goes on from NC_090932.1 coordinate 746,855,126, forward strand.
AAGTTTGGCCCACTAGCTGAAGAGGGTAGTGGATAGGATGTAAATGACAGGTGGAATATTGATCCTGGCACAAACAGTGTAAACAGCTCCAAGAGGGATAGTGCAACTGCCTATGATAATACCCACATGTGTGATTGCTGTGGTGAGCTAGTCCCAGTGGTAACTCAACTGTGGGCAGAGAACTATATATTGTGCCTGAACAATCCTCGCCCTAACACATCAGGTTAAGGAACTCCAAGGTTTACTGCAGAAAAATATCCTCAGTGATGTAACTCATCCTGCTCCTAAATCAACTGTTCAAATCCCAGCCATTGTGGCACTGGTATGGTAGATAAGTGAAAAACACATTCAATGTGTACACAACCAAAACTCACCCTGTAACCCGTTTAGGGGATACTGTCGGGTCTGGGGCCAGGAAAGGTGAGGAGCAGCATCATAAACATGGTGGGGGGGGGGGGGGTAATACAGTTCAGAACCACTGAATATATTTAGTAAATGTACCAAGTGTAGCCATGGCTACCAAAGAATTTAGTGACGCATTAACCAACAAAGTACGCATTGGTTAAGGGCGAAGAAAGGCTGCCTTAGCATTAAGTTACTGGTTGTGTTGAGGGAGGACAGATATCAGTTGTCAAAACCTATTGAGGTTGTGGAGGTGTTCAAGCATGTTGTGAGAACAAAGGGTGGTAGAGTGTGGAACAAAAAAAGATTGATGTTACTGATAAGGGATGAGGAAGAAAGCAGGGGTTGGAATGGTGGGAACACGAAGAGAAGAGGTAGATGTCTTGGGAGTAAATGTTCCCTTGGAGGAAAATACAGATATGTCAGTGACGGCATCAAGGTTTGGAAGAAGCTATCGAAGACCAAGATATTTGAGTGACCATGATATGATATGATGTGATATGGCATTTTTAATGCGCCTATACACAAGTGTTTCAAGGCGCGAGAAGGCAGGGAGGGGCAACAGAGGGAAGACAGACAGCGATCTTACTAGGCCAAGTGTCATTCAGATCGCGCAAGGGAAGGGGGAAAGGGAAAATGTGCGGGAGGGAGGTAGGGGAGAGTGCCGTACATGGGATAATGAAATAACAAGATAAATAAAAATAGCCAGCTGTTGACAAGTGCAGGGTGAGTGCAGACATAAGTGCAGGGGGGGTACTGTAGGGATACAGAAAAACAGTCCCCAGGTGCAGGGGTTGCTAGGGAGGCAGTACAGGCATGCAACAGGCAGGACTTGGGCCCGAGAACCGAAGGGTGGCCATGTAACCAGTGCAGTCTCAGTATCAGCCAGGAATTCAGCAGGGGAGAGAAATCAGATGCAAAGAGGAAGGTTTTAAGGTGCTTCCGGAAATGAAGATGGTTCTCCTCAGGTTTCAGGGAGGCATGGAGGCTGTTCCAGAGGGAGGCCCCAGCCAAGGAGAGAGATCTACCACAAACTTGTTGCTTGGAGAAGCGACTGACACTGAGTGAGTTGGAGATGGATGAGCGAAGAGCATGAGAAGGAAGATATTTATGAAGAGAGAGCTGAAGGTACTGAGGCCCCAGAAGGCCTTGTGGATGATGCAGAGGGTTTTGAACTTAATCCTTGCAGCCACTGGGAGCCAGTGCAGAGATTTCAGTCCTGGAGAGATACGATTCCTGGGCCTGAGGCCAAGGACAAGTCTCACAGTCCTGTTCTGGATGAGTTGCGGAGGGCGAAGAGTAGAAGCAGGCAGATTTAGAAAGAAGCTGTTGCAATAGTCCAACCTAGAGAGAACCAGGGCTCTGGAGACAGTGAGCTTCTGAGGGAAGGAGAGGAAAGGAAGAATGCCTCTGAGGAAGTACAGCTGGTAGTGTGACTTCTTAGAGACGTCAGAGATGTGAGGAGAGAAAGAGAGTGTGGAGTTGAAGATGACCCCAAGGTTTTTAGCCTTGCAGGTGGGAACAGGAAGAGGGCAAAGCGAGGCCGGCCAGAGAGCTACAGGAAAGGAGAGAGTGGGTGAGCCGATGAGAAGAATCTCAGTCTTACTGGCATTAAGGCAGAGGTCATTGGCGGCACACCACTCCTGGATGGCAGACAGATAGTCAGAGATGAGGGACGGAGAAGAGGTGGCCGAAGGTAGCCTGTAAATGAGTTGAGTGTCATCCGCATAGCACTGAAAGTTGGGGCAGAGAGCAGCAATGCAGTGGACAAGGAGTGCCAGGTATTGGTTGAACAGCCAAGACGATAGGTTAGACCCCTGGGGGACACCACAGGTAGAGAAAAGGATAGCAGAGAGGAAGGACCCAAGTTGGACCTAGGAGGGTTGGTCAGAGAGGAAGGAAGTCAGCCACGCCAGGGCCTGACCGGTGATGCCCAGGTTATCACTGAGACAATTTAGCAGGATGGCATTGTTAAGGGTTTCAATCAGGCACACACCCGTGTCTGGCCTAGCATGTAATGCACAAATTAAATACTATTTATTGTGTCTATAGGTTCAATATTCAGAGTGGTATACCACTCATATCACACCCATCTCAAAATACCCCCAGGTCACAGTGGACCAGGAATCGGGCTAGTTTGTAAAAGGTAAATATTTATTTATTTAAAATTAAAATCACACATATATATATATATATAGGGCAGCAATCACCAATGTGGTGACAAAAACATTCAGAAAGTAAGTAAAGCAATTGAATTCACTCATACTAATGATGAATAGAAAGCACAGGAAAAAGAACAGTTTTGGCTTGTGAAAAGATAGCATTTAGGTTAATATTTCCCCCTGCAAAGTTCTTAATTCACACATAAGCAATTCTAGACAGATGTCAATAAGAAGCAGGTATTGAGGAATAAAAGAACAGAGTACAGTGTTTGCATATAGTCTTCCCTCCCCACACAAGAGAGAAAAGCGTTTTTGGAACTTTGACCCTTTAAAAAATGACAGATGTAATGGCTTTGAGAAACAATGAAAATATGCAAATAGGCTGAAATTGATAAAAAAAGTTCCTATGGGAGCAACACTGAACAGATTCTAACAAACATATGCTACAAGATGAGCAACAGTACACACTTTAGATCAGAATGGAAGTTAAGAAACACTTTGGATGGGAAAAGACGTGTAAAACTTTTGCAAAATGCAAATTTGCGGCAAAATTTCACTATGCGATTGTTAATAAAAATTGGTCAAATATAGTGCTCCGCATTTTAGTTGTGGATGTAGCGACAGATGTTAGGTTTAACTGAGAGTTGAAATGAAGTCTCTTGCTATAAAATTAAAGAAGTTATAGAAGTTTTAGTAAGAGGTGTTTTTGAAAAAAATAGAACATAGAAAAGTGGAAATTCGGTTTTGAAAATGACACATTGGTTTTATTATACTATATTAATGACTATGAAAAAGAGAATGCCACCCGTGAATCTCCACAGTTACGCACGGCCGATTGTAACTCTTCACATGTCATACTCTGGTTTCCGTTTTGTATGGGAATTACTTTATTTAATCCAAATCACTAATGAGTTATGGTTTAATGAAACAAATGAGAAAAGAAATGAATGCAAGAATGGCTCTGACAAGGTTAGGGTTCTAAAGTTAAAGATGGGATAGGTTGAGATTGGGATAGGACAATGCAAATATACTATGGGTTACTCTGATTCCTGTTCATACTTACAGTCCACTGTAAATTAAGATTGGACCGTCAGGGTTCTGGTCATCACGGGTTGGGTCTACTGGCAGCAGGGCACCTCTGGTAGGATGGTCAGCTGTGCGGTTCTGATCAATTGCACTGGCACCTCAACTGGATTTGGATTGGACAGGCCCTTCTGGTCACTGGACACGGTAGATTAGCGTGATGGCGAGTTTCAGTGGGCAAGCCTTTATGGTAGCCAGCCAGACTGGATCAGAATTAATTTCCCTTAAATTTGGGATGGTTGGATTTGGGCCTAGCTGAAAAGAGTTCAGCAAATGCCGAGCCTTGGTTTTTGCAAATAAGTTTGGAATCAGGACAAGATGAAAAGTTCTGGACAGGATGAAGAAGTCAGGAACAAAGTGCTGCGTGGAAATCAGGAGGTAGTCATATCCCATTTTACCCACTAGTTTGTTATTAATATATAAAATAAAGCATACATTTAAACCCTGTTGAACGTCCGCCTACACTTCAAAATGCCTAGATTTCTTTCAAGATGTGTTCGAATTGCTGGCATTTTGCTAACAAAATTGTGGAGTGGAACGGGTAGTATAGCTCAGTGGCAACGCTCTTGTCTTGGAAGCAAGACGATGCAGAACAACGCATGTTCGAATCCCAGGTCTGCGCTTAGAAACCTCTTTGGTATTAAGTGCATTATAAAAAAATAATTATTATAAGTATAGTTGATTGCCATAAAATGTATTGCGCTATAGAGACGTTTTAGTAGGTACTTGTAATCATTTAGGATTTCAATAAACGTATGTTGAATGAAATATATTTGTTCCTCTATTGTGCATATTAAAATGAAGTTTTAGGCACACATTAAAAATGTAACATAGCAAATAGTTTTCACTCCTGCTCATATCGACACATGATAGACTGTTCCAGGCATTAAGGTTAAATAAATGGCAGGAAACCCCACTTTGATTCAAATAACTTTGATGAAATGTTATAGAAAAGAGGGATCAATGAGATAATTCAACTATAAAGAAAAGGAAACAGACCTAAAACCTTATATTCTTTACCAGGATATGTATCTATAATCCAGCAAAAGGCTTGCATAAATATAAAAATGCGTTTTCCCTTTAAAGGAGTTAATTTCTGGAGAAAAAAAAAATCATGTATACAGAAAGGTTCCAGCCGAAAGCTTTTAGAATTAATTGCATAACTATACGTTAGCGTGAAATGCTGCTGGATTTTTCATTTTTAGAACATCTTCCTGCTGCTAAGGAACAGAAAAAGAGTCTGTGCAGGCAACAAGCGAGAGTAATAACCCTTGTTTATATCAAATAATATTTTTTATGAAATATTATTTACCGCAAAGTATTCCAGTTGTCTGTCCACCAGACGTAGTCCTCTGAGTCCTGGCTGTCTGTTTATGGAGCTGCTACAACCTCAGCTGAGCAACCAGTACCTGATGCTGGTACAACTGTATGAAAGTGACAGTGAAATGAAACTTTGATGGACTTGACCTGATTATTTATTTTGTAGGAGCAGAGCTCAGTCTCCCAGTCTCTTAGTCAAGAAGAACTGGCATCAGTAATCAAGTTAAAATGTCAAAAGCACCAGGTGGGGTGAATCTCCACTTATCAATGGGTTGAATGTGTTGCTGCAGGCACAGAATGTTTTAGGGTATTTTTGACAAGCAACCATGCAGTGGTATGAGAATTTGCTGTTTGACTGGAACTGGACTTCCAAATGTGAGTTCCAGTGTGGGTTCCTGTGCAGCTGGTATCACAAGTGACGCCCTTTGGTCCACCTGAGCTTACAAAGCAAAATGAATATGCTTATTGATTTTGCGCCTGCTGTAATGTATCAAGCACTGGGATACTATTTCTAATGTGTGTGGATGTAGGAACCATCCTATGTTGTTAGATATAATATGATATGATAAGTCATTTATAACTCGTCTGTACACAAGTGTTTCTAGGCGCGACGAGACAAGGGAGGGAAGACAGAGGTAGGACAAGACAAAAGATCTTACTAGACTTTGTGTCATTCAGATTGTGCAAGTGCGAGAATGGCAAGTGCAAGGGGAAAGGGAGGGGGAACGTGCAAGGAAGAGGGTAGGGGAAAACAGGGCAGCAATGCTCTCAGTAAGTGCAGACAGGGCAATGCGGCTCTGGGTAGTGCAAGGAGAACTAGGGACTGTGGGATTACAGTTATAGCCCCTAAGTGTGTGGTAGGCCAGGAGGTAGCGCAAGGGTGACTGATCAAGAAAGAGCCTGGTAGCCAGTGAGACTCTGAGGGTAGCCAAGCAAAAAGTTGGCACAGGAGAGAGAGAAATGAGGAATGATTTGAGCTGCTTCCGGAATATCAGGTGGTCCGGCTCAAGTTTGAAAGGGGCAGGAAGGCCATTCCAGATGGGGCACCTGCAGAGGAGAGAGATCTAACCCCCATTCTCTTTTGGAGAAGTGTCTAACTCTTACAAAGTTTGAGGAAGCTGAGAGAAGGGCTCGAGAAGGAAGGTAATTTGGAATAGAGCATTGGATATAGTGCACAGACAACCTTGTGGACAATGCAAAGGGTTTCGAACTTGATCTTTGCAGCTACCGGAGCCAGTGGAGAGATGTTAGGGCTGGTGAGATACAGTCCCTGGGCTTGAGGCCAAGGATATGTCTTGCAGTCCTGTTCTGGATTTGTTGCAGAGGGCAGAGAGTAGAGGAAGGCAGATGTAGAAAGAGGCTGTTGCAGTAGTCCAGCCTTGAGAGAAGCAGGGCACTGGAGACAGTTAGTTTCTGGGGGAAAGTGACAAAGAGAAGAGTCCCTTTGAGATGGGGCATCTGGTAGTGGGACTTCTTGGCAATGTCAGAGATGTGAGAAGAGAAAGAGGTGCTAGGCCCTGAAGACCCTCCGCATATGAAAACTAAGGCACAATCACCATATACCAGTGATAAGACAGACACGAGGTTTGATTTTCCAAATACTATGGTTTATTGCAAAAAATATGCTCAGTCGGCAGACTGGGTCTAAAGTCTCACAATGTGTGTCACCCAGACCTCGAGAGACGCAAGAGAGCGAACATCATTCAAGCAGTAATATATATATACAAACATACAATCTTTGAAGGCATATCAAACCGCCCATAATGTATCTTCTTCAGCTAGGGTTCGGTGATTGACAATTATGACAAATATGACACATTATGACAAGTTTCTTACTCAATCTATTATATTTAGCAACAGTTGCAGACATAGTTCTTTGTTATAAGAACATAGAGCACTTGTTCAGCAAGGATATCGTGTTCACGAGAGAGACACATTCCAAAGCACGCTATCTACCAGTTTCTATTTGTGAACTAGGGGTCAGCGTGTTCTAAGGAAGACCCGCGAGGAGGACCGCTAGAAGAGTAAAATTCATGCTTTAACTGGCTATTGCTACAGCTTTTGTGAGACAGGCCGGCACCTGAGCTGCTGATTAAATGCTGTTTCAGCTTGCCTCCAAGAACTTTGTGAGGGCGGAAAACAATGTATTTCTGTACAGTTTGGCATTCCTGTCTCGGTTGATCTTTAATCATGTGGGCTGTGACCTTGCACCGTGTATGAGCTTTCAGAATATAATACATTTTGCAAAGCATTAAACAGAAAGGAAAAAAGCAAATGATGGATGTTACACAAAATGGACGCCCTGTGGTTCTACTGACAACTCTGTGTTTGCGATGTTGGTCATATGATGCGATTGGTTTCCAGCCAACAAAATATACCTACTCTACTTGGATAGAGTCGTTTCTGGATTTACAGAGAGAGTGGAGTCGAAGATGACACCAAGGTTTTTTGCTTCGCAGGAAGGCGAAGGAAGAGGGCCAAGGCGGATGGCCACAGTGGGAGAGAGAAAGCAGGGGCAGGTCCCAATGAGAAGGACCTCTATCTTACTGGGATTAAGGCAGAGATCATTGGAGGGGCACCAATCCTGAATCATGGATAGACAGTCAGGAATGAGCGAGATAGACGAGGAAGCTGAGGGGAGCCTGAAGGAAAGCTGAGTGTCATCCGCATAACACTGGAAGTTGGAGGACAAGGTACAGATCAGGTGGGCCAAAGGGGCTAAGTAGAGGTTGAAAACATTCGGGGTGAGAGGATAGAGCCAGAGGAACGCCACAGGTAGAAAGGCTTGGGTGGACAGCTCAGGGGCATCGGGCTCTCATTGGAAGCAAGACAACACGGAGCACCACACGTTCAATCCCCAGGTCCGCGCTTAGAAACCTCTGGGTATTAAGCGCGTTATAAATAACACATCATATCATATCATAAAGAGAGGTCCGTGATGCCCAGGTTCTCACAGAGTCAATTGATCAGGATGGCATGATTGACATGGTCAAAATGAGAGGAAAGATCACGGGGGATGAGGACAGAAGGAATGCTGGAATCAGGGTTAGAGAGCAGATTTCAAGGGTTCAAGGAGAGCAGTTTCCATGCCTCTGTTAGCTCTGAAGCCCAACTGATGATCATGGAGGCAACAAACAGATTCAGTGTGCAGATTAAGCTGGGAGATGGACAACTTTTCCAAGAGTTTGCCCAGGAAAGGGGTGATGGAGATTGGGCAATAGTTTGCTGGGCATGTAGGATCAGCAGACGGCTTCTTGATGAGGCGGTGGACAAGGGAGTGCTTAAGGTGGAGAGTGGAACGCCATCACATTTAGTGCCTTCTCTAGCAGTCTATGTGCAGTAGATCAGGAACCTATGGATGATCTTTAACCACTGCCTTTCCTTTAATTGTAAAGCCGGAATAGTAATAGTAAGAAGAATCTTACATTTATAATGGAAATCCAATCTAAAGTATGTTCTTGATTTGTGGGAAGTCTTAACATCCTTGCTCAGTTTACTGCCCAGATATGCCGGCAACGTCTTATAAGGCAAGACTGCAGCATCGTGTTCAGAAAACATCCACTGACCATCTTTGGAAGCTGCAGGAGAAGCGTTCCACTACCGTACTGAAGGTAAGCCCTGATGGGCTTTTGTGAAGCTTTTTTTTTAATTTCTGGAAATCGCGATGCAAGTACTTCACCACTCACTACTTTTCGTCTGAATGATTTTTGAGTATTTGTACCTTACCTCACATATTGGGGCATGTTATTGTGAAGGTGTATTACCTTTGCAGTAGGGAACAGGCTATTGATTTTCACATTGCAAAACAACTGCTTAAAATGGGTGCCTCCTCCTTGTCGGGAGGAAACAATCCATGGTGAGCCTGCTACCTCCCTGTTTGGGCAGCCCTTGCCTACTTGAACCAATTGTAGGTTCCGGCAGGCTGAAGCTGGCTCCCACAATCAAGTTCCTCTCTGTTAGGTTCCTGTTTGTGCCTGTGAGGGCCTTGAAGGGCTCGGTGCGCCCCCTCCTCCTTGCACCCCTGCAGCACATCATGGAACAGTTGCCAGGCAGGAAGTCTGTTACCCCACGAACTTGGACCGCTACATCTTTATGGCACCCTGCAGAATACCTGTGCGGGATGGCTGGACATTGTCATTGACTATCCACTAACCCAAACCAATTTATATGTCATTCTGCCTTCCTTGCCTTATTTAATCTCACTTATTCCTTCTTTCTTCACATTTTGTGTCTCTTTTTGCAAATTCAAAACCTGGTGTTTTATTTAACATCTATGCACCCCATTCTTGCATTGCATTGTGTGTCTCTTTTTGCAAATTCGAAGCCTGGTGTGTTTTCAAAACATCTCCACACCCTATTTTTGCATTGCATTGTGTGTCTCTTTTTACAAATTCAAAGCCTCCTGTGTTTTCTAATATCTCTCTACCCATTTGCGGTACTAAAGTATTCCCAGTGCATCTGTTTTTCTGGCTTCCCTTGCCTACTAGGCCGCCTGGTGAGTATGTGCTTGTACTGTGCGGCCCTTCCTTTTTTTTTACAACTATCCTCCGCCGCCCCTATGGCACTCACCATATCTCCCCTATCTGATCGAACTGCCACACTATCGCCTATCCTCCCTCTCTCACGAAGTTTGGAAGAAAAAAAAAAGACATCTTGACCACTAATCCTGGCCTACCTATGACAGACACCTATAATAGCACCACTCCCAGACAGATCTTCACTGATATCCTCTTTTCTGTCCCCTCTCCAGATCTATGGACTCCTCATATCATCTCTACTCTCTCTCCTCTCACATCCTCACCCATTAATGATGGCACAAGAATGGAAGTATTATTGGTGGGCTTTGCATCATCCATGTGTATCATTAATGTCTATCACACTGGCACTATCTTGGCTCAGGGTCCTCATCCCAACCTCCTCCTCTTTGACCGGCGCCTGCCGTCCCTCATTAACTTCCTTCCCACACGTGCCAATCCTTCTTCCACTCTCTCTGCCCCACCTCCGATTGGTGTACCATGCCCCTGTACCCCTACTCAGAAAACCTTCAAAAGGTGGTGACCTCTTACATCTATTCTGAACAAATAGAGTACAAGCACACCATGTATTTAAAGCAGATCTTGGGTGGCAGGAATTATAGCATTTGGAGCTCCTAAAGCTCACCAGTAGTAGTTGTAGGTCAAGGGTGCGGGGAGAAGAGAATGACACTGGTATCGAACGTCAAGAGAAATTAACAAAGTGAATGGAGAACTGATAGAGTATGAGTCCTCCCGTCCCCTGTACACCTACTGGTACTGGCAATTATGCCAAGTTAAAATTAGTATCACTCTTTCATTTAGTGCACTCAGAGTTTGGTTACCACTTTCATAATTTCATTCACATTACCGTTTAAGAAAACGATACTCATAGTTATATTTCAAGTCAAATGTATTAGTCTCATTTTGTACCATTTAGAATGAACCAAAGGTACCTTGACAATCAATTTAGAAAATATATAAAAGAATTTCACAGAAAGTTCAACAATTCAAAATTCAAAGTTCAAATTTCAAAAAAATCAAAAAGGAGCTCAACGTGTTTCGAGAGATTATCTCTCTTCTTCAGGAGCAATATCTTTAAGTCTTTCAATGAATAAAGCAATATAAGTTCATCTGTGGTGTAGTCTTCAAGAGTTATCCATACATAAACCCTTGATATCGCATAGTGCTGACCTTTTACCTCTCAATAACGTATGTTCACCATGTGGATTGATGGTTACTCAGATAGTTCTCATTGCCATGAATAGTACCCTGCAATTAATGTAGGTAACTATGTATTAATCTAAAGTAGTTAATAATCAGATTGATTCACTCTATAGGTCTACGTATTATATTCTAACCATTTACCTGTCGTGTATTTGAGTAGTATCCAGTACCAATGTACTGGTGCTTGAAATGAGGTAATGACAAGAATGTAGTTTATGATGGCTTCACCCTTCGGAGAACAGTCCGTGACCTGAAATACAGGTAAGCGGCCTTCAGTATCTATTATCTAATATGACTGCCAATCCATTAAAGGGATCAATGTGTAGAGTACTATGTATTGCATTCTAATTGCTGTATTCTCAAAGGATCCCCTGTTAACAGTGATTTGTGTGCACCTTCACATGTTGCTCACCTTATGCACATTCACTGCTAAACTTCCATGCAGATTAATGTTTTCTTTAAGAGAAATGTGCGGATATTGGGGGTTTTTTAACCACATTTCAGACTTTGCCAGGGTTTCTGGGTAATAAATTCTGGGCTTATTTGCGCAAGTCAGACCTCTGAGGATTCCCACGGATGTCCTCTTTCCAGAAATACATGGGATTCCCTATTTTCCTTGGTGGCTTGGATCCCCTAGGCCCATATCTGTATGGTGTGCCCGTCTGGAAAAATCATGAAATTCAGCTGTTGGAAAAGACTTGGGTTTAGGGGTGTTTTAGGGTTTCCCCTTGGCACCAAGGAAGGTTCACCCACACATGTGAGGTACCGTTTTCATCGGGACACCGGTGGGAATGCAGGACGGTAGGCCATGTGTTGTTGGCGGCATGTTTCGGTGGGTGAGCCGAGTGAAATGTGTGGAAATTGGGGTTTTTTCGCCACATTTCGGACTTTGCCGAGGTTCCTGCCGATTTGTGCAAGTCAGACCTCTGTGGATTCCCACGGATGTCCTCTTTTCGGAAATGCATGGGATTCCCTGTTTTCTTTGGTGGCTTGGACACCCTAGGCCCATATCTGTATGGTGTGCCCGTCTGGAAAAATCATGAAATTCAGCTGTCGGAAAAGACTTGGGGTTAGGGGTGTTTTAGGCTTCCCCTTGGCTCCCAGGTAGGTGCACCCACACATGTGAGGTATTGTTTTCATTGGGACACCTGTGGGAACGCAGGACAGTAGGCCATGTGTTGTTGGCAGCGTGTGTCAGTGGGTGAGCCGAGTGAAATGTGCGGAAATTGGGGTTTTTTTGCCACATTTGGGACTTTGCCTGGGCTTCTAGGTAATACATTCTGGGCCGATTTGTGCAAGTGAGACCTCTGCGGATTACCACGGATGTCCTCTTTTCGGAAATACATGGGGTTCCCTGTTTTCCTTGGTGGGTTGGACACCCTAGGCCCATATCTGTATGGTGTGCCCGTCTGGAAAAATTGTAAAATTCAGCTGTCGGAAAAGACTTGGAGTTAGGGGTGTTTTAGTCTTTCCCCTTGGTGCCCTGGTAGATTCCCCCACACATGTCAGGTACCGTTTCTATCGGGACACCTATGGGAACGCAGGACGATAGGCCATGTGTTGTTGGCAGTGTGTTACAGTGGGTGATCTGGGTGAAATGTGCGGAAATTGGTGTTTTTTCGCCACATTTCAGAATTTGCCTGAGTTTTTGGGTAATACATTCTGTGCTGATTTGCACAAGTCAGACCTCTGTTGGTTCCCACGGATGTCCTCTTTTTGGAAATGTATGGGGTTCCCTGTTTTCCTTGGTGGCTTGGACACCCTAGGCCCATATCTGTATGGTGTGCCCATCTGGAAAAATCGTGAAATTCAGCTGTCGGAAAAGACTTGTGGTTACGGGTGTTTTAAGCTTTCCCCTTGGAGTCCAGGTAGGTGCACCCACACATGTGAGGTGCTGTTTTGATCGAGACACCGGTGGGAATGCAAGACAGTAGGCCATGTGTTGGTGGCGGCGTGTTTTGGTGGGTGAGCCGAGTGAAATGTGCGGAAATTGGTGTTTTTTCACCACATTTGGGACTTTGCCAGGGTTTCTGGGTAATAAATTCTGGGATGAGCTGCGCAAGTCAGACCCCTACAGATTCCCAACGATGTCCTCTTTTCAGAAATTCATGGGGTTCCCTGTTTTCCTTGGTGGCTTTGACACCCTAGGCCCGTATCTTTATGGTGTCTGGAAAAATCGTGAAATTCAGCTGTCGGAAAAGACTTAGGGTTAGGCGTGTCTTAGGCTTTACCCTTGGCGCCTAGGTGGGTGCACCCACACATGTGAGGTACCGTCTTCATTGGGACACCTGTGGAAATGCAGGACAGTTGGCCACGTTTTGTTGGCAACGTGTTTCGGTGGGTGATCCGAGTGAAATCGGCAGAATTGGGGTTTTTTTGCCACATTTTGGACTTTGCCAAGGTTTCTGGGTAATATATTCTGGGCCGATTTGCGCAAGTCAGACCTCTGCAGATTCCCACGGATGTCCTCTTTTTGGAAATGCATGGGGTTCCCCATTTCCCTTGGTGGCTTGGACACCCTAGGCCCATATCTGTATGGTGTGCCCGTCTGGAAAAATCGTGAAATTCAGCTGTCGGAAAAGACGGGTTTAGGGGTGTTTTAGGCTTTCCCCTTGGCTCCCAGGTAGGTGCACCCACACATGTGAGGTATTGTTTTCATTGGGACACCTGTGGGAATGCAGGACAGTAGGGCATGTGTTGTTGGCAGCGTGTGTCAGTGGGTGAGCCGAGTGAAAAGTGCGGCCGAGTGAAATGTGTGGAAATTGGGTGTTTTTTGCCACATTTCGGACTTTGTCAGGGTTTCTGGGTAATAAATTCTGGGCTGATTTGCACAAGTCAGATCTCTGCGGATTCCCACAGATGTCCTCTTTTCGGAAATGCATGGGGTTCCCTGTTTTCCTTGGTGGCTTGGATACCCTAGGCCCATATCTATAATGTGTGTCCGTCTGGAAAAATCGTGAAATTCCGCTGTCGGAAAAGACTTGGGTTTAGGGGTGTTTTAGGCTTTCCCCTTGGCGCCCAGGTTCGTGCACCCACACTTGTGAGGTAAGGTTTTCATCAGGACACCGGTGGGAACGCAGGACGGTATGACATTTGTTGTGTTTGTGTGGTTTTCATAACGTTGTGTTTGTGTGGTTTTCATAACGTTTCGACCCATTTGCTGGTGCCCTTTCTCACACAACCCTTTCCTTTCCCAAATGTGCCCTACATTTCTTCGCTGCTTTAGGCACCATACACTTTTGTAACCTGTACAATTCACCTACCCTTGAAAAGGTCGGCCTGCGCTCTTTCAAATAATAATAATAATAATAATAATAATGTATGCTTGACATTCCTCACCACATTGGTTTTCCTGATTTACACATACTAAGTACTTCTGTTCAGGCCATAAGCATAAAACTCCTGTTTACCATGGCTCAGTGTTTGGCTTGTGGTATTGCTTGTTTTGTGAAACACTTCAAAAAATGCATGCTTTCCTAACTGCAATATTCGGTGGAATGAAGTGGAGCATTGTTTTTCTCAAAATGCATAGAAGCCATTGCCGTACCAAGCCAACCATGTCCACCACACACCTTTTTTTCAGTCATTTTCCCACTTTTTCCCAAAACTATGGCATTTTCCCCTACCTCGCTGTTGCCCGGCCTGCGCACATCACCCCTTCCTAAACTTGGAATTTTGTCTACTTTTCAGAAATGTTTGTCTTTCTGTCCTCCAATTCTGCTTTCCTACCCTTTCCTTCCATTCCGTCCACACATGTCCAATTGGTAAAAAAGGGCCAAAATCCTCTCACAAAAAAGTTGATAACCACATCAAAACTATTTTATTTCGATTCCACTGAACCTGTTCGTGAAAGCCAGGCAATTGGGAAATTCAGCACAGCAAACTATTTGTTCCTAGCTCTTACAAGGAAAAAAACACAGGCTTCTTTGTACATCATTTTATTGGCATTTTTTGAAAAAACACAAACTTTTCACACTTTTTGGTTATTTTCTCTTAACCCCCTACAGCAACCTAGGATTCCTGGGTGGTATTACGACCGCCTACATGTGGGGAAAAAAGGGGCCAAATGTGGCGAGATATCTCATGTAACAAAAAAGTTACAAGGCATTGAATGGTGACATACCGAAATCACCAAAAAAGGCCTTGGCACTGGGGGAAAAAGGGTTAATCAGAATACTAACATTGACGTGAAGAGATTTGAGGTTGGTGAGGACTCCGCAGTAATGATTTTTGCCGCACATTTTCCCTAGGGCTCTGTTTGCGCACTATTTTCAGGTGAGCTTAGGGGTGTACCAAAGGGCAGATTTATTGTTCTTAACGCTATAGAGGAGCAGCCAACTGCCTCTGCAAGAAGTCCCGCCCCTTACCACCTATATGCTGGAAGCATGAACTAGTGCCATCCCTGACACCAGCAGCTGTGACTATTCCACGTCGAGAAAAAGTATCCACTAAGAAAACCCTATCAGATTTGTTCCTGAAGAGATGATAATCACTTGGAAGAGATCCCCGAAGGAATATGAAAAAAAGAGAGAAAGAGAGGTTGGTGACATCACAAGAAATTAGCGAGACACCCAGAGAAGACTGGCTGAAGAAGAGAATGTATGGACCTTATAGAAATTGATGAAGAAGTAAGAATCGAGTAAACCTTTGTGTGCGAAACAAAGATTGCACGTGTGAAGAGCACTGTAGAAAATGCAAATCGTTCGATAACTGTACAGATGCAGCAACGCAAGTATACTAAGTGATCATAGAAGCTGGCTCTACATAGTGAATAGCAAAGCCACCATTATATAGAAGCTGGACATCGGGGTCACAATTTTAGTAAGTTCAGACCATGAAGAGAAGGGCTGAAGGCTGTATGATAGCAGATAAGTAACTGGGAGCATTGAAGAAACAAGAACGGCTGACTGGCCTGGTGTCAAGGCTGGAGGTAGCCAAGATCGGTTATCTATTGTTAAAGGCAGAGTAAGTGAGAAGTTGATTCATCCCTTTTAAGGTGCAAAGAAAGAACACCATTAGTGCCAAGTTTATTAATTCAAGACAATTAAATACTATAAAATGGGCCGGATTGCTGTCTCCTGTCACGTGAGCCATGGATGGAAATAGAGTAGGGAACGCAGTTCTAGAACTTTGATAAGCATGTGATCACACTCCCATTAATTGCCAGAGAAGAGAATACATTGCAAGGCCAAGTTCAAAGACAGACTGCATGGCAGAAGGCATGGGTGATGAGAGATAATGGGCCATTTTGGTGGGGAGGTACAGTCCAGTCCACCCCCTGGCACCTCAGTCTGAGCTCACATGCTGCTAAGTGAACCGAATGTTCCAGAAGGGCACAAGCTTTCCAACCAATTGTAGAGGGCTATATAATGAAGGGCCTTATAGTTTCAGAGCCAATGGAATACTGTGTTTCTAATAACTGATGAAGATGACTTGCACTAGGGGTGGACATGAGTTGTCCACCTGACTATAGAAACCCAATCACAACCCGACCCCTTAAAGAAAGCATATTTAGATGTTCCCCTTGAGCCAACTGTAATCCCACATAGGTTTTTCTTATTTGCCACGTAGTATGATATCACGTATGACAAGTTTTTACTATAAAAGTGTTATTTTTTATGAAATGCTTTGAGAGAACGCTCTGCAATGTTCTTTGATGTCGGTTGTAACTCCCTGTTTTAGATCATTGATAATAAAACAGTAAAAGGACTTTCCATCTTCCTGAGTTGGTCTGATTATTGGTGTACAGAGTTATTCTGTTTCCCATCCACCTGCATGACACACTACCTAACAAAGTCCGTAAGGTCAATGCAGTTGGTTTTTAGAGGGGCATGAGTGTCCACAAGTTTCATAGCAGAGTTCTTAAATAATTCTAGGGGGACTGAGGCATTCACTGGTCTGGGGAAGTCAGTGAAGTTTGCTTCTAGCACACTGACCAGGAACGGTTTGAATGAGTGTCCCTGAGTGAGGCAGTTTTTGGCCGGACCTTTGTGGTCTGTAGTCACATGGATGATTGATAGTGGGATTGGTGGCGTGTGATTAAGAGGGATAGTGTCTCAGGAGGAATAATGTCAAGTGAAAGTCTAGGGTGTTGCCTTTGTTGTGCATGGGCAAGAGCACAATTTGCTTAAGTTCATGGATTCAGTTGGCATGAAACACATGCTTCGAGTGTGGTTGTTGGCTTGAGACTCAGGGACATTAAAATCTCTGAGGAAGACATTATTAGAGTTTGCCAATTTGGCAGAGGAGAGTACGTTGTGATGTTGACAATGAAAGAGTCACTCCTGTGAGGGGTCTGTGTATGACGTAGAAAGTGATGGATTACTTGTGAGATAAAGGGAATTGGCAGCCGAGTTCTGGGAAAGGAGATGATTGAGCATGACCAATCACTTCTTCGGATGATTGCCACTCTACCTCCTGGTCTTCCTTTCCGGTGGGTATGCTGGATGCAGTAGCCTTGGGATAGGAGGGCATCAAAAAATGGGGGAGGACAGGGCACACCAAGTTTCAGTGATGAACAAGGCATCAAGTTTGTTGTACGAGATGAGAACAGTGGTCTCTGCAGCATAAGTGGCTGCAGAGTGAGCCTTCGTCAGCATGAGGGATTGTGTGTGTGGTCTTTTGGCATTGGATAGGTGAAAGGGACATATTGATGAGGTCTAATGGGCAGTTTTCCTGGGCTGCCCTAGCAAAGGAAGGTATAGGCTGTTGAGGGAGGAGAAACATGGTGATGTCTTTTGGTGAGTAGCAATAGTAGCAACTACTTTGTAGGAAAAATGCAGGAACGCTTGTTTGGGCCATGGACTTATCAGGCCCAAACAGGCACTATCAGTTGAGGTCCTTGTCTTTGCCCATCCTTGCTGAGGAGGCCAGCAATAAGGAAGGACTGGATATTTAGGTGGTGGGCGGAACAGCTAAGTGGCAGTGCCTTTTCACATGACCAACAGCCTACTCAATGCTGTGTGCCTGGAATTGCCTTAGAATCTTTAACTACCTTTCTTGAAGGCATGACAACTGGTGGTGGGCAGAACAGCTTGGTGGAAGGGCTGGGTCATGTGATCTACAGCCTGCTCATTGCTTTCTGCTTGGTGCTGGCCTAGAGTCCTTAAGTAGCTGTCTGGAAGGCACGCAAATTGGTGGTGGGTGGACCAGCTGAGTGGCAAGCCCTGGTAATGTGACAGTCACCTACTCAATGCTGTCTGCCTAGAGCTGGCCTAGAATCCTCAAGTCGCTGGCTGGAAGGCACACGATCTGGTGTTGGGCAGAGCAGCTGAGTGGCAGAGCCTGGTCAAGTGACCAGCAGCCTACTCAGTGATGGCTGCCAGGGGCTGGCCTACGGTCCTCTAGCAGCTGCCTGGAAAGCACAAAAACTTGTGGTGGGCTGAGCAGCTGAGTGGCAGGGTCTGGTCACGTGACCAACAGCCTATTTTATGTTGGCTGCCTGGAGTAGGCCTAGAGTTCTTATGTAGCTCCCTGAAAGGCATAAAAACTGATGTGCAGATCAGCTCTGAGTAAAGAGAAGCCTACTCAATGCTGTATGCCTTGTGGTGGCCTTGATTTCTTAAGTAGATGTCTAGAAGATGTGAGAATTGGTGGTGGATGGAGCAGCTGAATGGCAGGGCATGGTCATGGGACCTTCAGCTGACTCAGTGCTGTCTTCATGTAGCTGCCCTAGAATCTTTAAGTAGCTGCCTGGAAGGTGCTGAAACTGGGGTGGGCAGAGCAGCTGAGTGACAGGGCCTGGTCATGTGACCAGAAGCCTACTCAATGCTGTCTGCTTGGTGCTGGCTTAGAGCCCTCAGGTAGTTGCCTGGATGGCATGAAAACTGGTGGTGGGTGGATTAGCTAAGAAACATGGGCTGGTCATGTGAAAAGTCGCCTATTCAGTGCTGTCTACTTTGAGCTGGCCTAGAGTCCATAAGTAGCGGGCTGGAAGCTGCAAAAACTGGTGCTCGGCAGAGCGGCTGAGTGGCAGGGCCTGGTCACATGACCAGCACCCTACTCAATGATAGCTGCCTGAAGCCTGAAGGTGGCCTAGGGCCCTTTAGTAGCTGCCTGGAAGGCATGAAAACTGGTGGTGGGCAGAGCAGCTAAGTGATAGAGCTTGTTCACGTAACCAGCATCCTATTCAATGCTGTCTGCCTGGGGCAGGCCTAAAGTTCATAAGGAGCTGCCTGGAAGGCGGGAAAACTTGTGGTGGACTGATTAGCTGCATAGCAGGGCCTGGTCAAAAATACTCAATGCTGTATTTGCTATAATCACCTGTAAGATTTCCTGCGCCCCCTCAGCAAACTATTGTGCTTTGTGGTTTGACTGTTCACCAAAATTGCAGATTCATATTCTACATTCCACCACACAATACACATACCAAAAAAGCCACCCACTTATGTTATGTTGTTATTGTAATGTATAAGACACTGTGCTGCCATTTTTATGGTCTCCAGGTCCTCTGGCAGATCTGAAAAGGAAGGTTATTGGGAGGGCTTAGTTAGAGAGATTGAGAGGGAATGGCACAATAGAGCTTTCATGTATTGTTGGTAGCTTCAGTTCAGAAAAACTGGTCACTGTGCGCCGGTTTGTTTTTAGTTGGTCGACGTTATGTGGTGTTTGGTGCATGAGTGTGTATATGGGTGATTTGTGTGTGATTTGTTTAGTTTTCGGTTGGGTGTGGTGGAGTGTTTTTCACCTGCAGCGGAGGTATGTGACTGATTTGTTCAGTGTTTGAGGATAAGTAAGCGGATTATTAAACAGTTTTTAACAGGGATAGTCGGGACTCGTCTGAGTCCTATTCTGTCGGTTAGGTTGGTCCAGCGAGTTGATATTTATCTATGGTGATTCATGCTTTGATGCTTTATTTCTTTGGGTTTTTGTATTTTTGCAGTGCTAAGTCACTTTGCACTGCAAAAATACACTTTGCGCTGCTCCATGAATCAGGCTTTTTGTTGGTAGTGCAAAGTCATTTTGCATGAGTGAAAGGTCACTTTTCATCACCCTGAAAAAAATTCCATGAATCAGGCCCTAGGTGTTAAAATATCCTTCTAAACACACTGGCCAATGAAAGCCCCTAGTGTTCTAGAGGATGGTTAAAAAAATGAAGGTGTTGAGTCAGTGTTCATCATAGGGGCTGTT
The DNA here is from genome assembly GCF_040938575.1 of Ambystoma mexicanum. Lineage (NCBI taxonomy): Eukaryota > Metazoa > Chordata > Amphibia > Caudata > Ambystomatidae > Ambystoma > Ambystoma mexicanum. Next base: position 746,874,960 of record NC_090932.1, read on the forward strand.
TAGCCATTTAGTTTCAGCATTCTATTACACACACACTGGGCCTCATTACGACCCAGGCAGAGGACAATGGTGCTATTAGCACCATGGTCCATGCCAGTATGTTACAGACTCCGCCATGGAGGAAGGGGGAATTACCACCCCATTACAAGGTTGGCGGGGCGGTAATTCCCCCTTCCTCCATGGCCCTTCCCCATTCCCATTTTTGCCCCATAGGGCTCAATGGGAATGGGGAAGGTGCTAAGTACGGTGCCGCAAATTGCGGCACCGTAATTAGCACCAAGGTCCCTTTGCGGGTCCCTACTTTAACAGCTGGGCCGTCATTACAACCCAGGCATTAAGGGGTTAACGGTGCCGTAAAAGGTGTCAGCGCCGTTAAACCCTTAACGCCTGATTACGAGGTCCCTTTGCGGGTGGCACTTTAACGCCTGCTTTTAGCAGGCGTTAAAAAACCAACCCGCAAAGGGACCTAGGAGCTAATTATGGCACCGTAATTTACGGTGCCGTAATTAGCGCCTTCCCCAGTCCCATTGAGCCCTATGGGGAAAAAATGGGAATGGGGAAGGGCCATGGCGGCATGGGGAATTACCGCCCCGCCAACCTTGGAATGGGGCGGTATTTTCCCATTCCACCATGGCGAACTCGTTACAACACCGGCACCAACCATGATGCTAATAGCGCCATGGTTTAGCGCTGGGGTTGTAATGAGGGCCCTGGTCTACACCAGCCGTTAAGGTCGGGTACCGTAAAGGGACCTCGTAATTAGGCGCTAATAGGTTAACGGCGCCGCAGCCTTTTATGGCGCTGTTAACCCATTAGCGCCTGGGTCGTAATGAGGCCCATTGTGGTGAATCAGGAATTGTATATCTGGTGAATCACATTTATGGTCCTCAGCTGTTACAAGACAGGCCTCTCACAAGCTCAATCAGGCACTGCAATTTCAGGCAAAATATGCCACCTATTTGGTAAGCGTGCAATCTTTTCCAAATAGTGACGTTCGGTGGTTTGTGGAGGGTAGCAATTGAGAAGTCAGACTCAACTTCAACACAGTTGGCAATGCATATTTTTTTAACATTGAAACGTCCATTGAGGGAAATGGCAATTTCAGTGCGTAGTGGGTTGAAAAGCAGGTCCAGGTGAGGGTAGGAAGAGTTCATGTGGGCAGAATTCCTATAGATGAGAGTAGTTAAAGGGTTGCGAGAAAGGTATTGAATGCCAGTGTTTTCAAAGGAGAGGGATAGGAGTAAATGTTCCAACCCCATCCTTCCACTTCTCTTTGATAGCAAAGTATCATGAGAAGAACTAGCAGAGACCGTGTGAAGTTTACAGGGAATGTGAGGATTCACGATTCCAAGAGTGAGAGTGATTGGAGGAGGAGGATCAGCGAGGTTAGAGAGTTGTCCCAAATGGGCCGAACAGAGGTAGATGAGACATTTGCTAGAGGGCCAGCCAGAGTGTACATTTTGGCTGGAATCAAGGGCAGGGATTGGAGGGTGGGGGGGAGGGTAGAAGCAGGAACAACGCTTAACAGTGTAGTCATGAAAGCCCCATGTGAAGTGCTGCAAGAACACTGCGACAAGAGGACGGTGATGTGTAGGCCCACAATGCAATGTAGGTAGGGACAAGGGCATGGCAAATAGTTTAGTCACATTAATGCATAAGTACAGAGAGAATCAGAAACTAATGTTGAATTATTGACAATGGATCCTTTACATAATATTAGTCATTGATCCTTGAGACCAATGCTACAGGTGTTGTTCACGTTAGGAAGGAAAAGGCAAATAACCAGTTTTATAGACTAGTTGCAAGGGCCGCAAGGGATTTTGGCATATAGAAATGACAGCATCGTCTGCTCCCCCACTTGTATACCCACTACCCAGTCGTCACTGTGCTAGTACTGGCCCTCAGCATTGCCCATCTCTGCATGAAGGGGGTTCTGTGCGCAAGATTGCAAAGCTGTTCAATATGTGTGTTTACAGATTGAGTCGTCAGGAAACCGACTGGCTCTTCCTGCCCTCAGCATTCAAGCTCATGGTCAGATGATAATTGTGCTCCAGTTTGAAATCTCCACATCTTGAAGAGCCTGGTATATTTGCACTGCAATACAAGCGAGATATCTATGATCATGTGAATGGTGAAAACGTATTTGAATCTAAAGCTGGCATCTCGGCAGGATAGCTCAGCGGCAACGTGCTCGTCTTGGAAGCAAGATGACACGAAGCAACACAGCTTCGATCCCTGGGTCCGCGTTTAGAAACTTCTGGGTATTATGCGTGTTATAAATATCAAATCTGCACAACAAAAACCTAACTTTCCCCTCTAAAATACTGATGCTTTGCGAAGCGTAAAATGTCAAAAGCGTTGTTTTCTTTCCTGGTTACCTTGACCACCACACAGTAAATAGAAATAAAACTCCTTAAATACGTGTCACTGACTTTGAAATGAAAAACGTTCAAAGGGTATTAAAAAGCCATGAATGTTCCTAGTGAGCGGTTTTTTTCTTCATGTTTTGGGGGTGGGCGATCCTGGAGGGAAAATGCTCTTACTCGGTATTCAGTTACTGGCCAAGATATGAAGTCATTCATTTTCTATCTTTAACTACCCATATGCAATAGATATAAACACACTTTCCACATTATGTTGTATTTGTGAGCATGCTTAAGTCATGGAAACTCTACATGATAAACACTAATAGCCACGCATTTTTCCTATGTGCATAAATGATCCTCCCAGCATGCAGCATTTAACATTGCACACTTTTGGAGACATTGTGCTGACAATCTTAGTATTTTATGGTATCTGTTTTCAATGAACGGATATATTTTCGAGGTTAAAGCAACAATGTATGCTTTCGATTTAAATTATGATAATCCTGCTTTGGCACAATTCTTTCGGCGATGATTATATGTGTATAACACGTCGTAAAAATTGAATTCTTGGAAATAATGTCAAATATTCTTCTGCGTAATTTCCCAGTGTAAGACACACCTGCCTTATCGTGATGCTGAGCTATACGTTTACATGTTTTAGTTTCTGGTAGTTGCTGGCTTTTACTGAAATTGGATGTGTGTAATGTTTTATTTATGGAGTCTTTAAGTTGTTACCAATGCATGTAGTAAGTACCCTTTAGCATGTCGAACTACACCTATTTTAGTATCGAGATGTGCGTTTGCATAGTTGGGTTATATATTTTCCTGAGAATAGGATGGTGATTTCAGTTTGGTAGCGTGAACATGGAGATCATGCAGCATACTACTGGGTTCTTTTTGACTTTGGTAATTTCGTGACTGCCACTTTTTTGGGCAGTAAGGAATTACCTGTTTTTTACTGTCTGCCAAATCCCGAATTTGGCATTCAAGTTTACCTTCAGCATAATTCTGGAGGTAAATCCTACACCTTAATGCCAAACTTTGGCGGAATTACCACAGTTGGAATTAACACTTGCAGTAATTCTGTCAAAAACCCCATTGAGTGCTGTGGACTTCAAAAATGGTGATTTACACAATCCTACCACCACTTGTAAGCCCACGATAAAACCTAAGAGACCAAGTGGTGATAACGGTAAACGATTTTGGTGGTAATTCAGTAGATATACTGCCAAATTACTACCAAAATGGGAATAACCCCCTGGATGGTGGCAACAACTTAATCTAATCATTGGGCATTTTTTTATGAGGTAGTATTAGAACTAACGTTATGATGCATTCATGTATCCCGCAACAATTTACCATGATGCTATGGCGGAGAGCAATGCACACAATTTAGAAATATATTTTTCTGGAATTTAAGGCCCGATTCATGGAATTTTATGCAAGATGTAAAGTAACTTTTTGCACTGGTGCAAAGTGCCTTTGTACTGCACACAAGCACCCTGGTTCTCAGAGTGCAGCAGAGTATATTTTTCCAGTGCAAAGTGACTTCACACCACTCTTGCACCACTGCAAAGTGACTTTGCACTGCAAAAATACACATTTCACCGCTCTGTGAACCAGGACGTTCGTTGGCAGTGCAAAGTCATAAATCGGGTCATGAATACGTTTTACAATCTTTAGCCCCAAAGGTAGTGCCTGGTCCACAAGGAATTCAGATAGACCTATACAGACACTTCAATGTGCGATGGTGACTACATTTGATGAATTAATTTTTGCAATGGTATCTTAAAGCTTGCAGCCATCCACCCACATTGAAATGAGTAGTTTTTGAACCAATGTCCAAAAAGACGATAGGGCAGACCTGAACTGTTATTACTCTAGCCCAATGGAGGTTTCTTTAACAAAACTCCTGGATGGGGTATTGCAAGCTATATTACTAACTTGGGCCCTGGATAATCAGCTAGTAGCATATGCACACAAACACTTACACAGAAACAACCCTTTGCAGGCATGCATGCACACAGACACATTTGCTAAAGCTCCAGACAATGCCACATTGCCACCTCCAACCTGCTCTTCGCCAACCAGGCATCACCCAGTATGGAACAAGCGGGGTGCCGGGGCGGTCCTGTGTGTTTCCTGATATGTGTGGTGAAGCCAGAGCACTAGAAACTGCTGATCCAGTCCCTCTGAATTTGTGTGTGGTGCAGGAGTGCCCCTTCTTCACATCTGGCCATGCAGTTCCACAGCTTGCTTGCCTAACAGTATGCAAAGCTGAGAAGAACAAAATGCACCAGCCTTGCATGGCCCATTGGACATGTGCAGCGGGGAACTGCAAAATGTAAGGCGAAACCAGGTTTCTCTGCATTTGCATGACTGGTCCTTGGAGGCTCCTGCATAATGGTTAGGTGTTCAGCACTCTGTCACCCAATATAGATGAGCTGCACTGTTTCATAAGGTTTAAGAAGCCATACACCCCACTTCCCAAGACAATGCCCATGCACAAACCTTATCAAACCAAGAAACAGGTTGTATTGTGCATAGTCAGCAGGCCAATAATTCTGCGAAAAGAAGGCTTTTTTTCAGTGCTTAATTTGTAAAGAAATAAGTGTCAGTGCCCAAAAAGTCTTGGCCCCATAATGCCGGCCTCGGGGCCGGCGGGTGGCCCGGGCCAGTTCAGTGTGTCATAATGGCGCGTGTGCGCATGACTCCGCGAGGTCACTGTGGGTTCCAGTGGAATGCTGGTGGATGGTGTGACCGTTGGCAATGAGTGATCGGAGGTGGCTGCAAGGGATGTGGGGAGCCCGGTGTCCACCATCCTATGTTGTGTCCAGTAGTCTTACCCAGAGATTGCTGAACCAAGGACAAAGTATATAGTGTACATACAATAGTGGGCGCCTCCGCTTCAATTGTATCACTGGCGACGAGGAAGGTAAAGATGGCACGGGTGCAATCGCTGCCGTGGGGGGTGCAGCTGGTACCAGAAATCGCCCCCCGTTTGTTCCCCACGCCCCAGGACATACTGAAGAGGTCACCAAGAAACAGTGCCGACACCAGTAAAAGGTGGTTGGTGACCGGCAAAGAGGAGAGGCGGCCAAGAAACGGAGTGGTTGTTAGCCGCATTGGCATATGGTACCACAGCTGGAACCGGGGACATAGAGGACGGACGGTAACTGTTTGCGCTATCGGTGGTCTCCGGGGGAGGAGGCCAGGTGTGTGTGGCAGCAGCCCCTTTTCGTAGTGGGCGCCTCTGCTTCAATTGTATCACAGTGCTAGACCTAGATTGGCCCACCACCAGCCCATCACACTGCTGCTGCTCCATGTCACATGACTCCCGAGACTAAACATGTGCCTTCATAAGTGCCAGATGGGTTTAAGCATGCTCCCTTGTGCAGGCTTGGACTGGCCTATAGGCCAATGCATGAACCGAAAACGCAAAATGCTAGTGTTGGCCAGTTTTTTGGCTCAAAGTGGGCCAGGTTTTCGGCCAATATCGGACAGTTTGAGTTACTACACCATGCAGCTAGTAATTTAGACCAATGTTGGTGAATAAATATTCTTTAAATTGAACAATTTGCACCACATTTTATCAAGAAACTCCCTCTTGGGTACTATTCAAACAGTCTGTCACAAATGGAATGAATTTCCATTTGCAACTGTGGGCCACTTTCTCATTGGTGCCCGAGACAATTTTGCACCCCAGTCCGACCCTGCCCTGACAGGAAGTAAGACAATACGCATCACCAAAACAGTTTGTTTTCACAATACTGGTACATAGTTGAATCCATTGCTATTAGTTCCCAGTGGTTAACATCAGTAGCAAAACATTGCCTGATAGCCAGGGCACAAGTTTAAAAAATATAAGTGGCGGGCTAATTAGCATACAGATTGTACAACACCACAGGAAGGGGCATCAGAGGAAGCAATGTCATGACCAGTCAATGCCAGCCCGTTGTAGTAAATGGGCACTTTTGATAAATTCACTTGACTTTCAGTAAAAGACGTTTTCTCTGCTGCCACACACTAGCGATCTGCAGGGGAAATAACTGCCAAGGAAGAAATGGCCGAATTCTACTAGTTCTAGTAATTCTCCTTCGTCGTCACATTTATTTGTAAAAAGAAATATGGAGAGCCTACAAGACATATTTTGCATGTCCCGACTTTTGCTCATGCAAATGTGCGTTCCTTGCACACCAAAAATGTTAGAAGTGGGGAGACAGTGGGCTTGGAAAAATACACTGCCATGCCTTCCCTCTCCTGGACTGCTGTGCACCACCCCTCACTCCCTCCCATATCCCACAATGAGGGTAGGGGGGCGGGTATGGGTATGGTGACCAGATTTAAAAAGTAAAAAACCGGGACAGGGCACCCAACATAAAAGTAGGACTAACTTTTGAAATTGGCTGTCAAGGCACTGTACTGGAATAGCGGTTGGAGGAGGAGGAGGTTTAGGTGTTACTGGTGGAATAAACACATATCATAATTTATCACAAACTACCACTATCTTAATTCGTAAAATGCAGCATTTCTTCTGTGTAAGATTGTGCATTCCTGCCTTCCATCTATTAAGACCTACTATCAAAAACCAGGACCATTGCATTGCATTTCCAATGGACGCATTGACTATCGGGTGCTCCGCCTGAGACAACGACCCGACCCCAGCACCCCACAACGCATCCGGGTGTACTGCAATTGACCACCACCCTCATTCTATAACCGGATTAACCCCTTAGCCATTACCTCCTGCCTCGCTCTACACCGCAACCCGTTTAATGTGAACGTTCCTCTCCTCTCCCAGAGAACGCCCATCCCAACCACGAAGCCCTTCCATAAACTCGACAAACGCACCGCTGTACTCTGTTCTGCTACGCAGCTGCCACATTAACCCATCCCACTCGTTTAATTACGTCTGCATTCTGGGAGCGGTAGTCCCTGGTCGCCGCATTTGGGTAAAACAAAACCCACTAAAATGGCAGCCACCCAGCGAAACCTCACACCTGCCCTTAATGCCTTGCCCCTCGCCCCCACCATTCACAGATAACATAAATGCCCCTGACCGTGTCTCGGTGCTCCAGGTTTTAACAACTCGCCGCCTATATACAGCAGACCTGTTCCACGCCTGGTTGTACAACCACCCTCTTTTAAACATATGCATATACATTCAATGAAAACCCTTTGTACCATTGTCGTTATTGAGGGTCGACTACGCGTGCAACAACTGCCATTTGTCCCATCCATATGCCTTTGAGCCAATTCAAAACACAGCTATATTGTATTGACTTTTGTTGCCATGCCAAATCGTCCTTCACCAATATTTTGCATGGGCTTTACATTTTGCAACATTTCTCAGCACACCCTGCGACCCTTCCCGCTGCGATTCAGCACCCCAAACTCAGGACCAATAACTATAGTGCTGTGCTAGTCTGTACCTGTGCTAAACCACAACACCCAGCATGCATCTGCCAACATGCCTACCCCCCCCCCCCCCCACCCCACCCTGTGCTCCCCGTACTACTGTGACATGAAAATTCTGTTTTAAAACTCGATCGCTGATCTTGGCCCGACCCCCTATTATTTCGTAATACACTCGGTGACAAAACCTCTTTGCGGGCTGTGCCAACAACCCTTCCCACCCTAGCTTGCCCTCCCCTCACCCTCGTCTTCCCTCACACTCACCAATGCCACATACAATAGTATGGCTCTCACCCATATCATGCAGTTATTAGAGAACAAGCCGAATATTTTGTGTCCCAAGCATTCCCATAATGTTTTTTACATATTCGTGTTACCACTCACTGCTTCACATTAAGCTCGCGCCTCGTCTCACCAAGCCCCGCACGGTATCCTTTAACATATCCACCACGTCATGTTGAGTATTAACATCTCCCATTTTCAACCTTGACTCTCCATGTGACAGACTAGTATAACCAATCACCTCCTGTTTTCCGGACACAACGCTATACGACACTCCTTTCTTGCTCTATCAATTATATTAAATGCCTTTCACCTCTTGAACCACACTACTGCAGCCATCCCAGAAGTGATTTAATTGCCATTTGCAGTTGTGGGCTACTTTGTGTTGGTGCTCACAAGAAGTGCTCATCATTTTTAACAGTGTAACTGTGACCTGCAAACCACCCCAGGCAAATACAAATGGCGCGTGATGTCTTGGGCACCCACTCAAACACAATCAGCATGTTCACACCTCAGGACCAGGCAGGCTGATTTACCTGATTTCTTTGAAGTCGGCAGGGAGACCCCGAGCCTGGTACAAACGAAAAATAAGCAGGCCTGAGGGAAGCTAAGCCGCACGGCATGGCACCACACGTGCTGTGCTAGCAGGCTCTATATGGCCACACCCTAACACAGCAACCCATGAAATGAAGGTGGCGCTGTGCTCCTGCAACGACGTGACCCACCCCCACCCTCAACATAAATCATTTCATTGGAGCAGAAGAACAGCCAATGAAAACGCTTTCTTCTGTGTTACTATACAGAATTGAGCAAATGCTGCATAGTAACAACAGAATGTTCGTTTTCATTGGCTGTTTTCAAGTTTTATTGCCGTAGTCACAGGCCCAGCCAGCCATGGCCTGCCACTGCAAGCCAAGTACTCCCGAGATAGAGTGAACTCTTGAACTCTCAACAAACAAAATAATTAAACGTGCGGCAGCACTGCGGCCACGTCAGTTAGTGTTCCAGTGCCCAAAAAAGAATGCCGGTGTTGCCCACCAGCAAACACTGGCACAAATTAAGCACTGCACCAAAGTAAGCAGCTTGAATGTTGCAAAATACATGTATCATATGCACCACACATGTGTATATGAACACTTTCATATACACCAAAGTAAGCAGCTTCAACGTCTCTGCACCCAATGCTTAATTCTTGTGGCACTCATCCAGAATAACGGCACCAAAATCGTACTGTATATGTGCGCGACTTTAGCGCACATATACAACTGGAGGAGTGCCACAAGAATGCCAGTCCAAAGAGGCAGGTAAGGAATGTGGCGATTGCTAGGTTGGTTTCCAACCCATCCTAGCAACCGCCACATGTATTCCAAAAGTGGCACATTCCTACTGACTTCAGAAGAATGCCCACATTCAGAATTGGTTTTAAGTACCGGTAAGGTCGTTAACACTTTTAACAACCTTTTCGGTACTAGAGACCCAGTTGAGAATCGGGCCATCAGCAGTGTCACAGAATACCCTTGGTGCCTACTGAAACCTACATCTGATCCATGACCAGAGTTTATTGATTGCAGTAGGGTCAGGACATGTGGTTTCCTCTATCGATAAGCATGACAATACTACAATCTAAATTAAGATGGTTTCCAGCAGTCTTCCTGAATCTCAAATATCATTACTGAAGTTGAGAATAATACTTGAAAGACGCCAATATATGAATTCAGGGACCGGATCATCTAAACTTTATTCTTGTGCAAAACATAATTGAGCAAATACACTTAGCAGCATCAATTATGCTGGTAAGGGGATACAGAATGGAGAAAATAGGTTTTGAAAAATATGTATTTTATCTAAATAGGTTAAGGGCAATGCCGAAGCAGACTGGATTTTTTAAACTATATTTTCTGTGTTACATAAAACATTTCAGCCAAATGTATTTTGGTTTTTCATAGAAAACATAGTACACAGTACAGTTGTACCCCATTACAATTTTTATTTTTACTTTTTGTTTGTTTTATTAAAATGATTTAGTTTGTTACAAACGTGTCATTTCATTTTTTTAAACTCAGTGATTCACAAAATTATAAAATATAACAGTTCAATTGAGAGCTAGAGAGAGTAGATAAAAAAACAAAAAACAAAAAAGAAAAAAAAAAGAAAAAAAGGAATGTAGAGAAAATAAGAAGATCTCTTGTTAACATCTTCGGCATCAATTAGGCCTGTCGTCAGTATCTTCACTTGGCTTTCTGTTGAACTCCAGGCTGCAATCCCTAGATATGTTGTAAGTATTGAGCTATCATGAAAATTAGTTTGTTTTCGTGTCCGTTCAAGTAATAAAGACCAACGCATATCCGTGTCCATCCATCTGTTGACTCGATATTTTGAAAAAGTTACCAAAATTCAGTCTTTTGGTCGTTAATTCTGGGCAGATCATTACTAGATGATACATTGTTTCTGGTACTTCTCTATCTTTACAGAAACAACAATAGTTGTCACTTTTTGGGATTTGTCGTATCATTGCCAGTTTGTCTCTTGTAGGTAAGTTATTTAAACAAATTGCCATGTGCACTGTACGGATATTGTTATCGGGAAACTGTTCCATGTACTTCGGAATTTCGTTTAGTGCTCGAATGTCCAATTGACTTTGAAGATTTCTTAAATATAGGGTTTTGCATTACATGTTCGGATCCAGTCGTTATTTGCTAATTTGCGTTTTGCATGTTGTGGTCTGTTCATGAGGGTTTTGAGTGATATTTCTTCATCCTTTAATTGTTGGTGCAAATGATCTTTCCATTTCCTTAAAAATCTATTATGAAGAGCAGTTGGATTATTTTTCAAAATTGCTGTTGCTGGTGTTTCATCGTTTGTCAAAAGTTTTCTTAGTAGGTCGAGCTGTTTCCATGTCACTATCGAAGATAGGGATTGGGTTGCCACCTCATAGCGAATTCTAGCCATCGGATAAGAATCTGGGAGCCTTAAGATCTTTCTCCAGTATATAGCTTCTAGTTTCGCCCAATTGTTGGATTGTGAGTGGATCATTGCGTCGCTGCCATATTTAATTACCGAGATTACTTTCTGTCTGTAGAATGTTATGACAGGTCTAAAGGAACATTTGTCATATTTCCTGTGTAGGACACAGCCCTGTCCAGCTAGTGTCTGGGTTTTCATTTCCAGGTTATTGAACGGCTGTTTTTCTATTTTAGATTGATTTACTATAATGCCGAGATATTTGAAGGTCGATACTTCTTCTAGACAAATGTTATCAATAGAGAATTTTAGCGCTGGATGTTTCTTGAATGGAAGTTTTACTAATGGCATGATTTTAGTCTTTGCCGTATTGATCCTTAGGTTGTTGGATTTCATGTAGGTTCCCATAAGGTGTAAGCTCCGTTGTAGACCCGAGATGGTTTTGTCTAATAGGATTATGTCTTCGGCGTAGAATAACGCTGGAATTGGGACAGAGTTCAGTTTTGGAGGGTTCAGAGCCGGGTCATTAAGATGTTCTTCGCAATCTGCTGTGTATAAATGATATAAGGTGGCTGCGAGAGGACAACCCTGCTTTAGTCCTTTTATTGTTTTTATCATGGGTGTAGTCGCACTATTCTTTGAAAGTCTCACAGCTATTTTACAACAGATATTGTTGTATCGGAATATAATAGTTTTATTGGCTCGAGGATCTCCACTGGACAATTCCACGCCGACAGTTTTTCCCATAGTCGTGTTCTTGGTATGGAATCAAATGCCATATGTAGGTCCAAGAAAGCAGCATAGATCTGTGTTATTTTTTCTATTGCTTCATTTTTGACCAAGTTCATTATAAGGAGATTTATATTAGTACCAACGCCAGCAGTGAATCCCGTCTGTCTCGCTGCCAATCGCTTTGTTTTCTTAGGCCATTCCTTAAGTTTTTTGAGGAGCAATGCGGCGAAGATCTTGCCCAATGGGTCTAGTAGTGCGATCGGTCTAAAATTCTGCGGATTGTCCCGCGCCACTTGTTTGTATATGGGGACGATTATCGCTGTTCTCCATGATGGAGGGATTGTATTCTGTTTGTTGATGGTTTCTATGAGTCTCATCATGAAGAGAATCCACAGCTCTGCATTTTGTTTTAGAATTGCGTTGGACTGACCGTCAGGACCTGGGGCACGTGAGGTGTTCAGTTTTTCAAAAATCAGGATCAGGTCTTCCTTCTCGTATTAAACATTCCATGCTTTATTTACAGTCTGTAGTGCTCGCGGCATGGTATTATCTGGATCATTATATATATTTGCAAAGTGGTCTATCCATTTTTGCTTGGTCATGTTTGCTATCAAGAGTTGTTGGTTGCTTTCATTATTATTCAACAGATTCCACAGTTGTCTTGGGTTGTGGTTCTTGTAAGCTTTCATCATGGTTTCTGCATCGTTTTGTATCAGTGTTGCCTGGTATGATTTCCTCCAGTTTGTGTATTTTTGTTTTATTTTTTTCTTCTGGGCAGAAATTGAAATTCCATTTGTGGGTTTTAGGTTGCGAATGTCCTTACGCATCTGTTTTTCTTTCTGCACAACTACAGTATTGTAATAATGATTGTATAGTTTCGATTGGTTCTTCCTCGACTTTAGGAAGGGAATCAGAAAGGTATCATAATTAAGTTTGTCAATATCTGGCATTGTTGTCAAGTGTAATCGGTTTGTGAGATCTCTTATTTGCTGTTGAGTTATTCGCAGTTGGCGATTGTTGCCAGCGACTTCTGTCGGTATGCTGAAGTCAATCTTTTTTGGTTGTGTGGATCTGGAACCAGTTACTATTAGTTGGTGGTGATCACTTCTTGTTCATAGATTGATTTGGATCTCTGTAATTGATTCCAGTAGATCTGATGACAGATATACATAATCTATTATTGCTGTCGTATTAGCACCATACCATGTCGGTATGGTTATCCCTGTGGCATCTTTCGGTTGTTCTACTTGTTTCAGATTACGAATCGAAATTTCCTTGCCCGCATTGACAAATCGATGAACTCCATCCGTTGGCCTAGTTTAGTATATAGGTGTATATTTAAGTCATTGCAGATAATGAATTCCACATGTTGATGTTCTATGAGTGTTTGATCGAGGGTTAGAAACACACCATCTAGGAAATTGCTATGGTTTAACGATGCTGGATTCCAATACAGGTTCATGATGGATATGAGGCGATCAAGGTTGTTATGGCCAGAAGGTTGTATTTGAATGATGGTATTTTGTATCCAAGGATTTATGTTGTTGGTCACGACAATTGACCATTGTGGTCGAATTTGAATTAATGTCAACAGTCCAGATGCTGGTATACCGGAGGCACCTTTTATTGCAGGATTCAAGAGAGTAATATAGCCATCGCAGCTTGGAAGGTCCGTAAGCCAAGTTTCTTGTAGGCACACTATAGATGTTAATTCGAATTCCGGTTCTGCGTAGTTGAATAGGTGGGAGTTTCCCCTTGTATTCCAACTGCATAATGACCAATGTAAATCTTGTATTTTTAGTGTTTATGATACAGAGGATATATCTCGCGTAGTGTCTCGGTCCTCAGCATAATCACGGTGGAATGGATAGTTCTCGTTGCTTTCGTAAGAAGTATCTTCTGGTATCATTTCTTGAGATTCAGGATGGTCAGGAGGCCTATAGGAAGGATAATATCTTGTATGAATTGAATGTTCACTCTCCTGGTTTCTAGCAGATGAAGACTTTGTGTAATTGTTCCACTTTCGTGGTATATCAGGTGTTGTCTCAGATGACGTTTGGTTGCAGCTGAAGCCCAGAACATCTAGGACTTCTGCTTGTGCAAGAATTTTTTCCATTGTCACACGATCCCATAATTCCAGTGATACTCTGTCAAGTTAAGTGTGGTCCTGGAAGATTATACATTTGATGTCTCGAGATGAGATTGTTTTGAGATCATGAGTAAAGCATTTTGGTTCGATTCAATATCAAACGTTTGTTTTTGGTGGTTTGATTTTCTATCTGCAATATGTATTGGGATCGATCTGGTATTGGATTAATGAACTCTGGGCAGCTGATCTGATTAGTTTTGCGCAGATCTTCTATTTGTCCTTCTCTTGATGTTTGTCATGGAGTCATGACGTAGTCTGAGACATACATGGTTTCATTGGGGCTCCTAGAGCTGGTCTTGTGGGGTCCTCTGGTTCTTCTGGGCAATGATACAACGTCTGGAGAATCATCGCCGATCGATTGTTCGGTGGATAATGATATCTGGTCTAACATTGATTCATCCGATATGTCCTCGCATGTAAGTTCAAAACTTTGATATGTGGATGGTACATACTCATCCACAATAATAAGGCTTGAGTCAAAAAAAGGTGTTTGCTCAGTGTGAGCCTCATCATGCTGGTCCGTGTACATCGTAAGATTTAGCAGGTCCTCTGTGCTGGTTGAGATGTACTCATTGTTGCCGTTTTGCACTGAAGTCGGCTGTCTTGAAGGTTTAATTTCTGTTAGTAGGGCGGTAGGGTTTTTTACACATCCGATAAGGGGTGCAAGTTGAGTGATTGAATGTTTCACTGGCTGGTTCACTGTGCGTAGAAACGCCCTTGAACCATTCTGTTTGGCGATTGCAGGTTTTTTTTTCCTTGTGGTTGTTGGTGGCTTTCCTATTTGTGTGATTGTCGCTTTAGCTCCCCCCGTGAAAATTGTGAAGATTTCCGCACTTGGTTGCACTTCTTTGTTTGACTTTGAAGGTGTCATGGTAGGTTTTAGAATTGAAAAGTTATCAATACCTCCGACTGGCATTTGTGGTGCTGTGGGCAATACAGACGTGATAAGTATGTCTTGTGTATCAGGTGTTATTCTAGCACTGGACTCTGTCGGTATCTGTGGCTGCTGTGCCGCTTGCATCCAAGCCATAACGTTAGTCGTCAGTCTATTTTTCTCTTCTCTTTCGCCTCTGGCAATGTCGCACAATCGCTGTTGCCATCTCAGTGATTGCTCTGCTCCGCAGTCCAATCTTTTTTCCAGTGTGGTTAGGAAGTTCTCTATGTATACTTGCTTTGTGTGAATTAAGGCTTATAATGTAGCTTGGTCGCGAATCGCATCTTTAGAATCTTCCTGCAGTTTCAGAAACGGAATCATTGATTGGGATACAACTGCTATTAGCATGTTTTGTAAATCGATCATAGTTTGTTGGGATTCTTGGTTGATTTGTTTGATCATGAAAGGAGTGCTCCGTGTGCAGGTCGCGATTGTCATATTTTACGTTTTGGTTTATTGCGCTTAATTTCCGGATTTCATGGTCGGCTGGTGGTGTGTACTAAGATTCTTGAAAGTCATACGAAAAATGAGTTTGAGAGCTTCTTTTGTCAGTTTTTAAGTGCAAATCATGAGTTAATCTCTGGTTATGGTGATTTGTTGATTGGATAGGTTGCTGTGATAGCCATAACACTGACTCTTGTTGTTTCTTTCCATTTGTTGCAGTAATCGGGTAGGGTTTATGAATTATCGTTGGCGTGGATGTGGCTTCTGGACATCCAGATGAGATGTTGCCGAATATTGCTTTCCGTTTTCCAACACTGTTCATTATTGACTCAATTTCTGTGATGTCAAGTGAGAGCCTGTCCGCTTTGGCAGTCGCTTTGGCTGATTGGTCAATGTCTAAATTTTTACTTTGAGCTTTATTCGTATGAGATTTGAGCCATTTTAATTTCGCTAGTCTAGCTTGCTCTTTTTTAGCAGTTGTCCGTTCTGAGTTTTGCGGTATTGTGCACAAAGGAGTGGATAACAGTGGAAATGTGTTGGGACATTCCGCTGATTTTTGCTTCATTGATGGAATTGGTTGTTCCACTTTAGCAGAGTCTATATTCTCCTCGACAGTTGAAGTGGAATTCGACTGCATTGTATTATCAGGTAGTAAAGTATGTTGTTCTGGTGCTTCTATGTTTGTCTCTGGCACAAGAGTTTCGTGCAGGGGCCGTTTAAATTGGGGCTGTTTTGTATGTGCATTTCTAGTATCATTGAAAGTGTCCATGTTTGTATCTTGGGCGCATGATGGTAAGGTGTCCCATTGAGTAAGTTCGATTTCTGTCTAGTTAGATGTCTCTCCTTTGGGACCCTTTGTTTCCTGGGTTTGTTTTAAAGGGCTTAGTTGGTGGTGCTCTAGCTCAGTTGTTTCCTCTAGATTAGATTGAGAAGGCAGTGCTCGTTTCTGTTTCTTGGATATAGTTTGCTCTAGGATCAGCTGTTTTAGTTCGTTCAAGGTAGACGCAATTGGTGCAGAACCTAATTTGCAGCGCAGCCTAGTCTTGGGACCCGGAATGGTCTTTGGTAGTCATGGCAGTATATGACAAAAGCTGTTGGAAGCTGGGTGTGTTGGGGAGTCTCTGTATCTAGTCTCTTGATGGAATCTGGCTTTGTTACAGAGTCTCTATATATTGACCCTTGGTGGCAATTCGCGTGACGAGATCAAAGGGCTCCTGCCCCACAGTTTCTCGCACATTATACAGGTGTCGTCTTCTGATTAGATTCTTGTCTGTTTTCCAGCTGTTGATTTTATGGCAAAATCTCGAGTTGCTTGGTGAGCATATTAAGGGTGTATGAGATCAAAGCGCAGATGCCCCGCAGGCTCTCACACACTAAGATGGTCTTTGGTAGGTCCGGTTGTTGAGTAGGTAAATCAGCAGCGCACAGGATCAAGGAGAAAATTCTGGAGGCTCTCAGACGATGGAAATTAGAAATAGTTGCTTCCAATGATTAGCGTTTTGGGTACTGAGTGGGTGAGATCAGAGGGCAATTGCCCCGCAGTCTCTCACCGGCTGGGCGCTTGTTATCAGTTAGTCTGGGGAGTTGAGCATGAAATGCCAAGTTGCCAATTGGCGTTATGCGGGAAGGGCAGGCGAAATCAGTCTCTCGCACGCCGTTTCTTAAGTGCTTTCAGGTCACGTTAGTGGCTTCTAGAAATTGCACGATGAATGGATAACAATGTCTATAGTTCTACAAAGTCTAGTTCAGTAATAGCAGGGGTTGCAAAGTCTGAGGGTTTGGGTCCTTATGTTCTCGCACACGTTTCTCACGAAGCCCTTTCAATAGAGATGACTAGACGAAGGGGCTCAAGTGGGCGTAAGCATAGACAGTCGTCGCACCAACCGTGGCAGATTTCAGGGATATAATGCGGAGTGCCGTGTACGTGGCGCAAGAGAGGTACGCCGGGATTAACTTGTTTCCGGCTCGTTGGTCACAGGCTCCGCCTAAGCTAAACGGCGGGGCGTTAGATGTTTGTCACAGTAAGCGGATTCAGTGCGCCGTGAGAGGTACCACAAGGGGGCAGCAGAGGTTGCCTGTTATCGGGAGTTACAGTGTTCTGTGTGACAATTTGTGATTTCTCACACAGTATGTGAAAAAAAATGTGCGTAGGTGCAGAAAATCAAAGGGGTAGTATGTTTGGTTTACAAAAGTACACATGTGTCTTCATTACGGCAGTCAAAGAAGAAAAGTTTGTGGCATCGCTCACCTTTGATTGTGCTTTAAAAGAGCAGCATGGCAGAACACATGGGTCCCGCTGAGCCCTAAAACCCAAAGACTCTGCGACCGACTCCGCAGCCCGCTCCGCGGTGGAAAGAGTCTTATGAAGAGGTGCAGGCTGGGTTTCCTGGGCAATGGAAGTAGAAAGAGGACTCAGGCAATCAGGAAGCAATCCAGTAGTAAGTTGAGGCAGACACAGACCAAAGACTCTGCGACTGACTCCGTGTTTTACCCCATTACAAATGTGTTTACATAATACAGATGGTGAGAAAACCTGTTTGACACATTTTGTATTACCAAGGCAGCACACATGTTTGATAACCTGCCCCCTATGCACAATTTCATTACAATACATTTTCAAAATGAGTAGAAGTTGCGAGCAAATGCATTATATCGCCATTCAAATGCCTTCCCCTAGTGCTTCTGACAAACTATACCAGTACAGATTTTGAAGTATTGCAGGTGTTACCTGCAATAGTCTGTACCTTATAATGTTGGAGATATATATATTACAGATGCGCTATTATGTATTTGATACAGGGTTTCACATAAACAGTGAGAAGCAATGGAGATAATGGGACACTTTAGTGAGTGGGGCAGCTAATGGATAACTGCCCAGGAATGTATTCCCTGGTTATAACCTGAGGTTTGGGAATGTGACAAGGACCCCTGCCTGACCTTGTGGACAGACAGTGGGGTGGTCCATAGGCTGTGGGTGGCCTGAGCTAGTGGCTGATATCGCTGGATAAGGTATGTATGGGATCTCCAGGATCACCCTACCTCGGTCCCCACAGTAAAGCAATGGGCAGTCACAGGAGCACCCACTACCCAAACATGCCAACAGTCCCCAGTGATTGCCAGGCTTTAATCACAAGGGAGTTCACAACCCCTTCGTCTATGCACCCATTAGGACCCCAAAGGAAGAAGGATGAATTAAAAAGCTTCTAATATACACCTTTCCATAATGCTGACACCTTAAAGTCCTACTTCAGCTCCCAGGCCTGACCCAAAACACCCAGGCCCAGCAAGGATAACTATTGAGTTAATACACGTAATTATAATAAGTCTGACTCATTGAGAGAGCCATTTCAGATGTATTCCCTGAGCCAAACAACAACGGTTTGAAATAAAGTCTTTCCCTGTAAAGTATAAATGCTGCAACATTTCAAAATCACCAAAGTCGAAGGAAAAATGTCCTATCATGAGTTGCAAGCCGAGGAAGGTCTGCGGATTCAAAATGGCATGTGGACAAACGGCACCTGAATTGCATTATATGCGAGAGAAAGAAAACAACACCCATTCTCCCAGAGTAGTAAATACAGAAAGACTTAAAAAGTTGCAAATTCCCTGCAGTGAAGAAGTAGCAATGATAGCAGCTTCTCAGACTCACCAGGCAATGTAGGCAGACGTCCAAGGCATGCAGTAGGGAACGAGACCACCCATATCAAAGGAGCTTCGAGAACCCACATTTGCATGAGGTATTAATGTAAGCTTGTGCTAGACCCTTTTCACCCCACCTGACCCTAAGCACAGGGCCCAACCCTTACCACACCGGTGAGAACCATAACCTTAAGCAATACCAAAGAGGAAGAGTGTTCAGGCTTTAAAAGCCACTCAGCCATTCACGGTCATTCACTGGGAATTCTGGAAGGAGGCTAGTAGCAGCCCTTGGGAGTCTCCATTTTTGGAGATCAGGTGTGCATACTGGTAGGAGTTCGAGATATGGAAGGCGATAGAGTTTGGGGCAAGGTAAGATAAGTGTGAAGTTTAGAGTAAGACACTCTTATGAAGTTTTTCTCTGTGGAAGGGGGAGGGATTTTTATGGAGAAACAGGACGATTGTTTTGTAGAGAAACATGAAATAAAGATTAGGAGGAAAATATCAAGCGGGATCAAAAGCAGAAGGATATATTTAAAGGGGCAGACAGCTATATCATTTGGAGAGGCAAGAGAAATAGCACCTTGTAGCAGAGTGAGAAATAAATAATCTTGAAGAGCATGAGATGAAAGAAAGATCCTGATCTGAAAAAGGAGGGAAGTATTGTGGTGTGAGAGAGATGGAGAGAAATATTAAAACAGAGTGAAAGGTTATGAAGTAAAGAGAAACATATAAGGAGGAGTAAGGCACTAACAAGGTGCGCACATGCTATCAAAAGAGAGACAGGCTGGTTTGGGACAGGACGAAGAGCGAGAGAGAAACCAAGGACAATTTGCTATAATGGGGTGATTGGGTCCAGCCTCTCCAGGTGGAAGCCAAAGCATAGATATCACTTACTGTTATAGAGCATGAGGGAAGGATACAGAGGATCATCTAGGTTCAAGGGAGGTAATAGAGGAGGGTGGGGGCTATTTGCTGGGACCAGTACACAAGGATGTAGGGATTTTACTGTTGGGCTCGCTGGGAATAAGGTGGATCAAATAGGGAACACCTGGCAAAGCAGTGGGTGAAAAGAAAACGTAGGGCTGTGCTCCTGTACTGAACCCACAAGGGTGGAACTCACCAGCATAACAATTACCAAACAGATACCCAGCCTGTCAGAGAGCTGATATTGTTCTGCAAGCGGCTATTCTCGAGGCAGCTTTCTTGCTGGGACACTAGATTCTGCAGCATGAAGTACAACATTGCCAAATAGTAGGCTCTAGGACCAGATATACTACTCCCTATAACTCCTTAAAGGAGAGGAGTAAACCCCCATTAAGAGGGGAGTCTTTTTAGACACTCTTACATGTGGGTATTAGAGAGTCTTTTAATTTTTAGTTTATATAAGGAAGAGAAATTATATATTGTCAAGTCCATCAAACCCTCGAACTGCAAGGGAGATGCTTGCCCAGCCCAACTCATCAAAGACTCGACACCCACCCTTGCACCCTTCCTTACCGCGTTGATTAATTCGTCCTTCCGGTCAGGTCATGTTCCTACTGGACTCAAGGTAGCATGGGTACGCCCGCTTCTAAAAAAAACATCCCTTGACCCTACTATGCCCGGGAACTAACGGCTAATCACTACTGTCCCATTACTTCTAAAAATATTGGACAAAGCACCCTACCTGCAAGTCCAAAAATACTTGGAAGAGAACCGTCTCCTAGGCCTGCAGCCATCTGGCTTCCGCCCACGACATGGCACAGAAACGGCACTCTTAGACCTACAAAATCAAATGGATGATCTTAGAGACACAGGCAAACCTGCGCTCCTTCTGCTCCTTGATTTATCTGCTGCTTTCGACTTGGTCGATCACAACACCCTCTACCACCATCTTGCAACTGCTGCCAACTTCTCCCTAAAGCCTACGTCTGGATTCCTTTCTCCAAGAAAGGGCCATGAAAGTGTTCTCCGACTCAGCCTGTGCCACCCCTTGCCATATCAAATGTGGAGTTCTACAAGGATCATGCATAGCCCCCACGCTATACAACCTCTTCACGAGGCCTCTGTTCAGCATCCTTGACTCCCTGTGCATCTCATATACCAATTATGCGGATGACACACAGGTGCTAATCCCACTCAGGGGTGATTACAAGGCTGATGTGTCCAATCTCACCTTGATCTACTCGACTATCCAATCCTGGATGGCGGATAACTGGCTATGCCTCAATAGCGAAAAAACTGAACTCCTGCATATCGGTTCACCCACCACTTTGGGTAACCTTGGTCAGGAATACACCTCCTTCACTATTGATAATACACCCATCAGTGTATCTAACAACGTCAAAACACTTGGTGTCTACTTAGACTCAGATCTCACCATGGACAGACAAGTGAATGCCATTGCCACCTCGTCAGCTTATTACTCTAAAATTATCAACACAGCCACACCCTTCTTATCATGTTAGAACTGCCTTACCATTGCTACGGCTATAATTTGATCTAGACTTGACTATTGCAATGCTCTCCTAACAGCAACCTCGTGCAAAAACCTGGCTCAAAACAACTCCCTTAGGGCGGCTACTGGACCTTCAAGGAAAGAGCATGTCTCCGAAATTAGAAGGCAAGCCCACTGGCTCCCTGTCAAGGAGAGAATCATCTTCAAAACCCTCGCCCTCGCACATAAATGCCTTCATGATCTTGCATCCCCATACCTTGTCCAAAGAGTTGTTAAACACACCACCACAAGACCTCTCAGGAAGGGCTACTCCAACATGATTCTCATGCCAAAGACTAAAAGAAGCAGCGCTGGAGGATCTAGCTTTCCCACTATGGCCGCATCCCACTGGAATGCCCTTCCCTCCCACCTAAGAATGATTGAGTCTCACCTAGCTTTCCGCAAAGCAATCAAAACCAAACTCTTTATATGAATACTGTTGAATGCTCTTCGCTGTAATTTTTGCATGTATTTTGATGTACCTGTACCTGTGCCTGTAACCAACTCTGCTAAATATTCATGTAACAGTGACTCGATGCCTCTGGGCTGCAAGTGCGCTGTACAAATGCAAATAAATAAATAAAAATATATAAATATACGTTGAGCAACCTGATGTCTGTGTCTAATTCCTCCTAGAGTTTGGAATATAGTAAATTCTGAAAAAATGACAAAATAACATGTAACTTACACAGTATATAAAAAATATTGTATTTTGATCACTTTCTCAAGGCAAGAAACGTATTACAAAACTAATAAATAGACATCAAAATGAATGAACGTGCAAAAATCGCACACAACAAATATAAAGTAATCCCATTTGTGTGAACATTTATGGCAAGTTTTCACACAAATGGTATTATTGTATTGTATATATTGTATTGTATATTTGTTTTATGTCCGATTGTGTTGTTGTATCAGTTGTTTGACCAATGACAAGGAGCACTATTGTTTATTGTTTGTTGTGTGATTTTTGGACATAATTTTGTGTATTAGTTCATTTTGATGTATATATATTAGGTTTCACCACCTACAAATGCGTTTTGCTACAATAAACATATTCCAGAAATATCAAATTCTCCACTACGTCTAAATCCTCCCTGTTAATATACCACTTACAATTCCCAGCTCAACCTTTAGTGTTATTCTACAAAATATGGCACGTTGGGAGATTTAAAACAAGACTATTTTCTATGACACCTCATTCCACACTCTCAAACCTTCTTTTTAGTCCAATGGGAGTTTCATCTAAAAGCTAAAATTCATCAGCATTAGCTAACCAGCCTACAGCTAACTCCCTGATAATTGAGATATTGGCTTACAGTGTTAATGTGTGTATACATTTATTCAGACGCAAAGTCTGAATGATATTCAAAAATAGTTTAGTTATATATACTTGATCATAGATATATCTTTGCTTTCTATCGAAAACTCTAACTTTCACACCCTATTTGACACACTGAAAGTCCATTTCTAACACAACTTAAACTGCAAAGAAGGGGCCAGTCACATTTACACATAAATGCAAAGAGGCAAACCATATGAAATTGTCATCACTTCTGCTATGAAGTGAAAAAAAGAAGGATGAGCAAAATCTGTGAAATAACCATACTCTTTTAATCACCTTGAAAGGAAATGTTGTAAATGCTGCCTAAGCATGGTAGGCACCATTTACAATGTATTCCATTTGAATCCACCTGGATTTAAGGGGAGGATTGTAACAAACTCGGATGCTGGTGGTGATGAAAGTAATTTGTGTGACAGAGCAGATTCAGATAGCAGAAGTGGTATTTCTGCTCCATGACCCCACTCTGCCATAGTGCCAGGAACGTGATCCTGTTTTGTATCTCAAGGAGCTTTCCAACAAACATTCTAATCCTTAGGCATGAACTATTTGCGACAAACATTCCATTATTTAAGGCCAGCTGGTCAGACTGAACTGCTGCAGCTTAATTTGCTGTATGCTTCCGCCATGCCACTCTCCCTTACTCACTGAGGACCTGTCTCATCTTCCCTTGCAGGGTCTAAAAGCCTTAAGCCACACATCCACATGAAATTAATAAGTCATTGGTGCATCCTGTACCCCCCAAATGTAAAAGCAGATCCTAAGTACCTTTAATATTGCTCAATCTTAATTTTAGACAGATTAATGTATTATACTCTGCCATAGATCCACAGTGAATGATCACATTCTCAAATATCATAACAAATCCTTGAAACCTCATCGTACACAAATCTTACCTAGATCAAACTATCTCCATCGATTATTGAGTGCACAGCATCATTAAGTATACAAAAACCTATGAGCATTCATGATTACTCTTAATTAACCTACGAACATTATGTACAGCTCTCGCAGTGCTTAATGTAACAAGTTGACCTTCTAATTGACCTGAAGTCTAATGAATTAATTGAAAATTAATTCTTCTAAAACTGAATGATGGTTTGGAAACCACATGTTTAAGTTCCATCTGCTCTAGAAACATGCAGATTCTTGTCAGGTAACAGTTGGTATGGTATCGATTCCATTGACCACAGCTGGTTTGTTCTCTTCTAGTTTGTTGACTTTTTTGCTTTGATTTTTTTTATATTGGGGTTCCCCACATGCCCATCTCCCTGCACCTACTCTACTGCTCTACCTGTAATACCCTTATGGACATAAACAAATACAAACTCAAAAAGGTTGACTTTCAAAGAGTCGAACTAGAAGACCACGAGCTAACTGTGGTTGCTGGAATCACTGCAAATGGTTGATATGATATATTCTTTTTCAGAACATATTTCTATGTTTTCTTTGCCCCCTGGAGGACCTTGGCTGAAAAGTCAAAAAATTATTAAAATGACTATGAGTTTTTTTTACAATATTCATTGACCCAGCTTAGCATTGAGTGAGTCCTTTTGTGTTATTTAGATATGGGTGAGCATGAGGAATGATCAATCAATGACTTCATGAATAAGGATGGTGCACACATTATCAGATCGATTGATGGTCCCACTGTTGGCTCAGGTACACCATGTTGGAGAATATTAAAATGCTGGTTCTTGGTTTCCAAGAGTTTAATGCCAACTCCAATTAATTGATACGTTGGCCTGGCTCAATGCCATATCTTGTGGTGTGTGATAGTGTGCTTAGAAATTCAGTGAAACATTAGTTTTTGTGAGCAGAAATCATTTTGAATGTCTGTAATTAAAGTGCTTGAACCCTTTTATTGACATGATACACATTTGGAAATGATATATGGATAGTCAACGTGATTATGATTTGACAGGGCAATGAACTGGAACTATCCCACTTTGTAGAAAGGATCACTCTTCGTAATAAAAATATCCAATTCACTCAAGATCATAGCTTGTCCAAAATAAACTCCTTAGACCTTTTGATACAGGTTGTGGATGCTAAATTACAATGCACTTATACGGGGTAAACCAACTGACAGAAAAACTGACAGAAACACCCTGCTACACTATGAAAGTTATCATCCAGGAACCTACGAGACAATATCCCGCATGTACAATTTTTGAAAATATGTAGAAATTGTACTTCACCAACAGGCCTCTATACTTAGTGAACAACTTGTGAATAGAGGAAATCCTAAGAAACGAGTCAGCCATTCCAGGAAACGAGCCAGATTCACCCCTAGAGAGACACTCCTTCAAGTTAGAGATAAGAGTAACAAGAAACTAACCCCATGACCTGTGTCTCTACCATCTGCCCAAACACCTCTGACATTAAACGTATCATCAAGAAATATTGGCCTTCATTGCAACTTAAACTACTAGCAGAAAGAACCCCTCATTTACTTCAAAAGGTTTTAAAAACATTAAGGTCCAACTTGTCCATTCAGAAACTAAGCATGTAGATACAATCCAGAGTTTGTGACTATAAGGACACGCAATGGGCCACTTCCATGGTAGGGCCTCTTCACCTTGAACTGGGGTTACTCCCAGCCCTTTAAGATGGGTGAGCAATACATTAGAGATGGACAGTGGATGCAGTGTTTACTCAGACATCAATAATAGAAACAACTCAGATAGTTGGCAAAGGATACTGTTTTAATATCAATTATCTAAAACAGGGAGTACAACGGACATCAACAGACATCCCTCCTCATGATCTTCCTCAAGACTTCTCAAAGCGTTTCCTAAACATTTTTTTTGTAAAAAATCATCATGGGTGACGTTTAACCTGCGTATTACTAACGTCATCCTATGTGGCAAACTACAAAAACTTAATGGTGAGTCTGATAAGGTTCTACAAGGATCATCTAAGTATCTGATTCATACTCGTTTAGGGCAGTGGAAGAAAATGATTTGTTCTTAACATCAGATGGGGCAACTAAGCCCTTCCCCAACAATATGTCACTATAAACGTCACGAAATATACAACGTCTAATTGGCTACACAACTATAGGATCGTTGATCATGCGGTCCTCTATGATTGGTTACATTCTAACCTCTGTCAGTCCCTTCCCAACCTACGTTGGTAGTATGCAGGCTGAAAGTCTAGGTGGTGATGAGCTCGTCTTAACCATAGCTTCCCACCAATTAGCATATCCATCCATCATCACCTCAGTGGTCAACTGTCAATTAGGTCTTTGTACTCAGCCTTGAACATGTTCTTTGCACCGGGTAATTCAGGGGAGTGAAGGCACGCTCTGCCTTCATACGTAGGTGTGACTATCATGCTTGTCCAACTTCTTCTCCCCACATGACTAAAGATCACTAAATTGAGCTTTCAGTGTATTAAAACACTGTTCTTTAACAGAACAGAGCTTTGTTCTTTCAGACGATTTGTATCCAATGTCAGCTCACCCCAGTCTGATATGGCATTGGCTTCTTGGCTCATCCAACCTCGCCTTTCTGACTGAATTTTCGTCTGTAATTCATTTGTTTTCTAACTGTGACAAAACAAATAGTGGCCTTCCTTCAGTTGCTCAGCACTGCTATTGTACGTAGTGGGAACATCGATCTTTTACTGACTCCAATATTACACGGCCACTGTGTTGGCCGTGTAGTTATGGTTAAGTTGTTGTTTCCATAGGAAGAGCACTTTTTGGGCGGCCTATAACTCCGCTCCCCCTGGAGGAATCCTCACCAAACTTTGCAAAAAACTTTGCGCACGGCCACAGGCCAAACCGCTGGACGGATTTTCACCAAATTTGCGGCAGGGGCAGGGGCTTGGTCCCAAAAGCGTGCTTTTGTAAATTTGGTGCCAATCCGTCCAGTACTTTTCTTTAAAACGATCAAAAAATAGGTCTAAAAAAATGTGTGATATCTATGTCCGCTCCGCGGTCACACTTCCCTGTGCGCTCGGCAGACAAGATACCGATTGGCTAAGGGGCTACTGTCAGGACCGCAGACATTCGACGTCTCTGTCGATTGGATGCAGTGAGACGTGTTGTGCATCAGATTGATTGGATGCGCCCGACATCTTGCATCTGCCAACAGCGCAGCGGCGACCAGCGGCAATATGCTATTTCGAAACCTATTTTGCTGTGTCATAGTCGTTGTGGTGGTTCACACAGTAAGAGTTGGGTGAAAAAATGTATTTGTTCAGGTGGTAGGTGTTAATATTGTATGGAATGTTTGTGTGTAGAGTAAATGAGGGTTTTAATAGGGGTACTATTTCAGTCCGTGGTGCGCACAGGCACCTTGAAGCTGTTCTAAGGACACGCGTGGTGTTAGCGAACATTGAAATTAAGTACATGTCGTTATTACATTATTTTCTCTAATGGGTGTTTTATTGATTAGTACGCTGCCATGAGTGTGACATGCTGCGGTGGTTGTGGCCAGGGCCTAGTACGCCACCATGGGTGTGTGGGTGTGACATGCTGCAGTGGTTATGGCCAGGGCCTAGAGTCTTGGATGCATGGCTGTAGGCCGTAGGCCGAAGGCCATACTTCCAAGACTGTAGGGCCTGGCCACAACCACCGCAGCATGTCACACCCATGGATACACCTGTAGTATTTATTATCGATTAGATGGTTGTGGGGAGTGTGCGGCCATGCACCTAAGAACAAAGTTATAAGCACTGGAGGAATAAGCCACTGCACACCCATACATTGTAATATTTATGGGCATACAGGTAGCACTCCAGCCTCTGGCCAGAACCACTGAAGCATACCACACCTATTGCTCCACCTCTACTACCACACATCAATCAGGTGGTTGTGGGGAGGATCTGCACTCTTTAGTGCATGGCCGAAGGGCATGCACTTGAGAACACACTTGTCAACGCTAAAGTTCTAAGCCAATATGGATTTTACATAGTGCGGTAGTTGTGGCCAGGACGTACAGTTTTGGGTGCATGGCTGCAGGCTGCAGGCCGTCCACGGAAGAGTGCTGACCCTGCCCACAAGCAGTGCAGGATATCTCATTAATACATCACACCCACATATTCCATTATGTATCTGGTATGGCTATAGGCCATACTTCTAAGACTCTAGGCCCTGGCCACAACCACCGCAGCATATTACAGACATTGATAGAACTTTAGTATTGATTATGGGTCAAATGGTTGTGTAAAGACTTGGCTGCATGGCCGAAGGCCATGTACACAAAAACAAAGTTATACGCACAGGAGCCTTAAGCCACTATGGATTTCATACACTGCATACCCATACATTCAAAAATCTATGGCCTTACATCCAAGTCTGTAACTTGTGGCCACAACTACTGCAGCATATAACAGGGATATGTACACTCGTACTATGAAACATCAGTCAGGTGGTTGTGGGGAGGGCATAGCATTTTGGGAGTGAAATTAGAAGCCACAATGGTTGCAATATGCTTTGCTGTTTCTGGCCAGGACCCATAGTCTTGGAAGCATGGCCAAAGGCCATGCACCCAAGACTGAAGTGATAAAGAGTGAGGTTATAAGTGAACATGGGCGTGGTGTGGTGCTGTGTTTGTGCGCATGTTCTAGTGTCTTGGTTGCATGGCTGCACACCACGCATGCAAAACTAACCTTAAAAGTACTGAAATTAGAAGCACCATGGTTTTGATGTGAAGCAATGTTTGTGGGTAGGACCTATAGTGTTGCTTGCTTGCCCGTAAGGCGTAGGTGGTGGGTTATACATCGAAGATGCTAGGTCCCGCCTACAGTCACTGTACCATATTACTGCTATAGATTAGCCGTGTTGATTCGCATATGTATGAGATGACTGTAATTATACTTACTGTTTAATTTGTGCAGAATCCACATATGTTTTACATGACTGGAATACTTGGCGCACCTAGCCTTTTTTAATTTCTGTGATAAAAGAAAAAAGCATTTTAGTGTTTACATTTTATAAAGACTTCTTAAATTGTATAATAGACAGTTTAGCTTTTTTTACCCTAATACTTAGGTTACAAACCAGTGTACTGTGCATTGTGCTCAGTTTCTGTGTTTGTTTTTGAAATCCTTGGGTCTGCGAGAAAAAAATCCTTGTCGGATTAAAAAAACCCTTCATTTGCTATGGTACAAACTATTTCTTTGCTTTCTTTGAGTGTTTCCTTGTTCTTTCTGATTGATGTTATGCCTGTAGCCTTGTTGCTATTTTTAACTGCAGTTAGATACCTGTTGGCATATTCTAACTGTGCATTTGTTGTTATGCTTCTGTGGTATTCATTTATGTGTGTTATTGTTGTACACCCTTGGGCAGTTAGATACTTGTTGGCGTATTCTAACTGTATGTAGGCTTTCACTTCATTTTTTGGTAATGTTGAAGTACACATTAGTCATAAAATTTTGGCTTTAAGAAGATTAAATACACATTTGTAAGATTATCTGGCAATCTCTACTTCAGAGTAATGGTGATATCATTACATTCCACCCATCCACATTTCTTTTTAATGTATGCAGTGTAGTGACCTGCATTGGTTGTAGCTCCTGCATGGTAGATTATACCTACTGTTGTAAAGGTTTTCTTTCCCAGTGACACTTGACCGTGTGTGAATCCAGTCAGCTTGCAGTTGTTTTTCATACCATCTGCATTATAACGTAGCAGCATCAGTATTATGTACTTACTATGAGTTTGTATCAGTAAGGTGGAGCGATTGTCTGAATTGCAAATAATACATAATCTGCCATGGTTTGCATTCTGTACCAGTTTCTGAAATGGAATGGATTCACAATTAGGTATGGATACATACACAAATCGCTCATTTGGGATTTGTTCCTGTATGACATTGCTACAGAGAGTGCATGTATGTTTCCACATGTATGAAATCTGGAAGATATCATTTATAGGTATGCTTTTGTTTTCCAGTACTTGTAGTAAGTACATTAGAAATTCTTGTGTATCTGCCTGTGTGGTTATAGTGAATTTCACCATTCCAGCACAGTAGTCCAATTCTTGTCTTATTCCGTAAACACTGTACGTGTTGTCAGGATTATTTGTTGCGTTTCTATGAAGGACTAACATTTGCAAACACAATTGGTCTGTACTGTGTAAGTAAATATTGTGAACCATTGGTGGCAATTGAAATAGAATATTCATTGCTACATTTGCATAGCAACTTACACCACTTTCATTTGAAAATTTGAATGGACCACCTAGTTCCGTATCAGAGTGCTTTTTTCGGACTTTCTCTTCCTTCTTTGAAGAAGTACCTGGTTTACTTTCACTAATAGGTTCTTCTTTGCTTGTGGTAATTGATGAACCTTTTCCTTCTTTTGTTTTCTTTGAAGGATTTGCTGTCAGATTCTGTTGCATTTCTGATTGAATTTGTTTTCTTTTTCTTTTGTTTTCTTTTTGTTTTTCTGGAACAGGATATTGTTTCAGATGGGGGGTGTACAGTGAACGCAGTCTATTATATTCTAAAATGCAAGGAATATCAGCGGTCA
This sequence comes from Ambystoma mexicanum, assembly GCF_040938575.1. Classification (NCBI taxonomy): domain Eukaryota; kingdom Metazoa; phylum Chordata; class Amphibia; order Caudata; family Ambystomatidae; genus Ambystoma; species Ambystoma mexicanum. The sequence continues at coordinate 746,905,185 of NC_090932.1, forward strand.
CTTTATTTGCATCAAAGTTGATTAGAAATAGACTGTCAATTGTACGTAAGAATGATAGTGCTACGTATCTCATGCCTTCTTTAAAGACTGTGTTTCCTATATCTATTAATGCTTTGTCTAGGGTAAGACCTTGGGATTTATGAATGGTGACTGCATATGCAAGAGTTAGAAAAAATTGTTCTCTACGTACATACATGTCTTTGAACAGAAGGAATCGAGCAGTTGAGCGCCTTATCCTTTTCACTTCTGAAAGTTTGTCAAAGCGAATATTGACAAACTGAATGTTGCTGTCACGTGGGTATGATTGAAAGTCAACACCTGTACCCAGTGCCCCATTAACTAACCCTTGCTCTACGTCAAGGTTACGTTTCAGCATTACTCTACAATGTAAGGATAATTTTAATATTTTTTCCAACCCAGCTCTGTTGGATATTGATTTTTCTAAACTACTTAGTCTTGTTGTGGCTTGCTCACACACGGGTAGTGTCATACCGGGTAGTGTCATACCATGTACGTCTAGTTTGTCTCTGGCGCAAATTTCAATTATTGGTTGCATTTCTTTTTTTAAAATTGTTTCATTGAATTTGACACAGCTTGCAAGTGTTGGCATTAAGGCCATACAATTGACATTTTTGTGTGCTAATGTTCCATAACATCAGTAGCACATGCATTATCGCCATAAAGTGCATGAATGTGCTGGTTTTTCAATATTGCTTGTGCTTCCTGAGATAGTACACCAACTCTAATACTTTTTAGGATGTTGGCATAAGTGAGAGCTGCAGATTGCTGCATGTTTTCTGTTAATTCTCTGCATTGGAAATGTTTCCAAAGGTTGACATTTCCTATGCAGCCAACAGTTTTCCGGCAGAGTTTGTGTCCTACGGTTTTAAAAATAGGTTCACCTTTCACTGGTGTCAATTGTAGAAGATCTCCGAAAACGATAACGTGTTTCCCTGCAAAAAGTTCTTCGTAGTTTGTTTTAAGTACTTCTTGAAATGTGAGGTGAATCAAAGCCAACATTAGGTTGGAGACAATCCTCACTTCATTAGTAGCATTTTCATTTGCTTTAAGACTCTGCGTAGTTCCATTGCAGCTTCTGCAGAAAGTTTGTAGTAGTCTAATTTGTTTTGGTGTTCTACTGGAAGAAGTAGTAATCGGTGCAAAGTGACAAAGCCTATGTTGTAGGCAGCTAAACCTGTGGGGACAGTTACAACAGCTGATAGTTTGTTGTTTGTCAATTACTAAAGGAACTTGCTGATGATTTTGATTAAGAATGTGTTTCCTGACCCAGCTTCACCACTGACGTACAGCAGTATTGGTTTGTAATTTTGGCAGGTACATTCTTTATTTTCGTGTTGTACACCATGTGCAATTTGTTTTGTTACGTCTTTAAAAATGGTGCGCTGATCTTTGTTAAGTTTTGCTTGTTGTACAGATAAGTCTTCTATATTTTCTTGATAGTGACACATGGTGTTTTCCACTTCTGTCATAGCTAATTCTGCCTCATTTGCTATTAGTGGCTGTCCTAGTGGTTGTTGACTTCCTGTTACAGAAGGTTGACTACTGTCAGAAGAGTCCTTATCTTGTTGGGCCTGAAGTTCTTCTTTGTGTTGTTGTTCATTGTGCAACATTGCTTTGTACTGCGTGAAGTTCACATTGGTGATAGTGCTTTCATTTGCTTTGAAAGCATCTTCATAGCAGTCATAGTTACCTAGTAGCTCTTCCTCTTTTCTCCATGGTTTAAAAAGTTGTAGTAGAGACATGTAATATAGTTCTTTCTGTTGAGGAGTTTTTAATGACAATTTAACATGATTAATTAAGCTTTGTTTGTAAGTTTCACTAAGCTGCCTTCACAATCTGTGACTGTATATGTGCCTTTGCTTTCATCAGGTTTTATATTATTTTTGTATGCAAAGTTTTGAGCTATGTGGTATAGACACATGCTTTCCAAAGTGCTACTCCTGTTCAGATAGTATGTGTCCAGTAAATTGTTTTTTAAAATGTCTTGGCTGTTGGGATCATTTTTGGCAATTGTTTCTATGTCCTCATATGATTTCTGAACTCTTTTTCTAGATTTAGCAGGACCAAGACTTAGCAATACTATGTTGTCTGATTTTCCATACAAAGCAGTACCAGTTAAACGATCTGCCACTTCATAGGCACCACATTCTCTATTAGAGAGCATTTTTATACCTAGGCTGTACAATTTCTGAGATAGTGTTTTGTCTGATGATAAGTCATCCCACAGGTCTTGAAGCTCTGTTTTTTCAGCTTTTGTTAAGTAAGGTGTAACATATTGTGCAACAGCAGTGGAATTGTCTGCATGGTGCTCCGGTGAGTGTACATCCATTGTAGGGCCATTTTCTGTTGTCCCCGCTAGCCTAACCTTGCATCCTCTGCGCCCCCTCCATCCTGATCCTGCTCCTCGATCCCCTTTCTCTCCCTGCTTCCTGGTTCAACAACCCGCCTCCCAGCCCGCCCACAGACCCCTGATTGGTCGCTTGGCCGTGTTACAGCAAGACTACCCTGCGCCTGTGTGTACGAGGCCCATTCGGCCTGCACGGTGCTCCGGTGAGTGTACATCCATTTTAGGGCCATTTCTGTGGTCCCCGCTAGCCTAATCTCGCATCCTGTGTGCCCCCTCGACCCTGATCCTGCTCCTCGATCCCCTTTCTCTCCCCGCTTCCTGGTTCAACAACCCACCACCCAGCCCGCCCACAGACCCCTGATTGGCCGCTTGGCCGTGTTACAGCAAGACTACCTTGCGTCTGTGTGTACGAGGCCCATTTGGCCTGCACGGTGCACCGTTGAGTGTACATCCATTATAGGGCCATTTTCTGTGGTCCCCGCTAGCCTAACCTTGCATCCTCTGCGCCCCCTCCACCTTGATCCTGCTCCTCGATCCCCTTTCTCTCCCCGCTTCCTGGTTCAACAACCCACCCCCATCCCGCCCACAGACCCCTGATTGGCCGCTTGGCCGTGTTACAGCAAGACTACCTTGCGTCTGTGTGTATGAGGCCCATTTGGCCTGCACAGTGCTCGGGTGAGTGTACATCTATTTTAGGGCCATTTTCTGTGGTCCCCGCTAGCCTAACCTCGCATCCTCTGCACCCCCTCCACCCCGATCCTGCCCCTCGATCCCCTTTCTCTCCCGCTTCCTGGTTCAACAACCCACCTCCCAGCCCAACCACAGACCCCTGATTGGCAGCTTGGCCGTGTTACAGCAAGACTACCCTGCGCCTGTGTGTACGAGGCCCATTCGGCCTGCATGGTGCTCCGGTGAGTGTACATCCATTTTAGGGCCATTTTCTGTGGTCCCCGCTAGCCTAACCTCTCATCCTCTGCGCCCCTCAACCCTGTTCCTGCTCCTCGATCCCCTTTCTCTCCCCGCTTCCTGGTTCAACAACCCGCCTCCCAGCCTGCCCTCAGACCCCTGATTGGTTGCTTGGCCGTGTTACAGCAAGACTACCCTGCGTCTGTGTGTACGAGGCCCATTCGGCCTGCACGGTGCTCCGGTGAGTGTACATCAATTTTAGGGCCATTTCTGTGGTCCCCGCTAGCCTAACCTCGCATCCTCTGTGCCCCCTCCACCCTGATCCTGCTCCTCGATCCCCTTTCTCTCCCCGCTTCCTGGTTCAACAACCCACCTCCCAGCCCGCCCACAGACCCCTGATTGGCCGCTTGGCCGTGTTACAGCAAGACTACCTTGCGTCTGTGTGTACGAGGCCCATTTGGCCTGCACGGTGCACCGTTGAGTGTACATCCATTATAGGGCCATTTTCTGTGGTCCCCGCTAGCCTAACCTTGCATCCTCTGCGCCCCCTCCACCCTGATCCTGCTCCTCGATCCCCTTTCTCTTCCCGCTTCCTGGTTCAACAACCCACCCGCATCCCGCCCACAGACCCCTGATTGGCCGCTTGGCCGTGTTACAGCAAGACTACCTTGCGTCTGTGTGTACGAGGCCCATTTGGCCTGCACGGTGCTCCGGTGAGTGTACATCCATTTTAGGGCCATTTTCTGTGGTCCCCACTAGCCTAACCTCGCATCCTCTGCACCCCCTCCACCCCGATCCTGCTCCTCGATCCCCTTTCTCTCCCCGCTTCCTGGTTCAACAACCCGCCTCCCAGCCCACCCACAGACCCCTGATTGGCCGCTTGGCCGTGTTACAGCAAGACTACCTTGCGTCTGTGTGTACGAGGCCCAATTGGCCTGCACGGTGCTCCGGTGAGTGTACATCAATTGTAGGGCCATTCTCTGTGGTCCCCGCTAGCCTAACCTCGCATCCTCTGCGCCCCCTTCGCCCCGATCCTGCTCCTCGATCCCCTTTCTCTCCCGCTTCCTGGTTCAACAACCCACCTCCCAGCCCAACCACAGACCCCTGATTGGCTGCTTGGCCGTGTTACAGCAAGACTACCCTGCGCCTGTGTGTACGAGGCCCATTCGGCCTGCACGGTGCTCCGGTGAGTGTACATCCATTTTAGGGCCATTTTCTGTGGTCCCCGCTAGCCTAACCTCTCATCCTCTGCGCCCCTCAACCCCATTCCTGCTCCTCAATCCCCTTTCTCTCCCCGCTTCCTGGTTCAACAACCCGCCTCCCAGCCCGCCCACAGACCCCTGATTGGCTGCTTGGTCATGTCCCATCAACCATTACTGACCTTCCCAGGGCAGCCCCCTGCCCGGCAGCCCCATCGGCTAAGGACCCGAGGCAAAGGACGGCTCCAACAGTGACGGCTCCAGGTCGTATCTGCAGGTATCCACAGGAGAAGCAAGAAGCCAACAACAAGTAAGTGTGGCAAGGGCGGGGCCAGAAGCAACTACTTCAGGCCATACTACCCTACCACTCATCTAACAAAGCATCACCACCGTAAATTCATTATAATTGCAGTCAGAAACTCTGTCCTTTGCATGTGAAAATTGTACCCAATCGCATTTAGAAGTTGTGCCCAATAGACTCTCTTTGAAAGTTGCATTTAGAAGCTGTGCCCAATAGCCCCTCTTTGAAAGTTGCATTTAGAAGTTGTGCCCAATAGTCCCTCTGAGAAAAGCCGCATTTAGAAGTGTACCCAATTGCATTCAGAAGTATACCCAATCGCATTTAGAAGTTGTGCCCAATAGCCTCTCTTTGAAAGTTGCATTTAGAAGTTGTGCCCAATAGTCCCTCTGAGAAAAGCCGCATTTAAAAGTGTACCCAATTGCATTTAGAAGTTGTGACCAATAGCCTCTCTGAGAAAAACTGCATTTAGAAGTGTGCCCAATTGCATTTAGAAGTTGTGACCAATAGCCTCCCTGAGAAAAGCCGCATTTAGAAGTGTAACCAATTGCATTCAGAAGTATACACAATTGCATTTAGAAGTTGTGCACAATAGTCTCTCTTTAAAAGTTGCATTTAGAAGTTGTGCCCAATAGCCTCTCTTTGAAAGTTGCATTTAGAAGTTGTGACCAATAGCCTCTCCGAGAAAAGCTGCACTTAGAAGTGTGCCCAATTGCATTTAGAAGTATACCCAATTGCATTTAGAAGTTGTGACCAATAGCCTCCCTGAGAAAAGCCGCATTTAGAAGTGTACCCAATTGCATTTAGAAGCTGTGCCCAATAGTCCCTCTGCGGAAATCTGCATTTTAGAAGTGTGCCCAATTGCATTTAGAAGTATACCCAATTGCACTTAGAAGTTGTGACCAATAGCCTCTCTGAGAAAAACTGCATTTAGAAGGGTGCCCAATTGCATTTAGAAGTGTACCCAATTGCATTTAGAAGTTTAGAAGAGTGTGACCAATAGCCTCTCTGAGAAAAGTTGCAATTAGAAGTTGTGCCCAATAGCCTCTCTGAGAAAAGCTGCATTTAGAAGTGTGCCCAATTGCATTTAGGAGTGTGCCCAATAGCATCTCTGAGAAAAGTTGCAATCAGAAGGTGTGCCCAATAGCCTCTCTGAGAAAAGTTGCATTTAGAAGTGTGCCCAATAGCATCTCCGAGAAAAGTTGCATTTAGAAGTTGTGACCAATAGCCTCTCTGAGAAAAGCTGCATTTAGAAGTGTGCCCAATTGCATTTAGAAGTGTACCCAATTGCATTTAGAAGACTGTGACCGATAGCCTCTCTGAGAAAAGTTGCATTTAGAAGTTGTGACCAATAGCCTCTCTGAGAAAATCTGCATTTAGAAGTGTGCCCAATTGCATTTATAAGTGTACCCAATTGCATTTAGAAGAGTGTGACCAATAGCCTCTCTGAGAAAAGTTGCAATTAGAAGTTGTGCCCAATAGCCTCTCTGAGAAAAGCTGCATTTAGAAGTGTGCCCAATTGCATTTAGGAGTGTGCCCAATAGCATCTCTGAGAAAAGTTGCAATCAGAAGGTGTGCCCAATAGCCTCTCTGAGAAAAGTTGCATTTAGAAGTGTGCCCAATAGCATCTCCGAGAAAAGTTGCATTTAGAAGTTGTGACCAATAGCCTCTCTGAGAAAAGCTGCATTTAGAAGTGTGCCCAATTGCATTTAGAAGTGTACCCAATTGCATTTAGAAGACTGTGACCGATAGCCTCTCTGAGAAAAGTTGCATTTAGAAGTGTACCCAATAGCCTCTCTGAGAAAAGTTGCATTTAGAAGTTGTGACCAATAGCTCTCTGAGAAAAGCTGCATTTAGAAGTGTACCCAATTGCATTTAGAATATTGTGACCAATAGCCTCTCTGAGAAAAGTTGCAATTAGAAGTTGTGCCCAATAGCCTCTCTGAGAAAAGCTGCATTTAGAAGTGTGCCCAATTGCATTTAGAAGTGTGCCCAATAGCATCTCTGAGAAAAGTTGCAGTCAGAAGGTGTGCCCCATAGCCTCTCTGAGAAAAGTTGCATTTAGAAGTGTGCCCAATAGCATCTCTGAGAAAAGTTGCAATTAGAAGTTGGGCCCAATTGCCTCTCTGAGAAAATTTGCATTTAGAAGTGTGCCCAATAGCATCTCTGAGAAAAGTTGCAATTAGAGGTTGTGCCCAATAGCATCTCTTAGAAAAGCTGCAATTAGAAGTTGTGCCCAATAGCCTCTCTGAAGAAAGTTGCATCTTGAAGTGTACCCAATTGCATTTAGAAGTTGTGACCAATAGCCTCTCTGAGGAAACTTGGATTCAGAAGTGTGCCCAATTGCATTTAGAAGTTGTGACCAATAACCTCTCGGAGAAAAGCTGCATTTAGAAGTGTGCCCAATTGCATTTAGAAGTATACCCAATTGCATTTAGAAGTTGTGACCAATAGCCTCTCTGAGGAAACCTGCATTTAGAAGTGTACCCAATTGCATTTAGAAGTATACTCAATTGCATTTAGAAGTTGTGACCAATATCCTCTCTGAAAAAAACTGCATTTTAGAAGTGTGCCCAATTGCATTTAGAAGTATACCCAATTGCATTTAGAATTTGTGACCAATAGCCTCTCTGAGAAAAGTTGCATTTAGAAGTGTACCCAAATGCATTTAGACGTTGTGACCAATACCCTCTCTGAGGAAACCTGCATTTAGAAGTGTACCCAATTGCATTTAGAAGTATACCCGATTGCATTTAGAAGTTGTGACCAATAGCCTCTCTGAGAAAAGCTGCATTTTAGAAGTGTGCCCAATTGCATTTAGAAGTATACCCAGTTGCATTTTGAAGTTGTGACCAATAGCCTCTCTGAGAAAAGCTGCATTTAGAAGTGTGTCCAATTGCAGTTAGAAGTGTACCCAATTGCATTTAGAAGTTGTGACCAATAGCCTCTCTGAGAAAAGTTGCATTTAGAAGTGTGCCCAATAGCATCTCTGAGAAAAGTTGCATCTAGAAGTGTACCCAATTGCATTTAGAAGTTGTGACCAATAGCCTCTCTGTGAAAGTTGAAAGTTGCATTTAGAAGTGTGCCCAATAGCCTCGCTGAGAAAGTTGCATTTAGAAGTGTGCCCAATAGCCTCTCTGTGAAAGGCTATTGGAGAGCGGCTGAGTGTGGGGAACAGATGAGTGTGGGGAGCAGATGAGTGTGGGGAGCAGATGAGTGTGGAGAGTGGATGAGTGTGGAGAGCGGATGAGTGTGGAGAGCGGATGAGTGTGGAGGGCGGATGAGTGTTGGAGAGCTGATGAGTGTACCGAAACCGGATGAGTGTGTGGAGCGGATAAATATGTAGAGCGGATGAGTGTGTAGAAAGGATGAGTACGTAGAGCAGACAAGTACGTAGAGCGGACGAGTACGTAGAGCGGACTGAGCGTGTGAAGTGGATTGAGTGTGTGGTGCGGATGAGTGTGTGGAGCAGACGAGTGTGTGGAGCAGATGAATACGTAGAGCAGATGAGTATGTGGAACGGATGACTATGTAGAGCGGACGAGTACGTAGAGCGGGTGAGTACGCAGAGCGGCCGAGTACGTAGAGCAGACACGTGTGTGGAGCGGATGAGTAGATGGAGCGGATGAATGTATGGAAAGGATGAGTCTATGTGGAGTGGATGAATGTGTAGAGCGGATGAGTGTGTGGAGCGGATGAGTGTGTGGAGCGATGTGTGTGGGGAGCGGATGAACGCATGGAATGGATGAACGCATGGAACGGATGAGTGTATGGAGCGGATGGGCATGTAGAGCGGATGTAGAGCATATGTCATACCACACCCCACGCTTGCTCTCTTCTTTACACCCCCACTCATCTAAAACATAGAGATACTTTGACACCATTCGGTATAACTGTTCTCATATCAACATCTCCCGCTCACTCCCCATCACTCTAAGTAAACACTGCTGGTTTCACACCCCCAGCCAGGCGTTCTCCTCGGGCCTAACGCAGCCACACTCGATCTGGATAAATCCTGCCAGAGCGAACACATACTCCTGATCTCTCAACCACCACACCTACCGCTAAGAAGCAGCTACCACACGAATTCTGCATCAGCTGCACACATACCTGGTGCGCACACGCACCTTTGGACTCTCTCTACTCTCTCTACTGACCCGAACTTCGGTTCCCAAAGGCGTTCAACCTACCAGCACCTTCAGACCATACCAATGGTATATAGGCGCTATATAAATGCAAAATAACATAACATAACATATGTTTGCATTACATAAGAGGGCAATGATTGCATTGTAATCATTGATATATTTACATTCTTCAGTTCTTTTTATGAAGTACGTGTTCTTAGGTGATTTACCTTTCACACTATGTCGAACTGAAGACATGAAGTTGTTCACTTCACCTGTTTCTGTAACTGGTCTAGGGAAACCAAACCGGCATTTGGTGTAGTATTTCCCTTTGTTTTTGTATTTGCGGCGACAATATTTGCCACATTTGTGTCTTTGAAATTGTAAAATCTACCTGTGCAGGTTACTATGTGTCCGTTGTGAAGGGATTTCACAAGTCACATATTTTGGGATGAACTGCAAAACAGTGGCATCAGTGTTGTGACCAAATTTAGGTGCACCTTTGATCCATAAAAGCATGTGAATATGTGGTGCTCCTCTCGCTTGGTATTCTTTTCTCCAAAAGAAGTGCTGCACTTCTCCCAGGGGAGGAACAGTTTTATTGCAAATAAAGTGTAGCATAGCAATGAAACGAAGATGGAAATATCTTGACACATTAACTGGATCTAGAGAGCAAAGTTCTCCAGGTGTTAATAAATGTATGCTGACTTTGTTGTTGTTTGATATGCATAGGAACTCATGTAAATCTTCCCATGCATATTCTGCACAACTTAGTGTGACAAACCAAGTCGGTGGTCCAAGATTTCTGATCATACAACGTACGTCTCCATGCCATCAGAACCAGTATTCTTTTGTACCACGCATGTTTGCAAACACATTTTTCATCTTTTTCTTGCCTAGCTGACATATTTTGAAAGTGGGTTCCACATTTCAATATGTGTGCAACTCCGTAACATAGGGTTGCTAGTTCACTTTCAAAGAGTAGGTGGAATATGTATTCCACATTTTGTCTAAACCTGGAATCTTGCGAATACATTCGTAATGAGCGGTATTGTGATGCCGTAATCTGAGTGCGTCTATCATCATACCTGCCACCTTTGCAAGTAGGAAATAGCAGTGGAAAAGCATGTGCTTCTGTCCTTTTTTCCCATATGCTCATTGGTGAACCTGTGGTTTGTCACATTTGGTAAGTTTCTAGTGTATCATCTATGCTTTCATTGGAATGCATTGGATGAATTGTGTACTGGTCCAAAAGAGTGGACACTGCAGCAGGATCCAGAAGTTCAAATTGTCCAGTTTCTGATGACTGTTCAATTATTTCAGTTGTTTCCTTTAAGCTTTCTTCAATATTTATTTCCTTGTAGTATTCGTTATTGTCTTTTAGATATTGCAAAGCTTGTCTAACATTATGTAAGTCCACCAGTTGTTGGCAATTTTTTTGTCTTTGGTTGGTACACCATTCACCAACACAATTAAAGAATGCTCTATTAAACGTTGCACTCTTAGAGTGTGTTCATTTTCTGTAAGATCTAATGGCAAATAAACTACTTTGTCACGAATGCCTTTCACCAATTCAGAGGGAGGTAATTTTGCTGTGTTTGGATGAAGGCGTATAATTTCTTGAAATGGATGAACTGTGTGAATTACGATGCTCTCGTACAAATTGAGTTGCTGCAAGGTTTTTGGTAGTGGAAACAATTCCAAATTATTTCTGATAGCACGTGAAGGACTTTGGTGTCTACTTTTGTAGTGCAGTAACTACAACATATTAGGGGTTCACTTATTTCATATTTGTTTTCGGCTAAAAGGTAGAGAGCTAATATAAACCATTTGGAAACTTCATTGTCTTCTATTTTGTATGCTGTGTCTACATTTTTTGTGTTCCTTTTGTAAAACGTTCTGCGGCAACACGCACACACATGGGGCCTCATTACAACCTTGGCGTTAACGGGTTAACGGCGCCGTAAAAGGCTGCAGCGCCGTTAAACCCTTAACGCCCGATTCACACTTTAACGCCTGCTTTTTGCAGGCGTTAAAGTCCAACCCGCTAAGGGACCTTGGTGCTAATTACGGCACCGTAATTTATGGTGCCGTAATTAGCGCCTTCCCCATTCCCATTGAGCCCTATGGGCCAAAAATGGGAATGGGGAAGGGGCCATGGTGAATGGGGATTTACCGCCCAGCCAACCTTGGAATGGGACGGTAAAACGCCATCCACCATGGCGGAATCCGGCATGGACCATGGTGCTAATAGCTAATAGCACCATGGTCCAACGCCAGGGTTGTAATGAGGCCCATGGTTTGGTATTGCAGCCGATGCACTTTTAATTTTTAGTATTTCTTTTTGTATGTGTGTAATAGAAGGTTGCTATGTGCAGAAATGTTGGTAGTCTGTTCTAAAACTATTGCATTTTTTATGTGACTTTCACTTCCAAAATATTTCCTCTGGATAAGGCCAATTTCTTCTTGTAGATACTTGGGTGAACCATGCAGGAGAGTGTTATTTAAATTGGCTAATTCTGAAGCTGCACTTTTAGCATAGTATATTTTATACACTAGATTGAATGATGTATTGATATCCTTTTGATATCATGGAAGGGGCTTTTGCAAATAGGTCCAGAAATGCAGGCTAATGAATGTCCTTTTAGTCCTGTGTATTTGCGCACTGGACAGGTATCCATATTTTGCAGCACTTTCATTTTAATTGTGTCTTTACCTTTCACATACTGATTGAGGAACTGACGTAAGGATTTGAAAGATTTGTTAGGAATGGCACACACTGACGTGCACAGCCATTTGTATACTGGACGGTCTGGTTCAGTCGAATCTAGAGGTAATTCTGAGTTTTCAGGCGATACTTTTCTAAGCATTGTTTCTTGTTCAATGATGGTATTATTGATTTTTTCATACCCTCGTCCACTGCTATTGATGGCCATTGTGTTTGTTTGATTTTGTTTGTATGCTTCTTCATTAAAATATGGTTCTGTGGTTGTTGTGTGACTCCATTCACCTCCACAAATATGTAAGAAGTTATTTTTGTTCACATTCCGTTTATTGATATGTTTCTTTTGCAGTTTGGTACTTAGTTTTGTTAGTGGTTTCATTCTATTTAACACCACTATAAACAACTTCCTTTTGAGAATGATTGCACTGTCCACGAGAGCTTGTAGGATTATTTTTCTACGGTAGGTATTAAGGGGAGAGGACGATTTTGGTCCTCTTCTTATTAGATTCTGAAGGACTCTGTGGCGAAACATTTTTGCTAAAATATTTTTTTTGCTATAGGTTCTTATTACTATGTCATGATTAATAGGAGCATTGTTAGCAGTGCTGGTAGCCGATTTATTGTGAAGAGTTTTGTGCTTCGTGCCACATTTTGTTAGAGGAGATAAAGTTTCGGTAGTTGAGGCTTCCTTTGTTTTGGTAAACGAATGTATTAGCCGTTTTGTTCCAACGTTCTCTACAAACTCTGCTACAGATGGATGCTTAGGTTGCAAACTTTTATTTTTATTTGCTCTACTTCTGCGTTCCTTTCTACAGACTTGCTTTTTGGTAGGCATTTTTTGGGGTCTGTTGAAAAAAAGAAAGCATGGTTTGGTCTGTTGTACAATGTATGTGTGCTGTGTGCTTGCGTGCATGAGTTTGATAGGCAAGCTCTTTGTGGTGGTGTGTGAATATGCAGTGGCCTCTTACAATGATTTGTGAAGTCTACTTTTTTGTTTGCATACTACTTCAATGTGCCTCAGATGACAGTAGAAAGTAGGCTAGTGGTGAGGAGAAGCATTAATAGTGAACATACTGGCATAAAATTGAAACAGCAATTTGTTTTCTAGTACTAACATTCAAAGGGATCTGTATGTTATTTGAGTTTCAAACATACAGGGATTTGTGAGTCATTTTGCCTAAATGGGGATTTGTGGGTAGAATGGTTCAGAAATCACTGTTTGCTTTGGTGCGCAAATTAAATACATAACCCATACAGTCTGTTTGAGGAGTAGTTAGAATATGAAGGTCGTACTGTACTTACTTTTTTTCCCAGAATGACCAGGTTTCTTTGGATATGTCGTTTGCAGTGTAGATGGTGTTGATTTTCAGGAGAGTAGTCTTCACTGTGAATGTAAAACGAAGAAGTTAGTAACTTTGTGTGTTTAAAGCTGTGATGTTACTGTACACGTTAATTTTGTATTTTTCGTCGCAGTATTCTTCTTTGATATTTCAACACAGTGCATGTGTACATTTCACTTCACTATATGCTGCCTTTCTATGTTACTTGCAGTATGTCCGTTGTACGTGCTTCAGAAATGCGTACACTTTTTAGGTTACGAAAATGTCTTGCTTCTTTTAAGCTCTGTTATCTATAGCAGAGAGTTTTGTACGCGATAGGTCATTATAGTAAATGGGGAAAAATTCTGTACTTTCATATTATAAGTACCATTTCAAAAAATCAGGAGACCCTCGAAGGGAGATGCCACCACAGCAATCAGGAGTGTTTAATTTTTCTCATACAATCGCATTGAAAATAGCATGTATGTAGGCGGTACACAGTAAAAAGTTGTGCCATTTTCTAATGGAACATCGAGTTTCCCACTAAATAGGGAGGGTTCTAACGTATGTATAGGTTATGCAGGAGACAGTAAGAAGTAGTGCGGTTTGTCAATGAAAAATCGGACATCTTGTACTTAAAGGGAGACCGTTGGTATGTATTGCCTATGCAGATTTAGTGGTATTCATTTGTTTAAATGAAATCATAAGAGTTGCACATGTTCTCTGAGTGCAATATGCATACCAGTAGTTTATACGCATGCATATGCGCATGGATGGAGCTGTACGTAGAAATCCGCAACACTTGCACAGTATTTTTTGAAGTAGGTGCTTTGCAATGATATGCGACTTGCATTCAGAGTGATCAATAGTACATTTGAAGTGCGAACTTTTGATGACGGAGTTAGATGTAGGGATGGGTAATGTGATTGGTGGATGGTTGTGTGACTGCTTAGCTGTGTCCAATGAGGAAATGGAATCGCGAGTGATGTGGAAACAGTAGAAAGACGGGCTAAGAGTTACGTGCCGCACATAGACAACGCTTGTCCGTGGGTAGGGCGTGTCACATACTCTCCAGTAAATCGAGCATGGATAGGGGACTGTGGGAATCAGCCAATCAGATGCTCACATTGTTCCTTTGTGTCAAAAGACGGTGCGTATACTGGAGATGGCAGAGGCGCAGAGGGTCAGGGTTTTGGTTCTTGGAGATATTTTTGCCCAAGGTTTACAGCTCTATGCCGAAAGTAGGCATGTGGTACATCATTTTGATGTGAGAGGAGTGGAGGTGGTGTGGAGCGCTGAGAGTGATCGCAATGTTGCGGCACTTCTCCAAGTTTACACCGCGATGTGAACGATGACCATTCCTCATGTGGTACTTTTGCATTACAGTGCTTGCCAGTTGGGCTACGTGAGTTCACGTACTTTGCTGAAAGATTTGAAACAGTTGGTTGAAGCATTCATGAACATCTTTCCAACTGCAAAATTAATTTTTTCTGGGTTACTGCCTAGAGGAAAATGGGACAATAGTTCTGTTTTCTGTCCTGATCAACGTATTGGGGGTGTAACATTAATCGCGGCATGCGTGCTTTTATGTTACGTGCTGGTATGTTTTTCTGTAGCCACGAGAACATTGTTCCCAGTAATGTGGCTTATTTTGAAGCAGATGGTGTTGCGTTATCTTCTTTGGGAAATGCCTTGTCCTTTTGGAATGTGAGGCTTGCTTTGGAGAAGGTTCTGTAATGGTTGTAGGAGTAAAGTAAGAACAAAAACTATTTAAAAAAAATAACAGCTGTCTGTAAGGCATCTGCCCCAACAAAAAGAAATAAAATGTCTCTTTTCAGAGCTCACCTTCAAGGGGAAAAGGGCAATAATATTTAAATGTACAGTCTTCACTCTCTGCTCCTGTACGTGTCCGCGAACATGGCGGTAGTTTGCAGGCGGCGGCTATTACCAACAGGGAGTTTGGGGTGGAGACGCATGCAAATGAGAATATGCGAAGGTAGGGATTGATCAGTAAAGGTCAGTGGGTGTGTTCTGTACGGAGAAATTTAGTCAGAATGTCTTTTCCCTGACAGGAGACCAGACAGCCATGGCTCTTTGTGCTCGAAAACAGATTATCTGGATTTTGGGAGACTCATGGATACATTGGTTGAAGGTGCATGCAGAAAGTTGCGGTCTATCTACAGATCTTAGATTTACTAATGTGGAAGTGCACTGGCATGGCGTGCGCAGAATGAGGTGTTTGGACTTGGTACCTCTCTGCACTACTTTACAGACAGAGCGTCATCCTGATGTTCTTATCATTAATTGTGGAGGAAACAGTTTACGCCATGTTTCTGGAATTGCTTTGCAATTTGCAATGAAGGAAGGACTTGCGAAAGTCATCGACCTGTTTCCAAATTGTAAAATACTTTTTTCCCGCATTGCAATAAGACAAAAGTGGCTGCGTTCATCTGCTTTTGGCCCACAAATGGAGAAAGCGAGGCGCAATGTGAATAAGGCTGTTTGTGCCTTTCTAAGAGATGTTGGCATGTCCTCATTCCACAATGAAAACATTTTGTTTCGCAGCTCTTTCATATTTCGCAGAGATGGAGTCCATCTCACATATGCTGGCAATCAAATTTTTCTTCACAATGTACAACATGCATTGCAACTGTTTTTGGAATCATAGTCACCTATTTGGTAATCCGTTTTTTCCAACCTACTGTTTTTGAAGCACACACAACACCACCGAAAGGCTCTTTTCAGAGCCACCACTTACTCCCAGCGAAAAGTACATTGGTTTTGCTTTGCTTCCACCCTCCGTTTTTGTGTGTCTCATGACTGTCTGCAGGCTTTTCCAAAAATGCGAGGGGGCCTACGACGGTCACTTCATAGCTCTATTGTTAAACTGGGAAAGTTGGCTTTATGAACACAACACACTAGGAGAGGAGGGCAAAGGAGGGTAAGGAAGGGACACCAACCACAGGGATAAGAAGGGCCAGGTGGAGAGAGAAAGATAGAGGGTGGGCTTTACTTAAGTAGGGGGAAGATCTTCTCGTGCTCAGTGACCATAGCCTCAAAAGCACTTCGAAGACTCTCCTCCCTGCAGAGTACTGCGTCACAGTACACACAAAATATTGTGACCTTCGAAAGGTAAGGGTCAACAGCATTGTGAATAGCTTAAGAGGCATTCCCGCATAGGAGTGTCTCTTGTAGTGAGAGAATCGGACATGGAGTATGTGGTGGAGGAACGCAATCTATTGTGTTCTTCACATGGCACCACCTTGCGAATGTCCGCATGTGGAACGACGTTACATGTCGCTTCATGGTTGTCGTACCAAAGCTGTACGCACCAGGTCTCCCGCGATTCAGCACCAACTGGCACTGGTTGCACTTGACCAGGTTCGCACGTGCTTTCGGTACGTTCCCACAAATGGAAAACAACCGCCACACCCACGACTCCCGGTGAGTGTTTGCAGTGCGGAGTTCCTCCACCTGATTCTCTTCTTCCTCTTCTTCCTCAATATCTACATCCTCACCCATATATCCCTCTGCAGGCCCTTGGGGAGGTGGTGGCGGTGGATGGTTTGGGGGTGGTGCTGAGGCTAATGCAGCAACAGCAGCCATGGATGCCATAAGGATCATTTACCTAATTGTCGCTACAGTAGTAAAGGCAGCACACTTCTAACTGCTTGAGCCAGAAGCACAATGAAGATGAGCTTGGGGGTGTGGCCATTTATAGGGGTCCAAAGATGTGGCTCGTGACCATATTGCTCGCTGAAAAGCGCTGTAAAAACAACACATTCACAGGTGGAGCTACTGTATGGGAAATGTCAAATGGTGATTTTATACTGAAAAATTATTTCACAGGTATGTGTAAGTTATTTTGCAATGTTGCGGAAGCAGACAAAGTTCGCAAATTAGTCCCCACGCTCAGCGTGGGTGCAGTCACATGATGACGTCCTGAACACATCCGCGAGGGAAAAGCATGCCTGTACGACAAATAATGCAGACTAACAAACGTGCGCATGCGCGCCAGTGTTCTACAGACAGTGTTCGGGTCCTGCAACTAATTAAAAGTGGGACACAAGTGAGCTGGACAGTTAGGGACAGGTGGGATGTTCGCAGTACTTATGGGTGTACTGCGCATGTGCGTACCTCATCTGATGATTACAGGGACAGGTTCAGTGTCCTTAGGACACCTCCATTTTGTTTGATAACGAACATTCCGACTACCGCGCCTGTTCTACGGACGGTTCCATCTTGCTGCGGACGATACGGACAGATATAGTGTCCTTAAGACACTTCCAATTTAGTTAATTTATATACATCCCCCCCACCTAGTATGTTCTAGGAACATGTTTTATCTCGTTTGTGAGCCGTACGGAGAGAAATAATGTCCTTAGCACGCCCCATTCTCTTCAGTTACGCACAACTTGCGCATATGTTGGTACATTCTAAGATCAGTTCCATCTTGGTTGGCATTGGTACGGGTAGGTGTATTGCCATTAGAACATCCACATTGTATTGCTTACGGCTAGCTCAAACAGGCGCGCTGTTCGCAAACATTTTAAGTCTTTTAAAAAAAAAAAATCATCAACCCCTTACTCTACAAAAAATATACAAACACTTTCTAAAAAACGACACGCACTTTAATCAACAGAAACACAGGGGGATGCAGACACTGACACGAATATATGGGAATTAGGGTTCAACACGGGCTGTTTGTGAGGAGATGATTTGTGTGGGGAAGAAGGGATGGATGTTTCATCGAAACGTCTATTTTCTAGTTTAAGGTTTGGGACGGTTCACTAGGTAAAGGAGAAGTGGGGCAGGTACAGGTGGGACAGTGATATCGTATTTTTCCTCTAACAAATTCTTCCACAAATTCCCTTAAACTATTAAAATTGACATTCAGTATGTCCATTTTAAGTTCTATTCCTTTTAGCCTGTCTTCCTCTGTGTTGTTTGTTGACATTTCTTATTTTGTTTCCTGGTCTGCTACAAATAAATATATATATATGTTAAATGGCCATAAAACAATGAACATTATTTTGCATGTGCAGAGCACTGTGTACCATTACTGTCGCTATCTTCGGACATTTCCCCATGCGGAAAATTCTCCTCCAGCCACTCCAAAGTACTGCACATTTCAGTATAAAAAGACCAGAAAGAAATTATTTTTTCAGCCCCTTATACCAAAAAAGTACACAATTATATAAGAAAAATGAAGTTAACTTACTTTTTTGCTGTAATTTGTCTTCGTTGAAGTGCATGCGTCTACTGTCGGTCCTGGCTGCAGAGTTTCTGTGAGGTACTTACGTTGGAGTCATACTCTTTTTTTATGGTACAATCCATTTCATTCTACATGGTCATTAAATGCATGGTTTTTGTTTCAGACGTTTAGGTTTCCCTGTTTGAGCATTTTTTGTGTAAAATAATAGTACAATTTCAGATGGCCCCTGACTGTTTCTGTAGTGATGACCGGGTCTGCGTCCGTCCGCAGACAGGCGCTCAGCCCGTGCCTTCATAATATCGATAGCGAGGAGGTTTTGTATGGTCTACGTTATATGTTTGTAAAGTAATGAAATTAAACTACATATCTCCCAAGATCACATGATGATAGTGTATATTCAGCATAAAAACTTTATTAACACAATGTTATGATTAGGTTTGCCTTCAGAAGATCTGTGAAATTCAGTTACAATAAAAGTTTTGTTAAAGGGACGTTATGGTTAAATTGCCCTACTAAAAACCCGTACAATTCACTAAAAAAAAACTTTCTTAAGGGGACGTTATGGTTAAGTTGCCCCACCAAAAACCTGTGCTCTTCACTAAAAAACCTATTCAAACATACCATTATGGTTCAAAGTAAAACCAAAAAAACCCTGAAATTCGCCAGTTATGGTAGGCTAAGCAACCATAACTGGCCGCACCATTGTGCATTGCTACCACTAACACCCAGGACATCAAAGATGACATCACAAATGTCGCGACCCATGAACTGGCCTCTTGTGTTGCAGAGTGCTATGTGTAAAGGCCTCTTGTTTTGCAGAGTTCTACGTGTGATAGACAATGGTCCACTTTACGAATGTAGCGGTAAGGCATCAATGGTGCAGGTAGTGCTACCGGCGCCGTTGTTACTATACAGCTACATTATGAGTTCTGCTTGCAGGGGCCACTCTGCATGCCCGGTAGATCAGGCGTGCAGATCAGCACCCGCAAGCAGAACTCGTGATTGCACCAGCACCGTTATAAACGGTGCCAGTGGAACCATGCTCCCACCCACATTCTGCCCTATGGGAAATGCATTGGGCAGAATGTGGGTCACAGAACCAGAACCCATGCAGATAGGAGCCTTCCGTGTACCCATATGCCCACAAGAAAGGATGAGAAGGATTCATGCGAGGTTGTGTATGTATTGTACTTTGGACAAACATTTGGTTAGGGAATGTCCTCTAGCCCCCCCCCCCTCGGCATTCGGGAAACGCCAGCTCCCTATCCTAGATGGAGCAGAGCTTCGGGAGAGAGATGTTGGCTCCACATCAATTCCATCCTTCAACTCTCCTGGACAAAACAAATTGGTCATACTACAGGCATTTCTATCACCCTCCAAGCGCAAGACCTATCTCATTTTGGCCTTGGTAGACTGCAAAGCTATGGGGATCTTCATTGATCATGATTGGGTTGCTAGTCACCAGATTCTGTACGAGACACGAAGTACCTTGCAGCCTGTGGAAGCCATCGACGGAAGACCCCTTACTTCAGGGCCCATAAGCCTGCAGACCAAGGAGATCCAGCTCTCAATAAATCACCATCAAAAGCTGATTAGGCTCAACATCATTAAGTCAGCTCACTACCCCATGGTATTGGGTATGCCCTGGTTACAAAAACTACAATCCGTATATCAACTGGACAGCAGGATCACTATTCCTAGGCTCAGAGTTTTGTATATCTCACTGTCTATTCCTGGAACCTTCCTTAACACCCCCTAAGGAACCGCATAAAGACCAAGAAACACCACTCATAGTTTCCAGTATCATACAAGTCCCTGAGGCCTACCAAGGTTACGCTGATGTGTTTTCGACTGCCATAGTCCAGGCCTTACCCCCACACAGGCCTGTGCTGAAAAGTGAGATGGTAGTCGTGCACTTGACACTACTTCAAAAGCTCTCCATTGGCCATGTGCTGTACCACAGCGGATCCCCTATATCCTTGCCCATTGATCGATCCTAAAAAAACCTGTCAATCAATAAAAAATTGTCCCCAACAATCAATGCATTTCCCTTCACTCTCGGGATAAAGCTCCCAACCCAATCATATGCATGCTCAACTTCTGCCAGTGATTTCAATACAAACATGGCAGGGCTCATTACTCTACACCCAATCCTTTTAATCGTTAGATTGTATCTGGCCACTGCATAAGCAAAAGCCTTCTCAGATGTCAACGTGCCTTTAGGCTCTTCCTACATGGCGAATATTGCATATTCAATAACTAAAATCTTAGAACATCCTATTAATGTACTGGCAGCCTTCTCAATGGCGAAGGCGGCTTTGTCAAAACATTGTTCATGCTAATCATAACCTCATACTACTGGATCTTTTTAATTCTACCAGTACTCCTCAGATGGCCATCCCTATTATACATGCATTAATACATTAATTCTCATTTAAACAATATCTTTCTAATACAAAACATTATATACCTTTATGTAATAAAAAATAAAAATGGTCATACTTAATTTTGTCGGTATTACCCAAATTGACCTTTTACAATTGACCTTTTGCACAATTGACCTAATTATAGTGGTCCTAATTGACCTTCTACACAATTGACCTTTATATTATTTTAGGTATTGTATATATATATATTGTGTTGGTTTTGGATTATAAATAATATAAGAGGATTGGGTGAGGGGTTGCAGGGGATTTTGGATTAGGTGGGGGATTGTGGGGCATTTCCCCCCCGCATATATGTCCTAATTGACCCTCTAAATTTGGTCAATTCTCCAGAGGTCAATTCTCCCGAGGTCAATTGTCATGTAATCTTACCCCAATATATGAACCTATGTCTGTCTTAAATACAACAAAAATGACCCAGACATGTCTCTTTCTTATACATGAACATGGGCATGCTAAACCCGTGTGTGTGCTCTCTCATTTCTACATAAGTAACTACTAATTGCGAAAGTTTTCGCTGCACTCTCTGCGTTTGTCTGTGGCACCGTTTGATTCTGAGCAAACCCATTTTCATTCTACTGCTAATTGTGCAGGCAGAGTTTTCAGTCTCTGTTTTCTAAAAAAAACGGGTTATTCTGCATGAATTCTTAACCTCTTCATATATCAAAGAAGTGTCTGTCATACCACATGTTCACCCTACAGGCAGAGATCTTTTTATCTCTCTTTTCTTTGTACCGCAAATACTTCATATGTTTCCCTAATCATTCTGGAAGCTCCTATCTTGAAATTTTCCTTTTTTCCATGGTATAAATTAATTTTTTCCTCAGTCAACTGCCTCTTGTTTATTCACTCATGGTATATTTTCTGATTGCTATGGACCTGACCCCTTCTCCTTTCTTAGCAGAAGAACTGTGAAATTCCCAAAGTTCAAATTCGTCATCCATTGTTTGCCTGCTCGTGGCAGGGACATTGGTCCTGCATTGCCTTTTGTCTGGCAAATATGCTGCTCATATATAATAGTGAGTCCCCCCTCTGACCGTGGACTGCTATTTTAAGGTCGATTTAACCGTTTACTCTTAAGTTGATCATTTTTACCTTCCCCTTGTGGGACTTCCTTAATCTTTGTATCATGATAGACTTTATGAATCACGTCCCCAATGCTTTTCGAGTCTACCTCATCCTCCAAATTTGCTCTGAACTGACCTATTATCAACTCATGTGTCGGGAAGAGCTCTGCTAAGCCTTCCCTTGTCACTGCTGGATTTAGGATTCATTACTTCCTTTTCCATACAATCAATGCCGTGTGCTCTCATGTCCTAATGCTCTTACCATTGAGTCTGTGCAAACTCTAACCAACCATTCATTCATTCTGTACAAGCGCTAATCCATCAGTTTTGTCTTTTTCCCTCTTACCATCCCTTTTATATCCCATTCTATATCTAGAGATATTCTCAGCTATTGCTCCTTTTCTTGTCTCATCTCTCCTTGTCTCTTGAGACCTTAGAGATTACATCTCATTCTCAGTATATTTATCTGGACCCTCGTTGCTGCTTTGCGTATGCGACTCATCTGCCGGGTTGCTTTATCTTATAATTGCCTTGAGCTCCCTTAATGGGTACAGCCTGTCATTTTTATTACTATAAAATGACTATATTACTATCACCGTTTGCTTCAGGCACAGCGGTGGATCGGAAGGCTCCTTACCCCCCTCTGTGCATACATTAAATATTTGATCACTAGGAGATGTCTCATCTTTCTCCTCCTGATATATTTTGTAAGAGCACTAGCTCGCTAGTCGCTTGTTTAACTTTTTGTCTAACTTTTTTCTTGCATATGCATCATGCAAATATGTCATCATGGACTGTAGAACTGTCTTCACTGGCAATCCCTCTTGCGGTTATGACATACATTTTTCGTCTGTGGTTCCTTTAACCCATTCCTCATTATCTTCTCTAAGCTTAGGCGTGTGTTTACAACAATGTATAAGTGCAGTAATGTCCTTCATCCTGCTAAAAAACATCATCAATACAAATTCATTTTAAATACATGCTTAGTTCCTCAAACTCTCGCGTTTCTCCACTTTATTTTTATCAACTTCATCCATTATTTCGTCATCATTACACAATCACATAAAACAAACAGACAAACAAACATACTCGGCCAGCCACATATCTTTTTGTCTTCTCTCATAAGACTCATTTCACCCCTAAAATACCCCATATAGAGTGTGAACAGCCCTCCTTATGTTCACCTTTAATCAAACCTGTCTCCTACATCTTCCTCTATGGGATTTTAGGTGCTGTTCCTTCAGTTACGTTCTTTAACACAGGCACTGGGCATACTCTTTATCATGGTTCCCCCTCACGATACTCATTTAATTGCTTGGCCTCTCCTCAAGTCAATTTTTACTCATTTGTAACGCTCATCATTTCTCAAGTTACGTCACCCCTACCTCCCTCCGTTACATATTTTCCCTTATCATTCTCTTTACCCACTGCCCATTCACTCTTTTGCCACCTCGCTCAATTTTTACTCACCATTCGGGTTTTTTCAACTTCCGATTCTCGGTATTGCATGCCTGTTCAGTGGCCTCTTTCAACCTTCCGTTCGTTCAGCTTCCTGTATTCGTCGGGAGGGGATTTCGTAGAAACCGGGAAACCCGTCTTACCCTAGCTTGTCTTACTTTATTCTAAAACCGCTATCTGCAGGGAGCTTCACGTCCATTCAGCCAAATGGCAGAGGTCGTGTGATATTGCCGGGACCCCAAAGCTTACATTTCTCGATGGGTATATCTAACCATCCAATCTCTGCTACCACATGCACTGGGGTTACTCCTAGCCCTTTACAATGGGTTTTCAATACCTTAGATCTCTAAGGTATTGAAAACCCATTGTAAAGGGCTAGGAGTAACCCCAGTGGAGACGTTATGGTTAAGTTGTCCCCCCCAAAAACCTGTGCTCTTCACCAAAAAACCTATTCAAACATACCATTATGGTTCAAAGTAAAACCAAGAAAACCCTGAAATTCGCCAGTTATGGTAGGCTAAGCAACCATAACTGGCCGCACCATTGTGCACTGCTACCACTAACACCCAGGACATCAAAGATGACATCACAAATGTCGCGACCCATGAACTGGCCTCTTGTGTTGCAGAGTGCTATGTGTAAAGGCCTCTTGTTTTGCAGAGTTCTACGTGTGATAGACAATGGTCCACTTTACGAATGTAGCGGTAAGGCATCAATGGTGCAGGTAGTGCTACCGGCGCCGTTGTTACTATACAGCTACATTATGAGTTCTGCTTGCAGGGGCCACTCTTCCATGGTTCATGGATGGTGGATGCAGAGTTTACTAAGACATCAATAATAGAAACAACTCAGATAGTTGGCAAAAGATACTGTTTTAATATCAATGATCTAGAACAGGGAGTACAATGGACATCAACAGACATCCTTCATCATGATCTCCCTCAAGACTTCTCAAAGCATTTAATAAAAAATTACATTTTTATAGAACAAAATTGTCATAGGTGACGCTTAACCTGCTTATTACTAACATCATCCTATGTAGCAAACTACAAAAACCTAATGGTGAGTGTGATAGGTTCTACAAGGATCATCTAAGTATACAATCCATACTCATTTCGGGCAGTGGAAGAAAATGATTTGTTCTTAATATCAGGTGGGGCAACTAAGCCCTTCCCCAAAAATATTTCACTATAAACGTCACTAAATATACAACATCTAATTGGCTACACAACTATATGACCCTTAATCACGCAGTCTTTTATTATTTGTTACTTTCTAACCTCCATCAGTCCGTTCCCAACCTACGTTGGTAGTATGCAGGCTGAAAGTCCTAGTGCTGATGAGCTAGTCTTAACCAAAGCTTCCCACCAATTAACATATCCATCCATCATCACCTCAGTGGTCCACTGTCAATTAGGTCTTTGAACTCGGCCTTGAACATGTTCTTTGCTCTGGTGAATTCAGGGGAGTGAAGGCCCGCTCTGCCTTCAGGCGTAGGTGTGAACATCATACGTTTCTTCCTCTTGATCCAAAAGATGTCATTTATCTCGATACTTTCTTGATGCTTTATGGAATTGTCTGCATTCTCTATTCTCTGCATCTCTTCTCTACACGTCAACTTTGCTCTGTATAACGTCACCATTCATCTTCGTAATTCAACCGTCCAGTTAATTCTGGGATTTCATTCAGGCGACCATCGTATTGTCTCGGATGCAGGTATGGTTTCCTCAAAGGGGAACCCTGCCTCCCAGATGATCCTAGGTATTGGTATTTTCACTGGTACCGCACATGTTTCACACTCTGGCATCCAACATACAGGTGCTGTGGGTGAGATGGTTGAGGTGGGGGTACTTAGCTCCTTCACTACAACCTTTAAAAGGTTAATCTCATTTAAAGTGGGATAAAATCACTGGAACATTTACACTAATACCAGTTGTAAAATCACCAAAGTAGTCTACTACATTGTTGTCTCAGCTACATTGGTCAAAAGTCTAGGGCAGCACATATACGCATAGCAAAACACCACTCGAGAATTAGATGCAAAAGAAAATACTCCACCATTGGTCCAACAATATATAGAAATGAATCTTACAGTGGAAGACAAACTTTGGTGTATCATTGATATGGTTATGGGGTCAGACAACGTGGGGAGCAACCTTCACCTCAAAGAAGCATGCTGAGCATTTAGAATGAGAACTAACAGAGGGGCCTAAATGATCTTTTTGCAATATCAAATACCCACAATTGATCTATGCTTCCACTATATCTACAACAGCCCTCTATGGGCTTCCTAGCAATATATAGGCCCTTTGTTTGTGTACACAATAACCATGAGGAAACTCACATCAAGAGCGCACTTGTTTATTGATTTACTGATCTATTCATTCCAAGCACTAAGCAACGTGCTCATTAAGAATTGTTTTCATGAATTGCCATGCAAAAAGCAATGTGTACTTTATGTAGCCACCGTGTGGAACCGTTTTGGACTTTGTTGATATGTTCTGAACATTGCTTATATAATGTGATGACATCAAAACTGTAGCTAAGCTGCTGCCGGTTTGTTGCACACATTTGATTTAATAGATTTCAGGCTTCGTGTCAGAAGTGGCTGTCACGTTACGCCCAGGGGAAACAGTGCGGCTTGATACGCTCATGGTCCCTTCCTGTAGTGAGCCCTTGCAGCTTAACCAACGGCTTAACCAACAGCTCGCAGCTCGTAGCTCGCGTGCTCTCTTTGCACCACTTGGGGTGTTCCACTGTTCCTAGAAATTGGAAGCAAAGGTGTTGGTATTGTTAACAAACACAGCACTGACTGGGATCTGCTCCCGATGAGTCATGAGATCTGGTAAATTGCGAGAGGGCTTAGTGCTGGGGGGTAGGAGGGAGTGCCCCATCCTAGTGCCCGAAGGCTCTTGCAAAGGCTCACCAAGACTCTCGCTACCTTGTTGGTGCTGGGTTGCGGGTAGCCGCGTTTAGCTTTGTGTGCCATGTGGTAGTGGAGTGCACAGCTGGTGGTGTTTGGAGTTTTGGACTGAAGAGTGTTGAGTCGAGAGGGGCTGGACATAGCAGGCACATTGTATTGGTAGCAGACAAGTGCCAGGTCGTTATTGACACCTTACAGAGCTCCAGGAACAACCAGCATGATGCCAAAACTCAGGGTGCGTAAGACCATCATGAAAAAGGGAGGATCATCAACCTCACGACAGGGTAAGCACCCTAGGCAAGCAGCTATTTATTTGGTGGAAGAAGCAAAAAGGCCACAAATCTTGCTCATTGCCAGCACAATGGGGGGGGGGGGTTATGCAGGGCTTTGTTTGAGTGATGATGGCGGGTAATGCCATTGTCACAATCCCCACAGTGCCCATTGAAGTTAATGCTGCTACCAATGCAATCTGCGAAGCCCAGACACAAGCCCATGAAATGTGGCGCGAAGAAGGGACTGAGATGGTCACTAATGAAAATGGAGAATTACACTGTCCAAATAGTACTCCCCCTGAAGTGGGCACACTAACAACTCCTGAGAACTCTATATTTCTTGTTGTAGGCATACAACAGGCAGTGTCAGGCCTGATACAACATCTACGGCCTGAACGCAGATCTGTCGAAATAATTCAGCAAACAGCTCAGCAAATGGACCGGCAAACGGACAAGCATAACAGCATGATCCTAGCTGGGAACAGGACCACTCAGTTGGGTCGGCGTCCAACAGGTCAACCCTGGCAGCAATGGAGCACTCAGTTTTTGAACTGTTTTGGACTTTGTTGACATGTTCTGATCTCACGTTGCTTATATAACGTGATGACATCATAACATCCATAAATATTCACACGCATACAAAATGGCATTCTAACTAGGCATCTGAATCTCTGCCATGCACTAGTTACCTAGGCAAAATAATAACAGCCCCTTAATCACATGTATATCTTAAATATGTCCTCTTACAGTGTAACTAAAGAAATAATTGATCTGCCATTCAGAGTTTCTACAAGCTAAAGCCTAAAGGTAACCTCTTAGCCTGAATACTTATGTTAATTGACTAATGAGTTTCCACGTAGACTTGGATATACCTCTTCATTGTAGGACACAGCCTTGCATGTCCAAACAACTTTTCACATTCGTGGCTCCTACACTTAATGGTGAAAGAATCCTCTGTTTCAGAGCACTCCACTCTACCTTGACATATTTAGTCATTCTTTTACCCCTTTTCAATGTGATTTATTTTGGCAGAGGACCCTCTGTAATTATGTACCAGATACTCTGGAATCCACTGACATTGACCTGCTGTCATCATTCTAGAAAATTACATCATGAATGTTTTTAAGAATGTCCTAATATAAAGGATGTATACCCTGTAGACTGATGGAATAACCTTGATGTACTATCACAATATGGTGATAATCCCCCATTTCAATGGCTGGAATGGGGGATAAAAAGCCTGGCAACTCAAGTTATCGGCCTAGCAAATCAACGGCTTATAACGAGGGCTCCGGGCCATTAGCTCCCGTTCCAGCCATTGGAACGGGGGATTAAGGCTATTAGCACCCCAGGTTGCGAAAGCGGTAACCCAGTGTGCTAAAAAAAAAGAATTTTCCAAGATGGCTGCCATGGAAAGTTATTGCCATGCTGGCTAATTGAGGTGCCAACACTTATGCAACATTGGGTTTCTTTGGCTGTTTGGACTCTAAGAAACCAGAGATAGGTGCACTGCACCCAACTCATTTACATCCACAAGCTAAGAATTCAAACTTGAATCAGCCTTTTCAGAAGTGATGCGTTATTAAAATTCCAGTGCTCACATGCTGATACTGACACGGTCCTCCGATTTTGCCGAGGAGATGAAGCAAGGGACATTTGCACGGTGCTATGGTCCAAACAGGTCTCGGTGTAACCTCTAGGCAATCTTATGTCATAATTCAAAATTTCTCTGGACAGAGCTAAGAGCCATTGAATAATCACAGGCAGCAGCACACCATCCAATTTTCTAGCTCAAACATTGGCCGGAGAAATGACCATCATATATTTAAAATCTAGGCAGATGTATCTGCTGGCAAGGCACTGTTAGGTCATTTGCATCAAGAGAAGTCATTTTGGTTGCAACTTCAACACTGTCTGCATACACTACACTATAGGGCAGGAGCACGGGAGAAAGCAAGCAGGTAAGTCTTCAGGACAACCCGAAAAGGAAGGGCTCATAGAACAACACATCATCTGGGCTAATGACCAATTTCCTAGAGCTTTTGAGGAAGGAAAGGAGACATTATTGAATCCGTGAGGAAGTAGCTCTGAGCCAGCAACTCTCTTATCCACGATATAGACATGTCCCCCAGTAACCACAGTCATATCACTCCCTTCTGTTTTTCATGCACACACTCTGCTTGTATTGGCGGATGTAAAATTTCATGGCCAGAATATAATGCTTGGTATCTGGTGTTTCCATCGAAAGCCATACCACTGAATACCATACCATCGAAAATGATTCATTAAATTGCCTTTCCATCGAAAAGCATATTCATTGAATAATTTTCGATATTTTGATGGATAGGGTTAGTGTTAGGGTTAGGGTTAGGGGTTAGGGTTGGGGCTAGGGTTAGAATTAGGGTTAGATTAAGGGTTGGATTAAGGGTTAGATTAAGGGTTACATTAAGGGTTAGATTATGGTTAGGGTTAGGGGTTAGGGTTGGGGCTGGGTTTGGGGTTAGGGTTATGGCGGTGTGGTTGTAGGTGTCATGAACTACAGAACACGTCCCTTTTGGACTTCCTGGTCCTTGTCACAACAGGGCGTGCACTCCATAATACTCCCAAGATGGTCGTCCAGCCTGAAACCCCTTTCTCGCTCCACGCGCTGGACGTAACTTATTCTATTAATAGACCACACGTTCCGCTTCTCCGCGCATCTCAATGCTATTGCTAAGTAGCGATCCGACGTGTGTCCCGTAGCTCGGGGTATTGTTTCCTTGTACCTGTCTATCTACCCATTCCTTGCCCCTTCCTTTCCTCCTATTTCCTGGACTTGTGTGCTAGTTGTACCTTTCCTACTTCCCCAGATTCCTGGATCCGCGTCCCGGAAACTGAACGCACTCTGGAGTCAGTAGAAACTCGGGCAGCCTTGCTCAAAAACAGGTCCGTCCGCAAGAAGGCAGCGACCAAGGACTCCAGCATAGAACAGACCCAGGTGAGAAGGGGGGAACTCCTTGACAGTTTGAGACACCATTCGACCGAACTCGATAGCGACATGGAAGCCGCCGTTCAGGACCTGATGCGTCGCATGCAAGAACTATCAACCGAGGTCCAAAATCTAAAGGTGGAAAACGCTGCACTCAAACAATTGGTCCTATCCCGAGATTCGGCCACAAAAGAAAGCGTCTTGTTGGGCGGCATTGTTGACAAATACGATGGGTCGGCAAAAACCCTTTGTGGATTCCTGGATTCATGTTTGGTCCAGTTTACGTTTAAGCCTTATTACTTTTCGACTCCCAGGGCTAAGGTGGGTTTCATAATTTCCCACCATTCCAGGAATGCCTTAACTTCGGCTACACCCCTCGTTAACTCCGGCGATGCCCTCCTAGATGACTATGATGGGTTCATACAGGCCCTTACAAACATGTTTGATCGCCCTGAGCAGGTCTATAGTGCCCAGGAACGTCTGTTAGACTTTCAGCAGGGTTCCCAGGATATGCTCACTTATGTGACCCGATTCAAACAATTGGCCAAGGAAGCTGATTGGTCCTCTGAGGCGAGTTTCACCCTGTTCAGGAGAGGACTGAATGATGAGATTAAGGATGAGTTGGCCAGAGTGGCTCGACCAAACTCATTCCAGGCACTAATGGACCTTGCCATGCAAATAGACTTCCGTATCCAGGAAAGAAAGGCTGAAAAGAAGAAATCCAGGGGAAATCCTTCCAAGGTGTCCTTTGAGAGCACCGTCAGAACGGACACAAACCCCGGCTCAGTCACAGAACCAGAACCCATGCAGATAGGAGCCTTCCGTGTACCCATATCCCCGCAAGAAAGGATGAGAAGGATTCATGCGAGGTTGTGTATGTATTGTGCTTTGGACAAACATTTGGTTAGGGAATGTCCTCTAGCCCCCCCCCTCGGCGTTAGGGAAACGCCAGCTCCCTATCCTAGATGGAGCAGAGCTTCGGGAGAGAGATGTTGGCTCTGCATCAATTCTATCCTTGAACTTTCCTGGACAAAACAAATTGGTCATACTAAAGGCATTTCTATCACCCTCCAAGCGCAAGACCTATCCCATTTTGGCCTTGGTAGACTGCAAAGCTATGGGGATCTTCATTGATCATGATTGGGTTGCTAGTCACCAGATTCTGTACGAGACACGAAGTACCTTGCAGCCTGTGGAAGCCATCGACGGAAGACCCCTTACTTCAGGGCCCATAATCCTGCAGACCAAGGAGATCCAGCTCTCAATAAATCACCATCAAGAGCTGATTAGGCTCAACATCATTAAGTCAGCTCACTACCCCATGGTATTGGGTATGCCCTGGTTACAAAAACACAATCCGTATATCAACTGGACAGCAGGATCACTATTCCTAGGCTCAGAGTTTTGTATGTCTCACTGTCTATTCCTGGAACCTTCCTTAACACCCCCTAAGGAACCACATAAAGACCAAGAAACACCACTCATAGTTTCCAGTATCATACAAGTCCCTGAGGCCTACCAAGGTTACACTGATCTGTTTTCGACTGCCATAGTCCAGGCCTTACCCCCACACAGGCCTGAAGACTGAGCAATAGAAACGGAACCCTCAGCAGTGATTCCCTTCGGCAGGATGTTCATCCTTTCTGAACCTGAGAAAAAGGCCCTCAAAGAATACCTGGATACCAAACTTGAAAATTGCACCATAAGACCTTCAAAATCTCCAGCAGGTGCTTTGTTATTCTTTGTTCCCAAAAAGGATACCCAGGAACTCAGACCCTGCCTCGATTATCGCGGCCTAAATCAATGCACCCTCAAAGACCGATACCCACTACCCTTGATTTCGGATATCCTGGAAGCCGTAAGAGGCGCGGTCATATTCACCAAGTTGGATCTCTGAGGTGCCTATCATTTGATCCGTATCCGGGAAGGAGACGAGTGGAAAACCGCCTTTAGAACACCCTTTGGCCATTACGAATACCTGGTCATGCCCTTTGGACTAGCTAATGCCCCGGCAGTCTTCCAATATTTTATGGATAGGGTGTTCTCTGACATGTTGTTCCTCTTCGTCATTGTATATCTGAATGACATATTGATCTTTTCCAAGGACCCTCAAAAGCATGAAGAACATGTAAAGGCAGTACTACAAAGACTCCGTGAACACCAACTTAGCCAAACCCGAAAAATGCTTGTTTCACGTTACCTGTGTTCACTACCTAGAATTTATCCTTAGCCCAGAGGGAATTGGTATGGACCCTTCAAAGGTAAAGGCTATTCTGGCATGGCCTGCTCCTACGTCTGTGAAACAAGTTCAATCCTTCCTGGGGCTTGTCAATTTGTACCGAAAGTTCATATCCACCTTTTCCGAGATTGTTCAACCGATCGTTGCTGTCTTAAAGAAGGACACCCCTTTTATCTGGTCCACATAGCAAGACACAGCGTTCCAGCGTTTGAAGACCGACTTTACACAAGCTCCTATCTTAGCCCAACCCGACATAAGCCGACCATTTCTAGTGGAAACGGATGCCTCTAATTACACCAAAGGAGCAGTGTTGAAACAGAAATTAGAAGATAAGCTGGAACACCCCATTGCTTATCTTTCACGAACCCTGACTCCGAGTGAAACACACTACTCCGTCCTGGAAAAGGAATTGTTAGCCATCCGCCAAGCCTTCACTGAATGGTGGTATTTACTTCTGGGAGCTAGACATCCAGTCCAAGTCCGTACGGACCATCGGAATCTTCAGATTCGACAGTCGTTGGAATGTAGAAATAGTTGTCAGGCGCAGTGGGCCTACTTTTTTGCCCAGTACCAATACCAGTTCCACATCACTCATGTTCCCGGATCACATAACCTGATTGCTGACGCCTTGTTTCGACGTCCTGACTACGTAACCACTGAAGATAAGGCATATCCTAAGATGTTTTCTCCCACGATCTTCGTAGCTCAAGCAGTCAACCTTCTGGAAGAAATCTGAGCGCAAACCCAATCCTCTGAGTTATGGAAGGATATGTCAAGGAAAAACCAATGGAATCTAAGAGCCAAGGAAGGATATTTATTCAAGGACAATGCACTGCTCATTCTATCACAGAAATTACAACAGAAAATAAGAAACCTCTGTCATAACACACTTCACTCCGGGCATCGTGGCATCACCAATACCCTCCGTCTTATACAGAGACAGTTCTGGTGGCCTAAGATGAAGACTGACATACAGCAGTACGTCTAAGCTTGCGTTGTCTGTGCTCAAAATAAGCATGCTAACAAGAGACCAGCGGGTCTTCTACTGCAACCAACACTGCAAACTAGGCCATGGGAATTAATCGCTACAGACTTCATTGAGGAACTACCACCATCCCGAGGATACACTACTATCATGGTTACCATAGACTTGTTCTCTCATATGGGTCATTTTACTCCCCTCAGTAAACTACCATCCTCCTCCGAACTAGCTGGAATCTTTCAGGAACACATATTCCACCTGCATGGACTTCCTTCCAAGATCATATCTGATAGAGGACCTCAATACGTCTCACAATTCTGGGAACATCTCTGTCGAGTTCTCAGAATTCAACGTGCCTTCTCTTCAGGGTATCACCCCCAAACCAACGGAGCCACAGAACGTGCAAATCAGACCCTGGAACAGTATCTTCGATGTTTCACCACCAAGGTCCAGGATGACTGGTTACTCCTGATACCCGTTGCTGAATTCGCCTACAACAACTCCGAAAATTCAGCACTCAAAGCCAGTCCTTTTTATTGTAATCAAGGGTTCCATCCATTGATTTTACCCTCTGCTCTTCCTCATTCTACACTAGTACCTACTGTTGACTCCTGGATCGAAACCCTCGTCAACATACACCAGGAGGCCAAGGAATACTTAGAGAAGGCCAGAACGCAGACCAAGAGATATGCGGATTCCAAAAGAAGACCAGGCCCCTCTTATGCAGTCGGTGACCAAGTATGGTTGTCATCAAAATTACTACCCCGACATCTACGACCAAACAAATTGGCCCCGCGGTACTATGGTCCATTTCCCATCAAGGAAATTATTAACCCTGTCTCTTCCCCGGTCAAACTACCAGACTCCTGGAAGAGAATCCACCCAGTTTTTCATACCTACTATTGAAACCCTACATTCCATCCTCCCAGAAATCCTGTAGACCTCCTCCTCTGCTGGTCGACAACCAACTGGAATATGAGGTATCCCGGATTTGCGAATCCAGGTATAAACGGGGCCAGCTTCAATACCTGGTTGAATGGAAAGGATACCCTCCTAGTGAAAGAACCTGGAAACCTTTTTCTAATATCAAGGCCCCTCGGTTGCTCAGAAGATTTCACCTCATACACCCTGGCAAACATGGAGGAAAGGGTCTTCGGAGGAGGCATGCTGTCATGAACTACAGAACACGTCCCTTTTGGACTTCCTGGTCCTTGTCACAATGAGGCGTGCACTCCATAATACTCCCAACATGGTCGTCCAGGGTGAAACCCCTTTCTCGCTCCACGCGCTGGACGTAACGTATTCTATTAATAGACCACGCCTTCTGCGGCTCCGCGCGTCTCAATGCTATTGCAAAGTAGAGATCCGACGTGTGTCCCGTAGCTCGCGGTATTGTTTCCTTGTACCTGTCTATCTACCCGTTCCTTGCCCCTTCCTTTCCTCCTATTTTCTGGACTCATGTGCTAGTTGCACCTTTCCTAGTTCCCCGGATTCCTGGATCCGCACCGCGGAAACTGAATGCACTCTGGAGTCGGAAGAGACTCGGGCAGCCTTGTTCAAAACAAGGTCCGTCCGCAAGAAGGCAGCGACCAAGGACTCCATTAAAGAACGGACCCAGGTGAGAAGGGGGGAACTCCTTGACAGTAGGGGCTGGGGGTCTGGGGAAGAACCCCCCCAAACTATTTTTAAAAAAAACATTACATGGAGTCGGCCAGTGCCGAAATTTCAGCACTGGACAGCTCCATGTAACGTTTTAATGTACAAAATAAAAGCATCGAAATGCTATCTTTTACATTTAAAAGTACATATCCATTTGATGGAAAAGTTTCGATTGATATGTACTTTTAATGTAAAATATAGACTGTCAATGCTTTTATTTTTGATGCATCTTTTGCGATGCATAGAATTTCGATGCATCGTTTTCGATGCAATGACTATAAACATAATGCTTTATTTCATGGCACATTTTAAACCAAATGTCACCTAAGGTGGGAAGCACATTTGGGTGGGCACCCCTCCGGGGCTATTCATTTGCCATGCCTTTTCATGTTGCATGATATTCATTGAAATTGAACATTATCTGCTATGCCTTCACTATCGCGGAACCATCAGATACCTTCACTGTCACAGAGTTCTGCACCCACCACCATAGTACAGTGCTGTGCAGCTCAGACGTTAACAACATCACTTAGTGCCATGCCCAACCCCACAACATTATGCATCACATTCCTTTACTACCCAGAGTCCTCACACACTTGCATTGCCCTCGGGGCGAACACCCAACACTGCAGTGTTCTGTAGCTCACTTGCTCACCCTGTTACTTAAGTTCATTCTGAACACAACATGTCAGTGCAGTCTAGCACACACTTTCACAAACTCAGACCCTCCACATCCAGCACCCAGAGCTCTGTAATACAGATACCTTTACTAAGAACGATGATCACTACTGTGTAGCACACATGTTCACACAGTCCTTGCATTCAATGTCAACCACCACAGGCAAATGCTCTGTGGCACACACCCATTCACTGCCACATATCTCTACAACCATCACCACAACACTATTCCCTGTCACTCTGCTGCTTCATGCCATGCACACCAACACAGTGCCCATCACACACTGCAGTGTAGCACCAACACCTTCCATATGCACGAGCCTACACCCAAGTGCTCCATAGATGTGTTGTGCTGTGCAGAAAATAATCTTTGACTGCTGCAGTTGCCTCGACCCAATACCAAACTATGTAGTCAGTAGAACAAAAGATTCCACTGGCCATACAACCAGAACTGCAGCACTATGTCCTGCTACACATATACGAATATGGATCAGGAGTACTGGAATACATACCATTGCCCATGGTGTTTATTACACAAGCTCAGTTGGTCAACTGCTCTGTTAAAATATATGAGTCAATAGCAGAAAGACCCATCATTTGTGTGGGAATAAGACACAACCTTACATGTACAATCTTAGCACCATCTGCCTAGACACATTCCCAAATGGCAAGTTACAGCATCATCGAACCAGTTGCAGTCTTTTTGATTAATCTCAAATGACCACATAGAGCTCCAAAATCATAAAGTCACAGGCAAATACCTAAATGCATAGTTACATGTTGTACTCTTGCCTGGACCTACATAGTTTAAAGAATCCCTGCTCTTTCACTCCTGAGGGATGCAACCAAACTTACACGCATGGTGAGAAGGAAGGGAACCAGCTGGTGTGAGGTCAATCTTGTGCTTCACTCCATCATTGCACCTCTTCCCTGCCTACTTATCCAGTGCAGCTGGCACTGCAGAATGTACCTCCTAGGAACAGGAGAAAGTACTGTTGGCCAAGCCTAATTGTCCATGACACTTCTTTAATCATTCTTATTTAATGATAATGATAGCAACATGATTATGCAATTCATCATGTGAAGTAATGACATGCCCTTAACATGTCCAATAGTGTGATGTAGTATTGTTTTATTAATATTAGTGCATTATTGAAGTGTGGACCTGTCTTTAGGAAGGAATAGAGCACTTGCAAGCGATATGGAGAGGGTCATGTGGCGGGAAGCAGCGATACATTGGAGTTGTGGGGTGAGCGCAATTTGGCAGCAAGGTATCTACAAGCAACCTCAGTAGGAAAAACAGGGGGAGCGGAATTCAAAGTCTCTGGTTAGTTGGGGACTGAAGGGTGTGTGGACCAAGGTGTTAGGGAGGAGCCATTACTGGAAGAGGATGGTTTTAAGCTCTTTGCTGAAATGTAGAAACAAGCAGGGTGAGTCTGCGGCATAGACAGAGAAGGCCTGTCTTCTGGTTCTTTCTTTCCTGCACCGGCAGTGTTAAAGTCTCCACATGACCATACGTCTGGTGGATCGTAGGCCTTCAGAGATGCTGAGTTTCTCAGGGATGTAGTGTGGGGACTCCAGGATGCCAGCTCTGCAGATGATTCAGCAGCCTTTGAAGATGATACTAGCAGGGGCTAGTGCAGTTCCATGAGGGCTGGGTGCTTATTATAAAACACATAACCAATGTTCAAATAACTACATCCAGTGTGTTGTTTCTTAACAACATGTTTCAGTCTGCATTGATTTACTGATTTTCTATCTCATTTCATGCACATGACCAGCAGCCCTATCATACTGAAAAAATGTATGCAGTGTGAAAATGCTAAGGAAGAAAGCACTTGACAACACGTAAAGCATTGCTCTTTGGGGAGACAATTCAATTGTCAACACTATCATACTTCATTTAGTGTCTGAACGCAGACGTCAATATCCCCAGAGAACCTTACACTACCAAATGTCAAACGTTCTAAAATACACAAATACTGCCTTGCTCTGGGTCACATGCTAGATAAATGAATGTGAGTTTCTTGCTGCATTTCCCGGGCTTAAACTCATCCTCAAGGCATTAGGCAATACGGTACATTTTCCATCATTCTCTCAACGCATTGACCAGAGCGGCTCCAAGGACTTCAAGCACGAATGCAGTCTGTATTCCATCTATTTCTTTCCAGCTGAGCGTAGCATATGTGTTACTTTTGTGAAACTTGTCAAGCTCGTGAGGTGGGTAGAAAACGATCATTATATCCCTTCTCTACTAATTAAACTGATGTTAGAATTATGTAATATATGTTAAAAACTAAACACATGTAAACCGTGCTCTGCATATACATATTTTGTTTCGGTATTTTATATACTTGTGATTTTTATTTTGGAATTAAACAATGATAAAACATTAAGCGTTCCAGTACTAAAAATGTGCTGTGATCTGACTATTAACCAGTGACCTTCATTACTTTAGGTCAAAAGTCTTCTTAGTAACAATCCTACTTTACGCGGCCAGACCCCGCCCTCCACCAAGACACCAGCCAATGAATTGCCTCATCAAAATAACAAAAAACATATTCTTATCAACTTTTTTAATCAATAGATATGTTTCCTTTTCTGAAATAGATTAAGTTTCAACTGAATCAGTGGCCCTCATTACAAGTTATGCCGGTAGCCATGCCGCAATTTGCGGCATGGCTGCCGGCAAAACCGCATCCGTGTCCGTGTCCTCGGAATGAGGACTTACCGGACCATTCCGAGTTTGGATGGCCCGGTAATTCCTCACTCGAGGACACGGACACGGTTCATCCCCATTCTCATTTCAGCCCCCATAGGGCTGAATGGGAATGGGAGAGGGAGTAAACAACGGGCCATTACGAGAAGGCCCGTTGTTTGCTCCCTCTTCCCCTCGCGGGACCCGGTATGCACGCCTGGTTTTCCCAGGCGTGCGTAACGTGTCCCGCGAGGGGACCTCGTAATGTGGCAGAACGGGTTGAACGGCGCTGCAGCCTTTTACGGCGCTGTTTAACCCGTTCCGCCAGGGTAGTAATGAGGCCCAGTGAGTTTTTCAGTTTTAGATACCGACTAGTGAACCACATGTTTTGTCAAGTGCAAAGGAATTAGGAAATGAGAAACAAGTCACATTAATGACGATTACACCTATGCAATCAGTGTGTTACTTCCTCGTCACCCTCCTCGTCACGGGCTATGCTCTATAGGCATATACTGTAAAAAGAAGGGCCTGATTCCTCATTGTATCAGTGAGGTGACTAATGCATCCAACTAAATGCAGAGCCATGACTTTAGTGCTTTGAGAATTTGTGTATCTTTTCTTGAGATACAACATCAATCCACAGACGATTGGCTAAGAATGCAAATGATGTCTGGATGGTGATGGAAACATACCGTAGTTGTGGAGACACTCCATAGGGACCCGCCTGCGTTCTCCACTGGCAGGCAGCAGCCATGCTACACTGAACATGACCTGGCTCTGACCGAAATCTGAGAGAAATCACAGCACTTAGTGAGAGTCCCCAAAACACATCACACAGTGGGCGAAATCTATGAAGCAAATGCGCAATGAATATAATATATATATGCCATGCATCCATTTTTTCAGACCATAAATTGCTAGGATCACTATGAGACACGGCAACTGGAAGAACATATCCAAGGGAACCTGTCAGGAGTTAAATAAAGCCTTCAGAGAATCAAGAAGACATCCTTAAATAAGAGCCATTTCCTAACGGACGATGCACCTCTAAGGATAGACAGTCAGTCAGCTAAATCAACAACAGCACTCTCCTGTGGAGTGCAATGAAGTGCCCTGCCTCGCTTTTGGATCAACAGGTGAAGAGGACATGTTGGCTGGCTGACACGACCTGTTATTTGTCCCTTGGGTGGCATAGGGAGTATCTCCTAGATTGCTTCACCATGCTGCAGCCGACTGACAGTGGCTTGTCAGAGGGAGCAAAAAGATGCAACTCTTACTTTGAGAGAAACCCACCATATAGATAAGTGGGCTTTCAAAGACCCCTACTCTCTTGCAATGTTTCTCATGGCCCATATTGCTGGGGCAAGAGCCCCAACACACGAGAGAAGTTCATGAATGGTAGCACTATGGAAAGGGAAAGGAAGTTGCAGTGAAATCCTCTGTTTAAAGATAGGAGGCATGTGAAACCATCAAAATTAGGAATATATTTGGCACAGAAGGGAAATAAATATTCACACATTCCCACAACACACTCAAACATCCTTGCCTTCAGATGACGCTTGTCTGATCTGGGCATGAATTGGATAATAACCTGCTTCGCCTCTGCCATCTGACATGCCGGAGTGTACTGTGGATGTGACATAAACTAAATCTGAGTAAATGTTAGTGGAGCACCCTTGCAATGGTTCCAATGCTGTTATTAGTTCCACAAGCTCTGCTGCTTGCATAGAATAGTACAAGGGCACTGGAACCTTGGCTAGCAAGTGGTTATCCTCTGAGGCAAGGTTAACTACTGCTGCCCTTGTCCACCTGGCTCCAGTGCTCTGATCTATCGTTGATGAACCATCAACAAAAAGCACCTTCCCCTCTTCAGTGCACCCACTCTAATGCGAGCGCTTTCGTCAGTGTTGTCCTCAAATATAGGGCAATCATGAACTCTGTAATTTGCCTGCTCTGGTTCGGTGATTAAGTTTGCTGGAAGTGTGGCACCTCACAATGTGGAAAAAGGGATTTGACCGAATAACCTCACACTCATATGGTCATTGGGTGGTGAGGATGGATTTGGATTTTTTTAGGATTTCAAAAAGTGCATGCTCCATATAAAGGGTGACAGGGCACCCCATGGTAATAGTAGATGATCTCTGCATGGATAAAGAAGCAGCTGATAGAGCCGGTTAACATGGGAAGTGCCCCTGTATAACTGGGTCTGGGAGACCACTGTAGTAAGCCAGATGCTTAGGTCGCAGTGAGGTTTTCTGTGTGAGGACAGCCGTCATCTCTTGACTGTTAGAGTTTGAGAACAAAATAAAAATGTTTTTCATAATCTGGCATGGGCAGAACTGTGGCACTGCTGATCGCTATTTTAAGCTCCTGAAATGATTCATTCATCTAGTCTATCCTGACAATGGGCCATTTGCTTTCTACACCTCCTTTAGTCCTTGCATAGGGGTTTGGTATATTTTAGACAGTCAAATATCCATGCTTGACAATAGCCACACTAAAAACCTTTCTATCTGCTTGACCGTGATAGGCTGTGGTGCGCTCAGCACTGCTGTGACGCTTTCTGGGGTTGTTTTTCTGCCTGCCGATGATATTATCTTCCCTAGGTACACCACTTCTTGCTGACAATACTGCAGTTTATCCTTGTCCAATTCTCTGCCAATAAGGTCAGATGTTTTTACTGAGTCATTCCTACATAGCTCTTCTGTCACGCTACCAACTAGGAGGTCTTTGACACACTGACTCACTGTGCTGTGTGTTTGTAAGTTCCCTAGATCTATTTGCAACACCCTTTAAAAAATACTGGAGCACTCACAGTACCCTTCGGGCAAACAAATGGTCATTATCGCACCTTTCATGCTCAAATTTGCTAGCTTATTCTGGTCCAACTATGCTTCTGCTGTCTTTGTTTACTACGCCCAGTCCTTATCCTTTTCCTCTTTCTGCTGACAATAATGTGTTAAGGGTGCCAGTATTTCTGGCCATGATTTGGCTTCTGTTCCTTCTATTGTTTAAGTCTGCTTGCACCTCTAAAGGGAGCATCTTGCGTAACACGTGATAAAAAACAACAATGATTTTGTCCCAACCCTTCCCTGTCTCTAACTACTGCATCTCCTGTATCTGCTGTATGTAAAGTGCTGGATCCTCATCTGCGCTCATTGTGCGTGCCATAATAGCATTCATTTCAGCTCTGTCAGGTTACATGTCCTTCAATACCTTCCATGCGTACGCTCA
This sequence comes from Ambystoma mexicanum, assembly GCF_040938575.1. Classification (NCBI taxonomy): domain Eukaryota; kingdom Metazoa; phylum Chordata; class Amphibia; order Caudata; family Ambystomatidae; genus Ambystoma; species Ambystoma mexicanum. The sequence continues at coordinate 746,945,964 of NC_090932.1, forward strand.
ACAGTAATTTAATGGGGAACCATCATGGGCGGTATTGTTTAATTTTCTTTCCTCATGCCCCGCCTTTCTCCATACCTCATCTGCCTGCTCTCCCAATAGGGAAGCAAACAAACTTTCCATATCCCCTACAGCTAGAGTGATGTCTGCCGTGTGTTTCTCAAGGGCATACATCCACCTGCCAGCTCCAGATGTAACGGAGGACAGGGCTTGTGTTAGATTTACCCGGGCCATGTGAGGTTAGGGTACATAATGTGTTCCCACAAGTCCAATCCGTAACAACGGGAACTGTGCTCTCCATACCACAACTGCTCTTTTCTGTGTTCACTGACCAGGGTGGGGTCACCAGACTCCATTTTTAGTTTTGGCTATGGTCATTTCGGCCGACCCTCAGTCGAAACCTGTGCCTCCATGACATCACCTCCTCCTCATCATCTGATTCCCACTCATAGTCATCATCATCTAACTATTTGTTGGTATATACTGAATCATAGTCTGCAATAATACTGTGTTCATTCACCACTTGCAGACGCCCAGTTGCGGCTTCTAAGTTTGTTGTCTCATTTGGGGCCATGTGTGCTGCAGGGATTTGGGGGTCTTCGACAGCTTTACTATCAGTCTTGAAATAATTTCTCCCATCCTCCATTGGTCTGTGCCTATAGATATGCACTGCCCCTCCTCTTGCCCATCTGTCGATTTTGGCAATGTACTTCATGTGCCAGCTCCTGTTCTGTGTTTTGTAATGCTGACTCTAAATGTTGGCAAGCCTTATTCTCAATTTCTAAAATCAATGGATCTCTGATGGTGTCCCCGGCCTCCCACATATTGCCTTCCCTTCTTCTGTTGGTGGAGTAAACCTGGGGTTAGTGTACCCTATGGCAGGCTGCAAGGGGAAGAGCCCATATGGGGGTATTTGCCTCTCAGTTTGGGTTGATCCCTCCCCACCACCATCTTCTTCCACAAACATTTCTCATAGGTCTAGAATGCCCTGCCGATTTTTTAACTCTTTCCCCTTATAGGTTGACAACAAATACATCTGCACATGTCCTAATAAGCTCTTATCGTGCATTCTTTCTTCAGGCTAAGGTCTGGACATTTTTCTTGCAGTTCCCTGAACCCACACATTGTGATCCTTATATAGAAGAAGTGCTCTACACATATGCTCCAATGGCTTCTCCATACCTCCACAAAGCTCTGTTAATACAGGCCCAACAGCCACTCTCCTTATAAAAACGTCAAATGTTCCTCTCTCTGAGGCTTACACCAGACAATAAACCAGTTTATTGACACCACGGCTAATAACACCTAACAATAGCCACCTTCATTTGGACAACCACCACAAATATCTGACTCCAAACACCTTTGTCTATACAATTGCTACGAATACTTAACAAAACGCATCTTTCTATATACAATTGCTAACAACATTTAACAATAAAAAACACATTTACACAATGATATAGATCATTCCTCTGTCTCCTTACCTCTTTACCTCAACTTACTGGTACTTCCTCAAAAAAACGAATCATAAAACAACAAGGCCGAAAAAGTGGATTTTTTTAATTGCATTTTTCGAGGAAATGGGAAATGGGGGACCTGTGGGGATTTACCCTCGGCATTTAAATAAAAGTGCAAAAAAACAAAAAAGGCATTTTGATAATTTGATTTAAAAAAACAGCATTTTCGGGGTTGTTATTTGTTTTAATTCGATGTTTCAATGTAGAACCAACTTGCGATCTCTGAGTCCATTGTGAACTGTATGCACAACCTGGCCCGGCACCCCCAATTCAGAAACCAGGCAGACTTTTAGAGAAACACAGCACCTGCTCACCTCTCCGCTGGTGTGTGCATTAACTGCTCCCTGAAGGTGAGAGCCGTGGCCCAAGACATGCAGTGGGAGACCATGATGCCTCTGGAGGCACTGGAGATCACTCCTGGGTCACCAGATGTAGACCTTGAGTAATTTTCAGGAAACAATTTGTATTTGTATTTATTGTTTTTATATAGCGCTTTACTCCAAAGCGCTTAACAATTTAACAACAAGAATACATAGAACATGATAACAGTAGAAGCAAATTATAAAATGGGAATCAAACCAGAAAAACAGTATGTAGAACTATTTGCCTATGAGGATAAAGAAGAAAGGAGGGGGTTGGGAAGGGAAAGGAAGAAGTAGAGAGAATGGGTCATAGAGTGAGGAAGCAAGAGGTTGGGAGGACGTAGGAGAGAAAGGGGGCAGGTAAGGAGAAGTATGAAGGTGGTAACAGAGGGGAGAGAGAGGTGAAAATGGGATAAGGGTGTCAGGGTGGGGAATGGAGAAGGATTGATTTCAAGGAGGCGCGGAAGGAGGAATAGGTGGAGATGGAGCAGAGAGAAAGAGGTAGGGAGTTCCAGTGTAGGGGGCAAGGAGCTGAAAGGAGCATGAACGAGGAGTGGCACATGGGGACGTGAGAACAGAAAGTAGGAAGAGATCAGCAGATCGGGGGGAGCGAGAGGGGGTGTAGAATGAAAGAAGAGAGGAGTGACATGGGGGCAAAGTCATGAAGATATGAAAAAATGTAGAATAAAGAGATGCATGAATTGCAGCTTTGATTGCAGTGAATCAAGAGATTTCAACATTTGCATCCTTATGTGAGGATATCAAATCCAAAGTGAGAATGCACACAATCACACTAGGAGCAATTCAAAATAAGTTCGAAATCTGGACAAACAAATTGGAGTTGAATAGCTTATCGCAATCTCACATGGATAAGGAACCATCGGACTTGACGCAAGATATGTTGCTAATCCAAAATTCACCTACCTTGCTTCAGGGTGCTAAATTTCAACTGGAGGACCCTTTGGTCGGGCTGGATGACCTAAATTACCGAGAACATATAACAACAAAGAAAGTGATGGCCTGGTAGTTGATAATCTGGTGGGGGATCCTATAGCTCAATCCGATATATCTCTGGACACAAGGCAATCCCCATTGTATAAAAAAGCATCACAGAAGAGAAATAACATTGCAGGCCAAGAAAAGAAGACAAAAAACACAAAAAAGTAAAGTGTTAAACGGTTGTCATGGAAATTCCTTCAGAATTTGACTATTCCTGAGTGACTTATTGATAATAAGAGAAATACTGTTGTGGGCCGTGGCGAGTAGTGAAAAAGCCTCCAGTGGTGGTGATGGATAATTTCTCGGAGGATGAATGTTAACCTCAACTTGCTAATAAATCTAGTGGGGCCTTGGATATGGTAGAGGCTGAAACAGTAGCGACACAGTAGGAATTGGCCTTCAGAGAAAAGGTGCCCTTGGTGGACTTAACTGCAGGTCACAGGGATTTGGTACCAGTTGCTACTACCTTGTGTTCAACTAAGTCAACATGTATGCAATACGAGACAAATGATGGAGAGAATTCCTTTGTGGGTGGTTGTGGCCAGGCGCCTTTTTAGGGGTAAAGGGCTGTTTGAAAGTAACTGAATGGCCAAATGTAAGAGAAGTTTCAGAAGTAATAGTTCCTAGACATGGGCTAGGAACATCTTGAGTTGATTCTGAGGTTCAAACGGACTCAGGGGAAGTAGCAGAATCAGTGTCTGCCATGCAGGATGTCCGGGCTCGATTCCCACCCAATGCACCAACCTACAACAAAAACAGGAAGGATGAGGCAGCAGTGACTCTGTAACCAATAAATCTCTTTATGATACTGATGCGTCAAGGTATATTTATGAACGGCTCTGCCCCGTTAGCAAACAGACTAAAGTGAGAATGGAGGGCACAGCTAAATCAGGTGTCGCTCCTATGTTCAGTATTTTAAAAGGAGCGAGAGGCAGTGATCTGTCACACTCTCACTGTGATGTAAGTATTAGCGAGGGGGCAATTTAGACTAAAGAAGAAATAAAGCCCAGATTTTTGGTAAGGATAAGGGGTTCTTCTGTTACACAGAATTCTAGTTGACATTATTTTTAGAGAGGATGGGCAACTCTCACTTACTAGATCTACTATTTTATTGTTATTTTGGGTAATTTATACCTGTGCATAATCACTACAACAGATATTGAACAAGTTGAGTTTATAGATCATGATCGCACAACTGCTGCACTTGTTAGTTTTGAATCAAGGGTAGTCTATGAACTTGTAATGAGAGAGGCCCCTACTTTGAGATGGATCGGATTCCTAATCACATCCTATCAGGAAGGTACTCAGGGGAATCGCTTGCAGAGTCAAAACTAAAAGGTCTCAAATGAGAGCAAATCTTTAGAGGCTTCTTTGGGAGGGTTGAAGAATTACTCAAGGAGGTGAAAAGCTAAGAGGTGACTACAAACAAGATTGGTTTTAGGTAGCAAGATCTTTAATCAACCAGAGAGGTCTGCAGACTGGCTCAAAGAGACTTTAGTGAAAGACCCTGGATTTGCTCTCATGGAATATGAGAGCCCACTCTCATCTATTCTTGAATGCTGAGCGGTGCATCATGATGCATACTTTTGATATTATATGTTTACAGGAGATATGGATAATGGAGTTCCCAGCTTGCGATGAATACAATGCTTGTTTTCAGTCGTCTAAGAAGGCTTAGCTGTGGCGCCCCTACCGGGCCTTAGTTACCATGTTTAGAACCAAATGTGTTTTTTCTATTACTAGACAAAGTGACATTTGTCAGGGTGCCTCAGCTGTTGAATTGACTCCTAAGGTAAATGGTAAAAATGGTAAATTCTACTACATAATAGCTATCGGTCTCTGTCCTGTTGAGATGATGCTGGCCAACATCACTAACCTTTGTGTAAAACGGCTGTGATAGAATCCAGAGGGTCACACATTAGTTCTTGGTGACCTGAACTTCACTTGTTTCAGTGTTGAAGACGAGGAGTTCATGTCATGTAGCACAGCCGGTTCTACTTCTTCCACGCAAAAATGTAGTGATGACGATAAAGTGGAAACATAGACTTAGTAATTTAGGTCTGGTTATGTTAAATGGAGCAACAGAAGGGGATCAACTAGGCCAATCTTCCTGGCGTAGGGGCCAGGAATGTTTAATCCTCGATTATGTTTTTGTAGATTAATTTCTGTTTTAGAAGTGTTTCAAACTAATGGTTGTATGCTCCAATGTTTGTTTAACCTTAATGTATGTTCACGCTTAGTCGCTTATGGTTTCAAAATAATTCCTAATGCAGCACAAATTGAGTCTCATGGAATTTGCTGAACGTCATGGTGCTTTAGTAGAAGTGGTGGATGAGACAAGTTCTAGTTGGAAAACTTTTGACATTGACAGTGGAAAGTTTTAATTAATTCTTGTCAGAAAACCTGACGTTCTGATTTGGGAAAAGATATATGCAGGAAAAGGAACAAGTGAGCAATTATTAGAAAGACCCATACGTTTAATTTGAGTGTTGCCAAAAGGAAAAAAAATAGGAGAATAAAAGGTTTAAACATTACAAAAAATGAAAAAGAGTTGTGTAAAAAAATAATGAAACAATGTTTAAAGAATTGGAGGAAAGGACAGAAAGCTAACCTTTTGCAGGTGGATTCTAAAGCAATGTTGTTGTGCTTAAATAACATAATAACGCTATCTTTTGGAATGCTATTAACATTTTGAATTTAGGGCTTGTTGAGTCCATTGACAATGCGGTATCAGAATCCGACTTGATTTCCCATGTTGAGGGTTTCTATGTTGGAAGAGACCCATTGAGCAGTGAATTCACGGAATTGGCTGGCTTTAGATCACTTGAAGGCTTGATTTCCTTTTAGATGGAGGGCATATACAGTATAATACTCAGTGCTTGCAATTCCCTTGCTCTGGGACCTAATCAACCTTCAAACAGGCTATTCAAAGGTGATCCAAGATGCTGGGCCAATCACAATTCTGGATGCCGACAGCAACGTTTTTGTCACTATTCTGCTGCGACATCTAGATGACTGGTTGATGACAACTGTGAGAATACAAAAAGCCCAAACCGGGTTTAAGAAGGGCCATGGGACAAGCCTGAATACCTTTTTAACAGAATGTCTACAGGACATGGACCATGGAAAACAATATGAAACCATCTACCTTGCTGTAGTTGATTTATCGTCCACTTTCGACATCCTAGACCGAAATTGCTTATGACGTAAACCAAGGATCTGGCAGGGCCTGTTAAAATTGTTCATACTGCTCCATGACAATTCTAATGTTCAGGTGCGACTAAACCAGGAAAGGGCCCTTTCTCAAAAGATTCCTATCTGGTACAGGCTCAGGCAATGGTGCATTTTGACCCCCTGCCTTTTTAACTTATATGTCTAAGATTTTGGAAGATGCCTAGATTTAGTAGCAGCTTTTACCCCCCCACAGTTCCCCCCCACCCCGGGATAAGGAACATTGGGCCTCATTACAACTCAGGCGGTAAGGGTTTTACGGCGGCGTAAACAGCGCCGACCCTTACCGCCTGAGTACGAGGTCCCTTAGCGCCATGGCGGACTTAACACCTGCTTTTAGCAGGTGTTAAAATCCATGGCGCTAAGGGACCATGGAGTTAATTACGCCACCGTAATTTACGGTGGCGTAATTAACGCCTTCCCCACTCCCATTATGCCCTATGGGGCAAAATGGGAATGGGGAAGGGAAAATGGGAAAATGGGGATTTACCGCCCCGCCAAGGTTGGAATGGGGCAGTAAATCCGCCTACCACCATGGCGTAAACGTAGTTTACGCCATGGTGGTAAAGTCACGGCCCAGGCGGTAACTTACCGCCTAGGTCGTAATGAGGCCCATTGAGTGTGTGGTGGTTAGCCAATGCATATGATTTGAGTGCACTAGAATTGGGCTCCAGAAACCGTCTGACTGCTTTTAAGAATTAAGAATTACCCAAAAGTCATTTCCATTTCGAATTTTAAAACATTGGGCAGTCTGCAATGGGTCTTAAATGATGTTGTACTAGAGAAAGTTAAACATTTAGTTTACCTGGGTAATCATATTTCCAGTAATTCGGATATACCCTATACTAAGGACCTTTTTAAGCACAAAATGGTAGGGCTAATCACTCAGATGAAATACATAAAAGACAAATGCTGCAAGTTTACTTTGCTGCCATTAATTATATTTTATGTGGGGAAATGAGTCTCTAAAGGAATGTATGGCGTGGGATTGCAGCCTGACTGGGTACTTGATTTTATGGACACCTTAGAGGGTATTGTATGGCGGAGAGTCTTGGGTATCCCTAATGTGTTTCCCACCATCGATATTAGGTTTGAGCTTCGGCTTAATTCACTCTAGATCCCAGACCATTGGAGGATACCGTCACTATACCGAAAATGCTTTGCTATGCACCGAACACACTGTACGACGATCTGGGCAGCTTAATGGAGAAGGGTTCAGTGAAAGTGTTAAGAGACTGTGGGCCTCATTACGACCCTGGCGGTAAGGGATTATCAGCGCCGGTATGGGTGCCGGTGCTGTTAACCCCTTACCCCCGCATTACGAGGTCCTTTAGTGGGTCCCGCTAAGGGCGGCTGGTTTTTCCAGGCGCCCTTAGTGGGAGCCGCCAAAGGACCAGCATGCTAACAACGAGCCGATTATTAAAGTGCCCATTGTTAGCATGGTCCCCTTTCCCATTCCGTCCTATCTAGTCTTGAATGGGAATGGGGATGGGTTCCCTGAATGGGGAAATACCGGGTCCTCCAAGGATGGAATGGCCCAGTAATTCCCCATTCAGGGAACCCGGACCCAATATGCGGTAAGGGGGTAGCCATGGCGCTAATAGCGCCATGGCTACCTCTAACCTTGTAATGAGGCACAGTGGGTTGAAATGCAATAAAATACTTCTTAATTGCAATTTGCCTAAATCAGACTTAATAATGGATCGCATGAGGGTAAAAAAAAGCTTTATCCGTCTGATCGGTGTAGTACGATTACTTCAATTTATGGGTTTGTCCACCTAAAGACCACAGAGACACAGACGACTCAACGCCCTTGCTGGGCCACAGTTCTTCATCATCTCTTTGCGGTCCAGAACTATCGTCACCGAGGTGCCCCGCATGCCTCTTCCTTGCAGGACGCCAACGCTCCGTCGAGTTTGAAACACCTTGTGGGTGAACATAAGGGGTTGAGAGATCTAGCCACTTATTTTAAATTGTCTCTGTGTCCCAAGCTTAGAACGGAGTTTATGATGTTCCTGTGAATCTTCTCCCTACAAGGCAAAGTATCTTTTAGACGCAAAGAGCTCCCAGAGAAAGAGGCTAAATGCATATTCTGTCAATATGGGAAAACCTTAGAGACTCTTATGGATTTTTTGGCCTCTTGTCCTTCATTGAGTGTTTAGGGGTCAATCCATTTTAGAAAATTATTTGCGACTGGGACCACAACAGATAGGGACTTTTTTTGTCTTAAGTGGATAATCTTAGGCCAAAGGAGATGGGTTGATCTCTGGTTTCGAGGCAATCGATGATAGCTTAGAGCCTTGTGCATGTGTATCTCAGATTAATGAACTATGCCGTTTTGCGCACGTTTATATTGTCGCACTAGTCTAGTACATTCTATATGAGGAGGAAATTCGAAAGGCACTGTATTTCCATGTTTTGCACACTTCTATTACTGTACTAGCTTTTCTTTGCACAACTTAACGGTACTTGGGACAGACTGTTTTTGTACTAACACAGGTTGATATTAATTGATATTGATGAGGGTGGGCTATTGGGTGAGAGAAGCCCATATTATTTATTATGGGGATTTTAAGTGTGTTATATGGAATTCAATTTTTATGAAAATCTGTGTTTTTCTGCTTTTATATAGATGTTAAGTTTGAAAGATTAATTTAATCAATAAACAATTAAAAAAAAATAAAAAAAAAGATTTGCAACTCCCCCTGCAACTTTTCTCAAGAGGCACAGGAGAGACGACTCTCATTTCTGCGCATTTTGAAAGAACATTTCCCATTTGTAAATTTGGCATGTGCTTTTCAAAGTGCAGAAACAACCCATGATTTGCAAAACTTTTCAAAGGGGTGAAAAATTACCATTCAATTGAGCTTATCTAACAATAGCACATTCAGATGCCCATTGTGAATTGGCCTGCTTCTTTTTGTGACGCAAGTGATGAGATGTGCCAACGCATCTCATCACTTGCGCCCAAAAAGATTTGAGCATCTGCCTCATAGACTCATGCGCTTCACAAGGTCAACATGTACATTCAATAGGGTCAATAATATGTCTGTATTCAAGTCTCTGAGGATGTTGTTCGCATGGATCTCAAGAATCTTAACTGGGCCAGGTGTAGAAGAGAGATCCCTCTACATTTGGGTAAAACCCTTGGAGCCCAAGAATGACATTTTAAGCAGCAAAACTAAAATCACACGTTTCATTGAGATTGCAACACGAACCATCTATAGAGAGGCATTAAGAAGGGCTGTCTGGGGAGAAATGACAAGCAAGCCAAGATAGTACACACAGACATGGGACAGGGACCCAAATGGGAGCTGTGTTGTGTTGTAAAAGTATAATCACGAATATTCGCAACATATCATCCTGCTGCCTGGGCAGACACAACTGGAATGGATATGTTACCATCAATAGCACAATTGAACAGGGTGTTACATGTTTTGAATTTTCTAACTTAGAGAAAGTCCTAAGCAAATCAGGGATGGGAGCGGAGGCTCAACGCGTGAACATTTTGCACTCCACCTCTGAGCTATTGTGATGGGATGTTCGAATGGTTTATCTTGATCCTCTGTTCAATGGTTGAGAGTCACTGGGCCTCATTACGACTCTGGCGCTAAGTGTTTAACGGCGCCGTAAAAGGCTGCGGCGCCGTTAAACACTTAGCGCCTTACTACGAGGTCCCTTTGCGGGACCCGACCTTAATGGTTGGTCTACACCAGCTGTTAAAGTAGGGACCCGCAAAGGGACCTTGGTGCTAAGTACAGTACCGTAATTTGCGGTACCGTACTTAGCGCCTTCCCTATTCCCATAGAGCCCTATGGGGCGAAAATGGGAATGGGGGAGGGCCATGGTTGAATGGGGAATTACCGCCCCGGCAACCTTGGAATGGGGTGGTAATTCCCCATTGAACCATGGCGGACCCGTTACAACACCGGCACCAACCATGGTGCTAATAGCGCCATGGTTTAGCGCCGGTGTTGTAATGAGGGCCACTAACCCACATGTAGCAATAGGACTTCCTGCATGCTACCGCTAGCTCACTTCTGTGTATCCTTGGTCGAGCAGTAAAGGTCAACCCTTAAGAGAGGAGAAGGGTCGTGTTAAAAAGACTTCTAACATTGAATAAGGGAATGTCCCAACAGTAATGGTCCTAACTAATAGTTTATCTTCTGGGAAGGGAAGGGAACGTTGCGTAGGTTACAGGTAAGACGACTCTAGGCAGAAATAGACTTGTAAGTGTTCTGGTCAGAATCCTAGCATTTCGGGTGACAGTCACTGTTCACACTCTATCAGATCATTCTGGAAACAAGTTAGATTGCTGGTGCCCCTTGGCACTCCGGGTTACCTATCTGCTCCACTGGGATGCAGCTCCTAAGCAGGAGGGGTGCATCCATTCAGATTTTTGGCACCAGGGCAAAGAGTTGGGAGTCACCACATATCAACTTCCCAGTGCATTTACCCAGGCGTTCACTCATATACGGATTCTGCCCACGAATGCTGCATATATTCAAGTGTCTGGTCAGGTTTGGCCCTGCCTCTGCAGCTCTGCTTTTCTGCGGCAGGCAGCTGCCATGATGATATGTGACAACGTGTGTGTCACATTCCCTGTCATAGGAAGAAAGGCTTGCTTTTGGACTCTGTGCCGGATTCCATACAGATATTCCTCATGGGAGCATCTCTGGTGCACAGCAGGTGAAATATTCTGCCTTTGTGGAAAACCGTCGTGGAGTGGATTATGGCATTTCAACAAGTGGCACATTAAAATGCTGACCCCCGGACAGGGAGGCCCTTTTACACTCATTTTGCAAACGTCAGACAACCATCAAGGAAAAAACAAAACGTGCGGGGCACAAAGGTGCAGTTTTGCACTGCAAAGCTTACATTGGTTATGGGGGTTCCATGAACTGGAACAAACACAGAAAGAGGGCCAAGGTTCCCCTGCAAAAAAAAAAAACATTATTTTTGGCTGAACCAAACAATTAGCATTAAGAAATAAGCAAAACACTGTCTCATAAAAATAGGGCTGAGGGTCTGTAAGTGTGGGTAGAGCAAGCTGATGGATCCACCATGGTTGAGGTCAGTGTATCCCACCAATCACGCCCTAACTAAAAGATTAAACTGGCCAATGTTTTGTGAAGAGCGCAGCGGGTGATGTATATTTCAGGTGCAAGAGTGGCTGTGAAGAACACAGAACAAGTATTTCGGTTCAAGTGCCTGAAGCATAGGGCGCCGGGGAGATTTCCCTGGCCCCCACTGCCCTTCATCCCAGCGCAGGCACTGAATACAGCAGTGCCCCTTTGCACGGCCTACCATGTTGGCTTTGCAGGCTTCAGAGAGAAAGGACACACTGCAGCCTTTGTCTTCGTGTGAGCCACACATTGATGTGGAATGGATTTCGCTTCCAAGGTCACTAGCCAAATAAACACTAGAAAGGAATGCATGCGCTGGATGTTTATTAGAGAAGCTCTGGTTTAGTCAGTCCATTTGTTCTTTATCCAATTTTTTTGTTGCATGCTGATCTTTTAATTCAAAACATCCTTGCCATAAATACTCTGACTTTATTCACATTGTATATGTAGGCTGCGTGCATGAAATATTGGATTGCTCCCATTTCTATTTCTTAATTTAATAGTCTGCCTCTAGGTGGTCATTAGTACCGTTAAGTTCTATGCAAGCCAAACATGTGTACACACCGCAAAAGGATGGCACTGTGGTAGTTGCTAGAGGAGTGTCTTCTTTAAAATAAAACTCATGCACAGATTTGATTAAAAAAAATACCATTGCAAAAATGGACGTGAACTACCAAAGAATTCAGACAGGGGAAGTTGGCCACCGATTTCAGTAAACGTGTACTTTTAGAAAAGAGTAAGATCGAGTTAGTGCTTAAATTAAAAGAACAATCTATAAGAAATCAAGTATTACAGTCGCAAGTAGGAATGGAAGTTGTTTAGAAATAGAACTGTCCTTCTTTTCAAGATGTTTAACTGTTGTTTGCAAATTTCTCTGAAAAATAACTTCTTTCGAAGGCCATTTCAACTAAAACACAAAAAAGAGTGTGCAGTGGAGTCTTAAAGAAGTTCCAGCCGAACGTTCTGTAAGCCCTGATAGACGGATGTGATAGTATTGCCCCCGCCTTGCATGAATTACACTGGCTCCCCATCCCGGCTAGGATCTGGTTCAAAAGCACATGCCTCCACCTACAAGACATTAACCGCTATTAGGCTAGCCTACCTAATGGCCACCAGAATGGAAACTAGGCTAGATCGCAAGGATAAAAATAAGGAAAAAGTCCTTCTCGTGCTACACTCCAGTCCTCTGGAACTCCATCCTGGTGGCAATCAACACTGCTCCAAGTCTCACTCAGTTTAGGAAAGACCTCAAGACCATGCTCTTCCAACAACAGCTTGGTGTAACCTACATTCCCGCTATCTTGTTCACACCCCATTGTATATTTGTACTGTGATCATTGTTAATCTTGGCATGCCCACACTTAGATAGAAATGTGAACATTAGCCTGCATCGCATCTAGATAGGATTGTGAATGTCAGCATGCCCGCACTTAGGTGAAACTTGAATGTTAGCATGTGCCACACTTAGACATAACTGTCAATGTCAGCATGTTAAATGTCAGGTAACCCACTAACCAATGTAAGCTCAAACTCTCTGCATACTTATCTCACTCAAAAAACTCACACAACCATCTCTCGCGCAACAAGTCGCACGCCCTTCACAACACTGCAACAACACATAAGCCGCACCAACAGCACTCGCAGACTGACACGGATCCAATGCTCACACCAAAGCTCATCCCCCGGTGTATACTGAGTTGAAACTGCCAACAGAACACCACTCCGCTCACTATCCTCCTCCCTCTTCTCCTTAGTAACCCATCCCACCTCTTGCCATTTACAGATCCACCAGAGCGCCTGGGGACCAACTCGGTTGGTGACGGTGCGCGGTACAAATATCTTTAACATTTAACATTTAACATTTGCAAGCAGATGTAAATCAAATGTGTTAATGTGCCTTGTCTTTGCGTGAATCGCTGTTTATGGTGTGTGTACCATCTTTCTACTACCCATACAGTGCCATCCTTTTCCTCTTCCTCTGCAGCGTGTGGGCTGGATACACATGGTGGAGGCACAATAGCCCAACTTCCAGACACGCCTTGGCGCTCTGAAACCTCTACGGTCGGGAGCGGCTGCAGAATGCAGGTTTTGTAACTTAACAAGGTATAATATTACATATTTCCAGGACCCTAATATATGCACCTGATGTTTTGTATTTGTGTTAATTAGGATTTACAATATGTAACATTTTCAGGAGGCGCAGAGGGGGTAAATATTAGTAAAGTAGGTAGTAGTGCATAGTCAGTTTTATTGACTTCTGGATAGAAGCCCCTTAAATTGTGTTCTACATTATGTTGTACATTCTATTACACATTTAATAGGGGGAAGGTGACATTTGTGTTGCAAGAAAGCCTTTGTCAGAGGAGTAATGTTTCTTTGTCCTTTGTGACAAAGTTAAATACTGATATTTCAATCACCCCTAATTGTGAGATTACAGCCAATAGTGAGTTGTTTGACAAATTTGGATATAACTGTTAACACACAAGGATTGTTTTGCCCATAGATCACATATATAATCATTAGTTAGATAGTGAACTTTGTATTTCTTTATTGATTGGTATTTATACTAATTTTCTATTGAGATTTGCATTACCTTAAGAAAAAGGAATTGCCACTTGTTTTCTGTTTTGCACATTGCCACTGTAGGCACAGTTGGGGGTTGCACCTTGAGAGTGTAGGCAATATGGTATTTTAATAGAAGGAAGTGCAGGGTGGAGGCAAAGTTGAGAAGCTGGGTTTCTCCTCTATCTCTGTTTCAGAGGTTGAGGTAAAGCGTAACAGGGAGGGCAAACACAGGCATGTCATTTGGGACTCCCTTACAACCCCAATATTTAAAAAGAAAAAACAATTTAAAAAAATGGGCTACTTGGGTAGCAGGCCCTTTCGTGGTGTGGGGGACCCGCCACACCAGGTCTGGTGGGTCGCGAGCTCAGTCCTCACCCATCAGGGTGAAGGCGGGGCCAGGGAGGCACTCAGTACGGGTTGGAGCTAACTGTGACATGTGGCACATATCTCATGCCATGTTCAGCTCCAACCTCTTCTCTCTCGGCTTCCTTTCAGCTCACATACAGGAAACAGGAAGCTCTTGCAGCTTCCTGGGTCCTGTTTGTGAGCAGTACGGAGGAGTCAAGGGCCCTTGGAAAGAGGGACCGAAGCTGCAAGAAAAAGGTGAGAAGGCTTTTTTTGTAATGTGATGTGTTTTTTGTATGTGTGAAGTGCATGTCAGATGTATGTATGTGAATGGTGGGGGAATGAGAAGTGATGTGATGTGTGTTTTGGAATGTTCTGGGTGGGTGGGTGTGTGCCTGTGTAGAGAATGAAATGAGCGTATGGGTGTGTGCCTGTGTAGAGAATGCAATGAGCGGATGTAAGTGAATGTGTGTGCGAGTGACTAGTGGGCGAATGATATGAATGTGGTGGTGTGTTTCTGAATGTTCTGGGTGGGTGGTTGGGTGATTGTGTGTGGCACCTGTGTAGAAAAGGCAATAGGTGGAGATACAAAAAGGTGTATGATTGAGAGATTGGTGGATGAATGAGTATGAATGTCATGCTGTGTTTTTGAATGTTCTCGTGGGTGGGTGTGTGCCTGTGTAGAGAATGCAATGAGTGCATGTAAGAGAAGGTGTGAGTGAGTGACTGGTGGGTGAATGAGCATACATGTGGTAGTGTGTGTTTGATTGTTTTGGGTGGTGTTTGGTGTGTGCCTGTGTAGTGAATCCATTGTGAGCGAGTGCTAGAAGAGATGTATGGGGGAGTGACCAGTGGGTGAAAGGGGATGCATGTGTGTGCAAGGCCGTGGGAAACTGGGGAAACTGGAGCATTTTCGACACATCCTTAATTGACTTTGCATGTTGTACTGGTAGTTTGGGCAAAGGCAAGTTCATGTCTGCCATTCCCCCACTAGCAGTGCAGCCTTCTGTTGGTGGTGATAGAAAGGCATTAGTGGATGGCCTAGTTGATAGAAACAAACAAATTGGGGCAGACCCAATACTAAATTCAGTGTTTGCGTTAAACTGCTGATGAAGTCAAGAATGTGACACTAGGTGTAGGAGGTTGTGTGGCTCTGCTGAATGGTAGAGCCAAATAACTTGAGTCAGAACAACCACTGAATCGAATTTTGGTGATAATCGAACAGAATACGCCAAGATTGTAAAACTATGTGAAGACTGATTTGTGTGTCAATTGGGTGGTAGAGCTAAATAAATTAGGGGCGAACATCCAATTTGGGTAGGGAATTTTTAGGATTCAGAGAGTGGCTCCACTGGTTGATAGTGCCAAATGATTTGAGGATGAGGAGACAACTAAATATTCTATGCACTCAATCACAACAGTCACAGTTAAAGTTTTCACACCTTTATTAACATGCTACTTCATCAGCAAGACTGTAACTAGCTTTCACACAAAGCTTTATCAACTGAGAGATGCGTTGTCTGTTCTTTCAGGAAATTGCTCTGCTGTTTCCTCCTACCAAAGTTAGTATTCCAACAGAGCTTGCAAAAACCTGTGAATCAGCAAGATTGTCTCTATAGTCGTGCAGGTTGATGGTACTAAAGTGTCTGTTGCCTGCATTTGAGTGGTCGTATGATGCCCTTTCATCCTTTCCTCTTGCCAGGCATTATGCTGATGCAGCCTCCTGGTGGGCCCACAGGGAAGAGGTGCCCACATTAGTACCCTGCTTAACTTGCAAGCCATTTGTTTACAATTACCTGGCAGGTGGCAAGATGTGTGTGCTGCTTGTCCACTGTAAAGTACCTCTGCACTCTCAATTCCTTTGAACGGTTAAGATGGGCCTGACCTCTACTTCATCTTGGGGGCCTGCTTAGACTACTTTTCAGAGGTTGCTGTGTGGGTTCTGCTAACTGAAAAGCCACTATCCTGCATCACATAATGCACGTGCAAAGATGCCCCATGCACAATTACATTTCTTAACAATGCCATGTTCTTTGCATAGGAAAAGATCTCTGGCCAGCAGTGTCCCAGTGTAAACCAGTGCAGAGACCAACATATTATCTGGGCTTCTCCAACACATAGCAGCTGAAAGACATCCAACAGCTGCATTCCCCTGTAACCCTTAACTTCTTCCCTTCAATTTATGTGTGTTGCAATAGATTCAGATATGTTAATTTAATTCAATAGATGCACATGGGTTTCTCAGTACTTTGGGCTTCTCCACTGCCCATAAAATACACATAGGGTTCTAAGTGCTTGGGCTTTCTCTTTTGCCTACCAAGATTATGTGGGGTTCTACATGCTATGGCCTTCTCCTATGCATTTTAATGGCATGTGTTTTAAAGAATACATTTAAATTCAGTCACACAATTAGCTTGTTATCACAAAAAAATACGCAATACCATACGAATAACATACAATACATACAATTCCCCACCCATAAAACATAGTTTGTTCCCTTATAGCCTATTAAAAACCTCAAAGTCACCAAGCGTGATTCATGTCTTCCAAATAACCTCCCAGTGCATACATCTGTCAGCGTATTAATTAACTCCTGTGATACCAAGATTTCATTTTGATTGATCAATGAGAAAATATGTTATATCCCAGTTTCCACCGAGTGTGGCATGTCGTGGTACTCTTTAATATTTTGCCATACATTTGTCAAATGATAAATTAGTGGGATGTTATTGGCTTCCACGTTTCTCTCCATAAATAATCTGGGACTTGATATGTGCGGTTACTTGCACCTGCTGCTAGTAAACCTATACACTCATTATGGCAGTAGTTTGGTGGTATTTCTGCCACACTACCACCAACCAAAATCATTGGCCCTCATTCCGAGTTAGGACTACACCATGGAGTAAATAGCTCCATGGTTGGCAACCATGGAGCTATTTACTCCATGGAATACCGGCATGGGAATGGAGTAATTTCCGGTCCATTCCAAGGTTGGATGGACCGGTAATTCCCTATTCACCATAGCCCTTCCCCATCCCCATTTCTGCCCCCATAGGGCTCAATGGGAATGGGGAAGGAGGTAATTACGGCACCGTAAATTACGGTGCCGTAATTTACTCCAAGGTCACTTTGCGGGTCCCGTAATTTACTCCTGCTAAAAGCAGAATTGGGGGTAGGGTGGTGGTTTCACTTCCAGCTATGAGCTGGTCATAAATCCTTCACCCCACCACCAATCTTGCAGTTCAGCGGTGCAGAAATGCAAAAGGAATGTGGTGGTAACAGAATTCTTGCCTCATTCCTGCTACTTTTTCCCACACAGCCGACCTCGTAATGAAGGTAGATGTTTTGCAGTCTCTATTTTCCTACAGTCACAAAGTCTGCACATGCGATTCACTCTAGTCAGGCTCAGTCTCGGCCCAAGGCTATACAAGTTACACATTAGATTACATTTTATTCTCAAGTAATCAACACGCACAAAGGAATTAGCGAATTCCTTTAAATAAAGGTGTAATAGACCCATCTATCTAATCTCTACTGGATGCTTTGGCTGCCAGGTTTACCCACGTTTGTGCACTATGTAGCTCAAACAAGTGAGTCCTAATTTGTTTCTTGTATATTGACCTGGACAGGTTTGACGGATTAAGGTCCAACTGATGAACCCATTTAATACCTTTCGGAAGCATGTCTGCACAAACGTGACTCATTTTGAGGGTGATCCTCCAATTTTCTCCTGCCAACAACAAGGCTATCAAGAAAATTCATGTAGCCCTAACTAATTTACAGTAATATATAGCCTGCTGCATAGCCAATAGCACTTGGACTGAAGGAATATTTATTCACATAGTAATCATTCTCCAGGGGATCTCATCGGTAGGTTTTTCAGTGATTTAAAACAGTGGTTCTGTAATCTGATCAACTCCCCATCCCTCTACTTTCCCCATATGAGACTCCCATAAATCAGTTTGGGGACGAAACAGAGAATCCTGCGTGTTGTATTACAAATCTCTTTAAAGCGTCCAACTGCTGCTTCACTTCTTGTTCAATTTTCTCAAAGTGGATTCCCCACCCAAGTCTATGATCTATGGTTACTCGCAGGTAATTATATTCTGTGACTCTCTCCACAATGGAGCCCTGAAATGTCCTGAGGTATATTCTAATATCCTTTCTCATGCCAGGTATAAAGGCCATGGTCTTAGTTTTTGATATATTAATCTTAATTCATGTGCCTCAGCATATGAGTGCAAAAGATGTAATAACGTCTGAAGTGCCCTGTGGGTCGGATTGATGAGAAGCAGATAGTCTGCATGACCTAAAGATAGTGGTCATGATTAATTTAGGTGGTAGGGACTGTTGCGCCTCAAGCAACGAGTTGGTGTCAGATCTGTTTCTTTGGCTGGGGCCTCCCTCTGGAACAGCCTCCCTGTTTCCCTAGAATTTGAGGCGAACCATCTCCGGTTCCGGAAGCACTTGAAGACCTTCCTCTTTGCTTCTGCTTTCTCTCCTCCTCTCTCCTGCTGATCTCCTGACTGAAACTGCACTGGTCACCTGGCTACCCTCCGATCTCAGCCCCAGCTCCCCAACCCCCGTCAGCTGCACACCTGCACTGTCTCCCTGACAACCCCTGCATGTGGGGGCTGTTTCTGTAACCCTAAAGTCCCCACCAGCCCTTGACAATGGATGTCTGCACTTACTCCTGCACTTGCCACTAGCTGGTCGCACTTTTACCTATTGCCTTAATATTTTATGTTTCTTTACTGTTGATCCTAAGTATTGCACTGCCCCCACCCCTTCCCCCGCACTTACCCTTTCCCACCTCCCCTGCTCTTGCGCGATCTCAAAGTTACCTGGCCTAGTAAGATAGTTTGGGCCTCATTACACGTTGTGCGGTAACCATGGCGCTATTAGTGCCATGGTTGCCGCCAGTATTTTAACGTGTCTGCCTTGGTAGATGGCGGAATTACCGGCCTACTCCAAGGTGAGCAGGGCCGGTAATTCCCCATTCACCAAGGCCCTTCCCATTCCCATTTTTGCCCCCATAGGGCATAATGGGAATGGGGAAGGTGCTAATTACGGTACCGCAAATTGCGGTACCGTAATTAGCACCGAGGTCCCTTTGCGGCACCCTAATTTAACAGCTGGTATAACCAGGCCCTTTGTCTTTGTCTTTGCCTTCCCTTTGTCTTCCCTTTGTTCCCCCTCCCTTGCCTCGTTGTGCCTTGAACCACTTGTGTATAGGTGCGTTATAAATGCCATATCATATCATATCAAAGGACAAAGCCAGATCCACCATTTAAAGGTCAAATTATAAAAAGGCAAGTATACAGCCTTGTTTCAATCCCCTGCGGCTGTTTATTGGAGATGTAAACACTCCACAGCGTTCAGTCTTACTCTTACTGTGGTGTGGCAGTACAGCATGTTATGATGTTAAGAAGGCCTTGGGGAATACCCTATTAATACAGTTTCACTGACAGTTTATTGTGGTTAACTGTGTATTTGGAATGCAAGTCCAACGCACCAAACGTGAGAGAAAGTACAAGCTAAGGAAATCTCCCTAACATGAGACATGAACCACAAAGAGGGCCAGTCATCTTGTTATTTAATGCGACATATAGGGCTTTTGTGAAATAGACAAAGGGATAGACACATTTCTGAGAATAGACAATGACAAAATACAGATTAGACACCTAAAAGCATAACATTGCTAGTGAAACCTGTGTGCAGTAAAGTAGGAAGCGACTAACCAATAGTAGCATGGTGGAAATAGGATATATTTGCAAGCAATAAAAGGAAATGCATACCATTGTCTAGAGGGGACATATTATATAGAAAATGTACTAGGCAACAGTCATAGTAATAGTAGGGAACATATAGAAATCCTTAATGGTAAAGTAACACAAAACATTGCCTTACTAAATAAAATGGCAGTAGAGAAGCAGCCCTCCACAGTAGTTAGAAACACTAAGCAGTGGAGAAACATTAACGTTTCCAGTGGTTAAACAAAGCACATTTCTGTTTCTCTCAGATGCTACAAAGGACAAGGCTATCCACCTACATATTGGAAATACAGGTACCAAGCATCATGAGTACTTCAATTAAGAATATAAAGAAATAAGTGTTCAATATCATAGAAGCAAGGACATGCTGGATTTAGGTATGCATTGTAATAGGGGATACATAATATATTCTGGTCCCTTTCAAACCAAATATATTCACAAGAGCGAGGACCATTCATACCCACTCACACACATAAATACACGGTTTATATTTGCACATGGTCTCGAAGCCAAGGTCCAAGAAATGTGCCCTACGAAGTCATGTAGTCACATCATGGGAAAAGGAAGGAAATGTACCAAAAGGTGAAACATGTTTCCAACGATAAGTCACAATATTAACTGTCAGTTTTTTAGTCACAAGGCTGAGAACAGTGAGATGGTGCCAACATTTGGGTCCCATGACAACATGATGAGTTATTCTTTTTTGTTGCCACACTGTCTACACCCCACAAAGTGATTGGTCAATTAAGGTGAAAGAAACCCACCAAGGAACACTCGAGGTGGGAAGCCAACGGGAAACTGAGTGAAACTGTTGCAAAATGTCAGAACAGTTATTGCACAATCAGAAATTGAGACGCTGGATAACCCCATTTTTAGGTCATTCTCAAAAGGAAGTCATTAGCATGGTCATGAGGAATAGGATAGGACAATTGGGATAAGTATTCCCATATAGGACAGCAGCGACTATCCCATCAGTGAATGTGAATGTACATGTCAATCAATCGATATAGCTTTTTATTAGACTCACAAGCATAAAAGTAACACACCAATAAACACATTTTCAAATGGGCAAGATTATAGAACATTTTGGTATGAGTGTCGGAAGCGGGTGTTCCGACTCTTTGATTCCTTGCAGTGCGGCTTGATGCTTGACGCAATCTGATGTGGGTTGTTTCCTCTAACTCGCCCGAGCTGGTGTGGTGCAGGAGACACAGTCTATTCAGGCTGCGAGAGGTGGCTTGCAAATTTTGAAACAGCCATGAAGTATCAAAGGCCTAAGAACTGCTGCGCCTTAAGATTCTTAAGATCCATGGAGGTCTTAGTGCCCCCTTTGCAGCATTGCTGGATTGCTGCATTCCTGTGGTAATGTGGTAGGTGGTAGAGGGCTTGAGTAGGCATTTCATTGGATTGCATTGTGATTTCCTAGTTAGTGCAAGTCGCACCCTAAAAAAGGCAGGCCTCCTAATTTTTCCCAGAGAGTGTGGAGTGTGAACAGAGTGTTCCATGACTCAGTGGTCTTGTGCTCTGCTCTATTCCTCTCCTTGTTATAATTCCACATCAGACACATTTCATTCTGCTGAAATTTGAGCTGGAGAACTTGACTGTACAGTGCGTTGTCTGGTGTTTGTGAGCTTTAACGGCTTTAACGGCTGACTCCGGATCCACGGATTTACTGGAATGAATTGCACTCTGAGCTCAGTAATACCTGAGAATGGTTTTCATTTCTTCTATAGCTGTTTGTATTGGGGGAACCATGAAGTGGTGGGCTACTGTCTCCATTGCGGCACAAGCTGCAAAGTGAGCCGCAATGGTAGATACTAAAACTATGGGGACACACTGTCATATTGCTGCCCTTGCTGCCAAGCCCATTGGTTGTTCGTCAGGGGTACAACATGAAGCAATTGTAATTGTTCCTGCCTGATAATGAGGACATTATGCTGCTTTGTGATGTTCCTGGTAATATCCACCAAAGTGAAATAACATTCGACACAATACTTGATGCAGTACGTGCTATGGAGTCTGAAGTCATGTGTATTAATCTTCAGGATAATGACAAAGACAAAGATAAGGATAAAGAGCAAGCAAAAGCTACCGCAGTTTCAGCCACAAAAGACGATTGCAAAGATGGGCATCCATGTCATACCCGCGGAATACACTACAATTTGTGAACTTGAGGCATAATTCACTGATTGAGATCACTGACTTTTTATCCTGTTCGTAATGAGACTGCTGTGGGAGTTTTGGGCCCTAAGCCTAACCTCATTTCTAATGATTTGAGGACACAATTTATGTCAGAATGTTCGGTAGCCGCACCATGTCTTAGTTCTAAACTGAGTGAGACGGTTGCATGTGCTTGTGGGGTTGGGGGGCACTCCATGTTCATCTTCGAGCCCTTGGAGGGTAGCCTCGTCCTGGGATCAAATGGACAAGTACGGAAATACATTGGTCATGGTTTGAACTCTGTCACTGTGGCAGGAAAGGTGGCTCCGGCTCCAGGTTGTGTCTCGCCTCTAGAGATTGTCCTTGGTGACCAGGTAGTTCATTGTGTGTGGGGGGGGGGGGGCAAATCATGTGGGTACTAATAGTTCAGATTTGTTTCCTCCAAAAGCCTGTGTCCTGCTTGTGCCCCTGCTTTAGACGACCAGTTGGAGGTTAGTGTGTATGTGTATGCTCCAGCTCTAACCATAGTTCAATGTCTTAACTGGTTTGAGAGATTTTGAGGAAGCTGACTTCTCAAGCACATTATCAGGGAAGATATCCCCTAACTGATCAAATTAATTAAATCTACAAAAAGATAGTGTTGCAAGTTGTGACTCAACCTCCATGTTTGGGGTATTGGAGTCTATATTAGCACAATTACTTACCAGGGCTGATGTTATCATAGAATGTTTAAGGAAAAGGACTCTTGCATTGCCAAAAAATGCTGGTACTTTGCTTCTCCCTGAGAGCATTCTGCAGGACCATTCTATCAGTCTCGAGGGAATAAATGCCAGTAGTGTGTCAACCTTGGATAAGTTGAATGAGTTTCCAGCTAACAGAATGAGATGGAGGGAGTGTTGGTCCCCTCCTTGAGACTAAATTAACTGATTCTGCTGCATGGTATACACGGAGAAAGTGTAATGTTGCATATCAGGCTACTATGTACTCAGATAAGCAAAGACAGAATAAAGCAATCAGGAAGGAACCTGAAAGCGGAAATTATGTCAATAGCCAGCTTGCGAAGAAGTGTCTAGCTGTGACCCATACTGCTGTTCTGGGCACTGGTGTTGCAGACAGTACTGCTGCCCCTTTGTTGGATGGGGACGAAAAAAGAAGAAGCACAGCACTACAAGTACTGGAAAACAGGAAAAGGAAGGGAAGTACTTCAGAAAAAGCGTGCTGTCCGGACATCCTTTTCTGTTGAGGAAGAGGACAAGTGTGAGCAGAATACAGTTGACTTGACAAAAACAGCTCGTAAGACGGGTTGGGAAGGGGGTAATCCAAGAAAAGGTGGTGTTATTGGTACCCAGCTCCCTTTTAAGGCAGAGCTAGTGTACAACCTAAACATCTGTTCTCAGCTCCCATTACTTCCACTGCTCACAAGCATATGACTGGGATTTCTGTCTCTGTACCAGACTGTAGGGCTTCGACTGTAGAGTTTCAGACTGATGCTTTTCCAATGACAGAAAGTCAATTAGTTCGCTCATCAGATTGTACAAAGGAAATTAAAGTGAATGTTCTGAAAATTCAGAGAGACCATGTGGCAGAGCATTACCAACACTTTCTCTGGCTTGGTTACAAGTGTGCAGTGGTGGAACCAATGGAACAACAGTACGTGGGTAGTCGAATACAAAACTTATAGGAGGAAATAACCAGTATTAACTACTGGACTAAACAGTCTTCCACAGCTGTACACTCGGTTCTGACATTGGGAGAAGAGGCTTCAGAAAGGCCCACTCTCCGGAAGGGTTTGGGAGCCACTGGACAGGGATCAGACATAGACGAGAGTCAATGGGAATGGTTGGCCGGGATGGTGCGTCAAAGAAGGCAACAACGTCCCTTGACCTCCCTTCTTATTGGTTTGTTGGAACACTAGGGGTCACCAGCACTTGTTTGAAAATGATTACATTGACAACTTTAGTATAGTCATGTTTCAGGAGACCGGGCTAACTGTGCCCATTGTTTTGGATGGGTGGAATATTGCTCTGATTGAAATTAATTATGATTCTCTAATATTCTTGTTGGCAGAATGACATGCATTGATGGTGGGATTGAGATGTTACTCATCAATTTATATTATCCACGTATGTTGGACCGCATGCTGCTGTTCTTAAAGAGATGAAAGGGATTCTTGGATATGCTTTTCACTTTACCAACTTTAGTGAAGACTGTAACTCCAGGATCCCGAAAAACATGACTGTTGAGAGGTTTGAAAGGGATATGTTTGCCTCTACAGTGGTTCATGAGTCTAGGCTAGATCTTGCCTGTTTGCTTGGAAATGTTTGGGCCGCTCTACTTTATTCCTTTGGATTCCTTATGACTAATGGTGCACAACCCTCTGACAGACCACCCAAGTTTACCAGGACGTCGAAAAATGGTGGGAGTAGAATCAATTATGTGTTAATTGCAAATGTGTACTCTCTGATCACAGACCTGTGTGTATTTCATCGATCAAGGAGTGACCACTTTCCTATCATCATTAATTTTGATCTGGAGGGCTTTCATTGTTGGGTTTCTGCTTCTTGTCTTCTTACAATCAGTCCCACACTCAACCGGGTTATTTGGATCTCTACTAAAATAGATGCTGCTTCTGATACGGTGCGTAAGGTATTACAAAAAAATGTCCCACACTGTTAGTAACACCATGCAGAGTGTCTATAAGTTAATGAAATATGAACATTGCCTTGTATTAATTAGAAACAGCATTCTGCCTCAAAAAACGGGCAATTAAAGGAGGGCTAATGGGCAAAATAAAAAACATTGATATTCTTATGATAACGATATCAAGGGGAAAAAATGGATAAGCATAGGAAACTACAAACACTGGCATACTCTGTGGTAGATCCTTTTCAGTATGCCTTTGGGTGTAAGTTGATTCAGAGCAAATATGCTAAATAGTTGAAAATACATTGGTATGAGGTCCAATGTAGGCAATGGCAAAACTTGGTACATGCCACACTAACAAATGATTCCCATGGTAATCACCTGTCTAAATGTGACGTTAATACTGGTTTGGATTGGCTATTGTCATGTCCTCTGTCATGTCCAATCACTCACCTGCTACTGTTCCCAGTTCCCACATGCACTCCCAACAGCAGCGACAGCAGCAGCAGCACAGCCGCAGAGGTTTCCCAGCTGGTGGACAAGTGTCTTTGTGCCCCTTTCCATTGTGGCTGGTTGCCATGGCAACTCCTTCACGCTCTGCGACGAAACAAGGGTGTATGGAAACCCATGCGTCACATGCCCGGAAGACGCCCACAACATCAATCCCTGTCTGCGTTGCATTCCACATGACACGCAGCTGCGGTCACGTAACCGCGTCACATGACCACGCTCATATTTGTAAAAGGGCGAGCAAACGCGGAAACATTGCTTCACAGCTTCTTCACAGAGAACTGCTTGGCGTCTTGGATTACTCTTGTTATTCACGTACTACCTTGATCATAGAACGTTTGCTTGGACTGTCTTTTGGATTTCCCTACTTGGATTTTGACGTGCTCTCTGATCACCTGGATTTTTGACCATTGGCTTGGATACTGGACTTGGTACTCGGATTTCCCTGTCTCCAGTTCTGTTTTTTGGCTCCTGACCTCAGATTATTTTGGATTGATCACGGATTACGTTCTTGTTCCACCTAACTCAGGTGTCTCCCGGAGTGTCATCAGAACACCTCAGCCTGCTGCTGCTGCTGTCAGCATACTATCTTCCTACGCCTACAACTTCCCACCTGCCCACTATAGGTAAACTGCTGTTACATTGTCACTACTGTCCCTACCATTGTTGTCAATTATCACTGCTTAACATAACCCTTCATTGCCTTACAGTGGTTTCTTCCGGCGTTCCAAGTTCCAGGCTGACGACACTCTACACCTGTGGCCTCAAAGATTGCTCGAGTAGTGTTTTTGCTCTTACTCGTGTGGTACTTGGGGACGGAGGTATTATTTATTTACACGACCATCAAGTCAGAACAGCTATGTCACCCAAACTATGGGGGTCAAGACTTGGAATGACATACAGCTGATTTCGACTTGAGAGTTTGGACCTACAAAAAGAAAAAAGAGGAGATTGGAAAGTTTAGCAACTCCAGTAAATTGTACCGAGCAGGTCCAGATGGCCTATGTAACTTGTAAAGATGGTCTTGTTTGAGCGGATGTGTTGCATTAGATATTTGTGTCCATTTCCTCCTCCCAAAACTATTCCTCGCTCCTGACATGATATCATTTTGGTACCTGTGTTAAAAAAAAAGATTTGCCTGCCGATCCTGGCAATTATCATCTTTTGGCGATGCTTGATGCCCCAGCCAAGATATTTGCCTGTATTCTCTTTGAGGAGTTGTGCATCTGGGCTGAGGGCACAGATATTATTCCGCTGAATATGACAGGCTACAGCAAAGGATGTAGCGCCACAATAAATGTTCTATCTCTAGTGACTACTGTGCAACAGTCATGGCCAGTAAGAAATAGACCTGTCTACGTTGGTTTTATTGATTACAATGCAACATTTGACACTGTTGACAGGACAAATTTGTGGAGAAAATTGGTAGGCTTGGGGATGACCACAGGTCTGCTGAAAATGTTAATGATGCTGCATGATCCGACAAGGGTGAAGGTGCGACTAGAAGGTAATGGGGCAACTACTAGTTAGATTAATACACACAAGGGGGTAAAGCACCCATGATGTTAAAATCTGGATGTATTTGACATCGGCAAAGTATTGGTGGACCACAAATGTATTCCGCCTAAATTAAGTGCAGAGGTGCTACAATGGAAGTGTTACGCTGATGACAATATCTTGCTGGACATAACCCCAGTGGGTCTTCAGTCTGCGTTAAGCAACCTCCATGTATATTGGGCTGTCAACTCTTTGAAAAAATACAGCTAAAACTATAATTAAGGTATTTGATTAGAGATACAAGAAGGCGGATTTAACTGGCATATGAATGGAGAAAAAATAAAACAAGTCCAACACTATTCGTATCTTGGTATCACCTTAGATACCAAACTTAACTGTGTTGCCCACTTAGACAAATTACGAATAAGAACCACACAACTTGGTGGTGGCGTTGGATCATTATCGCATAGGGGAGGGGGCCCTTCTGTCGGAATTTTGACTAAATTATATTGCACAAAAGTTCTGCCTGTCATTGTTATGCACTGAGGTTTGGGCATGAGGATGCATCCCAGATTTGTCTAGAATTGAAAGGATGATTCTAAAGAGAATCTTGAGGCTCCCCTCTTATACATCAGCTGAAATGTTTTACTTGGAGTGTAATATATGACCGAGTAGAGAATGTATCATGCTGAATTGTTAAACTCTTCATTGGAAACTGGCCCATAAAAAGTAACTTATGGGTTCTTTTTTTAAGGTTGTTGTTAGCAAAATATCTTCAAGTAGCATGGCATGAATAAAACAAGAAGTAGATAAGTGGAACTCTAGGATGCAAAGTGATGTTTCTGACATGCCATTGGCTGGTTGCAAACGTTCTATGAAGGTTTTACTAAGAGCTTTTGCTACCGATCAGCTGATTGTCAATTTAGCAATGAAAACATTTGGGAAATGGTTTGTTCCTTACATATTGGAACATAAACATTGCATATATGCAGCACTTTAATGACAACTCCCTGGTGTGGGATTACCTGAGATTTAAATTCAATTGGGCAAAAGGTATAGACATCATTGGAGGTTGGTTAAAGATTCCTAGGAATGAAAGATACTGTTGTCACTGTGGAGATTTACATTTGGAGTCTGTACCACACCTGATTTTTGAATGTATCGCATTCACAGATCTACGCGTTAGGGCAACCAGAGCTGCTGGGCTTGCTTCGTCCATTGTACCTGAAAACCAATGGACATTATTTAAAATCTCTGGACAAGATGAAGGATGCGTTATTCATTTTTACTAATTTCTGAAAGAGAATTCGAGAGATTTGATTGATTTTAGAAGGATGATGTTTTCTTATGTTTATGCTATTTATGGATTATTGAGTGTATTGTTTTATGGATTGTATATGATGTTTGTATCACAAGTTAATTAATTTGTTAATTGCATAGTACCAATACAAAATAAAAAATAAAAAATCTAAAAAAGCAAGTTTGCAGGGCATTATAATTCATCAGTTAATACACATGTAATATTGGAAGCGTATTGAGTACAAAGTATGACAAAATATAAAACCACATTCATTGGAAGACAAATAATCAACAGAATTTTTTGGGAGAGAGAAACTGTATTCGCAGCCCAACAGGCAGTTTTTCCATGTTTACAACATTAAGTACAACATAAAAGAGGCAGGTAGACATATCCCATGCAACAACATATTCGGCCTCATAGGCCAAGCATAATGTATGTATTTAGGCACACTGTATATCTTGTCAAATTCGTCAGATCTGTTGCATAGCTTCAAATAGTTGACAGCAGTGCACATGCCTGAAGCTCTCACCAGAGGCCGAGGTATAAGATTCTCAGTCCCTGTGTTTCGGTGCAGAGAAACAGGAAATTAACAATGTTCTCTTCGCAAATACTGAAAAGAGGGCATAGACCCAAATTACTAAAAATGGTATACAGTGCATGTGGTGTTATCAAATCCAGATATTTTTTGTAGCCAAAATCAGATTGTATTCTCGCATTGTTTGATGCTAACTTGAGATTTCCACATGCAACAACCATACTTTCTTGAAAAAGTAATCACATAATTTCCTTTATATACTATTAACTTTTACTTTATCTGCTCGTGGTGTAGCCAGGTGTCCAGTTTGTTCAAGTCTGACAGACTTTTCCTAACATGAGCCACCAATAAAGGCTTGTAGCACCTTCAAGGCTCACCAGATTTAGCACATCATTTCTGAAAATCACAAGTACTGGGTTCTGCCGTAGTCTTAACCAATACATGATGGGTTTGCATGCAACTTTCAAATCGATGGGGCTTTACATGCATCTTGAAACAACGTTATGAAACATGACATCACGCATTCCTATATAAACTGCCGTTTAAGGTTGAAATGTTGAATGATTTTGAATTATTCCTGGCAAAGGCTGCATGTAATAAGCTTGTGTCTTTCTTGCATTTGGTGCACTTTGTATTGGCTCATTTGTATTGTTTTTGTATGACACAAGTTTTTGAGCCTTTGTTACAGTATCAAAGGCTAAGTTAAAATCTACATAAACACAGTGTCCAGGTCCCCTCAATGAATGTGGCCAAAGACATTATATTATCAATGGGGCATACGTCTTGCGGAAGCCTGTTTGATTAAAGGGTAGAAGTTGTTACTTCTTTACCCACGTGGCCAATTCATCTATGAGTATCCTTGCAAACATTTTGGTCTGGGGCATCAAGCATCGCTAAAATGGGGTAGCTTTTAGGGCAATTTCGAGGTCCTTGTTTATAGAATGGGTCTATAATGCTCCTTGTCCAGGTGTCAGGTGTCCAACCCATCTCACTAATGAACATGAACAGCAAATAAAGATTTGTTCCCCAGCTTTCAGGGGTTTTCTTCATAAGGGAATTACAGATGCGAGCAGGTACAAGAGGTGTTTTAATAAACATTTTGTACTATATCACTATTGTTATATTTAAGCTGCCAGAAATCCTCTACCCCAATGATCTCCAGATGTGATTCATTTGTAATTCCCAGTGTATTATTTAGGTATTGCTCCCATGCCACATGTGAAGCTCCATCCACAAAGTTGGAGATTATTGGCTTCTCATTTAGTATTCTCCAAAAAGTTTGCATATCATTATTGTTAAGGGCCTGGACTAGGGTTTTCCAGCATGTCAACTTCTTCTGTTCTTTTTAATATGATTTTAACCATCTACAGTATTCCTGTTTAACAATCTCACAAAGTTCAACGATTTGTAATTCTAAGCTGGAATTGGAAATGTCCCTACGTTTTCTTTGAATCTCTCTTTTTCTTTCCCTTATACTGCTATGAAATGTCCATAAATGTTTCTTATTATTAGACTGCTTTCTGCACTGAATCTTACCTGGGTAATCACCTCCATTATGGAAGTCAGGGGGATTGCTTCTTTTATAAGCAACTGGTTTCCTCTCGCGCTGATGCAAAGAAAATCTCCCTGTTCCCAAACCTTGTGCTGTGAATACAATTCTGTGATAAAGGATCTCTATTCTCGAACAACACAATACATTTTCTACATTCCTGAATAGAGCACTGATTTGCTACTTCTAATTTATTGTGTTTTCATCTAATTATATTTGATCCTTCATTAATAAGTAAACTAACAGCTACCGATAAAGGAGATACTGTCAGGAGGTATTGCTCACTCTCCTCACTGCACTCAATTTTCAGGCTCTGAATTAATGAGTAATAGCGTGCCTGTATAAAATCATTGTCTAAGGTAGTGGCACTCCATTCAGTTACTCTAGTATGACCTCCTGGGATATCTGCCTTGCACCTCCCATTGAACATAATAAATGCACGGCTTTTTAGGAAAGAGATCCACTTCATCCCCTTTACATTAATATGTTTGTCTTAGTTGAGTGGGAGGAATGTATAATGCTTTTTCAGATTGTCCGGATCTGTGCAAGGCTCTGTATTAGGCCTGCAGTTTTATAAATCTTAAAATTATGATCCAATTTGGGAAAAATCACATTGGTGAATTCCATAACAGGTGGGTCAAAGATGTTTATTATTAGTATTAGAGGATGCATATCCAGCAGGTTCCCGGCAATGAGACCCAGTAAATGGAGTCAACATTCACATTACTTAGTCGATACAGGTTTTCAAGGCTAATTATTAATGCTCCCTTGGGACCCTGTCTAGCAGGTATCTGTTACTGATTACTTCCATCCCATATGAGGTTATCAACTGCCCAAGTCTCCTGTAGTACAGTTAATGAGTTTTATCAATGTTGCTCCAAATTCTCTCTTTCCCAAAGTGGGCATTTACTCTTGATTTCGAAGAAAGCAGCATTGTTTGGGTATAACGTTCTCCTTATCTCCTTGGGGTGGAGAATCCCTGCCAGCCAGGAACAATCTTATTTGTCACATCCCATTGCCAATTCAATTCTGGAGGGATTAATGTAAGCCTTCCTTGTTCCATCCTTCGACACTGAAATAGTCATAGCTCCTTCAAAGTTAGATGCCTCCTACCCTTAGGCTTATCAGAATGTCATTTTTTTTCATAATATGTAATCACACCACATTCATAACTCAATTTACCGATCTCTTGAGCATGGACAAATACCACATATTTGATTATATGGGTGAAAAAGTAGACGAACACCCCTGTCAAGTGTTACCCTTCCATTTGGTGTACTTTTTTAATTCCCCCAGTCTCAATCAGTTGAAGTGTATCAGATGTAGTAAGTGCAAGATTGCCTCGCAATTAAGTGTGCAAAGTTTAGGCAGACAAAATAGCCTCTGATTTTGTACTCCCTTATTTAGGTCCACTTCCTCATTAGCCTTGTGGTAATGTAGACCATGTAGGTGGTGCTTCCCGTCCAGGGGCTGTCTCATTTTTCTTCGTTGGATGATATTCAGCATGGGACAGGATGTGAGATCCCTGGCTGTTTAAATGGGCTCCTCTGAGTGAGCTGGCCAGCTGACCCATGTGCAAATGATGTGCATCTCTACAAACAGCAAACTAATTCCCTCTAAAATTGTTGAATCATCAGTTGTTTTATCATCTGAGAGGTTTACAGATGTGGTCAACCTAGCAAAAAAAATCATTGATGTCCGGTTGCTTCAACCATTGCTCTTGTGTACAGCCAACTGGGTTTAATGGTCCTCCCACGTCCTATAATTTGGGGTTCTCCATGTGAGTTGATAAAAGCTTTAATCCCTTTAGGTAATGAAACCTTCTTCTTCCCTTTTTGTCTCTCATTTTCATTATTGGTACAATTCTTTTCCTTTTGGGTTTCTTTTCAGTGATTAAGTACTTTCCAAACCAACAGTCTCTATGTTAGAATTAATCATCTGTTTTGCACCTTTCTTATTTGTTGTTACCTTCCTCTTATTGTTGATCTGCTGTATTTCCGTTTTGTGACTAATTTCATCTTTCTTTTTTTTACAAGCTTTTGTGTTGCAACATTCATGTGCCCGCACATTAGAAACATCTTTCCGGTTGGATATAATTATATCACAAGGTAACCGCCTGGTTTCACCTAACAAGTTCAAGCTTTGGCTTATTTCTCAGAGTTCCTGATTTTCTCCAAGCGGTAAGTCCCTTGAGTTACTAGTTGGTTTTCTTTTTTGTACATAGCTCTTCATGGGTTCATTCAGATTCTTCACAACCTATATGTTCTTGCATCATACAAGCAACATTAGAAAGTACTGGTTTGATTGCCAGGTTTTCATGATCGTGCTAAGGTAATCAGTATGCAACATGGCTTTGCTATGAATCCTCTCACAGTGATTTACTAAGGATGTTAAGAGGAAGTCGAGGGCCTGCATTTTTTATGTGGAAGACAAAGTGTTGTGAGCACTAGTGCAGTACTCCATCATAGATGACATTGGTGATGTCAATTGGTTACTATTATTGGTAACATCAACTTCTCTACCAGTCTCTTTAACTCCAATTATGTTATGTAGGGATAATTAGTACATGCATTTCAACCATGCACTAATTTCAGAGAGTTCACTGATCTCAATAGTGATGCTAATGTTGCAGCTTGTGTTAGGTGTGACTTAGTACTGATGTGAGCCACTGTGGGTGAACTATAGAAGGGATAATTTGGGATTTAGCTTAGCACAGTGTTGTGTATGGTACTAACAATTAACATGATTAAACACAACCACTAGTAATGACTTATCTTAACAAAACTAATACTAGTAATTATTAGGTCAGCCCAAACTCACTGCTTAAACATCCCCAGATTTAAGCTCCAAAAAGCTGTTGGCACAAGTTTCCCAGTGCTTGCAGCCAAACTCTGGAACTCTCTACCTACCGACCTGAGATCAGAACCTTCCTTTCACTGCTTCAGACATAGCGCAAAAACTTGGCTCTTGGCCAAAGAAGTTTAATCACCGACCCATTACAACTGTACTGAATACATTATATAAACTACACACTCCCTAACCTTGTAAATATGTCATAACCTGTATATTTTCCATAACTACATTATTATAAGGACATTACCAGCAACAGTATCATAATGTCTTCTTTCTATGTAATGCCTACCTATTATTACCTTGCCTGCAACACTTTCACAACTTGTAACTTGCAGCTATGTAACCTTGTAATTTGTAACCTGCAACCATGTAACCTGCAACATGTAACCTTTGTCAAGCGCCTGGATGCCCCGGGGCCAGGTGGCGCTATATAAATAATAAACTAAATTAAACTAAACTAAACTATTAGTAAGTAGACTAGAGTTGATTAGGCCATAGTCCACACTGCAGGCTTTGGGTGCAGGGTCATTCACATCGCGATGTTGGCTAAGAAAATAAATGCAACATTTGCAAGCTGAACTGCAGTGTGCGTGGACATGAGGTTCAGAGTGCAATGAGACTGCAGAATGTATTGTTGCAAAGACAGCTTCTTTTGTCTAAGAGGAAAAAACACAGAGGATGTCAGGATGATATGTAGCACATTCATCCAGGTTGGAGAAAAAGTGCTATAGAAGGGTCACTTCGAAGAATCAGGAAGTTATGGAAAATGACCAGGGTGTGGGCTAAAGATGGGCTGTATTTGTTTAGAAAAATTATTCATGACATCATGATTTATGCAGGAATGAGGGAAAAAGCAGTAAAGTATCTGTAGAAAGATATAGGCAAGCAGGAGGTGAAGAGAGAATGGCTTATAAGCCAGAGGAGGAGGAAACAATAGTTGTGGACCACAAAAGGAACGAGAGTTAAGAGAAGGAGAGAGGGAGAACAACAAAAGAAAATGTGTTCGGATAGGGTGCTGGGTGGGACCTGGTTGCTCAGCTGGGCTGTGCAGAAAGGAGGGATATGGGCCAGTGGCCCTCACTGGGATCCGGCGGGCCGCTTGGAGTATGTGAGATGGTGTATGTGAGACTGAAGGCATCCATCATGCAGAATTAATCCCCACATCATAGGGCTCTTGGTATCAGTTTAAAATAAGAATAATTAATTAAACTATTAATTAGGATAACCCCAGGCCTGATCTGGGAAGTGCCACATTGGGATAAAACAAATACAAGGGGACACAAACACATTTGTTCTTAGTTACCGAAGAACAGCTGTGTTCTTCCATGCGAAAAGATAGATTCATGAGAAATGGGTATTCTGCAAGAGCTCTAAAGACTGTCACTTTTACTTCCAAGGTTATAGATGAAACAAATGCATGTCTTCTGTCAAGTGCTGTTGTATAAATAGTTTTGCTTGCAGAAAAGATAAATCATTGCCATGGGTGGAGGTGTATAACGTGCTAAGGATAGGAGTTGTTTTCTTTCCCAAAGGTTAAATGTGAAATTGCATATTGTGTTTTCCTTTCTCCAGAATGTGCAGGAACGTCTTTTGATTGTTGTGACCTTAGCTGAGAACAGGGGACATATTGAATTGATGGGCAGATTCTTTACAAAGTGTTATTTCTGTTTTTTTTGCACATATTCAATGTGAACATACCTTCTTTCTCTGCATATTTTCATGGTTTACGGAAACCTTTAGAAAGTGCTTTAGGGCATAGCTGTAATACTCTGATGTTTTTCTTATGTTTTCTCATACCTTGTCCATGTAAGTGTCTCAAGTGAGCATATAAAGGTACATAATTATGAAAGCCTGTTTCTTGATCTATTTTTTAGTTTGATCTGTTTGTTCATTTGGCGATGTGTATTACTAATGTAAAAAATCTGTGTGCCTGGCATTATACCAAGTCTGGCACTTCCCTAGACAAGGGACCCATATAAAAAAGTATAATCATGGACTAGTTTCCCATACCTTAGCAAACTAAAACAGGGAAACCCATATCCCTGCACAGAATGAAAGAGGCATGGATATATGTTTCCCTACAGTTCCCTGCCAGGTCCACTGTGTTTAGATGATAGTATTCTGACTCTGAATCATTATTTTCACTAATAAGTTCAGGTTGAATGATCATAGAATTATGTAGTGGTATAACCAGTGTGCATAGAAAGCTTTTACTTAAAGGTCCCAGTCCATCTGTGTGTCCATTTAATTCAACGCTTACTAACCTCTCTTTGCTTGCTTGCAAATTAGGGCATGATAACTTACCTAAATATCTCCCCTCTCTCGTCCAGTTTACTCCACCCTGTTGAGATATTGTGGGTGAATTCAACACTGCATTTTTCCTGGCATTAGAGTCAAATGCAGGGCCATCACGAGGGGGGTGCAGGTGGGCAAACCGCCCCAGGCCTCACGCTCAGGGGGGGCCTTGCGTGGGTCAAGTTTTAATGAGAATAAATTCAACCCGAGGTGTGAGTGTGTTGCAGCCTGCCATTGATTTGCTGGCTGCAGCGACAGCCTGCAGGCATCAGAGATGCACAACAAAACAACACACTTAAGACTTGTCAATTTCGCAAGGTGTGAATCTCACCATCAACAATGGGCTGGCCTGGCCTCACTGCCGCCTGCCCTGGCAGGGATGTGTGAGCTCGCTCCTCCCGGGCCCAGCCAGGCCGAACGGCCAATCAGTGAAAGTTTACTGCCAGAGTGTCCCGCTAACCCGGCGCCATCCCAGGCCACCCATGCGGGTGGGTTTGGTGTGGTGCCACACCACACTTGAGCACATCACATGCTCCTTGGCTGGTAGACTGGCCTGGCTGGGAGTCTGGACCTGGCTGGTAGTAGTCCACTGCAGAGTGGAGGAGAGAGACAGGCGACAAGCTGCACTGCGGTGCCTGCCCTGCTGCTGCTGGCTGCTTGCTTCTCATCGGATTTAGTTTGTGCCCCTAAAAAAAGTGCAAAGTAAGCAAAGTAACTAAAGTGCTGCCGCCTGCCGCTATTGTTTTAAAAATGTATATTTCAATTGTGCTGCCTCTGGGTGTCCTGCCAGACGGCGATGCTGACATCACAACTAGAAGATTATAATATTGGTTCATGGTGAGGTCACACCTTATAAGCTTACTGCAAGTCACAAAATATGTTCATGTCCAGACAGAGAAAGAGGAAGGACAGCAAGTTCTTTTATAAGGTCACATAACTGCAAGGTGACTAAGTTGCAAAACCATTAGAACTCGTGGAAGGGCATATTTTATTCTGTATAATACATGGTCCCACCACTAAACTGATCAATACTGGATCTCTTGCACGCTCTGGTGCAAGGGCTCTTTA
Source organism: Ambystoma mexicanum (assembly GCF_040938575.1). Classification (NCBI taxonomy): domain Eukaryota; kingdom Metazoa; phylum Chordata; class Amphibia; order Caudata; family Ambystomatidae; genus Ambystoma; species Ambystoma mexicanum. The sequence goes on from NC_090932.1 coordinate 746,982,290, forward strand.
AGTTATTGAAATCTACCTGTAATACAGAGTTTGTGGCGTCGCAAAGCGCAGGACACTAAGCAGCTTGTAATCTGCTGCTAACAAATGGTTTGACCAGTTTAATAAATTGCACTTAAAGGCCAGGTTTGCGGCTTAAATTAGTAGTAGTGTATAGTATGTATATATTATTCTGCTCTCCTGTGCTTAGGCAGCAGTGCACTAAGCAAAGACACTAGCACCAGCTCAACAAATAATGATGGTGGATTCTCACGGAAAATGGTTTCAGAAGCAACTCATTCCAACAGCTGATCACACGTTTAAATGCTCCAGGAGCAGCTGCAGTTAGGATGCGTTGGCTCAAGTAGCAAGTATTGTCATGGAACGCCCCACTTTAGTAAGTCATTACAGGCGAAGAGTGATGTATAGTTTTCTTAACGAGTGAGCAGTGATGTCACAAATAGACAGCAATTCAAGGGAGGGCCTTGTGCAGAGATGGGTGCTGGGTTGGAGATAGACCTGTAGGTGGGGATGGGCATTGGGGAGGACATGGGCGTCAGGGCTAGGGGGCATTAGGGCAGGGATAGGACTGTGGGCAGGAAGAGGACTCGGAGCAGGAAGAGGCCTTGGATTGGGTATGGACCTTGGGGAGGGGAGGGGTCTCCGGCCAGTGAAACCCTCTGGTGGATATGGGCCTAGGGTCGAAGATGGGGCTCGGCTAGGGTCAATCCAGGTCAGAGAAGGCCCTGGTGCAGTATGGCATTTGAGTGCGGATGGACTTTAAAGTGCGGAATGGTACTCGAGGCAGTGGTGGGCATCAGAGCAGCAGATGGGTCACAAGGCTGGAATAGGCTTTGGGTCAGGAATGGGCCCCTTAGCAGGAATGAACCTCAGGATGACGGTGAGTCATGGGCTAGAGAGGGCTTTGGGGCAGAAAATAGCTTCAGAGTGGGGGTGGACCTGAGGCAACAATCTGACTCATGGTGGGGATGGGCCTCATGGTGGGGATGGGCCTCGTGGTGGGAATGGGCCTGTGGTGGGAATGGGCCTTGTGGTGGGGATTGGCCTCTAGCAGAAAGAGGAGATGGTCCCTAGCTGCGGTGCGGGGACAAGCCTACCAAGAATACCTGCTAAAGTTAACTGACTGCAGAGAAAAGTGAAATAGTATCTTTCATGTACAATGAGATAATGTCACACCTACCTAGTGACGTTATAAATAGCTGGTTACCAGAACATTAACAATTGTAAATTATGTCCATTATGTTACATGTTCGCCCTCCTTAGAGGTGTGGTCGTTTTTTGGGCCCAGATTACTGCCATCAGTAATTACAATTACTGCCAGTGGTAATCTGAGTTGAACTGCTTGAGTGCAAGAATAAATACATTTATCAAAGGCCTGCATGTTTTGTAAAAATGTGACCGTCGGCCCCGAAGTGGGAACGTGCACAATGCAACAGTGCAGCACATAAGGGGCAGCCGGTAGAACACCCAAAAGGGGATGGCGGTAGTCGCAGGCGTGCGCGCTGTTATTTAAGCCCAGCGATGTGCAGCATGTAAGGTTTTGTTAAGGCTCTGTCAGCCCTTCAGCCCCTGAGCCCATGATATTTAAGAACGTGGTATTCTTCACGACATGCGCTGCAATGGCCGGGCACATGTTATGTGTAGATGGGTTAAACATACATGTAGATGGGTTAAACATACATGAAATGCAATGTGCAATCGTGCTATTTATAGATGCCGTGGTCCTCGGGTGTCTACGTTCTCTGAAAATGGAATATTCAGAAGTTGTTTGTGTGTGTGACTCGCCCAACTCTTCAGAGGCTGTGGGCAGCTGCATCTCTGTAAGGAGAAGGAGAGGGCACAGTCTATCCTCAATCATGTGTTGACTCTTTGGTGGTACCTTTGATTGGGAACCGACCATCATTAGGTGCTGGGCCCTCAGTGCCACCGTCTGTCCTCGACGAGGGAGGGCTTGACCCTCTGTGGCACCCTGTGCCCTGGGTCACACAGCAAATATAAGACATAAAAACCTTATTTTATTCAACAATGCAAATTCTCATACACATTCATATCTAAATACATTATTCCACACTTCTGACTGTGCAAATTAGAAAACATGCTAATTCCATTAAGCAGCTTTTCAATTTCCATCCACAGTTTAATAATAGCAATAGTTAATGGCATTTGGGTGCCAGAGAGACATTGAGCCGAACATAGCTCCGTTTTAATAGCATGCAGATTATGTACAAGTTTCCCTAGGAACTTTAAGTGCATGTCTTTCAGACCCTTACAGATGGTTAAAACATGTCAGGCCCAGAGACCCCAGCTAGACCTAAATTATTGCACCCAATGAGACCCAAAAAATGTCTAGTGGCTTCATTGGGGGTCTAGCAGTTCGAGCTGAACTGTGCCTTTTGATGTCACACTAGGTCTATTTTGCAAATTTTTTTATATTCGATGGAATGGAAGACTTTCTGGCGCAGTTGCCAGTGGTTATGATTAATTGAGCACTGTTTGCATCAGCCTTCCGTGCTGCAGCGACAGTGTGAATGATATGATTTCAGTACTGTGGCTAACTTGAACGCATCACAGGCGCTGGACTTGGGTGACACAACAAGGCGTTTCTTAGGGCCGGTGGAGGGTGTAAGCAAGGGATTTAACTGCCAGCTGTAGCGGTATACTCCTCCATCTGCCATCTCTTCGGCCTTTCGCTACTAACCACTCTGATGAACAAACTAGCAAGACTAAACAACCAGCAGGCACCACATCCCAGACCCACTCCGCCCTGCCTACCCGTGTGTACCTCCCCGGCTCTTATCAAACCTGATGCAAAGGAACTCGTGTAGCAGCTCCCCAGCTGTGGGCAGAGTCTAGCGGACATCTCTGCATGGAACAGACTCATATGTAGCTCCCCAGCTGTGGTCAACTCTCTAACCAAGAGACTTACGCATAACTCCCCTGCTGTGGGCAGAGACGTGTGGGCGTCTGGGAAGAGTCGTATGTAGCTCCTTAGCTGTTGCAGACCCTTCAGGAAGGAAACTCGTGTGTAGCTCCTTCCTGGTTAGAGACTTGTGGACTGCTTTCCAGGCTGTGGTCATCCCTCCAGGGAGCCAGGGAGAAGACTAGTGTGTACTTTCCCAGCTGGGATCCTAACTCTAGGGAGGAGGCTAATGGGCAGCTGTGTAGTGAAGATAGTCGTGTGTAGCTCCAAAGGTCAGAGGCTGTGGGCATCACCCCCGGAGCGGAGGCTCGTGGGCAGCACTGCATGGGGGTGCGCATGCTCCATCAGAAGAATGACAGGGCGGGTGCGAGGTAGCCCCTCACTACCTTTGAAAGGCTTATACTGGTGGGCTGATGTGTGTGTCACAGACTCTGAGCTAAGATCTGCAGATGGCTGGTGCCGAGGGCAAGGGAATTGCGCTTCAGGGGGCCTTACACAAAGAACAGGGGGCTTCAGCCAGGAGAGACATGCATTTTGGGTCATGTGCCCAACCAAGGCAGCTGAGGAAACAAGCTCCTGCACAGGTAGCTGAAGCCCATCAAAACTGTGGCACACTGCAGTGCTGTCCAGGGAGGCTCATGAAAGATGCAAACAGGCTAGGGGGTGTGGGTGCAAGGAAACGTTTTGCAGAGCAGGAGGTCAAGTTGGTGTGGTGAGGAGTGTAGGAAGTGAAAGCCAGAATGGTGGAAGTGGAACAAATGCAGAGGGGTGGAAAGCAGAGAAGGGAGTGGAGGAAGTGGAAATGAGCGGGACAACAGCAGAGGAGCAGTAGATACATCATGTACCTTGTGCTGTCTTGAAGTACGTTTTTAAAAAATCGTCTTTATTTCTGGCAATTATTAAGGTAGTATTAAATGTTTTTGATTTGTTAAAATCTCTGATAGCGTTGGCATTTCTTTTGGTTTTGTGAGACGCACGCACGCCATCGTACTTGCTTTAATGCCTGACGCATGTTTATAGATAATAAAATAAGAATTCATTGTGCTTCCAGTCACCACGTTAGAATACATTTTTGATTTGCTTTACCAAAACGTGAGAACGCTGGCCTGCCCACTTTGGTGCCTGCCATGTGCTGTAAACCATTAAACTAGCAAACAGTTGGGTTGTAGTATTTGCATACATTGTATCTGTTATATATGGAGTAACTCTATAGTCAGGTTTCGTTTAAATAACAGAATGATATATTAACATAAGCTCTGAACTGAATCACAGAGCTGCAGATAAGACACAGTGCAATTAAATGATCTGCCCAGGATCACACAATTTGGTTAAATGGTAAAACCGGGATGTGGACAATCTGACAGGTTTAGTTGATATAGATATTTATTTCTAATAAGCGGTTGAAGATAATGCATTCACTACTTTTAACAGTGCCACATGCTTTGCTGTGACACGTGTGTCTTGACTATGACAATGCTCTGTATTTAGGGTTCCCCTTTTCAGGTCTTTTCAGGTCTCTCTCAAATGCAGCCTGTTCATAGCTCATCTGCTAGACTTATTGCAGGTCTCAATAAACATGGCCGCATTAACCCAATTCATACTAAATTAAAATGGAAGCATTTCACTCAGTCTTTTGGAGCAATGTTTGTAATGGAGGCACTGGAGGAAAGCATATGGATTGGGTGACCTGCCATACACATTGCTATGGCAAACGTGGAGACTGTGCAGTGGCTGCCTATGTAGGATTTTTAAAAACATTATGCAACATTCGATGATTGGAGGAGGAACATTGAAGGAGGGGTACACGATACACCTGTCTCCCAGGCAGGGCCGTCACAAGGGTAGGACTGGGTAGGACTGGGTAGGACTGGGAAAAATAATTGCCTTTGGCACCAATGGAAAATTGGCCATAGTTTCAAATGGAAGTTCATTCCTTTTGTGACAGACTGTTTGAATAGTACCCGAGGGAGTTTTTTGATAAAATATGATGCAAATTGTGAAAAATAAACAATATTTATCCAGCCACAATGGTCAAAACTATTAGCCACATAGTAAAGTAATTCATCAAACTGGCCCAGCCGAGAGAGGTGCAGTGCTCTCTCTTCGCAATGACTTTTTATTACAACACAATAACTAAATGTAATGGTCATTTTTCGGCATACCTGTACTTTTCAAGTTCAAATGTCGGCTGGGGTAGTTAGCCTTTCATCTTTATGAGGTTGATAAATGAAGTACCATTCAATTATACCTACTTTTACTCTTTTAGTGCTTGGTGGCATGGTGTTGGGTGCGTGATCTGCATGGTGGTCTTGCGAGGGTGCAATGGGACATCACAACCACTTGAAGATGAAACAGTTTTGATTTCCATTGTGCTTATAGACATTTTCTATATTCTGTTCTCTTAATGCTGTGCTAATCTTGCCCCACTCCTCTTACCGGACCTGGTATGTTCTTTATTTACTTATTTTTTCGTGTTTTATGTTGAATCGTTTCTCAATCTTCAATTTTATGTTACAATTTTGTTATTTCTAATTCTGTACATATGTTGCTGCATTCTGTATTTATTTAAATATGATGATTGTATGTGGTTCTGCCACTCAGCCTTGAAGACGACGCAAGTGTCAAAACACGTGTCGGCTGTTCTTCATTCCATTAAAATAGTGTACTTTAATTGTTGTCATATAGTCTAATGGTGTTTAGTGCAAATCCATGCACACTCCACTAACTGTTTCTATAATATCTACCTGTGTGTCCAGGTTGGCCAGGATTGGACTGCTGCTCACACCACTACTGGGATAAAAATAAATCAATTTTTTTCTCTTCAAAGTTTAACAGTGATAACTCGCGCATAGGTCCTGTGTGGCGTGTACACAATATTTATACTCTATCTATATTGTCAATTGAAAATGCACTGGCTTCCAAAATTGACTGCAAAAGAATTATTTCTTCATTTTCAGAGAAGAAAGTTCAAAAGTGGAAGTTTGCGCTGAAAGCTGGGTTGCATGTGTTCATATATTCAATTTTTGACAGATTTATTGAGTTGTAATTCAAGTTACTTCAGAAAGTCCCCTTTAAAAATAAATGCATTGATATTTATATTTAATGCCTATGATACAATACCAAGTCTGGAATAAAACTTTCTTCAGCTTAGAAACATGACTAATACAGCCAGATACAGTATAGACATGTTTTATTAGAATTTTTTTAATTGTATTATAGCTTGCAAAAGCAAGCCTTTCACAAATAGCTAAAATGTACAAAATTAGAAAAAATAAAAAAGTAGAAAACAATCACATTTAAAGCATATCTAAAATGCATCCAATTTCTTTAAAACAACACATAAAAATGCATACATTGCTAATATCAATGGGACCCCATTTACCCACACCAATCTGATGCAAAACATTTCAGATACACTCAAGACCCTTAGGTAGCGGTATCTAGCCTCCTCAAAAGCCTCACATTGTGCTAGTACGTGTTTTAGGGTCTCTATGGTTTTCTCCTGGCAGAATCTACAGTCAGCACTCGTTACCGATTCATCCCACTTGATCTTCCCCTCTAGAGTAGAGAATTGATTTAGACGAAAATGCATATATGTACTGCACGTTTTAGGACATGGAAACAACAACACATTTGATTTTATTCTATTTATACCACGCACAATGGACCCTGCGGCATAAGGGCGCAGAAACATAAAAAGTGCAAAGAATCACGCCCAGATACTGAGTTAAAAAAGCTACTAAGTATAAACAGTTGTACAACATAATGGAGACAAATGACAAAAAAGAACTGCAATGAAAGACACGCATAACTAAGAGACATGGACAACTGAACATCATCAGAGCAAAAGGGTAAAACAGAAGACTATTATATATAAAAAGCATACAAAAGAGTAAGAACATTACTTCAAAACAGTTCTAAAATTGGTGGGCAAAGACAAGTACTGCAAGTTTGAGATTCTGTTCAAGTACAAAGGTAAACTGCTAAGGCTGCATCCCACAATGATGCAGTCAGTGTTGTCAGTGAAGCACCAGTTGGCAATCTGTGTGCTGCGGAGGATCCTCAAATCCGGGGTTCTAACACAATTAGGACCCTCTTTCAAATTGAGCCAGACCAAAATGGTATTCTTAGGTGCCCCTTGATTCAGATTGGTTCAGCTTATCAACGTTAGTGATGATGACATTTTTGTGATCCATTACAAAACTCCTTAAACTAGGATCCATGATATTCTCCATTGTTGATTTTTTTTTGTCAGAAGTCCTACGGAAATGGGGGATCCGGTAGAGTAACTAGCTTTGTAGGTGGAAAGGAAAGCTCCCGTGATACTTCAGTCGCTATGCCGGGAACATGAGTAGCAATCTTCTCCTGCAAAGACAAGCATTCGAGAGGGAACTCTATAATGTCTGTTTGGCAACCTTGATGACGGCCATTTTGAGGGAAAGAGGTTTGGGAGGATTTTTCCATTCCTTTAAGATCTCTTTGATTAGACTTCAGCGGGATTGGCAGAGATGCCATGAACGTATTTGGACCTATGGACACCACTCTCTGAAATTCCTCAATACTTGAGCATGCGGCAGGGTCACGCAGCCTCTGTTCCTTAAAAAGCCACCAATTTTCTGATTCAATGGGGTCACCCAACCCCATATCAGTACTGACTGCAATCTTTACTCCTGGCTGCTCCTCTTTTGTTGTTTGCTGAGTTGCCACGGACTGGACGACCTTCGGAATGTGGCCTCCTGAATGATCAAGATCCTTATTACCTGAAAACATCCCATTTACCAATCCTGGATCATCAAGGGGGTTGGATGCCTTTAACTGAGAAAGCATGAAGGTGGATGAAAGGGTACATGCTACTTTATCATCGATCTTGAAGTCACTCTTGGGATCTTTACTAAAATGCAGGATTTTAGAAAAAAGGAGATGTTCTTGCTGGAGCTTCTGTCTCCTTTTAGCACTAAGTGCTAAAACTTCTGAAAAGTGGTTGGTGCTCCTGTGAGGAGCTGGGAGAGGTGAGTGTGGGGAGAATGGAGAAAATTCCACGGGTTGATTGCTAACTAATCCCAACTCTGGGGTAGAAGCAATTTCAGCTTCCATAGTGAGGTCTATGCCCTTGTTCCGACTAGTCATAGTTTGTAACCTCATGATTGGCATGAAATTAGAAACAGGTTACGAGATGCCACTGAGTGCTGAGACAAATTTGCCCACTTACCCGCAAGAAAAGCCCAACACCAGACGAGGCACTGAGTGTGCAGCAGGGAAAATGCTCCCAAGTGTTGTGGAAGCTCCCTCCTATTCCGACCACAGACCGCAAGCTGCGGACCATCATCAGGGGCGTTCACGGCAGAGAGCTGAGAGGCAGGGGGCCAGGGGGCTAAATGCTAAGGGCTAAGACTGGAGGCTTAGGGGGTATGTAAACTGCACTCGTTGCTGCAGGCCCCGTGATCCAACATGCCTAGAAGCCAAACTCGCTGCTTCGCCAACGCAGAAATTGGAGAAAAGGACCCTACAAAGGAGCAGAGCCATGTCAGGCCACACCATCTAACACGGCCGCCTCCAACACGGCTGGTCACTTGCATTTGTGTTTCCGATTTTTCCCTCCCAAACTTTGCATATTCTGTATAGAGAGAGTAAGTAGGAAGCAAGTCATACATTTTGTCCCAATCAGCGTGAAACAGTTTCCTCTTGACCAGATGTGGGGTAGCCCTTAGTTCATCAATTGAGATACCGATCTGTTGCAAGATGCAACCCATGTTCTGCTTGAACTCTCTAATTGTAACTGCCGACTGGAGAATCGATGTTTCCCCCAAGCATTGGTAAATGGAATTGACAGGCAGATTTAAAAACTTTGCATATTCCACCAGCTTTTTCTACACTGCCCTGGCTTATAGGGACGTAAGGCCTAATTCGTGCCTCACCACCGAATTTAGGACCAAATTATTTAACCCCAAGGTCTTTTTCCAAAGCTTTCCCCGTAGAATTTTTAGAGGAGCCCTCAAATCAAGGAGTGCAATTTCCAGCCCATAGAGGATTGCTGGCTCAATCTTCTCTAGGTAGAACCTAATAAGAGGCAAGAGGGAGTATCGACATAATTGTGAATACACTCTTCTCATTTTAGCTAGGAGAGGAGAAAAACCACTGCTGAAGAGGGACCTTCAAGCATCTAGAGAATGAGAATAGATTACGTTGTATCCAAGATATCTCATGGAGGACACCCTTTCCTGGGGGGTCTCACCCACCCTCCAGATAAAGGAGATAGCACGCTTACTAGTAGTAAACACCATTATCTTAGACTTGCCTTCATTTATCTTTAGGTTATCCCCAGTAAACTGATGCAAAAGCATCAGTTTCCTGAATAGACCAATAGGTGTTTTATAAAATAGGACAATATCGTCAGCAAAAGCTAGCCAGTTCAAGACAAGGGTGCCTATTTTTACTGGGTTAGTGATGCCTGCCTCCCACACCAAAGCCAAATCTGCCATGTATAAGTTAAAGTGAGTAGGTGCCGCCACACAACCCTGCCACCACACAGCCCTGTCTTAGCCGCACACACAAAGTTCTGATTGTGCTGAGGTAGGCCCCTCCCTGGTCAATCTGACTTTAAGTGAAGAATCACTGTGTAGTAATGCCAAGATCTCAACCATTTCCCTTGTGACATTACCATAGAGTAGTTTGTTCCATAGGGTAGGTCGACTGACTGTGTCTAAGGCACTGGATATTCAATGGAGGCTATGTAAACCGGGCCAACGATCCCTATTTTAACTACTGCTGAGAGATGGGAAATAACTGTGGCGTTAAGAGAGGTCCCCATTCCCTGCTGAAACCCCACTTAATAGCTAGAGAGAAGACTTAAATATCTGACCGAAATTAAAGATGTGCGTCTATTGTCCCCACATATAAGAAAGGGGGTTGGGAGAACATGGCTAATTGCAAGTCAATTTCTTTACTAGAATTGTCAGTCAAGGTCTAAGCATGAGCTTTACTCTTCAGCCTGGCTGATTGAGTGTGGGAAGAAAGGTAATAAACCATCTATAGGCAGGCTTACTGCCTGGCCTGAGCATGCTTTATCACAAATTTTTGGCTATGAAACATTGTTTATTTAGACTTTTTTCATTGTATTATTTTCAGAGCAGTGTTTGATGTGGTACCAAGGAACAAACTCTGGAAAACTTTAAATGAGTTGGGTATACCAAGCCCCGTAGTGTGAGCCATCATTAGTTTATTATATAATAGTGTGAGAAGGAATCTAGCTGGAGACAACATTGCCCCTATCACCATTATAACAGGGGTGAGGGAAGGCAGTGTTTTGGCCTCCACCCTGTCTATTTATATTAACAGCCTAATTGACAAGCTTCAGAACATGTACTCCGAAGCAACATCGTTGTGGCAAGGCAAGAATCCCCTTTTGCTCTTCACTTATGATGCAATGTTGATCTAGCTGACCCCCACTGGCCTAAAGAAACACGCTGCAGCTTTTTTATAAAGGGTGCAATCAGAGTGGTCCTACGATCAACTTTGAGAAGACAAAAGCAATGGTGCTGCACCCTCCCCACAAAAAAAGCAGAGACTCCATTCACAATTGAGGGGCATACATTTAAACACGTCAATATATTTGACAACTTTGACTCCCGGTTTATGAGCAATGGTAGCTGGTCGGTCTACATTTATAAATTGTTACTCACCCTTTAAAGGCCCAGCAGTGCCATCCTAAAATGTGCTATCAACCATGGGAATGGCACACTGACCCAACATACAGGCTAGGACAGTGCCCATTTATGGGGCTGAAACCTGAGGCTAGAGCAAGACCATAATACTACAGGCTGTTGAAAACAGATTTCTTGAAAACTATTGAAAATCTCCCCCACAGCTGTTCCAACATGGCCATTAATATTAAGTTTAATCAGAAACAAATAGCTGATATAATTGCCTTTCACCCCAAATTGTACTGGATCCACTTGTGGGAATCACCATATTTAGAGAAATACAGAGAGGCAGTAATGGATCTTTTGACACAAAGTGGAGGCGACAACTTCATATGGTGTAGACATGTCAAATCAATTTTATCATGTGTGAACCTTACTGATCTATCGCTCAGCCCCCACTTAACTGACAGTCGAATGAAAACTGCAGTACAGGAAGAATATAATAGGATATTGCTGTAAAGGATTACCATGTTGTTTAGCGCATCCACTCTCACATAAGCTAATAGGAGCTACAAACATTATCTTGGATATGAAGCTTACTTGGATGTAATTGCGCCTCCGTACGCACGTTACCTGTACTTGAAACACAGGCTAGGGACAATACCTTTGGCAACACTTCTTCACACATGGCATTTCACTGATTCAGACTTGTGTCCATTTTGCTTTGGCAGAAAGGAAAACAGTACATGCTACATCGTCCTCTGTCTATCTCTAGTGAATTGAGAACTCTCTATCTGAAGCATATGTAAATCATTTGAGAACAACTTGATAGTCATTGCTGTCTCCAGTTTCAGATATATAAACATGGCTCATTATCCTTTCTTGCTTTATTGGAGGCCAATAAGTAATATGGGGATGATACATATTTACTGTCATCTGAATTTCTGCACATTTCCTGCCTTTGAGAGCATGGCTGCGTTTTAAACTAGGGACATGTGCAGGCTGATTATTTTTATGATAATTGAATGTATTCAATTATGAGAATTAACCGTTTTTTAATCTTTTGCATGTTTTTATGTACTGATGATGATGTAGTATTCTATTTTCTCATGGTTGAAGTATCTTTTTCCGAAATAAACATTGATGCTGTTGTTGCTAATAAAATAACATAACAATGCAAAATATGGCAAACAGACAGTGGGCCTCATTACGACCCTGGCGGAAATTGACTGACCGGACCGCAACAGCGTAAATAGCGTTTCCGCCATTGCACGAAGGAGCAAAGTGCGGCCAATCACGACCCATCGGGCACGAGCATTACGCCATGGCGGAATCCGAAAGGCTGCGATGGCGGAAATGACCCCAAAACGGCCCTCACCGCCGCCGTACGCTGCACCAGGTGCAATACCGCCACCCATCTTAGCGGTCACCGTAATGAGCGGTCACCGTAACGAGCGTGCACCGCAAATTACGGCCACCGTAAATATACGGAAACGGAAGTAAAAGCATGTGGCCGGAACGGGAAACAGCACGCCGCACAACTATAAAATCCGAATCCCAACACAACCATAAAAATCCGACCCTGACACACATCCCAACCCGTTAGCAACCCCAGTCAAAAAAATAAATATGGGAAAGGTAGCCAAGAAAGCGTGTGACCGCAAGCGGCAGGTACACTTCTCCCGAGAGGAACTGACCGTGCTCACCGAGACCCTCCAGGAAAATGCCGCCGTCGTCTTCTCCAGTCAAATGACCAGGACGGCCCTTGCCAACAAGAAGGCCATATGGGCCCTGGTGGCACAGCGCGTAAGTGCGGTGGGGACAACACCCCGCACGCCACAGCAATGTCGCAAGCGGTGGGACGACCTGCGGATCCGCGTACGCAGCATACTTTCTGCGAACAGGAACATCGCCACAGCTACCGGGGGGGGTTCAGAGTCGCCCATCAAGTTGACCCCCTGGGAGGAAATCTGCGCCTCCACCATAGGAATGGAGAGCATAGAGGGAGTCGGAGGGATGGAGAAAGGAGTGCCGACATCCGGAGAATCAGGTAGGTTGGCCAAGAGAAACAATGCGAAATCCACAAACCACGAACATGTGCAGTACCATGTGACCCCATAGTGCAATACATACTTTGCCCTGACAGCGCCCTCTAAAAGTCAGAATGAACAAACAAATCAATCAAGAAGCCATAAACAACCCCTACATGTGCAGCATGCACCCCCTAACTGCAGGCAGCCAAATGAATGCATCCTCAATCCACACGAAAATGAGACCACCTCCAAGGCCCAGTCCCAAATCAGCCTCATGTACCACCCCAATGCATTTGATACGTTGCCATTCCAAATCCGACAGACCCATAACTAACGCTCGCCCCTCTTTACTCCACCACAGGGTCCGATACCAACGACGAGCTGCAGGACACCCCTACCAGCACGCCTGCAAAGAGGGCCAGGACCAACGTCCCAAGAGCCTCCACCTCAGGTGCAAGGATCAAGACACGGCAGCAGCAGGAATCAAGTGGCAGCACACTGGAGGGGACTGCAACAGGCACCCCAGCAGCCAGCAAGTCCACAACCCCAGCACCACAGGTCCCCCCCAAGAACGTATCTGATGGCACTGCCTCTGGTGGTAGCAGCACCATAGGTGACACAGCTGTCATGCCAGCATGCTCCGACACGGAAAACAGTGCTGGCGACGTAGGTACCATCCATGACCTTTCCCAATCCCCCTGCATGTTCCATCCCCTACACCATGACGAAACCACGCAGGGGCACCCTGAAGACGACGACTGGCCAACCCCCACAAGTCCTGTGCCAAGGCAACATGTGTTGAGCAGCCCCCCTGTCACACCACCGCAAATGTCCATGGCCCAGCAGAGGCAACAGTCCCTCGACCTGCTGATCGAGCAACAGCAGGAAGCGTCCACGCTACTCAAGGACCATGCAAATGAATGCGGGGGTTCCAGGGCAGCCATGGAAACATCCACCGAGACACTCAGGGCACAAATAGAGAAAAGTAGTGAGAGCCTCAGGGGAGAAATGGAGAGAAGCACCGAGAGCCTGAGAGCACAAATGGAGAAAAGCACCGAGAGCCTGAGGGGGGAACTGCATGCGACGTCCAAAGACGTTTGTGCTGAACTTGCTGCTGTGCGCCGTGTGCTCTCGGAGCTCTCACAAACCCTCAGAGACATGCATGGACGCGAGCAGGCAGAGACATCATCCGTGGCAAGTTCCGTCCAGGGCAGCCCCCAACGCAGATCTGGCAGGAACCTGCGCTCCACGGGCAGGGGTGCCCCTGATACCCGTAGAGGGGGCTTGCAATAGCGTCTACCCACGGACAGCATGCATAATTGGACACTGGTGTTGGGGGGGGAGGTAGTAGGGTGGAGGGGGTGTGTTGGGCTTCACTGGGTGGCGGGTCCATAGGGTGTATAAATCAAATCACATTAACAATACAGCACCTCATTATCATCCAATGACATGTGTGGACATTGATATTTGCGTACGAGGCCTTCATAGGCGTACAGTCCACAATGTGCCTGTACTACACACACACAGTGCCACAGGTCCCCTTTCCGTGTAATAGGCACCATGCGTGGTTGCTAGAAGCATGCATCTATGATGCTCTGTCGGATTGCACGTACATCCTGTGCCTCATGGACTCCTTGAGGTGCCTCCACATCCCCACCCTCATCATCATCATCATCTTCAGGTGCATGCAGTACAGCGTCAGGGGGCATGGGCACATTCCTACGTATGCACATGTTGTGCAGCATGACACATGCCATGACCATCTTAGAAACCTTCTCATGGCTGTACATGAGTGCCCCGCCAGACCTGCTGAGGCTGCGGAAACGAGCCTTCAGTAGGCCGAATGCCTGTTCAATGACCACACGGGTACGTGAGTGGGCATGGTTGTAGTCCTCCTCATGCTCGTTCTGTGGGTTCCGGATTGGTGTAAGGAGCCATCTCTTCAGTGGATACCCGGCATCACCTGTATGAGACGAATAAAGGGTGTCAGTGGAATGATAGTGCTAAGTAGCCCCCCCCCCCCCTGCAAGGTCATTGACGCATCAAATGGGCCACGATGTCATGCATGGAATGAGACTCACCGAGTAGCCAGGATCTGTGCCCTGCGTGTCGCTCCATGTAGCGTGGTATTCTTGTGTTCCTCAGGACCATAGAATCATGGGTAGATCCTGGAAATCTGGCACAACAATGCGTAAATATCTTGTTGGAGTCACACACCATTTGCACATTGATTGAATGAAATTGTTTCCGGTTGCGGTACTGGACCTCCATGGCATGTGGGACAACCAATTCAACATGGGTGCAGTCGATGGCACCAATGCAACCCGGGATGCCGCCAAGTGCATGGAATCCCACTTTAGCGTTGGTAATCTCCTGGTACGTGCGTGGTAGTGTGATGTGGTCGTCGGCGTGCTTCAGGAGGGCATCGTGCACTTGGAAGAGTGTCCGTGAGAACAGTGGCTGTGAAATGCCATGCAACTGTCCCACTGTGTGCTGGTAGGTGCCTGTGGCCAGGAAGTGGAGTGCAGACACCACCTTCAGTAGGGGTGGGATGGCGGTTGGGCTATCTATCATGCTCACGAGGTCAGCATGTGTCATGTCCACAATGGCGATTATGGTGTCCCGGTCCAAACGGTAGAGGGTGTGGATCTGCTCAGCAGTGAGGTTGAACGGATCGGCTCGGAGGCGTGGGATTGCGGGCCGCCTGCGTGGTGGTAGTGGCAGTGCTTGTGGGCCTTGCTGACCCTGCCTTGCCCTCCTCCTCCTCCTTCTCCTCCGTCTCCCCTGTGCGCCCGGTTGTTGTACCTGTTGTTGTTCGTCGTCTTCTTGTAGTTGTAGCACTTGCAGTGCTATCTGGTACCCCAGGCCCAACATCGCTAGTCCTGCCGGTAGCATTTTGGAGTGGGAGTGGTTGTGGGAGGGGTTTGGGTCTGCAATATATGTGCTGTCGGCCTGTATGGCCTCCACCTGTGCTGATTGAATGAATCTGTGGCAGATGCAATCCCTTCTGGCCGAGCACGTCCCGCACGTAAGGCTGCATTTGGCCGCATGGCATCTTGGGATTTGATTCATGTATCAAATCCCGATGGCAGTGTGATGTACTTTGACTGATCTTCATGCTATGCTCCCATTGTAACACATGCTATGATTGCAGCCGCTTACATACCTGTGAAGAGTCAGTGGTATGTAGGGCTCGATCGATGGCCGACCCTCATGCAGCACAGTAACGTACTTCACCGACGGGCGTGGCGTGCCATTTGTGATTGCAGCCAGTTAGCCTCATGACACACAGCCGCACTACATTGATGTAATTGTGAATGCAAGCGTTCACAGAAGCCTTTTCGACGTAATGTTGCAAGTGTGGAATTCGAAGGCCAGCATTTTGGGTTTTGAAGTAGCGGCGAGGATACGCCCACAGGTCTGGCTGGAAATGTAACGTTCTATTGTAGAATGTCCTTGGGACATGGCCCATAACGAGCAGGCAATGAATGATATGAATTGAATGGGATGCGCAATAGCGTAGTGGACGATAAGGCAGGACGTTCCCAAATCCATCTTGCTTCACAACACTACAGATCCGGCCAGGGGCACAGTGGTTTTTGCGGACTGCATTACGCACAGACGCGATGGAAGTTTCACATATTATGTGAGTGAATATTCATGCGTTTTCATTGCGGGATGAGGGAATGATGTGTGGATGCATGGACTGATGATTCCGTTTAGGGTCTGCCATGTACATGGGTTTTTTGATTCACTCCCCTTCCCCTGCGTTATGTGATGCAAGGCTGCCATAGTGGGACATACGTCTATCTGCCCTTGTCGGATCCTCCCTGTCTCGACGCGCCTTCATACACTTGTGTCTAGGCACGTTACTAATCCCATGTAATGGGTTCTATCTTGACGGACGCATGCACAGTAACCGACGTTGACAATGGTGTATTTAGCTCGATTGATTTCGTTATGATTCGATACTGATTAAGGGGTGTGTATATTCCTTTGGAGTGGGCTAGCATGCATATGGGTGTGGATTTGGTGTGTTGAATGAAGATTGTAATGCATCATGAGTCCCGTAATGCAATCGGTTGATTTGTGTTTCTTTTGGGTGACAGGTATCTCCTGCCCTATTGCAGATGCCATCTCTACGCCACTCCTCCAGATGGTTTTTACTCTCGACTCCTGCAGCTTCGGGTGAATCAGTGGAGCACCATTTCGATCATATGGGACGATCGCCAATGGGCCACATGCCCTTACGCTGTACTGGTGGCTAGGTGCAACATTTCGGCCTTTCAGCTCGACTAGTGCCTGCCTCATGGGACGGACCTGCGGTTCTTGCCGCTTCCATGTTGCCTTTTGGAACGTTGATGTAGGCCCTGTGTGCCATGATGGTACAGGGCGTCACACAAGTGGAAGCCGGTCAATTATTGCAGATGCAGCCCTCGGTGATGATGGTTGTTTTGGTGGTATTTTGCAAATTGCTGTGGGGCCTTTGTCATTTGGATGTGCATTTAAATTGTATTCCGAAATTTGTCGTGTTGCGTTGTTCTTTGCAGGTGATGTGGCGATTTTCGCTTTGTGGCGGTATGTATTGCGTGATGATCTGCATTGTGTTCCGCCTTCTGAGTTGAGTTGTGTGGTACAGTACTGGCCGCGTTTGCCTACGTAGCACAGTATGGTCACGGATAGGGGCTGCCATTGTGACTGTTTACATGATGTGCTGTTCAGGGGCGGGGGATTGGCTTTTGGCCGACTGGTGCCTGTCAGCCAGGTCGATTGGTGGAATGATGGGTTGTTCAGAATGTGGCTGGTCACAGGTGACTGTGTTTGCGTGCGTTTGTTGGAGGGGGACTGGGGTCATGTCCATTGGAATAGCTTCTGTATTGATGCCATCTGTGCCCTGCAGCTCCCATCGGCCCCTCTTGGGATGAGCCTGGCTGCTCAGTCACTCTGCCGACTTGTGTGGTACATGCTTCTGCTGATGGTTGGTTTGTTTACTGGCATGAGTACAGGGCTGGTGCAATCCCCCTCAGGATGCTGTTTTGGATGTTGCCTTGCGCTGGTGGCAAGCGATGGGGGACTACTGTTGTTTTGTGTCATGTGTTCTTGATTTTCATTTTGATGTATTGTACCTTCACATGCCTGTGCTGCGTCAGTACGGCTATGGTGACATGCCGTAAATGGATGCCCACTCACGGGGCGCTTTGAGCCCCTGCATGCTTTTCTACGTTGGCATGCATGGGTGAATTGTGGATTTCACTGGTTGCATAGTGTGAGTACATTGCGCCTGCCAGGAGTTGTGCAATGAGGCCAGGGAGTGGAGTACTGGCACTCAGTGGGCCATTTACGGTTGGTTCGCGTTGCCGTATTTCTCGCCATGGCGGAATGGTACTTTACGACGTGCTTGATGGCGTTCAGTACATGTCCGCTAGGGTCAGGATTCGCGTACCGTTGCGCCATGGCGGTGATTCCGGTTTTGCAAGGCGCGCGTGCGCGTACTTGGTGCAGTTAGCGTTGCCGTTCACTGCGGTGTCGCTAATGGCATCGTACTTTACGGTGACGGGTCATGATCGCAACGAGCGGTGTTCGATGGCGGTATTGCATTTCCGCCATCATTTTTCCATTTCCGCCTGGGTCGTAATGAGGCCCAGTAAGTCTATTGGTATATACACTATGATGTCTATTACCACATAAAATGTTAAGTTTAAATTTAAAAAAATACAGATATAGATATATCAGCACTTTAAATAATGAGCAAATAAGCTGTAACATGTTATTTGGATTATGTCACTTCTACATCATTTGAGCCCGAACAACGCAAATAATTGTAAACATGAATCCATGAGTGTTGAATGCTTAGATCATAGAACAGATGCTATCAACAACTTCTCAGGTCAATTTACTGGTGATCACATCCAAGAATGCGCTATGCTGCCACTTTAAGAATTGTTGTCTGGGAAATGCCTACTTTATACTGGGGCAAGTCGAAATTGTACCATTGCACTATGCAACCACTTTAAAATAATGTGTAAGTAGCCTGCAAATAGTTATTTGGATGACTTCACTGTTACACTCTGTTGAGAATGAACAATGCCGTCATGAAAACGAAATCACGTATGTTAGATTTTCCTATACACACACAAACCTTATTTCCCTTTTTTCTGTTATCAAAACACAAAGGGCCTGATTTACAAAGCCTTTTTGAATGGGATTGCATCATTTTAAAACACTTTTGTAAATTCGTCTCCAAGAGTTTTAAGACACCAATCATAATAGTTATAAAGCACTAAGAATTAAATGATTATAAGGTGTTTTTACAACGATTTAACCTAAAATATTCCTTGCATACGTCAGAGGATAGAATTTTGAATATGAGACCCAAATAGGACACAATTATCCACTCTGACTATTCTTTCTAAACAGCAACAAAGAAAGAAAGATTCCTATTTTGTCAATTGGTGTCTAATGTTTATAAACTGCTCTCTGTATTTAGATATCAGAGGCATCAAGCACTCACTGTGTTTTTATGGCATGAGGGCAGGCAGGATGTGGTCAGGCTGAGGAAGGATGATTGGGGAAGGTTTTGGGTGCTGGACTAGCGTAATTTTTTTTGTTTTGTTTTTAGGCTTTGGACAAAATTGAGAAAAAGGGAAAATGGGAAACAAAAGAGTAAGTACTTGCAAACTGTGATACATTACATTGACATGTGGTAATCAGTGTGGTTGCTAGTAATGGAAAGATACATATTTCAAGTTAATCTAGGATTTAAAAAATATATATAAAAATGTATTAAATGAACTTAAAATATGTAGGGGGTTATGTTAAGGTGATTTGAGTTCCCACATATGTGTATTGAGATTGAGAACTGTTTTATTTCTCTTTGTTTAGTAAATAGAAAAGTGTGCAAGTGAGGTGCGTTCATGGACGAGCAGTGGCTACATTGTGTTTAGTTTTGATTGGCAGAGGTTTTCACGCGATCTGTATGGACGTGTCAGAAGTTCTACAAATTGATTTTAGGGTTGTTTAGTATTTGGTTTGTTTGACAGGTAGATGTGAGCGATATAAAGGAAGTAGATTAGGGTTGTCAGCTTTGGGAAAGAAGCAGTGGGTATGGCGATAAAACCATACTATTTTGCATGATTTCTCAGTTTGTTAGACAAGGCTAATGAAGATTATACAATGTAAAGAAGGTGATCATTGATCCAGTGTTCTCTATGGAGCAGTTCTCAAAGTCGGGATGTGTACAAAAGTTTGAAAAGTTGCTTTTCAGATTATTTAATGTTTTATTTGTTTAAAAGGTGGATGTGAGGATTCTAAAGGAGGAACAGTAGTGTTGCTAGTTTTGGGAAAAGGGAAATGGGCATGGGCATGGAGATACATTCGCACTATTTCGTATGATTCCTCGATGCTTAAGACGTGACTAATGAAGACTTACAATGTAAAAAGGTGATGTTTTATTTTCTGAAAGTAAAAGATGTATGAGAATTTGTTCTAGAATTGTGATTCTCAATTCAGATTGTATATTTGTATATTAGAAGTTTATGGTGTTTTGGTAACTATTTTATGTTTATATTTTATATGAAAAAGAGTTCAGGAGCATTGCACAGGGGTGTAGCATAAGCTAAAGGTATGTTTTGCATTTTTTATTACGTTACTGGAATACAGTGATAGCCAATCAAGATTCTTGAAATGTGTTCTGTATTCTCCAGTATACTCTGACATATGAGCAGCCTGAGTGGTGTTGGCCAGCACCCATTCCCCTTCGCATCCTTCCCCTCCCCACTCCTTCCTCACCTCTTAGCATCTGTGTAGTTTTCCGGGTGTTCAATCAAACAAATATATATATATATATGTATATATATATATATATATATATTACACAGCCACGGTAGTGGCCGTGTAGTTATGGTTAAGTTGCTGTTTCCAAAGGAAGAGCACTTTTTGGGCTGCTTATAACTCTGCTCCCCCTGGACGAATCCTCACCAAACTTTGCAAAAAAAGTATATGGGCCAGTTTGGAGATTTTTGGTGCAGGGGGGCAAAAGTTATAGGGGGGGTTCATAAACGTCTTTTTTCCCATAGACTGAATTGGGAAAAAACTTTGCGCACGGCTACAGGTCAAACGCTGGACGGATTTTGACGAAATCTGCGGCAGGTACAGGGGCTTGGTCCAGAAAGCGTGCTTTTGTAAATTTGGTGACCAGCCGTGCAGTATTTTTCTTTATAATTATCAAAAAGTAGGTCTGAAAAAATGTGTGATATCTATGTCCGCTCCGCGGTCACACTACGAACAAGATACCGATTGGCTAAGGAGCTGGCGTCATGACCGCGGACACGCAACTTCTCTGCCATTGGCTGCTACGAGACATGTTCTGCATCAGATTGTTTGGATGGGACCGACATCTTGGATCCGCGAAAGCGGAGCAACAACCAGCGTATACATGCTCTATTCATGAAACTCTTTTGCTGTGTCACACAGCATTGGGAAAGGTTCAGACAGTAAGACATGGGTGATCAATGCATTTGTTCTGGGGGTCGGTCTTCATGATGTAATTTCTACACCTTGTACGCACAGTAAATGTGGGGTGCAATAATGATAGCACTTCAGTCCATGCAGCGGACAGGAAACTTGTAACTGTTGAAAGCACACACGTATTGGTAAGCAACATTGAAATTGACAACATGCCGTGAATGCATTATTTTTTCCGATGGCTATTATTATATTCATTAGTACGCCGCCATGGGTGTCAAATGGTACAGTGGTTGTGGCCAGGGCCTAGAGTCTTGGATGCATGGCCGTCGGCCGAAGGATCTAAGACATACAGCTAGGAGTGAAGCCTCTGGGCAGAAGCACTGAAGGATAACACACCTATAGAATAACCCCCCCTACCACACATCAATGAGGTGTTTGTGGAGAGACCCTGCAATCTTGGGTGCATGGCCAAAGCCCATGCACCCAAGACTGAAGTCATAAGCAGTGGAGTTACAAGTCAATATGGGTGTGGTGTAATGCGCAAGTTGTGTTGACGCCCTAGTGTCTTAGCTTCATGGCTGCAGACGATGGTCCGAAAAGTATATTTATAAGTAGCTAATTCACAAGGACCATGGTTTTAATATGCAGCGATGGTTGTGGATAGGAATTATACTCCTTGTACCTTGGTCGTAAGGCGTCGGTGGTAGGTTACTCACCGAAGATGCAAGGGCCAGCCTACAGGCACTGCAGCATATTAGTATCATAGATTAGACATGTAGATTCCCATGTGTAGAAAATGACTACCAATACACTTACTCCTTACTTTGTTCAGAATCCACATCCATTTTTTAAGTGGCTACAATACTTGGCGGAAGTATCACTTTTTCCATTTCTGTGATGAAAGAAAAAGGTGTGTTAGTGTTTGCTTTTTTTGAAAATGTACTACATTGCATAATAAACAGTTAACCTTTTTTTTGTTTTTACCCTCATATTGAGTTTACAAACCAGTGTACTGTGCATTGCGCTCAGTTTCTGTGTTTGCTTTTCTAATCCTTGGGTCTGGGGAAAAAAAATCCTTGTTGGATCAAAAAAAAACCTTGTTTCCTATGGTACTAACTACTTCCTTGTTTCCTTTGAGTGTTTCCTTCATCTTTCTGATCAATGTTATGTTTGTTGCCTTCCTGCCCATTTTTAACAACAGTTAGATAGATACTTGTAGGCGTATTCTACCGGTGCATTTGTTTCCAACGATTTGTGATAATTATTTATTTGTGTCATTCTTCCATCCTGTTGGGTAGTTAGATACCTGTGGGCGTATTCTAACTGTTGGTAGTCTTTCACATAATTTGTAGACAATCTTGAAGTACACATTATTTCAGACATTTTGACTTTAAGAACATTAAATACACATTTGTTAGGTTAGCTGGCAATCTCTGCTTTAGAGTAATGGTGCTATCATTACATTCAAACCTTCCAGAATTCTTTTTAATGTATGCAGTGTAGTGACCTGCATTGGTTGTAGCTCCTGCATGGTAGATTATTCCTACTGTTGTAAAGGTTTTCTTTCCATGTGACACTTCACCGTGTGTGAATCCAGTCAGTTTGCAGTTGTTTTTGGTGCCATCTGCATTATAACGTAGAAGCATAAGTATTATGTAGGCACTATGTGATTGTATCAGTAAGGTGGAGAGATTGTCTGAATTGCAAATACTACATAATCTGCCATGGTTTGCATTTTGTACAAGTTGCTGAAATGGAATGCTCTCACAATTTGGTATGGAAACATACACAAATCGCTCATTTGGGATTTCTTTCTGTATCACTTTGCTTCAGAGAGTGCATGTATGTTTCCACATGTATGAAATTTGGAAGATTTCATTTACAGGTATGCTTTTGTTTTCCAATACTAATAGTATGTACATTAGAAATTCTTGTGGATCTTCTTGTGAGTTTATATTGAATCTCACCATTCCAGCACAGTCGTCCAATTGTTGCCTTACTCCATGAGTTGCCAGGATTGCTTGTTGCATTTCTATGCAGCACTAACATTTGCAAACACAATTGGTCTGTACTGTGTAGGTAAATATTATTAACAATTGGTGGCAATTGAAATAGAATATTCATTGCTACATTTGCATAGCAACTTACCCCACTTTCATTTGCAAATTTAAATGGCCCATCAAGTTCTGTATCTGAGTGCATTTTTCGGTTTTTCTATTGCCTCTTTGCCGATGTCCCTGGTTTACATTCCCTAATAGGTTGTTCTATGTGTGCGGCAATTGATGAAACTTTACCTTCATTTATTTTCTTTGCGGAATTTGCTTTTGGATTCTGTTGCATTTCTGTTTCATTTACGTTACTTTTACCACGTTTCACTTTATCTGGAACAGGGTATTGTTTCAGATGAGGGTGTACAGTGAACGAAATCTATTGTATTCTAGAATGCAAGGAATATCAGCTTTGACTTTACTTGTATCAAAGTTTATTAGCAATAGACCATCAAGTGTACATAAGCGTGATAATGCTACGTAACTCATGCCTTCCTTAAACACTGTGTTTCCTATATCTATCAATGCTTTGTCTAGGGTAAGAACTTGGGATTTATGAATGGTAACTGCATATGCAAGAGTTAGAGAAAATTGCTCTCTACGTACATACATGTCTTTGAAGAGAAGGAATCGAGCAATTGAGCGCTCATCCTTTTCACTTCTGAAACTTTATCAAAGAGAATATTTACAAACTGAATGTTGCTATCACGTGGGTATGATTGAAAGCCAACAACTGTGCCCAGTGCTCCATTAGCAAGCCCTTGCTCTACGTCAAGGTAACGTTTAAGCATTACTCGACAATTTAAGGATAATTTAAATATTTTTTCCAACTCAGCTGTGTTGGAGATTTAATTTTCTAAACAATTTAGTCTTGTTGTGGCTTGCTCACACATGGGTACTGTCATACCATGTACGTCTAGTTTGTCTGTGGCGCTAATTTCTATTATTGGTTGCATTTCTTTCTTTAACATTGTTTCATTGAATTTGAAACAGCTTGCAAGAGATGGCATTAAAGCTATACAATTGAATTTTGTTTGCGCTATTTGTTCCATAACATCAGTTGCACATGCATTATCGCCATAAAGTGCATGTATATTGTGCTTCTTGCGATAATACACCAACTTTAATACTTTTTATAATGTTGGCATAAGTGAGATCTGCAGATTGCCGCATGTTCTCAGTTAATTCTCTGTATTGGAAATGTTGCCAAAGGTTGACATTACCGATGCTACCAACAGTTTTCTGGCAGAGTTTGTGGCCTAAGGTTTTAAAAATCGGTTCACCTTTCACTGGTGTCAATTGTAGAAGATCTCCGAAAACGATGATGTGTTTCCCTGCAAAGAGTTTGCCGTTATTATTTTTAAGTACTTCTTGCAATCTGAGATGAATGAAAGCCAACATTAGGTTGGAGACCATGCTCACTTCATCTATTAGTAGCATTTTCATTTGTTTCAATACTCTACGTAATTCCATTGCAGCTTCTGCAGAAAGTTTGTAGTAGTCTAATTTATTTTGATGCTCTACTGGAAGCAGTAGTAATCGCTGTAAAGTCACACTGCCTATGTTATAGGCAGCTAAACCTGTGGGGGCCGTTACAACAGCTGACAGTTTGTTGTTTGTCAATTGTTGAAGGAACTTGCTGATGATTTTGATTAAGAATGTTTTCCCTGATCCAGCTTCACCACTGACGTACAGAAGTATAGGTTTGTAATTTTGACAGGTACATTCTTTATTTTCGTGTTGTACACCATGTACAATTTGTTTTGTTACATCTTCAAAAATGGTGTGGTGATCGTTGTTAAGTTTTGCTTGTTGTACAGTTAAGTCTTCTGTATCTTCTTGATACTGATACATGGTGTTTTCTACTTCTGCCATAGCTACTTCAACCTCATTTGCTATTAGTGGTTGTCCTAGTGGTTCTTGACTTCCTGTTACAGAAGGTTGACTACTGTCGGAAGAGTCCTTATCTAGTTGGGCCTGAAGTTCTTCTTCCTGTTGCTGCTCATTGTGTAACATTGTTTTGTAGTGCGTACATTTCACATTAGTGATAGTGTTTTCATTTGCTTTGAAAGCATCTTCATAGCAGTCATAATTATCTAGTATGTCTTCCTCTTTTCTCCATGGTTTGAAAAGTTGTAACAGAGACATGTAATATAGTTCTTTCTGTTGAGGAGTTTTTTATGACAATTTTACATGATTAATTAAGCTTCGTTTGGTAAGTTTCACTACGCTCCCTTCACAATCGGTCACTCTATATCTACGTTTGCTTTCATCGGGTTTTACATTATTTTTGTATGCAAAGTTTTGAGCTATGTGGTATAGACACATGCTTTCCAGAGTGGTACTCCTGTTCGGATAGTATGTGTCCAGTAAATAGTTTTTTAGAATGTCTTGGCTGTTGGGATCATTTCTGGCAATTGTTTCTATGTCCTCATATGATTTTAGCACTCTTGTTCTACATTTTGCAGGACCAAGACTAAGCCATACTATGTTTTCTGATTTTCCATACAAAGCAGTGCTGGTTAAACGATCTGCTGCTTCATAGGCCCGACATTCTCTATGAGAGAGCATTTTTATGCCTAGGCTGTACAGTTTCTGTGATAATGTTTTGTCTGATGCTAGGTCATCCCAGAGGTCTTGAAGCTCTGTTTTTTCTGCTTTTGTTAAGTAGGCTGTAACATATTGTGCAACAGCAGATGAATTGTCTGCAATGTACTGCACATCTATGTTTGCATTCCTTAAGAGGGCAATGGTTGCATTGTAACCATTGATATATTTTGATTCTTCCCTTCTTTTTATGTAATACGTGTTTTTAGGTGATTTACCTTTAACACTATGTCGAACTGAAGACATGAAGTTGTTTACTTCACCTAAAAATCTGCCCATGCTACTCACTATGTGTCTGTTGTGAAGAGATTTCACATGTGACATATTTTTGGATAAACTGCAAAACAGTGCTATCACTGTCATGCCCAGATTTTGGTGCACCTTTGATCCATAACAGCATGTGAATATGTGGTGCTCCTCTCGCTTGATCTTCTTTTCTCCAAAAGAAGTGCTGCACCTCTCCAAGGAGAGAAACAGTTTTATTGCAAATAAAGTGTAGAATGGCAATGAAACAATGATGGGAATATCTTGAGACATTAACTGGATCTAGAGAGCAAAGTTCTCCAGGTGTTAATATATCTATGTTGTTTTTGTTGCTGTTTGCTATGCGTAGGAACTCATGTAAATCTTCCCATGCATATTCTGCACAACTTAGTACAACAAACTAAGTTGGTAGTCCAAGGTTTCTGATCATGCAACGCACGTCTCTGTGCCGTCTGAACCAGTATTCCCTTGTACCACGCATGTTTGGAAACAAATTTGTTATACTTGATTGTAAAACCTCATATTTTTCCTGTACTTTTTGTATTAACTGTGTAGCTGACATATTTTGAAAGTGGGTTCCCGATTTAAGAATGTGTGCAACTCCATAACATAGTGTTGCTAATTCACTTTCATAGAGTAGGTGGAATATGTATTCCACATTTTGTCTAAATCTGGGATCTTGCGAATACATTCGTAATGAGCGGTATTCTGATGCCCCAATCTGAGTGGGTCTATCATCGTATCTTCCACCTTTGCCAGTAGGAAATAGCAGTGGAAAAGCATGTGCTTCTATACTTTTTTCCCAAATATTCATTAGTGACCCTTTGGTTTGTCGCAATTGGCAAGTTTCTAGTGCATCATCTATGCTTTCATTGGAATGCAATGGATGAATTGTGTACTGGTCCAAAAGAGTGGATATTGTAGCTGGATCCAGAAGTTCGAATTGTCCAGTTTCCGATGGCTCTTGAATTATTTCAGTTGTTTCCCTTTAACTTTCATCAATATTTATTTCCTTGTAGTACTCATTATTGTATTTTAGATATTGCAATGCTTGTCTAACTTTGTGTAAGTCGACTAATTGTTGCCAATTTTTTTTGTCCTTTGTTGGTACTCCATTTACCAAGACTATTAAAGAATGCTCTATTGAACGTTACACTCCTAGAGTGTGTACATTTTCCGTTAGATCTAATGGCAGATAAACTACTTTGCCACGAATGTCTTTCACCAATTCAGAGGAAGGTAATTTTGCTGTTTTTGGATGAAGGCGTATAATTGCTTGAAATGGGTGAACTGTATGAATTATTATGCTTTCATACAAATTGAGCTTTTGCAGGATTTTTGGTAATGGAAACAATTCCAAATCATTTGTAATAGCACATGAAGGAGTGTGGTTGTTGTCTAATTTTGCAGTACTGTAACTGCAACATATTAGGCGTTCAGTTAGTTCATATTTGTTTTCAGCTGAAAGGTACAAAGCTAATTCAAACCATTTAGAGTCTTCATTGTCTTCTATTTTGTATGATATGTCCACATTGTTTGTGTTCGTTTTGTAAAACGTTCTGCGGCAACACACACACACATATGGTTTGGTATTTCAGCCGATGACCATTTAAATTTTACTATTTCTTTTCTGTATGTGAGTAATAGAAGGTTGCTATCTGCAGAATTGTTGCTACTATGTTCTAAAACTGTTGCATTTTGTAAGAGGCTCTCACCTCCAAAATACTTTTTTGTGAATACGGTCAATTTCTTCTTGTAAGTATTTGGGTGTACCATGCAGAAGAGTGGTATTTAAATTGCCTAATTCTGAAGCTGGACGTTTTGCATAGTATATTTTATACACTAAATTTCTTACATTGGAATGATGTATTGATATTCTTTTGATATCATGGAAGGTACTTTTGCAAATAGGCCCAGAAATGCAGGCTAATGAATGTCCTTTTATTCCTGTGTCTTTCCGCACTGGACAAATATCCATATTTTGCAGCACTTTTATTTTACTTTTATCTTTACCTTTTACATATTGATTGAGGAACTGACGTAAAGATTTGAAAGCTTTGTTTGGAATGGCACACATTGATGTGCAGGGCCATTTGTATACTGGACGGTGTGCTTCTGCTGAATCGAGAAGTAATTCTGAGTTTTCAGGGGATAGTTTTGTAAGCAGTGTTTCTTGTTCCATAATGGTAGTATTGATTTTCTCATACCCTCGTCCACTGCTATGGATGGCAATTGTGTTTGTTTGATTTTGTTTGTATGCTTCTTCATTAAACATGGCTCTGTGGTTGTTGTGTGACTCCATTCACCCCCACAAACATGTGAGAAATTATCTTCCGTTTATTGCTGAGATTCTTTTGTAGTTTGGTACTTACTTTTGTTAGTGCTTTCATCCTATTTAACACTAATATGAACAGCTTCCTTTTGAGAAGGATTCCACTGTCCACGAGAGCTTGTAGGATTAACTTTGTACGGTAGGTTTTAAGGGGTGAGGATTATTTTGGTCCTCTTCTTAGTAGATTCTGAAGGACTCTGTGACAAAACATTTTTGCTAAAATACTTTTTTACTATGGGTTCTACTTACACTGTCAGGATTATTAGGAACATTGTTAGCTGTATTGGTAGGCGTTTTTTTTTACAACATTTTTGTGTTTTGTGACACTTTTTGATGGAGGAGGTCCAGTTTAGTTAGTTGAGACTTCCTATATTTTTTTATCCAACTGCATTAGCTGGTTTGTACCAACATTCTGTACAAACTGTACAACAGGTAGATGCTTACATTGGGCACCTTTAGTTTTATTTGCTCTACTTCTGCGTTACTTTCTATGGAGTTGTTTTTTGGTAGGCATTATTTGGTGTCTGTTGACAAAAAAATATATACTTTGGTCTGTTGTCCAATGTATGTGTCCAGTGTACATATGTGCATGAGACTGATGGTTAGCTCTTTGTCATGGTGTGTCAACGTGCATTGAACTCCTGCAATGATTTGGTAAGTCTACTTTACTGTTGGTATACTACTACAATGTGCTTCAGATGAGAGTGCAAAGTATGGCCTACTTGTGACAAGAACCATTATTAATAACCGAAATGCCAAAAACCTGCTACAGCCATTTCTTTTCACAATCTAACCTTCTAAGGATTACGTATGTTATTTGAGTACCAAACACACAGGGATTTGTCAGCTATTCTGCCTGTTATTCTTTGTTCAATAAATGGATGTTTGTAGGTAGAATGGTTTACAAATCAATGCTTGCTTTGGTGCCCAAAAAAAACAAATAACACACGCAGCCTCTTTCAGGAGTAGTTACAATATCAAGGTTGTACTGTACTTACTTTTTTGTGCAAGATGAGCAGGTTTCTTCGGATATGTTGTCTGCACTGTAGATGCTGTTGATTCTCAGGAGAGTAGTCTTCACTGCGATTCAAAAAAAGAAACTCAATTACTTTGTGTGTTTGCAGCAGTGATGATACTGCGAACATTAATTGTGCTTCTTTTGTCAGAGCATTCAACTTTCATATTTCAACCCTGTGCACGTGTACATTTCACTTCACTCTGTGCAGTCTTTGCATGGCACTTGCAATATGGTACTTGAAAGTCCTTCAAAATAGCTAAAACTTTTAAAGGTATGGAAATGCCTTGTTGTTTACAAAGTGTACTATGCATAGGAGAGAGCTTTGTAAGCGATAGGGCATAGTACTAGATGGGGAAACTTGTTCTACTTGTAAATTAAAAGCACAATGGTGAAAAATCGGTAGACCCTCAGAAGGAAAGGTCACCACCGCAATCGGGAGCGCTTTCTATTCCCATACGATCACATTGAAAGTAGCATTACTGTAGGCCGTACAGAGTACACAACTCTGACATTTTCACATACAAAATTGAGTTCTGCCCTAAATAGGCATGCTTGCAACATAAGTACAGGTTATGCGGACGACAGTAAGCAGTCGTGCGTTTTTTGTGAGTGACAAATCGGACATCTTGCACTTTAAAGGGGGAGCGTTGTTATGTATTCCCTATGGAGATTTAGCGGCATCATTTTGTCTATGATCATAAGGTTCCACATGTTCTCTGATTAAAATATACATACCTGTTCTCTATATTCATGCATGTGCACATGCATAGAGCTGTATGTAGAAATGTGTAATATTTGCACAGTAGCTTGTCAAGTAGGTGCTTTCCAATGATATGCGACTTCCATTCAGAATCATCAACAGTAATTTTGAAGTGCACAATGTTGATGACGGAGTTAAAATTAGCGATGTTCAATGTGATTGGTGGATGATTGTGCGACTGCTTAGTTGTGTCCAATGAGGGACTTGCTTTGGTACCGCTGTAGAAAGGGTGCAAGGACTGGGTAAGAGTTACGTGCCGCACGCAGGCAACGCTTGTCCGCTGACAGGGCGTGTCACATACAGGTTTTTACAGCAAGTCCTGCATGGAAAGGCGACTGTAGGCATCCGCCAATCAGCTGTTCACATTACTCTTTTGTGCCAAAAGACGGTGCGCACACTGAAGATGACAGAGGTGGAGAGGGTCAGGGTTTTGATGCTTGGAGACATTTTTCTGCAAGGCTTACAACACTATGCTGAGAGTAGGCAAGTGGCACACCATTTCGATGTGAGAGGAGTGGAGGTGGTGTGGAGCGCTGACACTGATGCCAATGCTGCGGCAATTCTGCAAGTTTGTAGAGACATGCGTACAATGACCACTCCTCAAGCGGTAATTTTGCACTACGGTGCTTGCCATTTGGGATACGTGACTTCACGTACTTTGTTGGCAGATTTGGCACAGTTGGTTGAAGCACTCATGATCATCTTCCCAACAACGAAAGTCATTTCTCCCTAGAGTACAATGGAGCAACAATTCTGTTTTCTGTCCAGATCAAAGCATCGGGAGGTGTATTATCAATCGCGGCATGCGTGCATTCATGCTACGAGCTTGTATGTTTTTTTGCTGGCACGATAACATTGCTCCAAGCAATGCGGGTTAATTTGAAGGAGATGGTGTTGCGCTATCTGCTTTGGGAAATGCAATGTTCTTTTGGAACGTAAGGCTTGCTTTAGAGAAGGTTCTTTAATGTTTGCAAGAGTAAAGCAAGGACAAAAAATACAAAAAATACATAAAATACCAGATGTCTGTACGGTATCTGGCCAAAAATAAAAAATAAAAAATGCTCTTTTCAGAGCCTACCTTAAAGGGGAAAAAGGGGAATAGTACTTTAATGTACCGTTGTCACGCTCTGATCCTCTACATGTCCGCGAACATGGCGGTAGTTTGCAGCCAGCACATATCACCAACGGAGATTCAGGGATGGAGACGTATGTAAATGAGAATGAGCGGAGCTAGGGATTGGTCCATAAAGTTCCATAAAGTTCAGTAGGTGTGTTCTGACCGACGTACTTTAGTAAGACCGTCTTCTCCCTCACAGGAGACCACACAGCCATGGCTTTCCATGCTCGAAAAGAGATTATCTGGGTTTTGGGAGACTCATGGATACATTGATTAAAGGTGCATGCAGAAAGCTGCAGTTTATCTACAAATCTCGGATTTCCTCATGTGGAAGTGCAGTGGCATGGCGTGCGTGGCATGAGATGGCTGGACTTGGTACCTCTCTGTGTCTCTTTACTGACAGAGCGCCTCCAGATATACTGCTCATTCATTGCGGAGAAAACAGTTTAGGCCATGTATCTGGAATTTCTTTGCAATTTGTAATGAAGGAAGGACTCGCAAAGCTCATGGACATGTTTCCAAATTGTCAAATACTTTTTTCCCGTATTGCCCAAAGACAAATATGGCTGCGTTCTTCTGCGTTTGGTCCACAAATGGAGAAAGCAAGATGCAATGTGAATAAGGCTGTGTGTGCATTTTTAAGAGATGTTGGCATGTCCTCTTTCCACAAAGAAAACATTTGTTTTGCAGAAAGTAAATTTTTCCACTCTACAATACTTTGCCTTGTGTCTACAAGTTATTTTGTACTGTTGCAGAAGCACACCAACCGTGCAAATTAGTCGCCACGCTCAGAGTGGGTGCGGTCACAGTATGACGTCCTCAACACAGCCGCACCAGTAATGAAAGTCCCTGGACAGCAAATGCAAAGAATTAAACGTGTGCATGCGTGCAAGTGTCCTGTGGACAGTGTTCGGGTTCTCAAAGTAATTCAAAGTGCGACACAAGTGAGACGGACAGTTACGGACAGGCGCAATGTTCGCTATGCTTACGTTTGTACAGCGCATATGCACACATGCTATGTTAGTAATCAGTGGCTGTACCCTGTGGAAGAACTGAAGACCCCTAAAGGGTAAATGAGCCCTGTGGGAGAAACCATGAAGCTTAAGAGACCCATGGGCCTTTAATAGAGCATGAGAAACATGATGGGATATTTGTGATCGCATCTTTGATGTCCTGGGTGTTAGTCTTAGCAATGCATGTAGATGGCGCAAGTTATGGTTGCTTAGCTTACTATAATGGTGGAATGTGCAGTGGTGTTAGGTTGCACTGTGAAGTATAACATTCCTTTAGTGATTTTTTTTTACTGAATGTACATATATATGTATGGCAGGGAAGGAAAAGAAAGGGGCTAAACAAGTGATGTCGTCATTGATGTCATCATTGACATTTGAGATGACATCTTTCATGGTCTGGATGTTAGTGTTAGCAGTGCACAGGGGCGATGGCAGGGTTGGGGGCTTAGTTTACCATAACTGTCGAATTTCAGGGGTTTTTCGGTTTTAATTTGAATCATAAAGGGGAGGTGGAAAGTATTTTTGTATACAGGTTTTTGTTAGGGCAACTTAACCATAACATCCCCTCAACAAAGTTGTTTTTGTAGTATATATATATATATATATACATATATATATATATATATATATATATATATATATATATTCAGTGAAAAAAACTTTGTTAAAGGGACGTTATGGTTAAGTTGCGCTACTAAAAACCTATGAAATTCCGTGAAAAAACTTTGTTAAAGGGATGTTATGGTTCCAAGTAAAACCGAAAAACCCTTGAAATTCGCCAGTTATGGTAAGCTAAGCAACCATAACTCGCGCCACCACCGTGTACTGCTAAGACTAACACCCAGGACATCAAAGATGACATCACATGTCTGGCTCACTATTTTTTCTTTTGCTGACATATCTACGCCACGTGGTTTACTTCAGTAACAGTCAGAAACTAAGAATTTTATTTTATTTGTAGACATATCCTTCTAGTAGGTTCTTACAGTAATTCCCTTAGAGTACAGTCACATCATATGAAACATATACATATGGGAAAACACAAGCTTGAAAGACAGCAATCCTTTTTGTGCATAAAGATAATCACTAGACTTATGAGCACTTTCTGATAGTTCTGTTTTTTTTATGGCTGTACTTTCCCTGTATATGGTCATATTTGTATACATTGTACTCACACTACTTTCCTTAGGGTCCAATCACATCAAGTGATACATATACATAGGGTAAATAGCAGCTTTGAAACAGAGCAATCATTTATTTGCATGAAACTAATCAGTTAAGTTATGAATTGTTTCTGCTACTACTTGTGCTTTTTTGCTAACTTCACTTTCCCTGTATATACCCATATTGGTATGTGTTCTTGTGTCTTTGTGTTTTGTCTATAGTAATGCAATTATGTAATACATGGGTTTTATTAGCTACTTATTACATATTTCACAGTACACAAAAATGTATTAAGAAAACAATTATCATTTCATTATCCAACATATTAACATTACGAATATCATACCTTCATCTTGTACGCTGCACACAATGTTATGTTTCTGTATGAGTAGCTTAGTATACTAGATAGAACCCCATAATAGGATGCTATTTATATCAATGCATCGTTCAATGCACTTATTAGGGTATATTTCTTGCAATGATTCTTCACACTTTTTTCGCAACATAATAAGAATCCCTTCTACACATATTTCATGAGAAGTACATACACATGTGATGTCATCAGTGATGTCAGCAATGACATTTGTGATGTCATCTTTGATGTCCTGGGTGTTAGTCTTAGCAGGGCACGGTGGTGGCGCGAGTTATGGTTGTTTAGCTTACCATAACTGGCGAATTTCAAGGGTTTTTCGGTTTTACTTGGAACCATAACGTCCCTTTAACAAAGTTTTTTCACTGAATTTCATAGGTTTTTAGTAGCGCAACTTAACCATAACGTCCCTTTAACAAAGTTTTTCTCACTGAATTTCGTAGGTTTTTAGTGCACAACTTAACCATAATATCCCTGACTTCATATACATGTAACATAGAACATACTAACCCCCTCGTAGTGATTTTCATGTCCGCGGACTACCGCCATGTCCGCGGACACATCGAAAATCTGAGCATGGTGAATGTAAATTTAAATAGTGTACCCCATTTCCCCTTTGAAGTT
Source organism: Ambystoma mexicanum (assembly GCF_040938575.1). Lineage (NCBI taxonomy): Eukaryota > Metazoa > Chordata > Amphibia > Caudata > Ambystomatidae > Ambystoma > Ambystoma mexicanum. The sequence goes on from NC_090932.1 coordinate 747,016,663, forward strand.
GGCTCTGAAAAGAGCCGTTTTTTTGGGGTTTTTTTACAGATGCTTGACAGACACCTGTTATTTTGTATTTTTTTTCTTGTTTTTTTTCTTACTTTACCCCTAAAATCTTCACATAACCTTCTCCAAAGCAACCCTTACATTCCAAAATAGAAAGGCATTTCCCGTAAAAGATAAAGAAATGCCATCTTCTTTAAAATTAACAGCATTACTGGCATCAATATTCTCATTGTTACAGAAGAACATACCAGCTCTATGCATGAAGGCACACATGCATCGGTTGATGTCACACCTAGCAATAATTTGCTGAGGACAAAAAACTGAACTATTGTCCCATATTGCCCTAGGTAGTAATGCAGAAAACATTACTTTTGCATTTGGAAGGATCTTCATTACTGCTTGAACCAAGCATTCCAAATCAGCCAACAAAGTAGGGGCACTGACGTTGCCCAAATGGAAAGCACCATAGTGCAAAACTACCACATGCGGACTGTTCATCGTGGCCATATCCTCACAAACTTGTACTATTCCCTGTACATTGCAATCAGGCACACTGCTCCACACCACCTCCACTCCTTTCACATCAAAGTTCTTTGCAACATGCCTGCATTCAGTGTACTGCTGTAAACCATGCACAAACATATCTCCGAGCACCAACACCCTGACTTTCTCCACTTCTGCCATCTTCACCCCACACAGTCTCTTTCAACACAAATCCACAACCTCGACATCTGATTGGCAGATCCGTACAGTCTTCTTTCCATGTTGGATTTCCTGGAAAAACCCGGATGTAGCATGCCCTGTCCACGAACAGCCGCGGTGTCCGCAGACGGCGTCCACTTTACTCTCTGTGCCATTCCCTCATTGTATACAGGTAAGCAATCACACAATACGAATAACGTCCTCAGAACAACCCCATTTTGTGAATTTTTGAACATTTCAGGACAATTATTATTTCATTATTAAACATATTAACATTACAAATATTATACTTTCATCTTGTACTCTGCACACAATGCTATGTTTCTCCATTAGTAGCTCAGTATACTAGATAGAATCCCATAATACAATGCTATTTATATCAATCCATTGTTCAAAGCACTAATAACGGTATGATATTTATTGCAATATCCTTGACACTTTTTTCGCAACATTATAATAAAAATCCCTAGTACACAAATTCCATGAAAAGTACATACACACGTGATGTCATCAGTGATTTCATCAATGACATTTGCGATGTCATCTTTGATGTCCTGGGTGTTAGTCTTAGCAGTGCACGGTGGTGGCGCCAGCTATTTTTCAAAGCTTACCATAACTTGCGATTTTCAGGGGTCTTTCGGCTGTACTTAGAACCATAACGTCCTTTAAACAAACTTTTTTTAATATTACGCAAACAATATACAAACATGGCGTGCAAAAACCAACTTCTACAGATGGCTTTACACAGAATGTTGCAAAGTAAGAATTTATGCTCGTTCACAGTGAAGGTCAGCTGCTTCCATTTTTTTCTCGGGCCCCGGAGAGGCTCACGAAGCGGACTACAAGGTTGTATTGTGTTTTGACCTTGACAGACAGAGATTGTGATGAAAGACTTCTTTTGAAGGAGTGTTGCTAAAACGTAAGAGAAGATAAAGATGAAATTTCTGAAACAAAACCACTTTTATATATTATATCACTATGCAAAAGATCGTTGGCACACGCGGAGTCGTATTTTGGGACTGCACCACTCGTAGACAATGGAAATTGCAATTGTACTGTAAGTAACCCTTTAGATTACTTTATACCAAATATAATTACAATAGCGTAGCACTAAAGACCGCTCAAGTTGAACTTGTTCGTTGAAAGTGGCATAATTTTTTCTACCGCGCACTATCACCGCCAAATTGATCCCCTGTCGTTTAGAGGGCTCTGAAAAAGGTAGACGACACAGGGTGGGTTAATAGAAATAATTTAACCGGTCCATAGGCGGTCAATCGCTGTACTCGCTGTGCCACTTCACTGTAGCCTGTCAAGTGGCACAGCGAGTACAGCGCTCGCTTTGACATCCATGCACAGCTTGCTAACGCAAGTTTGAATCCCGGCAAGGCCAAACTCAGCCTTTCACCATTCCGTGGTCGATAAATGAGCACCACACACTGTGGTTAATAATAAGCACCGCTTAGATACCTCACGGTTCTTAGCGCTATATGAATGGGAAAATATTATTATTTTATTATTAACATACTCTGTTGCACTATCTTCGATAGCAAATAGTTTCACGCCCTAATAAATAAAATGATGATTTTTAATGAAGATCGGCTGGTGAGACTAATTTATGTTTTTAAAACAGGTATGTGGCTCCATTTTGCCTTTGTCACGATTTACAGACTCCAGCGGATGGGGTCTTCAACTGCCAGGTGCAGGTCCAAATAAGCAACTTCATGACCCTCACCATTTTATGGGACAATCGCCAAGGACCAACATGCCCTTACGCAGTACTAGCGGCTACAAACAACATACCAACCAATAGGGTGGTCTAATGGCTCGTTGTTGGAGCAACCTTCCGATTATCAGACCGACCATTTACTGCTTTTATCATAAACCAACAGCCTATCTACCGCAAAGGAACAACGCGTGGCTCCAAATAAACTTTTGCTGATCGACAGCAGAGACAATAGCAAATCGCTGAATATTCACTAAACATTTCATGTGAAATAAATGTACTTTACCAAATGTACAATCCTGCTGTTTACTTTTAAACCACAGTTTCATATTCCGAATTGTGGCGCACTGAGTTATAAGCTGATCTAACACCCTCTGTACCGCAAAGGAACATCGCTTGCCTCAACATGAACTTTTGCGGATCGACAACAAAGACAAATGCAAATTGCTGAATATTCTCTAAACATTTGATGTCAAATAAATGTACTTTACAACATTTACAATCTTGCTGTTTGCTTTTAAATCACTGTTTCATATTCCGAATTGTGGCGCGCTGTGTTGTGACATAATGTGTGTTGTCTTCCGGGTTCTGTGTAAAGTCGCGTAGTACTGGAGACGACTGGGCGCGTTTGATTACGCACCCTGTAACGTCACGGAGAGAGGCGGGGAATATGAATGCTTTGATAATATCAGGCTTAGGGGCGGGAGATATGATTTAGTGTTGCAAAAGCAAGTCAGCCAGGTCAATAGCGCCAGTCATAGGATTATCACATAATGTCAGCGCACACCAGCCGGATTTATCGTTTCTTTAGTGGACAAAAAGTCGGTTGACGCCCCTAGGAAATTGTACTATTAGCAGAAAAAAGGAGTGGTCTTAAAACACTTTCGCCCTGACAACGAACAATACAAACAACGTTCTCAGAACACCCCCATTTTGTGTAATTGCAACCATTTCGGGACACTGCGAGTGTTCTTAGAACACATTCAACTAGACAGATTACAATACGGACAGCATCCTGAGGACACGCCCAGTTTGTGTATTTATGAACAATTAAGTACACCGCGAGTGTTCATAGCTCATTCTTACCTTCCTTGCGAACAAAAATGACACATACTCCGTCCTCTAAACACCCCACCATTTAGTTTATTTACAAATTGTTAGAACAGCCGTGTTCTCCGGAGACAAATTGAACGCAACAAAAACGTCTAGCACATAAAAAAAACAAAACATTGAACCTATCTCATACTCCCCCACCCTCCCCAAACACTCTTACACACCAACACACGGCACTAAATACAATTTTTTATCCACGTTTCACTGCGCTGTATGCGGTCGACTGCGAATACAAGATGGCGGGCACCACAGAAAATCTGACGCGCTCCACGCCCCTCGCCGTCCAATCAGCAAACACGTCACATGTCCGTGGACATGACGCAAGGCCATGGGCCAATCGGGGTGCTGTCCGCGGAGCGAACAGGGAAGTCCGTCCGCGAAGCAAACACAGATATCACTAATTTTTTTGCCTTACATTTTGGTCATTTTTAAAAAAAACTACTGGACAGATTTACATCAAATTTACAAAAGCACGCTTTTGGGACCAGGCCGCCGCTCCTGCCGCATATTTGGTGTAAATCCGTCCAGCGGTTCGGGCTGTAGCCGTGCGCAAAGTTTTTTCCCATTCAGTCTATGGGAAAAAAAAAAGTTTTGGGACCCCCCCTATAACTTTTCCCCCCCTGGACGAATCCTCACCATTCAGAGTGACCCAACTACTTTTTTTGCAAAGTTTGGTGAGGATCCGTCCAGGGAGAGCGAAGTTATAAGCCGCCCAAAAAGTGCTCTTCCTATGGAAACAGCAACTTAACCATAACTACATGGCCACTAACGCATTGTTCAAATCCCAGGCTTGTGCTTAGAAACTGGTCCCGGTATAAATGTATTATAAAAGAACAATTATAATTATTGACTGTGGCGACGAGGTGTGCTGCAAGGTAAGTGTGTTTTTTCTTCAATTAAACATCCTTAAATAATATTTCAGTTTGTATGTGCTTCATAGTTGGATATCAAGCTCTTCCCTCTTATGCATATTGGGAACTTCTCATTGTGTCAGAGATGTGGAAGTGTTTGAATGGTCCTTAAATATGAAAATTATACTACCTATAGTGTTCTGGATGCAATACAGTGATGCAGCATATTTTCAAATCTGTGACAGAATGCTAGACTCAATTTTACATATACTGTTTGTGAGGAAACAGCATTGCTGCGGTACAAAAATACAATAATTAGATTAGAGAGCAAGTGTTTCATTGTTAAAACATGCCCTATGTAGAGCTTTGCTCTGAGTTCTGGAGTTTCTGGGATTGTAGGTTGTGATACATCTTTGGTTGGCACAGTACATTTTTGAGATGCAAAGCCTAATGAAAAGTGAGCTAATTGTATACCACAGTGAACATTTCTTTTATAGCATAAGCATTTGTGATAAAGCATGCACATATGAGGTGAATGATATGCACAAACCATGGGATTTGCAAGGTCATAACTATCCAAAAAGAGGCAAGGACGTGATGTATTACTGCAGAAAAGCTGAAATGAAAACTATTAGGCCTTAGCCAATGTGCTTTCACCTCCTTGACTTTGCTTCAAATTTCATTAGAAACCATTTACTCGATGCATTTGGGCTGAACACCAAAAAGACTTGTGTAGTACATTGCATACTGTTGCCATAACCTCAGCGTACAATTTCCAAACCACTTTGCGAGAGAAGAAACGTTTACTGGCAACATTTTAATGGTGATTACCTTTCCCTTTAAGCTGGTAGAATCCAGGAATATCCATAAATAAGCAAGAGAACATTTGCCGACATCATAATCAAGTTAGCATTGATTAGAAAAGTGGACTAGGTTTTTTCATGGTAATGTCATTGGTAAACTGAATGTTGTAGTAGTGAAAGAGATGCAAATAGAAGTTGCTTTGTTAGAAATGTAATTGTGAATTGTGCAAAAAATATTTCTGAATACTTGACACAAAAACACACCACTTGTCAAAGGTTCTCAAACTGTTGTACATGTTGCATCTACCCATCATGTTTCTCAGGTTCTATTAAAAGGCCCATGGGTCTCTTAAGCAGCATGGTTTCTCCCACAGGGCTCATTTACCCTTTAGGGGTCTTCAGTTCTTCCACAGGGTACAGCCACTGATTACAAATGTTGAGTTCTACTGCCGGGCAAATTCACTCACTTAGATTTATGTGTTTTACCACAGGGTTTTGCAGCCAATTACATTTCTCACATTTAATGTGTGTAGAAATGGGCATAGTAGTTAAATATGTACACATAACCAGCATGAGACTGCTCTCAGTAGTGACATTTCTGATTATGTAGTATCATTTCTGTTCTGTGAGCATTTTCTAAACAAACAGGTACACTATGCGTCCCAGGATTACACTGTAGTGCACATTTAATAGTTTTTGTATTTTACTACGTGGATATATAATAATTATATTTTTTGGTTTACAGCATTTTTTAAGATGCGTATACAAAGCAACAACAACATGCTAGAAGGAAGGATTGTTTGCAGGGAAGTAATGTTTCACAGTATAATATTTTAAAAAGCAGTGTTCCCAAATCTGTACATATACTCAGTGCAGATAACACAACAACACCTGTTATTGATAGTATTTTTGAAAATGTGCACTGTCTTATAGGAGATGTGCGAAAAGAACAATGGAACCCAGAATATTTTTAGTGAAAATAAAAGAAAGAATGTATCAAATCTGTTAGTAGCTAGTTAAAAACAAGGATTTTTAGAAGAAAAGCAAACCAATGTGCCATCAATTTGAAAAATTCAATTTGAAACAAACAGATGAATAAAGATATATATATATAGGAAAATGCTCCACTCTCGAGTTTTTACAAATCTTTGGAGAAGTGTGAACCCAAAATCTAGATATGTTGTAAAGTAGAAGTAATAATTAAAAAAGCTTTTCATATGAAATTAAAATGGTTCATTTTTGTATTGAATAAACTTAAGAAATTACTTAAGGTGACCACACAATTGCATAGAAATATAGAAACAGTTAATGTACTTACACATGACAACTTTTGTGACGTGTTTAGCGGAGAGTGGAAACACACTTCTCATACATAAAGATTGTCTTTGTGAGGAGAGATACATTCATGGAATAAATGTGCTCCTTGTTATTGATGAGAGTGGGCATAGCCTTGAAGTCCAAAATGGTTACATTTCTAAAAAAGAAGAAATCCTAAGGTCTAATAATACAGAAATTGAAAGTTTAGGTCAGTCTAGAATAAAACCTAAAAAAGCAAAGTGAGGTATGGACGTGCAGTTTTTTGTGCATTATTGATACATTTTCTTATAAACTCTTAAAGAGATTTTTGCAAGTTTTACACAAAAATAATAATGATCAAAGACAGATAAAGATACTACAGAGAATAGATGACTGTGAAGTTCTTGAAAAAACAGGACTTCTGGGTCACTTTCTAGCTTGTCTTGATAAAAGTAGATGTAAGAGGCAGTTTCATCATATACGGATGCTGGCTGCATATCGTACTAAAATGAGATACATTCTAGTTAAACTATATGAGTGCAAAACACCAAGTAAACCTCTTGCATTTTTAAATTAAACACTTCTAACTGGAACCATAGAATGTTTAGTTTCTACATTGCAAATGATAAATATAATGCAATTAAAAGATTATATGTACAATGATAAAACTCTTAAAGGAAATTGAAATGACGAACCTATGCTTTCAAAGTATCAGATTTTTCCACAGTGTAAAACAAGTATTGCAATTTTTGAGTTGTCTTCTACTGAAAGACCTGGAATTGTTTGCCTATCTTGTCGGCACACGTTTTTATAAATCTCATGTGCATTTAGGAGAAACTTAAACACAGGCAGAAGATGTTTGGGAAGAATGTTATCTGTATTTGTTTGCAGAAGCATGATTTGACACAAGTGTGGCACTTTATGTTTGTAGACACTGTGGGCCTGATTCACAGAAGTGTTTTATAATGTTGCAATTCCATAGGAAAACACCTTGTGAATCAGACCCTAAATTGGGTTATATAATCAGACACATATTCCTCCTAGAAGTGTCTTGAATGACATGGTAGTGCATGATATCCCTGTTATGCTTTAGAAATTGAACATGTTTGAAGTTATTGCATTATGAACTGTTCATCCTTTCCAAGTTATTGTTAGATTGCAAACACAGATGTCAAACCTGCCTAAAAAATCATTAGTGCAAGGTGCCAGAGGCAAAGTTGTGTATTTACCTCTCAATTTGGAAAAAGATGTCAACACTCTAGGAGTGAAGCGTGACATTCCAGATTCATTGTTTATATTTTAGAAAATGGTGTTTCCACAAAAGATAAGAACGTTTGGCAACAGCTTATAGATATTGGAAAGGTGATAAACGCATTGGAGTTTCTATTGGAGCACAATGATTTATACAAAGACAGTCTGACTGTAAGACAGTCTGACTGTACCAGACTTGTCTATACTTGATGTTGAGTCAACAAACAAAAGCAATAAATGTCAGTTCCAACGTCTATCTGTTGCAGAATGGAATTGTTTTTATGAATATTACACACTTTTCATCCTCTATACTCATGTGAAGTAATGGGTGACAGTTTCGAATTTTATCAAATGTAAGCAACAAAAGGTGCACCATTCATTGTCTGGGAAAAATGTTAAAAGCTCATTGTTTCCCTATGGTTTTTCCTACTGGAACAGGAATTACATTGGATGATTGGTAGGTTCCAATTTCTTCTTTAGAATATTTTACAGAAATGTATTCTGAAGATTCCTGATTCTGCACCCATGTTGAATATATTTTTTGTATGAAAGTGAATTTTCAACATTATGTTATGTTGTTTCTCCTACACTTCAGGTCGCAACTATATTTCAAAATCTTTCTGCATGTGAGATGCTGCAACAGGTGAAAGAAAAAAATGAAGTTGTAGAAGGTAAAATTACCAATATTCTTGCCACAATGAGAGCAACCAAGGAATATTGGTATAGGAGACACTCAGAGGTTAGATGCATGATCAGAAACTTGGGCCCTACAACTTGGTTTGTGACTTTAAGTTACGTTGAATATGGTTGGAATGATCTTGCAGAGTGGATTCATGAAAGTAATCCACAGAAAGAAGACATAGAACACATGACACCAGGAGAACTGTGTTCCATGTACCATGTAAGTGTATCACAGTTCTTTCATCATGGTTGTTAGCTACGCTACATGTTATATGTAATGAAATGGTCCACTAGGAACTGTGGAACATTTATTTTGAAGGAAAGAGTACCAAGAACATAGGGCTACACATATACATATGCTGTTTTGGATTAAAGATGCTCATCAGCTTGGTAAATAAAGTGATAGCTGTGTGATGGAGTTAATAGAAGAATATGTTACTTGATCCAGTCCTGCTCAGCATGTGAATGATAATATACGGAACAAGATGGAAAAATGTCAAAGGCACTCATGTGGTAAGTAAACTCAGAGAACATACAAAGTAAAGACAAGTACTACACTCAGTGCAGATTTGGCTTTCCAGGGCTTCTGACACCAGTTAGCCGAGTGAATCGTTTGATGTCATCTGTTCGACACCATGTTACTCGTAAGTCACAGATAAAAACCTATCATTTAAAAAAGATAAGGAATGCCAATTCATTAATGATTGCTCAGCTTAGGAATGTAAATACTGATGCACAATGTATTACTGATGATGCAACACTTGTTGCTCATTATGTTGCAGCATAAATGACAAATGCTGAAAAGAACAATGCAGCTGAAGAATGGGCAGACTGATCAGCCAATAAAAGTATTCGTCAGAAACGTCTAAGCTTTTGTCTAAAGATACTCTCACATAGATAGAGTGTTAGCTATGAAGCTGCAGATCAGCTAACTAGTTTGCCACTATGTGGACGTAGCATTAATGTACTTTGTTTAAGTCTTGGCCCAGCTAGTTCTAGAAATTGGGTACAGAAGACATTGAGTGAAAATAAGCAGTTAGCTGAAACAGTACCTGACAGTACAGAGATTCTGTAAACCAACTTTTTGATACATATTATCCAAATTGATCTGTAGAGTTGGAGGACCTTTTTTATATGAAGTAGCAGAATGCTGCTCATATCAAAATATTAAAGCAAACAGTGACAGATTACGGTTTAAAGTACATGGATGTACTTGTTGTCTAGTGAGTCATGAGAAGGTAAGTCTCATCAACCACATGAAACTGTCTTGCCAAACTGCAGAGAAAGAGGATTTATTTCATTTTTGTCTTATGCAGTTCTTTTTCCCATGGCACTCAGAGAGTGATTTTCTTGGAAGTTGTGAAACTTTAGAATTTTGCTAAAAACAAGCCTAATTACATATCCAAAATTTGAGCAGTGCTTGGAATAACTGGAGAAAGAACCACGTCAAGACAATCTTTTGGCAGCTAAATTGACAAAAGAGACTCCTGAGGACAGTCAAGATTCTGCAGCAGGAAGTCAAAATGTACTTGGTGAGACAACTATTCAAACTGATGTTGAGCTTGTCATGGAAGAAGTAGGAAGTGCAATACAACAAACTAAAGTTGCAGATGCAAATTATGATGAAATAGTAAACTTAATATAGAACAAAAGTTTATTATAAAATCAAACATAGGTGCTTACATGGTTTACAGCATGAAAAGCATGAATGTCCTTGTGTCCAATACAAACCTCCATTGATGTATGTTAGTGGACAAGCAGGAACAGGAACATATTTTTTAATTCATGCAATAAGAGATGTGATCCAAAATGTAACTGAATGTTCTTTGTCATGTATTGTAACTGTGTTAGGTAAGATTTTATCTTTAGTGTTAAATCTACCTTACTTGTGAAAACCCCAGTGCTTTTTACTGGGCTGGTAGAATATTTCTCCCTATACACCAGTGAATGGGAACCTTTTTCCACACTCACAGATCTTTTTACTCTTTTTATGGGTGTCGTTTTTAAGATTCTCCATTGCGTCCTTTGGATTTTATCCTCTTTGACATAGACTCTTTTATTGTTACAGGGTTGCCCTATGCAGCTCCCCTTTTATTTTCTCTGGCTAACCTTGTGAGAACTACAGTTCCCAAGGGTACAAAGGATATTTCTATCCCTTTCACATTTTATTAGGTAAAACCAGCACACCCCACCTTATGTGGAGTGCTGGGGAGATACAAGGTATCCACTTTCTCACTAGCACTGTAACAATTTGGTTACAGGGACAAGCTTACCTTAAATTGCTTTTGCCAGTGAACCTTTTGATAAATTTGGTGCACCTTTACTGCAGGCTGATTTCACAGCTGCGTTAAAGGCACCCCTGGGTGCCCATTTTACCAAAATGGACGCTGTCATCTTATTTAGCCATTTTCATGCTTCTTTTCCCTTCTTGGATCTTCCCCTGCCCTCCATGGCAGGAAAGTCTTTTGTGTGATTTCTATCTTTGGTGGGAGACCTCGGTTAAACTGCCCATGCTCCAGAGTTTCTGTGAAGGCAGGAAGCGAGTGAGGAGTCCAAAGCTCCACAGCCCTCTGTGTTCCAGCCTGCATGCAAGAATCCAGTTCAAACGTGGAGGCTGGCTGTCCCAAAAGTACTCCCAACCCCCCAAATTTGAATGTTACGCGTCAGTTTGATTGGCTAGGTTCCTGCATAAAAGTCTGATCCTGGAAGCTGAAGAAGTAGTCAGCCAATGGACGTGAATCTGAAAAGGGAGATGAAGAAACCACAGCTGAGAAGAGTTCCAGCGACCAGAGATCCTGTTGTGTAACCAGAGCCTGCTGTTACCCTTCATTCCAAGCAACCTGGGGACTCAGAAAACAATGACTCCGACCCAAACATAGTGAGACCTGCCGGAATTAAGAGACCTTAATTTTGAGCTAACCCGCAAAATGTTGCAACCTTGCGGGGCTGCAATACATCAATACCCTGGGACCTCAAGCCATCATGCAATACATGGTCTTATGAATACCGAAGGGAGCTGAAACTTTGGTGACATTCTGCTGGACCTCCAGAGCCATGACCCAGTCATTGAAGTCCCCTCACTAGATTGCTGGACTAGATCAGTGACACAAATCCAATCAGTGATATTCTGTCTTCTTCTGGCTCTGGAAAAGGTGCTAAAACCACAGAGCCACATCATGCCTTGAAGAAACTCTTGCCTGGATCATTCCCCATTGATCCTTGCTGCAAAATCCCTTCCAAAGTTCAGTCTTCTGTCTTCATGACAAAGGAACCCATCAAGCAGGTTTTTGGATGCAGATCCTAAAGTCTCCCCTGCTGCAACTCATCTTCCATGCTGAGGTACTGTGTTGGCTGGGGTGTTTACATTCCTTAAGCCTTTGTGACTCCTGTGTAGCTTTGGGGTGTTTCTGTGATTGGGAGTCCTCCCATCCAGTTCACCCAGGTCCACTCCAAGGGTGTCTTCTCAGAGGTCCCTGGACCCGTTTAACCTGTCTAAAGTGAGATACCTACTTGCTTGAAAAGTCTTCCATAGGAACTGTGACCTTTGCTATTCTGTGCCAATCCTGAATTGCCTGTTGGACACTAGATAACTAGTCACCCCCATTCTGCCGCTGAGAACACTCATGATCCAAGAATAGGGAAAGACATTGTAAGGATTCAGCCAGTTGCCTAGAAAAGAGAACACATGTTTACAGGTGTACTTACTTGTAAATTATTTGGTTGGTAACTTTAACTCTGAGAGTGAGCAGTTACAAAAGTTCTTACCTTGAACGTGTGTTCGCCATTGTGAAAAGTATATGTAAGGTTGGTTTACTCACCTGCGAATTGGCTGTGCCTCTTCCCAAAAGTAATGCTATTGGCTTCATTAACTATTTCTTTCAGAACATTACTCTGTAAGTTCACCAACTGGGTCTTGCTTCCCCTGACCTGCTGTATAGCCTGTCTAAACTAAGTCTGCCTTGGGTTTTACCTACCTGGAATAACATTGGGTCATTCTTAAAGTGTAACATTGGGTTTTGCTTTCCCTGGTCTGTTCTATACAGTTTCTAAAACAGTAGTTTCATACTTAAACTTGCGTTGCTGGTAGCTCCATTAAAAGGTAAATGGGCTTTATTTACCTTGAATAGCTGTGTGCCATCCTAAAATAAATTAGAGTTATTGCTTACCTTAGTCTGTGCTCCACTGGCCTGAAAAGCAACTGTAATAGTATATTAAAACATTAGGTTTTACCTGCCTAGAATAGCTGGAGCCAGTCTTAAAAAAGTGTTCTGTAGGTACAGCGGACCTTGGTTTGCCTGGTGCAATCTTACATTAGTGTAAAGAGCTATTGCTTACTTGTGGTCCACTGAGCTGAAAAGCAACTGCAATTTTATATTACACCAAAAGGTCTTACTCACTTAGTATAACTGTGTTTTATCCTGAATGTGGTTATAGGTTTCTACTGTTCCTTGAATGAGTGTTCACTATTCAGAAAACTGTACTTGCAGGTTTGTTTACTAAGTGACTTCTTGACTGAGTGTCACTGCCCAACTGCTAGGCTCTACTACCCTTATATTACTGAAAGTAATCAGAAAGTAACTTATGGTTTTACTCCCCATGTATAGGTGTGCCCTATGCTAAATGTTTTTGATAAGATCTGATTTGCCTAGCAATACTGTTAGTTTTCTGAACAAGGTTTATGCTTTGGTCTGTGTACTTTAAGGCATTGTGTTGTGTTTGTATAATGTGTTTGTGATTCTAGTCACCAAGTACTTACCCCCCAAAATTTATCTTGGCCTAACTTGTATTTTTAGTAAACCTTAATTTTTTATTAATACTTCTGGTTATCAGTGTTTCTGTTGAACCCTTGGTATTCTACAAGTTCTTTGTACTTTCATACAGCCCTCTCTCCCTCCTAAGATAAGCCCAGCTGCTCTGTCTATGCTACCAAATACTCAGGTGGTACAGCCGTATAGTAAGAGTGGAGTTTTGTTGTACTGTCTCAGTTTTATGGTTCTACTAAGCCCTTAGTTCAACTAGAGAATTCAATTTCTAAGACAGCTGGACTAGAAGCAGTTTTAAAACGGTCCGTCAATGCACAAGTAATGTTAAAGAAGAACTTGAATGTAGAAATTGGTCTAGTCAATGGAGTGATGTGAAGAGTGAGTGCATTTCACACTTTTCCTCAGAACAACTATTGAACATGTTGCTGTTAAGTTTGATCATGTAGAAGAAAGTCATTTGATTTCTCTGACCTCCGCAGGTTCATGCTTTTTAAGAATACCTTTATAAAAAGACACCAATTTCCATTGTGCTCTGCATATGCAATGACATTGGTCATACAGTATTCAAAGAGGGAATGTCATATGTAGCTCTGTCATCTGTGAAAAACATTGAAGGTTTATATTTTATAAACTCTGATGAAAGAAAAGTGACAGCTGACATTTCTTGCATTGAAGAATATAATAGGATATGTGGACGGTATGCTCCTTACCTGAACCTTATCCCTGTACCTGCTAAGTACTTTGCCAGGAAGATTTAGAAATGAAACAGGAGTTGAATGCTATTCTAATGCAGCATTGTGTATGTTGTTTTAAATGACACCATTGATGCAAGAAATAGCTTCCACTGCAGACAAACAGCTATGTGTGGAACTTTCATTTCTTACAATAGATGAAAAACCACACAGTACACGTTTGGCAATGTCAATCCAAAATGTAGATGCTGTAGCAAGTGGAAATCAACAATTTTCTCAAAATACACAGGAAGATAGTCAAGCATTTTTAATGACTATCTTTGATTTATTACTGCAGGAAACTGTTAGTATAGATAGATGTGTAGGAATTAGTTACCAGTGGAATCATATGTCTCCACAATGTAAGAATGATTACAGTACTCAGGATATTTTTTATATGTTCCTATTCCTGATCAGAAAGTGTACCTTTCTGAACTTCCAACTAAAACATTTCATGACATGCAAGGCAGTGGCTGTGGTTGTAATTTACGATCTACACTGCAAAATCTTTTTTAATAAGTATGTATTGATTGTTTTTTCAAAGATACAGGACCTCATCACGAGTTGGGTGGTGCGGTCAGGATGTGGCGGTAATTGCATTACTGCCGCTTTATCTATGAGTTGGGAGGAATGTTGGCGTGTAATCTCCAAAGCAGGTGCTGCAAGATGCTCTCTCCTGGATAGCCACATTGAGAATGACTGAAAGTAATGGGTTGGTCCCTTCAGAGGAACCGTCTGCAGACAGTCGTGCTGTATGCGGACAACCAAGTAGCAAATAGGTCTTAAAAAGTTGTAAAAAGTTTCCATATGAACCAAGAATAGGTTTGGGAGCTGTGGAAGGTAACATTTCAACTTGAAACACCCTAAATTGGTGGAAAATGCACATGTAAACTGTCTCTGGCTGCAGACACCGTTCGAGGACACGCCGTCATGCCACAAGGGTGCGTTCACATGATGATGTCTGGGGATGTCCGCGGGCCTCTGGACGTTTGCGGACCCCCTTTGGGCGGGAATCAAAGTGCAGATATGCCTGGGTGTCCGTAGAACGGGCACATTGTCTGCCGACTAATTAAAAGTGTGTCATGAGAAAACTGACATGTCCGAACATCGTGCCACCCCAGACAGTCGTAGTGTCCGCAGACTCAACATGGGGCTTTTAAATAAAAAAATACATAATACACAATAATATACAACACATTTATAGTATAAACAATACATTTATTATGAAAGGGATGGGGTATTGGAATGAAAAACATAAATGGGAGAATTAGGAATTTCTGAACAATAATGATCAGGGGAGGAAGGAATTGAGGTTTCATCAAAGCGTCTTTAATTAAAATGTTGGGTATTTCATTGGGTGATTGCTGAGGACAAGCGGGAGAGGTGCAAGAAGGACAGTGATAGGGACCATTTTTAATGGCATGATTTTTGACATACTGTAAAAGTTCCTTAAAATTATTACTTTGTTCATCCAATTGCAGACATGTACACATGTACATGATTTGATTATGTGTAGTTGGGGATAGGGCTTCTCTTTGTGATTCTTGGTATTGTGTATAATTAAATTGGGGTGTGGTTTCATTATCAAAACTATGTACTGTAAGAAAAATTGAAATTATTATTTTAGTGAGGTCTGTTATTGTTATTGTTATTTTGCATTTGTATAGCGCCTTATATACCATTGGTATGGTCTGAAGGCGCTGGTAGGTTGAACGCCCTTGGGAACCGAAGTTTGGGTCAGTGGAAAGATTAGAGAGAGTCCAAAGGTGCGTGTGCGCACCGGTATGTGTGCAGCTGGTGCAGAATTCATGTGGTAGCTGCTTCTTAGCGGTAGGTGTGGTGGTTGAGAGATCAGGGATATGTGTTCGGTCTGGCTGGAATTATCCAGACCGAGTGTGGCGGCGTTAGGCCTGAGGAGAAACGCCTGGCTGGGGGTGTGAGACCAGCCATGTTTACTTAGAGTGATGGGGGGTGAGCGGCAGATGTTGATATGAGAACAGTTATACCGAATGGTGTCATAGTATCTCTGTGTTCTAGTTGAATGGTGGTGTAAGGAGAGAGTAAGCGTGGGGTGTGATATGCAGTATGCTCTTTCAAAGATTCCTTGCATTCCAAAACAAAATATGCACGTTGCGCAATTCTGAGCGGTCAGGTCCGTTCTATGTGTTTTGGTTCACATCCGCTCTATGCACTATTCACCCATACACTCATTTGTTCCATGCGTTCGTCCGCTCCACAACGTTCGTTCATTCCATACACTCGTTCGCTCTCCACACACTCGTTCACTCTCCACACACTCGTTCGCTCTCCACAAGTTTGTTCGCTCTCCACACACTTGTTCGCTCTCCACACTCGTCCGCTCTCCGTAGCCTCGTTCGTTCTCTGCACCCTCGTTCGCTCTCCGCACCCTCGTTCGCTCTCCACGCCCTCGTTCGCTCTCCACACCCTGGTTCGTTCTCCACCCCCTTGTTCGCTCTCCACACCCTCGTTCACTCTCCACACCCTCGTTCGCTCTCCGCACGCTCGGCCGCTCTAAGTACACTCGGCCGCTCTCCGCACACCCAGCCGCTCACCGCACTAATCCGCTCTCCGCACACTCAGCCGCTCTCCGCACACTCAGCCGCTCTCCACTCTCAGCCGCTCTCCACTCTCAGCCGCTCTCCACTCTCAGCCGCTCTCCACACTCGGCCGCTCTCCACACTGGCCGCTCCCACGCTCCTTCGCTCTCCACGCTCCTTCGCTCTCCATGCTCCTTCGCTCTCCACGCTCCTCCGCTCTACACGGTCCTCTGTTCTGGACGCTCTTCAGCTCTCCACGCTCCTCCCCTCTCTGCACTCAACCTCTCTCTACACTCAACCTCTCTCTACACTCATGTGCTCTCCACATTCATCTGTCTTCCACATTCATTTGCTCTTCATATTCGTCCGCTCTTTACTCTCAACCAACCTCCACACTCATCCGCGCTCCACATTCGTCCGCCAGCAGCGCTCCTCCTCCACGCTCATCTACACTCATCTATATTCATTCGGTCTCCTATTCAGCTCTCTCATCCTCCGCACTCATCCGCCCTCCTCATTCATCTGTTCTCGACACTCATCCGCTCTCGACACTCATCTGCTCTTGACACTCATCCTCTCTCGACACTCATCCGCTCTCGACACTCATCCGCTCTCGACACTCATCCGCCCTCGACGCTCATCCGCTCTTCACACTCATCCGTTCCCCCCACTCAGTCGCTCCCCCCACCGCTCTGCACACTCAACCGCTCTCCCCACTCAGTCGCTCTCCCCACTCAGTCGCTCTCTTCACTCAGTCGCTCTCCCCACTCAGTCGTTCCCCCATTCAGTCGCTCTCATGCTTCTCTGCTCTCCACGCGCCTCTGCTATCTACGCTCCTTCACTCTGCACGTTCCTCCGCTCAGCACACTCTTCCGTTCTCCACGTGCCTCCGCTCTCTGCACATAGCCGCTCTCCACACTCGACTGCTCTCTACACTCGACGGCTCGCCACACTCTTCCGTCCTCCACATTCATTTGCTCTTCAAATTCATCTGTACACATTACATGATTTGTTTGCATTAATATATGTATTTTATACCATTAGATATGCTATTGTCACCCATTTCTTCTTTTGGGAAGTTCTCCTCTAACCACTTAAGTGTGTTTACCATTTCAGTCAAAATGAAAAAAATAGTGGGATTTTTTTATAATACATGTTTACATAATGAATGCCAATAATAAATAGCTAAATACAGTGTACTTACTGTCTAGTGAGAGATTGTTTTAGAATTAGTGCTTGGTGTGTTTTAGTCTATATGAACAGTTGTATTGAAGTGATAATATGAGGTGTACACTTATAGTTTATGCTTGGTGCATTCCATTATATTGTGTGTTATAAATACACAATAATGTATACATTATCAAGAAATCATTTGTACAAAAAGTTATATTTACGTGCAGCAAATATAAATAATGATGTTTTATGTATATCTATTTGTTGGTTGAAGGGTAGAACATTTTCTGTTGTCCTCTGTGCTTCTGGGCTTTGTGAATGCTACCTTCTGTCCGTGGACTATCACACTGTGCGCGGACTCTACAGCTGCTACATTGGGGGTGAGTATAATATAAAAAACTTGTAGCAGATTAAGGTTGCACTAATAAAAACCTATCAAATTAATATGTAAATGTATACATTAAAAAAATACATACAGAAAGAAAAACACTTTTACTTCACGAAAGAAAAAAACCCTGCCCTTATATGTTTAACGGCTTTTGTTACATGTGTGTTTCAATACCTTGTTGCATGTATATTTTTTGCTGAGTGCACATTGCTGTGTGTATATTTAACTCTCATCCTAAAGCTCTATTATTATAAGGCAACTTACACGTGTCTACATGACAGCCACATCAGCATTAAAGGCTTAGTATCTAGCTGGTGGGGGCCTTTTGAACATGTATCTGCACACACAATTAGAGCACTGGATCTGCATATAAACAGCCCAATGATGCCAAAACATATAAACATATTTGGGAATGCTTGTGGTATCGTGCAGAAATTATGTGACCTAGCAGTTCAGGTTGGAGTGCCTCTTTTGGGGTGGGACTAAGCCTGATTTGCATATGGTCTTTCCCCTTTGTGTAATGGCTTGGCAGGCAAAGAACGATGATCTGAAGAGTTGGTTAAGACTAATTATAAACCTTCCAGGCATCACTGCTTTCTTTTCACTTTATTCATCCTGAGTGGGACAGGTATATCCAGACATGGGCACCGTGCCTGTTGGGCCTAGGGGCCCAACCTACTCCTCACTGATGAACCCCCAATGAGCCAGAAACATATTTGGGGGTACTTGTGGTCTCTTGCAGAAGGAATGTCACTGAGCGGTTTGGGCCTGACTGTCCCTTTTGGGGCGGGGCTAAGCCTGATTTACACATGGTCTTTCTCCTTTCAGTAATGGCTTAGCAGGCCGAATAACGATGGTCTGGAGGGTTGCCCAAAGTGCTGTCAGAGGTTAAGATTAATTCTAAACCTTCCAGCCATCTCCTCTTTTGTTTTGGTTTGAATTAGAGATACAGCAGCTATATGCAACCTCGGTATGCAGTGAATTAGTGTCACATCCAGTGTTCCCTCTAAGCTGTGCGCATGTGCGCTTGCCCAGCTTCCTTCTGGGTGCCGCTCAGAAGAATTTTAGCAGCGCACACAGACAATTCCCACCTTCTCAGTAATTTAAATGGTACAAGCCACAGCAGTTACCCGAATTTAGCTTTCTCTCAAAATAAAGCTAAATTGTAGTAACTAGTCTTGATATTCTGGTACAGCCTATTTACATTACCGTACTACGCAAGCGTGGCCTTAAAAACCTGAAACGGAGAATACACCATCAAACAAGCTTGAAAAAGCAGCAGTCTCCACATTATTAAGATCTTACTAAGATATGCCTGCACACATTAATAAAAGAACCTTCCCTCCCCACCCATGACTCCTATAATTGACTACGAAACTTATACCTTATGACTCCAACTTCCACATTTAGATATTAGCGGACAACCTTGAATCTGCCTACTGTGGCTCAGAGAAAGGTTACCTGATTTGTACCTACATCCACTTGTCTTATGTTTGTTGTAATATGAATAAAAATCAAGCACCAGAATTTCTGTTACTCATCATCCTTAGCAAAAGTATCATCCACACTATGTAATCGAACTGTCAGCTCAACTATCGGATACTGTCTGTAAGTAAGACGGCTTATTGGATGTCTAACCTCATCCCATGCTTCCCATGCTTTTGTACATATGTCACACACATGCTTTGAAGCAGTACCTTTGCAACGCAATATAAAACTCAAATATTAATTTGCCTTTTAGGCATTTTGAGTTGGCAAATGTCATGCTCAGTGTCTTCTACTTTAGCACTGCTAACATTACCCTATAGGTGGGGAGCTTGATTGCAATATCATTTACTTGGCTTGCAAGGGATAATGGGTATGGACTATGCCTGACATTACTCGTACACAGTATTAGAATGACAGATGTTCAAACAGCTAGACTGCTTTTCACACAATCTGCATCTTTTCCAAGTTTTCAGACTTGCATTGAGCATAGACCATAACAAATGATATCGTAACTCGCTGCTGTAGAAAAACGGTTTCACTGAGCACTTGTATAATCCTACAGAACAATATTAGGGCAGGGTATGTTGTAAACAATCTTGCATGCACTGCAAAATAATTGTGTACATGCAGAATTGTTACATTTTGTTAAACTGCACATAATCTGATGGCAAGGCTTTAAATATGTTTTGCTTGCAAAATATTGTGGTTAAGCAAATATCACAGTGAATGTTTTACTGCTACAATTCCTCACTTTTTTTACAAAGCTCTGTCAACCAGTATTGAAGGCTAGCCCAGGAGCTGAGGAGAGGTACGAGCAGAAGGGGGTTTGGAGGGGAGGGCCCAGGAGGATAAAGAAGAAATCAGCAACTTTCAAAAACCAAGTTGGATGTTTCGGCAGTACAGTGAAGGAAATGTGTTTGTTTGCTAAACAAAAGAAAACTCTAGTAACGGTCTAGGAAACAGCACCTTCTGGTTCTTTCTGCTCAGCTGTTGAGGAATTTCCAATATAATCATGTGTTCTGCGTTTATTGCCTTGCACATCCCCATGCAACTTGTTTAACTGATAATAGTGAATTGCAGAAGAGTGGTCCCTAGTTACAGAAGAAGGCACTCAATCTGCTATACCGTTGAGCATTGCTACTACTAACTTAAACTGAAAATATATGTAATTTTCTACATGGCCCCATAAGAAATAAGAAAGCTCAGTAAGGTTCTTGTGAAATTTTGTGTAGGCTGTGGTGAGGAAGGGTGGGCGACACTATAGGTTTTATTATGTGCTGTGTCATTTCACTTCCTATGTCAGGGTTACAAGCAGGGCTCTAAGAAGATTTTACTCCCGAATTGCAATCAAATTATTTTTCAGGAAGTAATAAAGTAACTAGCTTTGCCAGTATGGATACTTTATGCTTCTTAAACGTTCTTTCCCCTTAAAATTTCTCTTGAGATTGGGCAGTAATATTAGAGTATCTTCCTATTCAACTGCTATGCTGGTCCCCGACTAGAACATATCAATGAAGCTTTGTGGGTAGAAACAGGTGGTAGACTCCTTTTATGTTCATTGTTTTGCATCTTTGTTGAACACATTTTCCTGTTTTTATGGAGCAAAAATTGATGGTGTATATATGCCTCTTAGCTGAAAGGCTGATTTTGAGTAAGTGTTGTCACAAGCTCTGTTCACAGAACAATATAATGGTTAGCAGAGGAACAAGGATTTCTGATCCTAATATTCTGTGGAGCAGTTATTCTGATGTAGTTATCCTTACACTAATTATGCGAGACACGTTCTCGTGGCTCTTGAATTACTTCATCAATGTGGCACATGAACTCCTATTGACATGTTTTCTGACACATTCCTTTTAGTAGTTGTTATTCCTTTTGCAACCATTGTATCCTGTATGAATTTTTTGAAAGCCACCTCAGTTGACAAGTAATATTTATTTTCTGTAATGCATATGAGGGTTTTCCAAATGACAAACACAATTCAGCATTGTCTCTGAGCAGTGTCGACAAATGAATAGCCACAACTAAACCAATTGTTTATACAGAGCATACAATGCTTTTTTGTACACTTATTTTTCTCTGCATAGGAGTACTGTTGCTAGATTCTCTGGCAGACATTGAAGTCTTGGACTGATTGAAGAATTCTATTTATAATCACATAAGACATTTGTTTTTTTGTAGCCTATATGTTTAGTAAAGGTGTTTAGGATGCCCTTTTACACTTCTTCATAAAGAATTACAGTGGTTGGGTGTGGAAATTCCCTTCCAAACGTACTTCGGGGATGATAGTTCACTAACTGTGCATGCTCACAAAGTGACTTATCTCATTAGTGAGTTGCGCACATGAACAATTATGTGTGCACGAAAGCCTACCATTTCCGCACTTAGAGAAAAATAATTAGAGGGAACATTGGTCACATCTGCGGTCAAACCGTGCATGTGTCACCATTGAGCATGCCATTTGCCACTGGAGATCAGGGGCCACATGCAAATTAGGAGACTGATGTAGCAAGATATATGTGCTAACCATCATTTGTATATGAGGATTTAGGAAAGGGGGTTCTGTTTAGAAGGACATCCTGGGCCTCATTACAACCCTGCCACTCCCATGATGAAGGGGGGCGGTACGGGACCGGCCCCCTTCATTATGGGGGCACCGATTACGAGTTTTCCTTTGCGGGACCTGGATCAGACGTCTGGGAAAACCAGACGTCTTTTCCGGGTCCCGCGAGGGGAAGAGGGAGGTAATAACGGGCCAGTTGTTATGAGCCCGTTATTACCTCCCTCCCCATTCCCATTGAGCCCTTTGGGGGCTCAATGGGAATGAGGAATGGTTCCTGCAAGGAGGAATTACCGGGTCCTCCTATGTCGGAATGACCGGTAAGTCCTCATTGCAGGAACCCGGTAATGGAGCCCGGTTTGGAGGCAGCCATGGTGCTAACAACACCATGGCTGCCTCCAAACTCGTAATGAGGCCCCCTTTCTGAGATGGTTTACCTCAATTATTGTATATTTAATAAAATCCAAAAGAGCTAGGGCTTCCATACAGTGGTGGACTGGCCTAAAGCATGTGCTTCTGCACCATCAGCCACCTTTTGCAGGTATCCTAGTTTTCTGAGCCTCATACTCTCTCTTTCACACACTCCGCCGCCTTTCCTTTTATCTCTCCTCATCCCCCACATCTCTTTGTTGTGTATAACTACTTTTTATACCTACATAATCTGCAATGTGCTTAGAATTCCCTTGTAACCATTACTGTTCACATTTTCTTGTGGGCGAATCTCTCAAGCTTTATGTAGCAGGGGTGAGCTTGCAAGCACAGTGTAAAATTGGGTTAATTTGAAAACATTTTCAGGCCCACTATTGGTGTCCAGTCAGGCCATGGCTAGACTGCAATCCTTCAAACTGTGCGGTTGTACGTGTTTGTTTAATAGAGAGCAAAGGCATAACATGTACATGTGTACACATATACCCAACCATAGCACGCATTTCAAACAATCAGTGTGTCGTAAATGTAACAATTAAAATGTGTGCTTCTGTTTGTACAGGGTTAACAAATGGAAAAATAACTGTACACATTCAAGGTTTCCTAACGTGTGTACTTTAGTCTCTGGTCTAACTACCTGTTGCTTTCCAGTGTACAGGTGGCGGCAGGGCCTCTAGGCTATCAAAGTAGTAAGGCTGATTTGTTCCACTTTGTTTAATATACACAATGATACATTGTACTACTCATCAGATTATTAACATTTTTGGACATTAAAAAAAGCATTGAATGAAAGGTTGAAACATGTCTCCAAAGTTGGTCTCATTTCCAAGTCCAGTATTCAAACCTCTACACTACAGATGCCATCATCATGAAGCCCATAATAGTTACTTACAGCACAGAACTTTACAGTGCATCTCATGCACTCGGCACTGTTTTGTGATGAAAATCAATGCATGCTCTGTACCACAGGGAATAATAGGGCATGTTGTGGATGGACAAAACCTTGCACCTCTGCCGCAATGTTTTTTCAAGTACCAGTCGAGAGCGTGGACAGGTTAGTCTTTAGGCCTATTGGTGAGGTAGGCAAAGGAAAGAAATGTGCCAAGGACTGCTCATCGAGACAAAGGGTCTCATATCGAGGCCAATTGTTCATTGCTTGCGACATAGTAATTCAAATGTTGATGACTAGTAGCATAATTCACTGACCGATTGAATAGTCACACAACAGTGAATTAAAATAAAACTGTGGGTGAGACTTTCCATAGATGTCTACAGTAGAGGGAAGACCAAGGTTTTATGCTTCATATGGAAGCTGGAGGAAATAATGACCAGATTTTATATAGCTTCCCATCTTAAATGCTATGTTATGCATTCCAGCCATGTGTTCTATTACAATTACTCCTGCACTGTCCCAATAGAAGTGCAATGCAGGTGGTGAAGAGGAAAGGCATTAGGGAGCAAAGAAAGCATAGTTGTGCACCTCCGCATTAATCTTTTATTTAAAAAAAATACATAATTGGTTTCTTGCCACTTTTCCTCACTGGCTTCCTTGTAGCCCCACATGCCCACTCCCTCACTGCCTATATTTACTCCCTCCCCGCAAAAGGAAAATAATATCTTGAATCATGTTATGCTCACTCCCGCGTGTGAGTTTGCCTCTCTAAAAGCAAGTTAAAAATCGGCCATCAAGCTACTCCACCACACCTCCCTCTTGCTTGCATCCTAGTGTCACAATCACCTGTGTCTCTACAGGAGCGATGGACGAGCCTCCCTTGACCCCGAGTTTTCACTTCCCCTGTTTCACCCGGAGGAATACTTGTCAAATTAAAGGTGTACACTCAGATCTGAATTCACCCGATTCCCCTGGGCCCTTCCCTTCTCTTTACTGTGTGCTTTGATGTCCCCCTATGGGCTTACCTTTATCTTTAGTAGGGTGTGCACTCCATCCTGCATCTGCAGGGGCACGATTCACTCATGTGATTGGTGCCAATGTCTGTAGGCTCAGTTCAGATGCCAAACGCTGTTTTATGCCTTCACAGCGAGGCCGAGAGTTCAAGGCACTAGTTTCTTCACTGGCTAGAAAGTCTTTCCCACAAGTGAACGTTGTGCGGAGAATGTTGAGTGTCCGAAATTGCCCGTATTGTCTTTGTTTGTCGATATTTTTGTGGGTGATTAGCGCTGTGTGTAGAAGCTAGCTGCTGGTAGGTTTGCGCAGCGCCTTCAATTCGAGCGTGCCTGGTAATGTCTCTTCCTTTCCTTTGCAAGAGAAAGTATGTGGTATTAGCACCTCGAGTCCGGGTTCAGCGCTACTGGAGACTTGGTGGTTAGGTAAGTTTGCACAGAGGCTTTTGGTAAGTATGCCCTGCATAGAGAGAGAGAGAGCAGTAAAATAAGTGTCCGCGTTATTGGAGCGAGCGCAATGAAGAATGTCTCTTCTTTCTTACAGGGGTTTGTGTGCTCATGCAACTAACCTGGATTCCAGCATTGCGGGAAGATTCAGTGAGTATGCGCAGCGTTACTGATGTGCGCGTGTTAACGCTGTTCTTCTTTGTTCTTACAGGTGCCGGTGTAGAAGTCCCCTCTTGACTGGAGATAGCTGCGGCGTGGAGTAAGAACCAGGTAAGCTGAAGCTGAATGATCCGGAGCAGGTAAGTAGAAGCAGGATGATCCGGAGCAGGTAAGCGGAAACAGGATGATCCGGTGCAGGTAAGCAGAAGCAGGATGATACGGAGCAGGTAAGCAGAAACAGAATGATCCGGAGCAGGTAAGCAGATGCTGGCTGATCCAGAGCACGGCAAGTGTGTTGCTGATACAGCTCACAGTAAGCAACACAAAGCTCAGGAATAATCTTGGATGTGGCTTATATAGCCAGCCACACCCAAACACTAGAACTCATGAGTTATCATGCACTTCCTGTTTGGTAACAGGAAGTGGTAACCAGGAAGTTACTACAAACACTACGAAGGAATGAAAGGAGGGATTTGTTATGGGATCTTTGTGTGCCTATGCCAGGCCTGCCTTGCCTCCACCCATCTTGCTGCAACTACCTGCCTGATACCCATGACACATAGTGAGCAAAGCAGTTCCTAACATCTTACCACCTGGTGGTTTGAGGACCAGTCTTTTGATGATTCGGGGGTTACCGTCTGGGAGCAAGGTGTTGCTGGGCACTGGGCTTTCCACACAGAGAGGTCAACTGGTGAACTGTATATCTTTCTGCCCTTTGATTGTGAGAGAACTGTGGGCATGGGATAGTGATAGGCTTGTGGCTCCAATGGCTTCACAGTACTGTCCCACCTACCCCTCAGCAATCGTCCGCTCTATGACAGAAGCATGTTGCATAGTGCTTTGGAGCCTATGGACACACAACTACCTCTGCTTCCTCTGATTCACCTATGGGAGGCAGAGCAAAGGCTGTATTCCACTACCATATTAGGATATTACAAGTTCCATATTAAACTGCTGTGACCTCAATGAAAGAGGATACTGCATGTTAAACATATCTTTGTATCTACTGATTTTCTTTGGAAACCACACACAATAAAAATCAATATTGTTTCACATCCAATTGATCTTTCGCCAACACTGCCATTGATTGAGACAAAAAATACAACAGTAACCGTTTTCTTGATTCGGCCACTTGGTCTAAAGTTTTTAGCCTCTAACACCTCTGTTTACAAACCCTTTTTATGGTGCTGCCCACACCGGGATACTTGCTGCCACAGCAGATGTTGCTGAATTCCATTTATAAAGGCTTGCAGCCTGTATCTATATATGTAAAACGCTCAAGTATGTTTCCGTACTCGGTTGATGCAATGTGTCAGTGTTAGGTTGGCCCTCTGCTGTCCAAATGGCAAAGTGCACCCCAGTCTTCCACTTCAACAACAGCTATCATTTTAACAACCGAATGAACACAGTTCTATGCAGTCACCTTCACCTTCCGCTATCACAAACATTCAGAATTATTTCAAGTTACTTCTTTCCACCCCCACTTCTCTTCACACATGGCATGGCAGTATCAGTGTCAATGAACAGTTAATTAACAGCTCAAAGTTTCAGCCTCTTAAGAGTGAAACAATGCAGGACAAATGCCTTCTCACAAACTAAAACTGAAAGTGGGTGCTGCAATTATGCTACTACGCACTCTTATGCCATCACAGGGACTCTGCAAGCTAAAACTGAAAATAGGTGCTGTGATTAAACCCAGGGACTGTATCTCTCCAGCCTTGAAATCTCTCCACTGGCTCCTGGTGGCTGAAAGGAACAAGTTGAAGACCCTCTGCATCGTCCACAAAGCTACATCCAACGCTCTCTTTCAAAATACCTTCATTCTCAAGCCTTTTGCTCAGTTACCTCCAACTCTCTGAGGCTCAGAAGGTTCTCGACGCAGAGAGTGGGGGCTAGATATATCTCCTCTGCATGTGCCACCCTCTGGAATGGCCTCCCTGCATCTCTCACACTTGGGCTGGACCACCTGAAGTTCTGGAAGCAACTGACAACCTTCCTTTTCACCTCTGCTTCCTCTCTCTACCTCCTCTGCTGACCACCTCTCTGTGGTGCTGACTGGTTGCTTGGCTAGCCTCAGAGTCTCACTGGCTACCAGGCTCCTCCATGATCAATCTCCCCTGCACTGCCTCCGGGCCTACCATGCACTTAGGGACTGTAACTGTAATCTCTTAATGCATAACTGTTTTATTTGCTTTTCAGTTGCATTGAATCTCTCAGGGTTAGTTACTCTCATGATTGTGGTGTAATATACTAATATACATCTCAGCTGCTATTACTGTCAAGGAATAAAGTGTCCACATGGGCCCTCTACTAAAGGGCTCGAAACCTGGTAACAAGTTAGGCCACAATATAATTAGTTCTTCGTTCTTCAGAAATGAGGATGCGTTTAGGAAAATGGTTGTGGCTTTTAGGCAGAACAATGACCTATCATTTAAGGGTAAATGCCCTGAGACGATGTGCAGGAAGAGGGACCAAATTAAACAGAGAAAATAGTTCATTGCCTTGGGAGTACTGACGTCGGTGGGCGATCCAGTAAAGGTCAAGAATGACCACATGGGAATGAGGTGTCCCTTTGTGCAAGAGGAGGCGTCTGGGGCTTTTTCTGAGTGGTTTTGAGATGAGGAATGACTGTGTTGCTTTATTTCTGAATGTTGGGTGATGCCTGGCCTGTAGCCATCCAAGTGTTGGTAGGTAGGTGCCTGCTACTGGAAGAACTTAACTGAGCCATCTCATGGGGCCGCGACTTGAGGGGCTTGGCTTTAGCTGAGATACAATCTGTCCTAGTTATGCTATGTTCCTTTTTCTCGTCACTTCCCCCTACACTGCCCCACTATCCCCACCATTTCAGGTTCATTTGCACCTGATACTCCAACCAGGTTCTGTTCATTTGCATTTTTGAGGTTTTTCTATATTGACACTGGGAGTGCTTTCGAAGGGAATGTTCTACCAACATTTCTTTACACAGCTTTTATGTGTGAATGTTTGCATGTAAGGAATGATTTTCCCTTTTTAGTTTGGGCATTAGGTAGCACCTGTAAGCCGAAACTATTGAATTGGAGTACAGTTAGGGGGGAAAAGACGAGGAGGGACACACAGCGCATGGGTGTTATTTGATTATTTAGCCAACCAATGACTGCCCATGGCCATGTTTATCGCTATCGCCATTCCCACTCACAATTTGCCCCTTCCTGCCCAAAATACATCCCCTGGGATTTCTCTGAGCACACTCTATCAATTAGTAAAATCAAGCATTAGCCTGCCAGTGTTTTTCTAAGCAGTCTAGAGAGAGTTAATGGAGTAATTGCAGATGTAAATGGCTACTGGTATAATACAAACTTCTTAACCAAGTGTTAGTTCAGCCACTTGTTTTATAACTGTCCCTTGCACTGATGTCCTGTTATAAGTAAGCAATTACAAAGCCAGCAGTTGTGTCCTGAGGTATAAGAAAAGCATTTGCCAGGTACTGAAATCATAAGCACAGATAATCACTCAGTTGTCCAGATGTATAGCCAGTGAATTCTTTTAGATGAGTGCCTAGCAAATGCCTATCCCATACCTACGCCAAAAGCCCAAACTGTTGGCATTGCCAATGCTTGTTTATCTGTAGTAAGTGCACGTTTCTTTATTTCTTCCAGTCAAAACATTGCAATCATAAAAACATAGCAGACTTGATTTTTTTCAGCTAAAATCAACATGCCAAAAGACTGAACCAATCAAGTAAACTGATCTCTTAACCGGATTAACATTTTAGAGGATGCAATAATCATGCATCCAATTAAAAGACGCATTTGAAGCGTATGTCTTCAGTGGCAAAGATGTATGATATAGAATGAATGAAATAATGGTAATACTACTTAAATAAGCAGGGAAATCATTAATTGTCTTTTTTTATTTATATTTAATATTGCATGGAAAGGGTACAATGCGTTTGAGTCCATAGAATATTTAATGTAATGATAGTATGATCAGGATTGTAAGGAGCTGCTAGTGATATTCAGGAAGGTGGTGACGGAAGTGGATCTTCTCTACATAGTATATCATGTTAGTCATCTGCCTGCTCCATAGTTAGTTAAATGGAGTAAGATACTGTCATTTGTGCCAAGGAATTTTGAGGCATAAGCTGCAACACCACACCTTTATTTTAGTATGTTACAACCCAGAAGATGTCCATTGCTACTCCAGACATTTTTCTGTGTAGCCACGGTGTGAACATGTTTCTACAGCACTTTTTGATAGAACATATGTGATGGGAAAATAGTGCAAATGATGAAAATGGCACATAGGGAAATTGTTTTGCAATTAAGTGCAAAGGCAAAGCCTCCCATCAGAGCAATGTGCACATTTCTATAAAATGATCTCCTCCCTGACTTGTCACGGTGTGCATTATTGTTGTGGCATGCACTGTATGCGGCAATAACCTAACTTTAAAGCATTGAAGCTGAAACCCAGCATCTACAGGCTCATTCTGAGCCACAGTGCTAAAGGGAATAGTGTGACTGCTTCCACGTCCACCGGGCACGCTATTCCGCTGCCGAATGTTCCTGCTCCCGGATGTAGAAGATTGATAACTGCTGAACCCATATGCATGCATGCATTCTTGCCGGCCCAATACCCCTTACCCGGAGTAATTGGCTCACACATAGTTTGTCAAGTGTTGGCAATAAAAGGCTGTGGTTTTTATTGTACAGATATGGTTATGGAGATAACAATAATCACATATCATGATGGTAACATACTTTTGGACACCGGGTCTTGGGGTTATCCCCCTCTGGCCTGTGCCGCCACACATGGGCGGGTTGACGGCTAACCACGTTCCCCCGAAAGTATCTCTTAATGGCAACCTCTGGAGGCTAGGGTTGCTGTAATTTCTCTAAAGAAATGTTTCATGCCTTGGTTTGATAGGTGGGTGCCGTCTTTGTGAAAAAGATCCGGGTCACCCAGTGTAATGGCTGGGTGCTTTATGAAGCCCAGTCCTCCGGCTGTGCAAAATTTTTCTAACCCCCTGTTGAGCTTTCTCCTAGAAATGTCTACAGATTTGTAGCAGTTGGCCCCTAGCCATTTATTTCTGGGTAGGATAGCCAAGAAGTATAACTCTGTTCCCTTCCAATTGTGTGAAGTGCCTGTTAGGAAGGCGCACATGTCTTCAAATAAATGTCTCCTTCCAATGGAAACTAGGTCATTGCCCCCTAGATGTAAGACCAGAAATTCCGGCGGGTCTCTGTATGCGACCAGCTCTGCTAATGTTTCGTGGATTTCCGCCCATCGTAGGCCTCTGTAACCCCACCATGAGGAAATGGTGTTTCTGAAAGGTGGCCTTTCTTTGGTCTCTTTCTGCCCATCGGCCTGTCCTGAAGATAAAAGTGTGGCCGACTATCCATGCTGATTGGAGAGAGTTTCTCCCTTCGTCTGATGTTTCTGTATGCGGGTGCGGGGGAAAGAAAAATGAGGACGGCTGACTAGATCAGCTGCTTTCCAACTCCCTAAGTTTTTTAGTTGTTGAGGAGCTAAACCTCCTTGCCATGCTGAGGTGGCGGCACCTATTCTGAAAGAGTGGGTGCCAAAGTTTTTGGGATCCCACCCTGCATTGCTGATTGCTTTCATCAGCACCCCTTTGAATTGATAGCGGCTTAGTGCCGATGAATCCTTATGGATTAGAAAACTCCTCCCAACCTTGGGTCTCTGTGCCTGGTAAAGGTTGGTGATGCATACAGGGCAGTTTGCTGCCTCATCAATGCAACAAATGTTGATGGTTCTTTTTGCCCCGGTTTTGGATTGTTGGATGTCTATGCTGACACTCTCCTGTCTGACCCTGACTTCCATGACACCCAAGCCGTTGTTGGCCTTGGTGCTGAAGGCAATGAGTTCTCCCACACGAAAGCCCCAAAATATGGCAGAAAAAAAGGCTGTTCTGAACAGTAAGATCTCGTATGGATGCCAGCATATGGCTTCCAGTTGTTTTGCGATTTGTACCAGTTTATTGAAATCCAGGGGGCGGCGGGTGTCTACCTGGGGCCCCTCTATTCTGCCCCAGCCTTTTAATGCATAAGATATGAGGGCACTTTAGGTGGGGTCTGAATCCCTCCAGATTTTTGAGAAATATGAGATTGTGACTAAATGTCTTTTTGCTCAGTCCCTCTTGAAACCCTGGTCATGTGCCCATTTTAAAAATATTTCTATGTCTTTAATCGTTATTAACTCTACGTGTTTTATGCTGGTGGCTTTAAACACTGTTTGTAAGCACTTACTGTAAAGCGCTGCGGTGGTGCTTGCCAGTGCTTTCCCTGCCATCTCTGTGAGGAAGCCTAGGGCGTTGTTGGTACCCATCTCTGAGGTGCCTGGTTCTTGTTGGACATCCCGGCCTTGGCTCTCTGGTGCTGGCGTTGATGCTGTTATTTTGTTGGGGGGTGCCTGTTTTATGTT
Source organism: Ambystoma mexicanum (assembly GCF_040938575.1). Lineage (NCBI taxonomy): Eukaryota > Metazoa > Chordata > Amphibia > Caudata > Ambystomatidae > Ambystoma > Ambystoma mexicanum. The sequence continues at coordinate 747,048,095 of NC_090932.1, forward strand.
GGGCATCCCGGCCTGTGCTCTCTGGTGCTGGCGTTGATGCCGTTATGTTTGGTTTCCGATTATTTTCCAGCATTCTGCTGGAATCGATGTCATCTGATCCTGGGCGTGCGGTGCTTGCTCCCGGAATCTTGGCCACTGAAAGCGAGATAAAGCACCTGCAATGTTATCTGTCCCAGCGATGTGTTTTGCTTTGACCACAATGTTTTCTTGTAGTGTGACTGCTGTGATGGCTCGTAGGACTTTTAGTACTAGCGGGCATTTGGTAGACCTTCTGTTTATGGAGCCTACTATAGCCATGTTGTCGCACCAGACCAAGAGTTCCGTGTTAGCTAGCTGCCTGCCCTAGATGTGTAGTGTTAGTAAGATGGGGAATATCTCTAGGAGGGTGATGTTTCTAGTCCACCCTGCCTGCTGCCATGAGTTGGGCCAGTGTCCTGCCACCCACTCTGTGTCTAGTATGGCTCCAAACCTCTTGCTCCCGGCTGCATCAGTGAAAAGGACCCTTTTTGTACATGTGTTCAAAGGCATTCGCCAAAGTGAGGTCCCGTTGAAATCTTCGAGGAAATTCCCCCAAATTTCCAGATCTTGTCTCACCTCTGCACCTAGTTGGATGTGCAGGTGGGGTTTGGTGTATGATTTGATTTTAAGTTCCAGGCTTCTGGAAAATACCCTCCCTTGGGGGATTATTCTAGCAGCGAAATTGAGACTACCTGCTAATGATTGAATTTCTTTAACTGTGCACTTGTCTTTTGTTGTCAGGGCTTGTATTTTTCCAGTAGTTCTGCAATTTTTGTTTTCGGTATCCTGCATAGGCCTTGTTCAGAGTCGATTTCTATGCCCAGGAAAGTTATATTGGTGGCTGGTTTAGCCATTTTTTCCCTTCCTAGAGGTATGCCCCATTGTGCGGCCATTCCTTCTAATTTCACCAAAGCCCTATTACATTCTTCTAAGTTTTCTGGGCCCATTACCATGAAATCATCGAGATAATGTACTACTTTGGTCCCAGGTCTCTGTTTTTGGAAGGCCCACTGATAAAATGAGCTGAATTGCTCGAATAGGGCACAGGACACTGCGCACCCCATGGGGAGGCATCTATCTACATAGAATTTGTTGTTAAAAGTAAAACCTAACCATTTCTGGGAGTCTGGGTGGACTGGCAATAATCTGAAAGCAGATTCAATGTCTAGTTTGGCCATCAGGGCGTTCCTGCCACATTCCTGTATGAGTTTTACCACCTCCTGGGAGTGTGTGTAGGATACTGAGGATTCCGTGTGTGGAATACCATTGTTCAGGGATTAGCCTTTGGGATAGGATAGGTGGTGTATTAGCCTCATTTTTCCAGGCTCTTATTTGGGGACCAGTCCTAGCGGTGATGGTATGTAATCTTTGAGGGGCATAAGGTCCCAGGGACCAGCAATCCTGCCTAAAAGCAGTTCTTTCTTGATTTTGCTTTCCACTATCTGGGGGTTGTCCCTGGCCGACTTTAGGTTCAGTGGGATGTTCTGCAACCCTGTGCCCTGAAATGGGATGATAAAGCCCTTGGAGAAACCCTGCCAGATTGCCTCGCTGGTTTCTCTGTCCAGGTAGTTCAAGAGAGCATCGCTAAAATTGATTGGATTAATAGGCGTTATGCCTGCTGCCAGGTCTGGGGTTGAAAGGGCGTGGTTGGCGCTAGTCTTTTGAGTTTTTGGCTGGCAGTCTGGTGCAGTTGCTTGCTGCGTGATCACCGTTGCAGTTTGTGCAAGTGTGTTTGTACCAGCATTCCTTACCCCAGGTGCACTGGTTTTTTCCAAAATTCCTGCATGGAATGTTGGCTTTTGAACTGTGGTTTTTGTTATGCCTTTGGGTATTAGAGTTAGCCGCCCATGGCTGGTTCTTACGAAAGGGCTGTTCCCCCTTTTTAGGTTCCTCATTATTGTTATTTCTGGGACCTTGCGTATTTTTGTTATTTTTGGAGGGATTCTGGGAGGCTTCTTCCTCTGCTGGGGGCTCAGCATTTAACATGTACAAATCATTTTGGACCTCATCCCATTCTATGGCTGACCTCTCCGACATGCTTCTCCTAAATCTGATGTCGTATGCTAGCCAGGTCTTCCCTTTCTGGACGACTTTCACTTCTCTTATTTTATCCATGTAGGCCCATATTTTTCTGCCATCATGGAGAAATGTCTCCTCGTAGATTGTGCCAAGATGGCGAAAGCTTGAAGCCAGTCGTCCCAGTTCTGTTCTACCTGGGAGTTTCTGGCTATGGCTTTCTCTTCTATCTTTTTGGGGTTCCTAAAAGCATCTTTTTCTTTGCATTGGGCTTCTATTAATGAGAAGATTTCTATTAACTCCTTGGCCCATATGGCTTCTTTGATTGTGGTGTCAATATTCCATCCTAAGCATCTTTTATATCTATTCAGTATTTCAGTCTTGACGGATTTCATTTTTAAATCTAATTGGGCATTGCAGATCATTGCTATGTCTGTTGGGTTGCTGTTGCTCTGCCCTGATTGTCTATTGTAACTGTATTGGGGGTTGCCCATGCTTTTAAAGCGCCTGTTGGGTCTGCCATGGCTGCCGTTGGCGCAACTGTGGGGGCATCTGTTGGCGTTGCTGGCACCTGTGGCAGTGATGTGGCTGGTGCTGCTATTGTTTGGATTGTTGCTGGTGTTGGGAGGGTCACCACTATGGTAGGTTCTAAGGGTATGTTGTGGTTCGTGGGCCCCTGTTCTCCTGTTTAAGGTAATTGTTTCTCCCTCATTTCCCGCAATAACTGCTGCATTTCTGACATGTTCTTGCACAATTTCGCCAGTTTTCTGTTACCTTTTCTGGGGCCATCTGTCACTTTCTCTCTCTTTGATTGTGTAGTGACATCATCGTGGATGGGTGGCATGGTTAGGCCTTCCTTTGGCAGGCCATCCATATTCTCCCTCACCCAAGCCCAATCGTAGTGTTCTGCTGCCTCTATGGCTGCCAGTAGGTGGGGAAATTTGGGTTTCTGTGCTAGTGTAGTGGAATCCCGTGATTTCCGTTTGGGACCCATGTTTTCTTTCAACCTGTTTCGATTATAAAGAAGATATATTTAAAAAAGGGGGGTGCGTTTCAGCCCCAGTAAGTTTTTAGCAATGTGTCGGCAGACTCTGCACGGATCTGAAAAATTGAGCTCCCTTTTGCTGCTTGATTGTACCAGCTATCATGTGCATTTATATTATTAATGCCGAATGTTGGTGTTTCCTGTGCTGGGAAAATGTCTAATGTTGTCGAAAATTATTTTGATTTAGTTCAACAGAATTGCATGTAGTGGATTTCTGGGTGTAGCTTTTTGTCTCTTGTGCAAGTTGTAAATATTGTATGTAGTCTGTCAAAAAGACCTGTTATAACGTTCTTTAGCCTTAAAAATAGTGATTTCCCAGGATGAGTTTCCCCCGCGGTAATTGTGTTTGTTTTTTGCAAGATTTATATGCAAATAGTCGGGCAGCACGTGTCCCACGTCTGCCAGGGGAGCAGCTGACAGCGGCTGTTTACTTTTGCCTACTCGCGTAGGAAAAAAAAGTTTCTATTGCGCTGTTCAGCGCCCGGTGTGTCGGCTTACCTTGAAATAAATGTACTCCAGAAAACACTGCTTATTCCGGGCTGCACTGCACGCTTTCCTCCTCTCGCTCAGGTATTTGGACTCTTGTTTCCTTTGCGATTCTTCCCAGGAGACTTTGTTTGTTTATTCAGTTTTAGCCGCTCGCTCGTCGTGTCGAGCTGAACAGTGCAATGTTTAAAGGGAAACAAAAGATGCTGTGAAATGCAACAAACTTTAAGAGTTTGGGCTAAAGAAGCAAAGGTTTGGAAGGCACTGAGTAAACAGTGCACCTCCTAGTGTGTTTGGGACCCCGTTCAGGGTCCACAAACTGTTTGTATTTTCACAGAGCAGCAGCTCTGTATTTGTAAGACCCAGGGAATCCCTGTGTCTTTGATATGTATAGTAGTGGAGGCTTTTATGTTTCAGCCCCTGGCCGGATAGCCGACTATCTGGCCCCCTGGGGGGGGCAGGTCTTTGAACCTGAGCCCTGCCTGCCTGTTGGTTTCCTTTCTGCTTGGAGGAAGGGTGAGGTGATTGCTCACACCTCTCCCTTCCTCAGTATTGTGTTGCACAGACTGCGTGTCTCCCCAGCTGGGGGAAGGAGAGGGGCAGATAAGAGGGGGAGGCTGTGTTGCCCCTCTCCAGGCCTGTTGATGGTAACAGCAGTTACCCTGCCTCGCTTTGGGCGGCCCTACAGCATTTCCTATTCGTTTCAGTGGCTAGGGCAAATTTTAGTTCTAGGGGTTTGGGAGCTAATAGGGCACCAGCAGGAGTTTTGGGACCCTACTGGTGACCAGGGGGGGAACCTGAGGGAGGGGAGGGGGTCCGCCGCCCCTCTTGCCTCCCTTGCTCACCTCTGATTCTTTTTACACACTTGCTGTAGTTGCGAGAGGATGCCGCTGGAAGGGCTGATCCCTGAGCGATAACGTATGTCAGCGCATGCGTCTGGAGAATCCCCACATTCTTCCAGCAGTGCACAATTCATGAGGTATCAGTGGGGGTGGCTAAACAGTGACTAATGTGGTAGGCTCCGAGGGCCGTGTGTGCTACCCTTCCTCACTCTTCGGTGTGTGTTTGCACCAGATATATGGCGGCCAGATGATAGTGAGACATGCAATAGCTATGTAGTGATTCCACTCACTGCAGACTCGTCACATTGCATGCAGTGTTCCGGCATGCTTGTGGTGCTGCAGAAAGGCTGCATGCAGTCTGGGGCCTTAAGATGCATTTAAAAACGCATTTTCTTTCTGGAAGTGTACCACTGTTTCTACTTAGAAACGTGTCAATATTTCCAAATGCATCTACGTGTGATTGTCAAACTTATGTGTACCTTTGCTCTTTGCCCTTTTTGGTTGGCTAGAAGCTCAAGATTAGCACTGACGTGAATGCCTTTCATGGCTTTTGTAATCAAACAAATGCGTTTCCCTTGGATCTCACCAGTGTTTTCATTATATCCAGTCCTCAAAGGACAAACCACACAATCCTTTCCGAAAAAAAGAGGGGTTTTCTGTGCAAATTGCAGGCGAAACGTATTTCCACAAAAAGAGCCATAACACTCTGAAATGAAAGCGGATGCCTAACGAATTCCATGTGCGCATAAACATTCGAAGGCCAGATGGCTAAACCTGTTAAATCAACATATGGCTTCAAAAATATGTTTTCTTTCTTCCGCACTCGACTGTGAGCCCTGTCCTCCCTTTTCTTTAATACCATTTACGGGAGGAATTGTTGTGTTTCACTCTGAGACGAGAATCCATGCAGTGTAGTTTCCATTAAGTCATTTTCAGAGATAATTATAGTATAAGCTGGATAGAATGCATGCATATGAGGTAATTATTTTGTGTACGTCATTTCTCAGAACATGGCAAGAGAAAGATGCATAATTAATTTAGGTGGCATGTGTGTGGTTATGCAGAGTGCATCTCATTAAAGGGAGAGACACCTAATACAGTTCCAAATCAGCAAGCCTGTCTTTAGTTCAGATAATGATATACAAAAAGGAATGCTTGCATGACCAAGCGTCATTGAAAATATGTAAGAAAACAGTGCACCAGACACGCCCTCTTCTCTGGAAGTCCTTCAAGGATATATTGCCTTCACCTAAGAAAAGAAGACTTATTTTCCCGAATATTCCAACCTACTAAACTCCAGAACCGGTACACGGACCTGCACCACTCACCACAGGCTGGCAAACAGATCAGTGTTTTACACGCTCACCTCGACGTTTCTATGTGAGGTTGGAAAGACCTTCATCTATCTATCTGAATACATTCTATATGGGATAAAGTACCTGCTACCGTAGATGATTAGGATATTGCAAGCAGTTATGTGACCAAATAAAGGAACTCCAAGGTGACTTGCAATATCCTCTTTATGTATTGTGGGGGGGATTCTATTCCTTATAATAGCTGAACATGCACTGTCATTCCTTTCAATACCTCATCTCTTGCATAATATAATGCAAGAGCTCTTCCATTTGCTGATCCATATGATCAATACAGAATGTGTTTGGATTTTAAAAAGCAAAATACAGCTCCTAATGTCTTTGAAGAAAAATAGTTCCAGCAGATTCATAAAATCATAAAAGGATTTCATTTTGTGTTTTAAAATAAGTATTAACATACAGATTCTTGCTCATATGTGTTAAACTCCAGCAGTGCACAAATTAAACATTCTACTATAAACAGTTCCTTGTCAATCAATTGCTGTAAAATAACACAGAAAACTATTCTGCAGGCAATGGATTTGAAAAGCTTTTCAAGGCTTTAATCAAGTTTTGCAGCGACAGCTGCCTCAAACAACAGGCATTGTGACTGCACAAATGAAGCGTAATAACTGATCACAGAGTGGTTGTGATATCACATCTAGCCTGTAATAAGAACATTATTCCTAGGATTAGTACAGATATTAGTTAGTTTAGTTTATTGTTTACTTGCTAGGCGCTTATATAATAAGAAAATACTGTTTCAAAGCACCCAGAGGCCAAGGGGGGGAACAGTGGGAAAATAAAATTAAAAAACACAATAATTAAGGGAAGTGGGGGGAAAAGGAAGGGGGAATGATCCGATATTGCAGGCTGTATTATATACATTTAAAATGGGTAATGTTGATATGTATCGTTAAAGCACAGAGATGCAGGCAGACTATGGGGGTCATTCCGACCCTGGCGGTAGGGGGTTAACGGCACCGGTAAGGATGCCAGTGCCATTAACCCCCTACCGCCCTATTACGAGGTCCCTTAGCGGGTCCCACCAGTACCAGCCGGCCTTAGCGGGACCCGTTAAGGGACCATGGTGCTAATAACGGGCCCGAAATTTGCGGGCCCATTATTAGCTCCTTCCCCATTCCCTTTGAGCCCTATGGGGGCTCAAATGGGAATAGGGAATGGTTTTCGATATGGGGACTTACCAGGTCCGCATAGGTCGGAATGTCCCGGTAAGTCCCCATTCCGACACCATGGACCCAGACCCGAGTTTGGAGGCAGCCATGGTGCTATTAGCACCATGGCTGCCTCCAAACTCGGAATGAGGCCCAATTACTTTTAATGCTATATAAAATAGTACAATTATTATCCAGTTCTTTGATAGGCTGTACTTTGCAGAATTCTCAGAGAATAGTTGCTTGTTCACCATTCTCTGAATATAATTGGGTTGCAGACAAATGTAATGCAATAAAAAGGTGACTTAATTCATTAATTAGTTAATTAATGAATTAATGTGATATTTAACTGCATTTGTCAAGTGGGGACACACACTCAGATTTGTATTTATTTTATTTGAGACTTTTAAAAAGTGCTCATTCCCTTTTGTGACCAACTTTGGTTGCTTTTGGTGCGCAAGAGAAGACACATACGGGGGATGGTACTTAGATACACATCTTGTTGGCAATGGTGAATAGTCAAAGGGGTGGAATGAAATTAAGTGCCCAGGTAATGTGTAACTAACAATCATTGGAGAAGCTCTTGGCATTGTCTACATTCAATACTATAATACATTGTCCAGTGGTATGTTGCAGGTAGTGGAGGCCTGTGTGGTTGGTTGGCTTCGGGATGTCACTAGGTCAAGGGCACCAGGGGACAGATTCGTTTTTAATCCTCTGCAGAGTAGCAGAAAGTCATTTTTTCATCTTGAGCTAAAGGGGAGAGTTCCAGGGAGGGAGACTTTCACATGGGGGTTTTCCCCCTACCGTTTTTTAATTAAATTAATGAATGACTGTGAGGCTTAGGATTGATGACAACAACCATTGGTAAGTGAACAAGATGGGCTGTCTAAATCAAGGACCATGCCCTGAACGACGAACTAACTGGATGTGCCCTACACACTTCTCAATATAGATTTTGTGAAATGAAAGATCTGCTGAATTCTTCCTGTAGCATTATATTTAGCCTGACTTCATAGGCATCCAATTCATAAAAAGGTTTGCTTGAAAAAAAGCGTTTTGGGCATGGACATTATATGGGAACATCATGGGCTTTATTTTTCAAAATGATTTGTGCCGCACAATGTCATTTTGCACTAATGAAGTGCACTTTGCGCCATGCAAAACAATTCATACCGATTCACAGGTTGGACTGCATGTCTGCACAGTCCCCAAGCAGATTGCGCGATTGTAATATAAGCACAAGGGACAGGCCAGTGCAAAGAAGCAGAAGGGAGTGGAAATTGCAAAATTCCTCATTAAAAGAAGAAAGTGAGAAATAACATGGATGTAGGGTGGGGGGTCACTGTGCATATTTATGAATGCACCCTTCAAGTGCAAACATACCCGTATTCACAGAATCGGTAGCGCTTCTGCGCTAACTTCAAAGTACCAACATTTTACTGCCACCTGTCACCAGATGCAACATACACTGCACCATGGAATTCTAAGTATAAAAAGCGCAATGCAATACCAGTGGAATCTTGCGCTCATCTCCAAGCCTACATTGCTCACACTAACACTGCTTCATGGAAGGTGTAGCAGCAGGAGGAGGGATGCCACTAGAGGAAGTGTATTGCACATACCGGTTCCCCCCCACATGTCATCCTTGATTTGGTCAGGGAGTGGGAGAATAACTTGGCGTCACTCACTGCTCACTGGCACTACCATACCTGGTGAACGTGCTTTCTGACCATCACTTCCTAGCCACTGGCTCCTTCCAGCACACCACAACTGTGGTTGGGGGTATATCACTGCCCACCCAATCACGCCGCCTCGACCAGGTCTTGCTCAGCATCATAGCATGAGTGTATAGCCATATAGACATGCCACACACTCTGCAGGCAAGGCAAAGTGTGGCTCATGCATTCTATGCATTTGCCCACTTTCCACCGGTACTTGGAGCCATTGATTGCACCTATGTTGCACTATAACCTGCACAAGAGACATAGCATATTTATTGGAACAGAAACAATTGGCTTTCTATCAATGTGCAGGTCATAGGTGATGCAGAGGTACACATCATGCATGTGAATGCAAACTACCCAGGATGTACACATGACGGCTACATATTATGCATTGAAAACTTTTGGCCACCTGTGACTCATTGGTGAGTATCAACCTTCACACACACACACACAACCACGGATATGAGCTCACATCTTAAACATACACCCATGAAGTCACAGTCAACCAAATGAAAGGAGTGTTTTCTCCTTTTCAGGGGAAAATACCTACCCACTATCACCATTAATGAATCCAGCAAACCTAGCTGAGGCATGCTACAATGCAGTTCACATCTCCAATAGGGGCATAGTGGACCGTGAATTTGAAGTGCTCAAGTCACGCTTTCGCTGCCTTGACCAATTGCCTGGAGTATTGCTACATGCACCAGATAATGTATGCAAAATTATAGTAGCATGTTGTGTCCTACATAATATTTCCACACATTGTGGAATATCAGTGGAGGTGCAGGATGGATATTGCCCTCAGCAACTAGAACCACCCCCCCCATAGCAGGCCAAAGGGCAAGGGGACAGGACATACACAACCAGGTAGTGCTAAACAATGATGATGAAACCTGGCAACTCCAGTTTCCCTATAAACGAGAGCCTGTCTTGGCTTACCAAACAGTGTGTGCTCCATAACAGAAAATGTACACTGCCATCCCATCTACATCCTTGCCATAAAGTGCTGAAACCATGGCCATAATCATTAAAGAGCACATTGATGTTTTAATGTCACAGTCCCAAGTGTACAATTCTTGCTCACCTGGCCCGTGCCCTCACAGACTAACAAAGAAGTAACATGGTTATTACTACATTAACACTGTAAGGCTATCCCCCAGGAACACCCACCTACATACAATCCCTTCCATTCAGCAGTCCCCCTTCATGTACCCCCCAATATGTCCATAATCAATGGCCTATCCCCTCAACAGTCTGGCGCATGATTCTCTTAGGAGTCGCCTCCCCTATAATGGTGCCCTGTCCTTGCCTGTCTGCCACACAAGCACAAACCCCTCTCTTTTAGAATGTACTATACCCTAACCTAGACCCAGCAATTCCTACAACAGGTGATGCCTCCACACACCCAGAACTAAAATGCCCTTAGGCTCTATTACTGCACTAACACTTCTAAACCTACTACTCCCATCTGCAGGACAAATATATGTTATATGCTTAGCCCAACATAGTCAAAAGAACTCGGGATGCACCTATGCACTACTTCATACATTTTATCTCGGTGGTGTCCCTCATGCACAACACATGATTTGATGAACTTCTAAATCACATTTTACACTGCTTCCTCTTTCAAGACCCACATCCATTTCCTTCCTGGCAAGTGTTCAGTGGACAGCACCCCGGTAAATGGCCAATAGTGATGCAATATTGATAAGTCCTCACTCAATCTCTTTATCAAGGCCACCCCTGGCTCTTAACTAAATCATTACCACCTGTGTACATATTTATGGTCGGTTGCACATCATGGCCCTTTATCATCCAGCTAAACACATGAAGGAGCTGTTCTCACTCCAGTCACCCAAACCTGGAACACCTGTTGTGCACATCTTCCTATCTTCACCTCTCTGTCTTGCATTCACGCACATTACTCACAAGAATGACCACTGATATACACCCATGGGATCCGCAATGTATTATTCAGTGTTTTTGAAATGACAAGCAAACAACATAAAAAACCATCAGCACCCTGCCCCCCACACACCACTGCTCTTCCCAAATCTATTACTTACCCCTTATGTATGTCTATCAGGGCCTGAAATACTAAACCTGCTTCCCCATCCACAGTCACTTCCCTTCCAATGCTGCATCTATCTTGAAAGAGAGTCCCATGACCACACCCTTTTCCCACACTTACACCAATGCCTCATGCAACGCCCCAAATCATGACTATTAGTCATCTGTTCACCTTCATGAACCATTAAAACATACATCAAAGCATTCCTGCCAATCACGACTTGCCATCACTTTGTGGCCCCTACCACCATGAGTAACCCACTCCCTGATCACTTGCTGGTCCCCCTTGTCCCTTATCACCTACATTTGCAGCACCTTGTTGGATTGCTTCACATCCTCACACAGCTCCCTAGCCTTAGCTTTTGTTTAAAATTGCTCTGATATTTGGAACCCCATGAGTAGCATGTGTAACATTGGGCCTCATTACGAGTTTGGAGGTAGCCATTCCCTTAATAATGGCATGGCTACTCCCAAACTCGGGTCTGGCTCCGGGTCCCGCAAAAGGGGACTTACTGGGCCATTCCGACCTTGGAGGGCCCGGTAATTACCTTTCGTGGGACCCAGAGCCGGTAGGTCCCCATTCCCATTTGAGCCCCTATAGGGCTCAATGGGAATGGGGAGGATGTTAGCAGCAGTACCGTTCATAACGGTACTGTTGCCACCATCCTGGTCTGCTCGCGGGTGCCGCTCTGCACGCCTGGTGTGACCAGGCATCCAGAGTGCCACCCGTGAGCAAACTCGTAATGTTGGGCATGGCAACAACGGCGCCAGTAGCACTACCGGCGCCGTTGTTGCCTTACCGCTACAGTCCTAATGAGGCCCACTGTCTCTAAGCATCACCTCTAACCATGATGCCAAACACACTCTCCCTGGCACCTCCAAGATTCTGACCAGTACTACAGATGTAAAGGGTTTCTTTTGTGTCCCCACTGACCCCTCTCTATCCCGGTCTGACTGCATTCTTCTTCCCATCCCTACCCACTCACCTGAAAAAACCTGAAACAATCCTCCCAAAATATAATCCCTGCTAATTTAGATTTCATTGGCAGCCTGAACTAATCCAGATCCATGAGTCTCGGCATATATGCAATTACATCATCCTTTCCCCTTCAATCAGCATGATTACAACCCACCTCAGATATTGCTAAACATCACTCTAACAATATTAATGAAGCATTGTAAGAGGGCTGCAGACTCCTGGCCACAGAGTGCTCAGTTCACTCCTGTGTCATCATTTTCCCACATGCCGCAGCTCCTTCTGGATACGTCAACCTTTGGTGTCCACCCCTCATAACAGCCCAGGCAACCTCTGCCACTGAGGAAAAAGGGAAGCCATATATGTCACAGTTAGCCTTTCTGGCCAGGTGCATTGCCATGAAAACAATAATGTCCCTTAAGCACTTCAGAACAAAATTCCTTCAAAATCGATATTCACACACGTCCTGTTGCAAGTGCTTGTTCATCATGTTCACCACCCCTTACAAGTAGACATGGGAGTTTTGCTCCCTGTCTGCCCACTGTGGACACCATAAGGACAATGCCACCACACGTGTAACTAAATCTACAAAGGCAATGCAATGACCCTCTGTCCTCAAACAATCTGGAGACTTCAATACACAAAACTGTCACATCTGTCATGCATTGAAACCTGCTGCACCAAAGGCACCATTAAATATCTGTGCCTCAGATTTTTGGGGATCTCTTACAGCCACATGGACACCAAGTCGGAGCCTGCTGAAAACTCCAATGCACCTTTGAGTACTCCTGTTCACCTCACGATAAATGTACCATATGATTTGGTAACGTTAGCCCTCACAATGTTCTTGAATATTCCTGCCAATTATGTGCCCATGGTAAACACCTTGCATGACATCAACAAAAGGCCAGTATATACCTGAACCTCCCTCAATTACATCTCCCCTGAAGTTTCTAACACATCCAGCATGCCGAACAAATGCTATGTCTTCCCAACTAGCAGCCATAACAACAGCCACTGATTAAAGATAATGTGCCAGGAACGTCAGGAAAGATACTGGGCAAGCATATTTCTACATGATGGAAAAGTAATCCCCAACTCCTCCATCAACACATCCAATCCCATGGCATGTTTCCACCATTATCCCCATGACACGCTCTTCTGCCAAACAAAAAGCAATGTAGATCCTTCTAAACTTGAAGATACCCTGGCTTGACATAGGAATTTCACTCAGTAATTATGTGAAATACTCAAAATGTGCACAGGAAATATTGAGTTATATTGATAGGACCTAGTTGATACATTTTGTGTCCCCCAAACTTAAGCCACAATATTCAATGATCAACTGAGTGTACTGCCAACTTTGCAAATACAGACTTGATGTCACATACTGAGAAAGGATCCCTTGAGCCACATTCCCTCATCAATGCCACCACCAGTTGAATGCTAGTGTAAGACACCAAACAATCTTCTCACACCCAAATATTATTCACCTATGTCCCCTCTGGCCAAGGCAGCTGCTGTATCATTCAAATATCTCCTGCAGTTTACTGTGTAACCACTCCCAACTGCCATACCATCACAGCCACCTCACATTCCTAGAAGGGGCACTCTACATGCCCCCCTGCCACCTCGTTCACTGATCTCCTTCTCAAAGTTCCAGCATCGCCTTTTCAGAGCTTAAAATGTGGGCCCAACTTCTTACTCGTCTTCCATTATACCCCACACTAAATCCCACCAGAAAACAGTCCTCCAAAAGCTTGGTCTTTTGCCAGTGTCACCAAAAGTCCATGCACCTCAGATGTGCAACCAACTTTACTGCTGTATGGTCACCTATGCACAAACCTCCTGCTAGCTCACCTTCCCCTGTTCACCACTGACTCAATTCTATGCTGCAAATCACTTTGTGACTGTGTGAAGTCCTTTGCACCTGAGGCACCCTTGTTTGAACATACACACCATCTGCAAAATATATATCTTGACAAATGGATAGCACGCTGTTCACTTCAGCCCCCTCACCATTTTCCCCACACCCCGTGGTGTTGGCTGGCCAAGAAAATTAAAAAACGGCAGATGGAACCTGCCAGTGGTGTTCATGCCAGGAGCCAGGCCTCTACATACCATATACGCAAAGATAAATACCCATGACACATACAAATCAGCCTTGGCTCCTCCAACAACACTGCTACGAAGTCCACCTCAAATTCAAGATATTACCCACCCTCAAAATTCCGAAACTGACTTCTGCATTACATCCATGTACTTCATATGTGCCACACACATCTGTGTGTAAATTGTCACAGTACAGAGTGCCAGAACAAAATGAATGGTGAGGTTGCAATACCTTGTTTCACTGACACTCTTGGCCTCCTTGCCAATTCCCTAGCCCTACTTCTCAGAATCCTGCTTAAAACTCAATGTCCCATGCAGATATTGGAATACAATGACCGATTCTCCATACCATATATTGTCCTTAGCTGCACTCTTCCAGTGCAACAACAAATCCTCACTCTGGGCCATTTAGGCCAACACACAACACCTTCTTTGTCACTGCATGCACACTGTCACTTTTTCACATCCTTCCCTTTCACTCCCAAAGCACAACCCTTGGCTTGGCCCACCATGTTTCATCCTGTACTTAACCACTCCTACTACTATCGCAGTGTTGCTTGCAACATCCACCCCCTTCTGTTCTGTCTCAGCTGGACTTCAACATCCAGCTCCTTTTCAGCAGATGTCACAGCTGAACTACAACACTCCTGCCTCAGCCGCTCAGTCCCCCACCGCCCCCAACCTCTCTCAAACATATTTGAAGCCCCCAACTCATTCCCCCATATGCCATGCCATTGACCACCCGCTTTCCTGCTCATTTTTATGGCCAGTCCCTCAGAACCATTGTTGCTGCTCCTGTTCAGCTCCACTCACCTCCTCTGCCTGTGTGTTCCTGCAACAGGCCAACACAACATCGAGTCGGCCACAGCACCTGTCATACTTTTATTTACTGTACTCCAGATTTCCCCTAATGGTATGCCCACCCATGCAACTGACATCTACCGACTTATGATCCACTATGTATCCCTCTTCAATGCTCTGTACCACCACACAGTCATCATCATGCCTTTTCTCCCAATCCACCAATGCGACTTATGACTTCTTTTACACCCTATATGACTTCATATCCCCCATGGCACTAGTGAGTGCCTCGTCTACATCTTCCCAAAGGGGGTTTTCACCCCCACACATCTACTCTCCTACATGTGTGGGGTCTGGACTCGCCACTATTGTGCTGCTCATGGCAGGTGTGTGTGTACCACCTGCTGACCCCATCCTTGTCCCCTGTCCTGGTGATGGCTCCTACTCCTTTACTGCTCTACCACCATCCCTGGCAGGCGTACAAGGCTTGCTGTTGTCATGTTCATGGTGTTTGATGGAGTCCTGCCCATGCAGCCACTCTTCCTCCTGCTCATCACTGCACACCCTTGTCCCATTTCCTTGGCCACCAAGGGCAAATGTGCGTAACTTTAGATGGCCCTCATAAACCACCTCCATACTCTCACAGCCAACAACAACCTTTACCTCTTCCTGTGTGTCCTCATGCCTCATGCCCCATGATCCCGGGACACATACCCTTTGGCTGCACCTCTGCTCCATATCAAGGCCCACACCAGAAACTATCTAACATCTATTTGACATCCCCCTTTTTCAACCTTCTCCCTTTTGCAGCCCCTCTATCCATGTAGCTGTGCCATCCTGCCCTAGTACGACATGCTACTAGAATGAAGAACTCCCATTCCCAGTGTGCCCTCCCCTGAGTCCTCCCCCTCCACCTCCACCTCACCTGTCTCGGCTGCCACCAACTCTGCCAGCAGGCCATTACATGCCTTGCTGATGTGCTTAAGGTCCAACCTCTGTGTCTCTGGGTCAAGGCACCTCCTTCCATTACTATCTACCTCTGGAAACAGCCCCATGGCCAAACTGTCTGAGGCCTGCTTTCTTAAACCTCTCCTCCCAAAATCCCTTGAACAAACACCATAATTCCACCCTTGGGGTTACACACCGTATGACATGTGCCCTTGTCTTCCTCCTCCCCTCAGTCACGCCCCACTTTGTCAATTGCCTCTGAACACGGATTGAAGGCGTGTTCCCTTGCCCTTTCTCCTGCTAAAAGTGCACATGGAGGAATGTCCCCTTCACATGGACAGGCAACGCTTGCCTCCCAGTCTGTCCCTCTGCATGGCACTGATAGTTAGACTTTTTATAGATGTCCGAAATGTGGGAGGAGAATGAGTGGAGTCGAAGATGCAAAGATAGAATAGATGGGATAGAATAGATGGAGCACTTTGGATAATGAGAAAGGGGGTGAGCAATTAAAAGACCACAATGTTCAAAAACGATATTTCTTGAGGTTGCATAAGGGATTAAAATGACCTATATGGTCTCCAGTGTCCAAAGATGGACAAGGGGGCATATATCAGTCAGTAATACCTTTGCAAATATCTTGACGGTTCTATGCCATCGAACAAGACTTCTCTGGGTCGATTGTGGGTAATTTTGATTTCGAGGATGGCAGTTGCGGTTGTCCAGTGGCAAGCTGACATCGAGTCAGGGTCAAATGGAAGGTATCAGCAGTCTTGAAGCGTCTACTGGAGCTGTGCTAATTGGGATGTCTCCAGGTTTGGTGCAGTGGTCAAGGTTCGATGGCGACGATCTGGGACCAGGATGCGCAGGTGACTCAATCCGGTGCAGAGGTTCTGAAGTTTCTGTTTGTGGGAGACCAGAGCTGGGTCAATCAACTTAAAGGAGTGGCAATGAAGAATCTGTCAGTCTGAAGGGTGCTCAGAGAAATGCAAAGCACCCATACTTCTTTGGTTCGAGCAGAGGCAATGATGCGTCTCAGCTGGTCTGATAAGTCAGTGAATGAAGTTGAATGGTCAAACGCATTTTAAAGAACAATGAAAACCAGAGGCAGCGTCAACGGGTTCCACACACATAGGCTCTACCAGAAAGGCACCACTGCCATTATGACTCTGCTGGATGTGTGTTCCAGTTGACCACCCGGGATCTCACTGACCTCTCACACCCAATAGGAATATCAACTTTAGCACCCAGGCATAACCATGTGTGGTGTCAGACAAATAAAAACTTTCACTATTCATATCCCTCCCAGCACATGTCAAACACCACAACATGAACATCCTTGATCAGTCACAACTTGGCTTCAGACAAAGTGGGAGTACTAAGCTGGTCACAAGTATTAAAACATCTGTGGGAAAGAGAACAGATGTTGTGACAGGTCATTGTCATTATTGTTACTCTCTGTGGTGTTCCACGCCACCAATCCCGATGTTCTTGTGGACGCTTTGGAATCTTTGGGTATATGTGTCATAGTTACCAATTGGATAAGCTCCTTCCTTTTCAAATGTGTCCATTGAGTTAAAGTAAGCAAAGTTAATTCATCACATAAACCAGCTATGTGTCAAGTCCCACATGCTTCAACCCTATCACCACTACCATGTCACCACTCTCTTCAATCTTTACTTCCAACCCATGGGCAATCTTGTTGCGCTAAGTGAGGTTTTCTTTCTGAACTTTGCAGATGACACCAGCATTTGTTTAATGCTATCTAGGGACAGAGATCTGGGCACATACTAAGGCATAAATGTTATTAGTACCCGGAGAGAGTCAAGCAGAATTCAACACGCATTCTGATTGGCTCTCGCCAGGTTGTTACCCGGCTGAGAATCCCTCTATTCTCAGCCGGAATTCCAGCCGCTGTGTCCACGGTGGGAGGTGTGGGAGCCCCTCAGCCAATGAGGAGGCTCAAAGCGGGGCCGTCCCCGCTGCGAGCCTCCCCACGGCTGAGAAGCTGCCTTCGCCCCCACCAGGCACTCAGGTAAGGTTTTTTTTTCTTCCCCTTTCCTCCCACCTCCCTCCCCTCCCCACCCACTTACCTTCTGCCTCCTTTGTCCATGGAGGGGGATGATGATAGCATACAGCCATGTGGAGGCTCGAAGCGGGGCCATCCCCGCTCCGCGCCTCCACACACCTGGAGGCCACCATCGTCCCCCACTGGGGATTCTGGTGTGTCTTTTTTTTTTGTTTCTTCTTTCTCCCCTCCACCCCCCAACCCCAATTACCTTCCTCTCTCTCATCTTTCAGGAGCAGACGTGCTGGGAACACTTTTGTTCCCAGCACGTCTGCTCCCGATGGCCACCACAGAAAGGGAAAACAGACTCTGTTTTCCCTTTCCCAGTGGCCATTTTCTTGGTGGCATTTCGGAACAGAACAAAATGCTATTAGTGCCCCTATTAGTGCCCCGGTCACACAGATCTTGTGGGCCGGGGTACTAATAGCAATATGCCTGAAGTGGCGGGGTCATTACTGAGTCAGGTAATGCCCCCGCTGCTCAGGGCATATTGCTTAAATAAGCGCTGGATGGACAGGAATTACCCTTAAGATGAACCTCAGGAATTTAAAGGATTTGGCCATTAATACTGAAGGAAATCTATGGAGTTCCATGTTTTGACTTGATGTTTTTGTGACTGTCTTGCACTCTGAATCTTTGAGCAATATTTGCATCACAATGGAATCTGAACTAACAGTCACTTCAAATATATCTATGGAGGTTAAGACATGTCACCTGTTCTCCTTAATCTTCATGTTTTCCTAAAAAAGATTATGACAATTAACACATTGGTGTATTCCAGATAGGACTTTGGGAAAAGTATTTGTTTAGATTTTGGAAAAAGTATTTATTTAGGCATGCTAGAAATACATCTGACTCGGTTGCATCAATTGAAGAATGCAGCAGGTAGAATTGTACTGAGAGTTGATAGGTGTGAACATATTTTAACTGCAATTGATTGGTTGAAATGGCTGCAAGTGGTGTCCAGTGAAAATGGTGCCAGCAAAAATGCTTTCAGTGAAAATGTTCTGGGGAAAATACCTCTGCAGTGAAAAAACTTCCAAACAAAAAGTAGTCAAAAGAAACAGCTGAAAAGAAGCCAAAAATGTAGTGCTGCTAAGGTAAGTGTTAGGGGTAAAGAGGGTTTTGTGGGCTTGAGATTCCCTGGTTTATGGTTAGGATAGGGTCTGGGGTAAGGATATGGGTTAGAGTAAAGATTTTGGTTAGAATTTGGGAAAGAGTTAGGGTCAGGGAGATTGCTTCAGGGCTGGTGATGTTGGAGTTTGCTTTAGTCATTAGGGTAGATTAAGTGCCAGAGTAAATGTTAGGGTAGGGGTTATGGTAACGCTAGCACAAATAGAGTAATTATTTGTGTAAGTGTTAGGGATGTTTGGGAGGGCAGCTGATGTTGGCGTAGAATAGGGGTAAGGATAAACCTAATGCTTAGAGCAAAGTAAGCATTTGGGTAAGTATTAGAGTTGCAGTTAGGGTAAGTCTACAGGTTTGGGTTAGAGCAAGGGCTCTGTCATTTGGGGCGATCTGGTGATGGGGTTGCCATTAGGTATGCTGTTCATTTTCCATTGGTTTTGTATTGAGTAACAATCAAATAAAATGCTTTAGTGCGCTGAAGGTTTAATGTTCTGTAAGAGTTCAGAACAGTACTTTGAGTTAATGGGAGGTTGAGGAACAGATTTAGGGTAATTGCAGAGATTTCATTAAAGGTTTTGGTCATTGTTAGGTTTACAGTCTTGTACTTGTGTGTATTTAAAAATACCTTATTACTGCCAACGTTTTCACACTTTGCATTGATTGTATTGAATCAACAATATTTATGTAAAGAAGCTTTTTGCTGGCTACATCTCACATAACTACCTTTTCCTGAGGACATTTTCCCATAGATCCCTGCCAGCGGAAGCCAGGGTGGTTTTCAAGTCAACCATGTGCCTGACTCACAAGGCTATCTACAGTAGGAAAGTAACAATCCTGACACAATGATTGTGCATTATGTTGCGAGTATTGTGAAGATCACAACACTACTGTCTTATTATAGTGCCCACATTTTATATACCAGAAAAACATATATATTTTTTTTAAGTCTGGTAAAATGTGAAATTCTTTTCCAACACAGTCATGCCTTCTAAGCAATCTACTAAGTTTTTTTTAAAGTATTTATGTATGTATGGATTTATTTATTTATATGCAGGAGAAACAATTCTCTTTTGATCACAAAAGAAAGTACAATAGATAATAAATCAGATTCGATGGGAACCAGTGAGCTACTTCAAATAGTGTGAGCTTGAGAGACATTCTGACCAGGTTGTGGAGGGGAGTAAATGGAACAGTCACTGGGGATAATACATAAGTGGACATACATAGATTAAGGATAACAAAAAAGGACATTTGCAAATGCAGGTAGACAGTAAGGGAAGCTGTGCTTGGGATGTGACCATGATGGGTGAAGTTCTGGAGGGGAGACAGAGGAAGTGAGGGACCGAGGCAGGGTAGAGGCGAGTGAAAAATGTTAGCTATCAGGCAGATGAGAGTTAGGTTAACGGGTTAACTCAGAGGCATGGAGATAGGCTTTTAATTTGGTTTTGAACAAATCCGTGTGGACTGTCCCTGTTTTGCATCGTCAGTCATCCAGCCCAGTGACGGCACGATGGAGTAGGTGTGAGGTAGTTCAAAGAGAGTCCAGGTAGTGAAGTTGATGATCTTGTCGAGAGGAGAGATAGCATAGTTGTGCAGACCAAAGAGGATTCTGGCACAATAGTCCAGTTTAGAGAAGAAGACAGTGGTTAAGAGATGCTTGGAGTTTTGAAAGGAAGGAAAGGCCTGATTTTCCTAATATTTAGGAGGTTGAGGCGAGCTGCTGTTCCAGTTTATGAGATGAAAGTAGAGAAGGTCTGAGAAGGGTTAGAGATGATACTGAGGTTTCAAGCTGAAGAAGAATAAGGATGAGTGTCAGGTGGGAACTGGATAGGCAGAGGAAGAGATGAGAGAGAGCTTTTGACAGGGAAAAAGAACATCTCTATCTTGATAGAGTTTAACATGAGAGAGTTCAAAGCCATCCAATATTTAATGACAGAGAGACAGTTGGAAATTTAAATAGAGAGATCAGAGGAGAGTTCAGGAAAAGAGACAAAGATGTGGGTGTCACCTCTGAAGAGTTGGTACGAGAACCCAAAGGAGGAGATCAGTGACGCAAGAGCAGAGATGTAGAGTGTAAAAAGAAGCGTGCCCAAGATAGAGCCTATTGGAACAGCAACAGTTAGAGGAGTGAGCTGAGAGATATTGTTGCTCCGGGAGACAGAGAATTGGAGGGGGGCCAGGTAGGATGCATTCAGGCAAGGCTTGATCGCGAATCCCAAGAAGAAAGAGAGTTTTAAGGAGATCAGAGTGATTGACAATGTCAAGGGCAGCAGTCAACGAGAATTAGGATAGAGGATAGGTTGGAGTGCTTAGCACAGGCGATGGAGTTCATGAGATCAGTTTCTGTGGAAAGACAGGAGCGGTAACCTACTTGTAGGGGGTCTTGAAGGTTGTGGATGTGTAAGAAATTAGTAAGATGGTTACACACAACCCTTTTGAGAACTTTAGAGTAGTGTAGAAGGAGAGCCACAGGGTGAAAGTTAGCCGGTAGGTTTGGGTCAGCCCCTTGCTTTTTTAGGAGGGGGATGACTGTGGGTATTTTGAAAATAGAGTGAAGGCAAGAGTTGAAGGACAGGTTGAAGAGTTAAACAAGGTCACTAAAGGCCACTAAAGTGGCAATAGGCTTGAGTAGCTGAGGAGCAAGAGGGTCTGATGGGGCACAAGAGGGGTTAGCCTTCATCAGTACAGATAGTACTTTGTCAATATTAGTGTTTCTAAAGTTGGAGACAGAGGCAGGAGATGATGGCAGAGTAGTTGGAGTGTAAACTGTAAGAGGAGGGAGTGTAAAGAAGATCAGGAGAGAATCTCTGATTTTGGAAATATTTGCAGCAACATGTTCAGCTAGGTCATTAGCTGTGAGAGTGGAATTCATAGTGTGATTAATCTGATGATGCTATCAGTCCTTTCCTGGAGGTAGCCTCTCTTCATGTGGAATGGGGATGGCAGCTGCTACCTGATTCTGACCCTGACCCTGGGGGTGGCTATGCAAGGGAGCAGCACATGAGCAAAGGTGACCCTCAGGGGGATAGACATTCATCATTGGATGAGACATGGTATCCCTCCTTTCCATTTAGGGATACCCCTTCTATTCCCCTTGCCTATATGGAATAGTGTGATAACTCCCTTCAATATCCTGACAAGACTGCTGACAGATCGTGTGAACATTTTACATCATCTAAAGCAGCAAGTACTGAGACGAAGAAGAGGACTGCCATGAGAGAGAGTGTGAACCATAATGTGCAGTCTAGTGTTCTGAAAAAGCTGATTGGTTGAAGCCACTTCCGAGCCTGGAGGCAGGTGTTTAAATTAGCCGCTGAAGAAAATGGAGAGAGCTTCCTTTTCCAATTGTTGTCTTAGAAGGTTAAAGTAAATGCAGGTGGCAGTGCGGAGAAGATGGCGTCCTTATCCAAGAAAGAACCCCAAAGGCAGGTGAGTGATAGTGGGGAGAGAGGGAAATGATCCAAGCACTCCTGGCAGTTCAGGAAAACCGTGAAGCTGGTGGGAATGAAAGCCATGGCTGCAGAGCATTGCCAGCAAGGAAAGAAGTGGGTAGGCGAGTTCTAGGCCGACCACATACAGAAGCAGTGCTGTAAGACAGAACAGGCATTGTTCCGGTCCAAGGAGCGAGGACGCAATGTGCCACTGACTGGGGAAAGCCGCTCCAGACCAGCAGATACTGAGGTGGGTACCGAACAAGTATGAATGGATTGAAAGAATGCATATACTGTCAGTAAACCCAGAGGGAAGAAGGGAACACTGAAACTAATGCAAAGAGACCCTGAAAGAGAGAAGTGATTGCTTAAAGTGGGGGAGAGAATAATTCTCATAGGAATCAGTGTCATCTTCATAGTCACAGTACCTTTCCATGAAGTGGCTTTGGGAAGACCTAAACCCCCTTGCACTTTCTGAGAAAGAGAGAGTGAAAACCCAAAGTCCAACCATGTGCCTGGCACACAAGGCTATCTACAGTAGGAAAGTAACAATCCTGACACAATGATTGTGCATTATGTTGCGAGTATTGTGAAGATCACAACACTCCTGTCTTATTATAGTGCCCACATTTTATATACCAGAAAAACATAGAAAGAGAGAGTGAAAACCCAAAGTCCAACCATCTGCCTGACACACAAGGCTATCTACAGTAGGAAAGTAACAATCCTGACACAATGATTGTACATTATGTTGCGAGTATTGTGAAGATCACAACACTCCTGTCTTATTATAGTGCCCACATTTTATATACCAGAAAAGCATATATATTTTTCAGAGTATGCCAGATGAACTGCGAGTCTGGGACTCGCACCCATAAGGAACTGTACAAATAAATCTTGCAGGGCAGTATACAAGATATTTTGCAAGTCTGGGATCCACTCCTAAAATGTCTTTTGTTCGAAGGATAATCCCAAGGAAGACCCTTGCCATTAGGATTTGAACAATTCTGAAGGTGATAAAATGCGTGGGGAAGGGAGTCATTTTCCCTGGAGTGAATTGTGATGTCAAGAGGAGGGAATCATCCTTTTGGGCTACTAAGAACTTGCTTACTCTTTTTGAATCTTTTGTTTTGCTGTAAAGGAACCTGGGGAAGGGAGTTATTCCCTGGAACTGTGAATATCAAATACTTGGAACTTTTAGTTGGAGTTATACCTTTTGTTGAACTTGAACATGTGTGCACTTTCAAGGCCCGAGACATTCACTTAACACCTTAGAGTTCATTCTTAGAATGTGAGAGCTAGGATTGGCTTTTCGGACATATGATATTTTTGCTTTGGACTTCTTGACATCTAACAGACCATTTGTTTTTGGTTGAGGTAGGGAAATAACTCTTAGAATAGGGCTATCGAGGAATCTTCCAACCCTTTTACTCTTTGATAAAAGTTTGTAATAATCACCTTGAGTCCTCTGTGCCCGAGTCTCAATCCTAGTTCCTCACAATAGTCATAGACCTAGGAGGAGTGCGGAGTGAGTTTAGGGTGTCCTTTAGCTGATGAGGATGGTTGCATTGAGAGCCAATGAGGGTAGAATTCCCTTTTCAGTCTATCAAGAGTGGGCTTGACAGAGTTCAGGGCAGAGAGGTAGATAAATACATAGCTTTCTAGAGAAAGGGTACAGGCTTGGACTTCCAACATTTGTATATTTATCTCTTGCCCAAACTGCTCTGCAACTCTATGGCACAAAGATGCCTATGAGTGAATGTCAATGCTCTGCAAAACCCTGACTGCATATATACATATATACATGCATACATGCATACAAACATGCATACATACTTATCTATCTCTCCAGCTAACCTGTATATCACAGTTCTGACCAATACATCCTCATACTATAGCATTGCAAGTGACCCTATGACAGCAGGCACTTTGATTGATATCAACACAAATCTCCTAGAAACAGACTGGCACACAGTGCCAGGTTACTTCTGATCTGCTTCATTAAAACAACAGAAAAACAATCCTGTTTTTCCCTCTTTCTTCAGGAATCCACCATCTGGAACTCAAACACAGTGTCGCTCGGAATGCCACCACAATTGACAAATTTTGCAAATCTCTCCAAATATGAATTTTTCACCAACATCTGACCAAGGACTAATTCCAGTGGACACACATACTGACGCACAGATCTCAACTCACAGTACTGCACTACTGTTAAAAGATGCCAGCCCATTTGCTGGCTACCACAACTCTGTACAGTGCTCCACTGCTCTTGAGCTAGGTCTGAATTTTAAACAATAAAATAAAAATAAAATAAATAATATGTCAACCTTTTTTAAGAATACCAATGCAAGAATTGCATGGATCCTGTTCAAGAAAGTTACCAGAAAATTAATATTTCTCAGGGCGTAAATAGTAAAAATCCCATCTTGGTCAGGGCTGACACTTTTGGTATATCAGGGTAAAGGTATATCAGTATTGATAACCACAGACAGATTTGTACCTTAGTAACCAACGGCTGGCTGGTGATGAGCTGCTTTGAACCGATCACTCTGAATCATGCCTCCCCATGATCCAAATGTTAGTTTTAGAGGAGATAATTTTTAGTTTGATCAGAGCCATCCTTGTATCAGAGGCAAGCAGACAGGTTGAACAATTAGCTTTAGGTCCCTTGAGGAAGTGCACAGGCCTACAACTCTCTGGATATCTGTAACATTTTCCCAATTGTCATTGTGACAAATTCCATTTTGGCAAGGAAGTTGAAGCCCTGTCATTTTTATTTGTATTAAAATAATAAAATGAGCAGGTATTTCCATCTCTGAAAAGGTCATCTGTTGACCAGATTCCCCTTTCATAAACTCCAAGCCAAAAGCAAAGTTTATATCTGGGTCTGAGTGCATCAGTAACCTGATTTTCAGTGCCTGTACTACCAGTGGCAAAGAGCAGGTTCAGAGGTAGGGACAGCCAAGTCTCTGCACTGCAGGGGTTGCCTTTAAGATATTCACCCTGTATCAAAAACCCTAATAACCATAAGGAGTCCATGATGGTGGACAGATAAACCATAAAATGTAGGCATGCCTGAGTTTAGGCATAGTGCATGGCACTACTTATGATCATTGCAGCCACATCCAATTTGATATCACACGTGTCAGCAACTGTGAGTCAGCTCAGCTGTGGAAATTGATGTGTATTCTGGCTAGATGGAATATGCCTCTTCTTTGATTTCTTTGTGAGGGTATGTAATGTGCTCCGTCAGACATAGCCACACACCAGGCAGCTTCCCTGGTCCCAGGCATCCAAGCAGCTCACCCATTAAAAGGGAGTATACTCACACCAGGGTGCTGCAATTGTAAAGTAATTTGATCCTAATAAGAAAGGAAGAGAGTGGGGTACGAGTAGGCAGGAGGGCTCTGCAAAGTAGAAGAATCCTTCCACCATTTTATGTCTCTCTATGTTTCCCTCTCGTTCTTGTGCCCCCCACTTCTTCTGGAGCTAAATTCTTTGAGTGTGATGTCAGAAGGGCAAATTCCACGTCTTTCAAAAACAGTGATTGGACCACTAAGGCAATCTACCTTTAGTCGAATCACCTGTGGGCTTTCACCTATAAAAGAAGGAGTCTCCCACCACTTTTTTGATTTACCAGGGAACACAAGCTGAGAAGGTTTCCCTGGAACTCTTTTGGTAGAATTGTACTTTCCAAAGCCCTCAACCACTCAGATGAATAAGGAGAAATCCAAGGCAGTAGACATCTCTCCCCCCTACCTACTCCCAGGGCACATTGAGGGTGACTCTTGATGTGGACCAGGACCTGGCACTCTGCAATAGAATCCCCCAAGGTGGAGAGAGCCAAAACCCCCTGCAGTAAGTCTCACAGCATCTGGAGGACCAGATCAGCAATGGCTCCATGTTCTGCTGCAAAAAACCAGTCAAACTGTTGTGGAACGGTATTCGCTGCTCATCGAACCAGAGGGATCCCGCCCGGGATATCTTAGGTACACCTGCAAAAATGTGAAACTTCATTGCCTGCATCTTGACCAGCTTGACACTGCTTCATGCCTTTGCTAAGCCCATCACCTGCTAGAGTTGAATCCACCACTCATCACCAGAACCTGAGAGTCACTTGCTGACTCAAACCAGTGGTTACACCATGACTTGACATAACTCTCCTTTGAACTGCTGCTTTGCCGAACTGCACATTGGAGCAACAGGGTCGCTGATTTGAATCATCACCATCTGCCGACTTGAAGCGCTGTAGCATCACTCATCAACCCAACACTGCGGTTGCAATCCAACTGGACCTTGCTCTACTTTTAATAGATTCTGGTGAGTGCCCGAACCTCCTTTGTCCAATGCTGCATACAAACCACACAGAGCTACCACATTTGAACTTGCTCCATGACCGATTGCTTCTTGGGCACACACGATCCAATGTATCTAAACTAAGCTCGATCTTCTCACATCACGGCTCAAAGCTGGGCTCAGCCCTGTTGAATTCCAAAGAACTGCAAAAAAGTACTATTGACAATGAACTGCTACCTTGGTTGGGTTCTGTCCTCTAGAGTCTGGTTAGGTCACTAATTCCCTTTTTTGTAATAAAAAAATCTCTTTATTGAAGAACATTGTGTTTTTGCATTGCCTTATAATCCTGATTCATTACTCAGAGAGCTGCAATTGTGCTATCTTTGCTTATTCTCTGTTCTTTCCTCGGGCATTCTTTTTGCATATGTTATGTGCTATCAATATATATCTATTTTTATAGAACCTTGATTGGACATTCCCTTTATATTGGACGCTAGTGCTTTGCTGTTTGGGACGCTACTGAATCATAGTCCCACCGTTCTTAAGAGTATAGCCTCCCATCGGCCCATGTTACCAAAAAAAGCGATGGAGGTATATTTCTTAACTGTGCCTGTTTTACCTTAATGATTGTGTTGTCTCTTGGTTTGTAGAGGTGTGAGGGCTGAGTGGGCATTTTTGCCCCTACTCACCAATGTACACCTGTAGAGCAGTAATAAAGTATGTCACAGTCATCTTCATTACTGAGATAAAATGAATGTTTAGTTGAACAGGGTCAAAGCCTGTATTGTTTTCAAAAGTAGTAGATCCAAAGTCACAAGGCAACATTTCCAGCTATTGAAAAGTTTATCATACTCCACTGTGAGTTTAAAAGATTCAAGGCATAGGCTTTCCAGAGGACTCCTGCTTCCTTTGTGAATATGCATTGTGGTAGTTTGAGTGCTAAATTGGTGAGTAAGCATGTATGATAATTTCTAAAGAGGGTGTTATATGTGATATATTCAAATAGTTGAGTGGTGACCTCTGGAAATGTTGCTATCAAAAGAGCCCAATTTGGTCTGGGAAGTGTATACCCTGAAAGGCCTTGTTGGATTCTTTGGGAAGAGTGGTGGTGGCATATTCGGTTTGCGGGTGGATGGCTCTACCTCTGAGTTGTGTAGTTTATGGGTAGGAATAGCCTGGAGCCAAACTTTGTAGACTCTCTAGTTGCAAATGTTGATTTTATGTAGAATGCCTTGTAGGGAATTAGCATACTGGCGATGTTAGGTTCTGTAACCTCATCAATAACATTGAGGCTCTTTGAGCTTGACAGTGAGGAGTTGTGTTGGGTACAGGTTTGATACGCCTCAAGTTCATTGAGGTTTCTTAACTTAGTGTGTGACATTTCTGTGGTTGTGATGGGATAAAGAGGATGGGGAACATCAGGCAATACGAAAAAGAACAGGACACTGCTACACCGTGATAGTTACTGGTAATTAGAGATCTCAGCGGTAGAGCTAGTGGGGAAGCAGTTGTTTGCTACATGGAAACGAAATGTCGGACAGAAATATATTGTTTGATGCTTAAATAGAATGTATTAATACAACCCTGGGAAATACACTCGTTCTTTACCTCTGGAGCTTGTTCTCTTTCATGTATGTCCTATGTGACATGACCATACATGTGTTCCAGGTCACCCTCCCTGTCCCGTTTTAGGAAGTGGACATAGAGATATATAGCCAAAAATGTAAGGGATTTTAAAGTGGACTGCAATGTGTGGTACAACCAGTGATCGAAGTGAGCGGGAACGTCGGGAGCGGTGTTCCACTACTTTTATCTATTTCTGTTTACTGTTCCTCAACTTTTTACGACCATGTTCACCATTCTATATAGAGGATTTGTCCATTCATGTCCACATGACTATTGCAATGCCTCAGCCGCAACACCTTGTTACAAGTTCGACTATGCTTCCGCCTACCCTCTCCCCTGCCGAGACCACAGCTCCGCTACTTTTTTCGGTACACTTCTACCACTGGGTACAACACTACGAAACGGGTGTGGTGTACATTTAAATTGCATAACTTGCAAAGCAATACATTCTTATGAATGTGTGATGGTACAGAATTCACAAACACAAACACACACACTGATGTTCACAATTGGCGACACAACATCTCCTATTCACAAAGCCAGTTGTGTGTCCCCATCACCCTTTGCACACGTGGTTTACACAAAGAGCATGAAGGCAGGACACATGACTGCAAGCACATGTCTTGTACAGTTTGTTTCTCTAAGATACCGGAGCAGGCTTCGTTGCACTGCTGGATCAGAAAGGGGTCAGTGACAGGGCGCGAGGTGCTAGAATGTATACCGATTAGATTGCACTCCGTAAAGTAGCCTGCAACAAGAGCCCAGTCGCTTTGAAATATGAACTCGAAATTAAGAATGGAAAATGTAATTGACCGCTAAACTTAAAAAGTCAAGAGAGCAGCCATTTATCAAGATGAGCTAATGTTCCTTTCATTAACAGACTCCAGCGTCTGGGCTGTGTGATTGTACTACAGTAACAATTAAAGGAATGTTTAGATGGAGCTGTACACTTGAAATACGTCCGTCCGTTTCCCACATTATCATCACCCCGTATTTCACAGCATTTATGCCACTGTCAGCTGATTTTTATGACGTTTCTGATTTCCCATGTTTTCTCTTTGTTTTGACTAATAAAGCACATTGTATTCTGCCAGAAGCTCCAACTGGGAACTCACAAAACCGGCTGGATTACCCCTGACCCCAAACAGATTTGTGTCCCAAGAATGAATGGAACAGGCAAGACCATCGCATACACGTTTCCTGCCCGTTAAAGGCATCTGTTCAGGAGAACATGATGAAGTGCCAGGGAACTCAAAGCCCTATTCATATGGTGTGTCTTGATCCCTTGCATGTTTTGCAGGGCTGCATATTTTATTTTATCATGTGTTACACCTTAAGAAAGACCCGAATCTGCAAAAATGACATAAAGAAACATAGCTTTGGGGAAAATAGTAAAAGGTCGTCCATACGGCAAGGATGCAGATTGAGGGACTTTCACAGAGCCGTGTACCTTTGCATGAAAGTCCATCAATGTGTACCCTTTGAATATAGAATAGGAAAATCATCATTTTGCTAGCCTATGCATAACATTGTTTTCTTTGCTGAGGGCAGTAAGTCTACGTTTTTGTTAGTGAAACTAGCATGTGCTATACACTTTCTGATTCTGCTGCAGTTCATAGTAGAACTAGTTATAGGGTCATTGTCAAGTTCATCTTGTCGTCATTATCATGCTTTCGGATAACAGCATCCATTTAAGTTTATACAAATCATAAAATACATCAGCATGATGACAAGTAGTTTTAGGCTGCTGTATTTTGGGATTGTTAAGATTCAGTGGCGGCTGGTGAATTTTGTAATCGAGGGGCGTGAATATTTGGCACAAATAGGCGAAAGCAAGAGAGCATAGCGATGGAGCGCGAATCAAGCAAAAGAGTTTCCGTAGGATTCTCCACCGAGATTTTTTGTTGAATAATGGGTTAAAATGTGGCATTATGTAGTACACTTTCTGTTAAAAATTGGGTATATAGCCAGACAGTTTGCAATGAATATATGCAAGTCACCAACAGTGCACAGGAGCATTTCCCAACGCATTTTTATGATTCCTTTCCTCACAACATATGCCGGTATAAAACATATTTTCACACTGGCTGCGCCCATACATTTTCATGCTGGTTGCACCTATGTATGACAGAATTCCCATATAAGAACATACTCATGTTTGTTTTGCGTGCAGTGTCAGTAATGATACCAAAAGAAAACATGTCCACACTGGCTCTGCCAATATATGCCAACACCCACATGTAAGCTTGCTCATCCAAGGTTCAGTAATCGGCACAATTGTCAGAGAAATAGTTGCCATTGTTTTGGTACCCAATATGATTATGTCATATGTGTTTGACACGCATTTGCCTGGGCATATGTGGATGGGAGATTCCTGCGGTAGATAATTGTAAATATAGGTGGAAATGTCAAACACATGTCAGTGGCGTTTTAACGCCAACAATATGATGTGCCTGTGCGGCGCAAATATGCAGTATCCAATGTAGTATCAGGGAGTTTGGGAAGTGTAGTTCGTGGGCAGCAGCAGGAATTGGGGAGTGGGTGGACCGGAAGTGACCTAGGGAGAACAAGGGAAGTTCAGTTGTGCGAATAAAGAAGGTGTGTTTCACAATAACTGAGTCTGCGTCTTACTTCAATGAGACGCCGTGCAGGCCTGGGAGTCATGGGCAGGGTATGTGTCGGCAGCGCAAAGTCACTTTGAACGTGCAAAAGTTTCCATGAATCAGGCCCTGTGACTCTGTAACACTGAGGCTTTGCGATCTCAGATAATCGTGTGTTGCAAATTGCAAAACTGGACACTGAAGGAGATACTAATGCTGGCGGGAGTGGAATTAGTGATGGAGTCACAGGTGGAAGCCATGACAACCCGAAGGTTTCGCACATGCACCAGGAGATTATACAGAAGCTGATGGGTGCACAAAGGACTCAAGGAGAATCATTTTGTACAGATGTGTATACGAATTTCCCCATGACAGCACATGCCCAGCACTAGGACAGAGATGTCGGTGTGTGGTGGGAGGACCACTTCAAATCAGTGTGCCAGATGTCTAGAGGTTCAGGAAAAGGAGACAGTGAAGGTGTAAACATGACGAGGCCCAGGAGGAACCCGCCAACCACAGCCTCAGATTACGGCCCAAGTACATGGAAAACATAGAGAAGGGGGAAAACGATGGCATGACTCAGGAGAAAACAAGCAAGTGAAGGATCGGAGAGAAGACAAGCAAGCGAGGGACAGGAGGAGATACAGCATCTCTTCCTCATGACCTGGGAGATGATAAAGACACCTTGTACCATATTTGGTTGAATAATCATTATCTGAAACGGAACTGAGCTCTTCAGAAGGAGAGCAAGAGGCAGAAAGGATACCTATATGCTCTGGACAACAAACAAGCCACAGAACACGGCCCCCTACTGCTCATGCACTTTAATGAGTGGCAGATAGAGTTTCTGATAGACACTGGTGCCACATTGAACATCATTAGTGAGCATATATATAAGACTCTTCCTCAAGCACACAGACTCCGCTCATCTGGAGTGGACATCTACCCATACGTTTGATTGTACGATGACGATACAAAATACAAGAAAGGAAGAGTTCCGGTGCATGTGATCTCCACAGTGACAGAATGCGGGTACATCTTAAGTTTTAAGACCACTATTGACATGGGTCTAATCCATGTACTGTACAGATTCATGGTCAACAAATACATTGCCATAGTGAACATGATTGACAAGTTGTTCGCAATGTTTGTCAAGGGCAAAGGCAAGTTACGATACAGACAGATCAAGCTTCACATTGATGAGGACTCCAGCCTGTGTCACAACACTACAGAGGTATTCCTGTCAATATACAATGGCAAGTGGAGGAAGCACTCCACACATTGCTGGAACAAGACATCATAGAGATAACATTGGGCTCCATGCCTTGGGTGTAACCCATTGGGCCCGTTCCAAACAAAGGCTCTGAATTCATCAGCGTGTGCGTGGACAGGAGACAGCCAAACTAGTCATCAAGAGGGAACGGCATCTGGCCCCTCGCATCACAGACATGGTACACCTTCTGACCAGTGCCAAGATGTACTCTAAGCTGCATCTTAATAAGGGCCATCTCAAGCTGGTCTGAAGACCAGAGAGATCTGCTACATTACTACTTTTGTAACACATCTTGGCCTATACAGGTACAAACACCTGGGCTTTTGCATCTCCTCGGCGGCGAAATATTCCAGGCAGAGATACACAATGTGATTAAGCACATTCGAAATTGCATCAACTACAGCGATGACATTCTGGTATTTGGCACGAGTGTGGAAAAACATGATGACACACTCTCAAGAGTATGCATGGCAGTAGAAACAGCCAACCTCACATGGAATTGAGACAAGTGTGAATTCTGAAAAAGGAACCCTACGTTTCTTCGGGCACATTTTCTTAGAGAAAGGAATGACACCAGATCCTGAGAAAGTTGCCACACTCAACAAGACACTACCTCCAACAAACATTTCAGAGCTTCGATCTTTTCTGGGGCTGGCAAGTTATTGCATGGGATATATCAAGGACTTTGCTAACATCAGTGATTTGCTGAGGGCCCTCACAAAGCAGAAAGTACAATTTCACTGGTCGTCAGCATGCCAAGACATCCGTGACCAAATAGCAAAGGCAGAGAACATGGCATACTTTGATGCAGAGAGAGACTGGGTTGACCTTAGAAGCAAGCCCTGTAGGACTCGGTGCCATTTTGTCCCAAAAGGCATCAGACAACTCCTAACAGAGACACATTGGGCCTCCTTACGAGAAGTGCAGTAAAAACGGGGTCATTACCGGCATGGAGGAACTAGCGGGTCCGTGCTCGTATGACGCTGCTAATAGCGGGTGATTACGAGTGCGCAAGCACGCGTGATCCCCCACTCCGGTAATGGCCATACCGCCATGACGCTAAAGGTCCTCCAACCCCCCGATAGCGCCATCACGGGACCCGCCGATACCGCCTTCACCTAGGAGGCACCCCTTAATACCGACCCGGTAATAACATCATGCTAATACCGGGCTCGTAATACCGGACTCGGAAGTAACGTCATCGCATCGGACCAGGAAATGTGGCGGCCATCTTTAAAAACACAATCCATTGCAATCCTTCAAAACCACCACTGCTACAGAGGAGAGAACTGAGCCTATCTATTCAAAATGTCTAAGGCTACCAGAAAATCAAACCCCCGCCTGCACAAAAAGCATTTTTCAGATGAAGAACTCAACATGTTGGCGGACACCCTTGCTGCCCATGCTGAGGAGATTAACCAGCACAACCTCAAAAGGGAGGTGCAGCAGAGAAAAAAGGAGATTTGGGAGGAGGTAGCCCGCAAGGTTTCTGTGGTCGGCACCACCCCACGGACAGTCAAAGACTGTAAGAAACGGTGGGACAACCTGTGCCTTAGGGTACGGAACATCCGGGCCAGCAATAGGTGGGAGACCATGGCCACAGCCTGGGGTGCCTACTCACCCACAAAACTAATGCGATGGGAGGAGACGTGCAGTACCTTCATCCAGATGGAGTCCATCGAGGGCTTCGGGGAGATGGAGACGGGTGCCGCTACATCTGGAGAGGGAGGTTAGTGACCCTGCAGACCCCAGTAGGGGAAACCATGACATAGCACAATTGAACTGGAATAGAGTCTAGGCAAGGCAATGCATGTCCCAACACACACAGCATATCCATGTCCAGATGGAGGCCCAAACCCTGCCACACTGAAATGCATGCTGAGTGCCAATCCCATTACCAACAGACAGCCAACACACACGGACTTTGCCCATGTAATACATCACACAAACCCCAAAACAACGGAATGCCATGCCAACTGCCATGCAGCATTCCTGATGCCCCCTTCAAACTACCCTGTGTGACACACCTGTAAGATATGAATGTGTGATAAATTAAATTCTTCACAGCACCATATAATGCATCTTGCATGTAACACCATCACTGATGCCCTGCATCTCTTCTACCCAACAGGCACCGATGGAGAAGATACAAGTGAGGCAACACCCACAAGGGCATCCACGTCCCGGCCCAAGACAACAGCCACAGGCAAAACCACCTCCGGGGCAGCCTCGCAGGCCACACCAGAACCCAGGCCATGCCCTCACATGAGGGCCACACAGCTATGCCAGACACCGGAACAACAGAGCTGGCAACAACAGAAGAAGGTGAGGCAAGTGGCACACATTCGGCCAAAACCAGTTCCGTGGGCGAGACAGCTGCCACTGCCCCACAGAGTGACATTGAAGCTGCAGCGGAGGAGTATGTGGACGAGGAAGGGCTGATACATGTGTCATGTCCACAGGCCCCAAGCCCCCTGTCCACCCCCCAAACCCCACACTCAGGACAAACCCACCAGCACCATCGCTGATCCTGCCCTCCACAGCTCAGACCTCTCCACCACCCCCAAGGCCAGTCCTGCCGATGCACGCCCGGTCGCAGCACCCTCAACCACTGCTGCTCCCTCCAACCTTGGGGTATGGGGTGTTCATTGGGGGTATAGGGTGTTCATGGGGGGCATGGGGTGTTTTGGTGTAGTGGGGGGGAGGGGGTACCACTTTTCTGTAGTTCATATTAATACACCCGTTGTGTACAAAATCATTCAATGCCTGGACATTGTTCATTTCATGTGTATTCATTTTATTCATGACAGTGCACAGTGCCCAACTCCCCACATTCCCTGTTTGCACATGGACCCAGTGTTCAGTGTAGTAGTGACACATATCCATCAACGTCCCTGTGGGTCAGAAGTATTCGTCAATAAGTGATTGGTGTACAGCACGTCCATCCTGTGCATCCCGTACTGGCAGGGGTGCTGCTTCTCCACCATCTTCATCCTCACCATCCTCACCCAATGCATGCATGTCAATGTCAGGTGGCAGTGGTACATTTCTCCGGACGCACATGCTGTGCAGCATGACACAGGCCATGGTGATCCTTGCCTCCTTCACAGGCCTATAAAGGTGTGATCCACCAGATCTGCTTAGGCAGCGGAATCGCGCCTTCAACAGGCCAAAGGTCTGCTCAATCACAACACGGGTACGTATATGTACCCAATTGTACTCCTCTTCATGGCTGTTACGTGGGTTCCACACGGGGGTAAGTAGCCACGGCTTCAAGGGATATCCTCCATCACCTGCATGGGAGTACAGAGAGGTCTGTGTGAGTCATTCTGAGCTGCTACCTTCAGGATTCACAGCTATGGCCGCAGCTATTTGCTGTTGACATGCACGTGTCCCTGTACGTATGCACTGAGATTATTTGTATGCATTGTGTACTGCAATATGGTCTGCTAGTCTGGATGGCGTTTTACAGATGATGCACAGTGTTTACTTGCATGCTGATACAGATGTACTGTGGATGCGGAACGATGTCTTGCCTCCCATAATTGCAGTGTATGCTACACTGTGCCTAATCACACTGGCCACATTGGCACAGTTGTAATCATGTTCAGTCATGCATCGCTTGACAGACCCATGGTGGCCTGGTTGGGCATTTTACATGTTGTCATTTATGTACGGCATTGGTCCTATGTGTGGCAGTTATGTGTCATGTTCGGGTTGGGAGGCTCAGGTCAGAATTGTTTGGCTCTTAGTACATTGTCCACTCACCGCTCATACCCACCCAGGTGGAGTATGCATCCCCCCCATTCACACCCAGGTGGAGTATGCATCCCCCCCATTCACACCCAGGTGGAGTATGCATCCCCCCAATTCACACCCAGGTGGAGTATGCATCCCCCCATTCACACCCAGGTGGAGTATGCATCCCCCATTCACACCCAGGTGGAGTATGCACCCCCCCATTAACACCCACGTGGTGTATGCATCCCACCACATCACAACCCCGATGCACTGCCATGGGTCAGTCAGGCAACTCACCAAGCTGCCAGACACGTCGTCCAGCATGTCGCTCCATGTGACGGGGTAGCGTGGAGTTACGCAGCACCATGGAATCATGTGTGGATCAGGGATATCGGGAACAACAATGTGTGATGATCTTGCTGGAGTCACATACCATCTGCACATTGATGGAGTGGTATTGCTTGTGATTGCGGTACACCGCCTCCATGGCATGAGGGACTACCAATTCAACATGGGTGCAGTTGAGGGCACCAACGCAATTGGGCATGCCTGCCAGTGCATGGAAGCCTACTTTGGTGTCGGCAATCTCCTGGGCAGTCCGTGGTAGGGATATGTGTGTGCTAGCGTGCTTCAGGAGGGCATCCAGCACTTGGGTCAGCATGCGTGAAAAGAGTGGTTGTGATATACATGCAGCTGGCCCACTGTGTGCTGGTAGGTGCCTGTGTCCAGGAAGTGGAGCACAGACACCACCTTCAGTAGCGGGGGGGTGGCAGTGCGAATTTCAATTAGGCTGACAATGTCCTCATGTATCATGTCCACAATGGTGGTGATGGTGGCCCGGTCCAACCAGTACAGGGTGTGGATCTGCTCAGGGGTTAGATTGAATGGACTGGGTCTGATGCAAGGGATTGGTGGCTGCCTATGGGGTACTACTGGCTGCACTGGTGGTGATTACTGGGCCTGTCTCATCCTCCTTCTCCTCCTGCGTCTCCTCTGTGCTGCATGTTGTTGCTGCTGTAGTTGTTGTTGTAGTTGCTGTTGTTGCTGTAGTTGTAGTACTACAGGCATGTCTTCCAACCCCATGATTGCAATAGCTAGTGGTATCATTTTGGTGTGGGAAGGGGTGTGGTGTGTGGGTATACTCCTTTTATGCTGGGACAGGCTCATTGACTCCACCTGTGGTGATTTTGTGCACCTGTGGCAGTTGCCTTGACTGCAGGTTGCTGTTTATGGGTGCAGGCCCTAATTACTGCCTTCGGGATGCCGGTAATTGCATGCCCGCGTGAGTTGTGATGTCCTCCAATTACCGGTGTCCCGGTAATTACTCCACGAAGGGGCGCGTGTACGCACGCAAGCCGGTATGAAGGGGCACGGTACGGGCAGTGGCGGTATTGGCGGGTTGTCAAGTCGTAATGGCCCGGACCTGTTAACAATGCCAGTAATACCATTCCGCCTTCCTATTTTCATTACCTCCATTCTCGTAATGAGGTCCATTGTTTTGTATGCCAGTGGAAGCCTGTCAAAAACAGAACAAGCATACTCACAGGCTGAAAAGAAAGTGTGGCCGCTGCTTGGGCCTGTGAAAATTTTAATTTATTTCTGTATGGGAACCCTTTAACGATAACCAGATCACCAGGCCTTACTGAATCCCCAAGTGAAAATGACACCCTGAACTGACTTGCTCGTGGGGTCCGAGGCAGCAGGCACACGCAGTCAACATAATTCACCAGCCAGGAAAAGAGGACAATCCTACCGACTTTCTTTCCAGCCATCCAAGATCAGCTGACATGCCAGAGCCCTCAGTGGCTGATCGGTACATCAGATACCTGGTACAATAAGCAATTCCACAAGTGGTGGATCCGATAAAGCTGACGCAAGAAGCTGAAAGAGGCATAGCCATCCAAATCATCATAGAAGGGCTACGGTCGCGGAGGTGGAGAGCCAAAGAGACAGGCGTCTCCAGTCTGAAGAAGTGAAGAGAGATGTAGACAGCCTCCTGCAGAAGAAAGAGGAACTGGCGTTGTCTGACAAAGTATTGCTGCTCAAAGGCTACCAGATATTGTTGTCCACACCGCTGAGGAAACAGCCGGTGGAGGTGGAACATGAAGGACACCGGGGATTGTGTCAACAAAGAGGATGTTAAGACAGAAGGTATGGTTACCATCACTGGATT
This sequence comes from Ambystoma mexicanum, assembly GCF_040938575.1. Lineage (NCBI taxonomy): Eukaryota > Metazoa > Chordata > Amphibia > Caudata > Ambystomatidae > Ambystoma > Ambystoma mexicanum. The sequence continues at coordinate 747,085,999 of NC_090932.1, forward strand.
CGTTGGTAGAAGATTTAGTTAAAAAGTGTCCTACATGTTGTCTGTTCAGACCCGAAGACACCCTGAACCTCTGTGAATGACAGAACTTCCAAAAAGGGTGTGGGAGGAAGTGGCAGTCGACTTCTTTAGACCCATCGAAGGGGGAAAATATGTGTTAGCAGTCATGGATGAATACTCATGTTTCCCGAAAGCACAGATGTGAACTTCCACGGCAGCCGACCATGTGCTTCCAGTACTGGACAGAATATTCACTGCAAATGGTATCGCTAGACAACAGCCCCCATTTACAAGTCAAGACTTCAAGAGATTTGCAGAATATATAGGGTTAAGCCACAGAAAGATAACTCAGCTATGGCCCCAGGCAAATGGGATGGTTGAGCGTTTTATGGACAACTTGTAGAGAGCATTGCAGATATCTCACTTCATGGGACAGCCGTATGAACAGGTGTTACATCAGCTGCTGCGAGACTACCGGAGTACATCACGCAGCTCCATAGCGAAATGCCCTGCAGAGTTAATGTTTGGCCACAGCATTCGCACTTGGCTGCCACAAAAGACTCAAGAATCTGAGAAATATGTGGAGGATGATGCCATGAGAACAAAGGACGTGGCTGCCAAGGAAAATATGAAGCACTATGCTGACACCAGGAGAAGGGTGCAGAACTCCTCTTCAAGGCTGGGAGATCTGCTTGTGAAACAGCCCAGAACCAACAAACACACTGCCACGTTCCCCGAGGATCTGCTGGTCATAACAGGAAAGAAGGGCTCCTTGATCACTGCAGAAGGAGACCAGCGCCAGGCGATGCAAAACTCGCCATGCTTCAAAAAGTTACTGACCAGACACGAAGGAGCAGAAGTCGTGAACGCAAGTACCTGTACTCCTCGGATGAGTCCTATCAGGGTGACAGTGAGGACTCTGATTGGGCAGAGTAAGACAACCCTGTGTCCACATCAAGATCAGGGCATTCGGAGGTGAGATACGAACGACCTCAAAGGGCAAGTAGAAGGCCCCTGAGACTCGTTGAAGAAATGGGGTTATGAGATGCAGTTGGTATTTAAATTGGGGGGTTGTAGCATCAGGGAGTTTGGGAAGTGTAGTTTGTGGACGAGGGTGGGACTTGGGGACCAGGGCAGGTGGGAAGTGACGTAGGAAGAACAAGGGAAGTTCAGTTCTATGACGGCGTGCAAATAAAGAAGGCGTCTTACTTCAATGAGACGCTGTGTGGGCCTGGGAATCACAGGCAGCGCCTGTGAAGTCAAAGTTGACATCCAAGTTAATGCATATTGTCTCCAGTTATTTTATCAATATATGCACCCAGAAGTAGATACGATATCTAAGTATGCTTCATATGAAATTGGCGGGAAAGGAATCCATTAGAATTCTGCAATACTGGAGAATTTTTGTATTGTTATCTGACAATCCATGATGGCTTGGACCCTTCTTGAACAATGTCCATAGAACTACGTCTATTTGTGCTGTTCTATAGCAATATTTTTACCTGAAGGTGAAAGGCAGCGGTGAGCATAGGCATTGAGCATGATGAATTATTGTATTTTAAACTTTCTATAATCTGCCCCAGGATGACGGCGGTGATGTTGAAATGCAGTAATGACATTGACATGTTTACTGGATACTGGTACTTAGCTAAATGCTTAATCATATAATATACATGAGTATTTTTCTCCCGGGTAGCTGAATGATGTGCAGACGATGTGCACATGCCTTGCAAAAGCTCAGCATTTCTATTTTAAATAAAACAACTTTGGCTATTGAAACAGGATGGGTCGTCTTTGGTACAGTACGATACCAAGGCACCTTCCTTTATAATATCTATCAGATTTTTTTTTGGAGGAGTTGCGACCACTCCAGGCCTTTGTGTGTCCTGTGGGCAAGCCATCTGAATTGATTGAAGAGTATGTATTGCTCTGAAGAGGGGTGACCCGGTGAATACTACTGAGAAGACAGGTTGGTAGTGAGGGATGCTTCACGTATAGATAATTACTGCAGAGACAAACAAATAAGAAACAAGCACCATAAGGAGGGAGAACCATTGTCAGTTAGTTAAGTTAACCTCTGCACCTATTTATAATTCTTAATTTATTACGCGCGTAATACCAACGGGTGGTTTTTAAGCGCAGGATCAGGATTCAAACCGTGTTGCGCTGCTATCCTTCCTCCCTGATGTCGCTAAATGTGTTAATTTCATTGGCCATAAATGTGTAACTCTGAGGACACAAATTGAGAAGTGTCTTGGGGTTTGTATGTAAGCATTTGTGCATGTATAAAGTGAAAGCCTACTTTGAAAACAAATGCTTGCTTGACAAGTAGATGAAGGGGTTAACAGTACATGAGAGGGTGAGGTGACTTCAAGGGATGGAGCATAAACATTAAAATCCCTTTGTTAGTCAATGTAATTTTCCTAGAAGATCAAGGTTATCAATTGTTTGCAGACGTGCAAGAGGGAGGTATCCAACCTGATGTTTAATGGAATACTGCCACCTCTACATTGAGCGAGCTCACCAGGAGAATGTTTGCTTTCTAGTGCTAGTTCTATATCTGATGTTCAAGCCCTAATGATTGTTGGATCTGTGGGTAACATTTAGTAACACTGCCACTAACTGGTCATCTTTGTTTTCCCCTATAAGCTGTTGCCTAATGGACCCTTGATGGCTGACATATACAAGTCCTTGTCTAAAGGAATCCCACCCTACCAAACACATCCCCAGCCTCTTCTCTCTGCTTTCTTTCCATACTATTTCATTTGTAAGGGGGTCCCTGATGCAAACCCCTTTCCGGACCTACAACCACCTCTGATGTTTAACTTACCAGTCCCCTTCCCTGTTCAACTTCTTACTCTCCTCCCTTAACCCCAGCTTTCTACTTGGCCCTCCCAACCCAGATCCCACCTGTTTTCTCTTGTAATGAGGGACCCAGCTGAAGGCTTATTCTCTACTGATCCAGTTTCCTGTCTCCTTCTCATCATCCCGGCTTAGTCGACCCAAGTGTGCTACTACCCATCCTACCCCTATCCCAGTGCCCACCTCCCAGCATATTAGCTTGCTTCCCCTGCTTCTTGTTCCCATCTAACTCTCAAGTTAATCCTCCTCCTTTCCTGGTTCATCAGGCTGACAGGTCAAATACCTTAACCAGTTGACCAGACTAGCCTGTCGACTTGTTGATTGCAACCAGATTGACCCAACTATCATTCGAGAGTCAACACAGTGACCCAATGCCCTAGTCTTCTCCTTCTGGCAATGAATTCCACTCTGCAAATGTCTTGGATCTTGGTGCTGTAGATGATCAGTTCCCCAGACATACAGGAGAGTGCATTGGTCATCAGTACTTTGACAGTACTACATCCGCTAGTGTATACATATTTCTGTGGCTATCTTTTCTGTGGCAGTTTAAGAGAGTCATGTGGAGTTCATCTTGTAAATGTTATATATTCAATTATGCAATTCAGCTGTATTTGTTGGTAAATGTATCTTGGTTTGTGACTGGATGATTCGAATTTCATGTTTGTTTAAAATTAGGACCTGCCAAAAGAGAGGTATTTTCCCTGTCCAAGTCATGGGAAGTGCATACATGTTTGGTTGTTAGTAAGATGTAAAGATGAACAATGGTAATGTTTTTGCTTAATACATGCAGAGTATGAACTAGATCATTTTTACTGAATGATGCTGCTTTGACTTGAATCTGATGCCATTTTGCAGTGTTACAGGCATGTTACAAACTGACGGGTGCTACCAGAAACTTTATCTCATGTTTTGCTGATATATTTATATATATATATATTCAGTGAAAAAACGTTGTTAAAGGGACGTTATGGTTAAGTTGCGCTACTAAAAACCTATCAAATTCAGTGAAAAAATGTTGTTAAAGGGACGTTATAGTTACAAGCAAAATCGAAAAACCCTTGAAATTCACCAGTTATGGTAAGCTAAGCAATCATAATTCGCGCCACCATCGTGCACTGCTAAGACTAATACTCATGACATCAAAGATGACATCACAAATGGTCCGGGAGCATGAGAAAAAGTGCCACCTACCCAAGTAAGGCCAACCCAACATCCTCCTCTCTCCACTTGCCCTTTCTTATCCCTGTGGTTGGTGCCCCTCCCCTACCTTCCCTTCCCTTCCTTTGCTTATGTGTCATGTCTGAAAACCCCCCAAAAAATACAAACCAACAAGAACCCCCCCAAAAAAGGCTCTTTTCAGAGAATCCATTCCATTTCAGCAGCTTGTACAAAATGCATACCATGGCATATTATTTACTGCTTGCAATTCCGATAATCGTTCCACCTTACATATACAGTCACATACCGAATTCGTAATAGGAATGCATTTGCGTTACAATGCAGATGGTACCAAAAACAACTGCAAGCTGATTGGATTCACACATGTGTAAACAAGGACCTATTGACCTCTGACGGGCCCATGGGATCAGGGCTGGCCCTTGAATACCTTAAGACAAAGTAGCTGCACCTCGAGGAGGTTAGGGTGCAGGATTCACATACTCCAACACAATTCAATAAGGACCACTCAAATGGATCAGCACAGAGACTGTTAAGTTCATAAGGGTTTATTCACCATAGCTTGACACAGTGCAGCCCTAACAACTAACCAAGTTCCCTGCCTTCCACGAGAACACCCTCCCCAGCATTACACAGACACATTTATAGCCAAATGGAGGGAGCAGAAATGCCCCGACCTCTCCCTACTCAGTCTGAAGCAATTACATTGTTACATTAGCTCATTGTCCAATTAATTTTAATTGGACTAAAACCCTTCAAAAATGATTTACACTCTAACATGCATTCCTCACTCTGTCTCGGTGCTCGGTTCAATTTATCTGGACTTTTCAGATAAGAGTTTCGACCAGGCCTGTCTGGTTTCTGCTCCTTAATCAAGTTCCTGCAGGCTTGTGTCCCTGAACGTCTCAACTTTTAAAATGACTTCATTATTGCATACCTTGTGCACTACTCAGTTCTTCATCTTTCAGTTACAATTTAAGTACATGCCTTTTAATTTAAAGGCATTTATCCCAGACGATGTTCTGTCTGCATATAGAATATCTCATTTTCCATTTTGTGCTTTGCCACCATACTACAACATGGTAATGGCGATTTCGACTTTATAAACACAATGCCTTTGAATGCTAGTATTTTGCAACATTATAAACCCTATTTGCGCATAATTCAACACCACATAAGTCCCTTTGACTTTCTCAGGTTACGTTTAAGTGGGGGGGCTCCACTTCATTCAGCTGTTGATTTGATACACATATATATAGGTTGGGACCTCCATTACACATGGACAAGTATCACTTGGCAAGAAAACCATCACAATAGTAGGCATAATCTACCACGCAGGAGCCACAACCAATGCAGGTCACTATACTGCATACATTAAAAAGAAATGTGGGTGGTTCGAATGTAATGATACTTCCATTACTCTGAAACAGAGATTACCAGCAAATCTTGGAAACGCTTACTTAATATTCTTAAAACCAAAATCTATTCACTAATCTGAGTATGAGCATCTACAAATGTCCTCAATAACCTTTAAATCCACAAACTAATAGAATAAGACAACAGCTATCTAACAGTGAAAATGTACATCCATCAACAAGAGAAAACATGCTTGAAAACATACCCTGCAGAAGTGAAATTCTGTAAACAGTTAGAATACGCCAACTGGTATTTTTCTGAGGAAACCCAGCAACATTGTCAAAGGTCAGAAGCCTAGCCTCCCCCATTTGTTTACTCTGCAACCAGACCAGTGATGTGATCAAGACTCTGATCCGGCCATACCACCTGTGACCGGCAGTGAGTAGGGCATGAAGCAAGCTTCATTGTGCACAATAGGCAGGATTTAGCAGCATCCATTGGCCACAACGAACTCCACAATATCATACCACTGAATCTTAGGTATCCCCAATACCATGTACCGTGCTGCGCATGAGTCAGGGCCTGGACAGCTGATGTTTCCATTCACGGCCCATGCACAATTCTGTGGTTGGTGTTAGGGACACCAGTTTTTTATTTGCAAAGGATCTAAATGTTTTTACATCTTTTACAAATTCAAAAAAAATGCATTTGCATTATTGCATTATGGAGCGATTGAAAGGCACTTGCTGTCAATCACATGTTAAATCACTAATTCACTTTTATGGGAGAAGGAGTGTCCAAAAATAATGGAGGGACTGTGTTCAGGCACCCACGTGTTTACCAGCCAGCCTTGTATACGATATAGGGCATGATGTACAAAATCACTTTATAATGGCAAAGTCACAATGAAAAACATTTTGTAAATAAGGCACATAGTCTTTTTAAGAACTTGCTTGGACTACAATAAAAATAATTGTTCTTTTAGCATTTAAATGGCAAAAATATTCTAAAGAAACATCAGTTATTTGATTTCTGATAATTTATTAATCTTTTGTATCGCACTAATTTCTGAAACCAGGCTCTAAGCACTGGAAAGGGATTCAAAATTGGGCTTCAAACCTGTGTTGCTTTGCGTTGTCTTGCTTGCATGACAAATGTGTTGTCCACAAGCTATCCTCCTGGACCACGATCATGTTAGGTTTGTATGAAATGATTTGAAGGAAGTATGTAAAGAAAAGTTATTATTTCAGATTAAGAATACAAAGACCCCAGCAGCGAGGTATTTTTGTATGAAGATTAATTGAAGGAAGAGTAGGTTTCCCATGTTTTCCTCGCAGCTATTTAAGATGTTTCCATATTTGCTGTCGTGTTTTCATTGTCGATGTTTTCGCTGCATTTATTTTAAATGGGGGTTCGCCCCAAGCTTCCTCTAAACCACGCCACCAGCTCCCTCTTCCACCCTCTCCCAATCCCCTAGCACAAACATGCAACCCATTTTACAGGGCCTGCGGTAGCGGCCCTGTAGTTATGGTTACGTTGCTTAACCCATAGGAAGAGCACTTTTTCGGCAGCTTATAACTTTGCTCCCCTTGGACGAATCCTTAACAAACTATGCAAAAAAGAATATGGCACTGTCTGAATTTTTCTGGCAAGTTTGGTGAGGTTTCATGAAGGGGGCGAATTTGTAGGGGGGTCCCAACAGTTCTGTTTTTTCCATAAAGGCAATGGAAAAAAATTCTGTACGTCTACAGCCCAAACAGCTGGACTGATTTTCACCAAATTTGCGGCAGGAGCTTCGGCTTGATCCCGAAAACGTGCTTTTGTAAATTTGGTGTATATCCGTCCAGTAGTTCTTTTTAAAACAGCCCAAAAGTAGGTAAGAGAAATTAGTGATATCTAGGTTCGGTCCGCTGACTCACTTCCTTGTTTGGTCTGTGGACGGCCATCTGATTGGCCTAGAGGGCGATGTGATGTCCGCGGACATCGGACGCGCCCACTGATTGGTTGCTGAAAAGAGTGAAGTGCTTCAGATTTTTGGAAATGCCTACCATGTTGGATTTGCAGACAGCCGCCGATGTCTGCAAACATCGCGGTAAAAACATATTAAAAAACAAAACATTGCACTTGTCAAACTTATCAAAGAATCTCTGGGGAGGTGAGGGGTGATGAGGATGGGAAATGGCCGTAAGAAGCAAAAAGAAATGTGTTTTTCATCCCCAAAGTCCACAAACAGTCCAAATGTTCGGGTACAGTCCTGTGATGTTCGCGGACACGCGAACATTTCAGATGTTTGGGGACATCTATGCCTATTTCTGCACTACAGGGTTGATGAAAAGCAGTTTTTGGATGGCTTATAAGTTTGGCGCCACTCAATGGAACCTCATGACATTTTAGAAGTTTAATCTAGACCTGATTCTGAATGGTTTTGGAAAGTGTGGAGCTGTTTTGTCAACAGGGAACAAAATTAAAGGGGGATCCCAAAATATTGTAAAGGCTTATGAATGTAGTGCCATTAGACGAATCAGCACAAAAGCTAGAAAAACAATTCTGAATCTAGATATAAATGTTTTTGCAAATTTTGGTGGGATTCTGCAAAGAGGAGGCACAATTAGAGGGGGGGTTCCAAAATATTGTAAAGGCTTATAAATGTGGTGCCATTTGACAAATCTACACAAAAGTTTGCAAAAAGATTTTAGATCTAGATATAAATGATTTTGTAAAGTTTGGTGGGATTTTGTCAGGGGTCTCAACATTTTTAGATGGCTTATAACTTTGTTGCCGTTTGACGAATGTGGACGGAAGTTTTCAGAAAGAATTATGCACTCAACCTTAAATGTTTGTGTAAAGTCTGAATGGATTTTGTCAGGTGGGGGCTAAGGTATATGACTATTGGATGTGAATACCGTTTGACACTTTTGAAAAAATGAAACATGGGCCGATATCCAGCAAACTCATGTAAGGACAATTGGGAAGGACCTTAAAGCATGGTTTTCCAAATGTGCCTGTGTTTTATATTTTGACAAGTGTCATAATGTAGGTACAAAAAATGTTGATATACCTTTGGTGACTGAGGTATAGCCTGTGGCCATGGGCAGTGGCCATATTGTCCGGGTCATGGCATTAGGTCATGACCCGGACAATCTGGCTACTGCCCATGACCACGAGGGATGACAAATGGGTATAAAGTGGCCATGTCCACATACTATCGGCTATGTGGTAAAATTATTCGAATGTGGGATAGGTTTGAAAGGGATAAATGTGCTTGTGGTAATATGGTCATAGGGTTCTCCCTTAGCCTTCTGCTGGCTGCCATGGGAAGGGAAGAGGGGCTCTGTACGGAGCCCTGCCTTCCCTTTCCATGGTGGGCATCTTGGAAAAGGATTTTCCTTGTCCCAGGGTAGGAATAAAAATCCTTTTTGGGAAAATCTGCTTTGTAAACCCGGGGGGAAAATGGCCTTCATTCCCCATTGCAGGGGCTGGAATGGGGATAACGGTCCTGAGCCCTCATTATCTGCCCTTGCTTTGCTTGGGCCAATAACTTGGGCTGCCAGGCCGTTATCCCTGTTTCAGTCACTGAAACGGGGATGAATGCCACATTATCTCCATTAGCATGACAGAAAACGTTAATGGAAATGTTGGAAAATCGTATTGAGTCTATGTACCTTACTGAGAAATGTAAAGTAGATGGAGTCTATACGTTTTTTTTTTACTGTGAAAGGTGTTTTCTAAAGGAACCTTCATTTTGTTGTTTTTGATGTATTTTTTTTTGCAAGAGAGGTTAGAACGTAAGTTGGGGAGGGAAATGAGGGAAGAGGCATGAAGCACTAATATGGAGGGGCCGGTGGACAGAGGAAGATTTTGTGCGTCTGTTACTTCTGTGCTAGGGGGCAGTGTTTCTCATGCTCTTTGATTACAGCTTCAAAAGCACTTTGAAATTGCTTGCCCCTGCAGAGTGGTATGTTGCAATATATACAGAGGACTGTTGTCTTCGAAGGATATGGATCAACAGCCTCTTTTATTGCTTGCAAGGTAGCAGGTGGGATTTTGTGTCTCATAGAAGTAGGCTGTGTGGTTACAGTATTGGTTGAGGAAGATGAGGTAGATGAAGATGGTCTACTACTTGCTAACAAAGGAACAACCTTTCTGAGAGCACTGCAGTGGTTGTATTTAGTGTGGCAGCACAAGGAGGTGGTCCCGTAGGAGTACTGTCCTGGAAGTCTGAGTACAAAGTCAGTGCATTTCACTTTGGTAGCTTTAGCCTTTGGTACATTCCCAACAGTGGTAAAGAACTGCCACAACCCTGATTTTCTCTGGGTGCTAGAGGTAGGCACTTCCTCTACCTCATCTTCTTGGTCAACTTCATTGTCTTTGGAAGTACTGCACTTTTTTTGTTATGTAGGTCCTCCAGCTGGTGGTGGTGGCGGCTCTTGGGGAAGAGGGATGACAATAGCTGATACCATTTTTAAGATAAATAGCAGCTTTGCTAACATTCTTCCTAGATCAGTAGAAAATGCAGTTCCGAACTGTCCTCAAAGCACGCACCCGATCGCGAAGTGTGGACGCATTCATGGACATGTCATCATGCCGCGCACAAGCGTATGGTCACGTGGTACTGTCCGTAAAGTCTGTGATGATGTCAGACATTCGCGGACGTCGACGTATGTAAAAACAGTGGGAAAAGTTATATAGAAGGGTTAAAAATGATGCTAGAAGGTGGGAAATGGCAGTGTTTTAATGTGAAAATGTGTAAATTCAACCAAAATGTTGCTAAATTGGGCTAAGTATGATATTAATAAATTGTAGGAAAATAGCATGCACTGGTAAAAACCCATGAAATTCACTGAAAAAACTTTGTTAACTGGACATTATGGTTAAGTTGCACTAATAAAAACCTATGAAATTCAATGAAAAAACTTTGATAAAGGGACGTTATGGTTACAAGTAAAACCGAAAAACCTCTAAAATTCGCCCGTTATGGTAAGCTAAGCAACCATAACTCGAACCACCAACATGCACTGCTAAGATTTACACCAATGACATTTAAGATGACATCATAAATGTCATTGATGACATCACTGATGACAACACCTGTGAAATTAATTTTGATGAAAAGTCCTTACAAGGGGTTGTGTTTATAATGCTGTTAACAAGATGTCAGCAGTGATTGGGAGACCTATCATGGACTACTTAATCTATAAAAGAATGTACTCATCTAAACAACATTGTATTGGAGTATTGTTGTTAATACAGGAACCTAATCATACATACATAAACATAGACAATGGCTGCAGCATGCACCATAGAAGTACAATATTTCTAATCTTGTAATTTTGGATAGTAAAATAATGAATGCTACATAATCAGAGTAATGTTAATCATGTAATAACTAGCTAACAATTCAAGACTTACTACACACTTGTGCTAGTACAAACAATACATATGAAACCCACAATGCATACAAATCAGAGGCACATATAGGCAAAATAAAGTAAGGAATAAAGAAACAGCATCATCAGAAAATGTTAATAACATTAAAGTTCTTCTTCATGTATATAAATTAATTGTGTGTTTGAGGCCTGTCTGCTTATTGCCCCATGTATGTGCACCATGAGCTGAGACCAAACCCTAAGGACATTACTTTAAGAACATATGACAAGGTTAACATCTAGATATATAGCAACTTTTGAATTTGAACAAAACCACCGGGCCTAGATATGTCAGTGAACAAAAACAAGTGGCCCAGATATGTGATGTCATCAGTGAAGTCATCAATGGCATTTGTGATGTCATCTTTATGTTCTGGGTGGTAGTCTTAGCAGTGCATGGTGGTGGCGCGAGTTATGGTTGCTTAGCTTAACATAACTGGCGAATTTCTGAGGTTTTTCGGTTTTACTTGTAACCATAATGTCCCTTTAACAAAGTATTTACATGATACAACCCAAATGGCAAGAATGTACATCAACACATGTCTGTCGCACACACACAATGGGTGCTGGTGATTGTGAAAACCTACACCGTGACATGCATGAAACCAATGGGAGAATACCACACATCAAAGTAATAAACCAAAATGTATTGAACACAAAAAGAATGTAAGCAAATGAAAAAGATGAAATGCAGCATGTTCAAAACACAAAAAGAAAAACATGAAGCCTGAATCCAAATAAATGGAAATGAAAATGTGTCCAAAGTCTCCGGCCACCAAATCAAATCCAAAGGAAACGGAAACAGGAAAATCCATTGCTCCATGGTGAGAAAAATAATAATAGATACATCCACTGTTCAACTATGTACAAAGAAATAATCCAGGGTCCATGAGCCCAACGAATGAAATGAAACCTAGCAAAAAAACGACCTAATAAAGAACTATATACAAAAAGGCGGGGCATAGTCCAAGCGCCCCAAATGAATGAAAAAGATAAAGAAAACCTAAAACTACAAACTATATACAATGGCGGCGGGCTAGTCCAACGGCTCACTTCCCAATTTCCCAGGCCAGGGCATCATCGAACTCCTGCTCGATGTCCTGGAGGCGGTCCTCTTCCATGGCCCTGAGGGTTCGCAGGGACGAAGCCATGTTGGACTCCAACTCCCTCCAAATGGCCTCGAGGCACTCGGCCCGCCTCAGTGCCCTACACATGGAGTTCTCCGCCCTGACCATTGTGAGCCGTGCCTCTTCTGGCCGCCGCCGCTCCGCATCTATACGCCGGCCCAACCACAGCCACACGGAAGACACACCCATTCCAGGGTTCTCCTGCCCTCTGGCCGATGCCTGCCCCTCTGATGTCGATGGCCCTGAGCCATCATTGCTCCCACCCAGAGCCTGCTGCTGCTGCTGTCCATGTGCCCTGTCCGATGATGCCTGCACATCCTCCATCAGCTGGTCTCCAGTTGTTGTGGTGTCCACCCCTGCTGGACCGCCGACTCCCGACTGTGGCAGGGATGGGATCTCCACCAAGCTGGCTGTGTTGGTCAGGCCAGGTCCACAGGGGGCCCTGGTGGAATCTGGGCCGGAAGACGGCAGGGAGAACGACTGGCGCATAGTCTGCACAGAGGAGGAGAGGTCCGCCAGAGTGCGCAACACATGTAGGAACCCACCGACCAGGGCCCCTCCCAACAGTGCCACGTCGCGGCGCTGCTGTTCGTGATGGCGTGTGTGCTCCGCCCAGGAAGCACGCACGTCATCACGAATGTCACACGTGCGCAATGCGACACCAACCAGGACGGAGCCCATTCGGTCGTGGGACCCCTTGTCCACAGGTAGTAGAGAGGCAGATGATGTGGCACTCCCCCCTACCTGCGGATGAGCCTGGGACGGGGCATCCCTGCTGGTGCAGTCACAGGGTCAAGGACAGCGACATGCACAGGCCCCTCCGTGGTGACCTGTGCTGCCTCCAGACCCTGGCCCTGGACTGCACCACTTGCACCAGTGGTACTACCCCCACCAGGCCCCATGTGCGGCTGAGTAGAGGGCTTCTCCTCCTCTGTGGAGACCACCAACCTGGATGTCTCCACACCGTCTTCCACCATTGCAAGCCCCTGTGGAGGCTCACCCGGCCCTTCCGCTACAGCCGTAGTGGCAGATGCGGCACCAGTCCCCTCACTCCCGGATGATGGCAATTCCTGGGAGGGTGGGCCTTGCGTCGCCACCCGGTGGAGGCATCCCCGCTGCCGTCTCTGCCCTCTTCTTCACTTGATGCTGCATAGAGGGAGACATAGAACACAAGCATCAGGGTACAGTACAATATTCCCCTAGACAGGAAGCAATAACACATGAGTGGCTCTGTCAAATGTCACTTCCATCCTGTCCCTCCACAATACATGGGTGAATGCATGCAACACACATGCAGAAACAGGCACTGCGCCTGCAATCAACATCAGCATCCATGTACAAGGGCCTCTTTTAACCAAAATGTTGCCTTCAAACTCACATGCATCATGGCTCACACTGATCCCATGCACACACATCACCGGAAGGTCATGCATCATGGCTTGTACACCACAGACACAGTGGATAGACACAGTGGTTACAACGAAGACCACACTGCATGAGTGAATCTACACATCATCACGGACTTGTGTCATGCATCCATGGCGTTTCAAAGTCACACACACACACTTCTCAGACACACACACATGTGCACCATACATGTACATGAGAGCAGCACCCATCCCTCACCCCCCCTCCATGTCCAAGAACAGAGACTGGCATGCATTCATGTTTGCATTCCGCATACAGCTCCCCATGTTGCATTGGAACACATGCACCATCCATGAGGTTCACACATTACTGGTCTCACATGCATGACCATGATGTCCCTGCACACCCACATCATTACATGGCCTATGTCACACATACAGGCAAATATCAGACTACCAGCATACTGCAACATGCCCTGTCTCACACAGCAATGCTTGGCCACTTACCGCTCAACTCCAGACGGGTCTGCCTCCGAAGGATCTGGGCGTGGAGCGCTGGGCCTACGTGTTCCAGGACCCTCATCTGGATGTTGCTCATGCTGACCCGGCCCCACTCCGCAAGGCACCGGGCCTTGTAGAGGGTCCTGGACCTGAAGTCCTCCCAGCGCTTCCGGACGTGCTTGATGTCGCGGGTTGCGACCCCCTCCGCGTTGATGGCAACCACTGCGTACTCCCATATCCTCTCCAGTCCTTCCTTGTTGGTGCGTGATGTTCCGAAGAGGGCATCATAATGTCCCATGACATGCTCCACCAGGACACCAACTTCCTTCTCACTGAAGCTGGTGGCCCTCTGCCTCTCTGGCTGGGGATCGCCAGTGGTCTCAGATGATGTTTGCCCCGACATGGCGACCCCCGAGGCAGGCGTGGGTGGGCAACTGGGTCCTGGGGCTGGGCTGTGGAGCGATCGTATCCCAGTCGGGAATCTGCTGTTCCAGCAGGGGTGGACATAGCAACTGGACCCCTGCAGATGGCTGACTTGCAGGCACCAAATAGCAGGGCACGTGGGCAGCAGGCAGGCAGCAGCAGATGGCTGGTGGGAGCGTGCTCAGGGCTCTTGGGGGCAGGAAAATGGCATTTTGGGCAGGAGCGTGGTCTTCCGTGTATTTTCGCGTGGCCATCTTGATACAGAGTGATTTGGCACGTGAAAAAAGTGCACGTCAGCGTGAAATCCGAGGAAAGGCCCTTAGCAGTCCGCGTGTGAATGCGTGTAATACGAGGAAAGGGGCTACTCGCGTAAGTGACGCGACACGCGTGGGCTTTTCCCCCAGCACGGGTTAAAGGTGAGCGGGACCAGCAGTTCGCAATACGTGCCTTTCGTGGAGACCGACGTGTGTTGCTACTTCGTGTTGTTTTGCGCGCCATTACAACTTCACAGCGGATCAAGGACGTATCTCTTCTTTTGGCGGGGTATTGGCTTTGTGTGTTCTTCATTATCACGCTAGTCAGATGGTGAGTCGCGCACGCTATTTTTACCACTGCGGGCGCCCCTGTGTATCGCACCTGTTTTCGAGGTCATAGTAGCCTGCGTGTTCCACGCGTATGCATTTTTTGTGTTACTGGGTGCCACCGCGTACACCGGGAGGTTAATTCCACACATGTAGGCTGCAGGGTTGCGTGCACGGTTTTACTGCAGTTTTGGGGTGCCTGAGCGTTGCGTGACCCGTCACTACATCACCGGGGTCACATACAGCCTTGCAGGTGAAGGGGGGCTGTTAACATCTTGCATCACACCCCCTTCAACCCAATTGCCCAGGACAATTGTGGTGTAGACCTCCCATTGGCACTCCTCCATCTGTGCCGGCACTACTCCATCTGTGCCATGGTTGGGAGGCCACCAAAGGTGAGGGGCGCCTCAGCTGGGCGTCCTCCTCATGGCAGGCATGTTTAGGGACGTGGCCGGGGTGACCAGAGAGTAGGGGGACTCCAGGGTGTCCAGGGTGGCCGCAGAGGGGGAAGAGGCAGGTGTGCGCCACTTGAGCACGATGTTGTGCCATGTGTCGGTGCAGTCATGCCACTACCCCTTGTGGTTCTGTGAGATGCAGCTTCTGCATCTGGCACTGGCGCCCGTATGACCCGGCAGTCCGTTTCATTGACTGCCACGGGACCAAGGGTAGTGGTAGCTGCAGGTGCAGCTGTGGACACCACCACCCAGGCTCGGGGTCTGCCAGTGCAGGCTGCATTGGCACTTGAAGAGTCCTTGGAAGATTTCCAACAGGCCAGGAGGAAAACCGTAGGTGCACGCAGGGCTGCCCTGACCAAGACACGTGTCCCTGGGGCAGTAATGTCATCTGCTGCCCCGAACAGCCGGGTGTTGGCAAGTGCAGGGGCAGATACAGCCAACAACACCCCGGTTGTGAGTCTGCCAACCAGGACAGTCGCGGTCAATGACCCTGCCACAGCGGATGTTGCTGCGCAGGGTCCATTAGCGGGCACCCAGCTGCCACTGACGCAAGTCAGGCCTTTGGTCGTCCCTCCACCTGCCACTCCCTTGGCTCAATCCACTGGTGCCACTGGCCATACTGATCAGGGCGGCATTTGGCAGCTAGGGTCTGCACCACAATCCAAGAGGAAGAAGGTTGCACCTGCAGCACAGGCTGGGACCCCACACACAGCCACAACCTCCTGCATGTCGAGGAAGAAGCCTTTCTGCAACCAGGAACTGGACTTCCTCGTGGACTACGTGCGGGACCACAGCCGTGACATGCTAGTGGGTCCTAATTGTCAAACTACGGCTGCCCACCGTGATACCACTGGAAGCAAGTTGCGGAACATGTGAGTGCATTCGGCCATAAGGTGCGCACGGCGCAAGAGTGCAAAAAGTGTTGGAATGACCTCAAACGCAGCGCTAAGGCTAAGCGTGCCTCAAATTACAACTTGACTCTGGTGACTGGCAGTGGGCCTGCACCTGAGGAGGAAGACCTCACTCCGCATGAGTCACTCATTGCGGAGTTCATACCATCTGAATCGGTCGAAGGAGTGGGAGAGATGCCAGACTTTGATGCCCAGTACAGTGAGTGTTGCTGCGTGTTTGTTGAGGACATGTGTGTTTTACTTGTGTGATGTGTTGTGCATGACTGCCACTACATGTCACGTGTACATGGTTCTGATGTGCAAGTAATGCAATGCTTCCCTGATGCATGGCTGCTCTGCTGGATGGTGGACGTGTGGAGCGGACAGGGACTGTCCGCATCACCACTATTTCACCCTACTCATATGCTGGTCACCAGGATGCCCCTCCAGTCCATGTTCCAGCTCACTGGCCCTTCTGCATGTAGCGTGGGGTGACCTTCCTCTCAGCCCAGGGACTATGTCATAGCATGACTGACGTTCATGTGTCCTCTGCCTGCATGCGGGTACTCCATGTAGGCATGCTCCCTTGCCCCTCCACACCCCACTCTGCACCCCAATTCCACCTTTGCACTGGTCTGCTTCAATTTTGCCGTTGAGAACTTCCCTGTTCATGCGTCCTGTGTACATGCTAACTTCCAGCGGCCAATCTGCCAGACATATGCTGTGTGGTACATCCTTTGTACTTGATGCAGGGTGTCTCACTTGGACTGTGCAGTGGTCAGATGCCCCGCAGGGACATGAGTGCCCATTCATGCTCCATGTGTATTCCACGCATGCCCCTATGTGTCCTTGACTGGATGATCATTGTAGTATGAGTCCAGGGTGACCTACATTGCATGGCATTTCATCAGCCTTTGCATGTCCACTGTGGCTCAGTCCTGCGTCGCACACATGTTTAGGGTGTGACAGTCTGTGTGGGTCACAGGCCTCAGCCTGTTTAATGGCCAATGACTATGTCCAACTGGTGTAGTGTATCCTTCACACGTGGGTGTACTCCAGAGGTTTCATCATGTGTCCTGCTTACTGTCCCATCATCATTTGCTGTGTTGTCACTTGATTCACATGATGCAGTTGATGCTAGTCAACATTGTCTGTCAATACACAGGTCTTTGGTCAGCCTTTTGATACCATGCTAGGCATCCCTGCATTTGCACTTGGGGGGAAGGGTGCTTTGCTTGTAGCCATGCTACCCATTGAATGCACATTGCATGTGATGCCTGAAGTTGACCTTGCACTGCCTTCACATTTTCTGACATACATCATGAAGTACTTGTACATGTAGATAGTGAGTAATGTGCAAATTTGCTGCACTGCATCAACCCACTTCTGTGCAAACTGACACCATTCTACATGTCTAATCTCAGAAGCAATGTCAAGTTGACCCAGCATGCATGGCAGGTTCTATATTGTGTGTGACATGTCTGCTTGATGTGTTTGGTGTCTGTGTGATGTCTGTGTGTGTGTGATGTGTTCTTCTAACATGTGTAGTGAACTTTTTCTCTCTACTTTTCAGATGATGACGCAATGGAGCCAGAGGATGGTGTTGTCATGCCAGGCAAAAGTGGGGGTAGTGGAGGGGTAGGCCACGAAACCCACATGTGCTACAGTCCATCTTGTCTCTGGCTGGCAATGAGTCCAGCCCGGATGAACACTCTGACGTCCATGTCGAGTTGGATGTGCATCAGGTCCATATGTAAGGGGTGAGTGATTATGATGTGGGCACTCCTCTGTCCGCGACACCTGCACTGAGGGGTCAGACAGTGTTGGAATCTCTGCCTGTGGTGGATCGGGACACAGGGTCACTCTCCACACCAGTCACTGATGTGCCTGGGACATCACGTCGACGGGGGCATGTAGTCGTGCAGCCATGGGCGGTGCCAACACAACGAGGACACCCGGTACTTGGGTCCCGCAGGGGTCAAGCCCAGCAACGCGGTCGCCGCGTGCAACCGCAGTATACTGAGTGGGAGCAAGACATGACTGCCA
Source organism: Ambystoma mexicanum (assembly GCF_040938575.1). Classification (NCBI taxonomy): domain Eukaryota; kingdom Metazoa; phylum Chordata; class Amphibia; order Caudata; family Ambystomatidae; genus Ambystoma; species Ambystoma mexicanum. The sequence continues at coordinate 747,104,206 of NC_090932.1, forward strand.
ATTCTGAATGGCAGGGGGCAGCAATGGAGAACATTGCTGAGAGCATGGAGCGTGTGGCCCAATCCGTGCTCCCCCCTGCTAGGCAGGTGCTGCTCCAGCAGCAGGCGGCACGGTCCACGGCCCACTCGCTCAGGCTGGGCATGGTGGTCTCAGACAGGGCACGCCAGGCTGAAATGTTGTCTCTGCGTAAAGCAATTGCTGCTCACGCAGCGGCAAACATGGAGGCCCTGAGGCAGGAGTATGCTTCCCTCAGATCCACTCTGGGTGTCCTTATGATGGCTCAGAGGGAGCGGGCAGAGGAGAGGTTTGCGCAGCTTGAGTGTACCATCTCGGCTGAGCTACATGCTTGCTGGGAGGTGCAGCAGTTGTCCAGACAGGCCTTGCAGGAGGAACTCCGTGTTACACGTGCTACCTTGCAAGAGGAAGCATGTGTATCACAGGAGGTGCTGCATGCAGACCTATGTGTCATCGCCACACAGAACCAGGCTGACCAGTCCGGCAGACTTGCTGCCGACGAGGGGCAATCTGCGGCTAGGCGTGGTCAGGCTCCTGTGTCACGTCCTCCTTTCCAGGAAGAGCCAGACTCGGATGACAATTTATCTCCCACATAGGTCGGGCTGTGCAGGCGTTGAGCCCATGGAGTTTTTTTTTTTCCTCAACATCATCGCATGTGGGTGTTGAGCAGCACCCTGTACCTCCCCCCTCCTGGGTGCCTCCCCCCCCCCCAGGTCGTATGTGGCCTTTTTTGATTTTTATTTTAGTTTAGTTAGTTTAGTTTCAATTTGATAGTTAGTTTAATTAGGTAATGTAGGTTTTTCATAGTTAGTGTAATTAGTTAATATAGTTTAAAATTGTTTTACAAAGGTAGCGGGCGCCCCTCTCTCGCAAGAACAGACATGATAACCTGTTCAGTGGTTATTAACCACTTGAGAGTTCGCAGCCACTGCTTTTACTCACTGTGCCTTTCACAGATGGGTAATATCCATTTGCATATCAGTCTTTGTCCTGCCCAGGGGCAGTCCAGCACCGAAATACAATGGCAATTCCAATCTGAACGAGAGTACCACCAGCAACCCCATACACGTGTTTCACCCTTGTTGGGGATCATCAGTGAGGTGAAGCTGATGCCTCTCTAAGCACAGTGAGAGGGAGACCACGTCTGGTTGCCCCCAGGAGACCTAGGGTTACCAATCCCAGGTTCCTTAAAAAATAGTTTTACAAAGGTAGCGGGCGCCCCTCTCTCGCAAGAACAGACATGATAACCTGTTCAGTGGTTATTAACCACTTGAGAGTTCGCAGCCACTGCTTTTACTCACTGTGCCTTTCACAGATGGTTAATATCCATTTGCATATCAGTCTTTGTCCTGCCCAGGGGCAGTCCAGCACCGAAATACAATGGCAATTCCAATCTGAACGAGAGTACCACCAGCAACCCCATACACGTGTTTCACCCTTGTTGGGGATCATCAGTGAGGTGAAGCTGATGCCTCTCTAAGCACAGTGAGAGGGAGACCACGTCTGGTTGCCCCCAGGAGACCTAGGGTTACCAATCCCAGGTTCCTTAAAAAATAGTTTTACAAAGGTAGCGGGCGCCCCTCTCTCGCAAGAACAGACATGATAACCTGTTCAGTGGTTATTAACCACTTGAGAGTTCGCAGCCACTGCTTTTACTCACTGTGCCTTTCACAGATGGGTAATATCCATTTGCATATCAGTCTTTGTCCTGCCCAGGGGCAGTCCAGCACCGAAATACAATGGCAATTCCAATCTGAACGAGAGTACCACCAGCAACCCCATACACGTGTTTCACCCTTGTTGGGGATCATCAGTGAGGTGAAGCTGATGCCTCTCTAAGCACAGTGAGAGGGAGACCACGTCTGGTTGCCCCCAGGAGACCTAGGGTTACCAATCCCAGGTTCCTTAAAAAATAGTTTTACAAAGGTAGCGGGCGCCCCTCTCTCGCAAGAACAGACATGATAACCTGTTCAGTGGTTATTAACCACTTGAGAGTTCGCAGCCACTGCTTTTACTCACTGTGCCTTTCACAGATGGGTAATATCCATTTGCATATCAGTCTTTGTCCTGCCCAGGGGCAGTCCAGCACCGAAATACAATGGCAATTCCAATCTGAACGAGAGTACCACCAGCAACCCCATACACGTGTTTCACCCTTGTTGGGGATCATCAGTGAGGTGAAGCTGATGCCTCTCTAAGCACAGTGAGAGGGAGACCACGTCTGGTTGCCCCCAGGAGACCTAGGGTTACCAATCCCAGGTTCCTTAAAAAATAGTTTTACAAAGGTAGCGGGCGCCCCTCTCTCGCAAGAACAGACATGATAACCTGTTCAGTGGTTATTAACCACTTGAGAGTTCGCAGCCACTGCTTTTACTCACTGTGCCTTTCACAGATGGGTAATATCCATTTGCATATCAGTCTTTGTCCTGCCCAGGGGCAGTCCAGCACCGAAATACAATGGCAATTCCAATCTGAACGAGAGTACCACCAGCAACCCCATACACGTGTTTCACCCTTGTTGGGGATCATCAGTGAGGTGAAGCTGATGCCTCTCTAAGCACAGTGAGAGGGAGACCACGTCTGGTTGCCCCCAGGAGACCTAGGGTTACCAATCCCAGGTTCCTTAAAAAATAGTTTTACAAAGGTAGCGGGCGCCCCTCTCTCGCAAGAACAGACATGATAACCTGTTCAGTGGTTATTAACCACTTGAGAGTTCGCAGCCACTGCTTTTACTCACTGTGCCTTTCACAGATGGGTAATATCCATTTGCATATCAGTCTTTGTCCTGCCCAGGGGCAGTCCAGCACCGAAATACAATGGCAATTCCAATCTGAACGAGAGTACCACCAGCAACCCCATACACGTGTTTCACCCTTGTTGGGGATCATCAGTGAGGTGAAGCTGATGCCTCTCTAAGCACAGTGAGAGGGAGACCACGTCTGGTTGCCCCCAGGAGACCTAGGGTTACCAATCCCAGGTTCCTTAAAAAATAGTTTTACAAAGGTAGCGGGCGCCCCTCTCTCGCAAGAACAGACATGATAACCTGTTCAGTGGTTATTAACCACTTGAGAGTTCGCAGCCACTGCTTTTACTCACTGTGCCTTTCACAGATGGGTAATATCCATTTGCATATCAGTCTTTGTCCTGCCCAGGGGCAGTCCAGCACCGAAATACAATGGCAATTCCAATCTGAACGAGAGTACCACCAGCAACCCCATACACGTGTTTCACCCTTGTTGGGGATCATCAGTGAGGTGAAGCTGATGCCTCTCTAAGCACAGTGAGAGGGAGACCACGTCTGGTTGCCCCCAGGAGACCTAGGGTTACCAATCCCAGGTTCCTTAAAAAATAGTTTTACAAAGGTAGCGGGCGCCCCTCTCTCGCAAGAACAGACATGATAACCTGTTCAGTGGTTATTAACCACTTGAGAGTTCGCAGCCACTGCTTTTACTCACTGTGCCTTTCACAGATGGGTAATATCCATTTGCATATCAGTCTTTGTCCTGCCCAGGGGCAGTCCAGCACCGAAATACAATGGCAATTCCAATCTGAACGAGAGTACCACCAGCAACCCCATACACGTGTTTCACCCTTGTTGGGGATCATCAGTGAGGTGAAGCTGATGCCTCTCTAAGCACAGTGAGAGGGAGACCACGTCTGGTTGCCCCCAGGAGACCTAGGGTTACCAATCCCAGGTTCCTTAAAAAATAGTTTTACAAAGGTAGCGGGCGCCCCTCTCTCGCAAGAACAGACATGATAACCTGTTCAGTGGTTATTAACCACTTGAGAGTTCGCAGCCACTGCTTTTACTCACTGTGCCTTTCACAGATGGGTAATATCCATTTGCATATCAGTCTTTGTCCTGCCCAGGGGCAGTCCAGCACCGAAATACAATGGCAATTCCAATCTGAACGAGAGTACCACCAGCAACCCCATACACGTGTTTCACCCTTGTTGGGGATCATCAGTGAGGTGAAGCTGATGCCTCTCTAAGCACAGTGAGAGGGAGACCACGTCTGGTTGCCTCCAGGAGACCTAGGGTTACCAATCCCAGGTTCCTTAAAAAATAGTTTTACAAAGGTAGCGGGCACCCCTCTCTCGCAAGAACAGACATGATAACCTGTTCAGTGGTTATTAACCACTTGAGAGTTCGCAGCCACTGCTTTTACTCACTGTGCCTTTCACAGATGGGTAATATCCATTTGCATATCAGTCTTTGTCCTGCCCAGGGGCAGTCCAGCACCGAAATACAATGGCAATTCCAATCTGAACGAGAGTACCACCAGCAACCCCATACACGTGTTTCACCCTTGTTGGGGATCATCAGTGAGGTGAAGCTGATGCCTCTCTAAGCACAGTGAGAGGGAGACCACGTTTGGTTGCCCCCAGGAGACCTAGGGTTACCAATCCCAGGTTCCTTAAAAAATAGTTTTACAAAGGTAGCGGGCGCCCCTCTCTCGCAAGAACAGACATGATAACCTGTTCAGTGGTTATTAACCACTTGAGAGTTTGCAGCCACTGCTTTTACTCACTGTGCCTTTCACAGATGAGTAATATCCATTTGCATATCAGTCTTTGTCCTGCCCAGGGGCAGTCCAGCACCGAAATACAATGGCAATTCCAATCTGAACGAGAGTACCACCAGCAACCCCATACACGTGTTTCACCCTTGTTGGGGATCATCAGTGAGGTGAAGCTGATGCCTCTCTAAGCACAGTGAGAGGGAGACCACGTCTGGTTGCCCCCAGGAGACCTAGGGTTACCAATCCCAGGTTCCTTAAAAAATAGTTTTACAAAGGTAGCGGGCGCCCCTCTCTCGCAAGAACAGACATGATAACCTGTTCAGTGGTTATTAACCACTTGAGAGTTCGCAGCCACTGTTTTTACTCACTGTGCCTTTCACAGATGGGTAATATCCATTTGCATATCAGTCTTTGTCCTGCCCAGGGGCAGTCCAGCACCGAAATACAATGGCAATTCCAATCTGAACGAGAGTACCACCAGCAACCCCATACACGTGTTTCACCCTTGTTGGGGATCATCAGTGAGGTGAAGCTGATGCCTCTCTAAGCACAGTGAGAGGGAGACCACGTCTGGTTGCCCCCAGGAGACCTAGGGTTACCAATCCCAGGTTCCTTAAAAAATAGTTTTACAAAGGTAGCGGGCGCCCCTCTCTCGCAAGAACAGACATGATAACCTGTTCAGTGGTTATTAACCACTTGAGAGTTCGCAGCCACTGCTTTTACTCACTGTGCCTTTCACAGATGGGTAATATCCATTTGCATATCAGTCTTTGTCCTGCCCAGGGGCAGTCCAGCACCGAAATACAATGGCAATTCCAATCTGAACGAGAGTACCACCAGCAACCCCATACACGTGTTTCACCCTTGTTGGGGATCATCAGTGAGGTGAAGCTGATGCCTCTCTAAGCACAGTGAGAGGGAGACCACGTCTGGTTGCCCCCAGGAGACCTAGGGTTACCAATCCCAGGTTCCTTAAAAAATAGTTTTACAAAGGTAGCGGGCGCCCCTCTCTCGCAAGAACAGACATGATAACCTGTTCAGTGGTTATTAACCACTTGAGAGTTCGCAGCCACTGCTTTTACTCACTGTGCCTTTCACAGATGGGTAATATCCATTTGCATATCAGTCTTTGTCCTGCCCAGGGGCAGTCCAGCACCGAAATACAATGGCAATTCCAATCTGAACGAGAGTACCACCAGCAACCCCATACACGTGTTTCACCCTTGTTGGGGATCATCAGTGAGGTGAAGCTGATGCCTCTCTAAGCACAGTGAGAGGGAGACCACGTCTGGTTGCCCCCAGGAGACCTAGGGTTACCAATCCCAGGTTCCTTAAAAAATAGTTTTACAAAGGTAGCGGGCGCCCCTCTCTCGCAAGAACAGACATGATAACCTGTTCAGTGGTTATTAACCACTTGAGAGTTCGCAGCCACTGCTTTTACTCACTGTGCCTTTCACAGATGGGTAATATCCATTTGCATATCAGTCTTTGTCCTGCCCAGGGGCAGTCCAGCACCGAAATACAATGGCAATTCCAATCTGAACGAGAGTACCACCAGCAACCCCATACACGTGTTTCACCCTTGTTGGGGATCATCAGTGAGGTGAAGCTGATGCCTCTCTAAGCACAGTGAGAGGGAGACCACGTCTGGTTGCCCCCAGGAGACCTAGGGTTACCAATCCCAGGTTCCTTAAAAAATAGTTTTACAAAGGTAGCGGGCGCCCCTCTCTCGCAAGAACAGACATGATAACCTGTTCAGTGGTTATTAACCACTTGAGAGTTCGCAGCCACTGCTTTTACTCACTGTGCCTTTCACAGATGGGTAATATCCATTTGCATATCAGTCTTTGTCCTGCCCAGGGGCAGTCCAGCACCGAAATACAATGGCAATTCCAATCTGAACGAGAGTACCACCAGCAACCCCATACACGTGTTTCACCCTTGTTGGGGATCATCAGTGAGGTGAAGCTGATGCCTCTCTAAGCACAGTGAGAGGGAGACCAAGTCTGGTTGCCCCCAGGAGACCTAGGGTTACCAATCCCAGGTTCCTTAAAAAATAGTTTTACAAAGGTAGCGGGCGCCCCTCTCTCGCAAGAACAGACATGATAACCTGTTCAGTGGTTATTAACCACTTGAGAGTTCGCAGCCACTGCTTTTACTCACTGTGCCTTTCACAGATGGGTAATATCCATTTGCATATCAGTCTTTGTCCTGCCCAGGGGCAGTCCAGCACCGAAATACAATGGCAATTCCAATCTGAACGAGAGTACCACCAGCAACCCCATACACGTGTTTCACCCTTGTTGGGGATCATCAGTGAGGTGAAGCTGATGCCTCTCTAAGCACAGTGAGAGGGAGACCACGTCTGGTTGCCCCCAGGAGACCTAGGGTTACCAATCCCAGGTTCCTTAAAAAATAGTTTTACAAAGGTAGCGGGCGCCCCTCTCTCGCAAGAACAGACATGATAACCTGTTCAGTGGTTATTAACCACTTGAGAGTTCGCAGCCACTGCTTTTACTCACTGTGCCTTTCACAGATGGGTAATATCCATTTGCATATCAGTCTTTGTCCTGCCCAGGGGCAGTCCAGCACCGAAATACAATGGCAATTCCAATCTGAACGAGAGTACCACCAGCAACCCCATACACGTGTTTCACCCTTGTTGGGGATCATCAGTGAGGTGAAGCTGATGCCTCTCTAAGCACAGTGAGAGGGAGACCACGTCTGGTTGCCCCCAGGAGACCTAGGGTTACCAATCCCAGGTTCCTTAAAAAATAGTTTTACAAAGGTAGCGGGCGCCCCTCTCTCGCAAGAACAGACATGATAACCTGTTCAGTGGTTATTAACCACTTGAGAGTTCGCAGCCACTGCTTTTACTCACTGTGCCTTTCACAGATGGGTAATATCCATTTGCATATCAGTCTTTGTCCTGCCCAGGGGCAGTCCAGCACCGAAATACAATGGCAATTCCAATCTGAACGAGAGTACCACCAGCAACCCCATACACGTGTTTCACCCTTGTTGGGGATCATCAGTGAGGTGAAGCTGATGCCTCTCTAAGCACAGTGAGAGGGAGACCACGTCTGGTTGCCCCCAGGAGACCTAGGGTTACCAATCCCAGGTTCCTTAAAAAATAGTTTTACAAAGGTAGCGGGCGCCCCTCTCTCGCAAGAACAGACATGATAACCTGTTCAGTGGTTATTAACCACTTGAGAGTTCGCAGCCACTGCTTTTACTCACTGTGCCTTTCACAGATGGGTAATATCCATTTGCATATCAGTCTTTGTCCTGCCCAGGGGCAGTCCAGCACCGAAATACAATGGCAATTCCAATCTGAACGAGAGTACCACCAGCAACCCCATACACGTGTTTCACCCTTGTTGGGGATCATCAGTGAGGTGAAGCTGATGCCTCTCTAAGCACAGTGAGAGGGAGACCAAGTCTGGTTGCCCCCAGGAGACCTAGGGTTACCAATCCCAGGTTCCTTAAAAAATAGTTTTACAAAGGTAGCGGGCGCCCCTCTCTCGCAAGAACAGACATGATAACCTGTTCAGTGGTTATTAACCACTTGAGAGTTCGCAGCCACTGCTTTTACTCACTGTGCCTTTCACAGATGGGTAATATCCATTTGCATATCAGTCTTTGTCCTGCCCAGGGGCAGTCCAGCACCGAAATACAATGGCAATTCCAATCTGAACGAGAGTACCACCAGCAACCCCATACACGTGTTTCACCCTTGTTGGGGATCATCAGTGAGGTGAAGCTGATGCCTCTCTAAGCACAGTGAGAGGGAGACCACGTCTGGTTGCCCCCAGGAGACCTAGGGTTACCAATCCCAGGTTCCTTAAAAAATAGTTTTACAAAGGTAGCGGGCGCCCCTCTCTCGCAAGAACAGACATGATAACCTGTTCAGTGGTTATTAACCACTTGAGAGTTCGCAGCCACTGCTTTTACTCACTGTGCCTTTCACAGATGGGTAATATCCATTTGCATATCAGTCTTTGTCCTGCCCAGGGGCAGTCCAGCACCGAAATACAATGGCAATTCCAATCTGAACGAGAGTACGACCAGCAACCCCATACACGTGTTTCACCCTTGTTGGGGATCATCAGTGAGGTGAAGCTGATGCCTCTCTAAGCACAGTGAGAGGGAGACCACGTCTGGTTGCCCCCAGGAGACCTAGGGTTACCAATCCCAGGTTCCTTAAAAAATAGTTTTACAAAGGTAGCGGGCGCCCCTCTCTCGCAAGAACAGACATGATAACCTGTTCAGTGGTTATTAACCACTTGAGAGTTCGCAGCCACTGCTTTTACTCACTGTGCCTTTCACAGATGGGTAATATCCATTTGCATATCAGTCTTTGTCCTGCCCAGGGGCAGTCCAGCACCGAAATACAATGGCAATTCCAATCTGAACGAGAGTACCACCAGCAACCCCATACACGTGTTTCACCCTTGTTGGGGATCATCAGTGAGGTGAAGCTGATGCCTCTCTAAGCACAGTGAGAGGGAGACCACGTCTGGTTGCCCCCAGGAGACCTAGGGTTACCAATCCCAGGTTCCTTAAAAAATAGTTTTACAAAGGTAGCGGGCGCCCCTCTCTCGCAAGAACAGACATGATAACCTGTTCAGTGGTTATTAACCACTTGAGAGTTCGCAGCCACTGCTTTTACTCACTGTGCCTTTCACAGATGGGTAATATCCATTTGCATATCAGTCTTTGTCCTGCCCAGGGGCAGTCCAGCACCGAAATACAATGGCAATTCCAATCTGAACGAGAGTACCACCAGCAACCCCATACACGTGTTTCACCCTTGTTGGGGATCATCAGTGAGGTGAAGCTGATGCCTCTCTAAGCACAGTGAGAGGGAGACCACGTCTGGTTGCCCCCAGGAGACCTAGGGTTACCAATGCCAGGTTCCTTAAAAAATAGTTTTACAAAGGTAGCGGGCGCCCCTCTCTCGCAAGAACAGACATGATAACCTGTTCAGTGGTTATTAACCACTTGAGAGTACGCAGCCACTGCTTTTACTCACTGTGCCTTTCACAGATGGGTAATATCCATTTGCATATCAGTCTTTGTCCTGCCCAGGGGCAGTCCAGCACCGAAATACAATGGCAATTCCAATCTGAACGAGAGTACCACCAGCAACCCCATACACGTGTTTCACCCTTGTTGGGGATCATCAGTGAGGTGAAGCTGATGCCTCTCTAAGCACAGTGAGAGGGAGACCACGTCTGGTTGCCTCCAGGAGACCTAGGGTTACCAATCCCAGGTTCCTTAAAAAATAGTTTTACAAAGGTAGCGGGCACCCCTCTCTCGCAAGAAAAGACATGATAACCTGTTCAGTGGTTATTAACCACTTGAGAGTTCGCAGCCACTGCTTTTACTCACTGTGCCTTTCACAGATGGGTAATATCCATTTGCATATCAGTCTTTGTCCTGCCCAGGGGCAGTCCAGCACCGAAATACAATGGCAATTCCAATCTGAACGAGAGTACCACCAGCAACCCCATACACGTGTTTCACCCTTGTTGGGGATCATCAGTGAGGTGAAGCTGATGCCTCTCTAAGCACAGTGAGAGGGAGACCACGTCTGGTTGCCTCCAGGAGACCTAGGGTTACCAATCCCAGGTTCCTTAAAAAATAGTTTTACAAAGGTAGCGGGCACCCCTCTCTCGCAAGAAAAGACATGATAACCTGTTCAGTGGTTATTAACCACTTGAGAGTTCGCAGCCACTGCTTTTACTCACTGTGCCTTTCACAGATGGGTAATATCCATTTGCATATCAGTCTTTGTCCTGCCCAGGGGCAGTCCAGCACCGAAATACAATGGCAATTCCAATCTGAACGAGAGTACCACCAGCAACCCCATACACGTGTTTCACCCTTGTTGGGGATCATCAGTGAGGTGAAGCTGATGCCTCTCTAAGCACAGTGAGAGGGAGACCACGTCTGGTTGCCCCCAGGAGACCTAGGGTTACCAATCCCAGGTTCCTTAAAAAATAGTTTTACAAAGGTAGCGGGCGCCCCTCTCTCGTTCAGATTGGAATTGCCATTGTATTTCGGTGCTGGACTGCCCCTGGGCAGGACAAAGACTGATATGCAAATGGATATTACCCATCTGTGAAAGGCACAGTGAGTAAACGCAGTGGCTGCGAACTCTCAAGTGGTTAATAACCACTGAACAGGTTATCATGTCTGTTCTTGCGAGAGAGGGGCGCCCGCTACCTTTGTAAAACTATTTTTTAAGGAACCTGGGATTGGTAACCCTAGGTCTCCTGGGGGCAACCAGACGTGGTCTCCCTCTCACTGTGCTTAGAGAGGCATCAGCTTCACCTCACTGATGATCCCCAACAAGGGTGAAACAAGTGTATGGGGTTGCTGGTGGTACTCTCGTTCAGATTGGAATTGCCATTGTATTTCGGTGCTGGACTGCCCCTGGGCAGGACAAAGACTGATATGCAAATGGATATTACCCATCTGTGAAAGGCACAGTGAGTAAAAGCAGTGGCTGCGAACTCTCAAGTGGTTAATAACCACTGAACAGGTTATCATGTCTGTTCTTGCGAGAGAGGGGCGCCCGCTACCTTTGTAAAAATAGTTTAAAATTGCTTGTCTATTGTGCTTTCATGTGACGGTGTGGTGCTTTGTGGCTTTTGAAAGCATCCACTGTCTGTTCCAGCTGGGCCCTTCAGCTTGTCTTGTGTATGTGTTTGCAGCTTGGGCTCCTGACTCACATATGCCACTCCTGTTTTCCTTATCCGTGGGCTTGCAAGGATGGTTCGGTGTAACAGCCTATTACACAAGGGCTTTGGACTGTCATAGCTGTGGCATGTCTTCTGCTGTCCAACTTGTGTTAACATCCCTAGTGGGGATGATAGGGGTGTTATTGACCATTGTTCTTCTTTCGCTAGATGGGGGGTTTCATGATTCATGTGTACATTAATTGCTATGCATTGTGTAGTATGTTTGTTATCTTTACTGTACATGTGCTTGTTGCAATTCATGCCGTAGACAGTGTGTACCACACTTTGCCTGTAAAAGACGCACTGATGGTGTGATTTCTGATGTACGTCTGTGACATGGTCCAGTCATGAAATGCCTGAAGAGACAAACACAGATGATTTTAAAGCATTGATCATGATGTTCATGCCCTTTCTGCAGGGGGATGAGCCTCCAGACCACCTTTGCCAACAGACATGACCCATTGGACGTCTGGAAGTTGGACACGTTTGGTGGTGCCGATATGCGCATGTGTGCGCAAGCAGAGGCACAGGGATTGTGCTCATACATCCAAAAAAAGCTGACGTGTTTCAAGGGACTCCAGGCAAGGTGAGCAGCACAGGGGGGCCACAACGCAGCAAACCTTTCACCAGGCCAGTTGCACATGCATGCTTAGTAGCAGCACTGACGGTGAGCTTGGACAAATATCGGTGTTGAAGCGCACAATACAGCTGAGATGCGTTGGTGGACTAATGGCTAGTTGATGGGAAAGTTGTCTGGGGCACCTGCAGGGGCAGTGGCACATACCTCCGGTCCACCATGGTCCATTGAGGCACTTGTATTAGCCATGTAGCATTCCAAGACATGGAAATAAGCAGCTCACAGGGACAGACAGTGAGGGATAGACTTGTGTGCAGTGCATTTCATTTCCATGTAGAATTTGACACATGCACTACCTACTTTATTTCAGTCATGGTGGAACACGACTTGTTCTGAAGTCATACCTGGCTATTTGAGTCTGGCTGCTTACCCAGGGAACATTGCATGTTTTGTGAATCGAGACACATTGGTCTTCCATTTGCCACGCAACCACCAGCGCCTGACTTACTGAATTGACTGTGTATGAACCATCGCAGGGGTAATGTTACATATGGGTACGAAGCATGCACACCAGATTGTTTGTAGAGTAGTTTGTTACTTTGGGGCATATATGGTGGTGTGTTTGTGTGTTATGGGCACACACAGATTAGTAACTGTGGCTCTCTTTGCAGCATTGAACTGCTCCTGTTACCGGACCTGAGAGTGCGCAGGCAGGAGGCCAGCACTTACCCCAGAGATAAGTTTCTCTTTGTCTTCCATTTGAGTAATTTGTTACTATGTGCATGATGATCAAGTTTGGTGTAATTGTCTATGTGTTAATGTGAGTAGTACATTTTTGTGCATTTCCTACTTTCCCGTGTCAATCCTACTCCCCTCTCCTGCCCCTCATTCCGGTTATCCAGTATAGCAATGCCTGTCCCGACTGCATATCCCTGACCCTCCTTCCCCACCGGGGTCTCAGAGGCCTGTGTGAGTTTGACCTTGCAGGCACCCAGACCACAGTGGGGGTGGTTGGTTCGTGCCACTCCTGCGCCTGTACACAGGAGCTGTGACAGTACACATCAGTTTGTGGTGCATCATTCTGTGTTATGTACCACACATGGTACACATCCTCTTGTGACATTGTTTTACTGTGCTACCTTGGTTGTTACGTCATTGTGGTAGTACTTGGGCTTTGTGACGTACTGCTACTTCAAGTCATCTACTGGAGGCTCTTCTGGTTTGTTTTGTTGCCTGCAGGCTTTTTGCTTGGCTTCTGTGTTGGCCTGCTTTGAGTTCACTTTGATTTGGTGTTTTTGCAAGTCAAGGTGGCCTCTGAGGGTGCTGTACTCTTTTTACACACAAGGTAGAAGATGGTGACAAAGAGGAAGGGTGATCCTGTGGCCAGGTGAACTTCAAGGATGAAGGCTACATAACCCAGGTGCAGTTGTTCAGTGGGTCATGGTGATTTGTGAGGGGGGGAGGTGTTTTGTTGTTGACAGTTGCCTTGCCCTATAGTGTGATGCGCACCCTGACATTGTAATTTTGGTATCCTATGTACATGATGTATTCTGCTGATCAATGCCTGTTCATGTGTTGTGTTTACCTTTCAGGTGTGAGGGAATAGTTGTGGCTTGACATGCTGGGGTTTACACATGGTCAATGTTCACATGTGATGTGTAGAGGACACTGATGGTCACTTGATTGCACATGCATATATTGGGTGCATGTCCCTACTGACCCACACACTCGCACTATGATCCACTACATGTACAACCACCCTTCCATGTCCACATGTACACTCTGTTTGCCTTCTGGTGCCCACTATGTCCTTGCAGCACATGATCTATGACCAATTGTGGATCCTGTACATGCGTAATTTGCTTTTTGATGTAGTTTGTCATTTAGATGTGATGCTCAGGGTGTGCGTCACACACAATGGCTGTTCACTATGCTGTGCGCTGAGCAGTGTGTTGCAGGAGGTGGACACGGCACACAGAAGTTGCATTGTTGATTTTGCAATGCACAATGTGCATGTTGACAGGCATTCATTGTTATGTTACAACTACAACTGTTGGAATGCATTTGGGTATGACTTATTTTGGGTGGGAGGTTGTTGGTCAGTCATTTCATCTGATTCCATGTCAGGCATCATTGTCTGATGCCACTTTACATTTTTCACATGTCAATGTGTACCTTATTGGTACTGTGTTGGTGTATAGCTATTGCTTGCCATGTCATGTTGTGGTTTGGGAGGGTTTGGATGACATAGCAGTGATAGTCATGGCCTGTTTTGCAGGTCTGTGTGATTCACACCTTGCATGTGTACCTTTTGGTCACACAGGATTGCTTATGTTTAAGTAGCTAGGGATGCACACAATGTGGCACTTCCATGGCATCATTCTCAGGGTGGTAAGGTTGTGACAGTTGACTGTCTCTTTGTCATCATCGATTGTCACCTGGTATGTGCCAGGCCTGTGTGCACTCCGCAGGGGTGGGAGTTTAGGTGAAAAATGTGGCCACAAGCTGGGTCCGGGCTTCCTCGACACGTGCCCTATCCCCTCCCATGGGCAGCACCTGTGCATGTGGTTGGGGATGTGGGGGCACCACCATGTCCACCCGTACGCCCTGCCGTGTTGCAACATTGTGCAGGACACATGCTGCCACAATGATCATGCACACTACTTGGGGTGCATAGAGTAGCTGCCCGCCAGAGCGGTCAAGGGAGCGGAAGCGTGACTTGAGCACTCCGAATGTGCGCTCTACTATGGCCCTGGTTGCAATATGGGCCGCATTGTATCTTACCTGGGGTGGTGTGGTGGGGTTCTGGATTGGCGTCATCATGTGGTTGCTCAGAGGGTAGGCACTGTCCCCTGGAGAGGTGATGATGGTTGTGATTTGTGTATTTGTGTGTGTGTGACATGCATGCATGTGCACGGGCATGTAAGAGGATTCAATTCAACACTACAGCTAAGTCAATGCCTAGTCTGGGATACTGAATGGAAACCCTTATTGATATATCTTTATGTCCAGTTCATGCGTTCTGGATGACTACCCCTATATAACACCCCTCTCTTGGAATCCCCCTGACCCCACTGAGCCAAGAAGTAGTTCTGTTTTGCAAGTTTAAAGGTTTATTTGATAATTCAAACAATAGATATATATCACCCTTTATAGTAAATTAATAATTGAATATCACACTTAATCTGATATGATAAATATTAACAACGGAGAATCTGGCACTAACACGCTTCTCTATAATCAATAAGGAGTTGACATGAAATGGATAAGGTAGCCACAATACTTTTATGGTTTCAAATGGATGCAATGTGGAATGAAATGCTGTACAGAAAATACTCAATATGATTTCAACAAACAAGGTAATCACTTTTCTCTGGCAATCCCAGACAAACAATATATATATATATCACGCTTTATAATAAATTAATAATTGAATATCACACTGAATCTGAGCAGTAATCAATAATGGATAGTCTGGCACTAGCACACTTGTGAATAGGAACAGAAGAATAAGGTGGTAGAGAATGCTTTATATAAGTTCAGATGGATGTAATGTTGAATGCAAATTGCAATACAGAAAATACTCAATATGATTTCAACAAAACAATGTAATCACTTTTCTCTGGCAATTCACCCCCCCTTTTATGCAATGCAAGGAAATGGAAGAAAAGCACACAGTTCTCAGAAATGCAATCAAATGTAATTCAGTTCACCCCAGCAAGCTTAGACCACAGAAAGTTGGAAACACAGGCCCAAAATGCTTTTATATGTGCTGGCAATGAGGTGAAAAATATGCTAAAATGCTTTTAATTCCCTCTAGAGGTTCAGGGTGAGTGGTATCTAGTTAATATTAGTCCAGGCTCACTCTAGCAATGATTCAGGGATGGTTCTTAAGAGGCAAACAAATTTTTTAGCAAGGAAAGCAATGAAGCTGCGGTTTTCACACGTGGAGAAATTTGCAAATCGCGGTAAAATTCGCGAGTGCGTTTTTCGCGATTGCGGCAAAAGTATAGAGAATCGTAATGCGGTTCTAGGTTCGTTGAAAAGCAAAGATTCCCAGCTTTCAGAGGAAAGTTACTGCAAGTCTCTAAGACAAACGGTCACGGAGATATGAGCGATATGGTAAAGGTCGTTTTTCAGATTTGAAATTTTAAAAGTTCAAAGTGACAAGTGACAGCTGGCAGCTAGAAAATGACAGGTGACAGTTAGGAGGCAGTTCTACTTAGATTAAAATCGATTGAATTATATTATTTTAACTAAGAGATTGGTTCTGCACAGTTCTGCTAGGTACTCACAATATATTTTTGAATTAGGCCACGCCACGGATCTGGTCAGGTTTTGGACTGGACTCTGGTCTGGTCTGGGTCTCTTCACAGTGATCTGGGTCAGCTCTCTGGTTCTGCTAACAGCGGTCTGGGTCAGCTCTGCTCTGCTGGTCTAGCCTCTCTGGATTCTGGAGATTGATGGATTTGAAGTCTGGATCTCTGGATGTTGTATGGTCCGGCAGCATGCTCCGCAGCAAATGGAATTGAATGTCCCTATCTGTCCTGACTGTCTACTTTTATGTGTTTTGAAAATGGGTAGAAAGGCTAGCTTCCTAGGCCCTACCCCTCTCCACTTGTCATTGGCCACTTCCTCCTCTTCCCCTTGATTGGGGGAATGAAATGAAGTGTCATCATGATGAGGTCTGTTTATGGTACAGAGAACCCACCCCTGTCAAATTACACACAATCTATATTTTGACCCAAAAGACATATTTGCACAGGTACACATTTGTTTAAAATTACATGCACCCATCACATATCACAGGAGGTATACCCTGTCCAAATCTGCTCTTCCTGAGAGCTTGCATTGAGAAATGGCAACATATTTCACTTTTTGGTCAAGTTACCAATATCAGATTCTTACTCAAATTTACCCAAATGTGTGCAAGGCATGCAGGCATTAATTGATGAAGTATCAGACTTTTCACATGCAGACATTTTAAGTAATACCCTCTTAACTGCTAGTTTGCCCCCAGAACATCACACAAATTGGAGTTTGGGCTAGAATTGAAGGTACATTTTTTAAATTAAGGCTCTCAAAGTTATACATTTCTGTCATTTGATTACAAAGAGTTATCAGTGTTTCTGTAAAATATATATTTTGCTTTCAAGAGTCCGCCTCCAAGACTTGGGTGGGTCAGTCACATGTGTCTTCTGGCAGACAGGCCTTTGTTGACAGGAAACAGTCAAAATCAACATATCCTATTCAATTGCAAGAGCCTATTGTGTGGTCTCCAGGAGGCTCCCAGCCAGTCTGCCTTCTATCAATCAAGAGGTCATGTGAGATTCTAACTCCTGGTGTGAATCTCTGGAGGTGAGAGGGTTTCCTAGGCTTTAGGCCTCTGGGAACAGCATGTGGCTAATTTTTAATTAAAATGCAGCCTTTGAAGTCAGCTGAGTCAAATCCCTTTGTCAGCAACTGCACTCAGTTCTCCTGTCAGAGTTTAGACCGCTAGCGCCGCCTTGAGGATTTTGTTGGTACTGCATGCAATTTTGGGATTTTCTTGGATTAATGCATTCTAAACAGGAATGGTTCTTACATGGTAGTAAATCCTTGCCTAACATTGTTTTGATGGGGCTCCTTACAGTAAGATGGTTATGTGGAACCCCACAAAAGGGTTGAATCTTTAAAGTGGTCCAATGAGTCACGATTTCAGCAACTTTTTGACATCAGTAACAGTGGATTTTGTTAACAAAGATCTTTCTTTACACTGGTGGGTGGCAAGTTAGGTAACCATTTTGGGTGTGCACACAAACTGCGTGGTTCTCCTGGATTCTGGCGCACTTGTGGGCTTTTTGGCCATCTTGGATTTTCTAAGCCCACAGCACCAAATGTTGCAGCATGATAGCTCAAACGTGGGTCAGGACACCCAACAGGCATTTGTACTCACCTAGGAGCCATGTGTCGCCATGCTGCCTAGCTTCCAGGGCACGGCTCAGGGCAGACATTCTGTATATGAAACTGTCATGGGTGGAGCCAGGGTAGTTTGCATAGACAGATGTGATGATTCCCTTTGCATTGCATACCACCTGCGCATTGATGGAATGCCAGTGCTTGCAGTTTCGGTAGATGTGCTCAGTGGCCCTAGGTGGACGTAGGGCCACATGGGTGCAATCTATGGCACCAAGCACTTTGGGGAAGTGTGCCACCCTGTAAAAGTCCTGGACTATTGGCCTGCCTTTCTGCGGGTGTTCTGGGCATGTATATGTGCCTGCGGACTGAGGGGCGCGCTGTCATGATTGCCAAGACCTGGTGTAGGCAGCGTGACTGCGTGGCCTGTGAGACCCCCTCCACTATGGCAGTAGTCGGCTGAAATAACCCAGTGGCCAAAAAATGCAGGACATTGAGCACCTTCTCCAAGGGGCTCATTGCTTGGGAGCAGAGGGTGGGGGATGTAAGGTCATCTTCCCACTCCCTGACCAGGTCTAGGATGATACCAGGTGGAACCTATACCTGCCGTAGACCTGGTCGTCAGGCATCCCAAAAAGGCTTGTCCGGGGTGAAAAAATGCGGGCTCTGGCTATTCTCCTCCTCCTGCGGTGTCCCACGATCAGTGCTGCGACAAATGAGGCATTCATCATAGCGTCCGCCTGCTTTCATGTGGCGGATGCGTTGACGCCTATGCGCGGGTTTCTCGTATTCGAATCCATGAATACGGGTTGTTCGCGTGCGTGTAGGCGTTCCATGTAGTTCCCTGCAGTACTTCCCCAGTTACGCCTTCTTTTTCAAGCGTTGTTCCCCATTCCGCGTGTTACGTCCCGTGTCCCGTCCCCTTTTTGGTGTGTGAGCGGTCGTTGTGTGCTTTCCCTGTGCGCGTCGCACACGGTGTTCGGGATGTTGCAATGACGTGTGCGCCACGCACAGGTTTGGCAGACATTTTGGGAAAAACACGCGCAGGAGCTTCCATGAATCGCACGCGTGCGCTTTATTTTTCACGCTAGCGCCTGCTTGCGCCAGCTTGCGCCACTTTTTTCGGCGCACGTTTGTTCCATGAATCGGCCTGTAAATCTCTCCTTCAACTTTTCCAATGACTGCCTGATAATAGGAAATCCATGTATCTATACTTCAGCTATACCAGGCCCGATTTACAAAAGCATTTTACAATGTTGCAATCCCATTGAAAAAGGCTTCATAAATCAGGCCCATGAAAGCAAAATCTTGACACTGCAAAGCCCTCACCAAAACTAAGACCAACTTGGGCAGCATTACAAAACCTTTTCAGTGGTGCAAGTGCAATTAGCACCAATGCAAAAACTCCCCTACTGAAAACAACATTATGGGCCCGATTCATGGGAAAGGGCATATCCATCCCGCAAAGCCTGCGTGCCGAGAATTACCCTGTGCATGCCTACGCACAGAAGTTAATCTGCACGCTCTGGGTATTCATGGAATTGTCTGCGCAAAGTAACCATATTCGCAAGTTGCGGCCGGAACACCCCTAACATGCCCCCACACAAAGCCAAAACAGCTAGACAGAGCCACCTTCGCATGCTCCCCGGGCGTGCATACATGCATCCTGTAAACAGTGCATGTGCCCCCCACAAGCAGGCCTGCACTGCAGGGACCCTGTGCAGGGTCTCCAGCTGCTGTCAACTGCATCCGGGCATCATGCGTATGATTTGACCAAACTCAGGTAAGACTCAGAGAATCTACAAGCAAACCTCCGGCAACCGGGCCAGCACCATACTACGCAGCGTAAGCACATCCCCAAGTCTGATCGGAACCCCGTCTGCATGCACAAACCCCTAAATCTGACATGCAACCTCACCTCTGTGGGCGTGCCATGTAATGCCCGCAGCCCGTCCCTCGTAGTGCCTACTTTTTCCCTTCTTCTTCCTCATTTTCCAGGCTCTGCCCTCTACTCCACCCTCTGTGCAGACCTCGCCCACAATCTGCGTGGTGTCTTGCGCATGGCACTCGGTCTCTCGCAGAGACGTGCCGAGCCTGCGTGAAATCCACCAAGTGCCAGAGAAGTCCCACGCAGTCAATTCCATGAATCGACGAATAGTGCTTTGCGAGCAGATTGGCCCGCAAAACCTGATTTTCCACACAATTTATTAAATGAATCCAGCCCTATGTCTATGCATTTTGGACCAAAGCCAAGAAATGGGACCTGGGCAAAAATGGATCTGCTGAAAAAATGCATTGGAAAATGTTTTTTTGCACTAGGTTGATATCTACACTTGCTCTGGTAGTCCATTTTTGCAATACTAGACCTTAGCAATCCATGCTACAATTAAGCTGTGTGTGTGGTCCTTGCAGTGCAGTTACTGTGCTGACAACAAAAAAGCCCACACAAGAAATGTCGCCACAGAAGACTGTACACACAGAAGCGGAGGGCGCAGTGTCATGCACAGGTTTGGAGGTTGAGCAGGTGGAGCTCCAGGAGGGCAAGGAGTAGCGAAAAATGTAAGGGACCTGGTGGTAGGGCACCCTGCAGCAGGAACATTGCGATAAAATGGAGAGTCTGGGCATGGTTGAGATGCTATGGATGCTGGTGGCGGCGAGGTATAGGAGTGAATCTAGAGAGGGGCATGGTGTCTGGTCGTCCCCCGTTAGTGGTTGCCCCCAAGTAAGGGGTGGCATAAAAACGGTGCCCTTATTTCGCATAGAGGTCTACCAGGAGACAGATACAGAAGCCATACACCTTGCACAGATGTTCAAACGCGTGAAAATCCACTTGTTGAAATAGGCTTTGTTCCAGCCTTATTCAACACAGGTGACAAAATAAAGGCACTGTTGATATAAGTATAACTGGCAGAACCACTGTTCTGTCAATTCTAAATTCCCTTTATATTTGTCAGGATATTGTGTTAATTTCTTTTCCTCGGTTGGTCTACCTTTAGTAGTTTTGTTCAAAAGCACAGCCATGAGTGTGTCGTTGCCAGAGCTGGGAAAACTCACATTGATTGGAACACTGGCAACGCACAGCTAACGAAAACGTGTATGTAAATCACTTTTCAATCTGCAATGCAGGTTATGTGTATATTCAAACTAGGGTTCCCTAAAATAATACAGAAAATAACACTCACAGAATGCCACATAGAATGTATTATGCATTAATGAATGCACAAGAAGAAATATGTAATATTTGGTAAGCTATAATCAAATTCTTCATTCATATTAAATAATTTAATTATCATTAAAATGATTCTGATTTTTGGGAGTCTTCATAAGTTATTCATATCTTGGTTTTTGAAGCGCCTGTTTCACTTTGGAAACATGCCACGCTTTGACTTTTTATTACCGATTATACCAGACCTGTACATTAATTCTGCATTTGAACCTGAGTGAAATAATGGACAGCTTTACAGAAGCACAGTTATAACCTTTCAGAATAAATCCCAGAAAAAAAAGACATCAGTTGATAAAATCTTGGAAGACATCAACTAACCTTTCATTCAGAAGGTGGATAAAATGCGTAGGCTTCGATGATTTAACTTTGTCTAACCTTTTGGTTTGAAATATAAAACGTCAAATTGCTTGCAGGAGTTTGGACAAAATTCCGCCCACCTAAGCAAATGCTCACAAAGTCTTTTGTGTTGGTGGTTTCCCCAGCTGTTGCATATTATCTTTGATTGCTTTTCCTTTCTGTCTCCATTTCTGTGGCAAAAGCAAATTAAGTGAAGCAAAGATTGCTGCTTTAAAAATAAACGTGAAACATGCGTAAAAATGAAAAAAACACAAATTCCGCAGACAGTGACGTGGAAAGGGATGTGGGCTCAGGGCAAATAGTTGTTCACACCACACATACAAAGTCGTTTGAGACTAATTTAAAGCAATAAAGGGAAAAACAACTCATTCAGAAATTCCAGTAAAACATGGTTTCTGCTATATCAAGTTCTACTAAGAAGTGTTTTGGATATGCTATGTAGAAAATCCCTTTTGGTTTCAGTTGTTTCTGCTGTACGTATATTGCTCAAGGCTACGCGATCACCTATGACATGGAGCAAGACTGTACTACACATGTCTGAATCCCAAGAAGGCAGCATTAGCTCTTCCTCTTTCCTAGGTCAATACATTTAGCACCATTAAATCTATCTATACATGAATATTTGTGAAAGTGTGTTTGTATGTTCGAGTTTGGCCTCAGCCCCACCCATTCGCCCTGCACAGGACGGGGTCCGGCCCTGTTCTGTCAGTATAGGCGATTTCAGGACATTGCAGATTTTGCGATTTTTTGGGCTCCAGCCCCACAACAGTTGGTGGGCAGAAAATGTTGCCCGAAGTCGGCATACCATTCTGGAGTATACTGGCCATAGTGAAATTTGACCAACCCCTCCCATTCGCCCTGCACAAGGTTGGAGGGCAAATGGCGCTGGCAGCACAGGTTCGGCATTTGCTACCAGTGGAGGCAATTTTGAGAGATTGACGATTTTGCAACTTTTCAATAATAGGAAGTTATGACACGATATAAAACATACACAAGGCTATAGCAGAATCCCATGTTCATGTCAGCCACAGACCTGGGCAACGTCAGGTGGTACCGCTAGGTGCTCATAATTACAGCTATTATCACAGAACCTAGGAGGATGAGGAATTTGGCTTGCTGCAGTACATATGATATTATTATTATTATTATTATTATTATTATTATTATTATTATTATTATTTCTATTATTATTATTTTTTTTTATTTCATATGTCAGAAACTTCCATTTCTTGCAGTTGTATCTACCAAGAAACATTAGTAGCTAGACAGATGGCAGTCCTTTCAAAGATGGATGTGGTACATAAGAAGTGCAGTAGCTGTGTGGACTTAATGTTGTAAACACAAACTTGTACAATGCTACAACAATAGCATACTTGGCGCACTAGAACAGATTACAAACTATTGAATATGTTAATGTATGGTGAAATCTTTGTACATTGTGATATATATACATAGATTTGTGTTTGTGCCGTCATGGATATATATATATATATATATTACATGGCCACAGTAGTGGCCATGTAGTTATGGTTAAGTTGCTGTTTCCATAGGAAGAGCACTTTTTGGGTGGCTTATAACTTCGCTCTCCCTGGACAGATCCTCACCAAACTTTGCAAAAAAAGTAGTTGGGTCACTCTGAATTTTTTTGCAAAGTTTGGTGAGGATTCGTCCGGGGGGGCAAAGTTATAGGGGGGGTCCCATATATATATATATATATATATATATATATATATATATATATATATATATATATATATATATATCACTACAAAATAAACTTTGTTGAGGGGACATTATGGTTAAGTTGCCCTATGAAAAACCTGTGCCCTTCACTAAAAAATAATATTCGCCCTCCCCATTATGGTTCACATTAAAACCGAAAAACCCCTGAAATTCGCCATTTATGGCAGACTGAGCCCCCATGCTTCCCTTCACCTCTGTGCACTGCTAACCCTAACACCCAGAACATGAAAGATGTCATCTCAAATGTCACTGATGACATCACTGACGACATCACATGTTTAGCCCCTTTGTTTTCGTTCCCTGCCCTATGTATATTCACTAAAAGAAAGTTTGTTACAGGGATGTTATACTTCACAGTGAAACCAAAAAACACTGCACATTCCCCCATTATGGTAAGCTCAGCAACCATAACCCACACCATCTACGTGCATTGCTAAGACTAACACCTAGGACATCAAAGATGACATCACAAATATCATTGATGACATCACATGTGAAAAGAATGTTGATGAAAAGTCCCTACCTACAAGGGGTTCTTTCTATTGTGTAGGTAGGAAGATGTCAGGGGTGATTGTGTAATGTTAAACATGTAATAATTAGCTAAGAAATCATGACTTAATACACACTTGTGCTACTACAAACAATACATATGAAGACCCAATGCATATAAATGAGAGGCACATACAGGGAAACTGGAAGAAGAAGTATGGAAGAAAGAAACAGCATCAGCAGAAAGTTAATCTTCCTGTATACAAATTAGTTATGTATTTGAGGCCTGCTATTGCCCCATGCATGTGCATCATGAGCTCACATTAGACCCTAAGGAAAGTACTTTAAGAACATACAACAGGATTACCGTTTTGATATACAGCACCTTTTCAATTTTTATATTGTGATTGTCAGTGAATAAAACCACCTTGTTTCGATTTTTCAATACACCAAAATAAGTGAGGCAGAGATGTGATGTCATCAGTGACATCATCAATGATATTTGTGATGTCATCTTTGATGTCCTAGGTGTTAGTCTTAGCAATGCACGTAGATGGTGCGAGTTATGGTTGCTGAGCTTACCATAATGGGGGAATGTGCATTATTTTTTGGTTTCACTGTGAAGTATAACATCCCTGTAACAAACTTTTTTTAGTTAATATACATATATATATATAGGGCAGGGAATGAAAACAAAGGGGCTAAACATGTGATGTCATCAGTGATGTCATCAGTGACATTTGAGATGACATCTTTCATGTTGTGGGTTTTAGGGTTAGCAGTGCACAGTGGTGAAGGGAAGTATGGGGGCTCAGTCTGCCATAACTGACGAATTTCAGGGGTTTCTCGGTTTTATTGTGAACCATTAAGGGGAGGGCGAATATTTTTTTTTAGTGAAGGGCACAGGTTTTTCGTAGGGCAACTTAACCATAACGTCCCCTCAACAACGTTTTTTTTTGTACTGAATTTTGAAGGTTTTTGGGAGGGCAACGTAACCATTACGTCCCTTTAACAAAAGTTTTTTAATTGAATGCCATAGGTTTTTAGCAGTGTAAATGCAGCATAACAGTACTTTAACAAACATTTTGCACTACATTTATCAGGGTTCTAATAGTAACACATACGCATACTACAGTAAAGAAACATTTGAAGTAACTGCCCACCTTCCCAAGAATTGCACATTATCATATGCTGGCGCACATCAGGGGGACGTGTTCGAAAAGTCATACCCACTTCACAATGACATGTGTAACTGGTCGATAGTGCAAAAGTACATTCTATATTCTTATAGGAACTTGTAACTGCTAAATTTCTATGGCAGAACTCCACAAAGCAAGTGTACAACACAAAATAAGCAAGAGTGCATACCGATGTATCTGGATCATTAACCCCCATTTCATAACATGCAACCTCACCTCTGTGGGCGTGCCATGTAATGCCTGCAGCCGTCCCTCGTAGTGCCCACTATTTCCCTTGTTCTTCCTCATTTTCCAGGCTCTGCCCTCTACTCCACCCTCTGTGCAGACCTCGCCAACAATCTGCATGGTGTCTTGCGCTTGGCACTCGGTCTCTCTTAGAGACGTGCCGAGCCTGTGTGAAATCCACTAAGTGCCGGAGAAGTCCCGCGCAGTCAATTCCATGAATCGACGAATAGCGTTTCGCGTGCAGATTGGAACGCAAAACCTGATTTTCCACACAATTTATTCCATGGATCCAGCCCTATGTCTATGCATTTTGGACCAAAGCCAAGAAATGAGACCTGGGCAAAAATGGACCTGCTGAAAAAATGCATTGGAAAATGTTTTTTTGCAGTATAACATCCCTGTAACAAACTTTTTTTTAGTTAATATACATATATATATATAGGGCAGGGAATGAAAACAAAGGGGGTAAACATGTGATGTCATCAGTGATGTCATCAGTGACATTTGAGATGACATCTTTCATGTTCTGGGTTTTAGGGTTAGCAGTGCACAGTGGTGAAGGGAAGTATGGGGGCTCAGTCTGCCATAACTGGCGAATTTCAGGGGTTTCTTGTTTTTAATGTGAACCATAATAGGGAGGGCGAATATTTTTTTTTTTAGTGAAGGGCACAGGTTTTTCGTAGGGCAACTTAACCATAAGGTCCCCTCAACAAAGTTTTTTTTTGTACTGAATTTTACAGGTTTTTGGGAGGGCAACGT
Source organism: Ambystoma mexicanum (assembly GCF_040938575.1). Taxonomy (NCBI): domain Eukaryota; kingdom Metazoa; phylum Chordata; class Amphibia; order Caudata; family Ambystomatidae; genus Ambystoma; species Ambystoma mexicanum. The sequence goes on from NC_090932.1 coordinate 747,129,963, forward strand.
AACCATTACGTCCCTTTAACAAAAGTTTTTTAATTGAATGGCATAGGTTTTTAGCAGTGTAAATGCAGCATAACAGTACTTTAACAAACATTTTGCACTACATTTTTCAGGGTTCTAATAGTAACACATACGCATACTACAGTAAAGAAACATTTGAAGTAACTGCCCACCTTCCCAAGAATTGCACATTATCATATGCTGGCGCACATCATGGGGGCGTGTTCGAAAAGTCATACCCACTTCACAATGACATGTGTAACTGAATGATAGTGCGAAAGTACATTCTATATTCTTATAGGAACTTGTAACTGCTAAATTTCCGTGGCAGAACTCCACAAAGCAAGTGTACAACACAAAATAAGCAAGAGTGCATACCGATGTATCTGGATCATTAACCCCCATTTCTCCCCAAAGAGTGGGGGATAAAAGCCATTAACAATCGAGATTTTACACCAGTAACCCGTGGTACCAAGAAAGAGGATTTTTTTCTTCAACCGGAACGCCTCCGGTGTTCCCGGCTGAAGAAAACACATCCTTTTTCAAGATGGTCACCATAGAAAGAGAAGACAGGTGTTGGATAGAAATCCTTCTTCACTTTCCATTGCATGCCGCATGAAAGCAAAAATGAAACTGTGTGACCGTAAAGGCAGCACCACATTTCTGATCCTTGAGAAATGTATGGTTATGAGCAAGACCTTTACCAGAAAGGCGGTCCCTGGTGGACATGGTGACCTCAATGCAATGTTTTGTCCCTTCCAGTAATGGGCAGTACCCACAACCCCAACATTGTGGCCACTACCCATACATAGAGGCTACCACTCAGAGACAGAAGCTGTACCGTTGATTTCATATGTACATCACGACACTTGTTAAATAGCAAAACACTATCACATGTACAACACAAAGCTTTTTGGGTGTTGTCAATGAGCTTTACATACATGTGTAGTACATGTAGTAATTTTCTGCTGTGAAAATGCGCGTACAAAACGCAAAGGAGTAGTGTACTTACGTTTACATAAAATCCCAAACAAATTCTGTGATGTGGAGCGCAATGACGTTAGAAATACTTGTAGGAACACCATTACCACTTACCTTTGGATACATAATTTCGTAAGTGACACAGGTCAAAAGGTGTGAAGATATATATATTGCCAGGGTGTAAGCATGTATTATTTTACAAATATATATATGCAGCAAAAACTTTCAGTGCACCTTACCATATTTTTCCTCTTTTAATAAGATACTAATCATTCTGAACTAATGTTGGTTAATATGGCATCTGCGTGACAGAAATTGGCCTGACGGTGACAGAAATTGGCCTGACGGCACTAAACCATATGAGATGGGCCTGACCCGCCCATAGGCAATGCAAGTGGTATGCAGTACCTTTCTCCGCAACGTTCTTTGGCAGCTTAAAGAAATGCGTCCATATGGACGTGCGTGCCATGATGTAGCACCTACAAAAGAACTCATTACGACCTGCAACATAGCATGCCACATTGTGAGAACAGTAAGTAAATTTGTTTAAAAAAAACACTACCATTTTAGAATTAGCACAGTAGTTTTATTTCACAATAAACTGAGCCAAATCATCGCCCTATGCAATTAATAAAGTAGTTGTGATTAATAATGAAGTGAGTGAAATAATGGCCCTATATGGACGTACGTATTGTGATGTAGCACCTACAAAGGAACTCATTACGACCTGCAACATAGCATGCCACATTGTGAAAAGAGTGATACATTTTTTTTTTAAAACACTAACATGTAAGAATTAGTACAGTAGTTTTATTTCACAATAAACTGAGCGAAATGATCGCCCTATACAATTAGTAAAGTAGTTGTTTTTCACAATGAACTGTGCGAAATGATCACCCCAGTCACATTTCCATTGAAGTACTAAGATTGTCCCTTTCGTCGACAATAAATTTGTTAATGTCCACGTTGGTTGTTTTCACAAACAGAAAGTAAGCTTTCCTGCCACAGTAGTTGTTTTCCTCCCACATTGATGTGCAAGACGACCTCAACAGCTGTGATCTATACCACCAGAAAGGATGGAATGTTACTTCTTATTGCGACAGCTGCGTAAAGACACAGAGGTCCCACACGATCATCCCAGTGAATTATAATGCACAGAAAACCAGTTTTGAACAGTTGCATTTGACAATTAAAAAAAACGTTACTCGGTAGCTGTAATCCGTGACAATCACATTAGGGAAGAAAGTATCTGAAGGAAAAATGTGAAATAAAAAATGTGTCAATACGCAACCTTTGCAGAAACCAAAGTTGTAATACATAACATTTTCAGGTAAAATTTTATTCAATAGGAGGAAATGCCCATAATGGGACAAAAAAAATCAAACGGCACAGAAAGCGAAAACATCTTGATTGTTAATTACATTTTTTGTTTGCAAGTAGCTGAGCGTAAAAATGGGAAATACAACGTGTATCAATACGCAACCTCTGCACTAAACAAACGGGTAACATACATTGTTTTTACTCAATATTATTTTAATTTGGTGAAATGTAGTGGGATCCTACAAATGGCGACAAGATGCAATGTCCACAAAGGGGGAACAAATACAACTGCACATAAGCTTTGTAATTCATTAGGAAAAACATTTTTGTTTTCCAAAGTTAAAATTTAATCTCATTTCGGTATATAGGCGGGAAAAATACACTTACATGATGTGGATCACCTCCATTTCATTCGCTCCAGTTAATCAGTACTGTTTGTAGAAGAGTGAGTCTTCGGTAACTAATATTTCATGGTCGGTGCAACCGTTTTTGAAGCATAACCTTATCAAACGATATGTTTTCCTAAATGTTACTCCCTGCATTCTTTCGGCTCTATCCCTGTAACTCAAGGTTAAAAAATAACTGACCCTTGTGGGTGTCCACAAATATGCGGCCGTCCTGAAAAAAAAAAAATGGCCTTCACTTCGAGTGCAAATACATTCTCATTTTGCAACAACATATCAGTGCCTATTCATGAGAACCACTACTCCTGTGCACTTGCGAAAGGGCTGTGTGTACGAAAAAGTGCAGGTGGTTGGCTTAGATTACAAACAGTAGGACACCAGTCTGATGGCAGTAATCCTGTTTATATATTGTAAAATGGAGGCAGTTCATTTCGGATAATGAGTAGTACGTTTCACTGTAGCGTATGACAAGGCTAACAAGAATACTTCAATGTGTGACTTTCTACTACCACGTCTAATTAACGCTCACCTTTCGAAACAGTGTTCAATAAGTGTAACACGTGCATTGGTGTCTCTTTGTGTAGTATGTTTCCGGCGATGTCCGCATTCAACAGTAAACAAAATAAACATGGCAGACGTATCGAAACATTAAGACGCACTTCACGCTGTGCCACAACCAATCGGTGAAAGCGCAACATGGTTGCGGGCAGCACGCCACGAAAAAGCCAATTGCAATCTTCTCCACAGAGCGAACAAGGAAGTGTGACCGCAGAGCGGATATAGATATCACTAATTTTTAGAAACATACTTTTTCATTGTTTTTAAGGGAACTACTGGATAGATTGTGACCAAGCCCCTGCCACTGGCGCAAATTTGTTGCAAATTCGTCCAGCGGTTTGGCTTGTAGCCGTGCGCAAAGTTTTTCCCCTATCAGTCTATGGGAAAAAAAGACGTTATAGGACCCTCCCTATAACTTTTCCCCCCCTGAACCAAACATCAGCAAACTTTGCAAAAAAATTCAGAGTGACCCATTTGCAAAGTTTGGTGAGGATTCGTCCTGGTGGAGCGGAGTTATAGGCCGCCCAAAAAGTGCTCTTCCTATGGAAACAGCAACTTAATCCTAACTACACGGCCACTATATATATATATATTCAAGGACACAACTTTAGTTGCAGGGACGCTAAGGTGAGCAATACATTGTAACAAACAACATTTGAAATTAAAGGAAATAACTTTCATTGCAGGGTCATTAAGGTGAGAACTTAATGCAACAACACCCCTGAAATTAAGCTAAAGCCACCTTAACTTTATGCCCCCAGCTTTGCAGCCTATGCCCACAATGATGACACCACAGTTTACGGTGGCCACTTATTGTGTTAAAATATACAGTGGGCATGGCCATACATTATTGCCACTGCCCATGGCTAGCTAGTGTTGTAAGGTAATCAGTGGTTCCATCAGTGATGTCATAGATGATGTAATTATTGATGTCATCAGTGATATCATGAGAATGCCAACTGTTATGTCATCATCATGGTCATATTTTAGTTACATCACCAATACCATGTTGTATGACTACACTGGTGCCATCACTCATAACATCATATATATAATGATAATTTAACTGATGGCATGAAACATAAGATCACTTTAGGTTCTTGAACATATTTAGACTACTGTTATGTTTCTACATATGTGATTTTAGCATTTTAGAATAGTTCATAACAATGAGTATATTGTGAAAAATAGTATACAGCTACAGATACATCATATCTCCATTTGTGAAGCTTTCAAATGTAGTAGTTTGGTAAAATATGATATCAGAATCATAATTATGAACAAGTGAGAGATAGAGGAGACCCTCTGCCCACAGGGGCCATATCCCACCACCCACGGCGGGATTAAAGTGAATAGAATAGTTAAATGGAAATATAGGACAAAGTGAGTCCCACAGCACAGGGAGACGCAGGGCGCAGCACCGTCATGGAGTGAAGCATAGAGTCCAGCATAGAGACAGCACCGGCTGTCCAAGGTCAGGGCATGCGACTGAATGACTATCCATAAACCAGAAGAAAACTGTGTCCATGTCTAAGAGTTCTACTCTGGCCGCTGGTGAGTGGAGAACTGATGCACCAGTGATGTCATGAGGGATGTCATCAGGGATGTTATCTGTGATGTCATTATAGTGGTCATAGGCTGCACAACACGGGGCGTGAAGTTAAGGTGGCTTTAGCTGAATTTCAGGGGGTTTGTTGTGTTAAGTTCTCAACGGCAAAGTTATTTTTACAATGTATTGCTCACCTTAACGGCCCTGCAACTATAGTTTGTTCCTTGCATTTCAAGGGTTTTGTTATTCCATAGCATCTTTAAATATGTATTTGTACAAAACTAGCGTCCCAACTTGCAGTGTGGAATGTGGAATCTATTTTTGTTCTATTCACTTTCAAATATTCTAATGATCTCTACATTGTCATTATAATACTTCTTTACAAATCTGTGTGTGTGTCCTTTTTTGGACCACCGACAGACAAAAGAAGTTAATGACAATTTTGTATAAAAATTAATTGATATTTCTTTAAAAATGTATGTTTCATATTTTATTTTTAAAGCAAGTCCAGAGCCTAATCACAGAACACATCCCTGGACTTCTGTAGAAACCACCACACTTGAAATGGGAGTACTTCACAGAATCCACTAACTAGTAGTTCAAGTAGACTGATTTCCCTTTTAATTCGATTACAAAGCTTCTTATAAAGTTTGCGTGCATCCTTATTTTGGCCACCTACACACATAAGAAGTCAATGACAATGGGCCTCATCACGAGTTGGGCGGTATCCCAGCAGTAAATCTGCTGGAATACCACCAAATGCAATTACTGTTACCGCCACTTTGTCCTGCGGTTTTACCGCTGGATTACAGATGGTGGTGGCGGTGTAAGTCCCCATTACTTTTGAGTCCATAGGACTCAATGGGGCATTTATGGCGCAATTACCACAGCAGTAATTGTGCAGCACTAATTGCGCCGAAAATGGGCAGAAAGTCGGTGGATTCACCTCCAGCTTAAAGCTGGAAGTGAATCCTCCAACTTTACACCCAACTCGGGATGAGGTCCAATATATCTAAATCTTCCCATCAAATTCTAATTAGTGATCAGAACACATTTCTTTTTAAAATGGTGTACTTTGCTCTTTTTGTGTTCTACCTCCTACTGTTTACTTGTTTCAGATATAAAGAGTTATCAACAGCTACACTTACTAGCACTCAAAATAATGTACATGGAACCATGTATATAACCCAGTGCTTATAGGAAACACTTTGACATATTAAAATAGACAGTGTTTTACACAATAAAACAGAAGTAGAAGATTGCAGAATGCTGTTTTTTTGTAATTTGTATAATCTTGTTAGTATATATAACTTTATTTGATAGTGATTTTATGTTGTAACCTAATAAATATGTATCCCTTAGTTTACATAAAAGACGTACTACCTGTTCTCCCATTTAAAACATCTATTTTGCATGCTTATATTCACAAACAATATACAACATATTTTAAAACTTTGGGTCTAGCAACATTAAGTAAGCAATCATTAAACCCTTTGGCATCCAAGCTTTGTGTGTTACTATAGAGTCATTGTAGACAAGCCAATCTACTTCTGTATGCACCCACGTTGTGGAATGTCCACAGTGTATGGATGCTCCCTCATGAAAAATAATTGCATGTGTTTTAAAAGTTTTGTTGCAAATAGAAACCTGACTAGTTCCAAAATTCATAACCGACATGCTAAGTTTCCTACATTCTATACTATATCTCGGAATTGATATTAAAAGGTACTTTGTAAAAACGATGAACCCGTGTATCGGGTCCTTTAAGACGAGGTAACAGAATCAGAGATGGATGGGGATGCAGATCGTACTCATACATCAATAATCAGACCGACTCAGCAAGTTTGCCAAAAGTCAAAGCTGTTTTAATAACAAGTCTTTAAAACAGGCAGTACAACTGACATCAACGGATGCCGCACAGAATTATCTAAACATATTTAGTAAAAAACAGTGCTTTATACTAAATATTTGTAATACATGACGTCACACTGCGTGGAAAATAAGAAAACCTACGGGAGATTGTGCTTGGTCAACAGGGAACATCTACATATACTTTCTATGGGATACAGTGACGTAATTGAGTCTCTATGATCAGGTGGACGATTAAGCCCATCCCAAGTGCAAGTCATCTTCCGTGTCAGTCTAATACTCGACATACTATTGGATTCTCAAACTATAGGGCTCCTTAATTCATGGCCCTCTATGATTGGTTGGCACGCCTGTACCCTTCTGGAATATTCCACTTGCTTGCATCACGCAAGCTGGTACCTCAGGTGCCAGTGGGTGGACTTGACCATGTCTCCCCACCCAATAAGCCCAACATCCATCATCACCCTTGCGGCCTGCCATTCAATTAACTCCTTTGAACTCGGCCTTGCAGAGGCTCACTTTGCCTGAGAATAAAAGGGAGTGTGGCATGGCCTTAACTTCTGGTCTCGGTGTAGCTCGTCCGAAGTTTATTTTAATCTGACCATGTGACTGGAGACCACGGTTTTGCGCTCTTCGTTGTATTTCAATACTATTAAATGAAGAAATCTTGGCACCCTCAACGACTTCCGTCCCACCTCAAACAGGAACTCAGCTTGCTTATCACGTAATCTTATCTTCTTGAGTACATGGCAAGGCTCTCGGCAGCCCCAACTCTTGACACTGGGCCAGGCAAGACTTTATCGAATCTTCCTTTGCTGCCAACTATACTATTCTGCTGTGCCACACTTCCATTCACAGGGTCCAAGTTTGCTAAAATACGTTGTGGAACATCCAGATTCTGTACATTTCTATATATATATACATCGGCGCAATCTATTCACTACGCAGCCAGCCTTATGATTACTTCGTCTACTTGCGTAACGCCGTCTGTACAATTGTAAAATGGTTTTGCATTTTCTTCAGTGCTTCTTCACACGTGCAATCTTCATTTCGCTCCCGAAATGTTGCTTATTTCATTACTTTGTCATCAGCATCTGTAAGCTCTATATTCTTACTTCATTTGTATCTCTTCTGGGTGCATCGCCTCTACTTCACGTGATGTCACCAGTCTTTTCTTTCATTCATTTTCACACTTCTTCTGGAATTTCCTTCAGAAGATCGTCATTTCTCCACAGATACATATAGGGTTTCCTCAATGGATACCTTGTTTCAAGGACTTTTCACGATATAGGCACCATTATTGCCTTTGCGCATGTCGCAATTTCCGGTTGCCAACATACAGGCAGAATAGGGGCAGAACTTCCAGTAGAGGTACTTGGCTCCTCCTCTACAACTAGATTTAGCAGTGTTGACTGTGAATTACAACCACAGTCACTGCATCGCATAACATGAAAACATTTTATTACAAGAAATCACACTGTTCTGATCAGGAACAGGGAGGTGTAAAAACCTTTTCTGTAACATCTCAAGTAATTTGCTCTTTCTAACATTGTGGACACTCATAATTCCACTCATACGATATTCCTATATATCCATCTACACTAATTGTTTATTGCGCTAGCACCTCAAAAATAGTCATTACAAATTATTGACTATCTTACTGTGTATTATGAGAGAAATGTTGTCTTCCAGTTGCAACAGCTAATATACTTCAGATTAAAATTGCCAAATGTGTGTTAAGTGGTCTTTCATCTACAGATACTTTAGGAATTGAAAGATCCACACATAGCTGTTTCTCTACTGTTGAAGCTATTTCTTGCACCAGTGCTGTCATTTGAAACAACATGCACAAAGCTGCATATGAATAGCATTCAACTCCTAAGTGATTACTAAATCTACAGTTGGAGTAAGTCATTTGTGCTTTACTTTCAAACACTGCTAGATTCTCTTTTTTACAGACCGAAGAGGAACCACATTATTTGAATGTAGCTTCAGAGGTTGCTTATTTTTTCTTGCTAAAATCTTACCAGGAAAAGGTACAAGGTCAATGAGAGAATCATACAGTACACATAATCTATTATATTTTTTCAATGCTTGAAATGTCAGCTGTCACTTTCGATTCATCAAAGTGTATTAAACATAAACCTTAAATATTTCTTTACACGTGACAGGGCTACATATGACATTCTTTCTTTGAACACTATATGACCAATGTCAATCAGTTCTGCTTCTGAAGTCAACCTTAGTGATTTATGATTAGTAATTGCATATGCAGAGCATTGTGCTCTTTTCACAAAAGTATCCTTAAAAAGCATGAAGCATGCAGAGTTCAGAGAAATCAAATGTGGTTCATCTACACGATCAAACTTTACAAGAAGATGTTCAATGTTTGTACTGTGAGGAAAAGTGAGAACTTCAACCACTCTTCCCATTTGTTCCATTGACTAGACACATTTCTACATTCAAGTTCCTCTTCAACATGATTACTTGGGCACTGATGCACAGTTTTAAAGCCGAATGTAGATATGCTGTTTTAAAAAATGGACTGTCTAATTGAAATATTTTGTGCCTTGCTCTTTTATCTAAGTCTAATGGCATAAGATGGCCAATTAAAACATTGCACAATTTTATCTCAACAATGCCTTGCTTCTCAGAGAGCAGCAATGTAGAGCTGAACATGTTGCACTCTCCAAGTGTACACATCAAAGAAACACAAGTTATGTTCATTTCTTGAGGAGTCAACATGACAGCAGGTCTAGTGCAACCTGCAGGATACGTGTTAGAAATCAATCCCCCTTTTAAGACTGTTTTCATATTCTCCTCAAGGATACCAATGCACTTCTTTTTAAACATTTCTGCACACTCTAAGTCTGCAAATTGCCTTATATTAATGGTAATTTCCTGTAATTCAAAATAGTCCCAAAGATTGAATTACCAATGCTACCTATCGTTTTTGACTATCCTTAGATTGCAGCATCTTGAAGACTGGTTGACCTTTCACATGAGTTAATTGTAACAAATCTTTGAAAACAAAACATCATAGTCAGTGTTAAAGACCTCTTGAATTCACAAGTGAATTAAAGCGAACATCAAGTTAGACACCATGCTTACTTCTTCTACAATCAAGGTATGTCATTTTCTTAGCACATTCCCTAATTTTTGTGTTGCACTTGATGCATGTTTTCAATACTCAAGTTTATTATCATACCCCACTGGTAGCATCAACAATCAATGTAAAGAAATACCCACTATGTTGAATTCTGCTAAACCTGGTGGATAAGTTACAATACATGACATAGAGCAATTGGTTACATTTTCTATCATTGCTCTCAATGAACTAAAAAAGCTTTTCCTTTTCTTGTTTGCCCACTAAAATACATCAGTAAAGGTCTGTGTAAACACCTATCTTTGATTTTACAATACGCTTGCTTCTGCTCTACATTAAGTCTACTTATTCATTCCCCCTTATTTTGAATCTCCAACTTAAGTATGTTGCATTGCACTTTCTACTTTTTTCATGGTGAGCTCAACATCATTTTGAATAATTGGGTTGCATCAAAACATTTTAACTTTCTTGTGCAGAATCATGACTGCCCTCAGGAGTCTCTTTTGCCAATTCAGTGGCCAAAAGGGTGTCTTGACATAGTTGTTTCTCCAGTAACTATAAGTACTGTTCACATTTTAGATATGTAATTAAGTCTTTTTTGCAAAAAATGATTGTTCAAAGGTTTCAAACCTTCCAAGCAAATTACTCTCTGCCCATCACGAGAAGAACAACTGCAAAATGCAAAAAATAAAATAAGTCTTTATTCTCTGCCGTTTGGCAAGACAGTTTAATGTGGTTGATGAGACTGGGCTTTTCATGTCTCTCTAGACAACCAGTATATGCCATATCATATCCATGTACTTTAAAGCATCCTCTTTCATTGTTTGCTTTAAAATTTCAACATGAGTAGTGTACTCCTACTTTATACAAACAAAGATCCTCCAACTTTGGATATCAATCAAGTTTGTTTTGAGAATATCTTTAAGATCAGGTACACTTTCAGCTAACTTCTGAATTACACTCAAAGGCTTCAGTACCCAATTTCTTCTAGTAACTGGGCCAAGACTTAACCATAGTACATTAATGGTATGTCCATACAGAGGTGCATTAGTTATCCAATTTGCAGTTTCATAGCTTACACACTCTCTCTGAGAGAGCATCTTGAAACCAAAGCCTCGATGCTTCTCAGACGTATGTCCGCTGATAAGTCTGCTCATACTTCAGCTGCATTGCTCTTTTCAGGTTTTGTCATGTATGCTGTAACACAATGAACAACAACTTGTATACAATCTGCATTGTACTGTACATCAGTATTTACATTCCAAAGCTGAGCAATGACAGGATTGTAATCATTAATGACTTGGCATTCCATATCTCTTTTTAAATGATAGGTATTTCTTAGTGACTTACCAGTAACATGGTGTTGAACAGTTAACATCAGACTATTTTCTCAAGCAACCGTTGTAAGAGGCTTAGGAAAGCCAAATCTGCACTGAATGTAGTACTTGTCTTTACTTGTATATGTTCTCTGACAGTACTTTCCACATGAGTGCTTGGAAACCTTTCCATCTTGTTCCATAAATCAGAATTAACATACTTAGCTGGGGTGGAACAAGTAGCATATTTGTGTATAAACTCCATTACACAGCCATCACTCCCTTTACCAAACTGAAGAGCATTTTAATAAAAAACAGCATACGTATATGTGGAGCCCCATGTCCCTGGTACTCTTTTCTTCAAATGAAATGTTCCACAGAACCTAGAGGACCATTTCTTTATTACATATAGGGCCCAATTCATGGGAAAGTGTGAATTTCTCCTGCAATTGCTGCGCATCGCACCGAACAAAAAATGTGTGCCCCTTGTATTCATGGAATTCACTGCGCAAAGTAACTGTATTTGCAAGTCATGCCCAGAACGCCCCCACGCAAAACATAAACAGCCAGACTGGCAACCTTTGCGTGCTCCCCCAGGTGCAAATACATGTACCCTTCAAGCAGTGCTTAGGGTCCCCTGGAAGCAGACCTGCATCTCGGGGAACTTGCGTAGGATCACCTGTAACTGTTGCCGGCACCCCCCTGAAAACATGCGTATGAAAATTCGTAACTAGGCTTTCAACTAGGAAATCTGCATGTGAACCCCCATAAACCATTCCTGCACCCTGTTACACTGCGTACATGTACCCCTACACTGGCTCGGGACCACAGTTGTGAACACGCACCCCTAAATCCGACATGCAAACCCACCTCTATGCTGCGATTCCTATGCGCAAGCGTTTTTACGTCTACCTTCTGGTGGCATACAGATCAAGGTATTTGCATGGCCATTTCTATGCCCAGAGGCTGCACGGGTGATTCCATGACTATGTGTCACTTGGCACAATTGTGGTGTGCGGGCTGTCCCTCGGAACGCCCACTTTTTTGCATGTTCTTCCCCATTTTCTGTGTTCCGCCCCCTTCCCAGCCCTCTGTGCAAGCCATGTGGTGTATCGTGCAAGGCGTTCAACAAAGCGCAGAGACATGCCGACCCTGAGCAAACTCCACGATAGTCCTGGAAACGTCCCGTGCATTTGATTCCATGAATCGACAAACAGGATTACGCACTCAGTTTGGCGCAAAAGTTCCCTATTTCCCATGCAATTAATTCCATGAATCGGCCCCATAATGTGTAACATGGCTAATAATCGGTGATGGAACAATCTCGATACACTTTCAGGGACCATAGAACACAATTCTCCCAGTGTCATGTGTTCTATGTTTTCTTACTGTGGATTTCTTTCAAAAATACACTCTGCAAGATCATCCCAACCATATTCAGCACAACTTAAAGTCACAAACCAAGTTGTAAGGCCTACATTTCTGATCATGCTTTTAACTTATGAGTGTCTTCTATACCAATATTCCTTAGTTCCTCTCATTGTGGCAAGGATTTTGGTATTTTTTCTTTCTAAAATGTATATATTTTTTTACCTGTCACAGCATCTCACATGCAGAAAAAATGTGCAATCAAATTCCTGTCTGATGCATAACATATTGTTGAAAATTCACTTTCATTCAGTAAGTGAAAAGAATATTCAATATTGGTGCAGGATCAGAATCTTCAGAGTATATCTGAGTGCAACGATATTCTGAAGAAGAAATTGGAGCCTTGTGAATATCCAATCTACCTCCTTCTCCAGTCGTAAAAAGCATAGGGAAACAACTAGCTTCTAACATTTTTTTTCCAGGTGTACCTGATTGGTGTACCTTTTGTTTTCATCTGGAATCATGCTACACTGTTGCCCATTACTTCATGTAAGTGTAGAGGATGAATAGTGTAATGTTCATATAACCCTTTCCCTTCTGCAACAGTTACAAATTGCAACTGGCCTTCACTGCTCTTGTTTGTTGATTCAGCATCACACATTGACAACTCTGGTACAGTCAGACTGCCTTTATACAATGTATTGTGCTTCAGTAAAAACTCAAAAGCTTATTTCACGTTTCTGAAATCTATAAGCTGTTGCCAAACTTACTTATCTTTTGTGGCAACACCATTTACTAAAACAAACAAATAATCTGCAATGGCACGTTTCACTTCTAGAGTGTCGACATTTTCTTGTAAATTGAGAAGCGAATAGACTCATTTGCCTCTCACACCTTGCACTAATAATTTCTTAGGCAGTTTTGTCTTCTTTTTTTGCAATCTAACAAACATTTGGAATAGATTAACAGTTTGCAATGCAACAACTACAAATACTTTTAAAATGTTGATGCACAACAGAGATATCAGGCATTAACATGTTTTCAAGACACTTCTAGAAGGAATTAGGTTTCTTTTGTAAAACCCAATACAGTGTCCACAAACATATAGTGCCTCACTTGTGGCAAATCGCTGTTCTACAAACAAATACAGGTAGAGGTTTTGCCAAGCATCTTCTAAAGTAACTTTCTCCTTAATGCACACTAGTTATACTTGTGCTTTATAGAAAGTGCTTTGACAGGACACACAAACAATGTCAGGTCTTTCGCTTGAAGACAATTCAAACATTGCAATACCTCTTTTGAACTTGTGAAAAATTAAATCCTTTGAAAGCATAGGATCATCATTTCCACTTCTTGTATGTTTCATCCACGTATACATAATCTTTTAAATTAATCATGTAAATCATTTCAAGTGTCAAAACGAAACTTTCCACAGTTCCAATCATTAGTGTTTTATTTAAAAGTGCAAGGGACATACACAGTGTTTTGCAATGATATAATTTAACAAGAAGATATCTAATTTTGATATGATGTGTAGCCAGCATCCATATATGATACAACTGACTTTTACATCTACTTTTATCAAGACAAGCCAGAGAGTGATGCATACATCTTGTTTTCTCATGTCAGTCATCTATTTTCTGCAACAAGTTGATGTGTCTTTGAACATTATAATTTTTGTGCAACACTTGCAAAAATCTATTTAAAGGTTTACAAGAAAACTTGTCACTATTGCACAAAGATGTGAACATCCATACAGAGTTTCTTTTCTTGCTTTTATCGCAGATGGTTCTAAATCTTTGACTTCACTAGTGACTGTCTTTTAGATTTCTTATTGATCAGAAATCACACCATTTTGTACTTCATAGCTGCATGCACTTTCATGAACAGCAAGGGTTACATTCCATTGTTGAATGTAACTCTTCATTAAAATATCTTTCTGTAAGAGAAGTGTGTTTTCACTCTCCGCCAAAGACTTGACAAAAGTTTTCATGTTTAAGTACATCAATTGTTTCAATCTGTGTGTACAATGATGTAGTGACCTTATTTAACTTTTCATATGAAAAGCTTTTCTGATTATTCCTTCTACTTTTTTCTTTTCCTTGAAAAAGCTTCACCACATACCAAAATCAGTAGTTTCTCAAAAGTGACTTAGTAATCCAAATATTCAGGTAATATCGCCCTGAGAAAGAGTGTATGTCTGCACACATTTTTTGATATACATAGATTTTGATTTAACAATATATATATTTATATTCCTCTGTCTAAAACATAAAGGAGTTTTTGTTTCTCTTAAAACCCTGTTGAGTTTTAAAAACTACTAATGATATTGATTCATTTTTCATTTTATCACTCAGACTTGAAATATTGAAATATGCTGGGTTCCGTTCAATTGATTAGTTGACATATCTTGTGTCTGAATTTTGACATTTTCAAAAACATTATCACTTACAAGCATGGGTATATTGCCATCAAAACAAGTTTGTACAAAACTCGAAAGATGAGCATCAACAGTTCTAAATTTAAATGCTTTACTTCCCTGCAAAGAATCTGTCCTCCTGGCACGTTCCTGTCACTTCTTCATGGCATGAATCAGCAATGCTGCAAAGAAACAAACATAACTAGTACATATATGTCAACTCTAGTCCTCTAAAATTGAAAATGTTCATAAAAGGAAGATCCACTCAAAATGAATAGGTAATAGCAGACAGTGTGGAGATTGCATGGGTGGGTAGAAATACAGATGGGGGAAGTGCAGTGCATGCAGTGGTAAATAATGTGGGGGTTCAGTGGGTAGGAATAAAAATAGTGGAGCCGGGTGGGTGGGTGAGGTTATAGTGGGTCTTGATAGGATTTGTGTGCAATAGAAGAGAAATTGGGGATAGGGTCAGTGGGATTTGAGAGTGTGAGAATAGGATGCTGGAAGTAGGATGCATGCAGCTAGGATGACTGGCTGAGGATAAAAACACTGGAGGTACGGTGGGTGGGTGGGTATATAGAACATTGAAATAGGGTGAATGGATGGAGCTACAGAGTGTGGGGGCGGGTGGGTTGATACTGGTGCAGAAGCTGCAGCTAGGCTTACTGGGCATGAGTAGACAACGTAGAGGTAGAGAAGGTAGATGGGGGAACAGAGGATTGAGATAGGGTGCATAAGTGGATGGAAGCAAAGACGATGTAGGTATAGAGTGTGGGAATAGAGAGAATAGGGATACAAAAGGTGGAGGTAGGATGAATGAGAATACATTTGGTGGAGGTAGGGTGGGTGGAAGTACAGAGGGTGAAGGTAGGATGGGTCTATAGGGGTACATAACATGGAAGTAACATAGGCGGGGATACAGAGAGTGCAAGTACAGACAGTGAAAGTAATTCAAGTGGATAGCGGGAGAAAGATTGTGGGTAGAATGAGTGCAAGGTGATTGACAGGGTGGCAATAGGTTGGCTGTTTGGGAGTAGTGAAGGAAGGGGTAGGGTGGTGGAGTTAGTGCACATGCAGATAGGAAGGTTGGGTGGGGCAAACACGGTGGAGGTAGGCTGGTTGTGAGTAGAAACAATACAAATAGGGTGAGTGGATTGGTGTACAGATTGTAGGGGTAGGGTGAGTGGGAAGGTGTGCTGAGGTTGGGAGTAGGGTAGCTGAGAAAGAGTAGTCAGAATAGACATAACGAGGGTGGCTAAGGCACAGAGGTTGGGGTACAGTGAGTGGGGGAAGAGATGATAGGAATAGAGATAGTACATGTAGGGTGCATGGGTGAGTGGAGGTACAGAGCATGGGAGTACAATAGGTGGGTAGTTGTTCACAGTTTAGATTAGAGTGCCTGCACAGGGGTAGAAATAATGCAGTAAAGTGTGGACCAGTGTGAGTAGAGAAGATGGTAGTAGAGTGGCTTGATTTATGTGCAGACGGTGTGAATTCGGTGGGTGTGTATAAACATAGTGGGAATAGACAGTGGAAGTAGAATTAGTGTGCATACATACAGTGGGCAGACACATAGTAAACATAGGCTGAGTGGATAGATAAAGGTAGAGAGGAAAGAGGTAGGATGGATAGGAGTACAGTGTGTAGGGTGCAGTGGATTCACATAGTATGGTTGGGAATAAAGACAGTGGGGGTACAGATGGGACATATTGATTGGGGGAGGTTTGCAAAGGACCTGGATGTATGAAAGGAACATTGACTAGCCCCATACTATGCATATTTAATGGTGGGGTACATTTGGCTGTTTAAACTCATGCTGTGCCTTTTTTATATGAAGAGTAAATGTACTGCTGAGGCACATGCTATGCCTGTTAAATTTGAGGAAAACCTGCCCTGTGGTGGGCCATGCTATAACTTTACATGAGCACAGCTTGTATGGCCACTGCTTGCAGCACTATGTATGTTTTATGTGAGTGGAGCATGGACTGCAAAGGTCTCTGCTATGTTTAAACTATGTGACTGGAGCAGGCACTGTCAAAGCCTATACTGTGACAGTTAGATATGGGGTGTAATTGCACGTATTATACCCATACTATGCCTATTCTAGATGAGTGGAGCAGGCACAACTAAGCCTGTACTTTGACTGTTATTTGTCGGATGAGATATCCAGTGCTGCGGTCCATACTGTGCCTGTTTTTCTTGGAGGAATTTGCACTTGGAAAACCATGCTGTGTCTCTTTTACATAAGGGGAGCTTGCACTACTGAGCCAATTCCTATGTTCTTTGTGAGTGGAGCTTTAACTGCTAGGGCCAATTCTATATAAATTACATGTGAGGGAAGTGTACACTGTTAAGGCCCATTTTGCAACCATTTTATTTGATGAAAGCTTACAAAGCTGATTCAATCTATTCTATATGATGGATGCTTGCTGTGGCTCATACTTATAGAGTCTCAGTTGAATACTTGAGGGAATGTCGTAATACTGAGGCTGACGGTGGCTTGTTCTGTGCAAGGGAACCTTGAAATACTGCAGTCCATTGTGACATGTTTGTGAGGGAAACATTAACTTATACTGCCCATGTTAATGTGCACAATTTGTAGAACCTCGCACTACTGTGCCCAATTCTGTACCTGATCTGTTTGGGAAAATATTGTTCTACTGAGGCCTATTGTGACCTATGCTATTAAGGAAGCTCATGTTAACCTGCCATATGTTTCTGTGTGTGAAAAACTGAGATACATTGTTGTTCTGCATATGCAAAGATTATGGTACTCTGGTACAAGGTGTCTCTAGTTGTGTCAATGAAAGTTGCAGTGCTGCTGCCCTCAACGTCCCTGTTCTGTGTGTGATAAGGAATCTTGCTCTTCTAACCCACAAAACTCAAGCTAAAACATATTCAACCCCTTCTTCACCTTATGCCGGTAGGGCAGTTTTTATACTGCTGGGCCCATGCTGCAACCATTATATTTGATGGAAGAGGACACTGCTGATTCAATCTAATCTATATAATGAAGGCTTGCACTTCTTACAGAGTCTGTGTTGAGGGAAGGTTATCTTACACCAGTGCAGCCCACATGACTCTTTTCTACTTGAGGGAATGTCTTAAAGCACTACTGGCTGCCAAAGATAAATGGTGAGCCCCAGCATGTATTTTTGTTTACAAATTAGGCACTGAGTTTAGCAAAATAACAACAAAGAACACTTGAATGCAATCTATTTTCTCTCAGAGACAAGCATACAGTAACATAGACTGCAGCATAACAAATCTTTTTAAAACATACACATTTTCTGATTACCACACAAAACTCTTTCAAAAATACCAAAAGTGGTTATAAAACGATTGTAAGAAAATGAAATCACATTTCTACTGCTCTATGAGCATATTTTTATTTTCACTGGAGCAAGTATACTCAGTGGGCCTCATTATAAGTTTGCCGGTCCGGGAACTACGGTACCAGTAAGCTTGCCGGTAACGTAGTTCCCGGACTGGCAAACTACGAGTTGTGCTTGCGGGTGCCTTTCTGCCCACCAGATCGGACCTGGAAGGCGGAAAGGCATGCGCGAGCACAGCATGTCGGATGCACCGGCACCGGTTATAACGGGGACAGTGCATCCGACCTCCCCATTCCCATTGAGCCCTATGGGGCTCAAATGGGAAGCATTCCGTTCCGGTGCCTGCAAAAGGGCAATTTCCGGGTCTGGCAGGACCGTAATGACCCGGTAATTGCCCATTCGCAGGCGCCAGCAATTTTCGGAAGTTTGCGCAACCTGCTTGTTTTACCGGCAAGGCTACCACCAAACTTCTAATGAGGCCCAGTGTTTCTATATCATGCACCTCAATGTACAGCCAGATTCTTCAAATTGAAATTCTTTTTCTTTCCTAATCAATAACTTCTAGCAATTCTTGCCACACACTTTTTTAGATATGCAACAGTACCAGTGTAATTTTAACAATTACAGTGAGATACAAAAATTACCAAATCTACATTAACAGCATATTATCAAATAAAACTTTCAGCAAAACAGTGAGAAACAACTTACAAATGCAAACTATGTTCTGTCACAGATAACCATAGCTTAACATGGACTGCTGCTTGATCACTCTCCTCAAAAACACAAGTAAAACAGAAAACCTTGCATACGTACAGTGTGTGTTCTACAATCATAATGGCAAAAGTATTCAAAATGATGCCTATGATACTTTCAATCAATGGCACAAAAAGAAGACTATAGTAAGCAAACTATTAAAATAGCGAACACATTTTCACTGCAACCTAGCACAGGCAAATACAGATTTAGAACAGTAATACCAACTAATAACAAGCACCAAAACACAAACATCATTCATGCTACACTCCTATTTAAAAAAAAAAACTGGGAGTCATTTCCCTAGAGACAAAGAAGGAGAGCACATACCATGGCTAGCTTTAAAACTGTATGGTTCATTTAAGTCAGTTGGTTATTTTGGTTACGGATTCTTTGTGAGAAACTAAACATTAACATGGACCTAGGATTAACTGATTTTAGAATTAAATGGTTGGGATCTGAATAATGCGATGGTCCCAAGTTCTTCCAAAGTTGGTCAGTCTGAGACCACAGAGCAGCCAGACATCATACTCATTTATGGTGAAGGCAAGGATTTGGGTAATATCCGAGCTAAGTCTCTTGGTTTAATGACGAAACAGGACTTCGAAAAATTAATAGAACATTTTCTTCACACCACTTTCATCTTTTTCAACCTGATTCAGAGTCAAAAATGGCAGTAGATCATGAGGTTTGATATAAAATAAAAACAATAAAATCACAGAGAAATGTTAATAAGGTAGTTACAGCTTTCATCAGCGACCAACAATAATTCTGTATATCAAACAACAACATCCAATTCTACAAGCCTAACCTGTATAGACATGATCGAGTACACCGAACTGATAAAGGAAATACTGTGTACCTTGATAACATCAAAGCAGTACTTCAAATGTGCTGAAAAACTACACTCAGTGCACCCCAAAACAATCCTTTTAAGGACTATCTTTTACATACAAATATATATATATATATATATATATATATATATATATATATATATATATATATATATATATATATCTTGCTCGAGCCAATGTGATCACACAGGAAAAGTTGAGTCACACAACCAGTCAGCTCAGTCTGAAAAAATAATTCAGTTCTCACCAGAGTCCATATTCAAGGTTAAAAAAGATTAATTTTCATTTAAAGTTGCATAAAATCCATAGCTCCCCAAAAACTCCATGGAGGACAATGGCATAAAAAGGATGCATTTTGCAACGTTCCTGTTGCTTGATCTCAATATATATATATATATATATACATATATATATATATACCATTTTCTTTTTTAACCATCAATTCATAACTGTGCCTATACAAATGTAAATGAACACTCATTTCACAGCTGTGGATGTGAAACTGTGCTGAAATACAACATTATGTGTACCCCAAAACTGTCCTTTTAACGACTACCTATTAGATACATATATATATTTTTATTGAAAAAATGTTGTTAAAGGGACGTTATGGTTAAGTTACACTAATAAAAACCTATGAAATTCAATCAAAAAACATTGTTAAAGGGATGTTATGGTTACAATTAAAACTTAAAAGCCCCAGAAATCTGCCAGTTATGTAAGCTAAGCAGCCATAACTCATGCCACCACCATGCACTGCTAAGACTAACAACCAGGACATCAAAGATGACATCACACATGCCATTGATGACATCACTGATGACATCTCATATCTGGGCCATTTATTTTTGTTCACTGGAAGTCAGAATATTAAAATTCAAAAGAGGTTATATATCTGGACGTTAACCTAGTCGTATGTTCTTAAAGTACTTTCCTTAGGGTTTGGTCTCAGCTCATGGTGCACATATATTAGGCAATAAGCAGGTCTTAAACACACAATATAGTTGTGTACATGAAGATAACATGTTGCATTGTTTGTACTAGCAAAAGTGTGTAGTAAGTCTTGAATTGTTAGCTAGTTATTACATGTTTAACATTACTGAAAACTCTGATAAGGTAGAATTCATTATTTTACTATCCAAAATTACAAGATTATAAATATTGTACATCTATGGTGCATGCTGCAGCCATTGCCTATGTTTATGTATGATTAGGTTACTGTATTATCAACAACGCTCCAATATAATGTTTTGTTTAGATAATTACATTCTTTAACAGATTAAGTAGTTCATGATAGGTCTCCCGATCACCTCTGACATCTTGTTACCAACATTATAAACACATCCCGTTGAAGGGACTTTTCATCAAAATGAATTTCATATGGGATGTCATCAGTGATGTCATCAATGACATTTGTGATGTCATCTTTGATATCATGGGTATTAGTCTTAGCAGTGCACAGTTGTGGCGCGAGTTCTCGTTGCTTAGCTTACCATAACTGGCAATTTTGTGGGGTTGTTCAGTTTTACTCGTAACCATAACGTCCCTTTAACAAAGATTTGTCATTGAATTTCATAGGTTTTTATTAGTACAATTGAACCATAATGTCCCTTTAACAAAGTTTTCCAGTGTTTTTTTTACCAGTGCATGCTAATTTCCTACAACTTACTAATATAACACTTACTCCATTATAGCAACCTTTTAGTACAATTTACAAAGTTTCACCTTAAAACCATTTCCCACCTTCTAGCATCATTTCTAACAATTCCATACACTTTTCCACTGGTTTTGTGTCCGTCGATGTTCGGGAACGTCTGCCGTCATCGCAGACTTTCCGGAGAGTGTCACATGACCGCACGTGCGCGCGGCATGATGTTGTGTTCGTGAACACATCTGCACTTCGCGATCAGTTCCATGCTTTGTGGCCAGTTCGGAACTGCATTTTCTACTGATCTAGGAACTTTCAAAGTCAAAATAAACCCCTGTACAGCTCCTACAACTATTCTTACTCATTATCCATTAACATTCTAGTACAGAGCACATACTTGGAAGAATATTAGCAAACCTGCTATTTATCTTAAAAGTAGCATCAGCTATTGCCATCTCTCCTCCCCAAGAGCCACCACCACCAGCTGGAGGACCTACACACCAAAAAAAGCGCAGTACTTCCAAAGACAATGAAGAAGACCAAGAAGATGATGTAGAGGAAGTGCCTACCTCTAGCACCAAGAGAGAATCATGGGTGTGGCAGTTATTTTCCACTGTTGGGAATGCACCAAAGGCTAAAGCTACCAAAGTGGAATGGATTGAGTTTAACGTTGTACTCCATCGCGGACTACCTAGACAGTACTCCGACGGGACCACCTCCATGCGCTGCCACACCCAATCCAACCATTGCAATGCTTTCAGAAAGGCTTTTTCATTCTTAGCAAGTAGTAGGCTGTCTATCTCCTCCTCATCATTCTAAACCAGTACTATAACCAAACAGCGCACTTCTATGGCACACAAAATCCCACCACCTGCCTTTCCAGCAATAAAAGAGGCTGTTAAGCCATATCTTTCGAAGACAACAGTCCTCTGTATATACTGCAACACACCACTCAGCAGGGGTGAGCAATTTCAAAGTTATTTTGAAGCTGTAATCAAGGAGCATGAAAAACACAGCCCCTACCTTAGATTTAACACATGCGCGACCTCTTTCCCTGTCCACCTGCCCACCCATATTAGTGCTTGGTGCCTCTTCCCTCATTTTCCTCCCCACCTTACGTTCTAACCTCTCCTGCAAAAAAAGAAACAATCCTTTCACAGTTAAAAAATATAATAAAAATAAAAATCTTATAGGCTCCATCTACTTTACATTTCTCAGTAAAGTACATAGACTGTGGGATGTTTTTATCCATACATCCGAGCCCTACCTCAAAACTGTGCAGTACTGACATTGAAAACATCATGATGGCAAGAGCTTCCCAGAAAATGTACAGGGAAATGCATGAAGAATAGGCTGCCACCCATTTTTGCCGATGTTAAGGGCACAGAAGGGCACTGCCTAAAACCACCATTGGACTACCCACACAGTAGTCTGAAACCATTGGGAATGGCAATGCTGATTGCCAAAAGCAACCTAGAATTGTGGGGAATTCATTTTCTTAAATCCCAAAAATGGGTGCATTACCAGTACTCACCACTATCAGAAAGCCGGCGTTTTAAAACAACACCAGACTTTTTTTTGTGTAAAACTGAATAAATGAACGCAAAGCAGGCCAAAGAAAGACTTACTGAGAGGTGGATACAATGTAAAGTTATATTCTGAAGTGACTTGAAGGTTTATAACAAGACTGGCTGAGCTGTGGATTTCAGCAGTTTAAGTAAATTTGGACTGAAGGACACTACAAATCTAAATGTTTAAAAGAAATGAGTGACCTACTTTTGAGTGTCACATAGGTTGCAATTGTTTAAATGTCATAGTTTTAAACTTAGAATCAGCATTCTAGCTGCATATGTAAAAATGGTTAGTTTTATTTGAATGCAGAAAACTGGGTAACTAAAAGTGACATTAGCTGGGGCCTGGCTTAAGGAACTGAATTCTGCCCACCAGCTACCCCCGACAGGAGTTGAGACTTGCACAACAGCTGTGTTCCCAGGCCTAGCTGCCTTTTGCTGTTCCCACCAAAAGGGATATGACACTTCTCTGATTGAATTACCAAGGGACTGCTAGAGACTAAACATAGGACCCAGGCAGAGGGTTTATTGAAGTGGCCATAAATGGCTTCCTCTTGAACAATGGGCCTTCCAGGGCCCAGGCAGATGGTTTATTGCAGGGGTCATAAAAATGGCTTCCTCTTGGCAGAAACTGGGAGGGGGAGAAACTGGAGACAGAGGCTGAGCTTGAAGAAAGTGGAAAAACTGTTTTCTGTACCATGTGACCTGAAAAGACACACCCCTGTAGCCAGAATATGGTCTTAGAAAAAGATGAATAACTCATAGTACGGACTTGTCATAATTATTTAAATGATACCATAATTCTTGTGATTTTTCTGCCCACATTTTAAGAGGTTTTTAGAACCGAGGGTATGATCTGGGGGCAAACTAGTAGTTAAGAGGGTATTACTTAAAATGTCTGCATGTGAAAAATCTGACACTCCACCACTTAATGTCCATACTCCTTGCGCACATGTGTGTAAATTTGGGTTAATGTCCGATATTGCGAAACCAGTTAAAAAGTGAAATATGTTGCCATTTCTCAATGCAAGCTCTCAGGAAGAGCAGATTTGAACAGGGTATATCTTATGTGATATGTGATAGGTGCATGTAATTTCAATCCACTGTGTATCTATGAAATATGTCTTTTCGAGCAAATATAGATTGTGTGTAAAGTTGACAGGGGTGGGTTCTCTGTATTATAAACAGACCTCATCATGATGACACTTCATTTCATTCCCCCAATCAAGGGGAAGAGGAGGAAGTGGCCAATGACAAGTGGAGAGGGGTAGGGCCTAGGAAGCTAGCCTCTCCACCCATTTTCAAAACACATAAAAGCAGACAGTCAGGACAGATAGGGACATTCAATTCCATTTGCTGCAACGCGCCCTGCCGGACCACACAACATCCAGAAGATACTAGATTCAACACTTAGACTTTAAAACTCCAAAGAACTTGATTCAGAACTCAAAGCAAGGGCCTAAACCCACAAACTGAGAACTCTTCTCAGTGGGCCTCAGCATCCAGCAAACCTAACAGCAATAGCTGCATCCAGGAGCCGTGCAGATCAGCGCTGGGTCCAGAGAAAGCCGTGCAGAAAGATCCAGAAGCAGTGCTGTACCCAGAGAAAGCAGAGCAGTATTCAGAACCAGAAGCAGAGCAGTATCCAGAACCAGAGGCAGAGCAGAGCTGACCCAGATGCTGTGCGCAGAGACCGTCCGTGGCGAGTGAAGAAAACCTGACCAGATCCGTGGCGAGGCCCATTCTATTTCTAAATCTATTGTGAGTACCTAGCAGAACTGTGCAGAACCAATCTCTTAGTTAAAATAATATAATTCAATCTATTTTAATCTAACCAGAACGGTCTCCTAACTGTCACCTGTCATTTGCAAAGCTGTCACCTGTCATTTTCTAGTTGCTAGCTGTCACTTGTGACTTTGAACTTTTAAAATTTCAAATCTGAAAAACGACCTTTACCATATCGCTCATATCTTCGTGACCGTTTGTCTTAGAGACTTGAAGTAACTTTCCTCTGAAAGCTGGGAATCTTGGCTTTTTAACCAACCTAGAATCGCATTCCTCTTCCCTATACTTTTGCCGCAATCGCGAAAAACACACTCGCGAATTTTACCGCGATTTGCAAATTTCTCCACGTGTGAAAACAGCAGCTTCCTTGCTTTCCTTGCTAAAAATTTGTTTGCCTCTTAAGAACCATCCCTGAATCATTGCTAGAGTGAGCCTGGACTAATATTAACTAGATAACACTCACCCTGAACCTCCTAAAGGGAATTAAAACCATTTTCAGCATATTTCTCACTGCATTGTCACCATATTCAAAGCATTTTGGGCCTGTGTTTCAAACTTCTGTAGTCTAAGCTTGCTAGGGTGAACTGAATTACTTTTGATTGCATTTCTGAGAACTGTGTGCTTCCCTTCCATTTCCTTGCATTGCATAAAGGGGGGAGTGGATTGCCAGAGAAAAGTGATTACATTGTTTTGTTGAAATCATATTGAATATTTCTGTACTGCAATTTCATTCCACCCTGCATCCATTTGAAACCATAAAAGTGTTGTTGCTATCTTATCCATCCTATAACCACTCATCATTGATTATAAAGAAGTGTGCTAGTGCCAGACTATCCATTATTGATTACTGCTCAGATTAAGTGTGATATTCAATTATTAATTATTATAAAGTGTGATATATATCTATTGTTTAAATTATCAAATAAACCTTTTAACTTGCAAAACAGAACTACTTCTTGGCTCAGTGGGGTCAGGGGGATTCCAAGAGAGGGGTGTTATATAGGGGTAGTCATCCAGAACGCATGAACTGGACATAAAGATATATCAATAAGGGTTTTCATTCAGTATTCTAGACTAGGCGTTGACTTAGCTGTAGTGTTGAATTGAATCCTCTTACAAATTGGGGGCTCGAGCGGGACGTTTGGGTTAGATCTACCATTTGTGCAGATTAATACAGCGTGCCAGCTGACCAGATACACATATCCGGTCGGATCACCACGCTATGTTACGCTGTAAAGCACTCCTCAAAGGAACGCTCTAAGGAAAAGGTCTGTTTTGCAAAAATAAAATACAAACTTCTGTAAGTCAGGAAGGAACTCAAATCTCTAGAATGACGACCTTGGTAGATATGAAAATAGCCAGAGAACACTTCTTACATAAGCTATTTGTGAGAGGTGAGTGGACTCATCAGGACCAGATGGTCTGGTTGCAAGCAATCGCACCCCAGATCACGGAAACAGGGTCAGATACATGGAGAGACCAGGGTCCCTTACATGTGGCCCTGAGTGAACTATATATGTCCTCTAAGGCCAAGGATGAGCACAACAAGATTGCCAGGGTAGCGGCATATTTATATTTACATATGGGAGCCATGCAGGACAAATGTGCTGAAGGCCAAGATCTGGCGAGTAGGCAACTGCTGGCATTACAGAAGGCCCAATCTGATCTGGACTCTTCTGAGCAGAGTCTGCAGAGGAGCCAGGAGTCAGAAAATGATAGTAGGCAGTATATCATTAAAATAAATGAGGACATGGATATACTGCAGGAAAAGGCTGACCAGGATACTAGATTTCTGGCCCTGCAGAAGGAGCACCAAGACAGTTTGGACTCCTTACTGCAGAGCCAGAAAAAGCTGGAGCAACAATTAGACTTTAACAGGGCATGCACGGAGCAGGTAGTCACCCTGCAAAGTCATCTAGATAGAGTGAAGGCAGAGAGCAACAAGCTGATTTTGAAAGACCTGGATACCCAGGCAGAGTTTGATGAAGAACGCCAGAAAGCTGGTGCCTTTCAAAGGCAGAGGGACGACCTGGCGGCACAAATGCAGGCTCTTAGCCAGGAAAGAGACGCCTTAGGCCAGGAAGTCTGCCATTTAAAAAGAAAAACAGAAGAAAATCACTTGGCCCACCAGGGGCTGGGTGACCTCCAAAAAGAACACCAGAACTTGTTAGAACACACCAGGAGGGTGGAGGATGCTCTGGCAAGAAAGGAGCAGGCCAATAGGGACACAGCTCAGGAGGTAACCCTCCTGCAGCAAAGACTGGCCCAGTGCTCCAGGACCAATCAGGAAACACAGAGAGAGAATGAGGCTCTATGCCAGCACAATGATAGACTCCAACAACAGGTAGCGATGCAGGAGAGACTGATAGAGTCTAGTAAGTCCTTAACTGAGGAACTGAAGGCGCAGGCTCTTGCATTGCAACAGGGAGCAGGGGCGGATGGAGACCAGGTTCGCTGGGAAAGGGAAACTCCTGAGCATAGCCTCAGGAGCCCTAGTACCAGAGGCCTTTATCTCTCTCAGTCCCTGGACTCTGCCACCCCCATGTCCCCTGGCGCACATGAGCACAGGGCCACAGGGATGGCAGATTACTATCCAGCCAGAAGCATGGGGCTCATAGGCCAGTACCACCCAGGAATGGAGGGGCGGGCATCCGGGTATGGGCACCCAAGCACAGTGCAATTTGATGGGGAACCCCAGGAGAGTAGGCCCATTAAGGGCATCCTGAAAACCTCTGCCCAGTTAGGTCAGTGGGGGGGGTACCCATCAAATCCTGGCAGCAAGGAGGGATCTGAAGACTCCTCTGAGCGGTACAGGACACAGGAGACCAGGTCCCCACATTCTGCCAGCCATTCCCAGACTCGCAGAATCCGGGAAAACCTGGAAGAACAGACGGGAACCTCTGGGAGCAGTGCCTCTGAGTCAGAAGATGAATGGACCAGGGTTACCCGGACCAAAAGGGCCAATAAGACAAAAAGGGCCTTGCTTAAGGACCCCTTAAAGCAGATTAAGGCAATCAGGAGCGTCATCACGCCTTATCATAAGAACGCCAAGTATTCAGTTTGGGAGCACTTAGAGTTGTTTGAGCAAATGATGGAGACTTTCCATTTGAAGGACAGCCAAAGCTGTATTCAATATGTAAAGTGGACCTTCTCCCCGGAATACTCCAGTTTCTTAGCGGGGCTGGAGGACCAAAATCATTTAAGATGGTCCACCTATAAGGCGGCCATCTTGAAACATCTTTCTACTCATAGAAATCCTCAAGAGGCTCGCAAGGCAGCCTACAATTTACAATGTGGGGAGGATCAGGCCCCACAAGAATTTGTGCAGGAGTTAAAGCGTGCTTTTGCACAGACCACAAGAAGGGTGCGCACGGATAGCAGAGAATTTATTAATACGTTTTTCCATGCCTTGCCCAAATACATAATGACCCAGCTCGTGAGGGATTTTCATGAGAAAAGATCTTTAGACTGGGTCATTGAACAGGCGACCCGGATCTATGAGGTGCAGAAGCCAATAGAAAATAAAAATAATGCGCCCAAAAACCCCAAAGCCAACAACACCCCTGCTGCTGCCAAGGTGGCAGAGGTAAAGGTCACCCCTGTTTTAGATTTGGAGATGGGGGGGCCTAAAAACCTACCTGCACCTAATAATGCTAGGCCCAGAAGGTCCTCGGGCCAGTCACAGACAGGGAGCCAGGGAGGCAGCCCCACAAATGGGGTCCCTCGCTATCCTGATTATGTAAGCCCCCGTTACAAGGGAAACAGACCCATCCTGGATTATGTGTGGACTCCTCCAGCCCAAGCGGGGGGGATCCAGCCAAGCACCTAACCCAGAGAACTTCCCTCCCAACTTCTCACAGGAGGGCAGAAACTCACCAAACCCTGGGCAGAACTTCTTCCCCAGGTATCCACCCAACTTCCAGCCCCAAAATCCTCCACCCTTCTTTCCCCAATTCCCTGAGCCCAGACAACCGAATTCGGGAGAGGGGAGGCCAAGGGTGGAGGGGTATCCAAATCTTCCCAACCAGGGGTACTACCAAAGAAGGGATAGCTACCCTTCCCGGGATCAGCCCAGGGGA
Organism: Ambystoma mexicanum; assembly: GCF_040938575.1. Lineage (NCBI taxonomy): Eukaryota > Metazoa > Chordata > Amphibia > Caudata > Ambystomatidae > Ambystoma > Ambystoma mexicanum. The sequence goes on from NC_090932.1 coordinate 747,158,878, forward strand.
GAAAACAGGGCCCCGTATCAGCCTGAGCGGGTTTCCCAGTTAGAGCGCCAGGTTCAAAACATGGCGCGGGATCTGGGTCACATACTGAGGGCTCAGCAGAACCCTCAGATCGGCATGCCGGCGCAGAACGCACCCAACTCTGGACCTGGTGCTCCAGAACAATGACGGGGGCAGCACCCCGATAACTCACCGGTTCCCAGGGAGGAGGCACAAAGGGAAGGGGGGTGTAAAGCCTTGGAGGAAGCTTCCTTCCTCACTTGTAAACAGCCCCTGGAAACCCAGGAACCGGAAACAAAATCTCTTGCCCCTGAAAGTCTGCCTCCTAAGGAGCAGAGGGGGGGTAGGAGAAACAAAAGACCCAAACAGACCCACTTTGTGGAGGAGGTTCAGGTCTTCCAATTTGAGGGAGAGGGATCCCCAGAGGATCCTGGGGAAAGGATCTTCTCCTTCAGAGATGGGGGAACTCCTCCCAATGAAAAATGGGTCCCAAAAGATTCCAATATAGACTGGGGAGATGTGGAGACTGAGCTACCGCCGCCCACTATCTTATCCCAGAACCAACAATGCCAAAATCCCCTGGTTCAAACCCATCCTGATGACTGCCTCCAAAAAGGGCGGGCGGCCCAGAACCGGAACCAGGGGAACCCACAATGGCTCTGATCTCCAGTTGGCAACTTTTTTTTTCAGATTCCCAAGACTCTCCACCGAATTCTGCCCAAATCTCTTCTCTAGCAATGTCCAAAACCAGAAAGTTAGCCCACCAGTTGTCCAAAAATGTGCATTATCTGTGCCCCTTTGAGGAGAAGGAGGAAAGATACTATGCCCCGGTACAAGTACAGGGGCAGGGTACAATTTTGGCACTGGTGGACACTGGATCTCAAGCTACCCTTCTGTCCAGAAGGGCCTTTGACGAACTGAATGCAGGAAGGGGAGAGAATTACCAAATCCCTCTCACCTCTCTTCCTGGACAACTGCAGAACTTTGACGGGAAGGAAATTCCCGTTGAGGGGACTGCAGACTTGGACATTAAGATCGGGCGACACAAGGTGAAACACCCGGTCATAGTAGTGACTCCAGAGGGCACCCCTTGTTTACTGGGGAATGACCTCCTGAGGAGGTTGTCACCCTTAATAGATTGCGTAAACAAGGTCCTCTGGACCCAGACTAGCCGACCAATAAAATTAAAACAGAGTGTCAACCATGTTAGTTTAAACGGCACCTGCCACATGGTTGAACAAAAATCTGTCCAAGTAGAATTTCACTTCCAGAATAGCCAAATTCCAGACGTGACAGTAATAGCAGTAGGACAACAGACTGGTGATGGAGGGTCCTCTCTATTTCTGAAAATCAACCTTCCTTCCAGTCTAAAGTGGTACTCCACGCTGGAAGGAAACACTCTGAGATTCTATACTAATCCACAATCAGAAACTCCCACTCCTAGAGTCCAGAAAGATGTGAAATCAGCTCAGAGCCTGGCTGATATTCAGCAAATTGGAGAGCAGTTGTTCATCCCTGTCCAATTAAATGATGGGAAGGACTCTGTTCTCGCACGAGTGTGTGTGAACAACGGTAAGAGCTTCATCAGCGAAGCCATGTTCCGCCAACTCCCAAAAGATCCAGCCATTCCCACATTCAAACTGATAGACAAATGGGAAATGGACCTGGAAGCACCTAATTCCAAACAGCTCCTGCCAAGCAGGTGTATGCTCAAAATCTCCATTGGCAACAAGAGCATAGTCCATAATTGTTGGGTCGTGCGAGACGTCACTGCCGCCTTTTACTTAGGCAGTGACATTCTCAATCGCTTTGCCATTAGTTTGGACCTAATAAACTTCAAAGCTTGGTCCCGATTAGCGGATAATCCCATGGGCTTTGATGATCCAGAAAAAGCATTTAGGTCAGCTCAATTGCTACCTTATGCAGTTGAAATTCAGATTAAAGAGGAAGTCACCATCCCAGAAAGGACCCGACAATTCTCCCTGGAAGTGAAAGTTAAAAGAGGACAATATTTGCAAAACCCTGATGCTTATATACATCTAAATGCTTCTCTCCAACAGCAAGAGTTGGGGGTAAACCCAACTCCATTAGTCAACATAGAACATGACACCATTCCAATAGAGGTGGATAACAGCGACTTAAAGAGTATTACTCTAGCTGCAGGCACCATTATTGGAATGGCAGTTGATGACCGACATTTTTCCATTGATTTAGGTAATGAACTGTTAGGGCCAATCCCCAAGGACTGCGTTGACAGTGACAGTGAGGACAATACAACACCAGACAGGATTTTTACCCGGCATGGGGGGAACTTCCTGGTGTACACTTCCTGCCCCTATGGTAAGGAAGATGGGACTTGTGACTTCAGGAGGGATGAGGTCATTTTCCAGGTCCATGAGGGCTGCCTTTCCCACCTGAAGCCTCCGGTCCAAATCAGCACTCTGACCAGGGACTTCTCCACCCAGCTGGAGGAGGCCGCGGAGATAGCCAAACCAGAAGTCTTTCCAGGCTTCAGGCAGATGATGGAAGAGAGAGTCAACCTAGCTGACGCCTGTGTAACTCTGGAACAAAAGCAAAAGTTGAAACAAGTTTTCTTGGATTTCCAAGATCTCTTTGCGGTAGACTCATATGACTGTGGTCGCACTGACATCCACACGACAACAATCCCCACGGACCCTGGCATGACTCCTGTGTTTGTGAAGCAATATTGCTTGCCTCTCGGATCAATGGAGTCCCTTACTGAAATAATTAAGAACCTTGAGTCCTGGGGAATAATCCGTCCAGTCCACAGCACCTTCAATAATCCGGTGCTGGGAATATTGAAGCCAAACGGCCAGTGGAGACTCTGCACTGACCTTAGGGAGCTCAACAAACGGGTCCATACTTCCCGATGGCCTCTGCCCTACATTGACCAAGGGCTGGCCCAGATCCAGGGGTCACAGGTATTCACTGCAATAGACCTGACCAATGGATACTGGACCGTGCCTGTCAGCAGGGAGGACCAATACAAACTGGCTTTTACCTTTGGGGGCCAGCAGTACACATGGACCCGGACTCCCTTCGGATACCTTAACTCCGGTAATGAGTTCAACATTTTCCTACATAAGGCCATGCCCGACCTGGGTGCGAGGGGTAACCTGGCCTATGTAGATGATGTCCTCATCAAAAGTTCATCTGTGGAGGAACACATAGCGGAGATCTGTTATGTTCTGACGCAGTTGAGGGCCGCCGGAGCAAAACTTTCCTTTCAGAAAGCACAGTGGTGTAGAACCCGTGTTAATTTCTTGGGGCATGAGATTACTCCTCAGGGTCTCTGTCCCCAGGAAAAGAAAGTGGAAGCACTTCAGAAACTGAAAGACCCCACAACTCTGCGGGAACTAAGGAGCCTCCTTGGACTGACTAATTACAGCAGAAAGTTCATTGAGGGCTACGCAGAGATCACCAGACCCCTGATTCATCTCCTGAAGAGGGGGGTCAAGTGGGAATGGGGTCCAGAACAATCCGAGGCAGTAAGACAACTCAAAAGAAGCCTCTCACAAGCGCCTTGTCTAGCTTACCCTGTCAGAAACAAGGAGTTCTTCCTGGAGACGGGGTTCTCTAATACGTGCTTGACGGCAGTATTATACCAAAAGCATGACAAGGTCAATAAAGTAATCTCCTATGCGAGCAAAACGTTATCCTCTGTGGAGGAAAAATTCAACGATTGTGAGAAGGCACTCCTGGCAACGGTGTGGGCATTGAAGAATTACCGCCCGTTCATCCAGGGGGAACACATCATAGTGGAGACTCCACACCAGCCTCTGCAATATCTCCAATGCAAGGCTTTCCTGTGGAGGTCAGATATGGCCAAAACAAGAAGAGTCCCCTCGCGCAAGGTCTGGCTGACTTGCATGATTGTGCCATAGAAAACTGTCTCGAGGACGAAAGTCTAAAAATGAAGGACAACACGGAGGCATACCTTGATTCCCCACACAAAGTCTTTGAAGAGGACAAGTGTGGGGGGATGACCACTGTCTATGTGGATGGATGCTCTTACCATGTTGACAACAACGGGGAGAAAGAACTGGTGGCCGGCGTAGGGAATGCATGGGTGAATGAGTCTCCAGAACCCTCCGCTGGATACAAAATTGGTCCCCGAAGTAGTCAGGTGGCAGAATTGATGGCTGTGCATCAGGCCATCCTCACTGCTGTCCAGTATCAACTCCACGAACTGGTCATAATCACAGATTCGGATTATGTACGGAACGGGTTCGTGGAGCACCTGGTTAATTGGAAAACCAGAGTCATGTTATGTGCTAACAACAAACCCTTGAAACATGGGAAGTTGATCCAAAACATTGATGATCTGGTCACCTCGAAGGGGATGACCATCTATTGGAAGAAGATCAAGGGTCATTCCAAGGTAGAGGGACCAGACAAAACTGGAAATGACTTAGCTGATCAGCTGGCCAAAACCGGGGCCATCCAAGGGGATCTAATTGAGATTGAGTCCCTGTTGGGGGAAATCCAGGTCACTGCTATCACTAGGTCCCATACAAATGCTCACAACCACCTTTCAATTGCACAATGGAGTAAGGAGACCCCTGATGCTGATTTAATTACAGCTCAGAAAGGGGATCCAATAATTGGTAAATTTTACCAGCACATTGAGGACCCTGAGAACTTTCCCCTGACGGATACCGATTACATTGGGAAAGAGGACCTAAGAGTGTTGATGAAATGTCCAAAAAAGTTCCGGATCCAAGACGGTTTGTTGGTAAGGAAATCCAAAGCTGGCCACGATCAGTGGGTGGTTCCTACCTCATTCCGAAGCCTGATGTTAAGTCACGCCCATGATGCGGCCACCGCCGGTCATAGGGGGTTTCACACAACATTGGAAATCTTAAGAGAGGTTGCATACTGGCCACACATGGGGCAGGACCTCGACCAATACTTGAAGGGGTGTCTTGTGTGTGCACAATTTCAGCCATCATCCCTCACACACCGTGCGCCTCTCCAAAAGAGGGGGATGACCCTGCCATGGTCAGATTTACAAATCGACTTTGTAGGCCCTGTGATTCGCTCTGCTAGGGGGAATAAGTACATGTTGACTGTGACATGCTTGTTTACCAAGTGGGTGGAATGTCTCCCAGCCCCAAATTGCAAGGCAGAAACTGCAGCTGCCCTGATGATTAACCACATCTTTTCCCGTTTCGGTCTACCTCAAAGGATTGAGTCAGACAGGGGTAGCCACTTCACCAGTGAAGTAATGACAAAGATGTGGGAGATGCTGGGGGTCAAAAGGAAGTTGCATATTGCTTACCGGCCAGCTTCTTCTGGGGCAGTAGAGAGATATAACCGAACCATTGTGAGCATATTAAAGAAGTTTGTGGCAGATTCTGGGCCAAGTTGGGATATCCGATTACCTCTGGTCCTAATGGCCATCAGATCTACCCCTTCATCTGCAACCAAAATGTCACCATTTGAGTTGATGACTGGGCGCAAGATGGTGCTTCCTCAGCATTTGCTCTACAGGACCCAAGAGCAGACACTAATAAATGCCTCCACAACTCATGAGTATGTGGAGAATTTAAGGAAACACCTTCAACATGCTTTTGCCTATGCTCAGCGGAATCTAGAAAGATCAGCTGATAGCATGAAGACCCACTATGACCTGAAAACTTCCAGGAAGGAATATCAGGTGGGGGACCGGGTCTATCTATACAATTTCCAAAGGAACCAGGCCAAACAGCGAAAATGTTTGCCTACATGGAAGGGACCCTTTGAGATTATAGACAAAATCTCCCCTGTGGCCTATAAAATCCGCATCCCCAAAGGCGGTTCGGCAGAGGGGGAAGACAAGTGGGTCCACATTAACCAGTTGAAGTGTTGCCATCCCAGGCACACTCTGCAACAACTGGAGGAATCCTCTGGAATCCTAGAGGGTGCTGTCTCAGATTAATTCAGTTCTAACTTAAAATATTCTACATATCGCCTATCAAATTCTGAGTTTCTCAATGTGGGTGTTTTTGTTTTTGAATGCAAAAAGAAATGTGCATGTTCATATGTTTTGACTATAAATGTATATGCCACCCCACTATATCAATGGTGGGGGAGAAATGTCCATGAATAGGTATTGCCGCTCTTCCTTTGTCATCCTAGGAGGAAGAAAACCTGGAGACGGGCCAAGGAGGACGATCCGGAGACCGGGAGCAGAGACGCAAGGGGCCCAGTGTACCGTCCAATACTCCCATCAGGACCGGCGAGGAGAACCGATCGATCCGACCGGATGGAGGAAAAGATGCTGAACTGTGCCATCTATTGGAAGAAGATGAGGAAACATCCCAGGTCTTGCGAGTCCCATCAGTGAAACAAAATGGCCATCGCAAGAGGTGGGCTTGTGGGATGTTTTTATCCATACATCCGAGCCCTACCTCAAAACTGTGCAGTACTGACATTGAAAACATCATGATGGCCACAGCTTCCCAGAAAATGTACAGGGAAATGCATGAAGAATAGGCTGCCACCCATTTTTGCCGATGTTAAGGGCACAGAAGGGCACTGCCTAAAACCACCATTGGACTACCCACACAGTAGTCTGAAACCATTGGGAATGGCAATGCTGATTGCCAAAAGCAACCTAGAATTGTGGGGAATTCATTTTCTTAAATCCCAAAAATGGGTGCATTACCAGTACTCGCCACTATCAGAAAGCCGGCGTTTTAAAACAACACCAGACTTTTTTTTGTGTAAAACTGAATAAATGAACCCAAAGCAGGCCAAAGAAAGACTTACTGAGAGGTGGATACAATGTAAAGTTATATTCTGAAGTGACTTGAAGGTTTATAACAAGACTGGCTGAGCTGTGGATTACAGCAGTTTAAGTAAATTTGGACTGAAGGACACTAAAAATCTAAATGTTTAAAAGAAATGAGTGACCTACTTTTGAGTGTCACATAGGTTGCAATTGTTTAAATGTCATAGTTTTAAACTTAGAATCAGCATTCTAGCTGCATATGTAAAAATGGTTAGTTTTATTTGAATGCAGAAAACTGGGTAACTAAAAGTGACATTAGCTGGGGCCTGGCTTAAGGAACTGAATTCTGCCCACCAGCTACCCCCGACAGGAGTTGAGACTTGCACAACAGCTGTGTTCCCAGGCCTAGCTGCCTTTTGCTGTTCCCAACAAAAGGGATATGACACTTCTCTGATTGAATTACCAAGGGACTGCTAGAGACTAAACATAGGACCCAGGCAGAGGGTTTATTGAAGTGGCCATGAATGGCTTCCTCTTGAACAATGGGCCTTCCAGGGCCCAGGCAGATGGTTTATTGCAGGGGTCATAAAAATGGCTTCCTCTTGGCAGAAACTGGGAGGGGGAGAAACTGGAGACAGAGGCTGAGATTGAAGAAAGTGGAAAAACTGGTTTCTGTACCATGTGACCTGAAAAGACACACCCCTGTAGCCAGAATATGGTCTTAGAAAAAGATGAATAACTCATAGTACGGACTTGTCATAATTATTTAAATGATACCATAATTCTTGTGATTTTTCTGCCCACATTTTAAGAGGTTTTTAGAACCGAGGGTATGATCTGGGGGCAAACTAGCAGTTAAGAGGGTATTACTTAAAATGTCTGCATGTGAAAAATCTGACACTCCACCACTTAATGTCCATACTCCTTGCGCACATGTGTGTAAATTTGGGTTAATGTCCGATATTGCGAAACCAGTTAAAAAGTGAAATATGTTGCCATTTCTCAATGCAAGCTCTCAGGAAGAGCAGATTTGAACAGGGTATATCTTATGTGATATGTGATAGGTGCATGTAATTTCAAACCACTGTGCATCTATGAAATATGTCTTTTTGAGCAAATATAGATTGTGTGTAAAGTTGACAGGGGTGGGTTCTCTGTATCATAAACAGACCTCATCATGATGACACTTCATTTCATTCCCCCAATCAAGGGGAAGAGGAGGAAGTGGCCAATGACAAGTGGAGAGGGGTAGGGCCTAGGAAGCTAGCCTCTCCACCCATTTTCAAAACACATAAAAGCAGACAGTCAGGACAGATAGGGACATTCAATTCCAGCAGAACTGTGCAGAACCAATCTCTTAGTTAAAATAATATAATTCAATCTATTTTAATCTAACCAGAACTGTCTCCTAACTGTCACCTGTCATTTGCAAAGCTGTCACCTGCCATTTTCTAGTTGATAGCTGTCACTTGTGACTTTGAACTTTTAAAATTTCAAATCTGAAAAACGACCTTTACCATATCGCTCATATCTCTGTGACCGTTTGTCTTAGAGACTTGCAGTAACTTTCCTCTGAAAGCTGGGAATCTTGGCTTTTCAACGTACCTAGAAACGCATTCCTATTCCCTATACTTTTGCCGCAATCGTGAAAAACGCACTCGCGAATTTTACCGCGATTTGCAAATTTCTCCACGTGTGAAAACAGCAGCTTCCTTGCTTTCCTTGCTAAAAATTCGTTTGCCTCTTAAGAACCATCCCTGAATCATTGCTAGAGTGAGCCTGGACTAATATTAACTAGATACCACTCACCCTGAACCTCCTAAAGGGAATTAAAACCATTTTCAGCATATTTCTCACTGCATTGTCACCATATTCAAAGCATTTTGGGCCTGTGTTTCAAACTTCTGTAGTCTAAGCTTGCTGGGGTGAACTGAATTACTTTTGATTGCATTTCTGAGAACTGTGTGCTTTCCTTCCATTTCCTTGCATTGCATAAAGGGGGGAGTGGATTGCCAGAGAAAAGTGATTACATTGTTTTGTTGAAATCATATTGAGTATTTCTGTACTGCAATTTCATTCCACCCTGCATCCATTTGAAACCATAAAAGTGTTGTTGCTATCTTATCCATCCTATAACCACTCATCATTGATTATAAAGAAGTGTGCTTGTGCCAGACTATCCATTATTGATTACTGCTCAGATTAAGTGTGATATTCAATTATTAATTATTATAAAGTGTGATATATATATCTATTGTTTAAATTATCAAATAAACCTTTTAACTTGCAAAACAGAACTACTTATTGGCTCAGTGGGGTCAGGGGGATTCCAAGAGAGGGGTGTTATATAGGGGTAGTCATCCAGAACGCATGAACTGGACACAAAGATATATCAATAAGGGTTTTCATTCAGTATTCTAGACTAGGCGTTGATTTAGCTGTAGTGTTGAATTGAATCCTCTTACAAATTGGGGGCTCGAGCGGGACATTTGGGTTAGATCTACCATTTGTGCAGATTAATACAGCGTGCCAGCTGACCAGATACAGATATCCGGTCGGATCACCACGCTGTGTTACGCTGCAAAGCACTCCTCAAAGGAACGCTCTAAGGAAAAGGTCTGTTTTGCAAAAATAAAATACAAACTTCTGTAAGTCAGGAAGGAACTCAAATCTCTACAATGACGACCTTGGTAGATATGAAAATAGCCAGAGAACACTTCTTACATAAGCTATTTGTGAGAGGTGAGTGGACTCATCAGGACCAGACGGTCTGGTTGCAAGCAATCGCACCCCAGATCACGGAAACAGGGTCAGATATATGGAGAGACCAGAGTCCCTTACATGTGGCCCTGAGTGAACTATATATGTCCTCTAAGGCCAATGATGAGCACAACAAGATTGCCAGGGTAGCGGCATATTTATATTTACATATGGGAGCAATGCAGGACAAATGTGCTGAAGGCCAAGATCTGGCGAGTAGGCAACTGCTGGCATTACAGAAGGCCCAATCTGATCTGGACTCTTCTGAGCAGAGGCTGCAGAGGAGCCAGGAGTCAGAAAATGATAGTAGGCAGTATATCATTAAAATAAAGGAGGACATGGATATACTGCAACAGGAAAAGGCTGACCAGGATACTAGATTTCTGGCCCTGCAGAAGGAGCACCAAGACAGTTTGGACTCCTTACTGCAGAGCCAGAAAAAGCTGGAGCAACAATTAGACTTTAACAGGGCATGCACGGAGCAGGTAGCCACCCTGCAAAGTCATCTAGATAGAGTGAAGGCAGAGAGCAACAAGCTGATTTTGAAAGACCTGGATACCCAGGCAGAGTTTGATGAAGAACGCCAGAAAGCTGGTGCCTTTCAAAGGCAGAGGGACGACCTGGCGGCACAAATGCAGGCTCTTAGCCAGGAAAGAGACGCCTTAGGCCAGGAAGTCTGCCATTTAAAAAGAAAAACAGAAGAAAATCACTTGGCCCTCCAGGGGCTGGGTGACCTCCAAAAAGAACACCAGAACTTGTTAGAACACACCAGGAGGTGGAGGATGCTCTGGCAAGAAAGGAGCAGGCCAATAGGGACACAGCTCAGGAGGTAACCCTCCTGCAGCAAAGACTGGCCCAGTGCTCCAGGACCAATCAGGAAACACAGAGGGAGAATGAGGCTCTCTGCCAGCACAATGATAGACTCCAACAACAGGTAGCGATGCAGGAGAGACTGATAGAGTCTAGTAAGGCCTTAACTGAGGAACTGAAGGCGCAGGCTCTTGCATTGCAACAGGGAGCAGGGGCGGATGGAGACCAGGTTCGCTGGGAAAGGAAAACTCCTGAGCATAACCTCAGGAGCCCTAGTACCAGAGGCCTTTATCTCTCTCAGTCCCTGGACTCTGCCACCCCATGTCCCCTGGCGCACATGAGCACAGGGCCACAGGGATGGCAGATTACTATCCAGCCAGAAGCATGGGGCTCATAGGCCAGTACCACCCAGGAATGGAGGGGCGGGCATCCGGGTATGGGCACCCAAGCACAGTGCAATTTGATGGGGAACCCCAGGAGAGTAGGCCCATTAAGGGCATCCTGAAAACCTCTGCCCAGTTAGGTCAGTGGGGGGGGTACCCATCAAATCCTGGCAGCAAGGAGGGATCTGAAGACTCCTCTGAGCGGTACAGGACACAGGAGACCAGGTCCCCACATTCTGCCAGCCATTCCCAGACTCGCAGAATCCGGGAAAACCTGGAAGAACAGACGGGAACCTCTGGGAGCAGTGCCTCTGAGTCAGAAGATGACTGGACCAGGGTTACCCGGACCAAAAGGGCCAATAAGACAAAAAGGGCCTTGCTTAAGGACCCCTTAAAGCAGATTAAGGCAATCAGGAGCGTCATCGCGCCTTATCATAAGAACGCCAAGTATTCTGTTTGGGAGCACTTAGAGTTGTTTGAGCAAATGATGGAGACTTTCCATTTGAAGGACAGCCAAAGCTGTATTCAATATGTAAAGTGGACCTTCTCCCCGGAATACTCCGGTTTCTTTGCGGGGCTGGAGGACCAAAATCATTTAAGATGGTCCACCTATAAGGCGGCCATCTTGAAACATCTTTCTACTCATAGAAATCCTCAAGAGGCTCGCAAGGCAGCCTACAATTTACAATGTGGGGAGGATCATGCCCCACAAGAATTTGTGCAGGAGTTAAAGCGTGCTTTTGCACAGACCACAAGAAGGGTGCGCACGGATAGCAGAGAATTTATTAATACGTTTTTCCATGCCTTGCCCAAATACATAATGACCCAGCTCGTGAGGGATTTTCACGAGAAAAGATCTTTAGACTGGGTCATTGAACAGGCGACCCGGATCTATGAGGTGCATAAGCCAATAGAAAATAAAAATAATGCGCCCAAAAACCCCAAAGCCAACAACATCCCTGCTGCTGCCAAGGTGGCAGAGGTAAAGGTCACCCCGTTTTAGATTTGGAGATGGGGGGGCCTAAAAACCTACCTGCACCTAATAATGCTAGGCCCAGAAGGTCCTCGGGCCAGTCACAGACAGGGAGCCAGGGAGGCAGCCCCACAAATGGGGTCCCTCGCTCTCCTGATTATGTAAGCCCCCGTTACAAGGGAAACAGACCCATCCTGGGTTATGTGTGGACTCCTCCAGCCCAAGGGGGGGGATCCAGCCAAGCACCTAACCCAGAGAACTTCCCTCCCAACTTCTCACAGGAGGGCAGAAACTCACCAAACCCTGGGCAGAACTTCTTCCCCAGGTATCCACCCAACTTCCAGCCCCAAAATCCTCCACCCTTCTTTCCCCAATTCCCTGAGCCCAGACAACCGAATTCGGGAGAGGGGAGGCCAAGGGTGGAGGGGTATCCAAATCTTCCCAACCAGGGGTACTACCAAAGAAGGGATAGCTACCCTTCCCGGGATCAACCCAGGGGAGAAAACAGGGCCCCGTATCAGCCTGAGCGGGTTTCCCAGTTAGAGCGCCAGGTTCAAAACATGGCGCGGGATCTGGGTCACATACTGAGGGCTCAGCAGAACCCTCAGATCGGCATGCCGGCGCAGAACGCACCCAACTCTGGACCTGGTGCTCCAGAACAATGACGGGGGCAGCACCCCGATAACTCACCGGTTCCCAGGGAGGAGGCACAAAGGGAAGGGGGGTGTAAAGCCTTGGAGGAAGCTTCCTTCCTCACTTGTAAACAGCCCCTGGAAACCCAGGAACCGGAAACAAAATCTCTTGCCCCTGAAAGTCTGCCTCCTAAGGAGCAGAGGGGGGGTAGGAGAAACAAAAGACCCAAACAGACCCACTTTGTGGAGGAGGTTCAGGTCTTCCAATTTGAGGGAGAGGGATCCCCAGAGGATCCTGGGGAAAGAATCTTCTCCTTCAGAGATGGGGGAACTCCTCCCAATGAAAAATGGGTCCCAAAAGATTCCAATATAGACTGGGGAGATGTGGAGACTGAGCTACCGCCGCCCACTATCTTATCCCAGAACCAACAATGCCAAAATCCCCTGGTTCAAACCCATCCTGATGACTGCCTCCAAAAAGGGCGGGGCGGCCCAGAACCGGAACCAGGGGAACCCACAATGGCTCTGATCTCCAGTTGCCAACTTTTTTTTTCAGATTCCCAAGACTCTCCACCGAATTCTGCCCAAATCTCTTCTCTAGCAATGTCCAAAACCAGAAAGTTAGCCCACCAGTTGTCCAAAAATGTGCATTATCTGTGCCCCCTTGAGGAGAAGGAGGAAAGATACTATGCCCCGGTACAAGTACAGGGGCAGGGTACAATTTTGGCACTGGTGGACACTGGATCTCAAGCTACCCTTCTGTCCAGAAGGGCCTTTGACGAACTGAATGCAGGAAGGGGAGAGAATTACCAAATTCCTCTCACCTCTCTTCCTGGACAACTGCAGAACTTTGACGGGAAGGAAATTCCCGTTGAGGAGACTGCAGACTTGGACATTAAGATCGGGCGACACAAGGTGAAACACCCGGTCATAGTAGTGACTCCAGAGGGCACCCCCTGTTTACTGGGGAATGACCTCCTGAGGAGGTTGTCACCCTTAATAGATTGCGTAAACAAGGTCCTCTGGACCCAGACTAGCCGACCAATAAAATTAAAACAGAGTGTCAACCATGTTAGTTTAAACGGCACCTGCCACATGGTTGAACAAAAATCTGACCAAGTAGAATTTCACTTCCAGAATAGCCAAATTCCAGACGTGACAGTAATAGCAGTAGGACAACAGACTGGTGATGGAGGGTCCTCTCTATTTCTGAAAATCAACCTTCCTTCCAGTCTAAAGTGGTACTCCACGCTGGAAGGAAACACTCTGAGATTCTATACTAATCCACAATCAGAAACTCCCACTCCTATAGTCCAGAAAGATGTGAAATCAGCTCAGAGCCTGGCTGATATTCAGCAAATTGGAGAGCAGTTGTTCATCCCTGTCCAATTAAATGATGGGAAGGACTCTGTTCTCACTCGAGTGTGTGTGAACAACGGTAAGAGCTTCATCAGCGAAGCCATGTTCCGCCAACTCCCAAAAGATCCAGCCATTCCCACATTCAAACTGATAGACAAATGGGAAATGGACCTGGAAGCACCTAATTCCAAACAGCTCCTGCCAAGCAGGTGTATGCTCAAAATCTCCATTGGCAACAAGAGCATAGTCCATAATTGTTGGGTCGTGCAAGACGTCACTGCCGCCTTTTACTTAGGCAGTGACATTCTCAATTGCTTTGCCATTAGTTTGGACCTAATAAACTTCAAAGCTTGGTCCCGATTAGCGGATAATCCCATGGGCTTTGATGATCCAGAAAAAGCATTTAGGTCAGCTCAATTGCTACCTTATGCAGTTGAAATTCAGATTAAAGAGGAAGTCACCATCCCAGAAAGGACCCGACAATTCTCCCTGGAAGTGAAAGTTAAAAGAGGACAATATTTGCAAAACCCTGATGCTTATATACATCTAAATGCTTCTCTCCAACAGCAAGGGTTGGGGGTAAACCCAACTCCATTAGTCAACATAGAACATGACACCATTCCAATAGAGGTGGATAACAGCGACTTAAAGAGTATTACTCTAGCCGCAGGCACCATTATTGGAATGGCGGTTGATGACCGACATTTTTCCATTGATTTAGGTAATGAACTGTTAGGGCCAATCCCCAAGGACTGCGTTGACAGTGACAGTGAGGACAATACAACACCAGACAGGATTTTTACCCGGCATGGGGGGAACTTCCTGGTGTACACTTCCTGCCCCTATGGTAAGGAAGATGGGACTTGTGAGTTCAGGAGGGATGAGGTGATTTTCCAGGTCCATGAGGGCTGCCTTTCCCACCTGAAGCCTCCGGTCCAAATCAGCACTCTGACCAGGGACTTCTCCACCCAGCTGGAGGAGGCCGCGGAGATAGCCAAACCAGAAGTCTTTCCAGGCTTCAGGCAGATGGTGGAAGAGAGAGTCAACCTAGCTGACGCCTGTGTGACTCTGGAACAAAAGCAAAAGTTGAAACAAGTTTTCTTGGATTTCCAAGATCTCTTTGCGGTAGACTCATATGACTGTGGTCGCACTGACATCCACACGACAACAATCCCCACGGACCCTGGCATGACTCCTGTGTTTGTGAAGCAATATCGCTTGCCTCTCGCATCAATGGAGTCCCTTACTGAAATAATTAAGAACCTTGAGTCCCGGGGAATAATCCGTCCAGTCCACAGCACCTTCAATAATCCGGTGCTGGGAATATTGAAGCCAAACGGCCAGTGGAAACTCTGCGCTGACCTTAGGGAGCTCAACAAACGGGTCCATACTTCCCGATGGCCTCTGCCCTACATTGACCAAGGGCTGGCCCAGATCCAGGGGTCACAGGTATTCACTGCAATAGACCTGACCAATGGATACTGGACCGTGCCTGTCAGCAGGGAGGACCAATACAAACTGGCTTTTACCTTTGGGGGCCAGCAGTACACATGGACCCGGACTCCCTTCGGATACCTTAACTCCGGTAATGAGTTCAACATTTTCCTACATAAGGCCATGCCCGACCTGGGTGCGAGGGGTAACCTGGCCTATGTAGATGATGTCCTCATCAAAAGTTCATCTGTGGAGGAACACATAGCGGAGATCCGTTATGTTCTGATGCAGTTGAGGGCCGCCGGAACAAAACTTTCCTTTCAGAAAGCACAGTGGTGTAGAACCCGTGTTAATTTCTTGGGGCATGAGATTACTCCTCAGGGTCTCTGTCCCCAGGAAAAGAAAGTGGAAGCACTTCAGAAACTGAAAGACCCCACAACTCTGCGGGAACTAAGGAGCCTCCTTGGACTGACTAATTACAGCAGAAAGTTCATTGAGGGCTACGCAGAGATCACCAGACCCCTGATTCATCTCCTGAAGGGGGGGGTCAAGTGGGAATGGGGTCCAGAACAATCCGAGGCAGTAAGACAACTCAAAAGAAGCCTCTCACAAGCGCCTTGCCTAGCTTACCCTGTCAGAAACAAGGAGTTCTTCCTGGAGACGGGGTTCTCGAATACGTGCTTGACGGCAGTATTATACCAAAAGCATGACAAGGTCAATAAAGTAATCTCCTATGCGAGCAAAACGTTATCCTCTGTGGAGGAAAAATTCAACGATTGTGAGAAGGCACTCCTGGCAACGGTGTGGGCATTGAAGAATTACCGCCCGTTCATCCAGGGGGAACACATCATAGTGGAGACTCCACACCAGCCTCTGCAATATCTCCAAAGTGACAGAATCCGGGCCGGAAATGTGAGTAATTCCCGAATTACTTCCTGGATTCTGTCAATGCAAGGCTTTCCTGTGGAGGTCAGATATGGCCAAAACAAGAAGAGTCCCCTCGCGCAAGGTCTGGCTGACTTGCATGATTGTGCCAGAGAAAACTGTCTCGAGGACGAAAGTCTAAAAATGAAGGACAACACGGAGGCATACCTTGATTCCCCACACAAAGTCTTTGAAGAGGACAAGTGTGAGGGGATGCCCACTGTCTATGTGGATGGATGCTCTTACCATGTTGACAACAACGGGGAGAAAGAACTGGTGGCCGGCGTAGGGAATGCATGGGTGAATGAGTCCCCAGAACCCTCCGCTGGATACAAAATTTGTCCCCGAAGTAGTCAGGTGGCAGAATTGATGGCTGTGCATCAGGCCATCCTCACTGCTGTCCAGCATCAACTCCACGAACTGGTCATAATCACAGATTCGGATTATGTACGGAACGGGTTCGTGGAGCACCTGGTTAATTGGAAAACCAGAGGCATGTTATGTGCTAACAACAAACCCTTGAAACATGGGAAGTTGATCCAAAACATTGATGATCTGGTCACCTCGAAGGGGATGACCATCTATTGGAAGAAGATCAAGGGTCATTCCAAAGTAGAGGGACCAGACAAAACTGGAAATGACTTAGCTGATCAGCTGGCCAAAACCGGGGCCATCCAAGGGGATCTAATTGAGATTGAGTCCCTGTTGGGGGAAATCCAGGTCACTGCTATCACTAGGTCCCAGCCAAATGCTCACAACGACCTTTCAATTGCACAATGGAGTAAGGAGACCCCTGATGCTGATTTAATTACAGCTCAGAAAGGGGATCCAATAATTGGTAAATTTTACCAGCACATTGAGGACCCTGAGAACTTTCCCCTGATGGATACCGATTACATTGGGAAAGAGGACCTAAGAGTGTTGATGAAATGTCCAAAAAAGTTCCGGATCCAAGACGGTTTGTTGGTAAGGAAATCCAAAGCTGGCCACGATCAGTGGGTGGTTCCTACCTCATTCCGAAGCCTGATGTTAAGTCACGCCCATGATGCGGCCACCGCCGGTCATAGGGGGTTTCACACAACATTGGAAATCTTAAGAGAGGTTGCATACTGGCCACACATGGGGCAGGACCTCGACCAATACTTGAAGGGGTGTCTTGTGTGTGCACAATTTCAGCCATCATCCCTCACACACCGTGCGCCTCTCCAAAAGAGGGGGATGACCCTGCCATGGTCAGATTTACAAATCGACTTTGTAGGCCCTGTGATTCGCTCTGCTAGGGGGAATAAGTACATGTTGACTGTGGCATGCTTGTTTACCAAGTGGGTGGAATGTCTCCCAGCCCCAAATTGCAAGGCAGAAACTGCAGCTGCCCTGATGATTAACCACATCTTTTCCCGTTTCGGTCTACCTCAAAGGATTGAGTCAGACAGGGCTAGCCACTTCACTAGTGAAGTAATGACAAAGATGTGGGAGATACTGGGGGTCAAAAGGAAGTTGCATATTGCTTACCGGCCAGCTTCTTCTGGGGCAGTAGAGAGATATAACCGAACCATTGTGAGCATATTAAAGAAGTTTGTGGCAGATTCTGGGCCAAGTTGGGATATCCGATTACCTCTGGTCCTAATGGCCATCAGATCTACCCCTTCATCTGCAACCAAAATGTCACCATTTGAGTTGATGACTGGGCGCAAGATGGTGCTTCCTCAGCATTTGCTCTACAGGACCCAAGAGCAGACACTAATAAATGCCTCCAAATCTCATGAGTATGTGGAGAATTTAAGGAAACACCTTCAACATGCTTTTGCCTATGCTCAGCGGAATCTAGAAAGATCAGCTGATAGCATGAAGACCCACTATGACCTGAAAACTTCCAGGAAGGAATATCAGGTGGGGGACCGGGTCTATCAATACAATTTCCAAAGGAACCAGGCCAAACAGCGAAAATGTTTGCCTACATGGAAGGGACCCTTTGAGATTATAGACAAAATCTCCCCTGTGGCCTATAAAATCCGCATCCCCAAAGGCGGTTCGGCAGAGGGGAAGACAAGTGGGTCCACATTAACCAGTTGAAGTGTTGCCATCCCAGGCACACTCTGCAACAACTGGAGGAGTCCTCTGGAATCCTAGAGGGTGCTGTCTCAGATTAATTCAGTTCTAACTTAAAATATTCTACATATCGCCTATCAAATTCTGAGTTTCTCAATGTGGGTGTTTTTGTTTTTGAATGCAAAAAGAAATGTGCATGTTCATATGTTTTGACTATAAATGTATATGCCACCCCACTATATCAATGGTGGGGGAGAAATGTCCATGAATAGGTATTGCCCCTCTTCCTTTGTCGTCCTAGGAGGAAGAAAACCTGGAGACGGGCCAAGGAGGACGATCCGGAGACCGGGAGCAGAGACGCAAGGGGCCCAGTGTACCGCCCAATACTCCCATCAGGACCGGCGAGGAGAACCGATCGATCCGACCGGATGGAGGAAAAGATGCTGAACTGTGCCATCTATTGGAAGAAGATGAGGAAACATCCCAGGTCTTGCGAGTCCCATCAGTGAAACAGAATGGCCATCGCAAGAGGGGGGATTGTGGGATGTTTTTATCCATACATCCGAGCCCTACCTCAAAACTGTGCAGTACTGACATTGAAAACATCATGATGGCCAGAGCTTCCCAGAAAATGTACAGGGAAATGCATGAAGAATAGGCTGCCACCCATTTTTGCCGATGTTAAGGGCACAGAAGGGCACTGCCTAAAACCACCATTGGACTACCCACACAGTAGTCTGAAACCATTGGGAATGGCAATGCTGATTGCCAAAAGCAACCTAGAATTGTGGGGAATTCATTTTCTTAAATCCCAAAAATGGGTGCATTACCAGTACTCACCACTATCAGAAAGCCGGCGTTTTAAAACAACACCAGACTTTTTTTTGTGTAAAACTGAATAAATGAACGCAAAGCAGGCCAAAGAAAGACTTACTGAGAGGTGGATACAATGTAAAGTTATATTCTGAAGTGACTTGAAGGTTTATAACAAGACTGGCTGAGCTGTGGATTTCAGCAGTTTAAGTAAATTTGGACTGAAGGACACTACAAATCTAAATGTTTAAAAGAAATGAGTGACCTACTTTTGAGTGTCACATAGGTTGCAATTGTTTAAATGTCATAGTTTTAAACTTAGAATCAGCATTCTAGCTGCATATGTAAAAATGGTTAGTTTTATTTGAATGCAGAAAACTGGGTAACTAAAAGTGACATTAGCTGGGGCCTGGCTTAAGGAACTGAATTCTGCCCACCAGCTACCCCCGACAGGAGTTGAGACTTGCACAACAGCTGTGTTCCCAGGCCTAGCTGCCTTTTGCTGTTCCCACCAAAAGGGATATGACACTTCTCTGATTGAATTACCAAGGGACTGCTAGAGACTAAACATAGGACCCAGGCAGAGGGTTTATTGAAGTGGCCATAAATGGCTTCCTCTTGAACAATGGGCCTTCCAGGGCCCAGGCAGATGGTTTATTGCAGGGGTCATAAAAATGGCTTCCTCTTGGCAGAAACTGGGAGGGGGAGAAACTGGAGACAGAGGCTGAGCTTGAAGAAAGTGGAAAAACTGTTTTCTGTACCATGTGACCTGAAAAGACACACCCCTGTAGCCAGAATATGGTCTTAGAAAAAGATGAATAACTCATAGTACGGACTTGTCATAATTATTTAAATGATACCATAATTCTTGTGATTTTTCTGCCCACATTTTAAGAGGTTTTTAGAACCGAGGGTATGATCTGGGGGCAAACTAGCAGTTAAGAGGGTATTACTTAAAATGTCTGCATGTGAAAAATCTGACACTCCACCACTTAATGTCCATACTCCTTGCGCACATGTGTGTAAATTTGGGTTAATGTCCGATATTGCGAAACCAGTTAAAAAGTGAAATATGTTGCCATTTCTCAATGCAAGCTCTCAGGAAGAGCAGATTTGAACAGGATATATCTTATGTGATATGTGATAGGTGCATGTAATTTCAAACCACTGTGTATCTATGAAATATGTCTTTTTGAGCAAATATAGATTGTGTGTAAAGTTGACAGGGGTGGGTTCTCTGTATCATAAACAGACCTCATCATGATGACACTTCATTTCATTCCCCCAATCAAGGGGAAGAGGAGGACGTGGCCAATGTCAAGTGGAGAGGGGTAGGGCCTAGGAAGCTAGCCTCTCCACCCATTTTCAAAACACATAAAAGCAGACAGTCAGGACAGATAGGGACATTCAATTCCATTTGCTGCAACGCGCCCTGCCGGACCACACAACATCCAGAAGATACTAGATTCAACACTTAGACTTTAAAACTCCAAAGAACTTGATTCAGAACTCAAAGCAAGGGCCTAAACCCACAAACTGAGAACTCTTCTCAGTTGACCTCAGCATCCAGCAAACCTAACAGCAATAGCTGCATCCAGGAGCTGTGCAGATCAGCGCTGGGTCCAGAGAAAGCCGTGCAGAAAGATCCAGAAGCAGTGCTGTACCCAGAGAAAGCAGAGCAGTATTCAGAACCAGAAGCAGAGCAGTATCCAGAACCAGAGGCAGAGCAGAGCTGACCCAGATGCTGTGCGCAGAGACCGTCCGTGGCGAGTGAAGAAAACCTGACCAGATCCGTGGCGAGGCCCATTCTATTTCTAAATCTATTGTGAGTACCTAGCAGAACTGTGCAGAACCAATCTCTTAGTTAAAATAATATAATTCAATCTATTTTAATCTAACCAGAACTGTCGCCTAACTGTCACCTGTCATTTGCAAAGCTGTCACCTGTCATTTTCTAGTTGCTAGCTGTCACTTGTGACTTTGAACTTTTAAAATTTCAAATCTGAAAAACGACCTTTACCATATCGCTCATATCTCCGTGACCGTTTGTCTTAGAGACTTGCAGTAACGTTCCTCTGAAAGCTGGGAATCTTGGCTTTTCAACGAACCTAGAACCGCATTCCTATTCCCTATACTTTTGCCGCAATCGCGAAAAACGCACTCGCGAATTTTACCGCGATTTGCACATTTCTCCACGTGTGAAAACAGCAGCTTCCTTGCTTTCCTTGCTAAAAATTCGTTTGCCTCTTAAGAACCATCTCTGAATCATTGCTAGAGTGAGCCTGGACTAATATTAACTAGATACCACTCACCCTGAACCTCCTAAAGGGAATTAAAACCATTTTCAGCATATTTCTCACTGCATTGTCACCATATTCAAAGCATTTTGGGCCTGTGTTTCAAACTTCTGTAGTCTAAGCTTGCTGGGGTGAACTGAATTACTTTTGATTGCATTTCTGAGAACTGTGTGCTTTCCTTCCATTTCCTTGCATTGCATAAAGGGGGGAGTGGATTGCCAGAGAAAAGTGATTACATTGTTTTGTTGAAATCATATTGAGTATTTCTGTACTGCAATTTCATTCCACCCTGCATCCATTTGAAACCATAAAAGTGTTGTTGCTATCTTATCCATCCTATAACCACTCATCATTGATTATAAAGAAGTGTGCTAGTGCCAGACTATCCATTATTGATTACTGCTCAGATTAAGTGTGATATTCAATTATTAATTATTATAAAGTGTGATATATATATATCTATTGTTTAAATTATCAAATAAACCTTTTAACTTGCAAAACAGAACTACTTCTTGGCTCAGTGGGGTCAGGGGGATTCCAAGAGAGGGGTGTTATATAGGGGTAGTCATCCAGAACGCATGAACTGGACATAAAGATATATCAATAAGGGTTTTCATTCAGTATTCTAGACTAGGCGTTGACTTAGCTGTAGTGTTGAATTGAATCCTCTTACAAGACTTAATAAGGTTTTCCAACAATTTCGTTAGCATTTTGTGGGAATAATGGGAATAATGTGCCTGGAACGGGGGATAATGGCCTGCGAGCCGAAGTTATTGGCCCAAGCGAAGCTATCCTCAACCCCTGGGGGATGAATGACATTACCGCCATTACCGCTTTGGCAACCATGGGTGCAAAAAAACTGATGTGTCTTCCTACACGGGATGCACGCGGCTGCCCAATGTAGGAATGAAAATCCTTTTCCAAGATGGCCACCATGGAAAGGGAAGGCAGGGCTTCGTACAGAGCCCCTCTTTCCTTTTCATGGTGGTCTGCATAGAGAACCCTATGACCAAGGTCACCCTATGACCATATCACCACAAGCACATTTTGTTTTTCTCTTTCAAACCTATCCCAATTTCGAAAAACTTTACCACATTGAGGGTCCCTGGTGGACTTGGCCACTTTATCCCATTGGTCGTCCCTCGTGGTCATGGCCATTAGCCAGATTGTCCGGGTCATGACCTTATGCCATGACCCAAACAATCTGGCCACTGCCCATGGCCACAAGCTATAACTCAGTCACCAAAGTATTTCACAATTTTTTGTACCTAGATTACGACACTGCTCCTTACATGAGTTTGCTTCAAATCCACCCAAATCCACCCCATGTTTCTGAAAACGTTTGTCCACATTCGTCAAACAGCAAAAACTTTATAGCCACCTAAAGGTTTTGAGACCCTCCTCTAATTTTTCCCCCTCTTGACATAATCCTGCCAATTTGTTTTTAAAAACATGTATATCTAGATCTAAAATCGTTTTGCAAACTTTTGTGCAGATTCATCAAATGGCACCACATTTATAATCCTTTACAATATTTTGGGACCCCCCTTTAATTTTGTTCCCTCTTGACAAAACAGCACCACATTTTACAAAACCATTCAGAATCAGGTCTAGAATGAAATTCCCAAATTCCATGCAGTTTCATAGAGTGGTGCAAATGTTATAAGCCATTCAAAAACTGCTTTTCACCAACCCTGTAATGAGCAAGTAAGCATAGAAGCCCCCAAACACTTAAGATGTTTGTGGACATCACAGGACTGCCCCGGACTGTTTGAGGACATCGGAGAAGAAAAACACCAATTCTTTTGCTTTTTAAGGCCATATCCCATCCCTTCCCCATCACACCTCACCTCCCCAGAAAGTGTTTCATTAGTTTGCAAGTGCAATGTTTTGTTTTTTAATATGTTTTTACTGCGATGTCAGCGGACACGAACCGCTGTCTGCGAATCCATCATGGCAGGCATTTCCAATTGGCAGACCAAACACATATATCACTAATTCTATTTTACCTACTTTTGGTTGTTTTAAAAATAAAATGTTGGACGGATTTACAAATCTACAAAAGCATGCTTTCAGGATCCAGCTGTCGCTCCTGCCTCAAATTTGGCGAAAATCCATCCAGCAGTTTGGGCTGTAGGCGTGAGCAAATTTCTTTTCCCATTGCGTCTATGGGAAAAACCACAAATTCTGGGATCCCTGGCCTAAAAGTGCTCATCTATCTATCTATCTATCTATCTATCTATCTATCTATCTATCTATCTATCTATCTATCTATCTATCTATCATGGTTTTTCTATAGTGCAAAATCACCCGAGGGCCTCATACGCTCACATGGACGAAACATAACAAAGAACAGATAACAGGAAACAGGGCGCAAAACCAGAGGCGGACGACAATGAATTACTCGGTGCTGCCATCAAACAACCACTCTTCCTATGGGTTAAGCAACTTAACGATAAATACAGTGCTTCTAACGCAGGACCTGTAATATAAAACCATATCAAAAGTTCCTTTTATAACCATCATAACATAACCATTGCTACAAAAGTTCAATCAACACCATACACAGATTTACTACCGAGTCGTTATAGCCACGCCTAAATAAGACCACCTCTGCCAAAATGTATGATCGCCTATTGGTCCACCAATAGCCGCGAGTATGAATGGTGTTATGTAGCCGCAGGTAGATGTACCTTTTTTATGTGCTCAAAAATAGATATGGACAAGGTTTGCACCTTCAAATGACACAAGTTTTTAAGCTCTAAAATACACAAAATAATATGATTATTGCACAAAAATGTGTGTGCACGGCTACCATCGGGCCTGAGAGGACACAACATCCCATTGGCTGCACTTTAGCTGCAATCCTGAAGAAACTCTTTGTAGCTGTGGCTGCAGAGACATTTTAGCATGGCATAAAACACATATGTGCAGAGGCTTCAAACTTTAAATAACATAAGACAAGAAGTGAGGAGCAAGAAAAATGGTATGTGAAATTTTGACTTGCAACATTCAAAAACAAATAAGAGGACTTGGTTAAAATGTCATGGTACCCGCGGCTATAGAAAGATAGGCAACAGAGAACATTTTCATTTACAATAATATTTCATTACTTCTCTGAGTGGCCCTTAAAAGAGCCTTTGTATTTTTGGGCCAATATAGAATCCAAACATATCCTTTCATTCAGACAAATCCTTCTCTCCTCTATAGCAGTTCAAGAAATCTTGCAAAATGTCTCTGTGCTCTTTCCTTAGATTACATTAATTTTCTTTTCCCAAACAGAAAATATGCTTTGCTTACACTCAAAAATATATGTCCACAATGTGTGCATAAACCTCTCATTTCAAATACTCTATCTACAGTAATATTACAGAACCAGAAAAATGTATTAAGCCAACGCTTTATATACACATCAATTATGTCTTCAACATCACTATTAATCCCATTCTCAAAATTCTCTATTCCTCCACATTCTTCAGAGCAATGATATTCTTCACACAACAATCCACATAATGGCCCTCATTACGACCCTGGCGGATGGACCATGGTGCTAATAGCACCATGGTCCATGCCGGTAACTTTCCGACTCCGCCATGGCGGAATTGGGAATTACCACCCCATTCCGAGGTTGGCGGAGTGGTAATTCCCCCTTCCGCCATGGCCCTTCCCCATTCCCATTTTTGACCCATAGGGCATAATGGGAATGGGGAAGGCGCTAAGTACGGTGCCGCAAATTGCGGCACCGTACTTAGCACCAAGGTCCCTTTGCGGCATGGTTTTTGACGCCTGCAAAAAGCAGGCATTAAAATCACCATCCCGCAAAGGGACCTTGTAATCAGGCGTTAAGGGTCGGCGCCGTTTACGGCGCCGTAAAACCCTTAACGCCTGACTCGTAATGAGGCCAAATAAATTGATACTTTCTCCTTCTGAAATTGCCTCCATTTTGTAAATATCCAGCAAAATAACATCTATAGCCGCTTTAACTCCACAATCTGCTAAAAACACACCTCTCTCTCAGAAAATACCTCCTTACTATAAAGAAAAACAGGTAAGATTATGGGCCCGATTCATGGAATAATCTGCACGTAAAAAGGAGAACTTGCATGCAAAAATGGGCACAAGCGCGTGTTTACGGATTCATGGAACACATTGCGCGTGGCTTACCCGAGACGTGCGCGGAATCGGCGTGGGCTCATCATGTCACAGCAACACAGCGAATGCCTTGTGCGAGACGGCCGTCGATGGCGCATACCGCTTAGCGCAGTCACCTAAAAAGCAGGCGGCACATGCGGAATGGGGAAAAACAAGCATAAATGTGGGCGTTACGTGGGAGGTACCACAGTAAAATACTTGCAACACCCACACGTGCGCTAACAACACGTATTCATGGAATCAAACAGGTCTCACCGGTGCGTGGCAAAAGACATGCAAACCCGGAAACACGTCCGCCAGGCAAAAGCTGGCATAAGCGTCACTGCGCACCAAAAACAATGCATAAAAGTGCGCACAGAAAATAAATGCGCGTATACAGCTACAGTGAATGTACCATTTCTCACAGCAGTGATCGTGGGACACCACAGGAGGAGGAGGATAGCCAGGGCGAGCATTTTTTAACCCAGGACCAGCATTTTTGGGATGCCTGATGACCAGGTGTATGGCAGGTATAGGTTTCCACCTCATATCATCTTAGACCTGGTCACTGAGTGGGAGGAGGACCTTACATCCTCCAACCAGTGGACAACTGCCATAATTGGGGGCGTTTCACAGCCCACGCAGTCACGCTGCCTACACCAGGTGTTGGCAATCATAACTGCATGCACCCCTTTCCGCAGGCACATATACATGCCCAGAACACCCACAGAAAGGCAGGCCGTGGTCCAGGACTTTTATGGGGTGGCGCACTTCCCCAAAGTGCTTGGTGCCATTGATTGCACCCATGTGGCCCTACGTCCACCTAGAGCAACAGAGCGCATCAATTGCAATCGCAAGCACTGGCATTCCATCGACGTGCTGGGTGTATGTGATGCCAAGGGAATCATTACTTCTGTATATGCCAACTATCCAGGGTCCATCCATGATAGTTTCATATTCAGAATGTCACCCCTACACCAGGACCTGGAAGCTGGGAGGCATGGCAACACATGGCTCATTGGTGAGTACAAATGGCCATGCACATGCATGCATGTCAGACACAGACAAATAGACAAAGCCAACTAATGACAATCAATCTCACCTCCCCAGGGGACAGTTTCTACCCTCTGAGCACCTACATAATGACGCCAATACGGAACCCCACCACACCACCCCAGTTAAGATACAACGCAGCCCATATTGCAACTAGTACCATAGTGGAGTGCACATTCAGAGTGCTAAAGTCACGCTTCTGCTCCCTTGACCACTCTGGTGGACAGCTCGTATATGCACCACCAGTAGTGTGTGCAGGATCATTGTATTAACATGTGTCTTGTACAATGTTGCAATTCGCCGTGGCGTACAAGTGAACATGTTGGGGCCCCCACATCCCCAACGACATGCAAGCCTGCTGCGCATGGGAGGGGAAAGGGCACGTGGTGAGGCAGCCCGTACCCAGCTTGTGGCGCAAATTTTCACCTAAAATCCAACCCCTGTGGAGTGCACACAGGCCTGGCACATTCCAGGTGACAATCGATGATGACAAAGGGACAATCAACTGTCCCAACATTACCACCGTGAGAATGTGTCCTTGGAAGTGCTACATTGTGTGCATCCCTAACTACTTAAACTAACCCAATCTCATGTGAACAAAAAGCACACATTAAAGAAGCAGTATGCCACTAACCCCATGCAAAAGTACACATCTAAATGTTGGTATGTCACATATACCCTCCCAAACTTCATGTGACCCGGTTACCACACCATGCCATGGCATGCAATGTCAAAAGTGACAAATAAATGCCCAACACATAACACTACTGTCAGAAAGTGCACTCCGATAAAAGGAACGGAACTAGGTCAGAAATAACTCACTCTCACACATCACAATAAAATTGTACACAGGAACATCCATTGTCCAGCATAACATATCATAAACACAGGACCCAACAGTGACAATGTCAGACAGTGACCAATCGCAATAG
This sequence comes from Ambystoma mexicanum, assembly GCF_040938575.1. NCBI lineage: Eukaryota > Metazoa > Chordata > Amphibia > Caudata > Ambystomatidae > Ambystoma > Ambystoma mexicanum. Next base: position 747,186,161 of record NC_090932.1, read on the forward strand.
CTCACGTGTCTCAATATGACTAAACTACCACATGGACCCCTTCTATCTTGAGCGTGTCTCTGATAACTAAAGGGGGCAGGGAAACACATACAGCAGGAAGGCCAACAATAAAGAGAGTAAGGCAATACATGAAGATGTAACATGATAAAAGGACATTTATTAATGTCCAAACAAAAAGGTATGCAAACCATGCACTGGACAAACAATCATGAATCCACAGCAGGGGTTTATACACAGGTTGGACTTCAGACTGGCCACAGAAATAACGCAAGCCCAATGCCTCTGTGTAAGTTACTTTAACACGCTGCCCTCCTTGCAAGCCCATGGAAAGGGGAAGCAGGAGTGGCATATGTGTCTGGACCCTAAGGCACAAACAAGGAGTGTACCAACACGAGACAAGCCTGGATGGGCACAGCCAGAACACACAGTGGATGCCCTCGGATGCCACACAAAGCAACACACTGTCACATGAATGCACAATAGACACAACATTTAAAAAAAAAGAAATTGGCCATGGTTGACCGAGGGGCGTGGATGTTGAGAATAAAAAGAAAAACCTCCATGGGTTCATGGCCTGCACGGCTTGCATAGAGTGGGAGAGGTGTTGATGCTGTTGTCACCCTCTGGTGTAGCATTAGGAGGTGTGCATAGTAAGGGAGGCTGACCATGTTTAGCCCTGGTCTGCTCCTCAATGGCAGCGAGCATGCAGGCCTGATAGGTTTGATTCTGCAGCATGACGGCCCGGAGGTGCGCATGCACCACCTCACGGGATGCACAGAGTTCCGCTTGCAAGACCTCGCGTAGTTCGACAGAGATGTTGTGCGTCAACTGCTCCATCTGTTGTTCTGCCCATCTACTGCGGGATAACTCGAGTGCACCCAGAGTAGATCTGAATGAGGTATTCTCTTCCCTCACGGCAGCCCTGTGGGCCTCAGCCTCTGCAGCTATGACTGTGCGCAGAGCCCCCAGTTCAGCCCATCAGCTCCTGTTGCTGGCCAACATGTCCAGCCTGTATGAGCAGCATGTGGACTGCAATGCCTGCTGCTGGAGCGCCATCTGTCTTTCAGGAGGGAGAATGGAATTGGCCACCCTATCCATGCCCTGAGCCAACATCTCACGATATTCCCGGGTGGCACACGGCCACTGCGTTGCCGGACCCACACCTGCTGGACCCAAGGATACCTGGCCCTTGCTCCGCTGGCGCTGCCTATGGCTGCAGGACTACATTCCTCCCTTGATCAGCTGCCCCAGGAACAGGAGCCAATACTGTGGAGCATGACCCTGCAGCCGTATCCACCACGGATGGACATTCCAACACCGACTGGCCCTGTGAGGGGTCTACCCCCCTGCAATTGTTTGGGACAGAACAGCACCCACAGTGGAATCACTCACCTGCAACAGCAATTCAGGTTCCATATCCAATTCGGCACCAGAGGCATAGGCTTTCTCAGAGGTGTACTCAGACACACCCCTGGCCAGTATGATCTGTAGCACCAATGGATTGTCATGGGCTACCACACTACGTCCTCCACTGGTGCCTGGTTGTGGCTCAGAATGCATTACAGCATCTCCTCCTCCTCCACGTCCTCCTCCACTGCATCCAGTGCCTCATCACCTGCACAAAATCAAAAAAAAGACATGAATACACATATAAATAGCACAGGCCACACACATAGGTATCACAATGTTGTCAGCCAACACATAAACCTGCCATGTCACACATGGCACAAACTCAGGCACGCACGCAGTGTCAATTAAAGAGAAGGGTAGCATGAAAGCATACATGGATGTGTGTCAAAGGGCCAAATAACACTTGTACTGCATGGTGCATAGCACCTGCTTCACACACAAGCATGTGACTGGCATAGTCCTTCCACAAACATGACTGATGGCAATACACAGATGGCACGCAGCATAGCCATGCCAGAATGGTCAACCAGCCTCAGATGGAAGTTGAACACTACAGTCCATGAGTCATGTACAATGCATGTCAGATGACATTACATGGAAATCACAATTTCAAAACACACATGTGTCACAGGATGCAACGATGCTAGGGTGGTGTAACACAGTGAAGGCAGGCACACTGATTCCATAATGTTAGGTCACATTGACATCACGCAAGTGAATAGGCATGTTGAAGGGGAGAACAGGTTTTTGAAGTGTGAGGGTGCAGTGCAGTACATGGGAACGGCCTCAACTATGAATAAAAACACGTAACCAGTAATGTCAACGTTGCGGCCTGATGGCAGTGTAAGGGTAAGTGCAGTCATTATGTGTAAAGTGTTGGTGGTGGGTTGTAGGGATACAGAAACCCCCTTCCACAAGTGTGGGGGATGGCTGGGAGGCAGTGCATGGGTTAAAATGGTGGCTCAACGGACCGTGTTGTAGCTCACAGTGTGGGCAGGTAACAAGTGCATTCTCTCGGTCATCCGGGACTACAGCAGGAGAGAGGACAGAAAGCACAACACATGAGGAAGCATCAGAAGTGCCTCCAGACCCGGAGAAGCTACACCTCCAGTTACATAGAGGCAGGGAGGCTGTACCAGAGGGAGGCCCCAGCTCAACACAGATGATAACCACAAAGTAATTGCCATGAGGAGCAACTGATCCTGAGGGAGTAGGAAAGGGATGATCAAAGACCATGAGAAGGAAGTAAATACTGGAGATTGAATTGCTGGCCCAGGACCCTTAGGGCCTTGCTGAGAATGCACAGGGTTCAGGAATTAACATTCGTAGCCACTGTGAGCCTGTTCCATCATCACAGTCCTAGGGAGATACCTGGCACCATGCCTAAAGGACTATTCACACAGTCCAAGTCTGGCTGAGTTGCAGAGGGAAGAATGTAGAATCACAGAAATCCTGGTAAAGCCTGTTGCAGTAGTCCACCATAGGAATTGCCAGTCCTCTGGAGACAATGAGCTGCTGGGGGAAGGAGAGGAAAGGAAGAATGCCTCTGAGGAGGTGCAGCTGGCAGGGTGACCTCTCAGAGATATCAGACATGTGATGATAGAAGGCGAGTGTTGAGTGGAAGATCATCACAGGCTATCCGGCGCCACAGGTTGGAGCAGGAATAGGGCCAAGAGAGGCTGGACAGAGAGTGTCATGGAAGGAGGGAGCAGGTGTGGTGATGCGGATTGTCTCTGTGTGCAGCACAGCGTTTGTATGCAGTCTGCATGACAACAAGCACGTATCAGTCAAACATTACATGGTTCACATGGCAGTCGTGTCAATGTAGTCTGAACTGACAGACAATCATAACGCATTCCCCAAGCAACATACACATGGCCTGGACACACATGCCTCACCACTCAGCGGACATTGCCTCATATATTAGCAGGTTGCCCACGCCTTGGATCTGCTCCACTGCAATGAAATCACTAGCAATCTCTTCATGTCCAGTGAGTTCATCATCCTCTGGTGGTGACCCACTGCCAGTCACCAGAGTAAAGGCGAACTTGATATGATATGATATGACATTTATAACACGTCTATACACAGGTTGAAGTGGGAGAATGGAACCAGAAACTCCCGCCAATCCCCCCTCGCGCGTGGCCTAGAGGGTCACGGCCTAGACACCCGCCACGAGAAGAGTTTGCCTGTCTACCAGACGACCAAATACCATGGTACAAGAACATACGGATGTGCCCACCCATCTGCCCAGCAGCTCGCCCTGCCCATGCCGACACCTGCGGCATAGATCAACTCGACTAAACCAACACATCGTTAGAGATGCTATGACGACCTAGTCAACGATTAGCGCACCTGTACAAACATACACACTGAACACTCCCACACCAATCCACACGAAGAACATACTCAGTGCTATGACATAGGCGACGAACACACCCATGGACGTGCATCTTTATTATTTTTACATAGGGTTTTTCAAAACGCAGAAACGCAAGACGCACAATGAACTCATTTAAAAGGCTTACTTACGCTTCTCCTAAAACCAGGTGCCATAATGAGGAATATAACGAAGACACGATACAGGGAATAAGACAATATGATACCACAACCTAAAGCGCCTGTGCACCAAACGGTTCCACCTATACACCAGGCCCAAGTATGCCGCAAGCAAGAGCTTCCATGGACGTTAAAGGAACAAGAGTCAGGTTGCTGATCCTGCAGAATGAGCCTGGCGAAAGCAGACCGCCAAGGTCTCAATGTTGCAAACTCACATTCCAAAGGGCAGACGATCAAGGACACGATGTTGCAACCTTGCTCGACGCGAGTCGATATCAAAGGCACACCTGCAAATTAAACCAGGCACATAGTGGAAAAACAATATTAATTATGCAGAATTCTGCCTCAAACACGGTCCCACCTCACGTGACCAAGCCGAACCTGACAGGATGCCAAGGCAAGGAGGGAGGAGACGCCTGAAGCCCTGTTACAAGACACAGGCTGATACAATTCAATGGACATCTGCGACAGTAGGAGTAGTCGGCCTACCAACGTGTGAATGAATCCTCGCATTGTCTACACATAACCTTAGTGAAACATTGTTGCAATTGACAGGTACACCGCGAGCTGGGAACAGCGATGGTCCCAGACTGGGAGGCTCGCGAGTGGACCAATTAGAACATGGGGCTCTTATCACTGACGCTATTAACATTGACCAATCCTCATGGGTCTTCATGTAACAATTTTCATGTATCAAATTGAAGGGACAACCCAAGTATATCACATGACTATCCCTCGACCACTAACATTGTTCTCTATACGTATGCTATACTAACCCTACCACTCGAGCAACCAATTAAGAGTGGCGATAGGTTTTTTGCTAACTTTCCAAGGTGACGCAAGTAGCGCGTCATACTAAGGTAAAAAGGGCCTGCGAGCCCCACGATTGTGTGTGTGTCAGGACGGACGCGTAAATTCCTCGACCCATCCCTGCCGTTTGCATAATAAACAGCAGAATCACCTTGCTTCTTGTTTGTGTCTCATACTCATTCCTTTTGGGATAAACGGGAGGAGTTGGGGCCTCCCTGCCCGGAGGTCCGCGGACGGCCCAGCCGACCCCGGCAGAATTTCCCCCCGACAAGTTGGAGGCACTGCTGAGATCTGTTTAAGATCTGCTTTTATTTTATTTTTCCGAGTACTATCGTTGCGAGGAGGCCCGGCGGTGCGGCCCCCTCTGCCGCTGCCCCCTTCTGAGGACTACAGGACCATCGCGGAACTGCGAGAAGACCGGACAGCGCAATCCGGATATTGGCCTTCGGGAGCCGGTTGAGAAGTATCCCGCCCGCGGTTGGCGAGTGTCCAGACGTGGTCCAGACGAGGGGAGGTGGCGAGCCGCTTGGAGGGGTGCACGCAGTCGAGCGGCCCCGCATCAAGAGAACTTGGTGAGTATGCCACACCCAACAAGCAACGTGAAATTGTGAGGGAGGGGGGAGGAATTAAATAAGGGAGGTGGGAGGTGTTGCACAGGTGCGCGGCGAAGTTTTGACAATTTAGTGTTGGCAATGAAATGAATGGTAGCCGAACGAGTGCGAGAGGAGTCGGCTACGTTACGCGAGAGAAGGGGGCGGAGCACGAAAACATCACGTGCGACCGCTCGTAGACACTGATTGGCCTAAATCGCGACTACGTGTAAGGGTGTGTGTGTGGTTTCCTACGATTTGGTAATTATCGATCAATGAGTAGATGAGGATCCCTATTGTTCGAGCAAGAAACTCGATAGGTAGATGACGTTTCCCTGTAGGCGGTAGCTAGTTGGTTGCCTAATACGGAAGATAGTTGGCTGGTTAAGCCCTCCTGTCGAGGGGCGTATCACACGCGAGGCGACGCAGTGTGCGCAGTCCGATTATATATATATATTGTTGATTACCTTGTTCCAGGCGTGACAGGAAGACAGCTGTGGGGTTAACGGGGGTAGATTGCAAGTGTATTAAGAACTTATCAGTAATTTGAAGAGATCGGTGACGTCACAAGTAGGGCTCTCATAGGAAATCCCGAGCACAAGTATCTTTCGTTTTGAGCGCGGTGGGAAAGAGAGTTGTGGTAAGGGAGTGGAAAACGGAGATAAACGGTAATGAGTTGATCGAGGGAAGGCGAAGCGGGGGACGTGGCTGCGCACGGAGAACGCCAGCCACGGCCAGTGCCGAAGAGGGAGGAGGAGCAACTGAAAATAGGACGGCTGTATAAGAGCGTCACAAGCGGTATGCAGCCGCAGGGGTCTACGTGCGCCTCGGCCGCAGGGGGCCCTAAGGGTGTTTCGTAAAGGAAGAAAAGGAAGAAGAGAATATATAAATGTAAATACTATATTTTAATAATTTTTCTTAGTGGACTATCATAAGTCCCCAAATTAACGGGGCCAGGTAAAGGTATACGGCTGCGTATTGTAAGAGTTAGCAAGATAATAACTACCACATAGGGGGAGGATAACAAGTGGAGCGTTACTATGTCAGACGGGGCAGGATCGGGAGGGTGGGGGAACACCCTCACTACCCCACTACAACACATATGTAAAACACTGTCACCCCATAGGGAGAAACTGATCAAGTATAGCATAGAATGGACACAGGGGACGGACAACAAAATGACAATACCGTGGCTGCCTAATGGTAGCTTCGATCCATATACCCAACAGGCACTATTAAATCATTTGCATAGCACATGCAAGGGGAAGAAGTTGACACACCACGTGGAGGCGTTTAACTTATGGAGGATGTTCCAAGGGTCCCGACCAGGACCAAATGGAATGTTCACTGTGGGGGAAACACCGGAAGAGAAAGAGATTAAGAAGGAAGGAGAGAATGGGGAAAAGGAGAGTGAAGGCCCAAAGAACACGGGGGACGGACGAGAGGGAGGAGAAAAGAGTAACACCTTAAAAGAAAATGAAATAAAAAAGGAACAGAGCGACGATATACCCCTAGTAAAGGTAGTGAAAACAGAGGGAGAGGGACTGTACCCTTTAAGAGAACTAGGAGAAATAGAAAGAGGACAGTTGAGAGCGGCTGAGGGGTATTCGAACCCAGCATACAGCCCACCACCATATGCAGCCCATAGGAAGATGACAGCAGAGAAGGGGAGGACTGGAGAAGAGCAAACTGCGGAAATAGGACAGGATGAGTGGGTAGCTGCGCAGATACTATTGAAATTACGAGGCTCATTAACAGGAGTGTGAAATGACCGGGGGAGAGCCGTTAAGAGAAAGGGAAGGGACTTTGGAGGAACGACTAGCGGAGTTAAGGGATGAGCAGAATGAGCTGATCAAACGGCTCGAGAGGGAAGAGAGAGAGAGAGCAAGGGAAAGGAAAGAAGGCAAGAACGAGGTGGAGAGAATAAGGGAATGAACTGAGGAGCAAAGGAGAGAAGCCGAAAGGGTAAAAGCAGCGGCGGAAAGAGTATCAAGAGCAGTACTAAGAGAGAAGAAAAAGGAAGAAGAGAAGGAAAAGGAGATGGCAATGTGGAAGAAGAGATTACTATCAGAAACGACTAGGAAATATGAAGAAGGGAGAACGATAGAGAGTATATTAGAAAGGGAGAGGGTAAGATGGGAAAGGAAGAAAGAGGATGAAAGGATATTGGAAAAGATGAGTAGTGAAGTAATGGAGGAGTTAAAAAGGAAAAGGGAGGAAATTGGTAGAGAGATGGAGGAGAGAAATGAAGGGGAAAGAGAAGATAGGAGAGGGGAGAGTGAAGAAAGAAGGTATGTTTATAGAGGCACAGAAGTAGCAACGACATCAGCGCAAAGGGGAGCGGTTGGTAAAGGAAAAAAGGGAGAACAGGATCTAATAGACCTAAAAACAGTAACGATCAAGGGGCAAAAGACGGAGTGGGGACTGCCATTTATACATGACTTTTGTAGTGAGGAAGACGAAGGAATGGAGAAGGATGGAAGAAATAGTGAAAGGGAAAGTTTAGATAAACTATACGTCACCCGGACCAATGCAGACTCACCATGGATATGTAGGAGAAAGGATGAACTGGAGAAAAGTGAGGAGGAAGAGCGAGGAATAGCGAAAAGACAGATACATGAAGCCACACCGTCACCAACCTACCCCACATGGTCAACCACCTCACACTCATTACGTACAACCAAGCTAGCGCCCTTCCCAAACGAAGTGACACCCTATGTAGGTAGGCTTAGAGACCTCCCTAGACGTAGGCAGGAAGGACGAATACACACGCCCACATTAAATACAGGAAATGATGAAAGAAGGGGAAAAGATGGAGAAGAAAGAGTTACGAGCAGGGGAACTACGGACGACATTGACAATATAAGAGAGACGGAAGAAGAAGAGGGGTGTGGGGACTCAATTTTATGGAACCCAAGGGATATAACGAGACACAACTTAATGCCACTTCTGGAGAGGGGAGGGGTTAGACCACAATACGTCCCTTGGAAGCATGTAGACAAAGAAAATATAAAGTGCAGGCTCCCGTCATTAAGTGGAGGTGCAGGTAAATGGATATATGAAATGGAAAAACACACCGCAGGACAGAAACTGGCAGTGGGGGACGTAAAGGGCCTTTTAATATCTATATTAGGGGATGCAGCGGATGACATTTGGAAGAGAGCGGGATTCACTGGGGTCACGATAACGAACACATCGCACGATGGGGCACCATTCGCAAACTGCATACATGCATTATGGCAGGCACTGAGAGTACAGTACCCAGACACATCAGACATAGGAGCAATTACCTCACGCAAGATGCGTGAGAACGAGGATCCTGTTGATTATATCCAGGAAATCCAAGAAAAGTGGCGCATGGAAACTAGAGAACAATGGGACAAAACACCAGCAATATTCTATCATATACTAGTACAAGGGCTCCCAGAAGGAGTTCAGAAACAACTGAAGAAAGTGGTGGGAATGGAAGCAAAAGCGTGGCCAGAAATTCAACTGACAATAGTGCATCATTGTAGGACATGGCAAGGAAAAATGAAACAAAAGGAAGAGGACAGGAAAACGGAAGAGGCTAAACTAGTACAGAAAAAGCTCACTAAATACACAATGGAAGGGGCACTAATAACTACACCTGCAACAACGACCCAAAGCCCCACACAAGTAGTGGCTGCACAAGATCCCTCCCAAATACCATCACCACAGACTGTAATACAACAGGTGCCGCCACCCCGACCATACACGACCAACATGGGAGGAGGATACTCAATGCCAGGAGCTGGGTATTATAATTACAACAGGGGAAGAGGAGGGATAATGAGAGGGAGAGATACGGATATAACACACAGCAGCAGGTGGGAGGACTTAGAAATTCCTACCCCACCGGTCAACCAGTATACCAGGACAACACAGGAAACTTCCCATGGCAGAGTAGGGAACCACCGGTGTGTTGGATTTGTGGATTAGTGGGGCACATGTCACGAACGTGTAGAGTGAGACCAGGAACACCATCATGGGGCGAACAAGGACAACTAGGGCCCACACAGGACATACAACAACAGCAGACGTTGCAACAGAGAAATGAACAGCAACAACTAGTACCACAACAACAGCCACAGATATACTCGCTGACACAACAACAGGTTGCAACAACACAACAACCCCAAGCACAACAAACACAACTGGGTAGGGTAACGGTCCTGGGACACAACCCTTACACAGGAAACGGTCAATCGTTGTACCCCCAATAGGACAGCCCACAGACGGCCTTGGTGTGTCCCATCCTGTCAGTAACACCTAATAGTGCGGAGGAGCCACGCATAGAGGTAACGATAGGTGACAAAAAATTATCATTCCTTGTTGACACCGGGGCGACCCGGTCTTGCATAAGGGAAGGTAAATTTAAGATGTCAGGCGAAGCCATAACACCCAAGGATTCTCTGGGGCTAGAGGGTTGGTTCCCTTTACTGATAACATTCCCTTATCAATAGGGGATCATGACATGTCAGTTCCACTTTTATACTCTAGGGCCTCACCAGTAAATATACTGGGAAGAGACATCATGAACAGGTTGAATATGACGATCTCCTTTACGGAAGACGGCATAATTTGCTCTACCCCAGGCATTAACATGCTCACAGCGCGACAAATTATGCAAGCATACTGCGGACAGACTGCGATTAGGGCTGAGCCAGTAGATGGTGAACTATTCCAGTATGGGACAGACATGGCATTTGCATGGATGCCTGGGATAGAAGGAAAGATCTGGAGGAGGCCTACAGCTTATTTGTTCAGGCCAGAGACACCAGCCAATGAACAAGAAGGAAAGGTGATTTCAGTGGACATAGAGAGCATTATAGCCACTGCTGATTATATCGCAGTACATGCCCAAGACAGAGAAGGAAGAGCATGGAGGGCAGTGATAGCGCTAGCAGAGGGATGTAGACTGACCCAGGTGTCAGATGAGGAGCTCTTCTCGGAAGAAAAAGAGGAAGGTGAAATGGTGTTTATGATGAGTGTAGAAATATGGCTAAGAGTAACATACAAACAAGTGGCACAGAAAATTGCAATGGCACTTGAGGCACCCACATCCACCCCAGCTCCCTTCTTTAAGGAGGATATGGCAAAGGTACCAACATCATTGTGGACTACTAGTCCCTATGACGTGGGGTGCATAAAAAGTATAGGAGGAGTAAGAATAAAATTGAAAAAAGGCGCAATACTCCCCAGAGTAAAACAGTACCCACTATCAAAAGAAGCAGATGAGGGCATATATGAAACGATAACGGCCCTTATAAATAATGGCATATTGGTCCCATCAGAGTCACCATGTAACACAGCTGTATACCCAGTGCGCAAGGCTAAAGGGGGGTCTTGGCGCTTTATACAGGACCTCAGGCCCTTGAACAACATAGTAGAAGCAGAGTACCCCATAACCGCAAACCCGGCAACAATATTGTGCGGCATTCCAGCAGAGGCATCACGATTTACAGTGATCAACCTTAAAAACACTTTTTTCTCAATACCATTGCACCCAGACTCACAAGACCTGACGAGCTTTACTTACAGAAACGCGAAATGGAAACACACCAGACTGCCACAAGGGTACTGCGAATCACCCTCAATCTTTAACAGAGTAATACAGATGGATTTGGGTAACATTGAAGTAGAAAGTACAGTCTTGCAGTATGTCGACGACATAATTATTTGCAGCACGAACGAAAGTAGATGCAGGGAAGACTCAGTAAAGATGCTGACAATATTGGCTGAAAAAGGCTACAAGGTAGACATGGAAAAGTTACAGTACTGTCAGGAACAGGTACTTTACATTGGTCAGCTCATATCCCAACATGGAAGAAAGATTGCACCACAAAGAGCACAGGCCATTTCGAAAACACCAGTGCCGCAAACAGTGAGGGAACTGCAGCAGTTCCTAGGTATGTGCAACTACTGTAGAGCATGGGTATTTGATTACAGCTCGTACATAGGACCCCTGCTTGAGGGGTTAAAAGAGGCTAACAAAGGGGAGAAAAAATTGGGGTGGACAATGGAAATGAATGAGGCTTTCAATGAACTGAAAGATGTGATATCAACTGCTCCAGTACTGGCCACCCCAGATTATGAGCGACAATTCTTTATATTTTCACATTGCGACTCAGCAGTAATGAAAGCAGTGTTGGCTCAAAAAACAAGCATGGGCTACAAACCAGTAGCGGTTTACAGCGGCCACTTAGACCCTGTGATGTTAGGTCATTTCCCTTGCGAACAAGGTCTCGCCGCAGCTGCTTTTGCGGTAGAAAAAGCGTCAGCAATCACCATGGGGTGCCCAACCACGCTATTTGTGGAACATGCACTATTTGCAATATTGAATAAACCTAAGTCCACCCTAACCACACAGAGGGCATCGGGTTATGAGATCATACTATCTAGAGCTGAACTATCAATTGTTAGATGTAACACGGTCAACCCTGCAAGATTTTTAGCAGAAGTAATTGAGGAAGGAGATTATGCACACGATTGTACGCAAACCATTGAAATATACTCATGTGCTAGAAAAGTTGAAGAGAACGCACTAGAGGGAGGTGAACTCCTGTTCATTGATGGGTCATCAACAATAGACCAGAGGGATGGGATAAGGAGGACCGGGGCAGCAGTGGTAAAAATGATGGAGGTACCGGTGTGTGTGGCGATGAAATGTGTACAACTACCACAGCATTACTCTGCTCAAGCAGCCGAATTGGTTGCACTGATCTTGGCGTTGAAGGAAAGCTTTGACAAACGAGTGACCATATATTCTGACAGCGCATATGTTACGTCCACTGTCCACTCAGGGCTGTCAAAATGGAGGAGAAGAGGGTTTAGGAGAACTGACGGCACTCCAGTGCAACATGCTCTCCTATTAGCTGAACTAATTGAAGTAATAAACGACCCCCAAGAATTAGCTTTGGTCAAATGTACCGCACATACTAATGGAGAAGACCATGTGTCAAGAGGGAATGCAGCAGCAGACGCACACGCAAAGTATGCTGCATATTTTGGTGAAATATGGAACCCCCCAGAGTCAGAAAGAGGAAGAGGAAGGGGAACAGAGAGGGAGATGTTGGTAAGAGAAGGGTATACCCATTTACCAGCCACACAGATAATGGAGCTACAAGCGGCTGCACCCATGGCAGAAAAGGAAACATGGGTAAAACGAGGATGCACAATGTCACCTACTGACGCACTATGGCGCCAGGGTAACACTGGAAAGATTGTAATGCCACTAGCACTATTGACCACTGCCCTGAGCCAGCTACACCACCCAGCCCATACAGGCAAGGAAGTGATTGCAGCACGAATTAGGGAAGACTGGTTCTGCCCCGAATTAAATTCTCATGTGTCAAATTTTATCACCAATTGTCTCACATGTCAAGAGTTTACGGCCGGTCACACTCTGAAGGTGATAAAAGGTACTATACCCCGGCCAGAAGGACCCTTCCTACATCTCTATATTGACTATGTTGATATGATCAACGTGTGTCAAGGAAATAGGCATATGATTGTAGTAGTATGCCCATTCTCGAGGTGGATTGAAGCAGGACCCTGTTCACACCCAGATGCATTTAGAGCAGCTAAATTCCTAGTGAGGGAGGTCTTCCCCAGGTGGGGAGTGTGGGAGGTACTGCGGTCAGATAATGGCCCACATTTCGCAAACGAAATGTTCCAGCACATCACATCCCTACTGAACATCAGGCATAAATTTGCATGTGCATACCACCCACAGGCCAACGGTGAATGCGAACGCCTGAATGGTCTACTAAAGGAGGCAATTGCAAAAATACAGCAAACAACAAAGAAGAGTTGGTTGTATTGCCTCCCGCTAGCCCTATTTGAGCTAAGAAATAAACCAGGGTCCGACCACCACCTCACCCCTCATGAGGTGGTTACCGGACGCCAAATGCGCCTCCCTCTAACGCCAACATCAAGAGCCTTCACGGACCACGAGAGTACTGCAAATGTTTTCGGTGATGAAATGTTCCAATATGTGTCTTCTTTGATTACTAGTGTAGTGTTTGTGTCTCAACAGCTCGAGCGCACACGGGGCGGGTCTAACAGCGATCAACAAGAAGGTGCGGATAAAGAATTAGAAAAGGAAAGACTGTGCAAAGTTGCTAAAGGTGACCACGTACTACTCCGCAATTTCAATAGGAAGTGGAACAGCCCACGTTTCACTGGCCCCCATCTGGTAGAAGAGGTATCAACAAGAGCAGTAAAGCTACAGGACAAACGGGCCTGGAATCACCTACACGACGTAAAGATCTACAAACTCCAGACCCGCCCCAGCGCCACCGACAGGTCCATTGGGAGAACGACAACAACGTCACCAACGGAGGAAGAGATTTCTACCACAGCCAACGGCCTAAGTGTTTCAATACCCTGTCACTCCCCAGATTCCCCAGAAACAATAACTGAAAAAGAAAGGGGTGATCCCCATACTGCCCACCCCATGGTCACACGGTCAAAGAGTAAAGAGACTTCCGCCAGTTGAGCCCCAAAACCCCCTGCCCATTGACCCCCTACCCCCACTGTAGTAATAAATGAACTGAAGGATATTGTCCCGCACACGTACACATGTAAACACACGAATGCTCTCTTTTCTTTTTCTCTCGCACATGCAGGAACTGCGTATTGTACTGATAAGAAAATAGATAACTAACAAATTCACTGCCCAGGAATAGATGGTACCCTCAGACGATAACTACCCAGAAGAACTGTCACACTAATTTGTATATGAAGTAAAAAAGCCAACGTACCTGAAAAGAAGGAGGGTACGTGTCTACTACACAGCATTCCTCTTGGCCATAGAACATTCAATGCCCCATCTCCAACCACACTTGCCTGCCCTAAGAGATAGATCGCTTAGATTAGCGTGGGAACAACTGTTCGCCTGGGTACTGAATGACTATTTGATAGGGAGAGCTTAAAAACAATAACTAACACTAATAACACGCATATTGAGAATTTTCAGGCGGGCAACTTTAACGTCGCAAAAATACGCTGCCGAACTGCAGCAAGGTAAGAGCAAAATGCCGGTGAAATTAGCATTTGTAATAAAAATGATAGGGATTTTGGTGATCACCGGGTTCGTGGCTGCCTCTGTATGGCAGTACAGCTATGCTATGAATATTGTTGCTGTACCAAAACCTAACACACCCCCACCCCCAGCTGCAACAGGTGTTACGTCAGGTGATATTAGTAAAATTGCGCACAAGCAAAGTAGAGTTAAACGCAGCACATACTCAGATAATAAAGGTATTGATAGTTACATACAAGATTCAGCACGCATCTCAAACAACATATGGTACCAACACATGACCCGCATTGGTAAGCAGACAACAAAAGACAGCTGCTACGTTTGCTCATTAATCCCATACGCCATGAGCGCGTCTCGAACATTTTTTGCCACGGAAATAGATGACAAGGTAGCACGATGTATAATATACCTTGCACTGTTCCAAACGAAAGGAAGATTTCAAGGGACAGTTGTGCAACTGGTGTGGAAAACACGAGACACTTATCCATATGAAAACAACTTCCTCAAGACTTATTTGAGTTACCACAAGAGCAGTTTACATGCTGAAGCATTCAGATACATAACGAGTGGTCCTGAAAAAGGAGAAACAAAGAAAGTAACACTACAGTATTTACCATGTGACTGGTACGCCACTGAAGTTCCTGGCAAAACAGGATGTTGGGAGAGACCACTAGTGACGATAACAGGGAAGGTGTACATGAACAACAAATGGGAAATAGGAGTGATTGGCAGCAACATGATAACAAAAGAAACTATTTCAACTATCGATGCACACAACCACCGATGTTGGACGACTTGGATCAAGTATGTACCCATGCTCACATGGATAGAGCAGGATGAAGACCCCATAACAATACTGCCGTTGACTGCGCCTAAGGTATGCTACCAACATAAAGGAGAGTTGGATGTAGGATACAACACCAACTGCGCAAGCGTGATGGAGTTACCTGAGGGGGGAGCAGGAACAGCAGTGATAATGGACCATTACTGGGCCTGTGGAGAAAAGGCATACCACACACTGCCCCCTCTGTGGAATGGTGTATGCACGATGGTGCACGTTAATGTACCATCACTAGTGGTACCCAAGAAACATGTGAATATGGCGAACTTCCCCAAAATGGATGAAGGGAACAAGAGGAAGAAGAGATCTGCACAACCTCAGAAGGGGCCAGAGGACAGGAACAACGGCAATAATACTGTCCTAAATAGAAGAAAAAGACAAGGAGAACCTCTGACAGGAAATTACCTATGGGGAAGGTCGGAAACGGCACTCACTTCAATTCCGCCAGAACACACACTATTCAGCAGAGCAGCAATGTTCTTCTCCTCAATAATACATCCGGGACTGCAGGCCTACGCAAACGCAAAATGGCTCCAGATTACTAGATGGGAACTAATGATGACTATCAATTCTACAGTGAATGGATTTAACGCAATAAAAGAGGAACTGCGAGCTATAAGGATGGTAGCACTCCAGAACAGATATGTATTGGACCTCCTCACAGCCATGGAAGGAGGAGTTTGCGCAAAGATAGGACAATCATGCTGCACGTTCATTCCTGCCAACGATGCTGACAATGGTACACTGTCAGAAGCAGTTTCACAACTGGCCCAGCTGCACTCCAAAATGTGGATGAAAGTAAAGGTTTGAAAAAGGATGAGAGCTGGTTTTCAATATTATGGTCATGGATGCCATCTTGGCTGTCAGATGGACTGAAGATTATAGTTGGATGTACTATTCTGGCTGGAGCTGCACTGATCATAATAAGATTTTGGAAGGCCCGGAAGGCACGCACTACAGACAAGTTGATCGAAATGGTTGGTATGCACCCCTTGATGCCAGCGGATGACGGCCAACACACAGGTACAATAATAAAGGAGAGAGAGAGGCTGCGCAACCAGATCATCATCAACCACCTGGACCCGCCATCTGTGAAGCTCGAAAACCCAAGAAACCCAAGAAGCTACATAGGGAAATGGGTATACTGCACTCCTGGAGGAACCTGTGCATATATGTATTGGTCATTTGAAGACCATGTTAACCACTATGGACATTTGGGAGGAATAACTAAAATATGGAGAGTGAGAGGAGATAAAGAAAAGGATTTGTTTGTGGTCGACAAGTCGACCAGTGGGGGACTGAAGTGGGAGAATGGAACCAGAAACTCCCACCAATCCCCCCTCGCGCTTGGCCTAGAGGGTCACGGCCTAGACACCCGCCACGAGAAGAGTTTGCCTGTCTACCAGACGACCAAATACCATGGTACAAGAACATACGGATGTGCCCACCCATCTGCCCGGCAGCTCGCCCTGCCCATGCCGACACCTGCGGCATAGATCAACTCGACTAAACCAACACATCGTTAGAGATGCCATGACGACCTAGTCAACGATTAGTGCACCTGTACAAACATACACACAGAACACTCCCACACCAATCCACACGAAGAACATACTCAGTGCTATGACATAGGCGACGAACACACCCATGGACGTGCATCTTTATTATTTTTACATAGGGTTTTTCAAAACGCAGAAACGCGTTTGCTTGCTTACGCTTCTCCTAAAACCAGGTGCCATAATGAGGAATATAATGAAGACACGATACTGGGAATAAGACAATATGATACCACAACCTAAAGCGCCTGTGCACCAAACGGTTCCACCTATACACCAGGCCCAAGTAGGCCGCAAGCAAGAGCTTCCATGGACGTTAAAGGAACAAGAGTCAGGTTGCTGATCCTGCAGAATGAGCCTGGCGAAAGCAGACCGCCAAGGTCTCAATGTTGCAAACTCACATTCCAAAGGGCAGACGATCAAGGACACGATGTTGCAACCTCGCTCGCCGCGAGTCGATATCAAAGGCACACCTGCAAATTAAACCAGGCACATAGTGGAAAAACAATAATAATTGTGCAGAATTCTGCCTCAAACACGGTCCCACCTCACGTGACCAAGCCGAACCTGACAGGATGCCAAGGCAAGGAGGGAGGAGACGCCTGAAGCCCTGTTACAAGACACAGGCTGATACAATTCAATGGACATCTGCGACAGTAGGAGTAGTCGGCCTACCAACGTGTGAATGAATCCTCGCATTGTCTACACATAACCTTAGTGAAACATTGTTGCAATTGACAGGTACACCGCGAGCTGGGAACAGCGATGGTCCCAGACTGGGAGGCTCGCGAGTGGACCAATTAGAACATGGGGCTCTTATCACTGACGCTATTAACATTGACCAATCCTCATGGGTCTTCATGTAACAATTTTCATGTATCAAATTGAAGGGACAACCCAAGTATATCACCTGACTATCCCTCGACCACTAACATTGTTCTCTATACGTATGCTATACTAACCCTACCACTCGAGCAACCCATTAAGAGTGGCGATAGGTTTTTTGCTAACTTTCCAAGGTGACGCAAGTAGCGTGTCATACTAAGGTAAAAAGGGCCTGCGAGCCCCACGATTGTGTGTGTGTCAGGACAGACGCGTACGTTCCTCGACCCATCCCTGCCGTTTGCATAATAAACAGCAGAATCACCTTGCTTCTTGTTTGTGTCTCATACTCATTCCTTTTGGGATAAACGGGAGGAGTTGGGGCCTCCCCGCCCGGAGGTCCGCGGACGGCCCAGCCGACCCCGGCAGAATTTCCCCCCGACAAGGTGTTTCAAGGCGCGACGAGGCAAGGGAGGGGGAACAAAGGGAAGACAGACAACGATCCTACTAGGCCAGGTGTCATTCAGATCACGCAAGTGCAAGGGGAGAGGGAAAGTGAAAAGTGCGTGGGGGAAGGAAGAGGGAAAAGTGCAGTACATGGGATAGTAGACTAAATAAGAAAAATAAAAATGACCAGCTAGTGGCAAGGAAAGTGCAGACATAAGTGCTGGTATAGGGACTGTAGGGATACAGAAAACAGTCCCGAGGTGCAGGGGTAGCCAGGGAGGCAGTGCAGGTGTGCACTGGCGGGGGCTGGGCCCGAGATCAGACAGGGTGGCCAGGTAACCAGTGCAATTTCAGCCAGCTTATCTTTTGCTCATTGTCGGAGGTCATTCCAACACTTCAAGACATCACCAGCTGTGCGCCTCTCATAGCACAAGGTGCTAATATAGTCTGCGAGGCACTGCCAGTGGGCCATACACTGAGCAGGCATATGTGTGCTCCCTTCCTGCATCAGCATGTCACGGCCGTGTTCCAACACGTAGTCCACGAGCATGTCCAGTTCCTGATCACAGAAACTCCTCTTTCTCGACGTGTTGGACTCCTGTGGTGTGTCTGGGGTCTGAGCCTGTACCGCTACAGCATGCTTTTGCTTCTTGCGAGGTGGAGCAGACTCTGAGTGGCTTGTACCACTCGGGTAAGTAGGGGCCGGAGTACTGGTGGACTGGCCTATGGCATCAGCCACTAATGTTACGACAGAAGGTCGGCTTGCAGGTATCAGTACCTGGGTGCTGTTGCCAGGACCCTGCGCTGCACGTGTCTTGCCCTTAGTGACAAGGGAATCGGCCCCTGAGTCACTCTGGCCCTGGGCAAGGACCAATACAGTCCTGGCTGGGTGACCCCTGCAGCCTCCTGACCCTGGCCGGTGTGTACAGTAGATGACACTGCTTCTCTGGATCCCTGTGTGCCGGTGCCAGGATCTTGCACTGCACGTGTCTTGGCCTTCGGGACATGGAAATTGGCCATTGAGTCACTCTGGCCCTGGGCTGGGACCACTACAGTCTGTGCTGGGTTACCCTGAGCCTGGGTGGTGGTAGCCGCAGCTGCCCCTGCAGCTTCCGCACCCTGGCTGCCCTGGACAGCAGATGACACTGCTGGGTGGGGGGCATAGCTCTGCCTGCATGGGCCTGGACACCTCGGACACCTTGCCCACCTCGGCCACCTCGGCCACCTTGGCCACCTCTGCCAAGTCGCTCACCTTTGCCTCTCTTCCTACTTGTTGCCCTCCCAGTCATGGCACTGATGGACTAGCGCAATGGGAGGTGCAGCAAACAATTGTCCTGGGCAATTGGAGTGAGGGGACAGGGTACGTGATGGAAAACGTACCACTGTGCTCCAGCAAGGCTCTATGTAACCCCTGGTGAAAAAAAGGGACAGGTAATACTCGGGCACCCTAAAAACAAATGTTAACGTGTCCGCGACCCCTCGGTAGCCCACGTGTGAAGAAAAAATGTCCCACAGTATGCTGTGGCACTCAGCAACACAAACAATGCATACGCAAGGAACATGTAGGGTATTATGACCTCTAAAATGGGGTATGCGACACACAGGGGCAACCACAGTATGAAAAATGTGTGTGCGACTCACCGTCTGGCTTGTAGAAAGAAAAGAAATTACATGCGCTTCTGTGAGTAGGCAACTCCCCCGCCAAAAGAAGAAATACGCACTCGATCAGTAGTGAACAATTTGCGTGGGACCCCAAAATACTCTGAAGGCCACGCGTCCGTCTGCCATGAAATGCACGTACATTGTAATGTTGTCCTATGCACACCTTTATCCTGATCCTGATCCTGAACGCCAACGCCCAACATTCAGTCCGTGTCACGTAACTTACATGCTTAGGGCCTTTCCTCTGATTCCACGCTAACGCACTGTTTCCCTATGTACGGAGTCACTCTGTTTCCGGCTGGCCACGCGAATAACACGGAAGACCCACGCTCCTGCCTACCAGCCAATTTTCCTGCCTCAAACTGTCCCGAACTGCCTCCTACGAGCCATCTGCTGCTGCCAGCCCACTCTGTGTGCCTGCTGCCCACGTGCCCTGCATTTTGGTGCCTGCTCTGAAGCCATTGCCAGTGATCCTGTCGTTGTGACCACCTCTGCTGATCCTGAAGACTCCTGACTGCCATACCAACCCTCCACAGCCCAGCCCCAGGACCACCTTGCCCACCCACACCTGCTTCGGGGGTTGACATGTCTGACACAACACCATCTGAGGCAAGTGGCAACCCCCCGGCAGAGAGGCAGAGGGATGTCATCTTCTCACCCAGGGAAGTTGGCATCCTGGTGGAGCAAGTCCTAGGACATCATGATGCCCTCTTCACCGGCCCATCACAAGTCAGCAATGAAGGACGGAAGAAGTTCTGAGTGGACATCGTGGGTGCCATCAACGCGGAGGGGGTGGAACCCAGCGACTACCATCATGTCCACAAGCGATGGGAAGACTTCAAGTCCAGGACGCACAACAAGGCCCGGCGCCTCATCAATGCTGGTGATGATCGAGTGAGGCAACGGGGCTGGTTGACCACCGACGAGATGAGGGTCCTGGAGCGCGTCTACCCAGCGCTGTACGCCCAGATCTTGGAGTTGGTGCTCCGTCCGGTGATGACTGGTAAGTGTTCTTGTCCACCATAATACATGTGCATGTTGAGGTGTGGCTGGAGTGTGCATTTGGCCTTATGTCTGGCACGCCTCCTGTACAGATGTCTGTGTGCATTTTCCTGACAGTGCTGCATGTGAGTCCATTCAAGCATGTCCCACATCAATGGTGTCTGTGTTGCAATGCAGGATGTTCACCGGCATGTAACGACATGCACATATTTGCATACCTGTGTCTGGACTGGGGAATGAGAGAGGTGTGACTCATGGGTGCTCCTGTCACCATCATGGACATGCATGGTGTACATGTGCGTGTGTGTGAGTAGTGAGTGTGTGACTGCCCAACACTCCGGGATGTATGTTACTTGAGTTCTTGATTTGTGATTGCCTCACGCTGCCAATTTGCCCTTCAGTGCACCATGATGTGATAGCACCATTGCCTGCCTCATGCCTGTCAGGTGATGTGTGTGAATGAGATGTGTATGTCACATGATGTGAGCTGAATACACAATTATGATCTTGTGTCAGTGCCTTGTCCAAGGATGTGAATGTCTGTTGTGAATGACAGACATGTTTGTGAATGTGTGTGAATGGCACTTCCCTGTGTGTAGTGAAGGTTGATGATGGTTGTGACCTTTGACAGTGCCACTGATGTACATTTGCATTGTGACAAACACACATACACACATATTTTCAGTAGCCAGATGTTCGGAAGAAGAGAGCGGAGAAGGCGCTCTGGAGCACAGCAGCAGGGATGCCTCCACCAGGCACAGATGCAAGGCCCAGTTACCCTCCCAGGTACCGTCATCGTCCTAGATGCGAGGACACTGGTGCCGCGTCCGCGACAATGGCCGCAGCTGCTGAGGGGAGGCCCAAGAGGGTGAAGTTGGTTGTGGGCTCCTCGGCTGTGGAAGGGACAGGTGAGCCCACACAGGGGCAATCCGAGGAGGGAGGCATCCAGGTTCGTGGAGGTGGAGGAGGAGGCCACATCAGCCCAGCACATGGGAACCAGCGGGGGTGATGAGGTAGGTGTGACTGGTGCAGTCCAGGGTCAGGGGCCGTAGGCAGTACAGGTCACTGTGTGGGTGCCTGTGCCTGATCCTGTCCCTGGAACTGCGACTGCACCAGTATTCACCAGCGGGCATGCCTCAGGCTGGACCCATCCACAGGTGGCGGATGTATCCACCCAAATGGATCTACCACTACCTGTGGATGAAGCAATTCATGACAGGGTGGAACCGTTGCTAGCCAGTATTGCGAGGCGTAAAGTCACCATTTGTGATGATGTACAGGCTTGCACATCATCACATTGAGGTCTGCCTCCTCATGAACTGGCTACCTCAGTTCCTGGTCACAAATTTGGTACGTGTGCTGCCCACTGGTGTGACCCCCTCCTCCTCTTCCTCCTCTGTGCGCCAGTTGTCCTCCCTGCCGTCTTCCACCCAGATACCACCACAGCCCCCTGTGTACCTGTCCCGACCCTGGCGGCCAGTCTGGTAGAGCTCACATCCCTGCCACAGTCGGGAGTCGAAGGAGGACCAGCAGAGGTGGTCACTACAGCAACAGGAGCTATGGCAATGGAGGAAGTGCAGGCACTAAGCAGCAGGACACTTTCACAATGGCCTTGTGTGGTGTCATCATCCCAGAGGCTGTCCTTGTGGCGCAGGCACTGGGCATTTTGGCAGCAGCAGGCTCATCGTAGGAGGCAACAGGACTAGGGGCGTTCATTATCAGAGGGGCAGGTACCGCCCATTGGGCAGGAGGCTAACGTGGACCTTAAGACAAGGATGTCTTCTGTTTTGGAGTGTTTGCGCCAGCAAATCGGGGCAGAGCGGCAGCAGGCACACGAGCCACGACTCACCATGGCCAGGGCGGAGAATTCACTGCGTCGGGCAGAGAGGCGGCCCGAGGTCCTCGAGGAGACTTGCAGGGAGTTCGAGAGGAGCATGGAGGAGTCCCTGCAAGCCCTGGAGGGGGAATCGGAGGCCTGCCTAGTGGAAGTGGATGCAGTGTTCGATAATGCCCTGGCGGGGACTATGAGTGAGTATGGTGAGGAGATGGACTAACCTGCTGCCTTTGTCTATAGTTCTTTAGGAGTAGGTTTCCTGGACTTTGCTCCGCATCTTGTATATAGTTATTTTTGGATTGTATTTTTAGGATGTTTCTACATGTTTTGGGACCATGGACCGTGGATCTTTATAAATAGTTGGATTTTAATTTGAACAGTTATTTTTCACCATGAAGGAATGGTTTTCTTATGATAAGTGATTTCATTTGTACACACGTTAATGGACATGGACCACATTTTTGAGTCTTTCATTTTTGACATCACATTGATTTTGGTTTTCACTTTCTTTTGGTTTTTGATTTGGTTCATGCAGGTTTTATTTGATGTTTTCACTGTGTGTGACTTAGATATATATTTTTTAATATATTTTTTTACATTGAAATCTAAGTGGTGTCTGGGCTCAATGGTTTAGTGCATGTTTCACTCCTCCATGACTCATTTGCGTGTCCCTGCTGTTCACCAATGTTGTTTATGTGTGTGCACACATGCATTCATGTGTGATATGAGGATCCACATGCCATGGGGCATGTACTAGGGAACATGACCAATGGATGGGTGTTGAGGTGCACCGGGGGGGTGCAGCGTGTGGTGGCATTTTAGTTGGCATGTGCTGCATGATTGTGTGTTGGTCCAATGTGTTTTGGGTGGCGGTGGGGATATGAGGCGGGGTTTGCCTGCAGGTTGCCATCACAGGTGGGGGGTGGGGACATGTGGTGGGGCTTGCCTGCAGGTTGCAGTCACAGGTGGGTGGTGGGGACCTGAGGTGGGACATGCCTGCAGGTTGCCATCACAGATGGGGGGTGGGGACATGAGGCGGGGCATTCCTGCGGGGTATGTTCACAGGTGATGGGGGGCCATGTGGTGTGGGCTGCCTGAGGGGTATGTTCACAGGTGATGGTGTGGGTCCCATGTGGTGTGGGCTGCCTGCAGTGTATGTTCACAGGTGATGGGGGGCCATGTGGTGTGGACTGCCTGCGGGGTATTTTCACTGGTGATGGTGTGGGTCCCATGTGGTGTGAGCTGCCTGCGGGGTATGTTCACAGGTGATGGTGTGGGTCCCATGTGGTGTGAGCTGCCTGCGGGGTATGTTCACAGGTGATGATGTGGATCCCATGTGGTGTGGGCTGCCTGTGGGGCATGTTCACAGGTGATAGGAGGTTCATGTGGTGTGGGCTGCCTGTGGGGTATGTTCACAGGTGATGGTGGGGCCATGTGGTGTGGGCTGCCTGCGGGGTATGTTCACAAGGGATGGTGTGGGTCCCATGTGGTATGGGCTGACTGTGGGGTATGTTCACAGGTGATGGTGTTGGTCCCATGTGGTGTGGGCTGACTCCGGGGTATGTTCACAGATGATGGGGGCATGTAGTGTGGGCAGCCTGTGGGATATGTTCACAGCTGATGGGGGGCCATGTGGTGTGGGCTGCCTGCAGGGTATTTTCACAGGTGATGGTGTGGGTCCCATGTGGTGTGGGATGCCTGCGGGGTATGTTCACAGGTGATGGTGTGGGTGCCATGTGGTGTGGGCTGCTTGCAGGGTATGTTCACAGGTGATGGGGGCATGTAGCTTGGGCTGCCTGTGGGGTATGGACCACTGCTGGGGTCTGGCTGTCCCATGAGGAGGCATCTGCTTCGAGGGGAGTAGTATCACGGGGTACGCGCTGGCCTTCACACTCGATTTGGCACGTGCGAGTGTGATACGAGATTACGCTGGTGTGCAGAAGGGGTACACGTGACCCTTTCCATGTGATTTGGCTGGTGTGAGCAGGGTGCGTGATTACGCTGGGGTGCTGACGGGGTATGCGCGGGCCGTCCCACACGATTTGGCTGGTGCAAGCGGGGTATGCGATTACGCTGGGGTGCAGACGGGGTACCCAGGGCCCTTTCCACACGATTTGACTGGTGCGAGTGGGGTCCGCTCTGATTTTTCACACAATTACAATGGGGGGAGCTGTGTGCTGTCCCACGGATGGCGCGGGGCCTTGTGCCTAAGTAGACATTTCACTGGCTTTGGCTGCCTGTCCAAGCTCACAGTGGCTAGTGGCTGCATGGTGTTGGAAACAGTGTTTGGGGCAGGGGTGTGCCTTTTGTAGCTGTCTGGGATGTATTGGGATCACCTGCGGTTTCTTTTCAGGCACCTGTGTTCATTTACCTCCAGCTAAAAGCTGGAGGTAACTGCGCCATGTTTTCAGTTTGACAGAGAGAGGAAGAGAATACAACGAGAGAGATAGGAAGGAGTGAGAGGACTTGATTGGCATATATTAAATACATCTGTTACAAATAGTAAACATATAGTATTTCAATTTGTTGGACTGACCTTGACATTTTGCTCCATTTTGGGCAGAAATTGTAATGCTCTCCCTCTGAATGCACATGCAACATCCAAGAAAAAACATGTTTCGCAAAGACACTTGGTTTCTGCCAGCGTCCAGCCAACATTGCTATATGATCAAAATCAGTCAGAGGTCTGTATTATCTGCACTCAATGCTTGGGCTGGCGAAAGAAGTCAACCTATTCACTGCATTCAAGGAAGTCCCAGGGAAAATACGGTGCACGTTATATTTCGAGTTCTGTGTAGTTGTTAAGTCCAATAAAATAATATAGAATTAAGCACCCAGCAGTGACAATTTGCAAAAGCAAAGTTCAGGAATAGAAATTGGTGTCCTCCTGACTCTATCCTTGAAAAGATGAACACATGGGTTTCCAGTGCCATTTGACTGTGGGGTGAATTTAATTCCAGGTTCTCCTCGAGTGTCCCCTGCCTTCAAAGTTAATGTGGTACTGCAAATTCGGTCTTTCGTATGTTATGCATACTTTGTTCATTGGCATTGGGAGTGGTTTTCCTCCCGGAGTGTAAGCAAAATCTATTTTCTCTTTTGCAACCTAAACCTCGCTCACCCTTTCTTAACACCACTTCCCAGTTCCTATGAACTATGATGGGCTAATACAAGGTTCATGTGACCCTTACTCCCTGGTACAGGCCAAGGCTGAACAAGGTAGACAGAAGAGGCAAAGGGGCTGAGGGTCAAAGCTATTGGCATGTTTGCTGGCTCCTTCTGCTCTGCAGTATATGCTCCTTTCGATTAGATATTTTCCCATTGTGATGTCTGCTCCTATATACTCCCCTTATGCTATTTACCGATTGTGTTTTTTGCCACTGGGTACTTCCCATTCTGAAATGTGCTCACTTTGATATCTTCTCTTAGGTACTTCCTCTTGTGATATTTGCTCCTAGGTATTCCTCATTGTGATATTTGCCCACAGTGATCTTTGCACATGGCGAATCTTTCTCCTAAATTCTCCAAATTGGAGTAGTTTATCCTATGTATGTCCCACTGCAAAATTTACCCTGGGGATAACCCACAGTAATACTTTCTCTTAAATACTCCCCAGTGTGATAGTTGCTCCTATGTGCGACCTGCTTTGACATGTTCTCCCAGTTACATCCTCATGGGATATTTGCGCTTAGATACTCCCCATTGTGAAATATTTACTTTGTGCTCCCGATTTTGAGTCTGCCCACTGTTACATTAGCTCTCAGGTCCTACTCATTGTGATATTCACCCACGGTGATATTAGCACCGAGATACTACCCACAAGAATATTGTATCCCTACTCTACTATGTTCTCACTGTGATATTTGCTACTGCATATCCCTGATATGGTGTAGGCTATACAATCACAGATATACCAGATGCTATAGGCTAAAAAGCTAGGTCTGGATCAAGATGTCACCCCTCTAATGGAATCACCTGACTGGTATCAATTGATGTTGCAAGGGACATTTCAAAGTTGAATCTTACTGCACACCTTTTTATAATGGTAAAATACAGTGAGAATCTTGTCATTTACAAGGGAATATGTGTTTCTAAGGGTGGAAACTATTCACAAAGTGCAGTCACTGAGACACTGTGCGTACGCACACTGCACATGCATGCTCTCACTGTTCATAAATGTACACACAAGAAATATGCACACTTATATTATGCATACAGACACTGCATGTACACCCACAAACTGTGAATATGTCCAACCACAGCTCATGTGCCCTCACAATGCACATGCACAATTTCATTGTGCATATACACAGAACCACTGAATATACATCCAAAGACGTTGTTCATGCTAATATCACACATGCACCCCCACAACGCAATGCACCCTCACACTGCACATACACATGCATGCTGCACATACATGGCCACACTTCACATACATTGTCACACTACACACACACTGGGGGTCATTACGAGTATGGCGGTAGGGGGATACCGGCACCGGTAAGGATGCTGGTGCCGTTAACCCCCTACCGCCACATTCCGAGGTGCCTTAGCGGGTCCCACCAGGACCGGCTGGTCTGACCAGCACTCCTTAGTGGGACCCGTTAAGGGACCATGGAGCTAATAACGGGCCTGCTATTTGTGGGCCCGTTATTAGCTCCTTCCCCATTCCCATTGAGCCCTATGGTGGCTCAAATGGGAATGGGGAATGGTTTTTGAAATGGGGATTTACCGGGTCTGCATAGGTCGGAATGTCCCGGTAAGTCTCCATTCCAACTAACCGGACCCGGACCCGAGTTTGGAGGCAGCCATGGTGCTGGCTACCTCCAAACTCGGAATGACCCCCACTGTCAAAATATAAACACACCCTATACCGAGCATATTCCATAAAACTGCACACACAAAGTCCATACAAGCACACTAAACATTTTAACCATCTCACATTTGGTTTGCTTTTTCCAGAGTATCATTTCTTTCCATATTTTCCACAATAATGCCCACATCAATCACTTTGTTTCTGCCTCTGTTAGAAAGGGGATCCCCTTTGAAGTATGCGCGTTGCCTTAAATGCACAGTTTGACTTTCTTGCACAGCTCTTGGGAAAACATTGAGCTACATATGGTGTGTTGCTAATTGTTTTTCCATCAGTTTCAGATATTCGTTCAGAGCGGGGAGCCAACCCTGCAAGCCCGTAAGGTGTTCTCCTTCAACTGTGCCAAAGTTGTATTCTTTTTATTTTTTAAATGTGCTAAGTTGGACATCTTGTTTTTCTGCTTCTATTCCTTACTCCTGATGATGACAAAAGTGCAGCCCATGTGCCCTTTGAAATAATAAGCGCATTCGAGGAATGATTATATTGAGAAAGATTGCAGTACCCATTAATCCCAGCTGAGAAAGTTGAAAAGGTGTGTTTTTTTACTGCTTCTAAACAAAGCTATTTAACTTTATCAATGTCATAGTTATGTCATGCTACAAACACATGTTGGTGGTAATTTTGTAAAAAGTGTAAATTGCATGCAGATGACCGTCAACGTTAGCAATTATATGCTGTTTGATCTCCTACATGCAATTTTCAACATATACAAAGAGGAGTATAATTGTGAAGAGTTTATCAAGACAAAATCACCTTTTCAAATCACTTTTTCTAGGTGAAACTCGGCTCCAATTCGTCTTCTAAACTCATTGTGGCAACAGAGCCTTTCCCCAACGTTTTGATGATTCTGCTTCCACCCCTGAATTTGGTCGGTCAATTCATTTGGTCCACCCTCCCTGTACCGTTGAACACACCCACAACTGTTCATGGCTTATTCCAATTGTTTCACACGCGCCCAGTGATACATTGTGTAACAACTGCAAAACTTTGCACATTCCCTTTTGGTTCTCAGGCCCTTTTGTTTTATTAATGGCACCAATGGGCAACGGCCAATTCGCAGTGGTTTTCATTTGAATTGTTACATTTGTTAATATCATTTGCAAAGCACAGAACCGCTGACTCACCCAGGGTAGTACAAACAGATGGGGTTGATCTGGTGTGTTCATTTGCATAGGCTCCCTCTGTCACTGACAACTACTGGCTGGCTTGGGTACCTGATGACGGCAATGATGATGATGACAACTACAACCACTACTGTGCTGCTCTTGTGCTGCTGTATTGTTACTGCTGCTCCACCCCATTCCATTGGCAAGCATGGTTAATTAAGCCTGTGTACATTACTTGCCTCTGATCTGGCTTTGTCTGTGTGTGTGTTCTTGTTTTTCTTTTGGTCAATTTGGCTGGGTGGTGTCTGGGG
Organism: Ambystoma mexicanum; assembly: GCF_040938575.1. Classification (NCBI taxonomy): domain Eukaryota; kingdom Metazoa; phylum Chordata; class Amphibia; order Caudata; family Ambystomatidae; genus Ambystoma; species Ambystoma mexicanum. Next base: position 747,215,051 of record NC_090932.1, read on the forward strand.
TGGTTTCTTGCTTAGTGTTTGTTTCATATTTATATCAGCCTGACTGTCTTGTATTGTTTCTGTGTTGTGCTTCCACATTGCCAGTCCCCAAGCTTAAAAAAAAATGTGTGTATTGTGGTGGTGACAACGTGGCTATCTCTAATGAATGTGGAAGGGTAAGCTTGCACTTGTATTGTGCCATGCTTTCACATTGCCCTTCCTAGCTTCCAGTCAAATTTGTGTAGGGTGGCTGGGATATCTTGTGTCTCTCATGTATATGATGGGCATCATGTACTTGTGTTGTTTCATGCTTCCAAATGTCTCTTGTGCTATCTTCCGTTGGCATGTGGGTAGGGTGGCAGGACCGACTTGTATATCTCTCACGCCTTTTGAGAGTAAACTTGTATGTGTGCTGTTTCATGCTTCCACATGGCCCTTACTAGCTTGCATAGAAATGTGTGTAGGATGGCTGGTCCAAACTTGTGTATCTCTCATACATTTGGGGGCAGCGTGTACTTGTGGCGTGTTATGCTTCCACATAGCCCTACCCAGCTACACTTGAAATGTGTGTAGGTTGGAGGGGCCAACTTGTATATCTCTCATGCTTTTTGTGAGGGCAGCATGTTGTGTCACGCATCCACTGAAATGCGTACATGAAGGTGGGACCAACTTGTGCATCTCATGAAGTGGGGGGCGGAGGGCTAGTCCTGCTGTTGTGTAATGCTTCTACTTGTTTCTTCCTAGATTTCATTGAAATGTGTCTAAGGTGGCAGGGCCAGTAGGTATTTGGGTTGTGCAAACTCTGAATGAATGTGGCTAAGCATTTGGGGCGAAGCTTGGTGTTCAGATGCTAGTAGTGTTTGCATGTTGCTTTTTCACAGAACATGAGCAAATACCATAGACACCGCCACATATCATATGTCTGCAACATTTGCTTCGACAGAAATAATCAACATGGGTGCTGCTGTTACTTTTGAATCATGGGGGCCATCCCAGGCTCTTCCAGTGCTACTAGCAAAGATTGGCATTTTTCGCCATGAGAAACGTGAAGCAGCAACTGATGGCATCACCAGCAGTTCTAGCGGGGAGAGACTGCCAAAAGAAACACCTACATGGAACATCACACACCAAGTCCGGTTCATGATGAGGACTCAGTGGTGTACTGGGGGCCTCCTCAGCCCCCGCATTGCATGGGGCCCCATGCAGAGGGGGGGCACACAGACGCTCCCAGCAACATCGCTGATGTGGCAGCCTGAGCCACCGTCACGGCAGCACCATAATAACCCAGGCTGAGGAGAGACTAGTGGTGGCCCTCAGCTCAATGGTTACTGTGCCATTGGGTGCCACTGTCTTCCTCTTGAGCACTTCCGTGACCCGTCTGGGCTGGGCCGGTGTACACTACTGTCCATCACTGTCCAGCACGCACGGGCAGGCAGTCAACTTGCACATTTCTGAACTGCGCGTGCCCTGCATACTGCATGGTGCACGCGCAGCTATGGCAAGCGGTCCCATCCTGCCCCAGCCGCACAAGCCCTCAGAGGAGGGAAAGCCGTACCCTGGCACCTCGGTCTGACAGTCAGAGTGACACAGAGACTGAGTGTTGTGTGTAAGCCCTTCGTTCGATCGAAGGCTGCAGGACTGCCTGGTTTAACATCAAGGACATTAACTTATTTATGTAAAATAGGTAACTGCAGCCTTGTACTATGAAGGTGCGTTAGACGCACCATTATAGCACAAGGCTGCAGTTACTTAGTTTACATAAACCGTGCAATGCATACTTTTATTTCTGTGAACATATGCTTGTGACGTGCGTACACGCCGACTGTGCGACCTGGCATGGTCCATAAACACGCCTGAGGCCTTCGGTCGTATCTGAACAGTAATCACCCAGACAGGATTTACTGCCGCATGTATTTATTTGGGAATCAGATTACGGCTGGAGCTAAAATCCTCCAAGTCTGACTGTAACAGTTTGGTAGTCAGTACAAAAAGAATGTGCAAATATTGCAATTTTTAATCAACACCGCAAAATGTTTAATGAAGCCCCAAATCTATGTGGGAAATACTTAACCACAAAACTGAATGCCTGCACTGTAAAAAAATGTGTGCCCTTACACTGCTACAAAAAGTGCTTGCACCCCAAACAGTCAAACATCCCCTATTGAAATGAATACCATTGCCAGTCTGCCCTACTGTGAGTGCAGGGATATGAAATAAAAGGCAAACCAGCTTGAGAATGGACCAAAGAATGATCAAGTAGAGTCCAGTTTTAGTCTGCCACGGTTGCATGCTGAGCTAACACACATGTCATCAGAATACTGGCAAAACGAATACATGTGAGGAAATCACTGTGTGGTCAAGCCTGCCAGCTGAGGTGACGTCTGTGCTAGTCTTCTGCGGAGGGGGAGAAGATGTAAAGAGATGAAAGGGTGATGTTTTCTCTCTTGAAATAATTCCTGGCAGCCGCATGGAAAAGCTCAAAATATGGAGGTACTCCGGGCTGGTCTCTCTGGCAGGCTGAGAGAGGGCCCCACAGTATTCTTTCTGATCTGCTGATGGACTGCATAGTTCTCCCTGTTCTGGAGGGATCTAGCCCATCTCATCGTGGGGGTCTTTTTGCCGCATGTTTCACTGCATTTATTTTAGGTGGGGTAAGCACTCCATCCCCCACTTCCACCCCACACCTCTCCCCCATCTCCCACACCCTTAACAATCACTTTTTAATCCCTAACCCACCCACCCCTAAAAAGGTGCAGTGAAACATGCAGCAAAATGAATGTCTCACCAAATGCAGTGAAGTGGCCATGATGAGGTGGGTGGGTACCATTCTGGAGAGCCATCTGAGGGAAAGAGAGAAAAACTGGCCGCGGCACAGGCTGGGCATGAACTTCTGTAGGATATGTGCCGCACAGGGGAGGTGATGAATCACTGGACCAAAGGATATATGAGAAATAAAGTTTCTGTCTGCTAGGCTTCCTGCTTAGTCATACACGCTGCCTTTACTAGAAATGTTGGAAGAAAAGAAATGGAGCTGAGCAATGGGAGGGTGGAGAGAAGAGGCGACCTGTAAGTGTATTCCATGGGACAAATTGCTCTATATTGCCCAAAGCAATCCAAATGCAGATTAGCCTGACTCCCTTCATTTTAATATATATGCCAACTCCTTCACCTCATACAGAGGCCCCTTTGCAACTGGGTCCCTGTCTTGATCCGAGGCTATATCTCCCACAGAAGTTCAAATCAACCATCAGGCTTGACACCACTCCCCATACGCAACATTGTCCTTGAACATGTACATTGCAGCTGGTTTATTCCAGGAACGGCTTCACGAAACAGTTTTCTGCCTAAACTTGTCCTAGAACCAGATGTGCTGCAGCAATAATTTCACAGCTGGAAATGGAGTGGGGGATCCAACTCAGTTTTGGATTTTGTGTAGGAATGAAATAGTACTTAATTTTGTTAGTGCCTGGCAAATGTCTAACTGGCCATTAATGCTACCATGTCCAGCTACAAAATGGTGTGAGTACCTCAACATATTACAGCCATGCCTGGCAAAGCCCCATCTGTTAGCTATGGAAATGAAAAGACATTTGGCAAAGCCAATGCGCCTTTTAACAGGACTTCCCGTGAAGAACAAGCACACTGCTTATAAATCAAGTAGCTTAAGGCACACTAAGTTAAATACCTTTTTATTACACCAGCAGCACATGTACAGTTCCTACTAAACCTTTAACACTCAGATGACCTGTTTGAAATAACCCTGTCATGCACTTTGCGCATAACGTTTGATGTTACTGCTTGAGAAAGCTGGCTCACAGAGACACTAGGAGGATGTGTTTGGAGGGGGGGGAGAGAGGCATGAAGTGGGTGGGAATGGCCACAGGAATTATAATGACAAAGAGCAGTGAATGGGTGGGTAAATAAACAAACACTTACCAGCTTTGTGTCCCTCCCCATATCCCACCTCCCACCTAGTTATATTAAAATTCAATAGTGTTGGCTTATAGACATCTCTTTAGCACCACCTAAGAGTGAAAAATAATAATGGGAGCATTACATTCCCATAGCTCATTGCTGCCGTATACATTGGATCTTTGCAAAGCGAATTGACCAGGTTGTGTAAATATAGAGGGTCTTTTTTTATAAAGTCCCACAGAACATAACAGGTTATCCTTTACACAATGGTGTGTACAGCAGTCTATTTACAGTAGTTTCTCATCTATGTCTCTCTAACAGGAGTATTGTGACTGAGTCTGTGACCAATACCTTGCAGAAAGTATATTTCAAAATAAGTCTAATTGTCAAAAATGTAAAGAGGAAGGTGGGTCACATTGTCTAATATAGGGCTAATGTTCCTCTCCTTGCACTCCCCCATTCACTACTCCCTCCCACTTCTCTTGCTTCTCTTGCACTACTCTTTTGCACTACTCTTCTCATTTACCCTAAAATATGGAAAACATTTTGCTCATGCGTTGACTTAGTGAGGGGCCCGCAGATAGTCCCAGTGCAATGCCTTTGGCAGCTGGATTGCAGTGGCCACTATATATATCAGTGACAGTAAAGTGAAACACTAGGAATTAAAGAGTCACATTTTTTTCATTTATACTTTGACACGGGTAACATAACTTTTTCATGTTTATTTTTCTATTGCACGTTTAATTTTGCTTGTGTTTAATACTGCACTCTTCATTTTTAATTTTGGAAAATTGGCATGTATTATATGCATGAATAATTTCACATATTTCTCCTTACTTAGGCCAACAACGATCCAGAATTGAGGGGATAGCTTACAAGGCACACCACAAGCACTATTTAAATGAACTGCAATAATTTACAAATTCATAAAGTAAGAAAATGAGTAAACCAAGGAAGTATTTAAATGGTGTTCAGAAGCGACGTAAAGATAGTGATGAAACTTTTAAGAGCAAACAGCCAAAAATGTTATTTACATTTAAGCCTAGAAGCAGTGTCCATGCATTGTCTTGTGCAGAGCAAGAACCAAAGATGCCACTGCCAGCTGAATAACCATCCTGTTTTGGTCTAAAGTTAGCTGCTTTACTGTTGATTTGCCTGCAGTTGAAGTGGCAGTAGATCAACCAACCTACTCTGGGCAAGACATAGCTGGTTTGCCGCCAGTAAATACTGCTATATTGCCTACGTTGAATTGCCATCAGACCAACCATCCTGCCCTGACCAAAATGTAGCTTCTTTGCCTTCTGTAAATACTGCTTCATTGCCTACTGTTGAAGTGTCAACAGAGCAATAAATCTTGCTCTTGCCAAGATTTGCCTGCTGTCCCTTTTGTAAGCATGGCTACGTCAGTGATGTTCATTGATCAATTAACTGTTGATGAATCTGGACTGACTGAGACAGTGACTGTTATGGATTCTAAAAGTGACGTTGAAATCATTCCATCGACTCTCCCAGATGTATTCCCTACAGATAGAGCAAACCTTCCCAATAGCTTTAAACATGATACTGATTTAAAGAAATTCATTCTTAAAAATGGTCCCTGCAAACCAACAGGACCCGTCCCAAGAGATTTAAAGAAGAGGTTTTTTTCAAATGAATATTATTACACATTAACAAATGCAGGGAAAAAGTACCCCAAAATTGGCTATGCTACTCAGTTAAATTGGATTGCACATATTGTGAGCCTTGTTCGCTGTTGACAGATGATTTTCTTCCCAACAACAATCATGAGCTGTTGGAATGAAAGACTGGCAAGGTATTTCTAGGAAAATTAAATAGAATGAATTGTCGCAATCCCAGTAAGGGGCTTGTGTCTTTATGACATGTGGAAAAATGATAACACAGTTGACACAGAATTGCAATCTGAATATCGAGAACAGGTTAGCTTTTGGACTAAAATTCAGAGAAGAATTGTTGATTTCACCCTCACATTGGCAACATGTAATCTAGCTTTCAGAGGACACAGGGAAACAATAAGACAGACAGATAGTGTAAACCTTTTGTCAATCATAGAACCGTTAAGCAAGTATGACCCAGTTCTTAATCAACTAATTGAAAAAGACACAAGAATAAAATATCTAAGCCCAAAGTACAAAATGAACTAATTGAATTGCTTTTACATAAATTAAAAAATGAAATAGTCGCTGAAATTAAAGATGCACAATTTTACTCCATCTTCATGGATACGTCACAGGACCAGCTAAGTCAGGTTTTCAGTTACATTACAGTCATCCATGATGAGAATGAAAAACCTATTGACATGAAACTCAATGAATGTTTTTTAGGTATTTTCACAATATAAAAGACCAAAGTGCAGAAGGCCTTACCATAGAAATTCTAAAAATGACTGAAAATAAAGGATTGTCTATCAAAAAATGTACAGGCTGTGTATATGACGGGGCTATCACTATCAGGGCGATTTACTCAGGTATCCAAACTAGGATATGCTCTAGAGAGCTGAATGCTGTCTATGTAGACTGCACTGCTCATAATTTAAGTTTAGTATTAAATGATGCCTGCATGAACATTTCTAAAATTAGAACATTTTATGATGTTGTACAATGAGTTTATATGTTCTTCAATGACAGCATGAAATGGTGGGAACTTCTTATCAATTCAAGGGAAGTAGCTTCATCTTCAAATCCCATGTTGAAATAAACTGTGTCCAACACGCTGGGCATCAAGATACAATGCTCTTCATGCCCTACATTTACGCTTTCTGGATGTCATGGAAGCACTGGCTAAAATAATGATATGTTCAAAAAAGACAGAGGAACATACCAAAGCTACTGGCCTTAAGAAATACAAGGAGACGTTTGAGTGTGTTGTTATGTTTTTAGAAAAGTTTTAGAAAATGTGAACATAGTTTCAAAACTGCTGCAATCTAAGAATGTGGATCTTTTGCAAGCAGCTGATATGTTGAAGAGCACAACTAAAACTTTTGTAAGTCTAAGTGGACAGTTTGACAATATTAAAAATACCATCTGTTCTCTTGCAACTGTTTAGGGAATTGAACCAAAATGTACTGAAAAAAGAATCTGGTACACAAAAATACATTTTGACGAATTGTGCGAAGAAAAACGATTATCCAAACTTGAAGATAATTTCAGGGTATCAGTATTTTAGACCAATATTGATATTATTGTAACACAGTCCCAAAAAAGATGTTCAGGTATAGATACCATTGTCCACAGATCCAATGTCATGACTTCATTGAAAATTCTAAAAGCAACTGATATTAGTTTTTTTAAATCAGCAGAATCCATTGCAGCTCAATACAAGGAAGACTTAACTTCAAACTTCCCGTTGCAGCTTCTAAAATGCAGGACATCATTGAAAGGTCAAATCAAAAATATTTCAGGGGGAACATTGAAAGATTTGGCAGATCTTTGATTTTTTTTAAATAGTGGATTTCTGCCTAGTGTTTTGAACATTGCAACAGCTATTAAACTTTTCCTAATCATTCCAGTAACTGTTGCTACTGCGGTTCAATCTTTTTCTTAGGTAAAATTATTAAAAAATTACCTTAGAAGTTCCAGGACACAGGAGTGACTGACAGGAATGTCCATTTTGAGTATAGAGGCCGAAAGAGCAAGGAAAGTAGATGTTAAAGAGGTAACAGAGGAGTTTGTGCAAAGAATGGAAAGGAGACAAACTTTATTCCAACACAGAACCAGAGTTTCAAAGAAAGGTGCAATCCACCTTTAAATTCTAATCCAAGGTGTTATACAAGATCACAGATAAACATAACTTTTCCTTCTTGATTGCAGTTATTAGTCTGTGGTCCAGTGTGCCAGCCAAGCAATCATAATGTTATCCAGCCAGTTAGTCATCAGTCCACATTTGCTAGATGAACAGTCATCAGTCAGGTTTGCCATCCAGGCAGCCATGAGTCTGTAGTCCATTGTGACAGCAAAGCATTTATTGGAGAAGTTCAGTTTGTCTTCCAGCCGAGCATTCAACAGTCAAGTTTGCCAGCCAAGCAGTCATCAGTCCAGTGTACCAGCCAAGCAGTCACTAGTCTGTGATCCAGTGAGCTGGCCAAGCAGTCATCCTTTTTTCCAGCAAGTCAGTCTTCAGTCCACGTTTGCCAGATGAACAGCCATGAGTCTGTAGTCCAGTGTGGGAGCAAAGCAGTAATTAGTGTAGTTCAGTTGGTCTTCCAGTCAAGCAGTCAACAGTCAGGTTTTCCAGACAAGCAGTCAACAGTCACATTTTCCAGCCAAGCAGCCATGAGTCTGCAGTCCAGCGTGACAGCAAAGCAGTAATGGGTGTAGTCCAGTTTGTTTTCCAGTCAAGCAGTCAACAGTAAAGTTGGCCAGCCAAGCAGTCATGAGTGTGCAGTCCAGTTTGCCAGCTAAGCAGTTTTCAAGCTCTAATCCAGTGTGCCAGCCAAGCAGTCATAATTATTTCCAGCCAGTCAGTCATCAGTCCACATTTGCCAGACAAGCAGTCATCTGTCAGGTTTGCCAGCTAAGCAGCCACACGTTTGTAGTACAGTGTGACAGCAAAGCAGTAATTGGTGTAGTCCAGTGTGTCCGCCAATCAAGCAGTCAATAGTCAAGTATTCCAGTCAAGCAGTCAACAGTAAAGTTTGCCAGCCAAGCAGCCATGAGTCTGTAGTCCAGTGTGACAGCAAAGCAATAAGGGGTGTAGTCCAGTGTGTCTGCCAGTCAGGTAGTCAACAGTCAGGTTTTCCACCCAATCAGTCATGAGTCTGTAGTCCAGTGTGCCAGCCGAGCAGTCACCAGGCTCTATTTCAGTGTGACAGACAAGTGTTTCATAGATATGAGGTATTCATTATTTGCAATGTTCCTTTTTTCTCCAAAAATGTCTTTTACAAGTGATGTTGAAATTATTTTTATCAGCAGTTTTGTTTTTAGCAACCATTCACTTAGCATTTTTAACAATGAAGTAGTGCATCTGAATATTTGTTAGGAAAAATATCAAAAAGCAGTTCATATACAGATACATTATTACTTTCAAAGTATAGAGCAGTTTCCTAGATGGTTAAATGTGGCAATGTCTGCAACACACAGCAAAAATACCTGTAACCCTACTCCTCTGACACGAGCCACATGCCCAACAACGAATTGCAGCAGCAGCCCAGTCCACAGAGAGTCAGCATGGAGAACTTACTTCACTGCAGACACAGCAATGAGCAACATTGCAGTGTGTTCCTTGTGCAAAAAGGGGGTAGGGAGAGTCAAGTTGGGGGTCACATCCGGGCACATTGGGCGAGGAACACCACCAGAAAAAGCACCACATGTGGGTATGGAGCCAAGCAGGCTGGAAAAGGAGCAGCACCGGTGGGCCACTAGCGCAGGATCAAACAATATTGGGCTCATGTACAACAGCAAAAAAAACGCACCCTACAGCCAACATGCACCAACCAATATTTACTGAGCCTTTGGAGAAACAAGCACCTTATGATCACAAGCCGTTTTCCAGCAACTCTGAGCTCTAAGAGGAAAGACACTGCCTTTTTCCTTTGTTGAGAATCAGTGCTTCTGAAAAATTAAGGCACTTCCTGTCCCAAGAAGGTTCTAATTCATCATTATTTTTCAACGGTTGCTTTTGCAGCTCTTTATAAAAATGTTGTCAGTTAATACAGTTAATGTCATTTTTTCAGATACTGTGGGAAAACGAGCTCAGCACCCTTTACAAAAAAGAAAATGTTTCCTCTGGTTGTTCTGATTTCAGGCTGTAATGGCTGCAGACAATGGTAACATGGCAGCACGACATGCACTCCTGAAGCCTCATTTTAAATGGAACGGAATGGGAAATGTACATGCAAAAGTGAGGCATGATGCTTTTTTGCCTTAATTCCAAGCTCTGCCCCATTTTGCTGCTGTGACAAGGTGGAGGAGTGAAGTGGAGATAAGAACTCTGCCATGCTGACCTCCTCTGCTTTGTCAGTGGGTTTCATTTTATGCCTGCATGAGAGTCTCACGCCCTTGTTAAGATAATACATTTCTAACAAATCTGCTCAGCTTTGTACCTGCTGAACAGCAGGCGAATTTCATAGGAATGTATTAATTGATTATGCCTGCAAAGCATAATTTGTAGGAGATATTTATTTCTTCACAATACGAATGGAAAACCAAATATTAATGGAAATTCATCTAATTTTACTCTATATATTTCCACTCCATCTAGTTAATATTTAACATTTAAGGCAGGGATTCCATTAGAATGCTAGTGCAAATGCGGGCGGTCCCTTGCATGTAGTTTGCATTTCAAGCAAAATTACCACCTACGACTCCATTTTAAAATGAAGGAAAATGGACAGTTTACAAAGCTCCAGGGGATCAAGACAATGGGAAACATAGAATGATGAGGGTTCTCAATGCAGTAGAATCAAATGACAATATGAAACCTGGACCCTCCAATATTTCCTCTTTAATCCAAATCACACCTCGTATTGATTACTTTTCTGATCAGTCAAGATCAATGCATAACTAGATTGTTTTGGCTAGGTTTGACCAGCTTTACTTTGACGTGTATCGGCTATTGCCAGTAACCTGGTTAGCATTGTGTGTGAATAAAAGAAGTGCTGCAGTCACTCTAGTGCTTCATTTGAGTTATATGTACTGAAAATATATCAAATATATCACCATGTCATGTTCTGAAGGATTGACTTTACCTCGTAAGTGCAGGTCAAAAACCTTGCATTTCTCAAAAAAATATTTACATAACAGTTCTAGTGAGAATAAAACTTTTCAATGGGGGTCATTCCGAGTCGGGCGGTAAGGGTTAACGGTCACCGTTAACGAGACCGGTGCCGTTAAACCCTTACCGCCCTACTCAGAGTTCCCTTTGCGGGTTGGTACTTAACGCCTGCTTTTTGCAGGCGTTAAAAAACCAACCTGCAAAGGGACCTAGGAACTAATTACGGCACCGGTGCCGTAATTAGCGCCTTCCCCATTCCCATTGAGCCCTATGGGGCAAAAATGGGAATGGGGAAGGGCCCATGGTGAATGGGGAATTACCGACCCCGCCAACCTTGGAATGGGGCGGTAATTCCGCCATTCACCATGGCGGAGTCGGAAAGATAACGGCGTCAACCAAGGCGCTAATAGCGCCTTGGTTAACGCCAAGGTCGGAATGAGGCCCAATGTGTCTTCTCTGATTTAATTCACGTAAGTATGTCCTACAGACCACAGGAGCATTCCTTATTGCCTGGTAATGGCATGCCCAATGTTTCTGTACATGGGAAAGCCAAAGACTACTTGTTGGTGGAAGGCATTATCCCAAATGAGAGTGATCCCTACCAAGGACTGTCATGCTATTTGAACATTTATATACATAGAACATACTTTTGAGATATCATAAGAAATAGACACTTTTGAAAAAACTCGTGCATCCCCGGTTAATAAATTTAGAGGCAATAACTACATGGGGCCTCATTACGACCCTGGCGCTAAGTGTTTAACGGCACCGTAAAAGACTGCGGTGCCGTTAAACACTTAGCGCCTGATTACAAGGTCCCTTTGCGGGACCCGACCTTAACGGCTGGTTTTACCAGCCGTTAAAGTAGGGACCCGCAAAGGGACCTTGGTGCCCCTATGGGGCAAAAATGAGAATGGGGAAGGGCCATGGAGGAAGGGGGAATTACTGCCCGCCAACCTTGTAATGGGGTGGTAATATCCCCTTTCTCCATGGCGGAGTCGGTAAGTTACCGGCATGGACCATGGTGCTATTAGCACCATGGTCCTCCGCCTGGGTCGTAATGAGGCCCATGGTATTTTAAAACTTCTTTTGCCAAAAAGCACTGATGAAATGAGGTGTGTTTACATCAGCATGGAAATTACTTTGATGAATGCGGTTCACTTTGCAGTTTTGCAGTGCACTGCAAGAAGCTCAGTTTGGTGCACACTCATGGGAAAAGGTGTGGGTGCCTCTTGAGGTAGGCAGGTAGTACCCAACACAGTTTGGCCCTGTGCCATAATTGAAGGAGTCCAGCAAAGCGTGACTGGTCCCTAATCCTTTATTGTGTCAAACTGCCAGCCTCCCCGTGCGGCCATGTCACTTCGCCTAAAATGCCCACCCTTACTCCTGCCTTTCACATAACAAGGCTAATACCCAATGTCACATCTCCCCCTTTCTTTAAACAAACAGTTGTACCTTCACCCATCTCTTTGATTCGTCTTACAGATTTTATCTTTGCCTTGACAGCCCGCCCCTCTCTCACTGCAAGTCCGGGCTTATTCTTGGAGATACATGTTGTGGCACCTCCCACTCTTCATCTGATGCCTCGCTGTCTCCCTGATATGGCTCTTCAGAGTCCCATGCCCTCTCGATTCTTTTGGGGAGTTCCACGCCCTGTTCTCCTCTGTGCATTCCCTGAAGTAAGAAGCCCTTCTTGTGATTGTCCTCTCTTCCTTGTCCTCCGTTGTGATCATGGTGCCTTTCTTTTGCATGATTGTGAAGATGTCCATAGAAAATTTGGGGTCTTCCTTCTGCTGTTTTGCTTGCTTCACCACCACCCTATCTCCTATTGCAAAAGAGTCTTCTCGGGCACCCCTTCTAGAGTCAGCAATCACTTTTATTTTCTTCTTTTCCACCATGTTTTTTTTGCGAACCCACTGTTCGCAGGTCATCTGCACACCTGGCTATGGACCTGGCAGGATTTGAGTCCTGATCCTCGTGCGGAATATATGGTCTGCCGTGCATATACCTGTGGTGCTGTGAGGTGTATGTCCGTAATCTCTCAGACTTGATATATAGAGAAGAGAGAAAAAATTCAAAACACAGTTAAAAAAAACTCTTTAGTACCACTGCTCTCTGTCCCCAATATCCCACATAAATAGAGTAAAGAAAGTATAAACAAGGAATGCAGATATACAAAAATACAAATACTTTTATTGTATTAAAATCCTCAATAATTAAAAAAACAAATACAGTTGCACAATGTGTTGCCAATGTGTTTGCCCTATCCAAGATGGCGCTCGTCCTGAGATATCCCTTTCTCACAGTTAGTCCTTCGTTTATTTCGCCGCGCCAGCAAGTAATATGTTTGGGAGTTTTGAAGTTTAAGCAGTTGGGGCTTGAGCTAGCAACGCAATGGAGGTACCATGGCAGGAGGAAAACGGCGAGTGATCCCTTCGTTGCTGGGCTTTTTGCATTTTATATCTTTTTTTGCACAATCTAGCTTTGTGCACAAACTGTGGGCTTCGAGGTAGTAACGGATAAGGGAATATCGGGTGTAAGAAAAACAGTGATGCATCTTTTTGATGATGGGTAAGTGTGCACTGTAATGGTGTGTGATAAGTTAAATTGGGGCACAGCGAGGATGGCAACATAGGCGGAACCAATGTCGGACTCCAGCATGTGATTATCGCAATGTATGAAGGTCGGTGGAGTTACACGCTAACAACTGGGGGCTTTAGATCCCTTTTTCTTTTCTTTTTTGTAAACAAGAGTGATTGATGTTCACTTTGTGGATGAATGAGTCTATCCTGACTATTGGAGTGGCTTCATAGCTTGTTAGCCTGATGCACATACTCATCAGTCATTCTGGGAGGGTGTTGGATAGTGGGAGCAAGACTCCATGTAAGGGTGAGAGTGTAGGGGATAGAGTATCCCTTTGTGCATGATGGTGAAGGAACTGTTCAAACTGAACATAGAGCTGGGGTACCAGCCCATTTTGTTGTACTCTATTAGAGATGGCTTTTGGAATCAGGAGATAGCTCAGCAGCAACGTGCGCGCCTTGGAAGCAAGGCGACATGAAGCAACACAGGTTCGGTCCTTGGGTCCGTGCATAGAAACCTCTGGCTGTTTAAGCGCGTTATAAATATGCAACTAAGACAAAAACAATTATGCAACTAAATAAACAAAAAAAGCAATTCCTGTAACAGTGCCTCGATGCCCGCGGGCTGTGTGAGCGCTTTAAAAATGTAAATAAAATAAATCAAGACCCAAGGTTACCGGAGACGTAACTACATGACTCCCCATTTTTGTGCGCAAGACTGTTTTTCGGATATTTGATATACAGGTGGGATATGTAGATTGTCTAAGTGTGGGAAACGCTTGAGTAAAAGTTAGGTCTACGGTAATCATTGGGAATTATTCACTTATTTGCAGTAGAAGCAGGTATGATAGGCAGTCTTTGGGTGTTGATGGTGCTTTAACAGGCACTCTTTAGATTGCTTCTCGAGTTTGACACAATCTGTGAATTAACTTGTTTTTGGTGGAGTTCCACTAACACTATGGGTGATCTGACTGTCTATTTTCTTTATTTGTTCCCGTTTTACCCTTTAGTATTTTGGGTGTGTGTCACGCTGTGGAAACCAGGTTGTGCATCCAACAGTTGACGTAGACTTTGTGGCTTTTTAGCCCCTGAAGAAGGGTCTGTTAATGAATTGTTGGAACATGTCGGGCCTTTTACCGCACAACACAACCGGCCAAATATTGATTTACTCTAAGGCCTAGGTGTTGGGAGTTCAATCTAATTATGTATCAATGTTTTTTTATGTAATTGTAGTGTGTGCCGTTTTTATGCATTGTGGATGTTTTTTGTTGGCTACACATTGTGCAACTGTATTTGTTTTTTTAATTATTGAGGATTTGAATACAATAAAAATATTTGTATTTTTGTATATCTGCATTCCATGTTTATACTTTGTGTATTGTATCTATGTGGGATATTGGGGACAGAGATCACTGGTACTAAAGGGTTTTTGAAACTATGTTTTGAATTTTTTCTCTCTTCTCTATATATCAAGTTTTAATGTTCCCCATTAAGTAGAGAGATAGCCTTGGAGCCTTGAGCCAGGGTTGACCTGGGGCACGTAAACCACAATCGAAATACTTCAGTAATCTCCCAGAAGCTGGTATAACACTTGCTCAAATGGTTTGCCTGCCACCTGCAGCCCCCTTTGGACATCTCCCATGAAACTCTGGACCATGCCATTGGCTTGGGGCCAGAGGGGCGTTATGCTGCTGTGCTTGAACCCCATGTACATGTAAGTTGGCAAAGTCCTGACTTGTAAAGGGTGGACCGTTGTCTGACTTGATGGTTTTCGGTATGCCATATGCCGTGAGAATGCAATGCAGTGCTGGTATGACCGGCGTGGCTGCAGTGGAGGGTATCAATTGTAGTTCAGGTAATCTCGAGTATTCGTCCATTACTACCAAGACATCAGAGCCATCCCTGACTCGGCTGTAATGTCAATCGCCAGGACATCCATAATGCCTTGCAGTAGTGGGGATATCTGCAGGGGATTTGGTTGGTGGACAGATGCTACAACACAGTAGATGGTGAAGTTCTTCAGCAACTCCTCTACTCTGCTGGCGAGCCCTTGGTACCATGTATTTTATCTGAGCAATTTCTTGGTGGACACAACCCCTGATGGCCTTCATGTACCAAGTCAATGAACTGCTGATGGCACTACCTGGGCAATACTATCTTACAACCCTTCCTAATGATATGGTCCCCCTTGACCGTGAGCTCCTCCTGAATGCAATGTATGCCCTGGACGTCTTCCTGGGAGGCGTGATCGAGGTGCTTTGCCATGTCCTTGACATCTTTAATTTTTCTTGTACTTGCAACTCAGCATCCGGCCCTCTAGGAGGTACTTTGGGTGTCTTCTCCCAGTTCTCTGAAATGCTTCCGGTGAGGTCATGATTGGGGTGTTTTCGACATACCACTCAAACTTGATTGTCCCTTCCACATGCTGCACACTTTTATCCCAATGCCGAGCATGTGTCCTATTAGGGCAATTCATACCCACATCTGAAATAGGTTTTGCTTGTGTACTTGGTGCCCTCTGTTGGAGCTGGCATCAGTTTCTTAACAGATAATTGATCCTTTGGCACAGGGGACAGTTTCACTCGCCCCATGTTGAGTATTTGTTATGAGATGGCTGACTCTGTTCTCGCCATGGCCAGGATCTCACCTAGTGACATATGATCTTGTTCCTAAATTCAGAGAGATTTGCAGCCCTCTACAACCTGGGAGCGTAATGCATCTTCATTGGAATACCGATGAAATGAACAGTGTTTTATGCGTATTCGAAGGCACATGACAAAGTTGACCAGCGTCTCAGCTCTCTCCTGCATGGTCATATGAAATACATGTCCCTCATAGTCCACGTTAGTGTGTGGAGCAAACTAAATTGACAATGCTTCTTATATCTCCCAAAACCTCGATTTTTCCTTATCTACTATCTATTATAGTATGTCTTGCACAGGCACTCCTACTTCAAGCGCTAATATTTTTCTCTCATCATCCATAAGCGCCATGGCCCCAATAAATACCTTGACGTCCTTTGCCCAAGGGATCCCTTCCTCATCATCATTGTCAGAGGCCCAGTTGACTTTGGCAGGAGTCAGGTAGTACCCACGTCAATTTGCCCATTGTTGTATCAAACTGCCAGTCTCCCCATGCGGCCGTGTCACTTCCCCTAAAATGCCCATCCTAACTCCCACCTCTCACATAACGAGGCTAATACCCAATGTGACAGACACTGACGACCTTCGGAAAAGAATTGAGGGGAAAGCGTTCTTCCCCAACATGGCTATTCAGTATTCGGTTGAGTACTAATTCGGGAACAAACACAGCCGAATTGAAATCAGAAAGGCTGGTAGGACTGCTGTTGAACCGAGATCTGCATTTGGTGAAAGGGAGTCGTTATGCACATGGTGATTTGTGTAGGAGAGTGATTGCGAGGAGATTCTTTATGGGGTGATAATGAAAGCAATTCAAGCATTCTGATTTGCAATGGCAGGGATGACAACGTTCCCCGTGTGCAAAAAATTATTAAAATTACATATGCATTTTATCCTATCAATGATCCTTTCCCATTAATAAAATCTACAACTCTCTCCCTTCCCCGCTGATCCATGCACCACATGTCTGGGGCCATTCTTTATGACGGTCAGCTACTCATACCTATTCATTTTTGGGATTAAATGCCGTCTCTGTGATGGTGAACAATTGTTTTGCTGCCTCTAGCTCAAAACTGGGCATAATATATGGTTTGTACTAGCAAAGATGACAAATACTGTATTTGGTGGCCATTTGACTAAAAGTGCAAATTAGACTTCTATGCAATTTTCAGCATTTTCAAAACTGAATGCAAATTAGCACAAATCAAAATCACCTTTAATCTTTGGTTTTACATTACATTTTGTAAAATATGTAAATATTGCCTTTGAAGTATGTTTTGCATATGGTATTACAATGTATTCCTATGGAATTTCCCTGCTTTTTGCAGGTTTTCCATAGGAATCCATTCGTTTTGTGGCTGCATGAAAATATCATTAAATGCACTTTAAGGATGGTGGAGAAACGGTATCACTACATATTATCCCCACCAAAAAATATCGCAGTATATATGGTCGTCTGGAACGGCCATAGGCGATATTTTTTGGGGGGATACTTTTGGTGTTTTTTTGGGAGCAGGAGTTGCGGGCGTGTTCCCCGCTCCTTTAAAAATAATGCACAGGTTGCGGGGGTGTCCCCCGCAGTTTCCATGCCTTTAAATTGCAGCAAAAATATGGCAATATTTTTGCAGGGATATTAACACATGGAACCGGAGCAACAGACAGCTGAAACTTTAATTCTGCTTCAATACCCATCTTCATGTCCCATATCTGAAGTCAAAAGAAATACAAATTTCGAAGAGCGGTAAGCCAAGGCATAAACGTTCTACACTTTGGTTTACCTCTCTGCCCCTTATCAAATGACCTCCACTTGTACAAGAAAGGAATTTGGGGGCTGTGTAGTTCCTTTGGTACTATTTATGTTGTGCTCGTTTTTTGGGGATGATCTATGTAGGAAAAGGGATAACACGGTGTTAACCTATTCAGGGTGACATATGAACCCTAAAATATATGGAGTTTGGCGCGTTCCAAATATATTGCCTATATATATCGTTTATGAAGTAGGTGAGTGTTAGATGGTGAAAGAGATCGTTTTCATTATATTAATGTTCTCCTCTATCTTGCAGTGAATGCTCTTTTTCCATGGTTTCCTTTTTTTTTTTTTTAACTTTCCATGAATGTGAAACGGTCTGGAATTTGACAGTGACTAAATGGGCCTGACATTTTTGATTATGTTGAAGGATGTGGGGTTAAGGGGAGCGATAGACATGAATACCTATATGAGACGAAATACAAAGGTCATCCTGTTCTTCTTCCACTCTCATCTATTTACTAAAGCATCACTACATCAGGGAAGGCAATCAAAAAAACAATCTGCTACTTGAGCCATGTATTCGCTTTTGTATCAGTGTGTGCTTCTTTCCAAACAGGAATGTGCCTGTTGAACGTCTGGACGACTTTCCAATAATATATGTATTCCTTTCATAATACATCACTAGTAACACATGTTGTTGGCAATGCTCATTTTGGCTATTTAAGATGCATTGGGTGTCCTTTTCCAGGATCTCATAAATTGCACCAAGGGGACCTGTTACGTTTGTGCTTAAGTGCAAAAAAGATCCCCTCATTATTTGCGCTGAGAGGTGACCACAACGGGTAAAATCTGACAGCAGCACACGCATTTATTGTCTTTGCACTTCACAGTGCAAATCGTGTGAATTCTGCCTACCAATTACGCATGGAAAACATCACTTAGAATGGGTTCCTATGGAATCTGCCTGTTTTTAGAGGCTATGAAAACAGGTGGATTCCATAGAAATCAAATACATTACTGTCAGCATGAAATAGGGAAGCGGAAGATGGGTGGCAGAAGGGGTAATTCTGCTCCAGACCCCCGCTCCAGCATACAAATCAATGAACATATGCTGAGGCAAGTCTTTTTTAAATCGCCTTATTATAAAGGCATTCATAAAACAGATGTGTAAAGGTTTTACGCATGATTTTACATGTGCATTTGAGCGGGGCACAGAAGAAAAGCATTGTTCCCACCTCCCATATCCAATCTGCCTGCCAAAACCAAATGCATTCATTCCAGCATGTGATTATCAGGCTGGTGTAAACGCATTAGATTGCTATGGAATCCAACAACATTTACCACCAATACCTTAAAATCGCAGGCAAATTCCAAGGGACTCTTCGTCCTGCAGCCTGTACATGACAGGAGGCATTTAAACATATTTGCATAGAACAGGAGGTCGTTTTTTTCTAATGGATTAGACTGAAAGGCATATGTAAAGTGTATGCATGCAGAAAATCTTTACGCATGCTTTTTACACTATTGTATATGTTCATTGATTTGCATGGTTAAGGGGAGACATGGAGAGGAGTTACCACTTCTGCCACCGCATCTGGTCTGCCATATTATCACCAGCTTCTGCTTGTCATGTTGGAGGTAATGCATTGGATTTTTATGGAATTGTATAGGGTTCATTACAAAGTGCAGAAGTAAGGTAAAAGGCAATTGTGCCTGATTTATACTCCTTCCATTTAAAAGGCACATTTCAGCACAACGTGGCCCTTGTACAATGCATCACATTGCCACGCCCCTCATGCATCCTCTCACAGTGGTTGAGTGCCATGATGAGATGGATACAAGATCACATTTTCTTCCTCACCAATCTAGTTAATCTAAACCACATGAAAGCCACATTTTATGCAATATCAGGCTTGCCCACTGTGGTTGGGGTAGGGGCCCTAGACTGCGCAAACATAGCCAATGCCTTCCAGGACAAGATAGCATGTCTTCTGAAAAAGAACCATGCAACACTCCATTAATGACCAGATGACTTGGGACTTTGATCTGCTCTTCAAACGTGTTTGACATATTTCCCTGCTCCGGCAATGACTCCATGATCCTGGGCCCGCATCATGGAGGGATCACAGCAATGCTGGAACTGGTTGATGGGTATGTGTCCCTCTCAAGTGCATATCATCACATGTCTATATGGCGACTGGCGAGTGACCCAGACTAATCCGACTGTGCACACATAACACATCTGTCCCTGTAAGAGGACGTAGAGAAGATGTGGATGTGAGGAATTAACTTTAGGGAGTAAAACAACATGTCGGTCAATTGTAGATGGTAGCATGATGGCTGGGACAGGTACAATGGATGAATGGGTATTCAGACTCCCCTAAATTCTGAATTATCCAGCTGAAAGAACGTATGTGCCATTCCAAAAATGATGGCACAGGGAAGGGTTGGAAGTTTGCTGATACCCCATTCTGGTAGGAGCATGTGTAAAGTGTCACAAATTAAATGTCCGGAGAGAGTCTAATTGAAGAAAAGTCCAGGGCCATGTTGATCAGAAGAAGTCCATGATGTGTCCAAAGAAACCAGAGTTCAAGAGGTGTGGAAAAACTTCCAGGATGTTGAAAAATACTGACAGATAAAGTGGCAATTTGTATGGGTAAGAAAGAAGAGTCAAATAATAAGATTGGAGGGTAGATTGACTTCCCTGATTTTTCTGGTTGGATACTGGGCCTGTTTATTGGGTGTTTGTGGTACCCCAATCCACTGATGGCTGGGATGGATGGGGAACTGCTGTGCTGGTGCAGGCACAAAGCAAAAGAGGTTTGAGGAAGAGGTGGGGATCATTCCCTCACCACATACTATTTAATTTGAGAAAGGGACTGCTTCTAGCAGGTCAGCGGTCCACGCAGTGCTAGTTGTGACTGGTCATGGCATAGACTTGCCTTAATAATTGGGCAGCAGAGGGTTACATTGCTGTAGGGCACTTGGTGGACCACTGCAGAGAAGCTACAAGCACCTCGGCAAGCAACCTTGCTTTACCTGGAGGCCTGCTCTCATGCCAGCTGACCATCTTCCCCGCCCTGAGCACAGACCTCAAATGTAGCAGTATAATCCTGAATCTGGGTAAGTCAAGCAACCTCCTTGGAGAGAGCACACACCTTTGCTACTGCTTTATCAGAATTGGACTGCTCCCTGGCCAGTTGTGTATACTCTCAGAATTGAGCAGAGGCTGCTTTCTAGCAAACCAGAAAAGGGAGCTTGCCTTTTGCCTAGCTGCCCCAATCTCCGTTAGCAATTCTGCCATGAGCTTGTTGGCTGCCTCCAATTATTTCAGCATCTTCTCAGGTGACAATGACATGAGAGTATTAGTTGTGCAGCTCTACAGTATTAATTGTTCAATTCCTTGGCATTAATATGAAAGCTAAGAGTCCTTGAATAATAAAGGTGATCATCCAAAATTGTAAATGGGTATTTATTGTAGTCAAAGCCGACACGTGTTTCGACCATAAGGTCGTCCTGAAGGCTGTTTTGCATGATCATAAGTTAACAGTTTTGAGATAACATGCACATGAACAAAATCAAAACATTGAAATAATGAGAGTGACTAGTTAAAATAATAAAAAAGGATAAGAAGTCAAAATAAAAAAAAAAATTGGTAAAAGGAATCCAAAACAACATAGTAGGGTTACATGTACCCCAATAGATGGTTAATCATTAACATTGGTTCAAAATGTGCATCAGTTTGTATAATATTAGCAAAATTTAGTCATAATTGGAATATTGACAGTAAGGGTGTACATACTTCAGTGACAAGTTGGGTTTACCCATGATTGGCGATTGGCCTCACTGAGAAACAGGCACACATCAGTTCCCTCCATTTCTTCTCCACCTGTGCCTGGGCAGCAACCATCACCGACACTCTCTCAACAATCTCTGCTAGGAATGTATCAGCTGCAGTGACTAGAGCTTCATGTAGAGGAGTAGGGATGGGGAAAGCCAATGCCCAACCCTGTTCAGGGACACATTCCCTGGTTCATAGATAAGGTGCAGCAAAATACCTACCTGACAGGGGAAGAGACTGCCAGTTGACCACCAGCATGATATTCACAGCCCTAAGCTGCTGGTTCTCCTGTACAGCCACAGAGAACATGTCAAGACATAAACATCCAGTCACTGAGTCAGTCTAGATGACATCTCTTGCTGGATGAGAGCTGGGTCTTAACTTGGCTGGTAGGTAGTGGGATGGTCTCCTATGGAAAATCTATTTCCTTGAACAAGTCCATCTTACATTGCTTGCCTCCTCCATTATTTCACCATTATTGTTGTGTTCTTCGTCCCCATCATTTACCTCCGAGGACAGTCCTCCTAGTTGGCTCTAAGGGAAAACACAATTTAGTAGGCATGTTACATGGGACACTTTCTGTCATATTTAGCCTCCTTTTTCCATATACCCAAAAGATCTGTTTATCAGCATGGGAAGTTCACACAGTCATACATGCATTCTGTTCTTATGGATTCCAACAACTTATAGTGATTACTATTGAGTGGCCTATTTCATGCTATTTCCTTTTGATTGACTCCCATCATGCATTCAAACGCTCATGAAATAAGGCATTCGGATGTGTTTACAATACAAGGTGCAAAGGATGAAAATCAATTCTTAACTGCATACAATTAAATGCAGTATTTACAGTTTATCATGCGAGCAAGTTTCATTGCATACTAGGATGTGCAGCGGAGGATAGTGAAAATGTTGGTGTTATTCTCCTTTCATTCTGTCAGTTGGTTCTAATGAAGGCCCATGGCTTCTTGTCTGTAGCTGCATACCGAGGCGGTACATGGTCATCAAAGGCACTCCACTGTTCTTATGGTGGATTCATGCACTATGGTGAAGCATGGCTAGGTGTTAAATTTATGTCCCTTGGATCAAGGGATTAGGTCAGTGGTTTCACGTGGATGGAGTAATACTCTCCTTTCCGGCATACATTTGTATGCCAACACTGTAATCACTGAGAACAGAAGCATTGGTCATTCACATTCTCAGGATTGGTATGGGGGGTGGCAATTGACCACTTAAATGATTTGGAGTAATCACTTGGTCATGGACATATGGCAGTTCTAGTTATGTTATGCTAGCTCAATAGTTTGAAGGAGAGGGAAATGAAAGATTGTAGTGGTTTGCAATGAGCTTATAGATCAGAAGTACCCTGAGCCAATGCATGCTTGTGATCTTTCTAGGAGTGCACTGCTGAAGGTTTTATGGGCTTTGAGTCTAGATGGGTAGCTCATGCTCACCAGGTGTGTGTGTTGGACAAGGGGTGGTTATGTCATTTATAGTAGAGCTGTACATTTGCGATATTCAAAGTCTGGGCAGGTGGTCTTTTAACAAAGCCAGCTGCAATTGGCTAGTTTGTGTGCGATGAATAAGGTGGAGAGAAAATTGAGGGATAGTCAAAACATATCACGCTTGTATGGGGTTTGCATAGTGTTTTACAATTCTTGGTCTTGCTGTTGGTTGCATTATGGTGAGGGGTGTTTGGCATTTCTGGTGGATGCATGAACATGTCCTGCTTGAGGTTTAGACATTTCGGGAGACAAGAAAGGCATTCTCTCAGGGCATTGGTGATACCTGCGTTTGGTATTTTCTAGTTGTTTTAGTTTCATGAGTGCCATGCATTCTGTTTGAGGCTAACCGTTGTGGTAGGTATGGTGTTCCGTTAGGTTGTGACTGCTCATGACATTTTAATTATTGAGAAGTGTTGTTTACACATTCTGAAAGGGGAAGGTTAAGATTTCTGTCTGGAAATAATCAAAGAACCAGGATTTCAGACCGTTCCTTAATTTCAAGAGGTCCTGTTGGGTGAGGATCCACCGTAGTGGGAAAGGGGAGCTGTGTGTCATTCTCTGCAAATATCTTCTGCTTTCTAATATTATGTTGTTTATTGATCTTATATCTCTGATTGGTTGATTTAGTGATATTTTGTTTTGGAGGGATTCTACTCCTTGACGTTGACATGACCTTTAGGTGATGCAGAGAGTCTTGAACTGGATACATATTGCATGGGTAGCCAGTGTATTGCTCTGAGAGCCAGTGGTATGTGTTTCCTTGTGTTGAATCTGAGTAGTAGCCTATTTGCTGTATTTAGGACATACTGATTCTTTTTGTGAGGTGGTTGGGCATATCTCAGTAAATGCTGCCTGTCTAGTCGATTTGTAAAGAATCAGGGAGATGACGGCCAGCAGTCTGTGGTTAATGGAAAGGTAGGACATAATCAGCTGGATAGAAAAGAGATGATAGAAGCCCTTTTTCACTATTGCGATGAACTGGGATTTCAGCATGCGTCCATTGTCTAGTAATATTCCTAGGTTCTTGATTACTTAAGATGGTTTATGGTAGTATTCAATTTCTAAAAGCCATGCCAAGGGTGGGGCAAGTGAGATTATGATTATTTCTGTTATCCAATCTATTGACTTATTCTCATGAGCAGAAGCGTTGCTAGGGATTGGGGGGGGGCTGAGGGGGTTTAGCCATGGGTCTTTGGTTGTAGCCCCGGATAGAAGCTCAGGGGTTACAACCAAAAAGGCTAGCTAGCCCCACATCCAGACAGTCCCAGAATTAGTGTAGCCCCGGATCTTTTCCAGACCTAGCAACACCCCTGCTCATGAGGCAGTTGCTGTGGCTGGTGCTGTAGCATCCATTGACAGTGTTTTCTATATGCTTTGTGTGTCATCTGCATAGCTCTAACAGGTGAGCATATAAGATTGTATGATCTTCATAAAAAGGGTCATATAGATATTGAAGAAGAATGGAGAGAGGCCTGCTCCCTGGTGAACACCACAGATAATGAATGGTACATGCGCTCGGACTGACTGGGTTGATTCAGTTGATTTTTGCTCTGTACGTTAGGAACAATCTCATCCATTGTAGAGCTGTTTTATGGAGTCCCGTTTCTTAAAGCTTTCTTATTAATGTACTGTGGTTAACAGTGTCACAGGATGCTGAGATATCAAGAAAAGCAAGAGTGCTGAGGTGATGTCGTCCAATGCGATCTTTAGATCGCCCCAATGGAATGTTTTGCCACTTTGGTGCATCTCAAAGGTATAAAACTGACTTGAGAGCAATGTAGTAAGTTATTAGATGTAACTCTTTAGAATTGTTGCTGGGTACAGTAGCTTTGAGTTAGGACAAATGTTGGAGGGGTATCTGTGTCTCAGGTGGTTCTTTTATAGATTGTTTGATATAGGGCGTCTTAAACGCTTTTGGTACAATAACTGTTTCAAATGAGAAGGTAAATAATTTGTAGTAGAATGCTTGTGTTTCCCTGTTAAGGATATTGTTGTAGATGTTCGGTAATCACGGGTCAACCATAAAGCTACGTTTGTTTCAAACTTTTACCAATTTTTTTTAAGTCTAGTCAGATAATTATTTAGAGCTGCTCTTCTGTGGGTTTCCTGGCAGAATATTATTGTGTGTGCGCTTTGAATGTTGCTTCCAATTCTGTTCCTTATTGCAGCATTGATGACTTGCTGCATGTTCAGCACAGGTGTGTGATACCATTGGTATTGGTATTTTAGGTAGTGAGATTTCTTATCTCATTAACAATTTTCTACAGTGCTGTCACTTGTGCATAATTGACTACTTCAGAATGGTAATGCTTCTTTGATTTAAGGATCCCTGCTTGGTAGTGGCATATCTGTGTTTGGAATTCAATTGTGTCTACAGACTTCTTTTTCTGCCACTTGTGCTATAGTTTTTGCAAATTAAATATTGCTTTCATGTAGCTTTAGAATAAGTAATCTCGAGAAGAGTCTTATTATACACCTCAACTTGTTGATTAGGACCTGTGTTCAAGTGAATTGATTCAAATTCAGTGCAGATTATCAGCAAGAAGGTTTCAGGTTTCAACGAGATAGTTGATGAATCTGCTTTCAAGAATTTCTATCAGCCAGTGAATTAAGATCAATGAGAATGGCTAAAGAAAAATGCATTTCTGATCAGGTCAATGCAAATAATTGACTGAGGAAAAGAATAGTAATATCCCTAGGCAAATTCCAAATTAACGGCTGGCCATTAACATGAGGTGTTCCTGTATTTTAAAGGAAAATTCCAGTGAGTCCAATAGAATTCAAAAACAACATTATATGATTAAATGACAAGTCATCCGCCCAGATAATAGAATCGCCACAAATAAGACATTTATTGAACACAGAAGAGAGCTGTAATAAGTCATCAGTAAATTGCACAACAAAGTTATTCGTTGGAGATAGGGTGAACTATAGATCAGCAGAATAACAACAGTGCCAGAGAGTGAGAGGTTCAACTTCCCATGTGAAGGTTACAGGGAGGTAATTAACAGTGTTTAATTGTCACAACTCCTGTTGCTTTTTGCTAGAATGGCAAGCCCACCTACTCTTTAATCTGGAATATCCAAATGTATGAGAGACTAAGTAGAAGGAGTAATAGTAAGTTTATTGAGCCTGGTAGTCTAGTTAAACCAGGTTTAATTCCAACATGAAATATTACAATCAATGTCTAAAATTAGAACATAAAGCGTAATGTCATGAACTACAGCTGAACAGGCATTGATTCACGAATATCTTAGAGAACTAGAAACAACTTGCGTTACATCCTGCAAAAAGATTTAAGAGTGATATTTAGAAAAAGAAGACAAAGTGTCCGGAAAAACCATTGGGAACAGAGTACGATCAAGGATACCTTTGGCAACCAGTTTCGCATAAGTACTACATGTAATAGAAAAGGAAGCATGGTTCTGTTGTTTTAAGGCATCCGCTGTGTAGTATCACATGATATAAACGAAGGACTTAAATAAGCAAATAAACAAACAATTGCTATATAAAGCTTAGCGTGATTAAAATAATAGAACTGAACTGAGATAAAAATTGTAAAATGGCACAGCAATGAGTAGAGGCCACCAGGCCTTCAGACCAAAGAGTCCGTAAAGGCTGACGTGACTCTTATAAGCCCAGCTGTCGCAGTTGACTATGGGTAACGCCGGCGGGACGCTGGGCCTTCTGGTGAATGCAGTTAAAAACAGGCACAGAAATGCAATTAATGGGACTCAGAGATTAAATTGGCCAGAAGATCGCTAAATTGTCATGTGCAACAAAATAGTGAATAACATAACAACACATGCAATTGGATACAATCTAACTAGCATCAATGTTACAAACAATGGACGCACAGAAATACAATACAACAATAGGACAATGGTTGCACTTATAAACCCTAAAGGAAAGTGTGAATGTACGTAATGCCATCACAATCTTGGGTATTCTGGGGAATGTAGTAAAGTCAACAGGCTCTAAAGCACAACTAGCACACTGAGATTGTTAAAGACCTCCCCTCAGCCATCAGAATGTTCAGAGTTTAGGGAATAACTACTGGTATTGATGGCATCCTGACTCCAAAATCAGGCAGGGAAACAACAATGCAATTGCCAGGCACCGTTTCATTTAACAAGATACTTTCTCTCTCAGTGGATATTTTTAACTCCAATATCCTATTTAACACACCAGAAAGAAAGCTGAAACATGGAATATGCTTTCATTTCCTTATAGATACACCATGTTCTTTTACATGATGCCTAATGCAGGCTCATGTTAAACCCACTCCAGTTTTGACAAATTTGCAATTGAAATACTTAACTTCTTTAAAGAACTTTTTGGATTTAAACACTACCAAATAAAATCACATTTAAGTTACTAACTCAGTTTGTCTGTTTGCTTTACTCACTATCACAAAAACGATGGGTGATTATTGCTTGGGATAATGACCCTTACCCAACCTACGGTGCTAAGCGAGTCTATTAGGCTACGATAATGAGATTCAAGGGTGTAAATGTAAAATATCAGACAGAAGACTGTTACAATCTCGTGTGCAACAAAGCAATGAATGGCACAAAACACATCAAATAGGATAACAACTTACTAGAATTAATGTTACTAACAATGAACGCACAGAACTGCAAAACAGTAACAGAAGCTCGAGTTATGAGTGCTGCCTCGCTTTGCTCCTAAACATTTAAAGTTGTGTTCTATATGGACCATTAGATGTTTGTGTGGTATTGCTAGGCTAGACAATGTGCCTGTAACGGTTCCTGCCAAGGTTAGGTTGTATGATGGTGGTCTGTAAATAAGTAGAAAGGGGGGCAGGGTTTGTTGGTTGAGTGTAAGGTTCACAGTGCATAAACTCCATAAGCTTGGTTATATATGTAAAACCTTTGTGGGCTGTGCACATATTAAGTTATACATACATAAATAAATAAATAAAGAAACTCCATAGGTTGTAAATCAGAAATAATCAGTTACTCCTTATTTGCCACAGTGATATTCCCTACCAAACCAGGGAGGCAAGACTGGGCCAAGGTTCTGGTGACAAAGAAGGCAGAGAGCTTGTCCAGAGTTTAGGGGGCTACTTGGTGTGGTTTCAAGAGCAGGGAATAGACTGTTGGACTGGGACCTGGGGGATAAGAATGATATTACAGTGGCTTGGATGCAAGCCTGGCAGTTTTGACTCAGGAATACTGGATGAGGGTGCCAGGAGTAGGGGGTTTTAGGTGTGAGGGTAATGCACAGCAGTAAAAGAGAGGCTCACATTCAAAGGGGAAGACACATTCAAAGGGGGGGTTACAGAGAGCAAGGGAGCAGAGGCAGACAAGCCTAATGTCACAGGGGGCAAGAGAGGCAGATGCAGTCAAAGGTGTCAAACGGAACAAGAGGGTGGGCAATTCCAAAGGGAGGTCACAGTGGGGAAAGTGTTCAGAAGCAGTCAAGGTGGGTTACAGAAAGCGAGGGGGCAGATGCAGTTAAATGGGGTTGTAAGAGGCAAAGAGAGAAGACAAAGTCAAAGGGGGCCAGAGAAGGCAAGTTAAGTAGACGTGTTCAACGTGTGTCACAGATACCAAGGGGCAGTAGAAACAATCAAAAGGGTGGTCACAGCAGACATAACCATGGGATATCATAGTGGGTAAGGGGGAGTACACATTCAAGGGGGGCCACAGGGCACAAGGGGCATATGCAGTCAATAGGAAGGGCTCATATGGACACGTGACAGAAATTGACAGGGGCAGTAGTGGTCAGTGGGGCAGTAGCAGTCAGGTGAGGTAGCAGCAGTCAATGGGGCTGTAGTGTTGAAGGGCAGTATTCATCAAGTGGGTGTTAGTAGCTATCAGGTGGGCTAGTTGAGTTCAGAGTGTCCAGAAGTGCTTATGTGGGTATTTTACAGCTAGAAGGGTGGCAATGAGTCATGGAGGAAAGTTAGCATCAGCAAATAGCAGGCAACACCAGGCAAGATGCAGGCAAGGGGTGTGGTTTTTTTATTTAAAGAAATTGCATATGTCCTAGAGTATTGGGTGCAGTGTACTGAGGATTTTGTGATAGGTGGGTGTCTTTGTAGGAAGGCTTGGAAGCTGTGTTACACTACCAATGCTCACAGAGCGATGCCAATTTTATCTGTGCACCACGTTGATTTCCTGTGAGCCCAGAAGCAGAAAGGACACCTAATAATATGTGTACTCATCATATACAGGAGACCTTGATTTGGTGATTTGCCAGGATATGAATGGTGGAACTACTGTTCCTTCATGTTACAGCTCATGAGGCCTGACATGGATGGTCTACAGAGTGCAGTGAAATGATCCCTTTTTGGAGGATTCAGACAGATGCAGTGCATGGTATTGTGTGACGTCTGTGTAGGCTTGATTTCCTTTAGCTACTCCCTCTGTGGCAACACCTACAGGGATTCGGCAGGACTCACCTTGTCCCTAATCTCCTTCATCTTCCCTGTGCTTTACTTTTCCTGGAAAGTAGATGCCAGTAGGTCACTCGCCACCACCCAGCTCATTGCCATTGCCACTGCTCTTTATAAGGCTTCAAAAACGATCCACAAAGGGAATGGCAGCACCAAATGGGATAGATCTAAGCTGTGGCCCCTCACTGATCAGCTGCATCCCTCCCGTTGCAGCCTGTTATCTGTGCACAGCGGACTACAGCATCACAAGCTACAGACCTGAATCCTCAGTCATATCCATCACCTCACATATCCATGGTACCATAACATAAAATATCATCAGTTTGGTGTCCCCATTGCCATATGAATGTTTAGTCTTGGTGTGTACGTGACACCAGGGTCTAATGTAACCTCATGTTTGAAATCTGAATAATGAAGAAATGTAACATTCTTAATATGTTCTCTCTTATAGTCTTAATCTCTCTTACATCCAAGGGTTGTTTACCATACTCTTACTTAGCAGTAACATTTCATGATATGATGCTTAATGTTCATCTTTTTTGTAATCGTTAGATTCTTACTTGGCAGTCTTCTTGCCCTTCAGGTTTTGTTACTATATCATTACCAACAGACCTTGGACTAAGAAGGTAACCCTAATCCACGTCTAAGAACACTGGCCAGGGCTGCAGCTACATTTCTCCCAATGTTTAGGCCCATAACACATCACCCAGTGCACAAACCCTCTAGCAGATGCACTGGTAAGTGCATAGTATCAGCTTCACTGAAATTAAGTGCACATACAAAATTATATTTTGAGTCCATGCCAAATACAAAGTAACTATATTAAATATTCAAGTCCATGTACATCTCTGAGATGCAGCTCGACCCCATACCAAGCGCTATACTATCCAGCTCCCTGTCTTTGTTGGGCATGTTGTCCACAGTGTCTTCCATGCACAATCCTAATCTTTTGCTCCCATGTTCTTCTACAGAGTCACAATGATGTCTAGGAGCACAAGCTATCTCTGTGCCTGATAAGATTCTGAATCTCATCAGCTAAACAGAGCTGGATCTGTCCTCTTTTTAGGGGCTGTGTGGGGGAGGACTCTAAAGTGAAGTATACAGAGGGAAAATCCCACAAGACGGCGTCCTTCCTTTACACTAGAAGGTTGTTCCTAATATCCACCTGGCACATGCACACATCTATTTAACATAATTCAAGTGAAAACACATGATTGTCAAAAATAACATACATATATGTTAATGTTTATACATTTATAAAACATATTTATGGTAAAAAAAAACAATTTTTGTTAAAACAATTGACCATAATGGTTTACACAACCGAATCACTTTTCTGAAAACATCATTTCATTATTGATGTATATGCATCAAGACACAAATTGCAAAAAGAATGAAACCAAAATGCCAACCGTTACTCTTGAGTCTATCAAAAAACTCCTTTTTAGGGGAGGATAGGTTTTTTGAAATGATGTTTTGAGAAAAGTGATTTGGTTGTGTAAACCATTATGGTCAATTGTTTTAACAAACATTGTTTTTTTTTTACCATAAATATGTTTTATAAATGTATGAACATTAAAATATGTATGTTATTTTTGACAATCATGTGTTTTCACTTGAATTAGGTTAAATAGATAATGTGTGCATGTGCCAGGTGGATATTAGGAATAACCTTCTAGCTTAAAGGAAGGAAACCGTCTTGTGGGATTTTCCCTTTGATAGGATTCTGAAGCCATGCATGGCTTTTGTGATGCATGTATTTAAAAAAAAGTGAAAGATTCCAACTACTGGCTTTCTGAATTCTGAACAGAAGCCCCTTTTGCTGTGGTCTGGAGGAAAGGAAACTATCACGCCATGCACCTGTCCAAAGCTCAGGATAATCCGGGAACATGTTTCTTCCTGTGTGCCCATCTATCCTATTGCAGACTCTGTACTGTCTGTAAATAGCACTTTGCCTTCACTGCATTTCTACATGTCTGTTGTCTTGACATCAGTCCTCTCTGGAGCCAGGGTGCCACAGCATCATTGTCGCACACTCGCAGGGCACTCGTTCGAAAAACACACTACACAGTATTTAAAGCAAGCATTTAACAGGAAATTAAAGCATGTGCCTTGTTCAGAACAGTTGACAACTGTCTGGAATGTGTTCCTGTAACTGCACCAGCCTGCTTGAAAATTCCAGGTCTGTCCCAAAAGAAAGAAACCCTGATAATACACTTAATTGGTTCTTCACTCATGGATTGTTCTGAAGAGCAGACATTTCTCTGAAAACACCATATTGTTCTAGCCAATTCTCCCATGATTTAAGTCACAAGGTATGTGCACACAAAGAGTAGCCATAAGGAAATTTTACCACCCTGTCAATTTGTTATGCACTACAAATGAAGTATTACCATATAGCAGTGCACACAAACAAACAACATTTCCACCAGAATGAATCTTGGGATCTAACTAAGTTAACAGAAGAGACACAACCTCTTAAACATACTGGAGGTTACTTAAACAGGCATGCACATTATTAGTGTTAACCAGCACTCCAAAACACAGTCTCACCATCTCAGAATGATAGCATTATGTGCTGCTGCTGTGAGGATGTGCCAGATTTCCAACCTTACTGTTGAGTAGGGGTGCTCGAATGTCACAAAATGTGCTAAGAAAAAGAAAGTCAAGATTTCCTGTGTGACTTCCACATGCCCTGTAGTATTTTGCGTGTGGTTAGCCAAAGGTTGAACACTGTCACTAGTCTCACGGGGAGTTTAAAGGCCCACCATCCAATTGCAAGTCCAAAGACTCAAGAGGGTAGTTCGACTAGCCATTCCAAAACTGATTTGAAGTTCTTTAAAATGTTCAGTTTACATCCTGCTTCCTTTGTGCAGTTTGTTTTGCTATTGAGTTAGCAGTGGGCTAGACATGATTATACATTGTTGGTTTTAATGCGTTTAGGAAGGTTTTGAAGGAATTTGTTAGTTTTTCATTTTTCTTGATCCTGGTTTTATCCCTTTTTGTATGTTTGCTTGTGTTCTTTAGGCTCTCTCTCTAATCTTCCTTGTTTTACCCGTAAACCCTTTAAAACATTGTATTAAAGTTCCTCTTGTACAAATCCCTGTTCCTTTTGCCACTCCAGCAGTTTAAAAATCTAAAAAGGTTTCCTAACCCCTTTCCTTTTCTGTTTTTAGAGAAATATTTATGTGAATTTAAGATGTCTGCTTTGCTCAGACTGTGCTCAGACAACTTTCTAACTGTGTGGTATTGCAAACCCTTTCACATCATGTGAGTCTAACGAGAACCTTATTGATTGTCATTGTCATTTGTTTTCAGTTTTTCAGATTAACGAACAGCTTATGTGCACTGAGGAGATTTGTGTTTTGCATATTGGGACCTCAGGCAATATGTTGTTTTAGTTGGAAGGAATCCTGGTGGAATGTCATTGGAATTCTCTGAGGGTAAGAAAGTCAAATGAGCATATACAAGAATAGATAAAGAGTCAGCCAATGTCCCACAACCATCTTTACTGACGGAGCTGCTGTGAAACTAATCCTTGAACAGGGCGGCCTTATGACAAATGACATTTGGTGGCTGCTATTTTGGTGTCAGTCAAGGCACTTTCCTCCCCAACCTCCTCCTCACCTGAGCCTTCAGATGATATGTCCTTGGAAGAACTCGCAACAGACGTCTTCCTAGCCTTCTTGTGGTCGGTTGTCGGCCTTTCTCTGATTGGTTTCTTCTTCTTCTCGCGTAAGTAGGGTCTGGCTTCCTCAGAGGCCACCTTGGCAGGAAGGGAAACCTGCCTAAGGGGGACCCCAAGGAGCCGAACCCCAAATCCCAGGGAAAAAGCCTTGGCAGGAAAAACCCTGGTTGTCCAATGGGAAATAGTTCTTGAATAGTGAATACAGGAACATGTAGATCGAATTCTTTAATCCTGTTCCTTAAATCAGTAACCAATGTTTCCCCTGATGGTATGGCAGTAGATGTCAAGGGATCTTGCAACGAGCTCAGCAGAGCGCGGAGATGGTAATGTTTGGAAAGGAAAATGACAAGAGCGATAAGCACCTTCAAGTAAGAGAGGGAGTAAGATACTCAGAAGGTAAGTGTGGAATCCAGGGGAGGAAGGAAAGTAGTATTTGGAAAAGTAGTTTCTTAGAAACCTACATACCTGAGAATAAATATCGCTGGGTGTGTTGGAAGCTGAACCGCTAACGCGGAGAAGGCGAAAGCGGCTTCAGGACCGCAAATGGAAACCAACTAAATAAAGGAAGCCGAGTAAACCATAGAAACCATCCTGGGTGCAGTTCGGAAAATATAGAAAGACGGAGGAAGGCGTAAGAAGAGACAGAAAGGTAGGAAAATAGAATTAGTACCATAAGCGGTGGAAACGGAAAGAAGTATAGATAGAAAAAGAAGGAGGGGACTAAGAAACAAAAGTCAGAAGGAAAGCAGTGAGAGAGGAACACGGTCACTACAGAAGGTAGAGATACGAAAGGCAACAGGGCAAGGCGGGCTGGAAGGCAACAAAGATCCGAGGAGTAAATACACCGAGCCAAAGCGCATCAGCGCTGGGAGCACTGGAAAACATATACAACGCGCTGGGCTGTGGGCGTGGCCTTGATTTAAAGTGTGAGCCTCCATCTTGGGTGAGGACTAGACCGACTCGTAGGATGAGCCGACTACAATCGCCAAGAACTCCATAACTTCCAGGGGTGAATCCTGACACTTGGGCTTTGCTTACAAGAGATATGAGCAAAGAAGACTTGGTGCTCGGCGATGCCCATAAAACCACAGACTTAATCACATGTCTATTCTTATGTGGACTTTCTTCCCCACAGAGTTTTCCAGTAAAAGTCTCACTGCTTCCACAACATGGTTGTACGGGCATGGTATCAAAGTTCGAGTGAAGTTGTGATTACTCAGAATTTCCCAGCAGATTCAAAAAGACGAAGAAAACTGTCTGAGTCCTTCATGGTTTTCTACAAATGAATACATCAGTAATTCTTTTGCCAACATCACAGAAAGTTTGTCATTGAATAGACACAGCTGTTCCTGCATTTTGTTTTCTGATATTTTGTGACATGCTCAAAAGCCTCAGTAATGGTGTGCTGGTGCATTCAGGGTGCGATACATGGTCTCTGTGCTGTAGAATCTGCAGACAAAGATGGTGTTCTAATGGGTTGTATGCACATATGCAAATCAGCAATATTCTCTGGTGTAGTTGTGCAAAATGGTGGTCCAAATGTTTCCAGTGTCTGCAGATGAGGTGTTATGGGAGGTTTCCTGTTCCAGATTCCTTTTGCCATCTATGTATTTTGTGCACTCTCATGTGAGCCCACAGGAAAGAGGTGCCAAATTGTTTCTCATAATGCGAGATACTTTTCTTGTGCATGTGGTAGGATGCAAGATAGACTTGACACGTTTCTGATGTAAACCACCTCCACATTCCTTTATTCGTTGGGAGGGCTGAGATGGGCCTTTCCGTCTACTCCTTCTTGGAGTCCGCTCAGTTTACTTTGCAGTGTATGTTGTGTGGATGCTGCTGACTGAAGCGCCCTGATTAGTTTACTTTGTAGTGGCTGCTGTGTGGTTGCTGCTGACGGAAGGAGCTGGTGATGTTGATGTGAATGACTGCAAAGCAGGTCTGCCACTAGCTTGTGTTTTTTGAGACACGTTTTGAAAATACTGTACACTGGCACACAAGGAATACAATACCTGAAGCATGCTGCCTGTGCACATTCCTTGCACGTGACAATAGTATTGGTTTGTCAATGTCTCCCCTGCTGACTTCCTGACTGAACCTGACACTGCACTGGTTACCTGGCCGCCTTCTGATCTATGGCCTAAGTCCCCTCCCCTGCCAGTTGCACACCTGCACTGCCTTTCTGGCAAACCCCACACTTAGGGACTGTTTCTGTACCCCTACTAGTCTCACTACCAGCACTCGACACCTGATGTCTGCACTTACCATTGTACTTGCCACTTGCTGGCCTTACTTATTTTCTTGTTGTTATTAATTATTCCAATGTCATTCACTGTCCCCCTCCCGCACTTTCCCACTTGCGTGATCTGAATGACACTTGGGCTAGTAGGATAGCTGCCCATCTAACCCCCTGGTTCTCCCTCCCTTGATTCATCGCACCTTGAAGCACTTGTGTATAGGCATGTTACAAATGCCATATCATATCATATCATATCATATCAATTCCCACACACTATTCTTCCGTCTGGTCTCCTGCACACAATATGTGGTATCATCAAAGAAGAGGTGTCTGAGTCTAAAACTTGATTCAAAGATTAGCACATAATGTATATTGAGTTCTTCATCGTGATCTGTTCCCTATGAAACCAGAGGTGGGACATTTATTGATATCACCTCTTTTTCCTCACATGGATATTCTGGATTTCTGTCTTTGTTTTTGAGCTATGATGTCTTGTCCCTTGTGGTGCCTCGGTAGATGGAAACTCAACATCTCCTCTTCCTGCACTCCATATTCTGGCATGTGATGAATGCGCAATGGTATTGCCCGAAAAATTACACTTTTCCGACAAAGAAACAGATTTGTTTTAATACAGTTGCTCTTGTTTTTTCAAAGAGAGATCTGAGGCTACTAATTGATCCATTTGTCTGGCTCAGAGATCTACATCCTATCTACCTCTAATGCCAATGGCTGCTGCTGCATATAGTGAATAACACCCAAAAGATACATTCCTCGCCTGACTCTTACCCTAATCCCATACCACCTTTAGGTACTTCAGTTGAGTCGCACATGTTAGTTTAATTCACCACTTCTCTTCAACAAATTCACATGGGGTTGTCTGGGCTTTGGACTTCTCCTATGCCTAGTAAATACATGTCAGTTTCTCAATGGTTTGGCTTTCTCCTACACTTACTGAATTCATGAAGGGGTCTTAGTGCAATGGCTTTATCATCCACCTACCAAGTGCACATGGGTTCCCTGTACTTCGGCTATCTCCTATGACTTATTAATGCTCGTGAAGTTCTCAATGCTATCTCCTATGACTTATTAATGCTCGTGAAGTTCTCAATGCCACTGACTTTTCTGAGTTGCTACTTACCTGTCTTCATATGGAGACAATTATGAACCTTTTATTTCTAACCTAAGGCAAACCCTGCAGGGTATGACCTCTTCAAACCCCCTGGAAATTCGGCAGTTTTGGGTTATAATATTGTGGAAATATCCTTCACATGATTACTGTAGCAAACACTTTTTAAAGATCAAGGTTTCCTGGTGTAGAGGAATTCTGAGTGGATTGACTGCATTCCTTAGTTAGGGACAGAAGGTTTTTGTGTGGGACTCACCTTGCTCATTCCCAAATGCCCCTGATTGAGTAAGAAAATGTGTGCCACCCCATAGAGAGCCTGCTTGAATATTGTATTCATATTTCATATAATATCATTTTAAGTCCATAATATGTACAAACACTAAATAATGTACTTACAATCAATATAGCACAGAGATGTGGCACATTACAACACAGTCAGATGTATTACAAAAACAAACACATAAAACACTATTTTCCTTTTGGGGACATTGGCCACATTGCTAGAGTAAGTTCTACACAATCCTTAAATGCCAAATATCATTACCAAGTTCACACAAAAAAGGTAGTAGAAAAGACAAACTTGGGAAAACACCCCATGAAAAATGGGTGCCACCCATGACAAAGACATATGTATTGGACAAATGGTTTAACTGACATACATATCCATTTTTTTTTTTTAAATGAAGACAATCAATCAAACTTTCTTTATTGTCTAGCTTTCCACCATGACAAGCATATGAAACAAATCATTACCACACAATGAATGTGTGTACAATATCAAACCATGTAGTAGTTTCTCTTCTCCAGAGCATATGTAAGAAGAACTGCAGGAGAGATATGTGCAAAGATGGAGGCCAGCAACCGTAAAGATGCTATCTAACCACCCTAGAGAAGAAATTAGAACCTGACCTGTTATACCGACAGACCAAGATCTTAAGCATTTTTACAACAGAAGAAGAAGTAAGAAACAACTACACCACTGATGAAGAAAGAAATCAATGTTGTGCAAAAATATTTGTAAAATAAATTGGGCTAATAAATTGGGCAACTCCCCCCGCCGGAGGTGGAATGAAGAATGCACTTGCTCTAAAGCGAGGTGGAAAAACATTTCAATTCAATGTAGTATAAATGAGTTCTCTAGAAGAGCAACAAGTACCTTAGTGGAAGGGTAGAAACAGCATAAGAAATAACTGTGACTAAATGTGGAAGACCACATACATATACATACATGTACTGTGGGACTTGGGAACTGTCAATTACACAGTGTGACGAGAAAGACTCCAAGTTTTTTTCGGCACTAGTAGCCAAGGGCACAGTGGCAAATGGACCACATCCCAGCCAAGAGGAAATTAATAATGATGAGATATTCTACAAATGTGTTTAGCAATCCTATCGTCAGAGCACCCGTGGAAGGGATTGTCTCAATGAGGCATTGTAAAACCAAAGAGAAGTGACGTAAAGAGACTAAAAGATGGTCACCAAAGTATACTGTGGCATACCCAAATGGAATAGAAAGTGACATCTTTATCACTGTATATACCCTGTCCAGATAGTGGGCACCAACAAAAATAAGTGTGGTAAAATGCAGCTGCAAATGTGTAAGTATACAGACCTATCGGATACAGAAATATGAAGCAAATGGATATTACTCCATCTAGAAATGTGAGTAAAAGAGGAAAACGTTGGAACAACCATTGCAGATCAGTTTTATGAAGGCCCACTCAATGGTTGACCAAGCATTTATTCTTTCTGCAGTACTCTTCAAATTGTGAGGACTGGGCCCCTTATGGAGGCTCTTTAAAAAGTGATTACAGGGACTGTGGGGGGGTGGGGGGTGTAAATGGAAATAATACAAGGTGATGTGGGGGTTCAGTATAAATAATTTTGAATTCCACTGCTCCATGGTATGAGGTAAAAATATAAATAGCAAGGAGGAGCATATCTATGTATGAATGTGTGAACACAAGCAAGCATTTGACTCAGTAAATAGAGACAACCTGTTGTCTAGAGTGAGGATGCTATATCTACCAGATTTCTTCTCCTAAATCAGCTAAGCCCTGCAACAGGATTCAAATGGGAAAGTTCGGTAGAGGACACAAGGGCCACACAGAGAAGCTTTCTGTTTTGAGTGGGTGTTAGTTGAGGCGCATCCTCACTCCTCTATTTTTTGTGCAGTGCCTAGCTGATGTAAAGCTGCTCACTAGCAGGGATGAGGGAATAAAGGGAGTCAAAGGAATACCTTTTAAGCAATAACATTTGGTTTTAAAGGAGTGGTTCGGTCAGAAATGTTTATTGTCCCTACGCGTCGGCCATGTGTTTTTAAGCCTAAGTCGCTCGATTTTAGAAAAATTTCCTATGGACCTTAGCCGAGTTTTCGTCCATTAAACGCACGCGAAAACAGGCACCAGGGCGCTGCCATTTTGTGATAATCCTATCACTTGCCCCATCGCCATGGCTGAACTGCTTTTGCGGCACTAAATCATATCCCCCGCCTCTGAGCCTGTCATCAGCAGACGCGTACCGCTCATTTCTCAACGCCAAAGCACATCTCGTGTCAACAATCGCTGCGCTTCAGCTAATGACGTGTCGCTATGGAAATGGCAGGATGCCTCTTTCCTCAATAAGTATAAACAGACCGTTTCACAACACACAGAAGCAGATTTTCGATTCCATTCCTCTCTCTGTGTTACTTTGAGTATTCTGTGACTCGTTTCTGTGCTCTGGTCAGCTACCTTCGCCGCTTGTAGCCCGTGTGAACACCTGTACCATCACTATAAATTATTTTAGTTTGTTTACCACACAATGGCTACAATAATGCCCTACATGTACGAGCCCGAGTATACCGAGGAGGAACTACTGGAAAGGGAAACATGCGAAAACGATGGGACTTCGGACGGCAGTTGGCAGGATGAATCAACGGATGAAGACACTGGACCTAGTCGCATGGACTGTGTTTCCACCTGGTGCACATGCAATCGGTGCGAGCTAATGCCAACCGAGGATGAGAACTGCTGCTGCTGTGAAAACTTGGGATCCGTGGCCTACATTTTGGAAGGCGATCCACAGCCGCAATGCATCACCGAGCTGCCAGACTTCAGGGCAGCCTGCCTCACACGGTCCGTGTTGAGGATAATGATGGTGCTTATGCACGAACTTTGCGCAACTGTTCGTCCTCGTAATCCGAGTAATGAGTAAGTATACGCTGGTTGTGATGCCACTAGTATTTCATGGTCGTCTCCTATATCCAAAATTACCTCTACATATCATTGTAACGCATGAAAGTCATTCAATAGTGTGCAGTGTCTAGATAGCATTTGTCCGAGCAGAATGCCATTAGTTACAAGAATTGTCATTGACAACAAACGTTTAATAAACTTATCTTGGTCATTTAAAAACAGTTTGTATCATTCTTTTTCACAGGTGGTACAGGCTGGTGGCCTATCGTTCCTTTACATGGTGGCTTCACGGGAGGCTTGGATGCCGTGTTCGAAGAGTAATACCCGCCTGTGCCGTTCGTGCCATAAGACAAACTTTCCCCAGTGACATCGGTCAGTACAGGGGATTTTCCCTCGCTGTGCTGCAACCTGACCTGTACAATGTGTAATGTTTGTATTTTTGTGCCATCAAAATAAGAAACAAAATAAAACACCACATATATTTTAACAACGGTTGTTTTGATTTTTTAAATGAATCAAGTGTGTCACCATTCAAGAGTCTTCCTGTGCCTTGCCTGCACGCCCACCGGCCCATCCAGCCCCCCCGATCAAAGGCGGTTTGCGCCAGTGGATGCACGCTGCCATGGGGGGCTGTCAGGGGCGCAAACGGCCAAGGTGCCAAACACCATGTACACTTCAAAAGGTATTCCACGCCCAGGGGCCATCGCTCACATGGCCTCCTCAGACCCCGTCTCTCCAGGCAGGCCTACCCTGGTGCTGGCCGCCCCCATACAATCCTCATAAGTGTGTCTCCATTCAGCAGTCTTCCTGTGCCTTGTCTGCACGCCTACCGGCCCATCCACCCCCTCCACCCCCCCCCATTAAAGGCAGTTTGCACCCGGAGATGAGCTTTGCCATGGTGTGCTGTCAGGGGCGATAACGGCCAAGGTGCCAAACACCATGTACATTTCAAAAGGTATCCCACGCCCAGGGGCCATCGCTCACATGGCCTCCTCAGACCCCGTCTCTCCAGGCAGGCCTCCCCTGACGCTGGCTGCCCCCCTGCAATCCACATAAGTGTGTCTCCATTCAGCAGTTTCCTGTGCCTTGTCTGCACGCCCACCGGCCCATAACCCCCCCCCATCAAAGGCAGTTCGCACCCGGGGATGAGCACTGCCATGGTGTGCTGTCAGGGGCGATAATGGCCAAGGTGCCAAACACCATATACACTTCAAAAGGTATCCCACACACAGGGGCCAGCGCTCACATGGCCTCCTCAGACCCCGTCTCTCCAGGCAGGCCTCCCCTGACGCTGGCCGCCCCCCTGCAATCCACATAAGTGTGTCTCCATTCAGCAGTCTTCCTGTGCCTTGTCTGAACGCCCACCGGCCCATCCACCCCCCCCCCATCAAAGGCAGTTTGCACCCGGGGATGAGCGCTTCCATGGTGTGCTGTCAGGGGCGATAATGGCCAAGGTGCCAAACACCATGTACACTTCAAAAGGTATCCCACGCCAAGGGGCCATCGCTCACATGGCCTCCTCAGACCCCGTCTCTCCGGCCAGGACCCCCCCTCACGCTGGCTGGCAAACCACATAATACCACGACATACACACGTCATTCATTCACAAACACACCCCTGTTTCTAATACTTTATAAACCACTTGATATGTCTTATGAAAACATCTTTGTGCTTTGCAAGTCAACTCCTGAACGTGCTACCTGAGAACCACTGAGATCTATGCTAATCTGCACGTCGTCGTGCTATAGGTGAACTTCTGTGACCGCTTCGAGCAAACTCGTCAGTGTGCTACCTGTGGCCATCTACCTGTTCTCCTGCAACATACTGCTCGGCTTGCTGAATCCAACTGTTTGTTGGTCAAGGTAAGGCCATGTATCCTAGTCATATTTCGTTGATTTTTAAATTTCTAGCTATTTGCGAGTATAGTACTCAATAGTGCTATGTTCATTGGTCTCATTGCTATTGACTTGAGTTTCAATTGTTATGCTATCAATAGATCTATTTATTTTCATCTGTGTCAATTGTCATTGAATTGCATCCTTCGGGGGTCCAGTCTATAATGTAAGCATGTTTCCTTCTCGTGCAAGACAGAACATCCAAGGGACGAGTCACATGGTCAAAGTTTAGTCTCATCATTTATAAATTTCTGCAACTCATTCAAATACTAAGCCGCACATGATGAATTGGTATAGTTCCGGCGACCAAAACAAACTTTGCATTGAACATTGTATGGTTCATTTACTTTTGTTTCACATTTTTATTCATCAAGATTGTATAATGATGTTGATATTTACTTTTCAGAATTTTCAACAATGCCTGCCTGTTCGATTAGCGGTTGCCCTTTGAAGACCCATGCTAAATCTGAAGGCACTACAATGCATGTATTCCCGAAAACTGTTGATCGAATAAGAGAATGGGTCAGACATTGCGGATATCCACTGGTTGAGCTGGAAAGTAGAGTCCAACAAGTCTTAGAGGACAAGAGGGGTGATCGATACCGCATCTGCAGCCGGCACTTTTCCTCGAACATGTACGCCACATCTTGGGTAACAAAGAAGAATAAACGGCGAACGACACAAAAATTGCTCGCAAACGCTATTCCCACTCTATTTGTCCACATTCCGCCACTGGTGAGTGAAGTGTCTGAATTTAGCTTTAGGCCCTGCGGTAGTGTGTAGGTAGCTGAATGGATTAAT
This sequence comes from Ambystoma mexicanum, assembly GCF_040938575.1. Lineage (NCBI taxonomy): Eukaryota > Metazoa > Chordata > Amphibia > Caudata > Ambystomatidae > Ambystoma > Ambystoma mexicanum. The sequence goes on from NC_090932.1 coordinate 747,257,340, forward strand.
TGATATTTTAGGTGTTGTGTCCCTTGTAATACTTTCGACATTGATATGAGTGTCTAGCTTTTTGAATAATGACATGTATCAATATATTCTTTTTCGATTTCATAACCCACAAACGAAATCTATATATGGGCACAGGGAACTGTGCTATATTGCGCATTTTCAATAGCATTACTCTCAAGTATTCTGTCGCCTTACATGGCAATTCTTAATATTGGCATTTCATTATCAAACAATAATTTACCTTTACAACTGCTTGACTATCCCTTGAATCTGAAGCAAGAACATTCTACATCCGTGACGTGCTCGTAGTTATCAACCACTTCTAGCGCGTATCAGGTAATCTCACTTGGGTATTCCGCTACAAACTTGTTTTATGCATGTCAAGTAATAATTTTTATGTATTGTGTAATTATTTTACCGAATGTTTGGTTAGTGCTTTCCAATTGATATACACCTTAGTTATCGTCCACTGGTATTTGTTTTCAGTTATAATTAGTGTTATCCATACTAATGTAAGTACTGTCTTTCAGGGAGATGCTGAAGCGTCCACCACATTGACAACATCCCTAGATGTTCTTCAGCAGCACAAGGTATGTATACTGACAGCTCCATCGAACTAGATCATCAGAGCTGGAATACTTGTCATTTGATTGTTCTACACAATGTTTCATTCGTGGTTAGCCATTGATATCTACCTGTGCGGTCGACCCCAAGTGTGTGTTATGTTTTCAATATTGTAATCCTTACTAATGCAAGTACTATGTTTCAGGCAGTTGATGGAGCGTCAACTCCTGCACTTGATGCAGAGCCTGACATTCAAGTACTTCCAGGGGAAGTGGAAGCGGGACCATGCGTATACGAATCGGCGCAACAGCTTTTGGAACAACAACAACATCCATAGATATTCTTCGGCAGCACGAGGTATGGATACTGACAGCTCCATCGAGCATGATCATATAACGTGATTCCATTTGCTATACTTTCTTCCCTATTAATGCAAGTACTGTGTTTCAGGGAGACGACGGAGCTTCCACTACAATCACAACATCCGATTTAGATGATGCAGATGTAAATAAATCGGAGAAATAAGTAGATTAAATCTGATCATATTTAGATATTCCTTGATTCTTTTAGACAATGCATCATTTGTGGTTATCTCTTTATATGTACCTGTGCCATCGACCCCAAGTGTGTGTTATGTTTACAATATTGAAAACCATACTAATGCAAATACTGTGTTTCAGGGAGTTGCTGAGGTGCCCTCTCCAATACAATTATTCATGGAAGTCTATGCGGAGCCAGAGGTATGGATACTGACAGTCCCATCGAACTAGATCATCAGAGCTGGAATACTTGTCATTTGATTGTTCTACACAATGTTTCATTCGTGGTTAGCCATTGATATCTACCTGTGCGGTCGACCCCAAGTGTGTGTTATGTTTTCAATATTGTAATCCTTACTAATGCAAGTACTATGTTTCAGGCAGTTGATGGAGCGTCAACTCCTGCACTTGATGCAGAGCCTGACATTCAAGTACTTCCAGGGGAAGTGGAAGCGGGACCATGCGTATACGAATCGGCGCAACAGCTTTTGGAACAACAACAACATCCATAGATATTCTTCGGCAGCACGAGGTATGGATACTGTCAGCTCCATCGAGCATGATCATATAACGTGATTCCATTTGCTATACTTTCTTCCCTATTAACGCAAGTACTGTGTTTCAGGGAGACGACGGAGCTTCCACTACAATCACAACATCCGATTTAGATGATGCAGATGTAAATAAATCAGAGAAATAAGTAGATTAAATCTGATCATATTTAGATATTCCTTGATTCTTTTAGACAATGCATCATTTGTGGTTATCTCTTTATATGTACCTGTGCCATCGACCCCAAGTGTGTGTTATGTTTACAATATTGAAAACCATACTAATGCAAATACTGTGTTTCAGGGAGTTGCTGAGGTGCCCTCTCCAATACAATTATTCATGGAAGTCTATGCGGAGCCAGAGGTATGGATACTAACAGTCCCATCGAACTAGATCATCAGAGCTCGAATACTTGTCGTTTGATTGTTCTACACAATGTTTAATTCGTGGTTAGCTATTGAGATGTAACTGTGTGGTTGTCCTCACGTGTGTTTTATGTTTTCAATATTGTGATACATAGTAATGAAAGTACTATGTTTCAGGGAGTCGATTGAGCGTCATTCTGTGCTGTCTATGCGGATCCAGAAAATATAGTCGTTGCAGCGCAAGAGGAAGGGAAGACATGCGGAAACTAATCGTAGCAACAGCGTGCAGATATTGAAGTTCGAGTCAAGAAAGTTGCAAAGAAAAGAAACAAAAATAAGGTTAGTTACAAACAGTTCATAATTTTAGAAATTGTTTTGTGCTGGGGACTATATTATGTTTTTTTCCTGTCAATTGTACTATACTTTATCTTGTGTTTAAACTGAACATCCTTTTTCCAATCTGTCCTCTAGTTACCCGTGGGTGTATGAACTATACATACACAGACAGTGAAGCAAATGAGAGATGTTGCTTGCCAGACCATTTACACTATGGAGGAACTATTAATTCAGACGCGGCGTGTTGAGACTCGAGATGCTTATGTCCAATGGCCAGAACATGAATTGAATGGTCCGGAGAATCCAGTAAAGTTTTATTGGACCATTGCACCAGTGCGACCGTACCACCACAAGAAGATGATACTGAATGTATTGAAGATAGCTCTGAAGTAGTCGCAGATCAATTCACAAAATCTACAGCCGCCAAAAAAATGCCACCCAAAAAGCTGTCGACATTGTTGTGTTCTCCCATCAATGTTGAAGTAACAGATGTTGAAATGACAGAGAATGAACCAGCAGCAGTATTCAGCGATGCATCAGAACTTGATATCAGCGATATTTCTTTCAATTGTGGTGATATGTCCTCAACGATACAGTCCGAAACAACTTTGACGCCGGATGACAGTCTAATGAAAGAGGGCAAATACATAGTATTCGACAGTTGTTTGATGGATATTATAAGTATGCTGAAATGTGGGCATTCAGTTAGAGGGGAAGTATGTGGTTAGCCATTGATTCATGTGACTCGTCAAAAACAAGGCAGTAACGTCAAAATACATGCCGCCTGTAGATTAAATCATACATTCTCATGGTCTGCACAACCGATGCTGGGGAAACTGCCTGCAGGCAATCTACTGTGTGCAGCTGCCTCACTTTTTAGTGGGTCCAATTTTAGAAAGTTAGATTCTTTCTTTCAGTTTGTGGGACTTCATTTCATTTCTAAAACACAGTACTACAAATTCCAACATGATTATCTATTTCCGGCCATTAGTGATGCTTGGAAAATTGAACAATTGTCTCTAGAAAGTACATTCGAAGGCAAACTATTCAGGCTAGCTGGCCATGGACAGTGTGACAGCCCTGGACTTTCTACCAAGTACTGCACCTACCACTTTCAGGACATGGATAGTGTTACGCTCACCTGCCTCCCACGGAGGCGCAGGTCTGGTTTGGAGTGTTGTTGCTTCTTCTATGGTGAAGCGCAGGACCCGGAAGATGGACTGGACCGGACCTTCGAATCTGGCTTGTCTGGCTCGCAGGAATATCTTTCTGTATGTGAAAAGGGAGTATTAACAATCTGCGGGAGAAAGTATAAGCCTCCACTCCCTTCTCAACCCTCTACGAAACCCTCCTGCGACCCCCACGTGAAGTCTCACCTTAGGGTTTGAAAGGTTGAGCTCTCCATCTGCTTCTCATGCAGGGGCGCGTTGTATCCAGTTACTTCACTGGGATTTTGATTGTAGAGGGTTCAAGTTTTGTTTTCCCGGTATAGTACCGTAAGGATTCTGTTAATGAGTATGATTCCGCAATAATAATTGTTCGTTGTCTCTTTTTCAGGTGCGGAAACTATTCCGAGAAGACCTGTGGAACCGAAGAATGAGACTCTGGTGAGCTTGATGAGAGTTCTCTCAGTGTCCTTGTATCAATGCGCTCACTAACGCTGATGTCTTTTTTCCCCATAGGGGCCGGGGTCCGGAAATGCCTGGATGCGGCACCGACCAGAAACGAAGCTCAATCCAGAAGAAATCAGGTAAGTCTTTAATGGGCGTTTGGGCAATGTCTTTTCATGCGCCCACTAACGCTGATGTCTTTTTTCCCCATAGGGGCCGGGGTCCGGAAATGCCTGGATGCAGCACCGACCCGAAACAAAGATCAATCCAGAAGAAATCAGGTAAGTCTTTAATGGGCGTTGGGTAACGTCTTTTCATGCGCCCACTAACGCTGATGTCTCTTTTTCCCCTTAGGGGCCGGGGTCCGGAAATGCCAGGATGCGGCACCGACCCGAAAAGAAGTTGGAATAACCCAACAGATAAGCTTTGTAATGGAAATTAAGGTTTCCTTGTTTTCTTTCCCCTCTCACCTTTATTCTTGTCTTTTTCTCCCTAGGCGCGGTGATGTGGCTGCGAGTCCAGATGTCGCCGTAGAACGTGGTGGTACCTTGTACAGGTGAGTGAGATGCGGCGCTGCAGCGATCAATGCGATGTGCTTTTAAATGGATGTCTTCCTTTTCAGGACCGTCGGCGAGATGTCTCCGGAATGCGGATTTAGCAGGTAAGGACTCATCTTTACCCTTTTCTCTTCTCTTCTCTCTTTGCGGGTGTTCCAGGATGCTGGCAGGAGTGGCAGAAGACAGAATGCAGGAGCAAACACGGTGAGCGTCCAGCTGCTAGATGCAGAACAACGCGAAGCGTGAGTTGCTGCTTGGGCGTGACTTAAATAGCCTTCAAAGTAGTTCCAGGTATGTATCCTTCCTCTCAGGTATGTATTCCTCCCCTGACCACACCTGTGTGGTTAAGTAGTTCCAAAGATAAAGTAGTCCCATTCAGGCCTCAGAAGGCCTGGATGTTGCAGCATGGTCTGCATCAGGTAAGTTAACACTAAGCACCTTTAACACAAAGTCCCCTTTTATGAGCCTGGCGCCTATGGCGCCGGGACTGTGGCCCGATATGAGCCTGGCGCCAAAGGCACCAGGACTGAGTCCAAAGAGCCCCTACTTGAGGCTGTTGTGACTTCCCTTGAAGACATGATGTCTGCCTCTGGGGTAGCTGGGTCTTGTCTGGCACCTTGGAGGTAGGCATAATGATAGATAGTTAGAAAATTGTGAGTTCGGTGGTCGTGCAGGTGTCCCAATGTAAATCCTCAGTGGCCATGGAGAAACTAGGATTTATAAAATCATTGGAATATCTACAATCGAGGGGAATGCACATCGACCTCATAGCCATGGACAGACACGTTTCAATAGCCAAGACAATGAGAGAGCAGTTCCCACATATTAAACATCATTTTGACATATGGCATCTTGCTAAATCAATCAATAAGAAAATCTCGGCTGCAGAGGAAAAAACACGGTTGGAAAGTATTTCACAGTGGTCCCAGTCTATCAGCAACCATATTTGTTGGAGCTACAAAACTTGTGAAGTGGAAATCCTACTTGAAAAATGGCAGTCACTGTTGCACCACTGTACCAACGTTCACCGCTGGACAGAAAACCAACATTTCCACCAATGTGAACATGGCCCTTTTTCCACAGAGGAGGCACGGAAGAAGAAGTGGTTGATTCCATCTTCACCTACACACAAAGCCATTGAGAAGATTGTTTTCGATAAAACTATATCAAGAGATTTGAGGAGACTGACAGAATTCTGTCACACAGGAGGTTCCACAATATGTGCCTAAAGTACAGGCCAAAGCGCTTGCATTTCGGCATGCAGGGCATGAAACATAGGACTCTACTAGCGGTCTTGGCCCATAATGAGAATGTGTGCCATGAACAATCTAGGACCACGGGAAATGTAGGGATGCCTTGCTACAATACGGCCTTTGCAAAAAGAAGTAAGAAATGGGTGGTGAAACCAGTATATGAGGAAATGGAGTTCGACTTTGTTAAAGGCCTTATTGTTACTGTACTATAGAAGCACAGATATGGAATTCTGAGCGTTCTGGGCACAGCACTGATGCATTGCCACCAAACATTGCCACTGTGCCATGTCCCCCCAAAGCAGAGCTCGTTGAGAAGTACAAATCCCGGTTTAAATCATTGTAATCTGATTGTCTTTTTGAAAATAATGTTATTGTACAGTGTACATACAAAGTATGCTAACCCTAAACCCTCCCTTCACCATCCTGGGTGGCGAACAACATGGCTGTCATCTTTGACTTCTCTCCCTATTCACCTCATATTTCTGACCTTGTGAATATGTATATGCATATATTTTTGTTGCTGTAACTAAGGTTTTGAATTGAATTGAGGTACAACTAATTGAAACTGTCCTTGGATGATAGGTGGGGATGATGATTCCACCAATTCCCCTCAGATCAATTCAGATCTCTCACCTGTGAAGCCTCCTATGGGTTTGGTGCACTTTAAAAATGGAAAAATAAATAAAAATAGATAAATAAATTCAAGCTCAAGGTATTTTGCAATTACTTTTCCGAGAATTGGTCTTGGGAACGGCATGCCAAAGTCATTGTTGGCAAGAGGAAAAAGGCAGGGCTAAGCATCAGTCCCTTTTCTTGAATTCATAGTGGGAAGTTTCTTTCCAGTTCTCTAGTGCTGTATGTTGTGAAGGTAGCAGCAGCAACGCTGCCTGGAGCTGCAATTTGGGAATACATCATTTTGGTGCTGTAGATAGCATTGAAGTGGGTTTCCTGTGATCCATGACATATTTTCCGGTGTCCTGTCCCGGAGCAGTCATGTATTGGCAATGGCCACGATTTGCAGTATCTTCATAGCTTCATTTGGCTCTACGGCTTTATCATATTAAACATAAGTTGAACCTGAATATTCTTTTCTTGGAAGGGGAATGAAGATAAGGATAATAGCAAAGCCCAGAAAACGAACACCCTGGGTCAATCATGTAATTCGGTGGACGTTCTGAATTTGCTTCATTCAATGCATTTGTTTTGCATTAGAGAGCTATGCACATTTGTCAGGGATTCAGTCAGTATGAAATGTATTTCAGTGGTAAAAAACAGCCATAAAGGTATACCATAGAATAACATCAAATAATGACAACAATGTTTTAAAAGTACATACCTGAAAAGGATCTAAAATATAAAAGAAAACATGTAAGTCACTTAGCATGTTCACATTAGTTCCATTTGATTGTGTAGTTTAAGTGCCCAGCATATGCATGGTAAAACTGTCCATTCGTAGTCGGGAATAGATACAAGTAGTGAAAAAACATAGCTGGGTGAATTTGTTTGAACCTGTGCTCAATTAAAAAAGAAGTTAAAAAGCGATTCCTTGCAGCTTTATACTGTGGACAGAATATCAGAAGGTGTAAAATAGATTGAACAGTCATTACACAAAAAAGAGCTCTAATCTGCCTATCAGACACTGTGTTGAGTGACAAACAATTAAAAAGTAGACAACTAATCACAATCTGGTCCCTTGCAAATGGGGACCAATTTAGATGTTCTTGGCAGTCAGATGTAGTCATTATTGAAATGACTAATCTTTTGGTCAATTTCAACATGTGAAGACCCTCATGTGATTTATTTTAGATTTTTCTAAAAAGTTTAGTGCCACCAATTATTAAGATTACATATTCACAGAATGTAAAACCTTTTTAACATACAATAGCCAAGGAATCGGTTGTGCCATTAGTAGCAATTGAGTTAGCAAAGCATGTTCATTTCCCTGTGATTTCAGAAATAAATCAGTAGGTGCTAGACTGATGCGTTGAATTCAGGTGCTGATTGGGTGAGATCGAGCACTTGTTTGCAAAAACTATTCCATACTCTTTGGGGAATCTGTCCTTTAGAAAACAAAAACAACGAGCAGTGCTGTATAAAACAATGGCATATGCCTTAGAGAACCATATAAAAATGTAGGCCTTGGTGATTTGCACCCACGCCCTTTGTTAAACCTAATTGGATTGAAGAACAAACGTTGTTCTCTTTTACCCAATCAATAATTCTATTTAAAAGTAATTTACCAAGAAATGTAAGGAGCAATCTATAAGGGGGTTGTGATGCTAAATATCTGGGTTCATCTTGTCACACTTCTTGTAAATCTGAACAATTTCTGCCGGCCAGATAACATAGCAAATTGAACACTCGCCCCTGATATTAGTGCTTGACCTGCTGTGGCAGGTTCGAATCCTGGCAATGTGAACCTAGCCTTTCATCCTTCTGAGGTCAAGAAATTGAATACCACTCTGTGGGATAATAATGTCATCTGTTATTTCAGCACTCTGAGATCCGGGGTGTGTACTGCTATATATCATATTATACGAGGATAACAGGAAACAATTAAAAAGGACCATGGAAGGATAGCTCAGGGGCATCACGCTCTTGGAAACTAGACAACTCAGAGCACCACAGGTTCGATCCCGGGTCCTTGCTTAGAAATCTCTGGGTATTAAGCACGTTATAAATAACATATCATATCATATATAATTTCTTTAAAAACATTACACAAAACATTTGCTATGGTTCTAACGTCTTATGATAGAAATCTGTGGGAAGAAAATCATTACCCGGACTTTATTTACTTTTAAGAGAGATCATAACTTTACTTTCCTCCTCCATAGATATAAAGGGAAAAGTTATTTCTATGGGATGCTTTTTTCCTAAATCAACTTGTGTGATCATCAAGGCTGTCATGGAGACTTGAAAGAGAGCATGTCATTATTCTGGGGGCAAGTTACTCTCAGTACTTGGGGTTTTACAACAAGACAGCCCATTTGCCACGATGTTCCAAAATGCGTGCATATCAGATGAGCAGTGCAGGTTTCCTCAATCAACTCTGTGTTCCTAACGACAAGCTGGGCTTCAAACTGCTTCCCCTTCTGAATTATGTCCAACCTGGAACAGTTACCATATTTTAACAATATTAACTCTTCCTATTTAGCTCTTTTACAATCATCATTTAACCGTGATTATTTGTGCACTACTTGAAACTCTTTCGGCTCTATCCTTAAGGCTTCACTAATTTTCTAAGGATTTAAATGTAATTAAAATCTAGGTACAATTTAGTTATCCTGAATGCAATAATGTATCAAAACGTTATTATTATTCATGATAGGCTCAACAGAATTACGCTGTAATACATGGTTACATATTAATCCCTGCTTTCAAGATGGCAGTTAAAACTATGGAGACCCCATTTTGGGGTTTACACATTTTGCTATTGGAAAGCACCACCATAATAGCCAAACAATGCTACAGATAAGAGAAAAGTGATAGTAGGAAGCAGACTTTCTGTTTTGTATGGCAATTACAAATGCCTGTGCATGAATTAACTGAACTACAATTTGCTCATTTCGATGCCACTCTACTATATAGACTAATGAGGGCTTCTGTAAGAAACTTTGGGCCAATCAGGAGTTCAGATGTATGTGCCTGGCATTCAGGTAGCTATCCCCCAGTGATCCACTCGTGTGGTGGAAAGAGAGGCTTGTCTCACCCAATCTCATGCTTCCAATCATGCAGTGTTTGGGCCGTCTGCAAAACCTTCCATAGAAATCCTGAAATGGTGCACTCATCCTTAACTAGTGGCTGAAGAATGAACAATAGTATTGATAAATTGCTAAAAATGCAATGCATCTATCTTGATAAAAGTAGGCGTGGCTTGCAAAGCATCCATCCTGATAAAGGTAAATGTCGTAGACCTTGGAATGCTTTCCGTGTTCCATGGCAAATGAAGGCCACTTGGAAGGACATCCAGTGGAAATATTCTTCTAACTATATCAAGTCATCTTGAAATGGTGTGTCAAGTCATTCCTGACGAAGATATCACTGCCAAATCTGCTTCATATAAGAAATGTTGAATTGCTTGCTACAGGATATACACAATTCAAAATGACGGTCAATTTAACTTGTAGTGTAAGGACTCTCGCATGCAATTCATTGCCAGAGCGGGGCTTTTCTATCAATTAACAAGTATCCTTTTTGCTGTTGAAATACCCCATTGAAATGGAGATTCTAAAAGTATAATTTATAATACACATAGTCAACTAATACTTTAAAATAAAAACGTTATATTTTAATTGCCTTTACTGCATTGTAATTGATCACAAATAATTGATGAGAGTTATCTAAATTATAACAATATTTCTTTTAAACTTTAGAGCATATTTTCACAGATTTCTTTCTTTAAAATATTGGATTATCAACACCATCAAAATCGCCGATTGAACGAAATATTTAGTCACTTGCGTTTAGGCTGCCTTCAAATTACACAAGTAACTTCACACTTCCTTTGCTGTTTTAAGAAAACATAGAGACATTTGAAACATAACGGATCAAAGTGAACGTGCACATGCTCTGTGAAGTGCATTTTCCATGGTGTAGCAAACTGTGGAGATGTAGGAGTCTTTGCAAAAACCAGTGAGATGTTTGCCTTTCCACGTCATTGTGTAGGTTTGGCTTGTGATTACGCTTAGACATTAGAGCCCTTTCCTCAAAGAAGTGTTCTCCCAGAACAGGGGGAATCAAATCTAAGCCATTGTTTTCCCGGTTTTTTGTGGCCCCTTTAACGGCTCTGCTTTTAGGTTAGCAACTCTAACGCAAAGAGGAAATTGGAAAATGTCTGGTCAGTGTGAAGCGTGACCCTCGCATGTATATTACCTTTTTAAGGGGATGTGTCCCTCCCACATGTATTGCCCTTTGAAGATGGGCTATGACTGTGTCATGGCCCAAGCTAATAAAAGGCGGCCGCAGACTCCAAATATGGAACTCCTGTTGTCTCCGTCTCTCAATGTGGGCCCGCAGGCCTACACCGTATGATCAAGGTCCTGCAGCCCTGTGTGACCACAGCCCAGGCACCAGCCCAGGCACCCACCATCCAAGATATTATTGGCATCCAAGGTGCTCTGGCATCTAGGCTGTGCCCCACAGCCTCACAGGGTCCTGCCCTGCAACTACCTATGAGTCTGGGTGACCCCGACACACCAGCATGGTGCTGGGCCCCCATCACCAGTGACGCCGGCCTCGTTACCCGGTAGTCAGGACCAGGTAGGATTAACTAAAAGGATTTGCTGAAGCACTGGGGAGGAGGCATGGTGTGTAGTGGGGTGGGGGAATGGGGAATGTACTGATTAACATTGCAAAAGTCCCTCTCTAAGTTCTAGCCTCACGGCAGCTCCTCTGCAAATGGATTCGCTAGAATACTTCAAACTAGCAAGGCTGGGGGAGCGTTGGTCCAGTGCCGCCTCCTGTAAATGTGCATAGAGATGATAGATGGTGCAGTATAAGGGATGCACGCCCTTTCTAATCTGAGTAGTTCCATGGCTGTTGTCACACTATGGGCCATGCCATCAGGACCATATTATGAGTATGGTGGTTAATGTCGAAATGTGGTATTTTAAATGCCACATATGTTTGAATAACACCTATTTATTTATGCGTTTGGATTGCATGGAGCTTTTACTGTAAGGAGAACATTGAAAATAATCTATGGGGGAAATAACCGTTTACCCCATGATGAGCTCTCTATCTATTCTGTGAAGCAAATATCCTCACGCAGATCAACTCCTTATTAGTTGTTTTGTTTAATAAGTGGTATTTAAAATACAACATGTTTTTACTGTTAACGCCATAATCCTACTGAGGATGTTAGTCTGAATTGCTCTCTTTACATTCACCTTAGACTCTCTAAGCAGAGTTTTTCCCAGGATGTTTTCAATTATTTTACTTATGTTGACTATACCACTCCTGCTTTAAGTAGGCCCGTTCATAAAACAGTAATTCTCCAAATTAATGTGCTGCTTTGATAACTTCTAAGTTCTAATAATTCTAAAACAACAAATATGCAAAAGTAAGTTATAAAATGATCAGCACGTATTCAATTAGAGAACCAATAACCATGTTTGCCTAATGGCCAAAGCTGCTCCCAACTAAGAATGTAAGGTCTATCCAACAAGAGGGGAATCAGCGAAAATAATAAAATACATTGCAGCCTACTTTGACTAAAATTGAATTTGTGCAAGACCAGAATTAGAGTTTTTTTTGCACATTTTGTTATATATGGCACAGAAAATCAGAAAGTGCAAAAGATCTTCTAGCCCACAGTTACACATATCACAATTTACATTTTCAGAAGTGGGTACAGTCCACTTAGCAGTTACAACCTTTATGGAAAGTTAGTTAAGCTGTGTCCTATTAATGAGAGTGCATTCATTAAAAAAACACAAAAATACAATCTTTTTTTAAGAGAATTGGTAGTTACTATAGCTTGCTGTCGATTGGCACTTTTACAGAACTCTATATGTTCTCTTTGGGTAGACTTAGGGCCCGATTTATAGAAAAAGCGCAAAGACCCAGCAAAGTATATTGCGTGTAAATTACCTTTTCGCGCAACAGCACGCAAAAGTACTTTTGTGCATTCCACATATTTATGAAATCCAAACAGAAAGTAACCTTACGGGCAAAGAAAACCGAGCTGTGCCAGGAATGCACACAACACTCCCCCACACAAAGAAAAATGATTGCTGCACCCTGCCGAAATCGCACATGGACTCCTGTGAGTAATGGCTGAACCCCTGCGAATTGACGCACAGCACCTAGGAGTTCAAGTCTGCACCCCTGCAAAACTCTGCATTGTCCTCCATGAGCAACGGCTGCACCCCTGTGAAATGATGTGTGGTACCCTGTAAGTAATGGTTGCAGCTGCAACCCAGCAAAACTGCGGACCGTCCCCTTTATTCCCAAGGCACCCAAACTGCTGGCACATACCCCTAAATCATAGAAGCCCCCTCAAGTCCTGGCACCTCCCACCAGCCCCCCTTACCTCTGACACCAACTCTGGCAGCCTCCACACGTCCCAACACAACCTACCAGCCCCCCTCATCTCAGACTCTACCCCAGGATGCCCTCTTAAGTCCTGACACCAACCGCCACATGTCCAGGCCACCCATCCACAGTGAGCCCACGTCCCACTGCAGCACCCCCAATGCCAAATGGACACTACAGTGAGTGTGGGCACATACACAATCCCAAGCATGTGCCAAAGAGACACCTGAACAACAGTGAACCTGAAATGATAACAATACAAAAGAAACACCACTTCCAGTAGCAAATGTGCAGAGGCAATACAGATGACACCACATACTACTCACAATGAATACACATGGAACACGTGGAAATACACATGAACAGGTGGCAGTCCATCCCCAATGAGACACAACAAAAACCATAAGAGATGCACACATCACCACAACCATACCAGTATGTACACCAACACATACACAACTGATGCCTTCACTCCAATAACAATACACTGACGCCAAACACGCAGTGCCCCTGCAGACCGGAATGAAATATGAAAATCATCCAGTACATCGTCAAGCTGTCTGATGGCCACACCCAGACATGTCAGTCACATGTGCACCCCTCCACCAGCAAACATCACACACACATGCACGACACAATATACTGCACAAATCATTGAAAGAAGTGATGTAAAATCTTTATTGAAATTGAACTATATACATGATAAAAATGGAAGGTATGCCAGGAAAGGCCAGGCAAGAAAAATAAAAAAAGTTCCAAATTAAACCTAATCCTAAATAACTATTTACAAAGGCTGTAGGCTAGTCCTCTCCAAACTCAGTCAATCTTTCGACCAGGGCTGAGTCGCAAGCAACATCCACTCCCTCAGGTGGGCCTCCATGTTGACTGGAGGGCTTGCAGGGTGGCCACCATCTGGTGTTCCGCCTCCTCTGCTGACCTGCAAGTTGCTTCCAGGAGGGCAGCATGCCTCTATGTTCACTGCAGCTCCACCTCAGCCCTGGCCACAATCTCTGCAGACTCCATTGCCAACTGCCTACCTGCCACCAGCTGCCTCTGGTAGCACCTGAACATAGACAACAAAGCCTGCATGGCTCCCCTATGGTCCTCCTGCCTCAAAGCTGACGCATGACTCTTTGGGGTGGTATGTCCTGTGACTGTCTGCCTTCTCATAATTGCCATCTTCTGCCGCCATGCGGAGTACAAGATGTGTAGGTATGCTCTCCAACCTGATGACCGATGTCGGGGGCATACAACACTTGCACTGCTATGGGGTGCCTGCTGACCCTTCACTGCCTTCGTCTGCGTAGTTGCCTTGGTAGGAACAGTGACCACCTCATTTGATGTTGGCGAGACTCCCGGCTCGGGCATGAACGTTAGCTCAAACAGACGGACGGTGGTTGTGGGACTGGTTCATAGGGGGCCATGCTGGAATGTGGCCCGGAAGGCACCATGAAGGATAGCTGGTGCACAGAGGACGAAGTGGAGAAGGGGATCAAAACAGAGATGAGCCCACAGAGCCCACCCAGAGTACATTGCTGTTGCCAGCAAGGCCATGAGGCGGCATAGCTTATTGTGATGATGGACAAGCATACTACAAGTAGCCTGTACACCATCACATTTGACTGCGTTCCACCTTGTGAGACCAGCCAGCATGGGCAGGACATGATCTCGGGTAGACAAATCGGCTGGCATGGGGATGCCTGGACAGCCGCATTCCCCTGGGGCAGGGTTGCAGCATGCACACCCTCCTCTATGCCTCCACCTGACACCATGGGCTGGCTTGCAATGGCCACCTCCTTCACCTCCACCTCCAGCAACATGGATGACTCCAGGGTGTCATCCCCAGTGGATGGCCCCTGTGTGGCATCACCATATCCCACCATTGCTGATGTGTCTACATCCTTCACCTCCTGGGATTTACCCCGAGCAGCCACGCCCGATGGTCCAGGCGATGCCTCAGCCACATCGCTCCCCAAATTAGAGGTCTCAGAGGGGAGTGGCTGGGGTCTGCACCTTGGTCTGGTGACCCGGTCCCTAAATCCACGCTCCACAGCACTGCTTCTGCCCTCTTCTGCAGCTGCAGCAACCGTGGGAAAGCAGACATACAACATCAACATTGGTCAACAGTGTGAAAGCATGTGTGGCATATACAACATTTACAGTAACATGAAGTCACAATGAGTCAACCAGCAACAGCCACAGCCACACACACAGTCATGCAATTCCCATGAAAACAGGCACATCACTTCAGAGTCAATGATGAGCACAGTCATGGCACATGCACATGTCAATACAGCACATAGATGGCAGTCCATGTACACATACCAAGAAACCTGGCATGGCCAAATGGCAATGCCAAAGGGAACCCAACTGCAAACTGCTGCATTGCCTCCAAAGTCATGGCACAGGGGCACAGGGGTGGGTAGGGAGTCAACATGTAGTTTGGACAACCATGGAATCCATGGAAGCGCAGATGGCCTTGGGTACTGCTGGGAACACATAGTGGCAAGAGGCCCAGTGGAATGTTGGATCTAGGTAGACACTCATGGTTGTAATATGCACAGCATGGCCACACAAACACCTGTTTGGGCATCTGTCCAAACAATTACATCAACCAACATACCTCCCTGATAGCCTGACCTGTAAGCATGCAACACATACATACACAGATTGCACACACACACACACAAGTATGCTGTAGCCCCGAGCATGTACACAAGGTACTGAGCCATCAGCAATTACAGATAAAACCAGAGAGAATCTTACGGGACTCGACCTAACAGCAGAACAAACAGGCACCTCTGTTCACATTCCAGCTGGGGCATCATTTTTAGAAAGAGTTTCAAACAAGAAGAAATAAGAAGAAGAAAAATATGCCAAGGAATGTGATGTTTCCATAATCTAAAACACACTGCCTTTGAGAAGAAAACCTTACAGAAAGGCATCTCCTTTGTACCACACTATAATAGTTTGCTCCTTAAAGAAAACATTTTATTTTGATTATTTAGAAAAATGAAATTGAAACGGTTCTTTGAATAATTGTACCTTTCCCCAACAGAAGAGAGCGAATTTCTAGAACTATGATCTATAAGTACATTCTTGCCACCTATACAAAATATTATTCTTGAAACCTTTCAAAAACATGTTTTGAATTACTTTAAAAAGATCAAATTTAAAGCACAACGCAGGGGAAACTTTACACATCATGAACAGCAGGCGCTAAACCACCTACGGTTAAATCCTGACATTATATTTAAACCAGCTGACAAAGAAGAAGCATTAGTTATCATGGACCTTGTGAAATACAAACAAGAAGTGGAATGTCAGCTTGCAGATAAAGATACCTATATAGTAGAATACTGCGATCCAACAGACCAAGTTAGAGCAATAATAAAAACAGTGCTTGATTTGGCGGACATCAATGATTGCATCAATCATCATACAAAATCTTTCCTGACCAATGAACATCCCTTGATGCCTGCTATGTACATACTTCCGAAAATCCATAAGCATTTGACAGATCCTCCAGGTCGTCCAATTATTGCAGCAACCAACAGTTTGCTTGAACAATTTGCAAAGTATATAGACCTAATTTTACAACCGCTTGTTCAAACAACTAGAACTTATCTGAAAGACACTAATTACTTCCTGTTGAAGATAACTTTGTAAGGGGGAAAGACATTCTCTTTAATCTTGATGTGACCAGTTTGTATACCAACATAACCCATCAACCAGGGATAGAGGCAGTAGATTGGCTGCTGTTGATGGCATCTGATTGTCCACAGACAAGTTCTTCATGTTAAGTTTATTGAATATTCAATTAAGTAAACATGTTTTTAGATTTGAAGATCATTACTTTATACAAATTGCAGGAACTTCAATGGGAGCCGCCATGGCCCCCAGTTATGCTAATAACTATATGGTATTTCTTGAGAAAGAATATATCTTCAACAACAAACACTGGACGGAACACCTCAAATGTTATTATTGTTACATTGACAATATGTTTGGAATTTGGAGGGGAATGGTTGAAGAACTTGAAGAATTTTATGAATACGTAAATCAAATTAGTCCAAGGATCAAGTTTACTCAAAAACATGACTAGAATGCCTGGATGTTGAAATATATGTACAAAATGAACTACCACAGTTTATACTAAATCGATAAAAATAGCATTTTACTTGCTACAAGTTTACATCCAAAAGCGACAATAGAAGGTATTCCCTTCAGTCAATTTATAAAATACAAACAGATTATCTCAGAGAATCAACAGTTTGTACATAAACCACGTGAATTGTCTAACACATTCCTCAAAATAGGTTATTTGAGGACAAATATTGAACAAGCAGCACATAAAACCATTGCGGTCTCTCATGAGTCATGCTTGAGAACCAGAAAGAAAGAACCTTCTTCAAATTTAGTATATGTGGCTACATACTGCCATCAGAGTATCCAAATCAAGAGAATTTTAAAGAACATTTGGAATATACTACATCTAAATCCTGTTATGGTGAATCTTTTTCCAACAGCACCAATCTTTGCATGTACAAAAGTACCAAGCCATGCGTGATATGGTGATAAGGGCAGGCATCAACGCATCGAAAACAGTAGTCAAACAATTCAAAGGAACTACTCCATGTGCTAATTGCCAACATTGTAACAGCAGTATTAAGTGCAATATGGTAAAACATCCATACAAAGGCAAGGTCATTCAGCTTAAACACTCTGATACTTGCAATTCAACCAATGTTGTTTATGGTATTAGGTGTCCTTGTGGCATCTACCACATGGGATTTATGACATGTAAAGCCAAGACACACTAGACTGGAAATAAGTCGAATATCAGAACAAAGTCTGAATGACCCCAGTTTCCCAACACTTTGTTGAATCACATCACTCAGTGGCACAGATGCAAGTTATAATATTACAACAGGTTAAATTACCGAGAAGAGGAGGAGACCTGGGTAGAATTATTTTACAGAAAGAGATAATGTGGATTGACAAGTTAGACAGTCAATTCCTGAGAGTGAGAGGAATGAATACTGAGTTCGATTTGAGTTGTTATCTGTAATAGCATCCATACATTTGGTGAAGGCAACTTGTACACAAGTACTAATTGGATAGGTTAATGGAGAGACTACAACATATGGTTTAATTAACATAATGGACACAGTATAGCATTTACACATCAACAACCATATGATGACTTAATTCATACTGATATTGAGCATTAAACAAGTACATGCACATCCTGCAAATTGGGCTAGTGACTCAAAGTGGATACCTGATTTATATGTCATTAGACAGATTTGATTGATGCTACCATTTTCCTTAGGGACTCACAGATCAATATGTATTGACACATGTTTATTTATTTGATTGGAGAATCTCAAAATGAAGCAGTGATTACTCTTAAATGATACATTTTAAACATGAATTAACCTGTAACCTTTATCTTGCATATGTTGAAGTACTTCAATTGTTACTTCTGTAGTGGATAAGCAGTTTCCATTAGAATTAATTTAGCCTTCTACATGCCTATCTATAATTGATTTACTCGATACTAGTTCTTCTTTTTTTGCATCTCTTAGAAGGGCATTAAGAATGCCCCGGCGATTGTTAGAGGGATGGATATTGAATTCTACCTCTTAAAATGGCTGCCACATTAAGCATATTTAGCCTGTTGTACTTGACTAGTCATGTGATCGGAGCAGCGTTCTTTTGGTGGAATGCAGATATGGGTTGCCAGCTGGTCTCTGTCCCGCTCCATCCCATCTGTCCTAAAGAAACAGGTAAGCTTGAGATAATTTTGTGAACTTAAGTCAGACCGTATGGAAATAATTTCTCCTTTTAATGTTACTCGCCCATTATGTACTTGAGGGATGGAAGGAATCATATACACTTCCTTTTCTTTTGACAGATTTCTCTGTCAGCATGATAAAGCAGTTAATACACACAGTGGAGCGGTTACTTCGTTCAAATTGACGGTTACCTATATGGCATCATGAACACAGGAACAGTGAGTTGTTAATCTCTCTCACACTCCTCACTTTAATAACTGATTCCTGATTGTGATAAGAATAGAGGTTTACAAGTCATTTGGTAATACCTTTATACTCCCTCTCTTTTCCTCTTGTTTTCACCCTTCTCTGTAGCTTACCGATTTTTGAAGTCCATCAGTTAAGCACTGACAGAGTATTTAGTGGTGTCGTCACACATTTAATACGATCAGGTCGGTACTTTTCATAGCAATTGAACGCATTAATCTTACATTTCACTATTCATAGTGATCTTTATTTAAGCCATATTCTTATGGTTACTTACATGCTTAATTGCAGAAAGGGAGAGTGTTCCTATTACCTGAACAAGGGAGTGAGTCCTGAGTGAGAAGATGAAGGCTCATCTACTACAGAACTCAATCCTTGTAGATAATGCTGATCACCTCATACAAAATATGAGTATTGGGTATAGTTCTGTTTTTCAAACATTTCAATTCGATTTACTTGTGCATTCTTTTGGAATGTCTGAGATGATGGTTGAACTTGTTATGTTTAACTTATTAATTACTTTTCACGTGATTCTTATGTAAAATGAACACTCACATATTAGTGTTATGCACTATCCTATTTAACACATTACTAAATGTTTATGAACCCTGTCGAATTTGTTCTTTGGATTACGCAATATCTATATACATGAATGAATTCATTACATAGGGAGATTTCCCAATGCATTGCCTTAGTTCTAACATTATTAACGTCAAGGTACTCTTTTGTGCTATTTGATTAATCATATTCGTTTAGCCAGGGACATTGTTACCAAGAGCACCAGAAGTTGTTTTACCTTTTTCTAACAGCCAATTTTTTTGCCTAAAACGTAGTGTGTTCCTCTTTCCCTTAACATGCAGCGGGATGAGAAAAAAACATTAATGTCCCTGAAAGCTCAATGCTCCAACTTGACAGTGGATGGCTACACTTTGTAATGGATCACACAAAAATATGTCCACATGCATGCCCATGACATGGCCACAACATCGTAATCTGTCACCCTTACTATGCAAGCACGTGGAACCATCAACTGACATTGCATAGGCACGTTTGGCTCAAGCCTACAAGTCTGAACACTGCACATACCAATGCAAGTCCAATCAACAGATGTCTGACATCACACATGGACAGCATTGTCTGGGGGCGGCATGCTGCTGTGGATCACTGAAACACATGTGCTGTATATATAAGGGAGTAACTTCTCACCAGCAGCATCCAGAGGCCATTGCTGCCCACAGATCTGCTGGGGATATATCTCTGGTTAGAACCTCTCCAGGACCCGCATATTGGTGTTTGAAAACTTGTAGCAGCCCACAAACAGCAAGTTCACAGTGGCACTTGCCTCAAGGTCTGCTAATGCATTAGAGTGGTTCCTGGACTTGCGGTCCTTCCATTGCTTGTGCATGCTCTTTGGGCACCAGTCTGCCACACCTCCACCCAGATCTGTTTACGTCCTTTAGTCCCCCACTGCGTTGCTGGGTTGAAGAGGGCATCATATTTTTCCAGGACCATATCAACCAGGATGCCAACTTCTTTGGAGGTAGGGGTGCAGCTTGGTGATGAAGATGATGGCCCAGACATGGCAACCTCCTGCAAATGGGCTGTGGAGCATTGGTGGTGGAATGAAGAGGTGGGAGTCCGAGACTGGTGATGAGGTGGTCACAGAGCCAGACAAGGGAGCACAGGCAATGGTGGGTAAATAGACACTCAAAAGCAGTGACGGCGGACAGCAGGCAGTCACTCTCAAAGGCAGCTGCAGGTGGCAATCTCGGAGGCAGCACATGGCAGAATTATGCAGAATTCTCACTGGAGGCAGGATAAGGGGTGTCATCTGTGTCTCTTATCAGAGGCACCTGAATACAGAGTAAAGGCCCTTAGCACGTACCTAAAATGTTATGCGCTGCACGCAGCATGATAAACGTGGCTCACGGCAACGGCAAATGACAGTGATATTTAAGGGGTGCTATGCACATCACTGGTTGTGAGCACAAAGGTACAAAGATGGACGAGTTTTGCAGACATGTATTTGGGGCAGCCATGCAAGTTGTTTCCTTCAAGTAAAATATACCGCATTTTTTGTTTTTACGGGATTGCCTCTGCACATACGTCCAAGTATTTTAGTATTTTTTTTATTGTTGCATTTTTAATTTATAAAAAACCTTACACAACATGTAGAAAAACATCATATAAAATACATAATTAATAGAAATCCATATTACGTAAATCATTACTTTAGCCTGACTGTAATTTCATCGCAAAAAGAGAAAAAGAAAATACATCAACAGAAAATACATCAACATATTGCAGAGTATATTTGATATGTGCAAAATTTCCCACATCCAATTTAGCGTTTATATGCCCAAATTCATTTGATCCCAACCATTGGTTATGCCCTGCAATAGTTTGTTCAGTGCCACGAATAGGGAAATATTTAAACCCCACATGCACCTGTTCCAGAAAAGGTTCGCTGAGAGCTCTGAATCTTTCTTGAACCTATCTTTGAGTGTTGAAATGTGTAAAGG
This sequence comes from Ambystoma mexicanum, assembly GCF_040938575.1. Classification (NCBI taxonomy): domain Eukaryota; kingdom Metazoa; phylum Chordata; class Amphibia; order Caudata; family Ambystomatidae; genus Ambystoma; species Ambystoma mexicanum. Next base: position 747,278,723 of record NC_090932.1, read on the forward strand.
CTCAAAGTGAGAGCAACCAAGTACTAAGTGCTTAAGTGTCTCTTAGGAGCGACACCTCAGTTCTAGGGAATCCATTCCAGACACATTTTTAATACCCCAGTGTCTTATCCTCTCAGGGTCGGTAGCTGGTTCAACCTAAAATGCATGTAGGTAGTTCTTCCCCTCTCACACGGAAACCTCTGGGGATAAAGGGGCAAAGATTCCCTGGTGTGGCAGAAATTAGCATATTCATTGTAAGTGGTATAGGAATTGACACTTTCAACCGTTTCTACCCAATGCGCCCTAAGGAGAAACTTCTTCACCAAACCAGGCCATTGTATAAGATCTTCTAAAGTTAGCCCTAGGGACAGAAGTATTAATTTCATTCTGTCGCAGAACTTTATCATGGAAGGAACTGTTTCAGATATTACCACCTCTCTTAGTGTTTCGTATAGAGAACTGGTGGGAGGTTTGCTTATTTTCTTCTACAGGGAAAGTTGTTTCCAGAGGTACCTAGTTTCAAGAGATGCAAGACAGAGCTCATGGAGAATAACTGCTTTAGGCACAGCCATAGATAAACCCAGTAGTTCTTTCCACAACTTTCCCTGGATGGTATTGAGAGTCAAACTCATATCGTGTGTACAGATATCAAGACCATAAAGTAAAATCGGCTCGCATTTTGCCAGATAATAGCGCCTTATCACTATCAGAGAAAATCTTCAAACCTTTACTTTCAAAAATTTAGTTTGCGATTTAAGTTTACATACCTTCTCATTAAGGCTCTGTTTCCATTGTTTCATACAAGCCTTATTTGTAAGTGAATACCCCAAATATGTAATAACCTGTACCTGGTCTACTGCTTCCTCTCCCATAATCCTCTTGTATGTTTGAATCTTTCTTTTCTTAGAAAAGACCAAAATCCTTGATTTGGATGCGTTTGGCAAAAGGTTATTTGCTAGCGCGTAGTGATAAAAGAGGTGCATCTTTCTCCTAAATCCCGAGGGGGTACGGTCCAAGAGGATGAAATGATCTGCGAAGGCCATCCACTTGATCCCCATCCTCCTCAAGCTGGCCGGTGCAATCGAGGGACCCTGCCGCACTCCCTCCGCATCACACATGTACAGGTTGACAAGAATAGGTGCCAGTGAGCAGCCCTGCTTGACGCCCACATAGGTGGCTATTTCCTCTGACAAAGCGCCCTCCTTAGTCAAATGGTTCTTAATGGATGTCCCGGTATGGTGTAATGCAAGAAGTTGAACTATCACGCGCAAGATCTTTAGAGCCAGCATTTTAGACCACAATCTCAATCGTGTTACTCCATTGAAAGCATTCGAAAGGTCCAGTGAAGCTATAAACACATCTCCAATATTGGTCTGATGAAACGAGTCTCTAAGGTGAGCCAGAATTGTTGCATTCAAATTAGTTCCCAACTCTTCCCTGAAACCAACTTGGAATTTACTAAGAAGTGAATTGTGTCTGACCACTTTATTAAGGTCCCTTAGGAGCAGGATGGCAAAGACCTTACTTGCCGCATCGATGAGCGCTATGGGCCTATAATTCCTGGGATTCAAGACCTCACCCTTTTTATATATGGGCACAATAATAGATTGAACCCAAGACTCTGGTACTTTGTGGGTCTCGAAGATGTGATTAAAAACTGGTTTTAGGCGATGGGTCCATAACTCAGGGGATGTCTTGATTACAAAAGGTGGGATGCCGTCAGGGCCAGGGGCTCTAGACGGTTTCAGTTTGTTAATTGCCCATGTGATATCCTCGTGGTCCCAGGTACTAGGTCCCTTAACACGCGGTCCCAAGTTCGTACAAGTCCCTGTTTCAAATTTCAGACGGAGGGCAAATTTGTTGGAATGATATGTGGTCCAGGCTGGGGTTGCCTCTGCGCATACGTTCAAGTATTTTTGCCATTTTGAGGCCTATGGTGTATCGAGTATGCAATATTTTTGTTTAGGGGTGCCTCTGCGTATCGAGTACTACTTTTGTCACCATGCAGAACCTTTCCGGGCATCGAAATATGCAATATTTTTGTTTAGGAATGCCTCTGCATATTGCGTACTGCTCTTCATACATCTTGGGGTGCCTTAGGCCTTGCTGGACTACTCATCTATGTAGTACGTCATGTAGACTGTTTGCTTCCTCATATTGCCCAAAACAATATATTGGTGTGTATGCTATTGACCCTTTTCATCTGCAACATGAGTGGTAAGGCCCCAAAAGGGAAGGAAAGAAGACAGGGATGTGGTGAGGTCACTTGTGCCCCATCCTCATGAGGGTGTGGTATGCCTCAGTCCACAGGTGACCCAGAACCTGTATGTGGAAGTTGTCCTAGGCAGACAGGTGAAAAGCACTGCATAGGGCCAGTAGGACCAAAAGGGAATGCCCTACAGAGCAGGAAGGGGCTCCAGCCGAAGACATGGCACAGGAGAAGGATTCACAGAGGAAGACACACTTCAATGAAGAGGAGCTCCAGATCCTCATAGACTATGTCACGAAACACCATCATGAGATGGTCCAATTTGCGGGCAGAATCAATAGTCCAGCACAATGACTGGTGCATTGGATTATGGTCCAAACTCACATCAATTCATGTGGTGTGTAGGTACACAATGCTGAACAGATCCAAAAGTGGATGAATGGCCCCACACGAAGGACCAAGCAGAAGCTCAGTGACAACTTGGCTTCTGCAAATGATGGGGGCCAGCAAAGGAGGAGCAGTTAACCTTAATCAAAGAGGCTACGAGTCAACTCATCAGCATTGAGCAGGTGCAAGGCATGGGAGCGCGGAGACCTATGAGGACACATCTGATGAGTGGCATTTGTGTGTCTTGTATTTGTGGACTATCATGGTTGAGTAACCTATATATGTGTTGTAGTACAGCTGGCTGCAGTTGACAGCCATCTTTGGCCAATGCTTGTTTGCTACTGTATTCACTTCTGTGACATGGCCTGCATTCTGTGAGACTGCTGTGTGGTTAACATCTATTGCACATGTTTGTCAGTACACATCACTATCTACTGTGCCTCACATCTGTGCCAGTACTTGCATGCAGGGTTGCAATGTCACAAACATGTGCACACTAGCAAAAAGTACCCGTTCTCTGAATGGGTTCTGTGGACAGACATGACAACACTCTCATAATTTGTCGAAAATCAATGAACCTGTAGGTTGCTGTTCCAGCTCACCTATCGCTTGATATGATTTGCACTTTGAAGTTAGTTGCAATGAGAATTGGCCTGTGTGAATGGCTTACATACCCCAGAGCAGACTTTGGGGGGAGGCGAGAGTTGGTATGCTGCTGCATACTGGGACCTACTGTGCTCTCTCCCCACCTGTTGCCTCACCCTGGGATGGTGCACTTCATTGCAGTACATTGCGGTGCCAATATCCCAGAAATTGTGTATTCTAGGGTTGAGGACCCGTCCTTCGACAACCACATTGATGTTTTGCCGATTTCAGGTAACCGTTTAATGTGTGTGAAGGTGCTGAAACTGAGTAAAGGGGTGGTGGGGTGGTCCAAATGTTATGTAGCCAGTAATGTCTGGACAGTCCTAACAGGTGACTATGCAAACCTCTGTGCAGATTGGTGAAATAGTGTACAATTGTATAAGGAACAACTATTCGCCAGGCAAAAAACCCACAAAGAAACTTAGAGTTTTGCTGGAATCCCAGGAAAGGGTGGTCTGTCAAAATGTCATGTACCCAACAATGTCCGAAGGGTCCTAACGGGTAACTATGAAAAATCTGGTGAAGGTTGGTGAAACAGTGAGGAATTGCTTAAGGAACAACGCTTCACCAAGCCACAAACCCAGCCACGAAACCCACACATTTTCACTTTTATGAATATAAATAGCAAGACCTCATGATGTTCCCCCCTTACAGACACACATCACACACAAGGCACACCTGGGTTAGGTCCAGAAATTCCTCATCCACATAAATCAGTCATTGCAACGTGCATTGATCCTGTCTCTTTGCATTGTACATCAAGTACATGCAACACATGTCAACCAGGAACATCATTTGGGTCTTCTTCCATTCGGAAACAGCAGGAAAATACCATGCGCATTCCCCGGTGAATGCCAGGGGCGCTTCGAGATATAAGAATAGTGATACTCCTGGCACAGGTCTTCATTGTAGTTTTTTAGCTCTTCACATAGAGCAGTTATTTTTAATTAGGAATTGGTCACTGTCGTACTGTCCAATAAAGTAACAATTGCCATAATACTATATGAGAACCATCCCATCCTACATACGTTTTTAATGCATCACACTAGCAAGGTTCTATGCTGGTCGTACTGTTCTCTACGAAGAAATTATCATTGAAGTTACTATGTTAAGAAGTGGATTGATTTTGAGTCTATACGTATATTTATTTATTTATTGTTTGCTTGTTAGGCACTCATACAATAAGAATATACTGTTTCAAAGCGCCCACAGGGCAGGGAGAGAGGGCGGGTGGAAAATCCATTGCAACACAATATTAAGAGCAGAGGGGGAAGAGGGAGAGGGACAAACCTACTATGCCTTTTGTGTATTCAGAATGTGCAAGTGCAGAAAGGAAGAGGGAAGAGGGGGTAAGTGCTGGGGAGTCAGAGCTCGTGGATGAGCAATGGATGAAGTACTAGGAATGTTGAGTGCTAGACGGCCTGGGTCGCGGGATGTGTAAGTGCGAAGTCACCAGAATGGAGGTTGGGGGTGGGCAGAAGCAAAGTGCTGTGGATAGACAGGAGCGAGGAAGAATTGGTGTGGGAGGTCAATGGCCTGAGGATGCATAAGGGCCAGGACACTGATTCAACAATTGTGCAATATGAATTATGCATTGGAAAACGTTTTTCCTTTTCCTTTATCCATCCAATTTTAGATAGGCGGCACCTCAGCGCTGACTAGGGATCAGTTACCTGAGAGGCCGGGTTCTCTATCCATCTTGCCTTCTGTCCTAAATAGTGGTTCAGATTTATGTCTCACAAGCCATTTAGTACCCAGCATTCAATCCACAGTACTTAACTTTGAAACACAAGACTGGATCTAACCAGCTGTTGTCTGCCTCCCTCGTTTCCCTAGAGACAGTTCTGTATGGATGTGTTCCCTGCTTGACCTTGTGTTGTTTTTGCATACTGAGGTATTCTGTGAAGGAAGATGGCTTCTGATATTCATGAGAAGAGTTCTGACGGATGCCTGAACGCAGCACGTCAGCAGAGTAGGCTGGTTTGTAAGCCTACAGAGGGGAGGAAGGATACATTTCCTTTTACTGCAGCAGGCTCGCAAGGGGAAAGTTGTGAGTTGAGATGTACATCTTTCTCATAGTGAACCAGTCATTTTCTCATTCTGTATGACTATTTTTATGTAGATGTGTATTGTGGGCAGAATTGCTGTGAGGTAATGGGTTGGCCACTCAAGCAGTATATTGTTGTGAGTCCCGCATACGGTGGCCAGGGCAGTCCACACATGTGTTGGTTGTGGTTTTCATTTTGTGCTGTGCCTTCCCACTTGTATTCCCATGTGTGTTGTTGTGGGTCTCCATGCACGTTTGTTGGTGGTGGCCATGTGAAAGTGGTCTGGGGTTTTGGTTTGTTGCTTGTATTATGTCCTTTGGTGTGTGCAACATGGGCACTGTTGTTTCCAGTTGCTATCATGGTGTCAGTGTTTGTTGCAGTTGATTTTATGGCTATGGCCATGCACAGTTTACCTCTCCCAGACACACATTCTCACGGTGTTGTTATGGGGCGCATAGGATTGGCCCGAGTCATCCTAGAATGGCACCAGAGATGTTGTTTCACTGTGTGTGCTCCACAGGGGCTGGTCTTCAGGTGAAGTATGTTTGCACAAGCAGATTTTGTGCAGCCTCTTCCTGTGCCCTTTGACCAAGCAAAGGCAAGGGTGATGCCTGTGGCTGAGAGTGATGGCCCTCCTCCATTTTGACTGGTATGCCGCGCCATGTGGCAACATTGTGCAGGACACATGTTGCCGCAATCATTTTACATACTACTGGTGGGGAATATAGCAATACCCCACCGAAGTGGTCAAAGGAGTGGAAACGTGACTTGAGCACTGAATGTGCGCTCCAATTTGTCCCTAGTGGCTACATGTGCTGTATTGTACCTTACATGGGCTGGTGTGGCAGGATTCCTGAATGGCGCAAGCAGTAATTTTGATAGCGGGTAGGCACTGTCCCCTGCAAATATGTACATGGTTGTTATTGGCATTTATGGTCATGGTCTGTTGCTCAGTGTGTCATGTGAATGTGCGCATGTGCGCAACAGTTGATATTAAACAATGAGCCAGGTGTTGCCAAAGGTTCTCGATGCCAGGACTCGGTTGAGTGGTGACTGGCAGTAAATGTAGCTGTCATGTGTGCTTCTAGATGCAGTTAATGTGCACTGTCAATCGGGGGGGGCATAGCCCAACATGTGTACAATCAATGGCTCCAAGAACACGTAGGAAGTATGCAACCACATAGAACTCCTGTCACACTCTCTGCCTTTCCCGAAGTGTGTGCGGCATGTATATGTGCCTACGCACACAAGCACTTGATGTTATGCAGGTCAACACCTGGTGGAGACAGCTGGATTGTGTGGCATGAGATATGCCACCAACAAAAGCTGGTGCACTGAAAGGAGCCTGGGGCTATCAATTGGAGTGCTGTCAGCACCTTTTCCAGGTGGGTGAGGGCATGGGACCAGACAGTGGGGGATGCAATGCCTTCTTCCCACACCCTGGCCAGTTCTAGTATGACGTGGGGTAACCGGCACCTTACATAAACCTGGTTGTCTGGAATCCCAAAAAGCAAGGTGCGTGTTGTGAAAATCCAGGCCCTCTGCATCCTCCTCCCCCTTCTCTGCTCATTTACAATGGCTCCCAGTATTCCGGCATTCTTTGTGGCTGACCGACTTTGGAATGGTGTGCATTGTGTGCTTTTAATGTGTTGTTGCCTTTGTGCGTTGTACTTTGTGTGTACTGTCTTGTGGAAATGAGATCACAAGGTTTGCGTGTGACATTTCCCTACGTAAAGTTGCCCATGAAATCCATAAATTCAGTTATGCTTCGCTTGGATGGTCATGTAGTTTCTTTGCGTGGCCTGTCCCTCAAGATGCCCACATTATTCCTGATTAGTCACTTGTCGGCATGCAAAGGCTCCAAACTAAACTAATCATGAAAGCACAATATTCATATCCCCAGCTCCTTATGGACTAAAAAGTTAGCGGAAGACATGGTTAAACCCAACAGCTTCCTCAGTATCTGTAATTGAGAAAAATTAGAAAAGCCCCATAAACCCATTCCATTAATTGATTATTAGCTCGATCAGGGAGCATTTGTAAGTTTTAGCAAATCAAATCAAAACACTCCTCCTATATCCTGGACCAGGATGGTTTGTTGCTATCCAATTGTTTAGCAAAATGTTTAGAGCCTCAAAGAGAGAAAGTGAAGGTCATACCTAGGTAATTATAGGATGTAACGTTATTCAATCATATCCCTTTTACAAATAAAGAAGGGGTCTAGTCCACCCTGCCCTATTAGAGGATTAGAATGGCAGATCATACCTGCTGATTTGTCAGCATTAATCTCCAGATCCCATGTATTCATAAAATCAGTTTAGGCATCAATACGAGTTTGAAGGGCATGTGGAGTTCTAGCAATCAAAGCAGTGCCATCTGCATATCCCAGTATAGGAATTGTCAGACTACCAAAATGCAGGACATCAACAATGTTCGCAATACGCCTATTAATATATCATGAAAACAGGTTTGGGCCGTTATACAACCCTGTCTTACGCCAGCATCAACTTGAAACCTATCAGTGCAATGCCCATTACGGCCGCTTTGCACACAGGCACGTACATTTTGATGGATTAAAGTGAAAATATGTAGCAAACCCTCTGGACAATTGCAATCTCATAAACACTGCCATAGTTCACACCTATTCACTTTGTCAAATGCTGTTTTAAAGTCCATAAAGGCAGGATAGACCATCTTCCTATTTAACTACAATGAGTTAGCAACCAAATACAGATTCAGAAGAAGATGTTCTCATTAGTTATCCACATTTGCTATTTAACAATATTTACCTTCCCAAATATTTTGAACTGTGTGCTCACAAGAGAAATGGGTTGACAAGAGTCGGGCAGATCTCTACGGCCTTTTTTTTATAGACAAGATACGTCAAAGCCAACTGCCAGGAATATGGGAAGCTCTAGCTTGCCAAGAACTTGTTAAAGAAGACGGTAAGTGTGGGCTCCCACAATTCTGCCTGATGTTTTTATAGATCCACAGGAATACCATCAATGCCAGGGCTTCTGTCTTTTTTTGGCTATGCAGTGCTAGCTTTACGTCTTCCAAAGATGCCCTTAGCATTATGGGTTTTCAAGGAAAGTAGTTGCGTTGCAGCACTTGGACAATAGTGTAAATAGAGTGTACCGAATACATGCAGCACAAGCCTTTGGCTCCTTCTGGCATAGGGTGGAGATGGACTACCGTGCAAACCTACTTCTTGGTCTACTCCTCTACTCTTTTCCTCCCCTACATGAAGTCCCCAACATTGTGGCACAGTGCCTGTTAAAATTACCTGGACATTCCCCCACCTAGGCCCACTTGCACTGTGCTGGATGGCTCTCCATGCTAATTCACTCTCTTTCAATTCCTGCTAGTTGTTTATAAATCTGTCTATGGTCTTTCCCTCCAAAACCTCACTGAATGCATCTCTCTGTAGTCTCACTCTTAAACTCTCTCTTCCTCATATCTTCAGTCCCCCAGCCTCCCTGCCAATCCTCCTGCTTTTGTGCCTTTTCTTGACTTGCCCACTCCACTGGATTTTTTTCCCCTGCCAATCAAAGCCATATCTTCATTGGAACTAATCAAAACAAGGCTCAAATACCACCTGTTAACAGTGGAAGAACTGCTCAACCCAACTCTTCTGCTTTCTGCCCTCGGGACTACTCTATATAATTTGTAAACATGTAATTACTAGCCTCAGGCACTCTCAATGTCCCGGGTTTATGTTCCGATTCTTACTCCTTCACCACATGGTAAATATAATTCAATCAAACAATGTGCTTATGTAAAGCATCCTTATCTAGTGTTGCCACGGCTCTGTATTTCCTACTTTATAGACCATTTCTGTTTCAAAAGACACCTTGTTCTTCAGTTAATAAAAAATAAAAAGATGGGATGTGAGGTTAGACATGCAGCCAGTGGGTGTTGGTTGGCTTTTTACCCACCTGCCGACGACCTATGTTGATGTTAATCGTGTGGCTATTCTCCCCCACTACCTGACCAAGACACACTTCCCTGGTATCTCTTTGCGCTACCGCTATTGTTCAGTAACCTCACAATATGGGTTTATATGGGGTTTCCATTGTTATTTGTATGCAGTCTTTTAAAGGTTGATAGCTTAATGGCACCTGTGAATCAGCTACTTGATTAATGAGCAATATGTGTGTTCTTGCTTCACTTACTTGCAATGAATTCATGTTAAAGCTAACAGTTTGGGCTCTTTTCCAGCCATTAGATAGGCATTCACCTGGAACTGCTAGTATCTGTCCAGGAACTCCATTTCCCAGCCTATTGTCACCTCATGACCAGGTAGTTCCATTATGAAAGTCCTGGAACATGCCTGACCGATGCCTACTCAAAAGTCAAAGCACTTTACTTTGTCAATGCTTGTCTTTAATTGCCTACCGGTTCTACCTGGTATAACTAAATACTTTGATCTACCTGCATTTTCGCTATACCTTCTACTATTGTAAACACATCGGAGACCCCAAACCATTCTTTTAGGAAGGGGTGTTGCTAGGTCTGGAAAAGATCCGGGGCTACGCTCATTTTGGGACTGTTGGGACTGGGGGCTAGCAAGCCTTTTTGTTTGTAACCCCTTAGCATCTATCCGGTGCTACAACCAAAAGACCCGGGGCTATAACCCCCTCCAGCACCCCACCCCCACCCCCACCCTCCTAGCAACGCCTCTGCCTTTAGGGTACAATTGAAGAAGGAGGTGGAGGCTCGCTTTCTGGAGAGAACACTGTTGGTCGTTTCATGCAGCTCTTTAAAAATGCATTGGGTTTTTGGGACCTGCCTGCAGAAGCGAGCGATATCTAGATGTGTGTATGAGATGGGGCAAAATCAGTTAAGAATGGGTACACATATTAGAAATGGAAGGGGCAAGTGTGTGCAACCTGCGATTGCAGCAAAAGGACAATGGTCTCCACTATATAGACTAATGTGTAAACACGTACAGAGAGAGAGGGAGTGTGGTCACTTGTAAAGAGCAAACGGGATATGGGAGACGGCTCAGACAGTGCTTTATCTGCAGCAGGGGGAGTCCAGTTGTGAATTGTATCAAAGAAACACATGTGGCACAGGTGCGGATATAACAGCGACGATGCATGCAGCCGCTTAAAAAAATGTGTATATTAGGGAATGTATTGCTTTAAACATTGTTTTATTGAAATGTGAATTTTGTTGGAGTAAAGCGAGATAGAAATGCCAAATCAAGCTTGGTTTAAAGAAAAAGAAACAAAAGAAAATGGTGCAAATGTAAAAGCTAAGAAAACATATATATATAGTATAATTACTTGAAATTGTTTCTACTTTTTCTAGGCAGACAGGAATAAGAAAGTGCAAATGGAAGCCTGAATTGTCACTGATACTATTAGCATGGCGTCAAATGTAACCTTCAATTAATGAGGTTTGCTGCATCAAAACATGTGTCATAGCTGCCCCAATAATTGAATTCCTTCGGTCATTCCAGTACCATTGAGAGATATTATTGGCTACAGTAAGAGAAGCCTCCTTTTGGCTAACACAATAGCATAAATCTGGAGCCAATGAAGCTTCAATTCAAAGCGTAAGACGATCGGTATGCCAAACCACTGTCCAGAATATTTTGACACATCCGCAATATAAAAGCACCTAAGATACACTACCAGCATCCTCATCAAGCAGCGTCATGCTGCTTCCATGTACATGTTCCCATAGGCTGCAATACATTCAAAGGACGAGGCTGAGTAGTCACATTGCTTTCCAAAACCCATACTCAACACAGTTCTCCATCAAGTTCCATCAATTTCTTATATTTAATCAACATTGTTTGGGCTCACAGCAATATTTTTGCAATACGTGGACACCAATGATAAAGAAGTGACGTTATACATCAACAGTGTATGTAGTGAAAAACGGCCTGCTTACTTGCTATAAAACGCCATGTACAGTGTTAAAATAAGGCCTCAGATTCCAAGATGGCCGCCGCAGAGTGAAGCTTCCCTTTCCCGTACTTTGTACCGGCCTCCCTAAAGGTGGCAACTTTGCACATAAAAACAGGTGAAATAGAAGGATTAGAATACTCCTTCCAACAGAAGGTTTAAGACTGCCAGCAAGAGGAGGAGCCACCCGATATCACATGGACGCGCCAACAGGAGGAAGAGCCACCCGACACTGCAAGGAAGCAGTGCCCGATCGGGAGTCAGAAGTGTGTCCCGGCTGTGAGTTCCAGGACAACAGGATCGGGCTAATAAGAGCAGCTGAGCTCCAGGACAGCAGGAGTGGGTAAATGCAAATCAGTGTGGCGTAAGAGGAAAATTGAGGGGGCTGGGTCGAGTAGAGAGAAAAGAGCCCGTGCCTGAAGTGAAAGGGAGGCCCTGGAGGGCACCTTACATACAGGAAGTTACAGGCGGTGCAGACAGCCCCCACGGACAAAAAGACAAGGGAAATCATATCAGCGGGCACACAGTCTCATTCCAGCCGCTTCCCTCAATCCAGGCTATCAGCTGGTGCAAAAGACCCCCATCAGCAACTACCCAGGGGGAAGGCATTGAAAAGAGATCCTAAGAGGCTGCTGGGTCACAAATATTAACGCAGAGACGACCACATATGGGTGACTAAAGATGGTCGAAGGTGAAATTAATTCTCTCAACAGGGGATCAGTAAAGGAAGAGTCACTCTGCAGATGGAATATGAGGGGTCTGGAAAGACAGTACGCTCTCTACTAGGTATCATAGGCACAGTGAAGACATATCAATCAGGTGACCACTGCATAGCAAGTATAGAACTAGGAAGTGCACGACTGGTGGAGCATCCACCTACACACCCCAAATAGGGATTTGAGATCCTCACGTAAACTGCAAATATACAATTGGAAGAACCCAGAAGTAACTACTTGTGGTGGTAATTTAGGGTCGGTCACTACTGCAACCACATATTCTGGGCCTCCGAATACATAGGAAGCCTGCATAAAGCTTCTAACCTTATTCAGATGCCAAGACCTAACAGGAAGCAATCCTCAGCACTACAGGGAGCCACTAAGGGGAATGAAAAGGGGCCCAACGGAAAAGTACTGGCAGCAAAAAACGGAAGAGGATCCATCAAACGAGACAAGAACATAGCAGCAGGAAACAGTAGACCCTTGGGAGAACAGAAATATGGCTCTCAGCAAGGAAGATCTTCAGGAATGCCTTAAGGGGATGAAGACAAGATGTTCCTGGAAAGGACATCTTTCCAGGAACAAATAGTGAACCTAAAGGAAGATTTGAAAAGTTCCCTGAAAGAAATAAGAGACGACATAAACACCCTGGGTAAAAGGGTCGACATTACTGAACAAGGTCTGTCTGAAGTAAGCAGCGATGTCCGTCAGAACTCAGAGCTGGTGGAACAAATTGCGTTGGCGACACATCATTTGAAAATCCGATCAGAAGATCTCGAAAACCATTGTAGAAAGTTGAATATAAGGATCAAAGGCCTGGCAGAAACAAATGGAGACAGAGAGCTAAAACTATTGGTCCAACAATTTTCTGAATCCACAGAAGTTATCAACCTTGACTACCCGGAAAAATGTAGGCCGGTTCTCAAGCCACTTGGGATGCATCATTGGATACCGTGCCTAGACTGGGAGAGGGATTGGTGATAGGGGAGGGGGTTTGTGTTCATTGGGAAGGGGGAAGGAGTGGGGGAGAACGAAAGGGGGAATACATGGTCAGAAGCCAAGAAGACAACAGGGGAAAGGGACACACTGGGATCAAACAGTAACACATACCGGCAGAAGCAATGGCAAAGAAAACTCTCATCTAATATCTAGAGGGAAGACAAACAGGGGTGAACAGGGGCTGCATTGGAGAAAGCATAAGAAGGGACAGAAGTACAGGCTCCTGAAGAGCATGCTCCATGTCAGGGAGTAGTTAGCGGAATATACTTTCATATAACGTATGGGCCATGAACACCCCTAGAAATTGGAAGAAATTAGAAGCACAACTTAGAAGAGGGGCAGCAGACATAGTCCTTCTGCAAGATACATGTATCAAAAGGAGCAACTCCACTAGAGTATGCATACATCAGCTTGCACATGTATATCGGGCACATGCCAAAAATAAAACAGCAGGAGTCCTGATAGGTTTTAGAAAGGCGCTTGGAGCTAAGGTAATTAGCTCTGTGAGCGATCCTACTGGTAGATATTTATTTCTTCAAATTCACCTCGAGGATAAAGTATTCACGGTAGGCACCCTATATGCCCCCAAGACGGGACAAGAGACTGTCATATATCAGGCTCTGGGGACCTTGGAAATGTTTGTGGTAGGGGAACTCCTCTTGACAGGGGACTTCAATTTAGAATGCGATCCAGACAAAGACAGGAGCAATCAAGGGCCCAACAGGGGGAGTGGTCCATCCAGCGCCCTTAAGGGGAACATTTACAGATTTAGCATTAAGAGACCTATGGAGAGCAAAGAAAGGGGCGGCGACAGGGTGCACATGCTTCTCACATGTCCACCATACTTTCTCCAGAATCGATTGTGTATAGGGAACTCCAGGGATACTGGGTGCATTAATAGAGATAAAGGACAGACCCAATTTCCTTGTCGGACCATGCCCCTTTATGGGTGCAGTTATGATATGATATGATTGTTTATTTATATAGCGCCTATACACAGAAGTGTTTCAAAGCGCTTCAAGGAGGGAGGGAACATGGGAAATACAGTACATTCAGTAAAGTCCTTGAGCAATATAGAATGTGGAAAAATAACTACCATAATAGGCCTGACGACATTTCTGATAGTGCAAGTGCCAAAAAACACGTAGGGTATGAGGGAATGGAGAAGGAGAACAAAGCAAGCAGTAACATTACTATGTCTGACGACAATTTACGCAGTGCAGGAGGAATACAAAAGGAGGAGGGTTGGGAGGGGGGGGCAGGGATAGAGGCGGTGAGGAGGAACGAGACAACTGCTGAGCCAAATTCATCAGGTAAATTTAGAAGCAGGGGGGGGGAAAGGAGTACAAAGGGTAGGAGGGGGGGGACAGACAAGCTGATATCATCGGTCAAGAACAGATGATAGGAGTAAGTGCAAGGAGGAAAGAACTCGAGGAAGAGTTTAAGTCCCAAGAGGAGGGGGGAGATGCAAGCAAGTGAGAGTAGGAAGTAGAGGAGGGTGGAAGGGTCAGAGCAGGTGTACAGGGCACAAGTATGCAGAAGTAGGCAATCAAGGTGGGTAAGTGTATGCAACACAGGAACATGCATAGATGATGGAGCAAGCAAATGCAGTGCGTTTGTTTAGAGGAAGGGGGAAACATGAATGAGGTTAGGGTAAGTCCCCCAAAGCAATGGACGGCAGATGTGTGGTAACAGAATTAGTGCAAAGATCACTACAAGCAGTATTAACAGTGTTAAGATACAATATTCCACTGCGGTGGAATTAGAGACTGTAGAAGATGGCATGCAGATAAGATATCCCCACAACGCGAGTGATTGTAGTGGCACTGAGGGTAAGGGTCCACTGACAGGTAGAGAGGCCGAAACAAGAGTCAACTGGTGATGGAGGCCAGTGAAGAGTCACGTTCGTGCTGCAAAAGTCAAGATCACAGCGGTGCTGGGTTATTCGGTAGGTTCTGAGGAGGGAGGCGGAACAGGAACAGGAGGGGTAAGCGGAGGTGCTTGCACACCTTACCTTTGGGCCGTGACTCTGCAATATGGTGATGCCAAGAATGCTGGGTGACCAGGGGGGTAGGTTGCAGGCAAGTCCATGGAAAGGACAGGGAAAAGACAGGAAGGAAAGTTAAGAAATATGACACTGCAGAGACAGGTGTAGTCCTGGAACATGCCTAGAGAAGTACTATATGACAGTGCAGCACAGGATACACTTAGGGAGAAGACCAGAACCTACTTTGAAATAAATGACAGAAAAGAGGCCCCCATAGATGTAGTTTGGGATGCCTACAAGTAATGCTCCGGGGAGAAATAATCTCTCTCAATGCGCAAAGGAGAAAAGATAAGAAAAGGCTGGAAAAAGACATGGAGGCAGAATTGAAAGAGGCCCAGAGGGTATTAGCTGAAAAGAAGAATAAGCTAAACTACGGCAGGGTTAAGGATTGCATGAGACAATTAGATCTTCAATGAACGAGTAGGGCAGAGAAAGCATTACTGAATCTAAAACAGAGATACTATATAAGGGTAAACAACGCAGATAGAATGCTAGCAAGACTCCTAAAGCAACAGAAGTGTAGAAGTAGCATAGATATTATCAAGCTGGCAGACGACACAACTGTTACAGAGACCTCATAGACTCCTTCTCTACATTTTATACACAGCTTTACTCCACGGAGAGTCCGGATCAGCAAACCATACAGGAATTTCTAGACAGGGAACAGCTGCCTAAAGTATCCCAGGTAGACAGGGATATCCTTGAAAAGGATATAATGGAAGAAGAGGTGGGAAGGATTATCAAAACCCTCCCCTGCAATAAAGCCCCAGGCCCAGACGGATTCCCTGCACTCCTCTATAAAACATTAAGCAAGGACCTCATACCATTTTTAACAAAATTATATAATTAATTCCGGCATTCGGGGGGTATGGCACATTCTATGTCTGAGGAGAGGGTCAGAATCTCTGGGAAACCGGACAAAGATTTGATGAACTGCGGTTTATACCAGCCTATGGCATTGCTAAACATAGATGCCAAAATGTACACAGGGATCCTGGTGGATAGAATAAAGAACATTTTGCCGATAGTTATAGGCCAAGACCAATCAGGCTTCCTTTCTGGTAGGCAAACATGGGATAATATAAGAAAGGTCACGCATCTTATTGAGAAGGCAGAAATCAGGATCCCGGTGGTACTAATATCACTAGATGCCGAAAAGGCCTTCGACAGGGTGGAATTGTCATACCTGTTCCAAGTAATGAAACACATGGGGTTCAGACCTAATTATAATCAAATGGTGGAAGCAAACTACAAAGATCCATCGCCGAGACTCCGCATCAACACAAACTTCAGACACAATTTGTATTGAGCGAGGTACGAGGCAGGGCTGCCCCCTATTACTTCATTTATATGTCATTTTCCAGGAACCATTGTTAGCACTAATTAGACCAGACACCTACATAAAAGGGATCCCATTTGGCAGGGAAATTCTTAAGACAGCCATATACACAGACAATATGCTGATGACTCTAGTGGAACAGGAAAAGTCAATTCCAGCCATGTTTAAAGCATTGGCTGAATAAGAATGGATATCGGGATTTAAAATCAACATGACCAAGTCAGAACTGCTGGAGATGGGCATACCGAGAGAACAATCTGAGGCCTTGCGCAGGGCTTTCCCTTCAAATTATACGTAGAAAGTATTTTGTATCTAGGGGTAGCTCTCACTAGTAAGATGTCCACCTTGTATAAAACCAACCAAGCAGGGTTATTAAAGAAAACACAGGAGGACTTCTTGAGATGAACCCCTTTCCGAATCTCTTGGCTAGGGTGATTAACAACGGTTATGATGGGAACATTCCCTAGATTGCTGTATACATTTCAGGCCCTGCCGATTGCACTCCCACAGTCGTTCTTCAGGGCAATAAATAGGATGGTATCAAAGTTTATTTGGCAGAATAAACACCCCAGGGTGGCTTTGGATTTACTTATGACTCAAAAGCATGGAGGGGGGCTGGGACTACGCAAAATAAATAGATATTATGAAGTGGCCCAATTGAGATTGGTGCAAGAATGGCTCACAGAAAGCAGGAAAAAGATCGGGGCTAGGATGGAAAGAGCAGTTGCGGGATGACCTTTGGCTGGTCTACTCTGGTTACCAGGAAAACATAGGACCCCAAGTGATAGACGCAGTGTGGTCTTACATACTACATGCGACATCTGGGATAAATGGTTAGAAAAATGACATCTTTCAACCCGCCCATCCCCATTCACCCCACTGTTCGAGAACCCAAGATTCACCCCGGGGACAGAAAAGGGCACATTCGGACAATGGCGGAAGCATCGGTGCAGAAAGGTGGGAGACATGGTGTGGGAAGGACAGATAGCGACATTTGAAGAATGCTAAATTCAATTGGGAGTGAAGGAAGCTGAAAGATATGAATATATACAATTAAGACACTGGTTAAAGCAACTGGAGATACGAAATGTAGCACTACAACAACTGACAGAATTTGAAAGATACATTACCACACATTCTGGAGATAAACACCTAACCTTGAGCATCTACACTATCCTTCAGGGCTGCTCAGCTCAAGGGAAATGGCCATATCAGGTAGCTATCAGGTAGAATCGGATGCAGTATTCTTTTGGAACACTTCACACAATTAAGACTACAAGTGTAAGTACAATTTACCTTTGGTACAAGCCTGTACTACACAGTAATGTGGTAGCAATGGCTGAGCAGCCAGACATCTCAAGAGTAAAGTGAGCAATACAAGGGGTTACACAAAGGACTAGCAATCACAGTGGTTCAAACAAACACTTACTCAAGGTTTCTTGGTAAAAAAATATACATTTATTTACACAGTCAGTTGAAAAACATTCCACTAGCAAGAGCAGATCAATATCACACTCTAATACACTACAATGCACTACCAATCAGTTTCTGAACAAGTTCAGCTCCCGGAAAGGGGAGCAAAATGGCACTTCAGCTACTTTAAAAAGGGGTAAAAAGACAAGGTTAAAAGAATTAAAAGCACCAATACATTCAGAGTTAGGGCAAATAGTTTCAGTTCACTACAACCAGCAATTCAATACAATAAGCTTGGGCCAAAGTCAATGGTTCAGAGTCTTGGATAGGATAGCACAGTTCTGGTAGTAAACAGTAAAGTCTTTGCCATAGTTTTTAGAAGTAGTTGGTCAGACGAAAAGTTATATGTCGGTTTAGGGAAGGACAAGCCTTCAAAGTTGGGAATGTTTCACAAACTTTCACCACAGCAAAAAGGATTTCCTGACCGCGCTTGCACAGTACCTTTTAAATGAAGAAGAGCTGTAGCTGAGGCAGTTGTTCCTGGCAGTTCCTACAGATCTTGCTGTTCCTGAGCTTCAGTCGTGGGGACAAGAAGGAGGACGTCCGGAGGTTCCTGCACTGCCCAGGGAAGAGGCCACAAGCTTGGCAAAATGGCGGTTTAAGGTGTGAGTGCCTTAAAGACCACAAACTGGTATCCTTCTCACTGGCTATCTGGTTTTCAACAGCACTCTGAAGATATTTTGACCAGTATAGAGACGGTGTCCAGTTGACTTGCGAGTTGGTTGTTCCCACCAAACTCAAGGGAAGAAGTCGTCCTTGACAGGCTTCTCTGTCGAGGGAGTTTCAGGCAATTCGGACCTGCAGCAGGGCTTCACCGGTGAACCAGGAGTTGCAGCAGTCATCTTCCTTCAGCTCATCTTTGGTTCTCTCGTTCCAGTGGTCGACTCTGCTTTCCAAGTCCCAGAGGTCTGCTTTTAAACAGTTTTCCCCCATTCATTCCAGCCTGGCTGTCACTCTCCCAGCAGGGTGGCTGTCCTTGCCGGACAATCATGCCAGAGTGCATTCAGGTCTTGTAGGAGACTAAGCACAGGGAGTTTCGGGCACCTCCCTCACATCCTGTCCACCCCAGACACTCGGGCTCAATAGGATGGCTTCAGCACTGAAGCCCGCCAAAGGCTAATGAACAAAGGGACCAAACCTGGTTTGGCACGCAGAGTTAAACACAAGAAGGACCTTTTCTTAAAGAAACGGCAAAAAAAGATGACCGGAGTGTGTTTTTACAGATAGGTCTTGGGCGACATATTGAAAAACATGGCTGACTAGATTTGTAGCTACCGGTGTTCGTGGTCGGGAAAAATCATGGTATTTTGTTCTAAACCACTGCCACCAGCCATTTCAAGAGGGAAGGGGTAACATTTGACTGTTACATGAGTGTTTAGACTCAGGGGATGCTAGGCAACCCCTCCAGCATTCTTTAGGAAGATAGTGTGTGCTGGGTCTGTACATTTAAAAAGACTAGTAAAGTCAATTTAACTTTACATGCTCTGGGAGACAGTAGTCAGTCCCAGAGAACGTATTTAAACCTTGGTAAGTCTGAAAGACATCCCTGTGCCACTGCCCTTAAGGTGCTGTGTGACACACAAGAAAAAGATGATGCCTATGGAGTTGTTTCAAAACTCCATATCCAAAGAACACAAAAGTAAACCACACATCAAAATACATGAAAGAGTGGGGAAAAAGGCTTACACTCTTTCCAGGTAAAAATGTAAATCCTAGAAATTCAGCAAAGTTACTGGGGGTCTCAAAAGGTAAGGGAAATAAGCATGTTCTTGAGAAGTCTCCCTAACACTTGGGCGGGCACGACAAGATCAGATATTACATGGGAATGGTGGGAAAGCTTATGGAAGAACATCCCGAAGCTAACTCAGTCCATACAATTAAGGGAAGCCTGGCATAAGATGATGCTGCAATGGCATTACACACCCAGTAAACTTCAAAGAATGTATACAAATAACTAC
The DNA here is from genome assembly GCF_040938575.1 of Ambystoma mexicanum. NCBI lineage: Eukaryota > Metazoa > Chordata > Amphibia > Caudata > Ambystomatidae > Ambystoma > Ambystoma mexicanum. The sequence continues at coordinate 747,298,441 of NC_090932.1, forward strand.
CAGTTTTGCTTGAGGGGCTGTAAGGGGATAGCGAATTGGAGGCACATCTGGTGGGATTGCCGTGAAATAAGGGAATTCTGGGAAAAAGAACACTATGCTGGAACTGCATGATCTTTCCATAGGGGTGAATTTATGCAGATTATTTGGAATGGTGTTCAATTTCGAAGCCCAAAAGAGATTCTTGATGACACAATTGAAAACTGCCTGGCTAGTGATAGCAAAGAATTGAAAACAAAAAGAACCCCCTACAAAGCTGGAATGGATACGCAAAATGGGGGACATAGTAGTGATGGAGGGAATCACTTACTGCATACAAGGAGATGAAGATAAATTCCGGATAGGCCGGGAGAGTTGTTAGAATACTTAAAAAATGACTACATGCAACAATGGTGCCCACACAACTTGAGTTCCCTGGATCTAATGTGATTCCCTGGGCAAGATGCTCTAGAACCAGATAACCAAGCGGAAAAAGGACAATCTTGGCTAAGACACTGCGGGACCAAAGGGGGGGGCGGGGCTGAACAGGGGGAGTGTGGGGGAGTTAATGGATGCAAATGTTGTAAAAAATGCTAATAGAAACTATTTTTTTTAAAAGCCACCTCTGGATGTAGGAACTTTGGGTTCCAGCAGCTGTGTTCAGAATGCATATGAAACATTTGAAAAAAAAAATAATTAAAATAAGGCCCCAAATCGAAGAACACTGACAATGGAGGTACACATATCTTTTGCTGAAAATAACTGAGCTAAAAATGAAGGAAACAAAAATAACATACATTATCTGAACAATGTAAAGTACATTGAAAACACAGACACTTCTGGTCAAGAGCAGAAGCTTTCCCCATTTTGAAAGTATACCTTCACAGGTGGAAACAGGCTAGTGAGCTGGGTATTGGTGAAACAGGTAATTTCTCTCATGCCACAATACAACAATGTATACATTGCACACTATAACATTTCTAATTGAATTTGGGAAGGCGTGGGCCCAGAGGGTTGCTTCAGATCAAGGGTATGCGACCTTTGACTCTCCCCTTGTTTTGGACAACAAATCCCATTATCCACCTTCACCACTGACTATGCTGGCTAACGCTGACAAGAACTGTTGTCCAAACGTGTGGGAAGCCAAATGCTGCAGACCCCTGACTCCGATTAACAACTTTGCCCATGTGCCATGTCCTCGGAGAGTGAGGATTGCCACATTTGCATGAGGAACACCCCCATTAAAATGACTGCCTTCTTTTTAGTAAATGTGCTGGCAAATTCTTTATTATATTATTTATTTATTTATTTAGTTTCGAAGAAACTTTACAAAATTACACTAAAATCACAATACAATAAAAAAAACACAGTATATCAAAACAGAGTATAACAAGCTCTGCTAATCAAATCCAAGTCAAATCAAGTCAGATCAAATCCATTATGACAATAAAACAGTAAAAGACTAAAACAAGTACAATCTAACATACAATAATAAAGCCGAGCATTTACCAGCAATTTACCAGCAATTACCAACCATTTCGTTCAGACAACCCATTAGTGCACTTTACACTATCTAAACGTTTTTTTACTAGTTAACCACAAATAATACATAGTGATATGGACTTTTTGGCTGTCCGTGTTGAGACAATAAGCCCAAAAATGATCACCCTTTATGTATTCCAAATTGTGAACAAATGGCCCCAGCCACTTCATATATTCTGGGCCCAATGTCCTACATTCAGTGAAAATATGTTCGGCAGTCTCTGGGCTAAGTGCATTTTGACACAAACGACAGTATCTGTCTTTTTTAAGAAGGCCCATCTGTGGACCCATTACTGTTAGTATCTGTAGCTGATTTATCCTCAGCCTTAGCCTAAATGCCCGCATACCCCTATTTGGGCATTGTCACAGGTAGGCTTGAGGCTGCAGATAACTATGCACAATATTTGACATACATGCGTAACTCTGTAGAGACTCTACATGCATATAATTTGCCACCCAATCCCACTGTCTTACCTTTTTTGAAAAAAACCCTCTTCAGTGTAGCATAGGGTGTGCCCCTGGTAAAATCAGGGAACCATCCTATGTCTTTGAACAGGTCATGGACCACCAGACCAAAACTGTCTCTACCATGTACCGGGGCAGCCAGGAGACTGAGCAGTTGACATCGAGGATTTGTAAGGATTTTGATGTATAACAGCCCACGTCTTCTCAACAATTCTCCTTTAAGAGAAGTCAAACCAAATTCGAGTCTTACATACTGAATTGTTGCAGGCCTGAGTCTCAACATTTGCTTCCAGAAACTGCCTTCTAAGATGTCTAACCATGATAAATCAGCCATGGCCAGGGCTTCCAATCCATAGAGTATTGTTGGGCTAAAACTTTGTTTGTACAAGGCAATGATTCCCTCCAATGAATACCCTGCTGTATTCCTTAAAAATTTCGAAATAGAGTGGATCATCCTATGGGCTGTAACCTTTTTTCTTTCCTTGATACTCTTATAAGATGTTGTGCTATCGATATCTAACCCCAGATATGTATACACCTCAATGTAATTAAGTATTCCCAGGTCACACTTAAATATAGGTCTCTTCACCTTCTTAGCTGAGACAGCCAAAATGTTGGTCTTATCCATATTTATGGTCAAATTGTTTAAATCTGCATATTTACAGAGTGCCATGAACATTGCCTTGATACCCAAGAAGGTGTGATTTAAAAGAACCAAATCGTCTGCATACAATAGGCAGGGCAGGGGACTACCCCCTACCGTGGGACAACAACCCACCTCTCTGTAGAGCCAGTCTGGGACATCCGCCATATACAAGTTATACAGGGTCAGAGCCAGGGTACAGCCCTGTTTAACTCCTTTCCAATTTTCAACCATCTCGGTAATGACCCCTTCATCCGTAAGTCGGACCGATGCCTTGGTAGATAGGTGCAATCCCTATAGTACACTAACAAGCCACGCAGGACAACCGGCTTTAATACGTTTTTCCCAGAGTCTGGGCCGATCAACCGTGTCGAACGCGGCTTTGAAATCACAAAAATTATGTATAAAGTCTGGGTACTGGATTCGGGGGGTACCACGTATGAGTAAATCCAATACCCTGAGGTTATGACTTGTACCTTAACCAGCCCGAAAGCCAGTTTGAGTAAAATACAGGATCTTAGATTCCTCAACCCACTGATTCAGAGCAACCAATATAAATGATGCAAAGATCTTCCCTGTTACATCTAATAATGACAATAGTCTATGATTCTCGGGGAGCATCCTGTCGCCTTTTTTGTAAACCGGTAAGAGAACCGCATTATGCCATGTGTCTGGTATATGCTGATTTTGGCATACCTTTTCAAATAGAGCTCGTATAACGAGGGCCCACTGGTCCGGGTTCCTCTTAAGAACAATGTTAGCCAGCCCATTAGGACCGGGGGCTCGTGAATTATTCAACTTAAGAATTACTTCTTTCAAGGACTCTGTGGTGAAGGAGAGTGGCCACACCCCTCCACAGTAGCAGGCAGTATATTTTGTATTGGGTCCCCCCTTGATTTTTTAAATAGGTTACCCAAGTTTGCCCTTGTATAGGGTTTACTGTGTGTTTTCTTACAATCCCCATTGGCTTTCGACAGTACTGACCATATTAAACGGGTACACTCTCCCCTTAATAATTTAATCATATGTTGCCATTCAGCATTCTGTATGGAATATTTCCATCGTCTAAGCCAACCCTGGTAGGATCTACGGAGATCTTTACAATGGTTCACCGTCTCTTCACATTTACCTCCCTTTAATGCCAGACGGATTTGTCGATGCATAGATCTTTTTAATCCCAAATGTTTTTATCGTAGCAATTGGTATATTTATTACAAACCGCCACACCCCGTAATGCAAACTTACCCACTGTACTATGAGATGTTGGATCCTTTTTTCAATCTCACACTCATTCATGCAATCTATATTGCATATCAATGCACTTGCAGAATTACCAAGAATACCATCTAGTTTACTTAAAGTATTTTCAGTCCACCTTATTGTATTACCTGCGTGGTTAACTTCCAGATTTTTGACTCCACTCCTATCCCTCTCTTGTATAGAAATGTCCATATCCAGTATTACCGGATCATGATCACTATGTTCCATACCATATACTGTAAAAGATTGTACCCGTTGTAGGCATGCATTGTTCCCAAAGAGGTAATCAAGAGTTGCCACTCCATTATTACCTCTCCAGGTATATGCCCCTGGTATATCCCCTGTTGTTCTACCATTCAACATCCATATATCGTATAGGCCCAAAAAAGAGATCCATTTCCTACCTTTACTATTTGCTAAAATTTGATGCATATTGCTTTTAGCCTGGACATTTCCATACGTAGGTCTAGGTGTGTTGTCAATACACCGGGCATTCAAATCCCCTCCTTCAACTATTAAGAACTTCTCATCCTCCTCCACCTTAGTGAGAATGTCCTGCAGGCTATTATGGATCTCATCCACCCCTTCTGGGCCTGGCGGGGCATAGACATTAATTATCAACAGTTCCCAGTCTGGAATTCCCTCCTGGTATACAACCACTGCCATTACATTACTGCCTGCTGTAGCCAATGGTATTTGCATAGAGCAAAAACTGTTCCTTACTGCTACAATTAGGCCCCCAAAGGGTCTACCTCGTACCCCCTTGTTGGCCAATACCTGATGGATATGAAAGCCATCGATCACCAAAGGACAATCTAAACATGTTTCCTGTAGCATAAACACATCTGAGGTTGCTAGCCAGGGGAGTGAGCCAGAATTATTCACCAGATGTCTATACCCCCGTGTAGTCCAGCTCACTAACCTCAATGGTCAGATGATGTTTCTCTTATTCACATATGTACTTGAGGGCTTCGGTGTTTCCCATGATAATGCTGCATAGTTTAAGGCATTCTGAGATTTACGCCCGCCTTAACCCAATGCGCTGGTCCATAAACACTCTGATTCATCCCTACCTTAGTCAGGAAGGTGTCTTCAACCGCCCCTACTCTTAGACCCAGCCCAAGCAATTCCTCAGCCTTTCGCCACAATAGGTTGGCCGCAATTTTATTTGAAAACCTCAATATTGCCCAGTTTGTTGGGCTATCTGCCCTTGGCAGCAGTACTTGTGCCAAATCATTGGATGAAATTAACGAAAGCCATGGTATTCTAGCCTAAATTTGAGAAAGTATAGATCTATTCAGAAAGGGGCTTTCGTCCGATGTATGGATTTCATCCAATCTAACCAGTAACTCTGAAGACTGTTTACTGTCCCCTTTAGACTTGTGGATATTTATTTTGTTATTACACACATCCTTCAGCACTCTGCACACCGAGAGCTTCAAACTTGCTCTTAACAATACATGGGCATTATCACAAAGAAGGACCATTGCCTGGATGCAAATTCTTTATTAGACAGTGCATCTTGCTTTTTTTCCGCATGTGTGCACTTTCGGCTGAGCTGGCGTGTATTCTTCTTCTAGTGACTACGTGCTGATAATACGCACACCATTTTGAGACAACTACTAGTTAGTTCTTTGCATCACCCCAGTTCTGACCTAACCAGTGACTTGCATTTGGCTCCCAGAATGTACATGGCAGTAATATCTTAGAATAATAAAGATTGCATTTTTCATTTTGTTTATCTAAAGAGACTCCATATATTGTATGGAAACTGCAAATAAACGTAGCATGTTTTATAAATGATAATGCAAACAGCCCATTTAATTTTGGTTGCAGAAGTGTATCCGTTTTGGAAAATCCGGAGTAAACAGTTCCTCAATAAATAGCAGATGTCTCCCGTGCTGAATGGGTTATGGAAAAGCGTTGTCATCAAACGCTCACACTCGTCCATCCACTCATGTGGTGCACATCTGCAGCATGTTGGCAATACACTTGCTCATTGTGTCAGAGGCTGCCAGGTTCAATCATGTCTACTTTTCCATCTCATCCCTTCCTTCGTTTTCATGATCTTGAAATTGCTTCTGTATGCTCTTACCATTTGAATCAATACCATCTTTAGAAATTACTTCATCTGAAACAGTCACAGAGTGAAGTAGCATTGGTGTGATCTATGTGTGCCATATGTAAGAAAAGTGTAACACTGTGTTCTCAACATTACATAAACAACAAGGCCGAGGAAAAGTGTTCCCGGTGCCTGGACGCAGCAGGAACCAGGCAATAGAAAATAGCCCGAATAATACACCTTTACATGAATTTGAAGTTTCCAACAGCATCAGCAAATTTCTGGGCCCCAGTACATGTTTACTTCATAAGAACGTTAAGGAAGCCTCTCAGGATGGGAGCCATCCAAACAGTGAGCTGGTGCTTATAATATACTTTTGGACCCTTCAAAGAAAGAAGATGTCTGCGTAGAACACACAGGTAACAACATCCTTCACATGTACAATGCTGAGACTGCTGCACAAATCTAAAAAAACAGAGATGTGAAGGCTGCCATACAATTCTCAGTGAGCCAATGCAGAATCGTTTGTGGATGGTTAACGTTATCCTTTTAACTAACGAGGATTTTCCCCAAAGACTTTGTCACATTTATTGTCATATATCAGAGACATCATTATACATTGTTTCCTAGATTGTGAGAGCGAAAGAAATCCCTTTTGGGTGCAATCATGACTGGAAATATTTGAAAGGCACAGAGCAATCTTTAAAACGGCCACACAAACCTAGCCAATTAAGAGTTTCTCGCGTCTTTGGAAGTCCTGACATATCTAGTCAAACAGTCTAGGGCAGTTGGCTTTAATCAGTGAAGAAAATGTACTTGTAAGAAAAAAACTAATTTATTTGAAGGAGCTATTAGACCATTTGAGCAGTACTTGTTTTCCCATGGGTTTGTTTACATGATCTAAGAGCATTGTATCATGTAATTCAGATACAGACACATGTACCGTGAATCCCGAGACTTCTGCATATATTTTCTTCAGATGGGGGGCACAGATATCTCAGGGTCTGCCAGAGGAAGAAGGGCAACATGTGTAAAAAGACCAATCTTCCTCCCAGCCCATTCGTCTCATCAATTCTAAGACCAGTTTTTAATTTGAAGAAAACAATGACATTCATAAATGAGTTGGTCAGATGAGGCTGAAAATGGATGATTTTGCCATTCTTTTGACTTTCCGCACCACTCTGTAAGCATGTGCTGCCCTTGATTGGTTTGTTTAACCCCTCTTTGATAGTTTATGTCGAATTAAACATCCATAAAACTTGACACAATTTCCGCGTACGTCCGTCGTTGGTTCAGCCACGTCCTGTCAGAGGTCACGTACTTCCGGGATGGTTTCCATTAATTGACAGCGACCCCGGGTTTCTTATAGGGCAGCGTTACTGACCCGCGCATGCACAGTGGAAATGTTACGATTAAGCTCGTTAGTGTTTAGACGGGCTGTGACTCACTCTACGACCCAATGTACATGAGATCCGAGCATGTTCCATTGTTGAGGCATGTTCCAAAGTTAAACCGTGGACAATAGTAGCTCACAAGGGAAAGTGAAAAAGCAATGTCTTGCCAGTTGATTGAACGATGTCAATGGTGTACAAAACCGGTGAGGTACGCATACGCAGCAAATTTGTTACAATGAAGCTCATTAGTGTCAAACGGGCTATGACTCGCTCTACGACCTGGTGTGTAAGAAATCAAAACATGTTCCATTTTTACAGCATGTTCTATTGTAAACTCACGAACTTCTGTGGCTCGAGACAGAAAACCGAAAATCATGTCTGACTAATTAAATACAAGGTGTCAGTGATTTATAGAGCCGGTGAGTTACCGCCAAGGTCCATTAGTTTACCGCGTTGTTCCCTCCTACCACAGATCACGGACAGAAGGCACTACGCTGTGTTGTTAGGCCCACCAGTCGATTTTATCATTCAGACCACTCATTATACTGTTGGTGATAAAAATCAACTGTTGTTCCTTTTTTAGCAGGATTCTTTTGTCTCTATTGCTATCCATACTTGGTTTATGTTTGTACAGAATGGTCCAGCTGATATCTTCCACCTTATGGTTTTGTCCGATCCAATGGTCTACTAGGGGTGCATTCTGAGTTTTATTTCTAATGCAGCTTTTATGTTCCCCTATCCAGATTTTAATTTTTCTCTCTGTTTTTCCCACATAGATTTTTCTGCAGGGGCACCAGACTGCATAGATGACCATTTTAGAGTTACAGTTGGTAAAACTTTTTTGTTGCCAGAGGCTTGGTAGACCAATATCTACTGCTGTGCTTCTAAAAGTGGAGGGACAACAGCGGCAACTTCCACACTGTGTGTGGCCCGTCATGGCTGGGAACCCCCATTGTTGTGGCAATGTGGCCTGAATTACAGGTTTCCTGCTGATGTCATTTCTCGTCAGAAGTTCTTTAATATTTCGACTTCTTTTGAAAGCAATTATGGGTCTAGCAATCGGCTGATCCCCATTCTCCAAAATATGCCAATTTTTCTCAATGATTTTTTTAATTCCATTTGAGAGGTGGTTATATGTGTTAACAAAAACAAGCCGTTTATTAGGTTCTTTCTGTATGCGTTGCGTACGTTGTTCCCTCTATTCTAGAAGTGCCTCTCTATTGTTATTATTGGCCCTTTTCCAAGCAGCCTGGGTGATTTTCTTTGGGTACCCCCTGTCTTCGAGTTTGTCTTTCATTTTGGCTGCTTCAGTTTGATAGTCATTTCTGTTGGTGCTGTTTCTTTTTAATCTCAGGAACTGGCCTAAGGGTAGATTATCGCACACATGGCGCGGATGAAATCTCGCATAATGCAACAGTGAATTTCTATCTGTTGGTTTATTATACGGTTTAGTCAGCAATTTTTTCTTGTCGGGGTCAGAGCAGATGGTAATATCCAAAAAATCTAGGGACATCTTGCTGTGTTGGTGAGTACATTTCAGGAAACCATTTTGTACGTTTATCCACTCAAAAAAGTTTTCCAGTTCCTGTTCATTCCCCATCCAAATCATGACTGATGAACGGGTTGGAGTTATTCATAATGATGTTCATTTCGAATCCCTCCATGTAAAGGTTAGCTACACTAGGAGCCAGTGTGGCGCCCATTGCAGTTCCTTGTATCTGTTTAAAGAACTCCGCATTAAAATGGAAGTAACTTTCTACTAGGGCTCTTTCCGCGCACCACAGAATAAAAGATACGGGGGTGGTTATCACAGTATGGTCTCTTAACAGTTTTTCCTCAAGCACCTCCAAAGATAGTTGTTGGGGAATGCTGGTATACAAGGCCACTACATCGAGGCCCACCAGGAACTCGGTTTGTGGATCAAATTCTAAGTCTTCTACCTCTGATATAATTTGCGTTGTATCAAGTACAAATGAGGCCATCTTCCTCACCAGTGGTTGAAGAAATTTATCCGCAAATCTTGACAGGGGCTCTAGAACTGAGTTCACACCCGAAACTATGGGTCTCCCTGGTGGATTAGAGATAGCCTTGTGGATTTTCGTCAAAATGTAGAATTGAGGAATTTGGGGTTTGTCTTTAATCAGAAAATCACATTCTTTCCTGCTGATCCACCCTGTTTCTTGTGCTTTTGAAACTTTAAGGGTGATCATATTCAATAGGCTAGGGGTTGGGTCCTCTGTAAGCGGTTGGTAACACGAAAGATCTAGCAGTTGATGATTGCATTCCCTTATGTAATCAGCACGATTCACGATCACTGTGGCTCCTCCTTTATCTGCCTTGCGTATTATTATGGCTTGGTTATTGGATAGTTGTTTCAGTGCAAGGGTTTCATTTTTACTAATGTTTTGGAACACCTTCTTTCCTTTGGCCTGCAATTCTAGAGTTTTAATCTCTTTCAATACTCTTTTTTGAAATACCAATGCTTCTGCGCTCTGGGTGTCTGTCAGTACGCAAAAAACAGATTTGTTACTCAAACCTGAATCTGAGGCCTCGCGTTTGTGTGTATTATCTTCGAAGAATTGGTGTAGATGAATTTTTCTCATGAACTGGCTGAATTCCTGTCGAAAGATAAAGGGGCTATGGTGATTTGTAGCCAACCATAACTCGTGGCACCACTGTGCACTGCTAAAACTAACACACAGGACATCATAAATGTCATTGATAACATCACTGATGACATCACATATGCAATTAATTCTGATGAAAAATGTGTAGAAGGGCTTGTGGTTGCAATGTTGTTAGCAATATATCAGTGATGATCGGGAGTGGTTTTGTTCAGTGATAGAAAGAATTTTAAAATTCAAAAGGTGCTACGTATATAGACATTAAACATGTTTTATATTCTTAAGGTACATCCCTTATAATTTGTTCTCACCTTATGGTGCACATACATGTGGGAATAACCAAGCCTCAAACACACAGTTCATTTGTGTTCATGATGATGAAGTCTAATGTTAGTGGCATTTTTTGCTTGGGTTGTTTCTGTCCTCCTTTATGAAGTTTCCTTGTATGTGCCTAAGATTTGTTTGCATTGTGGATCTTCATATGTATTGTTTGCACTAACACAAGTATGTAGTAAGCCTTCAATTATTAGCTATTTATTCAATGTTTACCATTGCTCAAAACTCTGACAAGGTAGCATTCATAATTTTACTAGTCAAAGTTACCAGATTAAAAATACTGTACTTCTGCGGTGCATGCTGCACCCATTTACTACGTGTACACATTATTAGGTTGTTTTATTAACGAGAACACTCCAATATAACATTTTGTTTAAATCGGTACATGTTTTAATACATTAAGTAGTTCATGTGACCACTCCCGGTCCTCCCTGATTTATTGCTACCAACATTCCAAACACAAGCCCCTGTACACATTTTTCATCAGAATTAATTGTATATGTGATGTCATCAGTGATGTCATCAGTTACATTTGTGAGGGTATCTTTGATGTCCTGGGTGTTAGTCTTAGCAGTGCACAATGGTGGTGTGAGTTATGGTTGCTTAGCGTACCATAAGCGGTGAATATCTGGGGGTCTCGGTTTTACTTGAAACCATAATAGTTTTTTCACTAATTTCATAGGTTTCACTGAATTTCACTCCTGCAGAGTGTGGCAGGATTGTTTTTCTGTGTTGAAACGCTGTTTGTGTGGACTGATCAAACATCATTGCAAGCAGGAGTCTTTTTTCACTGCCTATCTATTTCTGTGCTTGAGGAAAAAAAAACAGATATAAACCCTGCGCACGCGCAGAGTGAAGCAAAGTGTAGCAGGAGTGTTTTGCTGTGTTCTGCTGGGATCGTGGTACAGTGGCTTCATCCTGTCTTCACTCTTGTGAGAAGCCATCAGAGCGACAAGGAGAATCACGTGTGTACCCTTAACGTGTTAAGCCCGGGAAAAGGCATTGTCACATTTTAAAGGTGAGAGACTAAAAAGCGTTTCATGTAAAAAGTAAAATCGCTCACAAAACCTAAGGTTCTTTCCCTCTAGTGCAGTGTTGTGTTACTAACTCCCATCGGGGTTACACGTTGGCCCTCTACCCTTATCAGAAATAAATGCAAAGTTACCATTTTGCAACGACTAACATCAACAATATTCGTCCTGACGCACACAGGATATCCTTTGTACTTTGCAAAATTGTTTACCTTAGCTGAGCATTTGTAAGTCTGTAATGCTTTCTGTGTCAGTTTCACATTCAATCTTAACTCCTAGTCACGGCGCAAAGACTCTACGAAGGAACAGACTGCAGAGGTTACATGCTGTACTGAAACTGACTAAATCCAAGGAGTATTTGGAAAGTCGTGACTCCGCCTTGGGTGTGACATCCCGGTTATTTGTAGCGCATGCTCGAGCCTCGTTCGCGACCCGTGCATGCGCAGTTCAATAAACCGCGTCAGTGCGGGAAGTTGCCGCCGGGATGCGTAGCAAGCAGCATCGCGTCCCGTGTCTCTCTGATCGCATGCGTGTGGGCGTGTATGCGTGTGGGCCACCCGAGGCATGGGTGGCTATACAACAACTGGCGACGAGGCGGGACGCCATGGAGCATTCGCTTGATGAACACGCCGTGTTTTACATCTGCAAAGATACACGGTGGTAAGTCACGGACCCGGCGGGAGCAGACCTATGGTGTTCTAGCATCTGGTATGCAGCGGTAGCGGCCTGAAAAGGTGCTCGTGCGCTGCTCATACCACATTCACAGAATTTTTGGAACTCTGGCAGTCCTCTACAACCTAGAGGACAGCCCACATCACATAGCTACCACACAAAAGGTGGCTGGAAAACACGGCTGGCAACAAGGAAGACACTCAGAGCGGGAAGGGAGCAAGGGCATGCTGAATTCCACCATACAGTAACGTGAGGTACGTGCACCGCCCACCCAAGTCAGGTTTGCGGCCTCTGAGCCATAACGAGGTGCCTGTGTGACCTGTAAACATGGCGGGAAGTGACGGAGAGGCGGAAACTGCGACCGCGGTGGTGAAAACACAACAGGGATCTATGTTACCCATGCAAGAGTTTGATGTCTCAGGTCCCCCTTCGAAGTTGGGCCCAAGATGGTTGCTCTGGATAAAAAAACTTGATATGTACTTTACAGCGACTGGGATAACCAATGACGATGCGAAGAGGGCCACTCTTTTGTACTCGGTAGGTTTGGATGTCCTACGCATATATGAGTCCCTGAACCTGCAGGTAGTCACCTATGATGCCGTCAAAACTGCTTTGGAAAATCACTTTATACCGCTCTCTAATGTCGACTACGAGAGGTTTCTCTTCTGTGGGGAAAAATAGCGGGAGGAGGGATCACTTGATCAGTTTTGCGCTCGATTGCGGCTCATGCCCACCACGTGTCGATGGGACAATGAGGAATCGATGATTAGGAATCAAGTACTCCAAGGGTGTGGCTAAGGCAAACTACGAAGGCAAGTGTTGAGGGAACGGGCTGGACCCTGCAACAAATCCTGGACAGTGGTAGAACCTATGAACTGGTGGAGTCGAGAGGTGCCATGATGGACGCAGCAGTGCGTCCGGGGAAATCGGAAGAGGCATTTGCTATCAGTAAATAGACTGCGTCGAAAGACAAGTGGGGTCAGAAACGACAGGAAACTTGTCCCCCGACAGGGTCTGGATCTATCTGCCAGTATTGCGGATATGATTTGCCCCACTCTGAAGAGTGTCCAGCCAAATCGAGGTCATGTGGCCAGTGCAACGGACCCGGACACTACGCCCGAATGTGTCGTGCCCCTGCTCCCATGTCGATACAGAGGGGCCCGGCCAGGGTACGTGGTGGTGGTTCGAGAAGGCAGAGGTGCATTGCGGCCTTGGAAATGCAGTGACTTCAGTTAGCTGAGGAGGAAGACGAAGTATTCTTCATCTCGAGCATCCCCACTGGGGCGAGGAGTAAGAGACAGCCCAAATATGTGGTGAACATTCAAGGGGTGCCGACACAAGTACTGATTGACACAGGGGCCTCAGTGTGCGTGCTTGCCTTGGAACATTACCAGAAGATTCCGGGCCCTCCCGCGCTGAACATTTCAACTGCGAGGATCTTCACATTTGGCGGGGACACTCCACTTCCCATCAAAGGTGTGTTTGTAGCACCTGTATCCAGGGGCTGAAAGACAATAAAGGCCCGATTTTTTGTTACAGATGTGAGTCCCCATTCTCTATTCAGCTGTGCGGCATCCGAATGCCCTGAACCTGGTTCACTTTGCACTAGAGGTCTATAAGGTGGATATTGAGACGCTGTTGGACAGATTTGCGGGCATTTTTGAAGGAGTTGGGAAGTTGAAGGCACCCCCGGTACGTCTGCACATTGACGACACGATCAGGCAAACAGCCCTCAAGCACAGGCGGATTCCGTTCTATCTTCGAGAAAAGATGGAAGAAGAGCTCCGGTCGCTTGTCAGTATGGACATTATCGAGAGGGTGGAAGGACCGACGCCCTGGGTTTCGCCCATTGTGGTGGCGCCCAAGCCAAAACAGCCTGGGGCGGTGAGAATTTGTGTAGACATGCGTCTCCCCAACGCCGCAATTAAGAGAGAGAGACACTTAACGCCGACCCTCGAAGACATCATTGGGGAGTTGCAGGGGGCGAAAGTTTTTTCAAAATTGGATCTACGGGCGGGCTATCACCAGCTTGAGCTCCACCCAGACTCTAGATTCATCACGACTTTTACTACACACGAAGGTCTTTATCAATTTAAGCACCTGAGTTTCGGCATTTCATCAGCCACCAAAGTCTTCCAGATCACTATTAGGGGGGCGCTGGCAGGCCTTAAACGCGTCTTGAATATGAGTGATGACATTTTGGTATTTGCCGACTCGGAAGCAGAGCACATGAAGAGGCTCGAGAGCACGCTGAAAAGGTTGAGCGATCTGGGACTGACCCTGCACAGTCAAAAGTGTGAATTCTTTAAAGACCGGATAGGGTTTTTTGGATTTATTTTTCACGCCGCTGGAGTGTCACCGGATCCGGCTAAGATCAGAGACATTCGAGAAGCTGCGGCACCATCATCCCCCACGGAGGTAAGGAGCTTCTTGGGGATGGTGAATTACTGTGGGTGCTTCATCAAGGGTTTGGCCTCATTGTCTGAACCCCTCAGGGCGCTGACCAGGAATGATGCCGTGTGGAGGTGGGAAAGCAAATTACAGGAGGCATTTCAAGCCCTCAAGAATGCCCTGTCCGATGGGGACACCATGGCGTACTTTAACCCTTCCGTGGAATCGGAGATTGTTGTTGATGCCAGTCCCGTGGGTGTTGGGGCAGTACTGTTGCAGCCTGATGAAAGGGGGGACATGCGACCCATCGCTTATGCGAGTAAGGCTCTCGCCAACACCGAAATGCGATATTCGCAAATTGAAAGGGAAGTGCTAGCCATTCTGTGGGGCTGTCACCATTTTCGCCTGTACATCCTGGGCAAGCCCGTCGTAGTGGTGACGGACCACAAGCCGCTGCTGCCCATATTGGCGGGTGTGTCTTCGAAGCCGCCGCCCAGGATTGAGAGGTGGATGTTAGCCCTAATGGAGTATGGGGTTCGACTAATACACAGACTGGGATCCAACAACCCGGCAGACTATCTCTCACGGCACCCCAACACAGAAAACACAGACAAGGACGGGGGTGTGTCTGACTGCCAAGGGTTGCTCTGTCACGCGGTGGATGGGGCGTTACCGGTGGCGCTGTCTAGGCTGGCTATAGCGACGGAATCATCCAAGGATGAGGTGTTCATCATCATCAAAGCGGCCGTGAGAAGTGGCGACTGGAGAGAGGTGCTGCGGAACAATTCAAGGCGCCAGTCAGATGCCCAAAAGGACCTGCAGGCACTCTGGAGGGTACGGGATGAACTGTCTGTCTCTGATGATGGATTGATTCTAAGAGGGCGGCAGATTGTGATCCCGCAGGCGTTAAGGATGCGCGTTTTGGAGCTGGCTCATATCGGGCATCAAGGGGTTGTCAAGACCAAGGCGAGACTTCGGCCCAAGGTCTGGTTTCCTGATTTGGAGGGGATGGTGGAGAGTTTTGTGAGAAAGTGCTTATCATGTCAGGCAGCCAACCCAGGAGACAAGGCCCCACCTATCAGTTCTATGGAACGGAGTGAGAAGCCGTGGGGAACCGTCCACGTGGACTTTGGCTCGACTGGTCGGGGCATGTATCTTCTGGTGGCGGTGGATCAATGGTCGAGGTATCCGGAGGTGGAGGTGGTGGAATCCACAGCGACGGAGTTTACCACGAGAGCCCTAGACAAAATGTTTGCGACGCATGGATTCCCAGAGATACTTTGCTCAGACAATGGACCGCCAATTACCGGCAGCCAGTTTGCCCAGTATCTCCAACACAAGGGGATCCATCACCGCAGGGTATCCCCGCTATGGCCTCGAGCGAATGGAGAGGCTGAAAGGATGATGCGTACCTTAAATAAAGTACTGAGGATTTCCGCCAGTGGTGGTGAAGACCTTCTGAAAAAGCTTGTGGAGTTTCTGCGAGAATATCGCACCACGCCTCACCAGTCAACGAGGGTTGCCCCTGTTTAGGCGCTGTTTGGGCGTTGCCCTCGGGGAATGATACCAGAAGTAGAGGGCAGGAGACCAGGTGTCATAGATAATGACAAAGTTCGAGAGGAGCGCGCCATGCGCAATCAGAAGGAGAGCGAGAGACGAGGTCTGCAAGACACCGGGGTGTGTGTCGGAGACTCTGTGTTAGTTCGGAACAGGCACCCCGAGGGCAAACTGTCTCTACCATACGAGCCTCGCCCATGGAAGGTCACCCACGTGAAAGGAACTATGGTGACAGCGGCCTGTGAACACGGCGCTGTCACCCGCAACAAGTCTTTCTTTAAAAAGGTGGACACGTCACCAGAGACCACAGGTCTAGAGGAGATGCCACACCAGGATGCGATCCCCGAGGCTCCAGTTGAGGATCCCACGAGGGCCATCGCCCCTGCGGACGACAATGCCAGTGGAACACTGTCAGGCACCTCAAGGTACCCCGTGCGAAGGGACCGGAGACTGCCTGCTCACCTCAAGGACTATGTCCTGGACTCAGGGGACTGAGCCGAGGTCCCAACGGACCGTCAACAGTGATGGGAGTATCCAGTTTGTGTTTACCAGTTTTGCATTGTTAGAGCACCATAATGTTGTACTGTTTTGTTGTTGAAAAATGAAAGGGGATGTGACGTCCCGGTTATTTGTAGCGCATGCGCAAGCCTCGTTCGGGACCCGCGCATGCGCAGTTCAATAAACCGCGTCCGTGCGGGCAGTTGCCGCCGGGACGCGTAGCAAGCAGCATCGCGTCCCGTGTCTCTCTGATCGCATGCGTGTGTGCGTGTATGCGTGTGGGCCACCCGAGGCATGGGTGGCTATACAACATTGGGCATAAAACTTAATCAAGGAAGGACTGAGGCTTTGGAGGACAGAACAGCATTGCCTGAGCATTAACAATAATTGTTCAAAGGCAAACCTTACTCTTAGCGGTAGCACATCTTTTTCGATCTGTGGTGACTGCGGGGTAAAGCCCTATGAGCCAAAGGCCATCAAATTGCACAAAGTGTTTAATTTTGCTGGGTGGTGACTGCGGGGCAAGGCCCTTTGAACCACAGCTTACCTTATTGGATAAAGTGTACAGTTTTGCTGGGTGGTGACGGCGGGCAAAGGCCCTTTGAACCACAGCTCACCTTCGTGTGTAAAGTGTACAGTTTTGCTGGGTGGTGACTGTGGGGCAAGGCCCTTTGAACCACAGCTTACCTTATTGTGTAAAGTGCACAGTTTTGCTAGGTGGTGACTGCGGGGCAAGGCCCTTTGAACCACAGCTTAACTTATTGTATAAAGTGTTTATCTCTGCTAGCTGGTTACTGTGGGACAAGGCCATTTGAACTACAGCCTGCCTTATTGCAGAAAGTGCTTAGCTCTGTTGGGTGGTGACTGCGGGGCAAAGCCCTTTGAACCACAATATACTCAATTGAGTAAAGTTCTTAGTTTTGTAGGGTAGTGACAGTGGGGCAAGGCCCTCAGATACACTACTCACTTTATTGTGTAAAGCACCTGCACTTTTGTATTATGGGGAGCGCCTGGAGATGCCTCTGAGCCATAAATAATTTTGATCACTGAGTAGGGTTAAGTAGGGAGGAGTGCGGGACATACCACTTTGGGCTATAAGCGAAATTCATTACAAAGAGTTTCTATTTTGCAGAATTGGATAACTCCCCCGCTTTCCCTCTAAATAAAGTGTGCTGAAATGATGAACCTGCAGAGCCATGGTAGGGGAAGCTCTCCTCTGGGTGTGCCTTCACCAACCCCCTTGCTCACCATTCCATTATCAGAATCGGAACAAGTATACAATGGTTTAGATTCTGGCTCCCTTCAACCTACCTCTATTGCTGCAAACCCTGAACCTAAAAGATTATTGCAAAAACAAGGAAAAAGCTCACAGGATAGAGCTCACTAGATTACACATTTAGCAGTGATGCCAACCAGAAAAAAAATGGTAAACATATCACTTGCATCATACCATCATATTCTGGGGATCCTCCACAGGATAACTCTTGGCCTACTAAACCCATTGAAAAAGCCATGAATGGAGGCATAGAGATAATCAATCTAAGAACACAACAGAGTAATGGGATACCCCCGAGCACCCCCAAATACGATCCATTGTTTTATTCCCCCAAACTCTTTGGTACTCAAGTTGAGAGTTTACCAACAGATAATTGTGGACTATCCAATCGACTGAATTCTTCAAGTTACCGTAACCCTCAGACTCCAACTATAGAATGGAACACTCTTGCAGCACTTAATTTTGTACTTTCATCTTTGGTGAGGGAGTCATTGCCAACAAAGAAAAAGTTAAATACTTATTCGAAAAGGAGGTAAAACGAATTGTTACAATGCTAGTGGATATACAGAAAGAATTCACTTTATTACCCTTGCACACAAAAGTACTTGATTCTGCAATAACAATAGAGGATACTCAAAATTGGTAATTTAGTTAAGTTTCAACTTTATCAAGAAGCAAAGTCTCCAGGAAACACCGCAAAAATATCAGCAGCCCAGCAAGTATCGGAGGCAGTCTAATTATGTGCCAATAATTAGAAGTTATAGAGAAACCAGAAATTAACCCCTCGATGAAGTAGGCCTATACCTTTCATTTTTTATGAATTCCCCCCGAATATGGAGACTGTTGTTGAGGAATTACTGAGAATGGGGACTATTGAAATAGAATTAGGTGCCTGAGAAACCCCCCTGCCACAAGCAGACACATCAGTGATAATGATTGAGATACCACACACGGATGAGACTATAAAAGGTCAGGAAATAGAAATTATTCATAGAAAAATATACAAAGGGAAAAGAAACAAAAAAACAGTAATATCGATGGGGAAAAAACAAGAATCAAAAGACAAATAAAATAAACAGTAATGTATCCAGAGGATCGGTGAAAGCCCTGTCGGTGCAATCAGAATTCTTTTACAAATATTAAAAGAAAGTAAGAAACCTCATGACAGCTTGAAGATGGCCCCGATATTTGTGAAGCACGGTAGCAATATGGAAAATAAGGATCTCTGTGACTCTGCAGCTCAATACTCTCTAAATGACATAGAGGGAAACCAGCCTTTCCAATTGGACAAGGTAACTCCATCCAGTAGCATAGAAAAGCAGACAATATCTCAGATATGAGGCTACCGAGGGAACCACTAAAACCTCAACACGGAGATATACATTACAGTACAGGGAAGTGTAGTAATGGGACCTTAACCTTGCCGGAGGCACTGAAGCAAGATGAAAACAAAAGACTCTCCATCGAGACTGAGTAAATGGGTTTTAAAGCAGAAGAAGAAGAGATTACCTCCCCCAACAAAAGAAAATCTAATGGCCTGGCTCATACCAACTCCCCAACCCCTCATTCCAAATCCTCTAAACTGGGTTAACACAGTAGGGAAATCCACCTCGCCGACCCGCCATCAAGGGGAAGGACCACTACCACAGGTTACATCATCATTTTTGAGTAGCAATGACAACCTAAAGGAATTAGGATCTTCCGTAGATCGACGGAAAAAAAAGACCTACAATAATGAAGGTAATTTGGCTATAACAAGGATAATGGGCAACAAATCGCTGAACATAGACTACACTGTGGCAGAGATGATGGCAGCACAACCACATGCTGAGAGGAGTTGAATACAGCCACTTGTAATGGGCAGAGGAGGGGTGGGACTTTATCGACATTCCTCCTAAAAAATTGCTTAATATAAAACCACTCCAGTCTGGCTACAAAGTACAAATGGGGAATATCCATCCTATCACAAAAGACCTTCCACTTGATAGAGATGAGAAAAATAGTGAAGAACTATCAGACATATTCATTATGGAAGCAATATTTGCTAATCCCAGTGTTAAGTTTCTGAACAGACCTTGCATCTTAAGTATATTTAATGATGTTCCAAGGCTCGAGAAGATCTCTTCTGGTGAAATTGATCGTATTAAATTTTGTGACCCAGAGAAATGGAATGTAGCAAAGGTCAGAATTGTCTCAAGGCTAATTAGAGAAAGGTTCTTCCTCGCAATGGATGAAATGCGTCAGAGAGGTTTATATGTTTACGGCACTTCACAACTAAATAGTAAGTGTTTAGAACCTACAGTGAATTGCAAAGGAGGCTTACTTAAACATCTTCATCCTAAGGGAGTTGTAAAAGAAAGAACTAGGGCCGAAGATTGGGAAGAAAGGAGAGAAGAGTCTGCAAAATCCAAAAGCACCCACCTTAAAAATTGGCAATGGCTTTCCCAACCCCCGGGAAAACCTCTTACGACGAAACAAAGAGCTCAATGGGAAAGAAAGAGAGATGAAATGGAAAAACTTGGCGGAATTCAAGATAAAAATTGACAATGGCTTGCCCAACCCCTGGGGAAATCCCTCACAATGGAGTAAAGAACTAGTTCATATCGTTAGCATTTGCTCATGGAATACAAGGGGCCATTATCATCTTCTCGATGCAGGGAACACCCAAGGGAAATTAGGACTATGTGATGTGGTAATTTCACAGGAAACTTTCCTCACTAAACAAGTGGCCATGGACGGATACTCCTTCTGCCAACAAATGGCGGTGAGTGGGAAAACAGGACACCCAAAGGGCAGGCTGTTGATTGGTTGTAGAAACATTCACATCACTGAACCAAAGGTAGTAGTTGATTCATGTTATGGCGTTTTAGCAGCTTAAGCCACATTCAAAGTCTCCAGTATTCATTCTTAGCATTTACTGTAACTAGGCTGAATTTGCCCAAACTGTAATCATAGACCACATTGACGAGATCTTAATGGGATGGAATGAGAGATGGCCGGTTAGCCCACATTAATTGCAGGCGATTTTAACATTAATTGCCTATCTCCCTGGAAATTTGGTCAGTTTGTGCAAAATCTTACAGAGAAACTGCCTCAGGCCCTTATGGGGAAGAAATTGTGGGACTTCCTGGAAGGATGGAACCTAAGTCTGCAGGGGGTGGGGGGGCGAACAAGGAAGGACTAACTGGAACACGTGGGTTAATGGCTCCAAGGCTTCCCTAATAGATTTAATTTTTATATCTGAAGAATGGGAAGCCAAGAGTACTAATTTTGAAGTGAAATGTGGGCAACCTAGTGACCACGCAATACTCTCAGTAGCCCTACTATTCGACCTAAAAACATGTGCAACAACAAAAATGAGTAAAGTCATGATCTCAGGGGGAAAAACTGAATAATCTGGGCCCAGAAAGGCATCATGGAATTCAATGAGAAACTTGAGATAAACCTCATAACACACCAATGGGAGGTTAACAGCCATACATGCTCTGTACAAAACCTGCTGGGACTCCTGGAGAACCTCTTATGCCCCAGAGAATTCAGACAGCAGAACAGCAGGCCTAGCAATAACATCATCATTCAACAAAAAAAGAGGGAATACAGACAAAACCTAAGACAAAATTCTAAATCAGATCATTGCGTGCCTAAACTCACCTAGCATACCCCCCCCCCCCCAGGCACCTTTGGCCAATCTTTGTCACATTCAGATGATTGCACCTCCTTTAGCTTTACTCAAGTGTCTAGCTTGGACCTGTCGTCCACCCTAAGCACAATGCACCCGTCAGTCGGACCAGACAATGTAATTCCCCAAGAATGATCTTAGACAATAAGGACATTTTCATTTTATCAATGCCTCTTTTCACACTCATTCAGTTCCTGATGGCATTAAAAAATGTGCAGTTACTCCCCTCCTAAAAATCCCAGGACTGGACCCCAATGACAAAGCTAATTTAAGACCCATCACAAATTGCAACTTCTTCTCTTAAATCCTAGTTAAAGAAGCTACCCGGGGCTTATAGCACAGAGACAGCCCTCATTGATCTTCAGGGGCAAGTCCAGCCTTATTGGTCGCGTTCGATTTACTAGATCACGACAGACTCCTACACATCTTAAAAGACACTTGCCAATGCTCTGATTTAGCTTGCAAATGAATACATTCCTTCCTGACTGGAAGACATTCTAAAGTCTGCTGAGGGGATGCTACCACAGATCTCACTCTTTCCACATGTGTGGTGCCACAAGGAGCATATATGTCCCCTATACTGTTTAACTTATGCATTCTATCTCTATGTAGCCTCCTAGAAGATTCTGGAGTATTTTGGACTAACTATGCAGTTGAAACGCAATTGATCCTGGAGGGGGGACTATGCTGCCGACAGCTTACTCCTCCAAAACATCTACAATCAAGTAGATACCTGGATGGCAGATAACTGGATGTGCCTCAATTAGGGCAAGAGTGAGCTCCTTTTCTTTGGCTCCTCCCAAGCTAGGACTAAACTCTCTAATCACTACCAGTCCTTCTCCTTCCAAGACTGTAGCATCTCAGTAAAGAAGTGAACTAAAACACTCGGCGTACAACCGACTGTACATTGAATCTCATGTGAACCTGGTTGCCAAAAAATGATCGTACCAGCTAAAGCTACCTAGGAACATTTATCCATATCTTAGGCAACTATTCTATCAATAATAGATTACTGTAGCACGCTCTTAGTATGGGACGGTAAAAAAAACATCCAGCACCTAGAAACTATTCAAAATGACGCGGTCCGGATCATAAAAAAAGTCCCAAGAAAATTCCATATCTCAGCTTATGGGCAGGAATTACACTGGCTTCCGATCGTGGCCCGATGTCAATTCAAAGCAGAGACCTTAATTCACAAGTGTCTTTATGGGAAAGGTCCTAGCACCAACGGTCGCTGTAAGGTGCGCACCTGTGCGGCCGCACACCTTTCATTGGGAAGCCGCACATATTGTTTATTTTAGCAGCACACGTGCTGCCTGCCAATCAGCATTGTTTTATTTTGTTGAACAAACATTTTTTTTTATTCCTTTTCACGGGCTTCAAGGATCAGCCACTCACAACAAGTTGCTGCAGTCACATCATGACATGCCTTTAATTTGATTGGCTGTAGCAGCACTTGGATGCACATGCTGCACTGCTACAGCCAATCAAACACAGTTGCTTACACGGTTGCTCCCGCCCACTCACTTCAACATTTAAGACCTCTTGCGTGAGGCGTGGCAGCAGGCATCTAGGCACCTTGGTTGGAGGCGCTCGGTGCAGTAACTCCAGCATTTCAGGCCTATACGCTGGGCAGTGGGCACTGGTGTGACTGGTGAGTAAAACAGACACTGGCGAATGGCGGCTGCTTCTTTAGGGCGGGGGTCCCTCCGGGGGCAATTCAATAAATAATTATTGCTGCAGGCAGCATCGGTGTGAAATGGCACGTGCCCCTCTGCCTGTGATATTTCACACCTTTAAGGTCCTGCGCTCATTTGGCTCCTGCGTAATGTAGCGTCACGTGTTTCGCTGAGTGTAGGTGGGGTGGGGTAGGCGGTGGGCCCACAAGGGCCTGAGTGCCAAGGTGCTGCAGTAGCAGGGCACGGCTGGGCCATGATTGGCATGGCTTCCTTCTGTGCATCAGTGCATGCTGCAGACAATATGTATGATGACCGTGTACATAGAGAGTAAACGTTCCAGAACTACCAGCGGGACTCCCCTCTCCACTCTTACCTGTTAGCAGCAGATTGCGTTCTGGGTCTTGTAGGCCACATTCAGAACTACAAATCCAGCCTGCAAAGCCTGGGGCCAAATGACAGCAGTTCCCTGTGTTTAGGCCAGAGGGTGGCTCTTTAAACAGCTCAGTGTTGACTCAAGCCCTTGCTGCAGTGATCTGTGTGAGCCATGACATGCCTATACAAAATGGCAATAGTGTTATTGTAAGTTTTACGGTGGGCGTTGGGGAGCACATCCTGGTCCCCAGTGGCCTGAGAAAGGGCAGGCACTGGCAGGCCCACTAGGGTGCACTGCGCACTAGCCCACACAGTTAGTCATGTATGCGCACATGGGTGCTGTGATGCCAAGGGCTGATCCGAACAAGAACTTAAGGGGGCAAGGTATTTTCAGCTTTTAGGGCACACACTTTCCATTTTATGTACTTTTTCTTTCCGAAGATCATAACGTCTACGATATGGCATTGGAAAGGACAGGTGCTGCTCACCCTGATATGTTGCCCCTCTAGTAAATCGGTGCTCATGAGTTGGACAGCATGGATGTCGTGGGCTGACCAGTTGGCACTGTGTGGGCAACGTGCCCATGTGAGGGAAATCCAGGGACATGGGCAGGAGAGCTGTATTGCGCGTGTACACTGTACCCATTGACTGTCAACACACTGCATGTTGTTGTTACCGCTATTTACACAATCTGTTGTAAGGTGTTGATTTGTAACTCCTTCAGCTGTTGAACTTGTACATCAAATGCGGGGGCACTTGCTCATCTCTGTGGAGTGAGAAATACAAATTTGATTTCTCCTGCTCATCTCCCAGAGGTGCCGCTTTACCCATGATTTCATTATATTTCAGCACCTTCATAGGTGCAGCTGTCTCACGGCATAGCTGCAGATTCGCTCTGTGTCCCATGCCACACCTTGCCCCAGTCCTGTCGTCACTTTGCATGTTGGGCCATTTGGTCCAATAGTGATATGAGAACCTGTACTACAGGCCTCGGGCTGTTTTGCTAAGCGCTTTACATGTCGCCTTTTTGTTCTTTTTCTATGCCCATCCCGCAGCCACTGGTACCTCTCAGTGTGAACTCTGAACACCCTTTCTCTGATGACTGAATGGAACACAGCGGTCAGCCGCCAGGTGTTTGGGCCTACACAGCTCCCATCAGCCCATGTCATACTAGGCATGTTGTACTAGCCAGTGCTGCAGGACCTGGAGTTGTAGGCCAAGTCAAATGGAGGGTGAAAGTTTGGCTACCACTGGTTTTGCTGTTCCTAAGACGCTGGGTGGGCCTGGTCTCTTTAAAGAGGGCTGTGGCGGGTGTGCAACAAACTGTTGAGTCAAGCTTACATGGAGATACCTGACCACTGTAACACAGGCTCTGCTGTAGGGTGTCCTGGCATGTGGTAATAGAATAGTGGCACTAGTGATGTTGAGGGAATTCTTCTGACCCGAATAACATAAATAATGCCAACATACCTCGAGTTTCCTTCACCCAAATACATATTTCAATCCCTGGTAAAATCGGAGAAGTCAAACTTCATTGTGTAACCTAGAAACATCAATGATGTCTTCAGTTAAGTGGCAATAGATTTCTGACAAAGAGCAGACCTGGGTTCAGGAAGAAGCTTGCCATGTCTGGGGTTTGATTTACAGAGGGCTGTAGCTTTCTTTTGAAGCCCTGCCCCCCACACGTAGGGTGATTGACGGTCCTCCTCATTTCTTAATTTGCTCCATTTCTGTTAGGTTTGTTATTCCATATCTCCTCTGATAAGAACCTGCATAAATGGCCTCGCACACCGGCTGGTTCAGGATGGCAGTATGCCCAGTCAGACTTCACTGCATTAATGAAGGTCCTCCTTGTACTAGTCTGTTAGCTCTACTGGACAACGCAGAAAATGTGGTGGCAGACAGAGCAGTCCGCGTGGGTTGCCCTACCTCCCTGGTACACAGGCATACCTTCCACAGTCTCCAGCTTTGTTCTTTTTTTAATCCGGTACATACTACCGGTATACCTTTAGCTGTCTTCTCTGATGGGTGTTTTTTTCATTAATCACACTGCTAGGAGACTCTTGCCCTGTCATTAACATCTTTCCTGAAAAAGGAATATGCAGTAATGACCCGCTTGACTCCACAACGCTGACATATTATTGGGATCTCTAGTTCTTGTGAAACCATTCTTTCCCCTTCCATTAAGTGTCTCTTTTTAACGTCCCCCTCGGTTTTGTACTGAGTTACATTCTCAACTCTGTCTTTGTGGGGCTTGTTGTAGCTTAACTCATGCACTGTTTTGGTTGTCTCTTTGAACCATCTGAACCTTTTTGAGAGTTGGCATCCACAAGAAGAAAACAATCGGTTGACTGTACGGTTCTATGTCACTGGACACCATTGTTCCAGTCTAGGCTTTCGTTTAACACACAGATGCATTGTGGGAGTTGTAGTCCGTCAACTTCAGTTGAACATATTGGGCTGTGCTCACTGCAGCAATGATTAGCCAAAGGAAAGCCCAAGACTGGAATCCTGCTATCTTGTCGGCATCTCATGTAGTCACCTTAAGATACATAAGTCTATAGGAGACCTGGCTGGTGATGTCATTAGAAGTATGAGGAGAGAGGATAGCTCAGGGCCCAGGGGCAACGTTGTCTTGGAGGCAAGGCAAAGCGGTCCAACCTAGGTTTGAATCCTGATCCCACGCTTAGAAACCACTCCCTGTATTAAAAACAACACACTAAATAAATAAAAAATATCACAGACTCGCTGGCATGTGCATTCTGCCTTTGGCCTGATTGCATTGCTATTCTTTTCTGATTGGCAGAAAACCTGATATTTTTTCTGAAAATGGCATGACTCCCATAGTCCATTAGCTGTGCTGTGCTTTAGACCGCTCCCTTGGTTCCCTGTGTCCTCAAATACACAACCACCTTTGGCACAGTAGAAGACACATTCCAGCAGATTTAGCAACAGTGCACCAAGGTTTCTCTATGTACTAGGTACATGCCGAGAAGTAAGACCTGCAGCAGTTGAATTCTTCTGTTAAGAGAGGGCAGCAGCCAGCAGAGTAGTGCACCCAGAGACCTTGGAGAAAATAGCTTAGGTTGACTACATGATGCCATGCTCTTTATAGATCCCTATGTTTGACCAGGTGATAAGCCAGGAATCGAATAATCGGCTGTTGCAGTCCTTATTTTCTTTATTTTACATACAGGGAGACACAATGCTCTCCTGATCACAAAAGTATGTATAATAGTTAAGAAATCAGATTTCACAGGAAGCAGTGAGTTTGTTAGAATGCAGTGGGTTTCAGTGACATTCTTGTTGAGGGAGGGGGGAATGGGGCTACTAACAGTCTCTCACTCCCGGCGCTGACAAATTACATGGGTGGTGTTAGTTTATTTTCGTAATTGATTGTAAAACAATTTATTTTGTAATGTGCTACCTGGCTTCTAGCTACTATACCAGTCCCAGACCCCCCCACCAAGTTCCTTCATCTGTATATTTATTGTTCATTTTGAATAAAATAGTAAACATAATATATGAAACCCTTCCTTGTTGAGTGTTGCCTCTTGCTGGACCTCTGATTTGGTTGCACAACAGTAAGAGTCCTCTTATGATGCTGTACTAGTAGTCTAGTCACCCTTTTCTTGGCAGACTTTCTGAGACTGTCGGGTTAACTTCTGGACCAGGACAATCTGGCATTCCACGATTCAGTGCTTTTTTATTTAACTGTCAAGTGTTCATCCATACCCCACCCTCTATTAAGTCGGCTTTGTCATTAATAATGTTCATGTATTGCTTATTTCATTAAACCAATAGAACGCATTTCCTTTGTATGCCATACATTTAGTGAACTGAGAATGCAGGAGGCGCTACTGCTGTGCTACTAATATTAATTTGTGAGGCAGAATCTGTGTTCCACTTGAAGAACCATTCTGTTCTTGTACCAATCCATCATACAACGATCTTGCTAATGTTTAGAGATGTAAAAGGACAACATTTGAGATGAGCTAAAGTCTTAGGACAAATAGAGCACCCAAATGTCCCTTGAAGTAGAGCTTTTTGGGCCGCAAATTCACAGTCCTAGCTTGCACAGTGTGGAATCGGATCACTAAACACTTGCTCACTGGTGGGATGCCGGGCTGGCACAGTCGAGTTGCCGACCACCACCGGCCTGGCGGCGCTTCACTCAGTTGCGCACATGACTGAAAAACAGCCTGCACACAACTATTCTTCGGCGCACACAGCCCAAATAAATTAGAGAGAACATTGCCTAACACCTGAGGTCAACTGCTTCATGGTATGAATTCCTACCTTCCTTAAGATCAACCAACACTAATCTTGTTGCTCGGCCCTCCTTTAAGAAATCAAAAGGGCTGGGCAGATAGTTTGCAAACTGCACCTTGTAAGTAACTCCAATCAAGCAATCCCACTAAGTCAGTGCCTTGTCTGGGATGCCCAAGGGAAGCCCTTATTTATACATTTTTATGGCAATTTATAATCTGGATTATGAACCCTTGTATAACACCCCTCTCTTAGAATCCCCCTTGAACCCACTGAGCCAAGAAGTAGACTTGTTTTGCAAATTTAAAAGGTTTATTTGAAAAATTAAACTATATATATATATATATATATATCACACTTTTATAATAAATTAATAATTGATATCACACTTATGAATATAATGTTGATCAACAATGGGTAATCTGACACTAGCACACTTCTTTACAATCAATGAGGAGTTGGTATAGGATGGATAAGGTAGCGAAAATACTTTTATGGTTTCAGGGGAAAAGCAATGAGGAATAAAATGCAGTACAGAAATAACTTGATATGATTTTAGCAAAAGATAATATAATCACTTTTTCTCTGGCAATTCACCCCCCCCCTTTTTGCAAGGTAAAGAGATGGGAGGAAAGCACACAGTTCTCCGGAATGCAATCAAATATAATTCAGTTCCCCCCTAGCAAGCTTAGAGGAAACAGGTGGAAGTTTTAAACACAGGCCCAAAATGCTTAGAATGTAATAACAATGAATTGAAAAATGTGCTAAAATTGCTTTTAATTCCCTCTAGGAGGTTCAGGGTAGGTGATGGCGACTTTATATTAATGCAGGATCACTTTAGCAATGCTCTATGAGTAACTAGCAGGTTAAAACGAATTTTAGCAAAGGAAAGCAAAGAGCTGCTGATTTTTACACGTGGCTGAAATTGTGCAAAATGTCAAATTGCGGCAAATTTAATCGCGTGCGTCGAGCATAATTACGGAGGCCCTATAAGAAGTAGGAAGTCGGTTCTAGGTTCGTTGGAAAGCCTAGAATCTTAGCTAAACTCGCTCCTAGCACAAACGGTTCCGGAGATACGTCCGATTTAGTCAAGGTAGTTTTTCGGATTTGAAATTTTGAAGCTCAGAATGACAGATGACAGTTTTCAGTTTTAAAGATGACAGAATGACATGATTCTAGGAGGCAGTTCTAATAGGCTAAAATAGTTTGGATTAGATTATTTTAAACTAAGAGATTGGTTTTGGCACAGTGAGTACTCACACTATATTTTTGAAATAAGCCGTCAAGGTCTGGTCAGGTTGGACGGGACTTCCGGCGGGTGGTTCTGAAGTCCCGGCTATCTGGGTCAGCTCTGCTCTCTGGGTCTGTCAAGCACCGGATCCGCTCACAACAGTCTGGTTTGTGGTTCTCTCTGGTTCCGGATACAGCACTGCTTTCTGGATACTGCTACAGGTTTTTGCAAACCTTCTTGGCAAAAAATTCAAACAGCTCACCCGGCTGTTGAATAGTTTGGTTGGTTTTGAGGCCTGCTGAAGAGAACTCAGCTTGTGGTTTAGGCCTTTGCTTTAAATTGTGGAGTCAGAGTTCTAAGTTCTGGTCTCTGTCTAGCTGGAGTCAGTCTAGGTCTCTGGAGATTGATGGATTTCAAGTTTGGAGTCTGGATGTGAAGTCTGAAGTCTCCCGGCAAGGCGTCCCGCAAAAAAGTGGAAAGTGAATGTCCCCACCTGTCCTGCACTGTCTGCTTTTATGTGTTGAGAAAGTGGGTGTGTGCGTGGCATAACTAAGCCTGCCCCTCTCTACTTGTCATTGGCCCAATTCTCCCCTCTCCCATGATTGGGGGAAGGAAATGGATTGTCATCATGATGAGGTCTGTTTATGGGTCAGAGGATACTCCCATGGTCAATTTGCCCACAAATCTATATTTGATTCAAATACATATTTCCCAGATACACAAGTGGTTGACATTACATGTACATATTACAGATGAATGAAGACAGGTCTCTGTTCAAGCCCCATGTTCCTGCGAGCTGGGATTCAGAAATGACAACATTTTGCGCTTTTTGGTCGGTTTACCAATATCGGACATTTACCAAAAATTACACAAATGTGCGCAAGGAGAATGGACATTAATTGATGAAGTGTCAGATTTTTAACATGCAGACATTTGGAGTAAGACCCTATTTTCTGCTAGCAGCCCCCCAGAATACACCACAGGGTCCTAACACCTTTTAAACCTGCACAGAAAAATCACAAGAATAATGATATTACTTATATAATTTTGACCAGTCCGCACTATGAGTTATCTATCTTTTTAAAATTATGCCCTGGTCAAAAAGGGGTGTGGCTTCCCACATCACATGGTGGAATAACTGGTTTATCCACTTCCCCCAAGCTCAGTTTGCTCTCACAGGCACTGCCCCTCCCAGTTTCTCCCAAGGGGAAGCCACTTTACGGCCCCCCCAATATAACATTTGCCTGAGTCCAGGACAGGGCTTTGTTCAACTTCCTGCAGTCCCCACGTGCTCCTCCCCTAACCCAATCAGAGAGGTGTCATCTCCTTTTGGCAGGGGCAGCAGGATGCAGCTAGGCCTGGGAAGAGTGGCTGAGCAGGTTTCTCCTGTCGGAGGTAGTTGTCAGGCAGAATTCAGCTAAATGTCACTTTAGTTCCCAGTTCAAATCATACTTACAATTTTTACACATGCAGCTAGAATGCTGATTCTAAGTTCAAAACCATGACATTTAACAGTTGCAAACTATGTGACACTCAAAAGTAGGTCACTCATTTAATTTAAACATTTCGATTTTAGTGGTTTTAGTCCAATTTCACTTAAGCTGCTGACATCCACAGCTCAGCCAGTTTTGTTATAAACATTGTTTTGGGCTCTTCATCTTCCCATATTTTGTATGCACACAAGAATACATTCTGCCAAATGTCTGCTGGTGTTCATTGAGATTTTTGAATATCTTGTGATGCTTAAAATAGGCATTTTGAGCTTGCATTCAGGGAAACAAAGGTGATTTTAAAGCGCTTTTGGTCTAACAACACTGTTATTTTTCCTTTGACACCACCTTTCACCCCTGGTGCTTCCGGTCCATCATGCTGGCACTGGTGGGTGGCAGGTTAGACAACCATTTTGGTGTGCGCACAACCGCGTGGTTTTCCTGGTTCTGGGATGGAATGATGGGCGGCGACAGCTCATCCCCACATACACACAGTCTATTGATTTAGTTTTGTTCTGGGATAGAATGATGGGCAGCGACAGCTCATCCCCACATCTACCCCGTCTAATAATTCAACATGGGTCAAAACCATTGACAACCTCTAGATTCTGGAATGGCCTCCCTGTATCCCTGCGATCAGATACTAACATTAGTACGTTTAAGAAAACACTGAAAATGTTCCTCTTCGCTTAGATCTGCTCCAATCTGCTCCTCCTTCCGTGCTTAAT
This sequence comes from Ambystoma mexicanum, assembly GCF_040938575.1. Lineage (NCBI taxonomy): Eukaryota > Metazoa > Chordata > Amphibia > Caudata > Ambystomatidae > Ambystoma > Ambystoma mexicanum. Next base: position 747,329,616 of record NC_090932.1, read on the forward strand.
GTCCTGTGCCTTTTCGTTGACCTTCATATTTGTGTGCGCCCGATGCCTGCAGGCTCTGGCGCTGTATAAATAAATAAATACAATTTGTTGACAGTGACTATTGGTCTGTGTGCAACATGCATGCATGTGCATGGCCAATCATACTCACCAATGAGCTATGTGTTGCCATGCTTCTCAGCTTTCATGGTCTGGTGTAGCAGGGACATCCTGAAGATGTAACTATCATATGTGCTACCAGGATAGTTGGCATACACTTCAGTAATGATGCTCTTGGCATCACACACAACCTAAACATTGATGGAGTGGCAATTTTTCCGGTTGCGTTAGATGTGCTCTGTTCCCTGAGGTGGATGCAGAGCAACATGGGTGCAATAAATGGCACCTAGCACTTTTGGGAAGTGCACCAGCCCATAAAGATCCTGGACCACTGCTTGTCTTTCTGCCGTTGTTCTCGGCATATAGATATGCCGGCAGACAGAAGGACGTGCAGATATGATTGCCAACACCTGGTGTGCAGCGAAAGAGACTGTGTGGCCTGGGAAATGCCACCTACCATGGCGGTGGTCCACTGGAAGGAGCCAGTGGCCAAAAAATGCAGAGCATTAAGCTCCTTTTGCAAGGGGCTCAGTGCTTGTGAGCACATGGTGGGTGATGTGAGGTCATCTTCCCACTCTGTGACCAGGTCGATGATGATATGGGGGGAACCTATAAGTGCCATAGACCTGGTCATCAGGCATCCCAAAAAGACTGGTCCTTGGGTGGAAGATCTGGGCCCTGGCCATCCTCCTCCTCCTGCGGTGTCCCTGGATGATTGCTAAAACAAAAGGTGTATTCATCAAGGGTGTATCTGTGCGTTTGTTGATCATGCATGCTTTTTATGCATTTGTTAGTGTGCGCGTTGATGTTTACGCCTGCTATCGCATGCCATAGGTGTTTCTGGATTTGCACATGCTTTTTCAAGGGCCGGCATTCCCTGTTCAATTCCCCACGTATTGTGTTCCATGAATTGACGAACACGGACTTGCTCACGATTTCGCATGAAAGAATGCTGTTTTCAGCACAGATTATTCATGAATCGTGCCCAAGGAGTTTAACTCCAACTCTAAACTGAGAATCCCTATAAGCAGAGAAAAGCAAAGCCCAAGAACAAAACGCCAAATGTTATGCCCAAAGATGTTTTACCATTTCCTTATCCTAGTTGGTAAAAGTTCAGGGCCATACAATATTGAAGGAGTAGCTTTATAAAACTCTACGAGTGGCTTTAAAGAAAACTGGCAATATTTAGCCTGGATGATCTTCATCGATTAATGAAGGTCGCTAATCTGGTCATCAGTTTCTCTGTGATTAGTCCTAAGTGATTCTTGTTTGCAAAAATAAAACCTAAATACCCTAAGTGATCTACCCCCTCAATTCTTTCTTCATTCATGCACCAGTTGAATCTCTTGCATTTCACCTTTTTATTAAATACTAAGGTGTTACAGAATACTAGATTCTTAGACTAGGTTCAATGGATCTTTAAGAACCCCCGATTAAATAGGTCTGGAGGTCTTACCTGAGCAGACTGATATGTTCAACGGGAAGCAAATGCTGAACTCAAGAATCTCCCCGACCAACGCGTCAACCTCTCAACCGGTAGGGGAACCCAGAGTGAGAGGTACGCGCCAGTCAGGGAAACCCTCTGGGGAAGAAAACCCTGGTCGAGCGCAGGATCCGAAGATTGGAGTGTGGTTCGCAGGCTGATGACGCCAATTCGATCGTGGCATAGAGTATCGGAAGACTGCTTCTGGAGAGGGAAGAAATGAGAAGCGAAGTGATGAATAGCAGAAGTATAGGAAGGGGTATGGGGAAAACAGGAAAGAGACTAATTCCCCTGACCTCTTAACCAGCCGGATTGTAAATATCAGGAGAGAAGCTGAGAATATGAGACACGGAGAGGGCGACTGGAACACAAGTCTGTCAGAAGGAAGTAAAGGTGAGTAAGCCCATAGAATCAAATCCTACAATACCTGAAGAAAGATTCAGAAAGGGACTTGGACGGGAGTATTTATTATTACCCAGAATGCAGTAACTCGAGAACTCAAAGGCAGCGTTTCAGAATGAGACGCCGCAGGATGAATCCGGGGGATTTGTGTCAACAAAGAATGCTGAAAAGAGAATCTGGAAAGTTAAGAGAAGAGGGGTTAGTAATGGTCAGAGGTAAGAGGTTTCTGCTGAAGATTTGAGATTTCCTAGTTGCGAACTCACGGAGCATCCGCTAGTAAAGTAGCGACGCGAAGAGCTGGAAGTCTCCGTGTCCTATGAAGAGTCACGTGAGCGGTACGCCGTACCTCTGGCGAACGTGAGAGGACTGGAACGGTGATAGCGGAACCATTCGTACTGCGATCCACCATCTTGAAGGTACCATTCCGAATGGAGCCACAGAGCCGGCTTCTAGACCAAAGGGACCAGCGCTTCGTGAGTGTAACATAAGGTCCTAGACTTAGCAGAGTTTATTACTAAATTGTTGATTAAAGTGTAGTTAACCACAAGGTCTAAACCATGTTGAAGCCCAATAACGGTAGCACTAATGAGAATAGGGCGTCGGCATACACCATCCACCCTATCTTTAACAACCCTATTTTAGAGGAAATAACAAGATGCTCTGTAATGTAAATTGGAGATCTGAGACATACAAATTAAAAATGGTGGGAGCCAGCACACACACATCTCTCACATTGGTTTCTACCAGCATTTCCTTAGAAATTAGAACTTCAGAGTTGAGACAGATTCTTAATTTATTCTCTGAGCAAAACATTAAAAGCATATCTAAACGACGGTGCATAAATACCCCAGTGGGCACATTTTTACTACAGCAACCCTGTGTCCACCCTACCAAAAGCAGCAGGCAGAGTTAAGCTTGCTGTATAGAGTTGCAGGCCCCTAGACCGCAATGCCTTTGAATGGCAATGTGTATACATGAATCTAATTAGATTAGTACTAAGCCCCTTCCTAAATCCCATCTCAGAAATACTTAATCTGTAATTTCTTTCAATCCAGTTTACGAGGTCTTTGAGTACAACGGCAGATAGTGATTTACTTGCTGAATCTATCAGGAATATAGGTCTATAGCTGTTTGGTCACATTCTATCTCCTTTAAAAAAAATAAGGGCAATGGATGAATTATGCATTGATTTAGGAATTGTATGAGTGCAATCCACCTGTCTGAATAGATTGAAGAACATAGCTGCTGTTGATCCTTGATAAAATCCTAACAATAATGAGAGGAGCTGAATTTTAGAAAATACAGCTTTAACTCACATGCAAAATAACATCTGGGAGAGTCAGTCAGACATGTGAGCCCAAAAAGTCAGCATAAATTGCCCTATTCTGATTGCCTTGTACCTTGCCCTATTCTGATTGGCTAATACAATAACAGGTAACATTTCGATGTGCATCCCACTGCTGATTACCTGATCCTACACAGTAAGTAAGAAGAGTGAAACCTGCACCCATGGAAACAAACTAGATACAGTGCTGTTTTCTCCCATGCAACCAGAATTCTTGGCACCCCATGCTACTACCAAGAAACCCGCTGCTCTCCCACATTAAAAGCATGTCCTTGCAACTATCCTGTACCAGTCTGAGTATGCCAAGGACACAAACCATTATTTCTGGAATGTTCGAGCCTCTGTAGAAAGGCTTCAGAGAAACTACAAAAAAGGCCTAGTTCTTGGGACAATATCTAATACTTTGTGCTGCCTGGCAATCCAGCCACGTACTCAGCAGCTTGAAGGCTCTCTAGGATGCAACAGAAATGGAATCTAATTCAAAATGGCAGAGACACACATCAAATGTCAGAAACAATCAGATACCTAATTATTGGAACAATTATTAATATTTGTGCTGTGAGCTCACTGCGCCGCCGACTTGGCCATCCATAGATTCTCTCGCATGAGACAGAAATGAAGCCTAATTCAATGAAATGGCAAAAACACTCAAAGTAAAAGCAGTCTCAAATCTTGTATCTTCTTTAACATTTAGTACGTTGGACCCCAATATTAACACTGCCCACAATAGAGGATTAGCATTCAGGACCAAATTGGAGACAACATCCAGACTGGATGCTCAGGAATTATTAAGTTTCAAGATAGCCTCTTCCAGGTCCTCTTGATTAAAATTCTGGGTCTGCTGAGTCTTAGACTGAGCTACCCACTGAGGCGAACTCACCTTAGATTTATATAGAGCGCAGAAAAGTGAGTAAGCCAGGTGCTAACTTAACCAGACTGTCGTTATTCATGTCCATTTGGGAGGCAGCAGATACATTTGATATCATGGCAAGCCAATTATTTCATCATATTTTGATTCATTGTTATCTTATTAAAGGTTTATTGGTTTTCAACCAACTTTTATGCTTCTGGTTAATCCTCCTGGTCACCTCATCATGTGCCTACATAGCAATAAACCTCTCACCACTGACTCTCCTCAATTCCTGTCACAGTCTTCTCTTACAGTTACTTGTAATAAGATCAAGGGGTTGATTATGTTGCTTGGTAAAAGGGTGCTGATTCCAGCTCTTGTTCATTGTTCAGTCTAAATGGAAATTGTCCAAGTTCATGGAAAAATCTTCTGGTGAGCAAAAAAATAAGACATGTGATCGAGCAACTCATTAATTCTGCTAGGAATTGTAATAAACAGACTCAAATATGTTCTCAAATTGTTAACCGTAAAGTTTCTAATTATGGAGCTACCAGCCATTTACCTCTCAATATCATGATTCATTTTCAAAACCGGCCACGTGTGGTCACTACTATCATTTTTTGGAAATCGTTAGGGACGTAATCTTATCGAAAAGATACGAAGACACAAAAACAAAGCCAATTGTGGAGCATGACACAGGTCCATACCAAGTAGCTTGAATTTGGATGTCCCCCATTACATTCCCATTCACTCTCAGTTAATCCCAGTTATACATAAACGTAGCCCAAGATAGACCTCTAGCTCCCTTTTTATTAGACATGTGTCTCAGACTCAATTTACTGAGACACACATACTACAAAGTTCATCCTTAGTCCTCCCTAAAGCAGGTCAGAGACAGTTAAAAATCACCCACACAGATAACGTCCAATGGAAGTTGAATAGCCATCCACATTAATAACATCCCCTTCAACTCAAATCTTAAATGATCCTCATTAGCAGAGATTGGTTTACAATATAAATTAATTAGCAGAACGTTCTTTGGTGCCTCTTTACATGACTGAGGACTCATATTCAGTGCTGAAGTTGGAATCATCATTTTATTGGAACTGTTCTAGCTATTGCTACACATTATTGTTTACTGCAATAGGTAACCCACCCTGAGGGATGCCCTTTGCTTCAATCTTTCGCTTTTTTGTGATCATTGTAAACCCATCAATGCTAGGTGTGTTATTACAGGTTTCCTGTAAAAACAGCAGATCGAACATATTTCAAAATTCCATCATTCTGCTATTTAAAAAAGGATTAATTTGCAAGTATTGTAACTTAAAATTGAGAAGCCTTGAGACTTAAAAACCTGGGTGTGTCCACGTTTGCCTTTACAGGTAAGGGCTGCAGGAAGCTATGCCCAGTTATCTTCAACCTCAGTGGTATTGGGGCCTGCAAACACCTCCCTCCAACCAGTGGAATTAAAGGAACAACATACATTTAACATTCTGGGGTAAAAATTACTCCTTACCAGTGGATATCGATTGGGATCCTCATAGACTGAAGCAGCTTCATCAACTTTTGTGGTGTATATATCTATCCCTCTTTGCAGAAGGTCCTCTTGTGCTGATTTAACCAGCCCCCACGCTAGTTTCAAGGAAAAGTGCAGAGTGCATTTATGATCATCACAAAATGTGATATGTGCGGATCACATGGGTTTCCAACAATCAAAAATCTTAGTCCAGCTGTAATGCCTATATATCGCTCCAGGCGAAAGTCTAAAAAAGTAATTTCGGATTGGCCTAGTGGGAGATGGTCATGCAGATTAGAACGAGTATCAATGTTGAGGTTTGCAGTTGTGGGTGTGGGTTATCACATACGCTTGTGAAGCCTGTCTTTTATGAACCCAATTGTCCATTTTCAACCATGGTCATTGGAGGCCCAACAATGAGAAATGGGTAGTTAAGTTAGCACCTAAAAGTTTTTTTAAAAAAAGGTGGTATATTATGATCTGGGCCTATGTGTGCTGTCATGTCCACCTCTCAAATGTTGGTGAAGGTATCTCATGATTGCGTATCCCTAGTAGTTTTGGACCTTGGATTTGAAACACTTGGCTTCTAGGATCAGATGGTTTGAGGTTATTGGATGTCAGTCCCTTTTAGCTACAGAGACATCATTACCAGTGCAGTAATGATCCACTCGCATCCACCTGACATGGAAAAGAATAGGGGCTGTCCTGCATTAGTGCAGGCAGAAGAATTGTACATTTGGTTAAGGTTACAGGGGTCCATTTGAGATTCTCTAGACTGATCGAGTCATGTCTCAGGTGATAGACCTCTGTTGACCAGTAACTAGGAAAAGGAAGGGTGATTACTTTCAGTACAAGGGAGGACAGGGCAATGTGCAATGGTGTCCTGCCATAAAGCCAAGGTGGATGAACAACAGGCAGATATTTTACAACTAGGTTTTATTAGGGATACTTCATGTTTTTTGCACCACTATAGTGAGGTAAGGCTGTGAAAATCAAATCAAAATATCGAGGCTGAGTACCCCAAAAGGAAATACACCGAACACGGGTTACAAAGGAACATACAAAGTACTTTATTTTATACTGAATCCAGTTACAGAAACAGAGCGAGATCAGATAGCTATCGGCCCTCAGAACAACACAACGAACTCCAGCGTGGTTCAGTGTGTTCAGTGAGAGACCCTGTACATTAGAATGCCTTGGCTTTTTATACACTTTGTGAGCACGATGTCCAGCCCCACTTCGGGTTAATATTCCACTTAATACATCACCAATCTAGGGTTCATGCCAAGTCTTGAACAACCGCATATAACTGGTTCGCTTTTAATACATGTATCAACAAGCCTATACAGCAACTGTGTAATATGGGATTTTCCATGTTAGTCTTCTTAAACATTAATACAATGTGGTTAAACAAGTGTTCTATGTTCCTTATTTGAATACATTGTTTTTATAGTATACTCGGGGATTAGTTTCTTTACACGAGTAATCCCTTACACACAAGTCAACGAAGGACAAGGTGTCAGTACACAACCTCAACAAGTGGCCTGCAGGCAAGTTACATATTAGCTATGTACAGAGGTCAAGATGGCCATGTTGTATTTTTGGAATGACATCGTCCACCATTTTAACTCACAGGGTGACTTTTACAAAGCAAATCCTAAAATGGCAGATTGACCTAAAATGGCGGCTTACATTGATTTAAGGTCAGGACCTTGCAACACGGATTCTTTCGCAAGCGACTTTCGAGCAGCTTGGCGTAGGCCAATTTACATATATTTATTGCAATAGGGGGCACGATATAATTTCTCTTTTGACAAGACAAAATAATTGGCTTCTCCTTGGGTGTTGACAGTTCTTCATTTCTCAATTTAGGTTGGCCTCCCAGAGAGGAGAGGGTAGTTGGTTCACAGTTACTCACAGTCCAGGGGTTTTAAGTGTCCCCAACACTTCTCTATTTTTTTCCTCTGGCTCTTGTCATCTGCTTCTCTTCCTCAATGCTGCAAGAGGTCCATACCAGGGATTTCATGCTTCTTGTGAGTGAGAACATTAGGTCTCAAAAGGTGTTGAAGCTAGGCCTCAGTAAGGATTAGACAATATCCAGAGCTTCCAACAGGCAATGAACAATCTAGATGTCCCCACTATTTCTTGTTCAGTCACTTCCTGCCCTAGATGCCTAGATCTGTCCCCTGAAACCACATATTCATCTTCCTCTTTGATGTATCACAACAATTGTATTCCTAAGGGGGAGGCTCTCTTCTTCTTTCTGTAACCTCCCCTCATGTATTCCCTCCACAACCAACTTGTTTCTTTCTCTGACTCCTTCTTATGCTTCTCTTTAGCTTTTAGCTTAGTGTTTCCCACAAACTCTTTCCTTGGAGTCCTACCAAAATTTCTGCTAATTTTCCACCATACTCCCTCCTTTCTGGTTTATCCTCCTTCTTCCTCACAAATCCTGCCAACCTCTTCCTCACCACTCTGACCAATACCCTCTCTGATGTTCTCTACACAACCCTTGTGGTAACTTCTTACAATCTCCTTCTCAAATAGCATGCATTCCTCCTCTGCATTGTTCTCTAAATCACCCTCCATGTACCTTCTCCCTTACTCCTCCTCATAATTCCTTGCCACATTCTCATTGATGTTCCCTCCAACATTCCTCCTAATGTCCTCTGCTTGTACCTCTCTCTGCCTCTACCAGGACTTGTTACACCGGAATCCTTACACAACATTTCTTGTTTTCACCACAATCTCCTCTCTCCCATAGTGTCCGGGCCTCACTCACCAACTCCTAAAACCCAAACTGAAGTCATAGTTATGGAGCCCTACCCTCTCTCTCACTCTCTCTATGATTACCATGTGTGTGTGTGCACCACTAGAAAATAATGGTTACGGGCTGTGATTGGTTTATTTGACCTTCCTGAGTCATCACACCTGTTGTCTGCTGTAGAGCATCTCCGTTGAAATCAACACTTACTATCAGCATTGTGGTCAATCTCTAAATGGAGTGTTAATAAGAAAAGGAGGCAACCCCTATTAAAATGTAATCTCAAATGGCCATGCAGAGCAAGGCAGTTGAACTCTAGTTCTGTTCACACCCTGTGAGCTATGAAGTCTGCAATACAGGTAATTTCTTTAATAGAGATATCTGTGTTCCATCCTGGTTAGGTACCGTTTTCTATACAAAAATAAATCAATGGAGCAATAGGTCCACCTTCCACATTCATAGGGGGTTGGCAAGATATGTGAAGGCCTTAGCACCAATGTATAGGTTCCATGTATTAAAACAAGTTGCTGGCCATCCAATACATGGTGAACTCAACATTCAACACTTGAAGGCTTCCTCACAGTCAAAAGCTCAAGGTGTGGCTTGGCACTATACCTTCCAGTCACGTTGACATTCAAAGGTGGTTCCAAAAGGTCAAGTTATGAACATAAATAGGCAAACACATACTACAGAACATCCGGGTAGGGACAATCCCAAAACTCAGGAACAGGTTTCTCATATTAGAAAGCAAGTGTATTATTAGGATCTCTTGTGAGGTACAGCCATGTTGTGCTACTAGAATTCTATGAAAGAGCAGCCACCAACCAGGAGAATCTCGTCCACTCCTCGTCAACAGGAAAAGGTACTCACTTAGGGATTATAGAAATACATGGTTGACTTCAAGGACATTCACATGACCTGGTGTCCTCATATCTCTCTGACTGCTCATTCTCCATAATATTGGACTCAAATACCTCCTCTCTCACAATCCGTTGGATGTTCCTCGACTTTCAGTCGTAGGCCAGCTCTTCTTGACACTTTACACCTCATAAATCTGAAAACGCTTTCCTGCCTTTTGACTTTATCTATCCCCTTTTTATGGCTGATGACGAGATAGGTTTCTCCTTCCCCTTTTTCGCCACCTGCAATATCAGAAGCATAATCGACAGCCTAAGCTCCATCTGCCATTACATAGCCTTATGCTGCCTCATGTTCGTTCCTCAAAGATGTGAGTGATCTTTATCCCTTCCTCCAACGCGAACCCCACTCTCTTTCCCTGATGACATGCTCTTCCAATCACCAATAGCTCTTAACATTGGGGTTCTCTTTGACAGCTACCTACAACTCTTCCAGTTCTTAATGCCCACTGTCACTGCAGAAGTACTCAACCTCAAAAACAACTAAAACCCCAATTGTTACTCTCTTGCTCAGTAAACTGAAATACTGTGTAACCCATTTCTTTTTCTTCATCTCTACAACTTTGCTCTCCTCAACAAAATGTTAAGTTTTGTGACACACTTCCTTTTCAACCCAACCAGATCCTCTGCTACTTCTAGCCACCATCAAAACTCTTTTTCCATACAGCATCATGTTCCCTTTAAGTTCATATTACTTATCGTTATCATCTACTAATGTTGTCTCTCTCTGCTACTTCTCTGATTGTCTCTCATGGTAATGCCCCCCCTCCCCTGGACACACCACTCCTCATCTCTCCGCAACCTATCAGCATCCCACCATATAACTCGTCCTGCTTTCACAACTTGCAACACACCACTCTAATACCCTGCCCAATCCATGAAGCCTTTTCATTGGAGCGATTCTTCAAACAAGGCTAAAACGCCCTTTACTAGCAATGGAAGGAGCCCCTTAACCCATTCTTCTTCTCATCCAAAGAAACAGCCTAATCAAACTTGCTTCTTTGGTCCCACAAGACTGCTCAATGTACATTTGAGTTATGCAAATGCATTTCTAAGGCTCCTAATGCCAAACATATTCTTGTTTTGCTTTTTCTGTACCTAACCCTGGAATATGTTTCCTTCATCACCTGTCCACCTCTTTAAACCAACAACACATTTTGTAAAGGCATCTCACAAATGTAGATACTCGGATCTCCGTAATTGCTTACTTTGCTCCTGTTTTAAATGACATTGTGCTTATACAATAAAATGTATATTCGGAAAATACAAATTCTGCAGTGTTAAAAATAAGTGACCAAAAAGTAAGATAGGAAAAAGAAAAGACACATATCATAATTTTGTGAGACAGGTTAACTAATGTACACCCCAGCGACGATTGTTTTTTTTAATTTATGTATTCCAGGGACTCAGTGTTTTCCTGAACTGTAGGCCAAGAACACACTCCAGTGTGCACTGAGAACAACATCTGTTCCACAGATGGATTACATGATGAACTGGAGAGCAAGCTTGTACAAGATATTGGTGCATTACATCTAAAAAGGACGGGATATGTTGATACAATTAAGACAAGATGTGTTTGATCTCTGTGATATTTAAACAATGTATCAGCAGACAATACTGTTACTTTATTATTGCAATATGTGTTAATTCCTTGTGTAAACGTGCCTGAGCTGCTCAACACATGATCATGAATAGTTAAAGCTTCGATCAGGATGTATATTCCAATCTATGAATTCGAGCATGATAGCCAGTTTTAAACTTACGCAGAATGTTTCTTTTTTCTAGGGGCCTCTGGGTATTAGTGCACGTGCCCTTTGCTTAAAGGTATAACTGCAAATGCATACTTAAACCAATGTCTACAGTGTAATCAGTGTAATATACAGCACAATTGCACTTTGCTTCTCATCCTTGTTACCAATGTTAGGCTTGTGGCTGATGCTGGCAGTGCCATTGGCCGTGTCCTACGTGATCTCTCGGCAGCCTTCAACATCATTGCTATTGTTATTCTGCTCGGACACATCTCTTGTCGTTGTCTGGCTCTGCTTTTTCTTTGGTATCTAATTTTATTTATAATCATTATTCAATGAAAAAACGTTGTTAAAGGGACGTTATGGTTAAGTTACGCTACTAAAAAGCTACGAAATTCAGTGAAAAAAACTTTGTTACAGGGACATTATGGTTCCAAGTAAAACCGAAAAACCCCTGAAATAGGCCAGTTTTGGTAAGCTTGGCATTCATATCTCGTGGCACCACCGTGCACTGCTAAGACTAGCACCCATGACATCAAATATGACATCACAAATGTCATTGATGACATCACTGATGACATCACATGTCTGGCTCCCTCTTCTTTTCCTTTACTGACATATCTAGGCCAGTAACAGTCAGGAACTACAAAATCAAAAAGTACTATATTTGTAGACTTATACTTCAAATATGTTTTTACAGTAATTCACTTGGAGTTCACTCACAGCATATGAAACATATACATAGGGAAAACCCTGTCTTGGAAGACAGGAATGCTTTCTATGTATAAAGATGATCAGTAAGGTTATGAACACTTTCTTCTAGTTCTGCTGTTTTTTTGTGTTACTGCACTTTGCCTGGATATGCTCATATTTGTATACATTGTACTCACACTACTTTTCTTAGGGTCTAGTCACATTATGTGATAGTTATACATAGGGAAGTAGTAGCTTTGCAGCAGAGCAATCATTTCTGTGCATAAAGATAATCAGTTAGGTTACGAAGATTGTCTGGTAACACTGCTGATTTTTTGTTTACTTATTTTTTCCTGTATATGCTCATCTTTGTATGTGTTGTCTGCTTGTGTTTTGTTTGCAATAATACAATTATGTAGTAAGTGGGTTTTATTAGGTACTTATTATATGTTTACAGTATGCAGAACTGTAATAAAAAAGCATTTATAATTTTAGTATTTAACATAGCAAGATTATTAATATTGCACCTCCATCATGGCTGCTGCAAACTATAATTATGTTTCTACATATGTATCTTAGGATTGTTGACCAGTAACTACGAAAAGGAAGGATGATTACTTTCAGTACAAGGGAGGACAGGGAAATGTGCAGTGGTGTCGTGCCATAAAGCCTGCACGCGTCTGGTGCAAAAAGCAAACGATTCCTTAGGCTTCCACAATCTTTATGCCAGCATGAAAATGTCATGCTGGTGTAATTCCTACAGTAGGAACATGGCTGAGTAGAAGAGTGCGTTGGGAATGTAAATGATGATTCGTTCTCCCCTCTCCTCCATGCAAATGATAGAAAATGTGGTGTGGTGTGAAATTAATGCATACCATTCGTATTCATGCATTTTACGTTCCGATCCAGCAAAAATGATATCCCTGGGAGTGACTGGTGCAACTCTACTTTCTTTCTAATCTATTAAAAATAAAGATGTGCGATAATGTGTTGAAATATTCACTAATGTGATAAAACCATAAAAAGCTTTCATGATTTTTGAGTTTCAGCTTATGTTACATCTTTCCGATCATTAAATTGTATTTATTCAGACCACTGTTTAATATGCTATTGAAAGGAACAGTTGCTTCTCTGTGCGTACATTATAATTCAGTCACGAAATCGATATGGTTGTGTCTTTAAAATAGTATTCACACTGTCAAATAACCCAGTGTCCTTCATGAAAGTACCTTGTTGCTTGGAGAATGGGGGTCGAGGCAAGCACACCGTGCAGTCAGATTTCTCCATATTGTGTGTTGTTAATAAAGTGGCTTAAAAGGACATTTTCCAAATACAACGATATAACATGTATAATATATATTTTCAATAAACAGATGAAATATGCCTCACCAATAAACCACTGGAGATTGTCAATTTACATTTCAAAAGAGGTTTATACACAATGAACATATTTCAACCTCTAGGGTGGGGTCAACTGAAGGTGGCTAGCAGGTCTATTACATTCCAAAGTTTTGAAGTCCCAGTCCTGCTGGCAAGTTCAACAAAAGTCCCTACACACTGATTTCTAAATTAGCTGAAGGAAAAATAAATAAACAGAGAATAGGAAACCTTTTGGGAGTCATGAAGGCTGAGAAAGACGAAGTCCAGATATAGCTGTTTAGTTCTGACACCTTTCTTCTAAGTGGCGGCTAGTGAAGTTCTAAATTGGAGGGGTGTAAATATGTCCCATTAATGTCCACGAGCAGGGCTCAAGTTGAGGGTACACGCGGGGGGGGGCAGAGTCCCCCCACTTTATTTAGAGGGTGGACTCAGTCCCCCCAGCTAAAAGAGAAACATTTGATGTTTTCTTTGAATTTATTAATTGAAGCAGACCTCGGGGATCAAACCACAGTCGTCAAGTTTGCAGGCAGGACACTTCACCACTGCAGTATATGACCTGAGAGAAAATAAGAAACAACTAAAGGTGAAATATCGCATTTCGGTACTGCAAGTCCCAGGGAAAACATTTGTATTAGCTATTGGAGTTTAAAATAGGCACACATTTCAACGTTTTCAAAAAGCACTATTAGAAGAAAATATCCTGTCTTGGTTTTTGTGTGTGTTGATTTTATGAAAGGCAAATGCAATTCTTCCTGGTCAGTTTGGTTGGTTATGCACAGCTAATTTAATGGAATGTGCATATTTCACTTTGATATGCTGATTTATGGCGACATCACAACCCATTACATTTGTTGATGAGTCCCCCCACTTTAATTTTTAGGACTTGACCCCTGTCCACGAGTGAAGTGAAGGGGCAACAATCAATCAAGGATTATGCAGTGGGGGATGGGGAGGACTCCCCTGAGTCATTTCTAAAATAATGGGTTAAAAGTGTCTATTTTATGGCACACTTTCTGTGACAAATTGGGTAAAAGTCCACAAAGGTAACAATCGGTTTTGTAGTGTAACACATAATACATTCAAGCAATGCCAGGTCACAAAAAGTGCACTTGGGCATTTTCATGATGCCCTAGCCCATTATCTATGCAAGTATTCTGCCAGTGTAAACATTTTTCTTTTCATTAAAGTCTTTTATTGGTTAAATATAACGTTTTAACACCAATACAAACAAATAAAATGAATTTTCAATTTGTTATCATAAAAACAAGATATCACGTTACAATATATAAAATCATCATATGCAAAACCGTCCAAAAAAGCATATCGAGTAGAATAAGCATCCATTTCAGACTATGTGTTTTGTTTTTTTCAAGTTGCAGATATATCATGTTTGTTTTCTGCTGTCGTCTCTGTTACAATCATCACAAGACATTTCATCACAGTGTCCTCAGTCACCTGACAAATTCCTTGTGCCTAAAAGCTTGTGTACAGTGTTGAAATGTTTGACCATAGCACATAAAGTGGCCCTTGATTTCATTGTGCCACAATTAATGCTGTGTTGTAATGTGTCTATCTTTTCTATCTCCCTGGCATGCTGTTCAGGATGTTTCTATGGATGTATGAGGTAACGAGTGCCCGCAGTACGGGATGTCACATGAGTATGCTGCTTTCCCTGCACTATACAAAATTCTTTAATACTCAGTTATGAACCCTCCCAATGGTATGTATGTTGCCAACCTCTGAAGCCTGAAAAGAAGATCCACGCAGGCTTGACATGTCATCAACTTTGCACCAGACCTGCAGATGAACAGGCATGCTGTTAAATCTCAGTTACCAGTTTAATGGTTTCCACTACAGAGTGTAATATGCTTTCTGACTTTGAGAATATTCAGAGAGGTAATTGCTCATTTTATTATAGCCAGTAAGATAGCTATAGCCTGTAAGATAGCTCAGTGGGTTGAGTGCTCACTGGTGCGATTTGTGTATTATCTGCAGGGTTGAATCCCAACAAGGCCAACTCAGCCTTTCATCCTTCTGAGGTCGATAAATGAGTACTAACCCAGGTAGTGTGATATTGTAGGTATATTTGTTCTATAAAAAAAGCTTAAACGTAAGTGCTATATAGCAACACATCATTATCATTTGGCCTTGGACGACTGCTTGCATTCACAGTAATTTGGTAATATGGGCCTATACACACTGATATTAATGATAAATATGGTGATCCATTCTTGTATGAAATGTATATCACATTACAGTGATTTTGTAACCATATTGTTCGTAGTGTACTGAGGAAAAATGCTATATGATGTCACTTCCTGTTTTGTCAATGGCTGAAAGGTTGTGTTCCATCGCTACCCGAGATGTCACTTCGGGGTGGGGTCAAATAGCATCCTTCCTGTGATGTCATCAGAGGTCAAGGGTTGCGCGATGTCACTTCTGCTACCCCAGTCATTTTGGTGAAATGACGTCCATGTGCTGCATAGCACATCTATAGGAAAGCTTTGCATTATATATCGTAAATAAGTTACTTTCCAAAAGGGCATAGTAATTTGATTGTTTCCTTCCCAAATAGCAGCCTTTTGCTAAATCTCTATACACTTAATAGCAACATTTTCAGAGCGATCTGCTGTACATTGTATCTCGTTAAAGAATGTATAAAAAACAGACACTTGACCCGTCCATCCCTACTAATTATGGACCCATCACAACTGTCCCCTTTCTCCTCAAAATTATCGACAGAGTAGCCTACCTCCAAATACAAACTTATCTGGAGACCAACCACCTCCTAGGCTCATACCAATCAGGCTTCAGACCACAACATGGTACTGAAACGGCGTTAATTGATCTAAAGACACAAATCGACGAGTTGAAGGACAATGGTAAAACAGCTATGCTACTCCTCCTCGCTCTTTCTGCAGCCTTTGACCTGGTGGATCACGCAGTGTTATGCAAACACATAGCCTCTCCTGCACACTTCTCGAGTGATGCCATAGCCTGGGTTCAATCCTTCCTAGCCAACCGCACAATGAGAGTCTTCTCCCTGTCAGCGTCAGCCGACCCAATCTAAATTTCCTGTGGTGTTCCAAAAGGTTCATGCATCTCATCAACAATCTATAACATCTTTGTCACTTACACTAATTATGCCGACGATACTCAGATCCTTATTCCCCTCTCGGGCAACTTTGTTGAAGACACAGCTTTGGTAAACAAGATATACCTCTTCATTCAGGCATGGGTGGCCTCACACAGACTCTGCCTGAATGACAACAAAACTGACTCCAACTTAAAAAAAACATAGCCCCGATTACCATGCATTTACTATCGATGGCAACGTAATTAAAGTAGTTACTCAGGTAAAAACACTAGATTTTTACTTGGACTCCACACTATCACAAAAAAACAAGTCAGTTTTATGGCTTCATACACAGCTTATACTTGTAAATTAATTAGGGCCTGCGCCTCTTCCGCCTGCCGCTGCTCCGCATCTATGCGCTGGCCCAATCACAGCCACATGGAAGACACACCCATTCCAGGGTTCTCCTGCCCTCTGGCCGATGCCTGCCCCTCTGATGTCGATGGCCCTGAGCCATCATTGCTCCCACCTAGAGCCTGCAACTGTTGCTGCTATCCATGTGCCCTGTCCGATGCCTGCACATCCTCCATCTGCTGGACTCCAGTTGTTGGGGTGTCGACCCCTGCTGGACTGCCGACTCCTGACTGTGGCAGGGATGGGATCTCCACCAAGCTGGCTGTGTTGGTCAGGCCAGGTCCACAGGGGCCCCTTGTGGAATCTGGGCCAGAAGACGACAGGGAGAACGACTGGCACATAGTCTCCACAGAGGAGGAGAGGTCAGCCAGAGTGCGCGACACATGTAGGAACCCGCCGACCAGGGCCCCTCCCAACAGTTCCACGTTGCAACGCTGCAATTCGTGATGGCGTGCGTGCTATGCCCAGGAAGCACGCACGTGATCATGAATGTCACGTGTGCGCAACGCGACACCAACCAGGACGGAGCCCATACGGTCGTGGGACCCCTCGTCCGCAGGTAGTGGAGAGGCAGATGACATGGCACTCCCCCCTACCTGCGGACGGGCCTGGGTGGGGCATCCCTGCTGGTGCATGGTGGTGCAGTCACAGGGTCAAGGCTCTGCGGTGACCTGTGCTGCCTCCTGATCCTGGCTCTGGACTGCACCACGTGCACCAGTGGTACTACCCCAACCAGGCCCCATGTGCGGCTCAGTAGCGGGCTCCTCCTCCTCTGTGGAGACCACCAACCTGGATGTCTCCACACCATCTTCCGCCATTGCAAGCCCCTGTGGGCGCTCACCCGGCCTTTCCGCTACAGCCATAGTGGCAGACGCGGCACCAGCCCCCTCGCTCCCAGATGTTGGCAATTCCTGGGAGGGTGGCTGGGCCTTGCGTCGCCGCCCGTTGGGAGCATCCCCGCCGCTTGGCTCCATAGCGCCGTCTCCACCCTCTTCTTCACTTGACGCTGCGTAGAGGGAGACATAGAACACAAGCATCATGGTACGGGACAATATTCCCCTAGACAGGAAGCAATAACACATGAGTGGCACTGTCAAATGTCACTTCCATCCACTTCCATCCTGTCCCTCCACAACACATGGGTGAATGCACGCAACACACATGCAGAAACAGTCCCGGCGCCTACAATCAACATCAGCATCCATGTACAAGGGCCTCTGTTAACCAAAATGTTGCCTTCAAACTCACATGCATCATGGCTCGCACTGGTCCCATGCACACACATCACCGGAGGGTAATGCATCATGGCTTGTACACCACAGACACAGTGGATAGACACAGTGGATACAACGGTGACCGCGCTGCATGAGTGAATCTACACATCATCACGTACATGTGTCATGATGTGATATGATATGATATGATATTGCATTAATAATGCGCCTATACACAAGTGTTTCAAGGCGTGACGAGGCAAGGAGGGGAACAAAGGGAGGACAGATAACGATCTTACTAGGCCAGGTGTCATTCAGATCGCGCAAGTGCATGGGAAGGGGGGAAAGGAAGAGTGCAAGGGGGGAAAAGGGGAGGGGAAAGTGCAGTACATGGGAAGTGGAATAAATAAGATAAATAAAACACATTAAAAAAACAGGCAAGTGCAGGAAGTGTGGACAAGTGCTGGAAAGGGGACTGAAGGGATACAGAAACAGTCCCCATGTGCAGGAGTTGCCAGGGAGGCAGTGCAGGTGGGCAGTTGACAGGGCCCAGGCCAAAGATCAGAGGGGTGGCCAGGTAACCAGTGCAATTTCAGTCAGAATTTCAGCGAGGGAGGGGAGGAGAGAAAGCAGAAGCAAAGAGGAAGGTTTTGAGGTGTTTCCGGAAGCGGAGGTGGTTCTCCTTAAGTTTCAGGGAGGCAGGAAGGCTGTTCCAGAGAGAGGCCCCTGCCAAAGAGAGTGATCTGCCACTAACTCGTGTGATCTGCCACCATGGCGTTTCAAAGTCACACACACACACACTTCTCAGACACACACACATGTGCACCATACATGTACATGACAGCAGCACCCATCCCTCACCCCCCTCCATGTCCAAGAACCGAGACTGGCATGCATTCATGTGTGCATTCCGCATACAGCTCCCCATGTTGCATTGGAACACATGCACCATCCATGTGGTTCTCACATTACTGGTCTGACATGCATGACCATGATGTCCCTGCACACACACATCCATACATGGCCTATGTCACACATACAGGCAAGTATCAGACTACCAGCACACTGCAACATGCCCTGTCTCACACATCAATGCTTGGCCACTTAACGCTCAACTCCAGATGGGTCTGCCTCTGAAGGATCTGCGCGTGGAGCGCTGGGGTTACGTGTTCCAGGACCCACATCTGGATGTTACTCATGCTGCCCCGGCCCCCCTCGCGAGGCGCCAGGCCTTGTAGAGGGTCCTGGACCTCAGGTCCTCCCAGCGCTTCTTGACGTGCTTGATGTCGCGGGTTGCCACCTCCTCCGTGTTGATGGCAACCACTGCATCATCCCAGATCCTCAACCATCCATCCTTGTTGGCGCGTGATGTTCCGAAGAGGGCATCATAATTCCCCAGGACATACTCCACCAGGACACCAACTTCCTTCTCACTGAAGCTGGTGGTCCTCTGCCTCTCTGACTGGGGGTCGCCAGTGGTCTCAGATGGTGTTTGCCCTGACATGGCGACCCCCGAGGCAGGCGTGGGTGGGCAACTGGGTCCTGGGGCTGGGCTGTGGAGCGATGGTATCCCAGTTGGGAGTCTTCTCTTCCAGCAGGGGTGGACACAGCAACTGGACCCCTGCAGATGGCTGACGTGCAGGCACCAAATAGCAGGGCACGTGGGCAGCAGGCAGGCAGCAGCAGATGGCTGGTGGGAGTTAGCTCGGTGCTCTTGGGGGCAGGAAAATGGCCTTTTGGGCAGGAGCGTGGTCTTCCGTGTGTATTTGCGTGGCCAGCTTGATACGGAGTGATTTGGCACATGAAAAAATTGCACGTCAGCGTGTAATTCGAGGAAAGGCCCTTAGCGCGTAAGCGCGTCAGTGAGGTTACGTGCACAGGCGTTGCCCACAACACCGGTGCATAGTGAATCAGCACGTGAGAAAACTGCACGTCACCGTGCTAGTGGAGGAAAGGGCCTTAGCGCGTAAGCGCGTAAGCGCGTAAGCGACGTTTCACATGTGGGCTGGCTTAAAAGGTACGAGTATCATGCTATTTCCTTGTACATGCTTTTTGTGGAGAGCGAGCGGGTGTATCTTGTACTTCTTGTCGGTTCACACACGATTACTTCACAACGTTTCCAGTACGTACTCCCTGTTTCCTCAGACTGCGTTTTTTTTCACGTTCTTTTTCAAGGCAGACGGTGAGTCGCGCATGTATTTCCCAACTGTGGTTGCCCCCATGTGTCGCATACCCCTTCAGAGGTCATTGTAGGCTGCATGTTACACGCGTACGCTTATTTTTGTGTTTCTGGGTGCCACAGCGTAGTGCGGGTTTATTATTTATCTACCAGGGGTTGCGTGCACATGTGCTTTTGTTTTTGGGGTGCCTGTGCATTTGCGTGACCTGTCATCTTCCGCCAGGAGTCACATACAGCCTTGCCAGAGCACTAGGGTACGAATTCCATCTAGTACCCTACCCCTTTCACCCCAATTGCCCAGGACAATTGTTTACTGCAACTCCCATTTGCACAACACATCAGTGCCATGGTTGGGAGGCGACCAAGCAGTAAGGGAGGCAAAGGTGGCCGACCTCCAAAAGGTGGGCGTGGTGGGCACGGTAGGGGACGTGGCCAGGATTTGCAGTGTGCCCCTAGAGCCCTGTGTGTGGAGGGCCAATTGGGGACACCCATGCCCCCCCCAATGGTTGTGGGAAACATAGCTGACACCATCCCAGCTCAGCCCTTGTTGGACCGACCCATTTTGGGACCTGAACCGGCACAGGATGACTCCCAGGCTGACTTTCAGGTCAGCAAGTCTAAGCCACGTGTGGCGGTGAAAGTTGATGTCACCAGGCCACATGGATCCTGGGCAGCAATGTCATCTGCTGCCCCAAGTAGCCAGGGTGGAGAGGCTGCAGGGGCAGCTGCAGCTCAATCCACCCCAGCTCCGAGTCTCCCAGCTGGGACAGTGTCGGTCCAGGTCAATCAAACAGACGTTGGCCCTGCCAACATCACCCTGCAGGCAATGCCTGCACCAAGACCTATGGTCATTGTGCCTTTACAGGTTTCTGTTACCCAGTCCACCTGCGCTTCTGCCCCTACTGACCAGAGCGGCGTAAGCCACTCAGGATCCACACCACCTTTGAAGAAGAAGAAGAACGGTGCTCTGGCACTACAGGCTGAGACCCCAGACACGGCTACACACTCCGGCACGTCAAGGAAGCCTAGCTTTAATGATGCCGAACTTTGATGCACTTGTGGCCTATGTGTCGGCACATAGCCGCAAAATGTTGGTGACTGCAGGGTGCAAGACCACACATGGTCAACGTAGGGCACACTGGCAGACCATCGCGGACCACATTAGTGCCCTTGGATTTGTGAGTCGCACAGTTGATGAATGCTACAAGCGGTGGAATAACCTGAAACGCACAGCAAAGAACGAGCTGGCTTCCAATCATGCCTCTACTCTGGTGACTGGTGGTGGGTCTCCACCAGAGGACAACCAACTCACTGAGCATGAGTCTGTTTCTGGAACCTTCGTCACAGAGGAACAGATCCAAGGCCTGGGAGACCTACCTGATTACGAAGGATTGTCCGGTGAGTACCCATGCATGTGTGTGTAATCCATGTGTATGTTGCATGGGTGACATGTTCAGATTGAGTGCCAGGTGAGGGTGTGTAGTCCTGAGTAGTATGGGTCACCCATGTGCTTCCTCCAAAACATTGAGCGGCCTTGGATTTAGGTATGACAGTATCCCTTCTGACCACAGTAGCCAATTAGCGCAACATTACTGCAGTTTCCCTTGAACTGTCATCTTGCAACAACATTGTTCTGAATTTTTCTGTGTTCATTCAGCCTGATTGTTTCAATTCTCCCAATTTTCAAACGCATTTTTCAGCCCTAATGCCACATTTGTGACATGCTTCTGTCATTGATTACACCCCACATTGGGCCACATTTATTACCTTGTTATGGGAATGAATAGACCATTCAGGCTGATTGAGTAAGGGCCTGCTCACAAAAAATGTTTGGGGCCTGTTTGAATGTGGAACATGATAGTCTTTTCATGTCATGTTGAAGTGACCAACCATTGATGTATCCATCTGCATGCCATCACTGTATGATTGTACACTGGATGTGTTGCAGTGTGCGGCACATGCGTATTTTGACACAGTATTTTGCATTTTTCATCTCATCATGTCCATTTCACATGGATGGGTGACAGTACTCATTCACTGACATATGGCTGTACTTGTGAAATGTACAATGGCTATGCTACATGGTATCTATGTGCTGGCATGTGTCATGTATGTGTATTGGACATGCCACTCAGAGGCTAATGTGTGATGCCAGTGCTACCCAGCATGCAGCAAATGTGTTGCTTTTCCATCTTGGTGTCCTCAGTGTCTGCTTTTAGCCTCCCCTTCCAACTCATTGACAGTGCATGCATGCCAGGGTTATAGTCATGTGGGACATGTGTAATTCATGGACTTGATCTCTAGCTTGTCAGGCCTATGTGTGTGCTATGGTGCTCATGCCTGTTTCCATTTGTTGTCTTTCATGCTTTTGCAGATGATGACGCACTTGATGCTGTTGAGGTGGAGGAGATGGTGCAGACCCAGGAGGAATCTCAGGCACGACCAGGCACCAGTGGAAGACGTGGTGTGGTGGTGGGTGAAAACCTAATCTTACTGCAGACCATACTATCTAGGGGTGTCTCTGGTTGCACCTACCCAGACCTCTATGATTCAGGTGCTGAATCGGATGATGAGACTTATGTGCTGTCGCAGGTGAGTGTTTCTGGCAGGGATTCTGTTCTGTCCAACCCACCTGCACCAGGGGTTGAACCCTCTATGGGGATGTCAGTGTTGGTAAGTCCGCATTTGGCGGTTACGGATGCAGGGTCACACTCCACAACATCTGATCCTTTTCCTGGGCCAGCAGATCAGAGGGGGAATGCAGTCCTGCAGCCTCAGGCAGTGCCAGCACAGCAAGGTGCAGATCGCCTTGCCCCAAACAGGTGTGGTGCCCGCCGACGCCTTGGCCGTACGCCAGCAGGCAATACTGTATGGGAAAACTCCATGTACGGTATAGCAGCACAAAAGGGAGCATCGGTTGAAATGATGGCTCAGGCAATGGGGAGGGTGGCCACTTCCATTCTTCCCCCTGAAAGGCAGATGGAGCAACAACAGCAGGCAACAGACTCAATTTGCCAATCACACAGGGAAGACATGTTGGCGTCCAACAGGGACTGACGGGCGGCACTGGAGACTCTGCGGGAAGCCATTCTGTAGAGCCACAGGGAAGCCCTGAGGTTAGAACTCTAGTTCCTCAGGCAGACTCCAAGTGAACTTGAGGCTTCCCGAAATTTAAGGTCAGAACAGCAGCTGGAGCAGCTCACACTTTCGCTCTCAGCTGAGCTGCAGGCAACTCGGGAGGAGATCCGGGCATCATGCGAGGCCATGCGTGCAGAAATGCAGGCAACCCGTGAGGTGCTGCATGGGGTTCTCCGCACTATCATCCTCCAGAATCAGACCTTCAACACCCGCATGCTTGCTGCCATGGAGGACCAGACCAGGGCTTTGCGTGGGCTGCCTCCCATAGCACCACCACCTCCTGATGCAGCAGCAGAGGGTGAAGAGAGCGGCAGCAGCAGTTCTCCCACAATAGCATAGCCGTGCAGGCCATGAGCCCATGGAGGTTTTCCCAACATCCACGCAGGTGGGTGTTGGTGTGCACCCTGTCCTCGAACCTCCTGGATGGCCTCCTCCCCTACCCCCCACATGGCCATTTTTGATTTATTTTTATTTCTGTTTACAGTGTGTTTCCTTGTGTGGCTCTGTGGGCACCCGCTGTGTATTCTAGCTGGGCACATGCAGGCTTGTCCTGTCTTTGGGTTAGATGCTTGGGTTCCTGACACACACACCCCTCCTGCTTCCCTTTCCATGGGCTTGCAATGGGTGTGACCAAGTGACAGTGACTTACACAGTGACATTGGGCTCCCATGAGCTGTGTGGGCAGTCTGTAGACAAAACTGTGTGTACATCCCTAGTGGGGATTGTTGTTTTATAGAACACTGCATGGTGTATTGATATGTGCTTGTGCATCCATGTCTTCCTCCTACTTCACAGGTACCTTCTTCATGTCTTCACAACGCCGTCTCCTTTGCAGATGTAGTTCATGTTGTATGCAGTACACTGACACATTTGCCTGACAGCAACACTCTGCAGTTGGAAGGGGTCGATGTGCTGGCTTATTCAGGTTGTAAGACTTGCACTACTTTGATTTGGTACTGTCATATTTTGGCAAGGTTTCATCCTGTGTTGCTGTATTGTGTTGCTGGTAAGTATTTGGTCATGTGTGCTGTTTGTTATTGATTACTGGGAGCCTATTGTCTGTGGTCTGTTTCCATTTGGGACAGTGCACTTTGTGACACTTGTGTCATGTGTTGTGCATTCCTTTGTTTTCTTTCACATTGCATGACATGCCATGGTGTGTTGGGTAGCAGAGATGGGGAGGTGTTGGGTGACATGGCGCTGTTTTCATGTTGTATTTTGCAAGGGGGTAGTCATTCATGCAGCATAAATGTGTGTCTTTTTGTGACGAAGCATTGGTTGTCTTTCGGTAGGTAGGGATGCACACAATGTAACACTTCCAGGTGACCAATCTCAGGCTGGTATGGTTGTGACAGTTGACTGTCCCTTATGTCATCATCATTGATTGTCAGCTGGTATGTGCCAGGGCTGTGTGCATTCCACAGGGGTGTGAATTTAGGTGAAGTAATTAGCCACCAGCTGCGTACAGGCTGCCTCACCACATGCCCTTTCCCCTCCCATGCGCAGCGGCTGTGCATGTAGTTGGGGATTTGGGGGCACCACCATGTCCACCGGCAGGCCCCGGCGGGTTGCAACGTTGTGCAGACTACTGGGGGCATGTATAGCAGCTGCCCACCAGAGCGGTCAAGGGAGCGAAAGCGTGACTTGAGCACTCCGAATGTGCGCTCCACTATGCCCCAGGTTGCAATATGGGCTGTGTTGTATCTTACCTCGGGTGGTTTGGTGGGGTTCTGAATTGGCGTCATCATGTGAGTGCTCAGAGGGTAGGCACTGTCCCCTGGGGAGGTGATGATGGGTATCATTAGTGAGGTTGTGACATTACTCAGTATCTGACATGCATGCATGTGCAGAGGCATTTATACTCACCAAGCAGCCATGTATCGCCATGCCGCCCAGCCTCTAGGTCCCGGTTTAGGGGTGACATTCTGTAAATGAAACTGTCATGGGTGGACCGTGGATAGTTGGCATATACTGAGGTGATGATTCCCTTGGCATCACATACTACCTGCACGATGATGGAATGCCAGTGCTTGTGGTTTCCATAGATGTGCTCAGTTGCCCTGGGAGGATGTAGAGCCACATAGGTGCAATCAATGGCACCTAGCACTTTGGGGAAGTGTGCCATCCCGTAAAAATCCTGGACGGCAGCCTGCCTTTCTGCAGGTGTTCTGGGCAGGTATATGTGCTTGCGGACTGAAGAGCGTGCAGTCATGATGGCCAACACCTGGTGTAGGCATCGTGACTGCGTGGCCTGTGACACCCCCACCCACTATGGCACTTGTCCGCTGAAATGAACTAGTGGCCAAGAAGTGCAGTACATTGAGCACCTTTTCCAAGGGGATCAGTGCTTGGGAGCACAGGGTGGGTGATGTGAGGTCATCCTCCCACTCACTCACCAGGTTGAGTATTATGTGAGGTGGAAACCTGTACCTCCCATACACCTGGTCATCAGGCATCCCAAAAAGGCTGGTCCTGGGTGTAAAAATTCTGGGCCTGACTATCCTCCTCCTCCTCCGGTGTCCCATGACCACTGCTGCGAGGAACGGTATATTCATCATAGCGTCTGAGCTTGTTTGTTGTTTGCGTGCACTTTTATGCTGTGCAGGGCCGCGTACGCCTGCTTCCTGCTGGCGTACTTGTTTCCGGATTAGCGCGTCTTTTTTGGTGCACGCGTTTCCACTGTTTGATTCCATGAATACGTGTTGTAGGCGTGCGCGTGGGCGTTCCGCGCATTTAACTCCTGTACTTCCCCCGTAACGCCCACATTTTCACGCGTTGTTCCCCATTCCACATGTTACGCCCCGTGTTCCGCCCACTTTTGTTGTGTGCGCCGCGCTATGTGCGCTTTCGCTGTACGCGTAGCACACGCCGTTTGATGATGTGTGCGCCCGCATGCGCTCGCATGCGCCACACAGGATTTTAGCACACATCCCAGGATTTACACACGCACGGACTTCCATGAATTGATGTGCGTGGCTTTCGCACGCTTGCGCTGCGATTTTCGCACTTGCGCTCTGATTCGCACGCTTTCGCACGCTTGCGTGGAGATTTTTGGTGCACATTGATTCCATGAATCGGCCTGTAAGGATTTAAACAGACAAATGCAGGGTTTTCTTAATGGGGATATGCTAACATATACAGGCAAACAAGAGATTCTTCTATGGGAGATGACTGAACTACACGGGCAGTTGGGGTTTTCAATGGGGAAATATTGGATGCACTGCTACAACAATGAAGGGTTTATGCAATTTAGGGCTGGGTTTATTGCTGCGTACATAGCAAGCCTTTGTTTAAGATTCTTTAAAGCTAGCTGGATATCAGAACTCTCGGGGAAGAAAGGGCAGGGGGTCTGGTCACTCCACTCTCAAAGATAGTAAGGTTCAGCAGCCTTCTCTCCCTCCCCCTTTTCTGCCTTCCCGGTTTCTGTGTCTGTACTGAGTCCTAGTATAGTCCCCCTTATATAGCAGAAATGACACCACTAATTTTACAATCTTGGGGAGTACCCTGTAATTATCCCTGCCACTAGGATAGGACAGTTACTATCCCTCTACCCGCCCTCAGTCATGATTGGTTCAGGGGAGGAGAGTACCATCTGTCTTTTCCATTTGTCATCATCCTTTTGTTCTCCTTACAACTTTTTGACAAAAACAAGTTATGTATCATAACTTCATAACTGTACTAGCCACTGCCATATGAAACATATGTTCAGTTTTAGCTGATCGTGCGGAATTAGATAAGCCGACCGCCAAATCCGTACGATATAGCATGGCCATGTATCACATCTTTGTCATTTGCATAAAATGTACAACAGTTATGAATATGTACGTTATCAAGCATGTTCCTAATTCCAATTTCCATCTTTTCACTCATTCTCATACTTGTCACATGTTCAGATCAGCCAGAAACCTAGGCTAACTGGCCATTACAGTTCCCAGAGTCATTGTTAAATACAATTTATATGCCCAAAACCGCCTGGAAATTACATGAAAAATGTCATAAAATTGAAATCAATCCTCAGTCTGATGGCTGCGCAAAATGCCTAAAATGAAAATAGTCTTTTAATATTAATTGGGAGTGTCTGTTCACCATATGGGCTGTGTCACTCCCCATGGCCATCTGTCTCCCTGGGCTTGTATGTGACCAGAGTTTTTTTATGAGTCCCTTCGAAGTCAGTGTGGGCTCTTTTGAAGTGAGTGCAACCATGGCTCACACCTTTTTGTCATGCTTGAGCCAAGGATTGCCTTCTTTGAAATCCCTGCTTTCCTGCTGGCCAGTCTGCAGAATAGAGAAGTTTGACGCCTCCAGCAGCATCACATTTTATTGAAGGGTTGTTGGCTGGGAGGTGTGACATCCAGCTGGAGTGGGGTTTTTCATTCTGCATGTTCTGCCCCCAACCAGAACAGGTTTTTCCTGAAGTAAGTGTCTCTCCAACTGTCACTGGAGTTCTGTGGGTGAAACATCCTATACATTGGCTTTGGTCACCCCCTCACATCAGGTGTTGCTTTCCTGTCATTTTCTGTGAGCAGTGATATTTATTTCCATTGTTGCTTTTTAAAGCCGTCTTTATCTGCAAATACATGTGCAGGCCGTTTTTGCTTTTCATGCTTAAACTCCTGTTTTCCATGTCACAGGATTTTTTGATTCCTCCTTCTTGGGTGAATTACATTGCTGCTGATCCATTGATAATGACATGTAGGCCCATGTCCCCATGGTGCTTTAATTTTACATAAACAAAAAGAAAAAGTCAGGCAGTTTTTGTTGCAGTGTTTACATTCTTGCCACTCATGTGAAAGAAAAGCTAAAGCCAGGCCATTTTTGGTTGCCGTGTTTAAATGCTGTTGTTTATTTGAAGAGAATCTGTTTGAGGCCTTTAAATGCACACCACAGTGAATAATTATTACAAGTCTTTAAAACCTTGTCCAAATCAACCACATACATGTTTAATACAATCAGGGCCAACGTGCAACCCTGTTTCAATCTGCTCACTAAGAATCCCATCCGTGTTAGTCCCAATTGGTATTGGTATAAAAAGGCTTCACAAAATATAAAATGTGCCGATGCAACCCCCATTTCTCAATATTTCCCATAAAACACTACAATTAACCATGTTGAATGCACAGGTATAATTGATAAACAAATATATAAGGATTTAGCCTATGAGTTCAGAGTAGTACATATAAAATATGTAAGTGTCCAACAATTAGAACGGGTAGTAAAACCCTTTCTAAATCCTGACTGCTGGTATTTGATAATTTTCTCAATTTTTAACCATTAATTTATTTTGCCCAAAAACAACTGTGGACATATTTTAGAGCTGGAGTCAGGCATTGCTAACATTCGATAATTAGTAGGAAGTTCATGCAAACACTTTTTATAAATCAGAATGAGCAATGATTTACTGCAGATACTCAGGAACAATCCAGTTCCTTTACTTTCCTGGAATATTTGTGCAAAATGCATGCCCATCTCTTAGGGTCCTTCTCGAATAAGTCATTTGGCAACCCGTCCGGGACAGGTGCCAAAGACGGTTTCAATGCCAAAATGAAACGTTCAATATTCTTCACAGTAAAATGTAGGAACTCTTTCTCTCTAATGTACGTATAGTTGTTAAGCACAATAGTTAAATTATCATGACAATATAAATTCAGGATATGATCTCTCCAAGTGTTTTCAGGGATGGGATTCGTTTCCTGTTTTCATAATTTGACCTCACTATGTTTGTGGTAAATGTGGCAGAACCTTTCCAAATCAGAGCTGCAGAGTGCATTTGACATAATGTGCCACTGTGCAGCCTGATGGGAGCCTGTATGGACCCTAAGCCAGTTTTTAAACCTTAGCCTAAATTTCTTAATACTTCTTTGTCTGTCTTCAATATCAGCAATGCTAATTTCTGCTATTTTAATATCAATATGCAGTTATTTTCTTATTAACAATCACAAAGTCATACACTTTACCTTCCCCTCCTGCCTTGGAATATGACTTCTTTTGCATTGCTTCAAAAAGTATGATAAAACATTTCAGTAACATAACAATATTGCTCCAAGCAGTACAGATTAGGCTTGTCACTGGTAATCCATAGGTCCAAAACGAAGTCACTAAACCACAAAAGATTTCGCTCAGACCATATAACTCTGTTTCCCGACCCATTGATTCCATATTTATCTGTCAAGCATTCCCGGGCACAATTATTATCTATTATTATGATAAAACCAACCACAAAGTGGTCACTCAACTTATTAGGGCTGAACTGGAATCACTTTATTTTCTCAAAACCTGTTGCATTAGTTAACACAAAATCAATCCAAGATGACTGAGTGCCATTAGAGCATGTGTATGGATTTTCACGTTGAGAGAAAATAACTGATTCAATCGACACAAAGAAATAAAAGTTGACCAGTCACACTTCATATTTACTGACCAGTGGCCATTATATCATAAACATTTTCCTCTAAATAATACTCAGACAACGCAACATGATTCTTAAAAAATAAGTCAGGCAGATGCAAATTTAAGTCACTCACTATAAAATCCCTGCA
This sequence comes from Ambystoma mexicanum, assembly GCF_040938575.1. NCBI lineage: Eukaryota > Metazoa > Chordata > Amphibia > Caudata > Ambystomatidae > Ambystoma > Ambystoma mexicanum. The sequence continues at coordinate 747,359,367 of NC_090932.1, forward strand.
ACTGGGGTACTCCTTAAACCATTCCTATAATAGATATTCAATATGGGCAATAATCATTTCTGTTTAAGCATTTCCTGGATGATTTTATACATTGATAAACAACATATGCGTGTTATCCCCCACACTCTTAAAGTGCATAACACCAGCCAGAACATGATTACATTGATGGTTAGGTAGATATTCAGTAACCACCAGATGACAAGACACACCCAAAACGAGGCCACCATATGGTCTAACCTTTAAATTACGTTGGACTTTTATCTGCAGGATGTTACATGCATCTAAGTAACAGTTTTTGAGAAGCCAAGTTTTGTGTAGTAAGAAAACATCAGACTCTAATAAATAGGTAAGGCTGAGCGGGTTATTAATAAAAGAGTTAAACCCTCTAGTGTTAATTATCAATTGACCAAAAGTTACATTAGTTGGTCATGAGACCTCATTAAATACAGAGACATAATTTCCCAGCACATTGTAGCTAATGTGAATTTTAAAATTCGATTTCAGGACCACACAGATCTTAACAACAATATCATTAACATCTTCTGTTGACATCCTATTCGTTGTGGGCAGTAATTACGCTTTCTTGAAAGATTTAATTCAACATATTTCTTAAATTTGTATCCCATCTCAAGGAACCTATCAGCATGCAACATGATAAGCTCTACAACAATAGGAAACCCAAAATGATGATGTGCAAGGATGAGACTCGATGTATTAACTCAAGGGCATTTGATTGATTTATAAAAGAACTGGCAGTAGTTGCAAACAGAGCCACAATCTTTATCGTTTTTGAAAGGGAGCTTAATGCCACTGAATACACTGTTACGTTAGACGGAAATAACACTGGCGCAGCAGCCAATTCCCTTGCCTGGTTACAATGATGGGCACCCATGGGCACAAGATCAAAATCTCTCAGTGGCAGTTCCACAGGCCAAGATCTCTCCCATTGGCCAGAGGCCAAACCCTCTTTCTCCCACATAATATTAGCAGACTGAGTTAATTGCTTATTTGGAAGGCTCTTATTGGTCACATTGGTTAAACTCACTAGATGCCTATGTTTCTTCCTGCTGACCCAGGTTTCCAGGTTCCATGTGTTAAAATCGCTGCAAAAATGGCTGTGAACACAAAATATCGTGGCAAAAAGGCAGTGGTTTTGCCGCCGCAATCCATGTAAAGGATGCGGGGGACAACCCCGCAAGCCCCGGGCCCATTATACCATTTAAGGGGAGCGGGGGACACCCCTGCATCCCCTGCTCTCCTTAAATCGTGTAATGGGGTACACCTTTAACAAGTCAAACCACAGCATTTTTGGCACGATTTTTTGTTCAGGCGACATTTTTGCCACGATTTTATCATTGCATACCGGTGTCCAGGGCCGTACATTGAGCCTTCTCAACTACATTATTCTGCATAACTACAGGAACAATCTCAAACCCCTTGTCAGTTTCATGACATTCCAGATTCAGAGGGAATGATGAGCCAATGCTTGTGATGGGGTCGTTGCATTTGTTCACTTTTTCCATAAAACTTGTCAGGTTTTGCTGTCAAATGCTTCCTCTTTTGCGTTTTCTTTTCACATGGCAAGGCATTAAGGCATCTGTGTCCCAATGCAAGAGCCCTGTCATTACACCTAGGACTATGGCCATTATTCGCATTGTTAATGCCATCCTTGTCGTTATTACTGACGTGGCTCTGATGCAATTGGTCGACCTCTTGAGTAGCCCCTATATCTTGGTTTGCAATAACGAGTGGGAGGTCAACTCTTGGGCCGTTGGTTCCACTATTCTATCTGCAACCAGGGAATCATGGGAAGACATACCTACATCCACCAAACTTGTTAGTCCTTGTTCAATCAATAGTTGATCTTTACATAGATTGTTGCACAACGATGGCCAAAGATGCTGGTTCAGATCGTGGGTTGTCATATGATGAGTCTGAGTCTCAAAACGTGTGTTATGTCATGGGGATGATGCCTACACATTTGCTGCAATGGGTACCAAGTTCGGCGATTATGCCAAATTAGGGGAGGTAATCATGCCAGTATCAATATGAGAAGTGCGTAGGCCATGAATATCATTATTCTCAGAGGTAGCTTCTTTTGTAAACCTAAACATAAGTCTAGTAATTAATTATTGCCAATAGGGTATTCAAGAGAGCGGTCTGCAGTAATTAAACGGTGTATTGCTGGCTCGTCAACATGTATAGTGCGAGAGATCTCTTCAATGTTAATACTTTGTAAGTTAGCATTCTGTGGTGGTTTGAGGAATGCAATCATTTTGCCACTTTCTTCCAAGCTTTTCTTTTCACAAATTTCACTCATATTGCCAGCGGCCGCAGATTTGGAAAGTAATTGAGACTTTGTTCTATGTTTCCTCTTAATATTCCGGCAAACAGATAAACCAATGTGCAAGCCGAACGATCTTCGCTGCCCAATTGATATTTTCGGTTTGCCTCTAGCATATTAATTGTACAGCCAGCACATGGAGGAAGAGAGTACTGATGCCACTGTTTTAATAAGTCATCAAGTAAAAAGAAGAGATGAACTAGCAAATCCGGCGTACCCCATGCTTTCTTGCAAACCCGACAAAACAAGGGAACATTTAGCCTTATCAACGATGGCTTCACAGGCTATGTTTAGCAGCAATGAAAAATCACACCGCTGGCAGACGGTGACGGTCTCAGAAGTGCCTGCCTCAGATTGTTGTTAATCGGCTTCACCGCTCACAGAACACCAACACACTGCGATGCACACCACATTGTGGTCTGCGCTCTAGTATAGTTTTTCAATAGAAACACACCAGGATAGGCAGCGAAGACAGACTCAGCAAGTCCAGCAAGGGTATCCTGCACTCACCAAACACCCTGCCATGCACACCAGGTATTAAACATTACTGTCAGGCTAGCTGTGCCCAAACATATTCATGATGGCTTCCCTAATATATGCCAGTATGAGTATTTCCACATAAGAACATGTTCATATTTGCTTTACCCATACTGCTAGTAAAGATAGCATAAGAAACCTGCTCCAATATGGCTGATCCAATCCTTCCTATAAGACCACTCATGTTGGCTTTGCCCATAATGGCAGTAAACATGACATGCCAAAAGTCCTTTAAAATAAAACGAAAGAAAAATGCAAGCCAAATGAAGTGGAAGTGTACTGGCTGGAAGGTTTTGTTCTGTAATTTGTACTAGTTTGCTCTCAATGAAAGCAAGTAATGTTGTGCAAACAAGTAGGGGCTAGGTGGGATTTGCCTTCTCTGAATATTTAACCACACAACCTGTGACTTTTTATTTGCATACATGTACATCACATTTCGTTTAACTATCATGACATAGGCAACTGTTCCTCAGATCTTCCTTGCATAATCCTGCTGTGATTTTGCTCTACGGTGATGAACAACAATGTAGGTCCTACTTCTGTTGCCTGGCACATTGGATGAATGCGTTGAGTGCTAGACTAACGAATCTCCCCAAAACAATACTCATTTTCCGTAATCAAATTACATGAAACATAGCTCACCATTAGAACAGAGACATCGCCATTTCTAGCAGGGACAGTTGCTTATTTGTCAGCACAGTGGCTTTGCTAAGTGCAAGTACATCCAAAAACCAATGAATAGTGGTAGCCTGACAGTTCTTAAACCATTGCTGAAATTCCTGAGAACAGCTGTTTCCCATCTAAACTCTCTTGATTCTCCTCCCCACTAAACTCACATGTCCTTCCTAACGCTGCCATAATACGCAGGAGCATGTAGATGCCTGAGTGTGTTTTGCTGGTAATCCCTTTCCCTGGAATTGCAGAATGTTCCCATTGCCATGTCTTACAAAGAAACCTATGGTGGATGCATTCAGCCATCAAGCAGTTATCAGAGAAGGTAGAGCTAAATATTTTCTGAAATGATGCCCTGGTTAATGATTTGACCCAGGTTTCACTTCAGAAGCAGATTTCTCCAATAATGCATAGTAGTCACATTGCAAATATGGCAGCCCAACAGGACGATTGTTCTGCTCGGGATCTATATAACATCTCAGCTGTGGTGTCCCCCAGGGTTCTGCTTTGTCCCCGATTCTGTTCAACATCTATATTTTTCTGCTCGTTCACCTCATCCGCTCCTTCGGCATCAGGCGCTACTCTTACGCAGACGAGATATCGATCAGGCTTAGGTTCCTGCGTGCCTGCATAAGTGCCTGACTGCTGTTGGTGAGTGGTTGGGTCATAACTGGCTCAAATTGAATGTGAATGGGGACAAGACTGAGGTGCTGGTGGTGGGCTCCCCATCCGACCCTTCACTGCTGATCTCCTCTTTCTGGCCTTCTTCTCTTGACCCTCTCCCCGTACCTTCTTCTAAGGTAAAAAAATCTTGGAGTCATCATGTCGACTGGTCTCTCTTTGATGGCCCAAGTGTCTTCGGTATGCCAGCAGAGGCACTTTCAGCTTAAAATCTTAAGGAAAGTGCTCCATTTGAATCCAGCAACACTGCGTCCACCTGTAGTGGCAGTCATGATCCTGAGCAGGCTGGACTATTGTAATTCCCTGCGCCTGTCACAACCCAAGGGGCTGGTCGGCAGGATACACCGCCTCCAGAATCTTGCAGCTAGGGTGGCTATGGCTAGCCCTTGTGGGTCCCATATATCTCCTGTACTTCACTCCCTTCACTGGCTTCCTGTAGCACAGTTTATTCGGTTTAAGGCCCTCTGTATTGTGCCTCAGGCTTTACATGGTCTAGGCGCTGAGTAGCTGCATGTCAAATTTGAGTGATACATTTCTAACCATCTACTGTGATCAGCATCTGCTGGCATGCTGTGCGTGCCCTCCTTTAGTCGTTCTTGGCTAGGGGGCTGTGCTTTTTCCCATCAAATGGGCACAGCTGTGGAACAGTCTTCCATCTTCTATAAAACGTCTGTCTAATCACCTGGCCTTCCGGAAGGCTTTGAAGACTTATCTTTTCTGAGCTACCAGTTATTGGCTGTGTTGCCTTTCTCGTTTCAGTGGCTTTTATCTTCTCAGCACCAAGATGCCTCCGGAGCGACCGGGCACTATATAAATAGCTATAACATAACATAACATAGCTATGGGTGTCTTTCTACATTTCCTGCGTAATAGAGGTAATATAACAGGCTGCATGTTTCTAAATTACACATTTCAGTAAGTAAAATAAAATAGAAACAAGCAGTCATCAGAGCAGCTCAGAGTTGCCAAGTCTCAGACTTTGAACACAAGGTAAAAAAAATTGGCAATATCAACGGTTTGGGCTTTTGTGTAGGCATAAGGAAGGCACTGGCAATGCACTGCTAAACTGGTATTAACTGAGCATTGATCATAGCAGGTGCAAAATGGTGTAAGTACCTGGGCATATAATATCTGTGCCTGGCATATGCCTAATACCTAAAAACAAACCAAAACTGTTGGCTTTGCCAATGCTTGTTTTTAACATGACTTCAGTGAAGAACTCAAATAGTGCTTATAAATGGAGTGGCTGAAGGCAGACCTGACTATGACATTTTTATTAATCCATTGGCACATTTACAGCCACAATTAAGTCAATGGCCCTCATTCCGAGGTTGGTGCTTGCTAGTCATGGCGCTTTTAGCGCCATGACTAGCACCAATACCGGTATTTGGCCACTGACGTGGCTGTATGGGGACTTACCGGTCCATTCCGCCCTTTGCGGGACCGGTAAATCCCCATTTGAATGCCATCCCTATTCCCATTTGAGCCCCCATAGGGCTCAATGGGAAGAGGGAAGGCGTCAATAATGGTACCGCAAATTGTGGTACCGTTATTGACCCCGGTATCCCTTTGCGGGTCCCGTCCTTAATGCCTGAGGGAAGGACCCGCAAAGGGACCTCGGAATAGGGCGCAAAGGGATTACCGGCACCGGGGTCATTACCGGTGCTTTGCGCCCACCTTGTAATGAGGGCTAATATCCCTCCGAAGATGGCTTTGGGAAAACACTGGCAAGCACTTCAAGTGAAAAGTTTGATGGTATGGCTTGAATAAACCGAGCATCAAGAGCTCCCATGAGGAGGTGTTTTGGGCAGGAACTGCAGGGAAATGGCAATAGGGATTAGCATGGCCATGGGAAGTTAATGGGTGGTCACATAAACAAACAACACTTATAAGCTGTGTGTCCCTGCTCATATGCATTTCTTCTTATCTGTGATAAAATGCAATAGTTTCAGCTTATAGGTTGCTCAGGTGCCACCAAATAGCCTAAAGATATTAGATTAGTACACGTCTCATGGAATCAAAGAAACTGCTTGGGATATGATTTTTGTTGGTGCATGTTTGAAGTTTAGTATGAATCACAGCAGTCACAATTAAATCAACACTGACAACACTGATTTAAGACTTTGGGCCTCATTACGACCCAGGCGGAGGACCATGGTGCTATTAGCATCATGGTCTATGCCGGTGTCCGCCATGGCGGAATGGGGGATTACCACCCCATTCCGAGGTTGGCGGGGCGGTAATTCCCCATGCCACCATGGCCCTTCCCCATTTCCATTTTTGTCCCACAGGGCTCAATGGGAATGGGGAAGGCGCTAATAACGGTACCGCAAATTGCGGTACCGTTATTAGCACCAAAGTCCCTTTGCGGGTCTCTACTTTAATGGCTGGAAAAACCAGCCGTTATGGTCGGGTCCCGCAAAGGGACCTCGTAATCAGGCGTTAAGGGTTTAACGGCGCCGACACCTTTTACGGCGCCGTTAAACCCTTAACGCCAGGGTCGTAATGAGGCCCTATGACATCATTCTGAGCCTTTGTATGGAGTTATTGAAGCTAACATTTAGACATGTCTCCTTAGTTGTGCATACCCACAACAATTGGCAACACCTTGACTGTGAGAATTGCATTTCTTATTAATATACAACATAGTATTTCACTTTTCATTGCAGTGCTTAGAAGCAGGACACATATGTCATGGCACACCACTTATTGATATGCTAATATTAATGTTATATTTTGTATTGCAAAAGGACTGGAGTGAACAGGGGTCAGGGCAGGGTGCGGGGCAAATATGATAAATGTTTCTTTTTATCTGCACTAAGTGCATAGCTCAGTGGGTTAAATGCACAACTGTGGCATGTGCCTGCCTGCACTTTCCAAGTTCAAATGTTGCCATTGCCTAATTAGCCCTTCATCCTTCTGAGGTTGATACATTGAGTACCATTACATTTGGAGGTGATTCCACCATTGTTACAGCACTTAGAAGTATTCCATCATAGTTACAGCATTTAGAAGTGGGAGGGTTCAAGCATGAAGCACTATACATGAACATGTGATAAAATAATAATTCTAGCAGCATTAGGGAAACTTCCATCTACACCTCCTCAGAGGTATTCTGCCTTTCCTCTCCTTCCCCCAGAACTTTCGCTGTCTCTTGAGCTCTGGTTTTCTCTAGGCTGGATTATTGCAACAGCCTCTTTCTAAATCGACCTGCTTCTACTCTTCGCCCTTTGCAATTCATCCAGAACAGGACTGCAAGAATTTTCCTTGGCCTCAAGCCCTGGAATCGTATTTCTCCAGCCCTGAAATCTCTTTATTGTCTCCCAGTGGCTGCAAGGATTAAATTCAAGACCCTTTGCATTGTCCACAAGGCTTTCTGGGGCCTGAGTCCAAAATACCTTCAACTCTGCCTCCGTATACCTTTCTTCTCGAGCACTTTGCTCCTCCACCTCCTTCTCCCTCAGGGTCAGTCGCTTCTGAAAGAAACAAGCTCGTGGTAGATTTCTGTCTTCGGTCGGGCCTCCTTCTGGAATGCCTGCCTGCCACTCTGAAACTTGAGGAGAACCATCTCCGGTTCCGAAGCCCCTCAAGACCTTCCTCTGTGCTTCTGCCTTCATTCCTCCTCTCCTCTGATGAATGACATTGCTGGCATATATTGCAGACCCATCTTCATGAAAAGGAATTACAGGAACAATAATGGCCCATTTAAATGGTTAATAGTCTGATAACAGGCATACACTGCGGTGCAGCATCTCAAAACTGATTTATGTGGGCAATCCTAGGTGTATAAAAATGCAATATAATGCTCGTGTGTGCTGTTGGTGGATGGACAAGTGACAAAAATGTTGCTGTAAAATACGTAATTTCAACACATTATTTCAAATGTTTATTGTGGGGAGACTGCCCAAATCCCTTTCATTTGTTTTAGGATTACTCATCACGCTTGCTCACTCCCACTAAATTGGGGAGATATTTAAGCCTCTCTCTTTAAAATATTCAGCTGCCACAGCTCAATGCAGGAGCCAAACACCTCTATGGCACCAAAAGCTGCCGACGCTGGCTATGCTCATGGGCGTCTCTTCATGGGCTCCAGTGCAATTATTCTGAATCAGGTCCATAGTGTAGTCAAGATGCCCAATGTAAGTTAGTCCCGGGACGATAGCTCAGCGGCAACGTGCTCGCCTTGGAAGCAAGGCGACATGGAGCAACACAGGTTTGTTCTCCGGGTCCGTGCTTAGAATCCTTTGGGTATTAAGCGCGTTATAAATAACCTATCGTGTCATACGACTTCGTGATGGTAGGGTGTGTATTTAGCCGATCGATAACATAGTTAGAGTCATGGTATCCTTCAAGTTAATTACTTATACATGTTTTTCTGTGAAGGGTGAGTGTGTTTTATTTAGCCGAACCTATGAGTGGCCATGAGCAGGGGGAAGAGTGTTGTGGGATGAATGCTCACTGTCTTCAATATGTCAAGCTCCACGCACTTCTAGTGCAAAAACGGGCTTTGTAATCATTTAATAAGCAGTCTAGGAGAAATAACATCAGTGAGTTCCCTGGTAAAACGGGAATTCCCTGCTGATGTTTAGAAAAGTTATCATGCAGTCTCTTCAAATTGCTTTAATTACACAAGGGTGGAAAAGCCACCGGATACATTTCTTTTTGTGTCACAAGGGCTGCATCTGCATAAACATATGTGAAATGTAATCGTTAATTCGGTTTCAAATTATACATTATTTGATCAATACAGAAAACAACGTATTACACCAATACAGAAAATGGTAATATAATGATCCTATGCTGCCCTCATGTGGTAATGAGAAGTATGTCTTGCGAAATCGAAGAAGTGTTAATTTGTTTTGGATTTCCTGTGAGTTTCATAATTTTGTATGACAGCTAAATATGTTTGACAGTATGTATTAATTATACCTAAAATGTGTTCTACCCGCACCCCGTTCCATTGCTATATGCTTACAGTTTCAGGCATTTGTATGACGTAATATGTACACAGATACATTTTTTTGTTTAGTTTTTAAAACGGATGAGTTCTTGCAGATACTATTTGTCAGATTCATGCTTTGTCAGCAATTATTTCATTTGATAGTATGCCTTTCATTAAAATAAATGGTGCAGCAAATTTGCCATCATAGCTGAGCTTTCTAGCTGGATATTACATCCGTTATTTCCTTTTCACATTTAGACTAGGCCTGATACTCAACATTGTTTCTCCTGTAAATAATACGAAATGCAAACGTTTACAGCAAAGTTGTCAACAAAGATAAAACTGCCAAATTGAACCCACATGTATGACATACCAAAAGCCTGCACATTGTCGTATAGAAAAACACCTAAAACAAGAAACGAGAAGGCAGCAACACCATTGGTCCTTAAAACCGGACTAGATTTCAGCCGCAGCCACATTGCTCGGTAAATGTATGCAAGGCGTGGTGTTTACTAAGAAACTGGTCTCGGAAATGACACTGGAGTGGAATACGTGAGAGCTCATTAGCACTTACACACAAACTCAAAATGATTTCCCTGGCCAAGAGGCCTGGAGAAGCCATGGCCTCCACATGCCATTGTTGTTCAGTGGGCGCCCAATACAGAGGTATCCAGCCCTTCCTGGGACATTACGCAGCGGGAACTTGTCCTTGAAGATGGAGATGCTACAGAATGTTGAGGTTCAGGAAAGGATATAAAGTGCTGTGAGGAGGCCATCTGTTCATAGGCTTTGGGACAATGTAAAACCAGCAAAGTATAGCAATTTGGAAAAGACGTGTCTTTCAGATACCTGCAATTTTTATTCGTTCTTTTTTTATCATTGAAACGTACATCAAATGGTAGAAAGGGACAGCATTTCATATTGAATGGCCTAACATGTGATGAACGAGGAAAACCAATAAGGGAAAGAATCCTCACGCATGGGGATGATAAAGCTGAGGCCTGCTACAAGGATAAGACGATTCAGAAATAGATGGTGTCACTGTATTTCAAGATTAGAAAGAATCCCAAAAGATGCAACAGGGTGAGGGGCCATCCAACCAGTTGTCTAACACTAGTGCAATGCCTGCAGTAATCAATAGTTTGTGTTTAAAATCATTTGAAGAACAGCTGTGCCATTTTCTATCAGAAATGACTTATAATAACACATTTACAATGTAGGAAGCATTTCCACAACTGGTGCCTGGACAATAGCACAAAGATGAGAATAACTAGTGTGTGAGTTTATGAAGATGTCAAAAAATTAGGACATATAGCAGGGACAAAACAAACAGAAAAAAAACTGTGCATAATACAAAAGATGACTTACAAAGGTAACATTAACCTTGCAGGGCAAGTTCTTCAAACTAAAATGGAGTACTATTTACATATGCCAATTTACAATATGAGGTGTCACTGGTAGCAGTGGTGGAGTTAGGGTAGAATGGTGGGGCAGAGTGCAGGCGGTGCTCCATCTTTAGCAAGTAAGTAGAATTTAAGCCGAGCGTTTAAGAGATGCACCGCTGTGCAACAAGATTGTAGCATGACCTGGAGAAGGAGGTATCCAATCAAGGTTGATAGAAAATGCCAATTTTCCGTGAGAGCTATTTCCTGACATGCCACTTTGCTCAACCCAAGGCAGGACAAGAATAGCAGATGCGGTTATCGTGCATTACTGTGGAGAGGCAAAAGAGGTGGTGCGGGATCTGCACGAGGTAAGGAAGAAGATGGGGGTGGAGGGAGGTGGTGTTATTCTTGGGGAGATGGCACAATGAACAACCTATGATTCTCTGCAACAACAAAGCAAAACCTGGGAAATTGAACTTTGTTAAAAGTGGCCTCGAGAGAATTCACATGAATAGTAGGGTGGGATACCTTTTTTGTCAATGTTACAAGTGACAGGTGGTCCGCCCTTTTCCCTGCCCTAGCCACACCCCCTGCATCCCTATACATTTGATTTACCCCCAATAATGTTTATATACATTTGATTAATCATCAAAAAAGTTATATATATTTGATAAAAGTCCCAATATTGTCTATACATAGATGATATAATGAGCCCCTAACATTTTAATTGAACCCCAACATATTTAAGATACAATTTATATTAATTTTATATACATTTTGTATAAAGTGGATGGGACTATAAATAGGTACAGGTCTACGGATGTTTCTAAGGCAATTATGCCGTGTGGGGCAGGATTTATAATGCAGATATATAGCTGATATTGTAGGCCCTGAAAACGTGTGCTCCTATGACTTCCAAGGGGCTATCCAGCGTGGTGTCAATGAAACTGCAAGTATGAACCACTACAGTTATGATGAGGGGAAAACAACCTCCAGAAGGTCCATCGATTCCAATGATAGTTATACAGCTTATTGTCTTATGGGTCTTGATGCTCTGGAAGATGCTCAGGATTTGATGGCGGACCTTGAAGCCGGGGAGCGAGAACAACCCACAGATCATCGCCACTGTTATGGGACGGTCTGTTGGAGATTGAAAACATTAAGGAGGAAACAGCCGTAGCCACAGCTATTTTGGAAATTGCTACCTGGGGTGATAACTTGGTTCTGGAAAAATCCATGGGAGCAGATCCAGGGCGATCATGTCCAAACAAAGTGGAGTGTGAAGCCAGTGGATATGAGTCCATGGTCATGCAGAATGATACAGTTAAGATGAAGGAGCGAGACACTGTGCCCGTGCGGCTTTGTGAAAAACTGGGGCCCATCTGGACTGGCTATCGGACGGCGAGCTAATCGGTGGGTATATTTTTGAAGCCAATGTTTGTATTTTTTAGGGGTGTGACAAATAGCCCCACATTAAAACCATGCATTTCTATTTGTGTCTACAGACTCTAACTGGTAAAGCGGATGGCAGTGAGGAGAGCCAAGGTGTAGTAGAGTATTTTATTTATTTATTGTGTTTACTGTTCAAACCAAACTGAAAACCCGGGGATCGCAATAATAGCCTGTGTAAGGAATGTATTTCGCTAATGGACACCAATAGCATTAAAGACGATGTGGACACACCGGCTGTGATGGGGTTGATGTCCTAGCCATTCCGTGGTTCACAGCAATAGTGGTGAAAATTTGCTTAAAGCAGCACTTTTACAGATTGTGTTCTGGGCATAAAATTGATGATACCCAGCAGGATGCTCATGAATGGTTGCAATTATCTTATACAAATAAATCGCTACACACAATATTTACATGTTGAGCCCTAAAAATCTTGTAGAAATTATGCACCGAATAAAGTCAATAACTCAGCTAAGGTTTGGGAAAGGGGCAGAATGATGTGCGTCTAAATCGTTGTGGGCTATACAAAAAACGTTGTGGGCTTTGCAAACGGTAGATATATCCTTTTGAAAATGAAATATTTTAGACAAGGGTGTCCGATGTGTGTTAGATTTATCATTGAGAAAACGTTTCACAACTGGGGGTATAAACTAGATCTAAGACAGTATCCTTGGTGATTTTGATCCCTTGCAACTTGTACCTTGGTGACTCTGATCCTCATAGATTAGGAGTAGGAGACCTGTGATATGTATAACAGGCCCCTGACTGACCTGCATGTAATAATGTTTTTTCATGTGCTGTTGTGACTTATTTATTTTTTGATTTTCTATTTCGATTGTGTGTTTTCATGTGTCATGTTTGTCTGTGATCTATTCATTTGTTGTACATAGTAGTTTTATGCAATATGGTGTAATGTATTATATTCTGTCAAATACATTCTAAATGATTTGATCTTTATTTTAACTTTATGTTGGTTTGTGTTTGATTTTTCAAATTGTGTCAAACATTTCCAAAAATGATTGTGATATTTATTTAAACCACATTTTGGTTTGTGTTGCAAGAGGGTTATTGCTAGTACATGAATGAAATATACATCAATGGCAAAATTAAGTAATTTAAGTTACTGCATGTTTACAGTCATTCCTTGTGGGAACAGTTCTCTTTGTGTTTAGCATTGTTATTTCCAAGTCCCCACTGGAGCTGAGATACTGCCCATCTGTTTGAATATCTAAGACAGAAGGGCAGAACAACATGCATGATGCATGGTTAAAGGACCTATGAAGATTGAGAATGCAGATGATTTATATGCATTTGCGCTTATTTGCAGGAAATAAAAAATGACCATCTGATGGAAAGCAAACAATTTAATGTGAAACCCGCAATTGGATGTTTAAATCATCAATTACTGTTAAATTTACTTAAAGAGGATCTGAGCACTACATCATCAAGGGTGTTTTGTTATCTGGAAAGACCTCAACAGGCATACAGAAGTGCACATAACAATGTTTCATGTATCATGAACATGTGCTCCAACAGCAAGCACCCACTAATGGACAACTACTGGCAAAAGCACCACAAAGGGGGTTTTCAGTGAATTAAGGCCACCTGTGGCACACTCATTGAGACGGAAAGTGAACAAGATACAACAGGGTTTCCGATGCATTAAATGACATTGGCTGTTTGATAGTGAAATTTTATGAATTTCCATCAGCCGTCTATCCATTGTTCATGTTTGCTTAGTGTCACCATGAATGCCAGTGCATGTACAAAGTAATTGCTGATACTGCAAAAATGTGTACCCAAAAGTATCACTGCAGAGCATCTAATAACCCAAACTATCTAATGTAAAAAAATTCAATAAAGATTGACATTGTAAATGTTAATAAAAATCTGTTGTTTATAAAACCTAGTTGTGTCTTTATGTCCAGTGGCTATGGGGTGAACATGTCCGACATAAAGCTGTTTGAAATATATATTACGATGAAGGGGGAGTTGGTAGTTTGACCATCTGGTTTTACCATCACTGTCTTGTGGCCAATGCTAGACTTGACTTTTCTGGACTTCATTGTTTCACAGTGCATCACCCTTTCTCAACTTGCATGCTGGACGTCCTTTGCATCTTGTACTCATGGTGGCCCTGAATCATGCTGTTCCCATCTTCATCTTGTATCCTGGCTTGCAACAATATGTGTTACTACTGACTTCTGCAATTTTATTCGCTCTCCCCTCTTGCTTCTCCACTCTCTTTTGACAGCGTACTCTCTGTTCTCTCCTCCTCTCCCTTCTCCCTTTTCCTATCTCCTCCCCTCCCCCTTACTTTCTTCTATGCACTTACTCTATCAGAATTGTCCCTGGATCTAGTATGATAGTAACCTCATCTGTCTTCTCCTCTCTCCCCCCAGTTTCCACCCCCCAGCACTACCTGAAATGTCATCAGGCCGGGTACAGTAGTCACCTGTCTGTTTCCATTTCCTTCCACTCTCCTCCTCCCTTCCTTATCTATGTCTTAGCACTTGCACTATCTGAAATGTCATCAGGCCGAGTACGATAGTTAATTTCACATCCTTACTGTTCAAAGCCTGTAAGAATGTCATTGTATTTTACCTTGTTCCCTCCCTTGCCTTGAATATCTTTAAAATAAATTGTTTGTAGGCACTACATAAATAAACTATCATATCATATCATAGTTATGGTGGGTTTGAAAACTTATATTATAAACTGAGTGATGATGGTAACAGTACGTCAAGAGGCAATGTCAAGATGTGGATTTCGGATCAGGAGTCCTACTCAATACACAAGCCAGCCCAAAAACATTTTAAACGCAGAATGACCATGGTATCTGAAATTGATCAAAAATGGCGGGCAGATACTATGGATTTGAGCCAGTTCCAAGGACACAATAGTGTCTGTTATATTCTAGCTGTTATCGATGTCCGATCAAAATACACCTATGCTGAGCCTTTAAAAAACAAACGGGCCACTGATGGCTTTTAATGCATATTGAACAGCAGGATTGTATCATCTAGACTACAGACAGATGCGGGTAAGGAGTTTCTAAATAAACCACTACAGAGCCTTCTAAAACAACACCGTGTGCACCATTTCATAACACGCTCACAAGCTCACAAGATAAAAACTCTATTGTGGAGCATTTTATACAAAACATTAAAACACAGATATGGCATTTCTTCACAGCTAAAAACACCCATAGATATGTGGACGCATTACCTGCATTTATAAATGTGTATTAGTGCATGCATTATAGATCTATTAAAACCACCCCTACAAATGTAACATCCCAGAATTACTTGAAGGTCTGTAAAAAAACTACAGCAAAATCCTTTTTGAAAAGGATGCCTAAACGCCCCTTAAAAAGGGGGATCATGTGTGGATCTGAAAACTCAAGGATGTCTTTACAAAGGGGTATGAACGGAACTACAGTGACAAGATCTTTATCACAGACGGAGTGACTCACCGGTCGGGTCAGACTAATTGACTAATTAGAGTAGGCAGTTCAACGTTTTTTTATAAGGAGGAGAGCCAGAAAGTCAGCAAAGACTAACAACGAGTCTATAGAATAGATAAAGGCAGGACGAGTTGCTATGAAACAATTTCTAGTCAAACAGCTCTATAGTGCGAGCAGCTACGAGTCTACACCTTTGTACATTATGCTCCTCAGCAATGCCTCTGCAGATACAGTAGGGTAGTGAGCTGTGGCGCTCCCAGAAAATCAGTATGTCCACTCGTGGGATACTTTAAGCAGTGGGGAATCCATGTTTACCATATAACGACCATATAACGAGTAACCCGCAGAGGCTATCACTGGGTGGTTTCCTGATGGGTATTACCCAGATATAGAGGATCTTGTCAGCGTCATTCACAAAACTATACTGGCCATATCCGAGTATCGTGATACAACGTTATATCTAGACACGCACCAGCGGAACGTTTTTCTGCAGGGACCAGGCACATCGATCAGGTTTTCAAAAATGGGATGACTGCAAAACATACTGGGAACCTTACAACCTGCTGCAAGTGGTGAACCAATACACACGCTGATATTAATGGAGGATTTTACAGTTTACTGTTTTACAGTGATATAGTAGAGTATCCAACCCTAATTATGTGAAGAAAAAGCTATGGGAACAGGATTGGTGTTCGACAGTTGACGATCGTAATCATCACAAGCTAATGGAAGATGCAGCAAGTGAGGCAAAAGATCGAAAGAAATTGCCACAATACTTGATGAAAACTGCTAATGCAAGACATTGAGCAATCTACATGAAATTTCGGCTGAATTAAATAAACACCAGAGTAAGCCAAGCCATAAGAATGCGGAAACCGATAGCGTCACTCTGGTGTCGTCTCTGCAATAAACAGCAAGAGACCCTTAAACATCTCAGACTGTATTGTGAAGCCCTGAAAGACCAGAGATCTGTGCATTTAGGACATTTAGTTCAGAAATACGCCACTTTATGCGGAGAGGAACTATGGCAAAAATTTCATAACCCTTGTGAAAAAGACATCTTCGGGTTGACATATTTTTTGCAAATACTTGAAAGCTTGCTAAAAGACAGCTAAATGGGAGGGAGAATTTATAAATTAAGCCACGGGTGCTTCAAAAATGTTGAGATGTGGTGATGAGGAGAAGTAAAGTCAGATATGAATGATAAAGGAGCAATGAATCGCCTGAAGCGAATAGACTTAATGAAAGGTGGCACTATCCAAAGATGGGTGGTAGCAGTAAGGCATGGAATGTAACACTCTGGTATGAAATAATTTACTGATATGACTCATTTTCTGAAGCACCCTTTAGATAGGAGAGGAATTGTTTATATTTCTTTTTCAAAAAGTTTGTATAAACTAAATGAAATAATAAAAAAATAAAAAATAATAAAAAAATAGTAGAGTATCAAAGGGTGGGGGATAGCTACGCACCTTTACTTAGAACTGTGGAGATTCAAGGAAACAACGATATTTTGAACATGAATTCAGCAGACCTGATTACATCCCAGTGTGTAAAAAACATTTTGGCACAGACAACATACAGATAAGAGACAATCAATGACACATTGTGTCATTTAAATATGTCAAAATCTGTCTGTGGCTGCACTTCTGGATGCACCCCCTGAAAGACTTATAAAACAGCATTACAATGGCCATGGTGGAGAATTATGGGAACCCCATGGCCTATGTGGAATATTACAGGTGTCAGGCCAGTTTTGGTGATTAGTTACATTTTAGTGGGTGTCCCATAAGGTATGGAGCCGGGATCAGCAGTATCTTTAGACGTCTTTTCAGATGTGTGAGGCCCTTTCTATGCCACGGCTTCAAACTAGCTAACCACAAGTGCAATCAGCTGCCATCAATATTGCAAAAGAGGTCATGGGGTGTGGTACAATGGCGGTTGCCAATCGGCTCATCAAACAGAAAAAGGAGGGTCAAGACGGGTCAGGCTTCATTTATAGACCACGTAGGAGCATTAAGAAGAAGAGGTTGGGCCTTACATACATGGCCCCCCAAAACCTGTCAAGAAAGCTTGATCTCTTCAGCAAATAATTATTTGTATCCGGATTGACCGACATGTTTCTGGATTTGAATGACAAGTTGTTGCATCTAATCTGTAAAATAATAGATGGTGACGGCACTGAAACCGATAATAAAATATTCCTTAGCCACCATGTTCAACCAGGTGCTCATGTCCTTGGGTGATATAAAGATAACAGAGGGTGATGATATGTACACCTACAGGGCCTATGTATACAGCATATTAAATTATGACCCAGATGCCATGGGAAGGCAGTTCTTGTCTAGTCACTTTTACCATGATACCATGGGCCAGTTTGGCACCACTGCTCTAGATGGTGAAAAGGTGGGGTTCACAAAGAGAGCCTGCCATGCAGGACCAGCAGAACATTTGATTTACCAGCATGTCTACGTGCAGACCTTTTCTTCCAGGATAAACTGTTGATCAATGCCATTGACCTTAAAGTGAAACTATTCAGAAACAAGGACGCTTTCTGTCTCATGAGCTGGGATACCAAACCATACAACCTAGTCTTCATATCAACTAGTTTGTTTGATAAATGTGTGAGCATCTCCCAACCCATTAGAATATCACATGCAGAGGTGTTGAAAATATCTAACATGAATTATCCGGTGTCTTTAGCATTCCTACTGGTAGTGGGGGTCCCAGCCAAGACAACCTGTTCCAGGGGCAGTTCGAAAAAATAAGCATCATGGAATTGTTGAAATAGTGGAACTCACCGGCCCATACGATCAAAACTCCTTCAACATCAAAACTGTAGCATGAACTATGCGTCTCTGCATAAGGATGAACAATCCGCAGGCCGGGAGTAGAACGCAATGAATAGTGCTGTGGTTGGAGGAGAACACACTAACAGTGTTTGACAGTTTGGCACACTTTCTTCAACAACCCATATACACGAGAGTTTCAATGTATCATGTGAAAAACATTGCAAAGTCTTTATGTTAAATGTGTGTCTTCTATCTAGTGTTACATATATGAACAAGTGTGTGTTATTATACATAAGAAATGACAACGTAATACACAACCAGACTGTTTTTAATAATTATACAAATATTTATTTATAAAAAAGAGATATTAAATACGGAAAGGAAAAACAAAAGTCATACATGGATAAACATTTCAATCCATAGAGGATAGCAAGTTATACTTGTAAAACCATTACAATACAGAAAGAAAAATAAACATATTCACTGACAATGGATCCTTTGCACTAATCAGACAACCAACTAGGATGGATATGTCTCCTGTGATGCTTTGATCTTGAGCAGTATAGGCGGCAGGGTCATTGTAGTAGCAAAAGGGGGTGGGTAAAGGTTCCTTAAAGCCCCAGATATTCCACCTTGCTTCAAGACTGGGGGATCAGGCTATGTTTATAGGGATGATTGGTGCAGGTGTATCTAGAGGACTGTGTTGTTGTGGGGTAGCAGCGGCACCAGTTTAGCCACTCCAGAAGGTGTCATTGGGTAATGGATGTCTGGATAATTAAATCAGCAAACCACTCGCATAAACTCATTCCAGCACGTGGGGCATATTTTATAGAACTGTGCTGTCGACTTGTAATACCACGTGAGCTAGTCTCATGGAGGTTTGAGGCCCTTACATCCCTACCTCTGTAGATAAGATCCCTGCTATCTGTCCATGCCACCACATCCTTCTCAAGCTCCATTTTATGTAGCAGTAGTTCTGCATTAGATTTATAGCTCTGGCTAAGGGTATTCACCATCTCTGCCTCAACTGGCTCTACCACCGGTGGAGCCTTCACACCGCTAGATTCATAGGGGCACATGTCTATGGTTAGCTTGTTCTTTTCTACATTGCTGTGCTTAGTGTGATTGACGTATTTACACAGAATATCCATGTATAAGGAGCTTTATCATGCACCGCTAGATCAGGCCTGCTTAAAACATCTTTCTTTTCCGAGTCAAACCGCATGGTGGCAAATGTTCATATGTTGCAAATACTCTGGGGTTGTGGCAATGCAAGACTTTCTAAATGGTATGTGTCCACCAAATACATTTTGTGAGCATACTCCATTACTAACCTCCAAGCAATCTGGTGATTACTGGTAGGGCTATTCCCTATGAGAAATCCTATGAATCCACCATCCAGATAGACCACTTTTCTTTTAGCCCATATCGATATCCACTTATTGACCAGTTTTCCAGATGACACCCTTTTTCTTCTTCAACCCAATTAGTTGACGGTGTGCTAGGGCAATGTTTCCCTTTAAAGTGTTCTGGGCAATCTCCAAAAAAGCGCCCACCAGATTGTCAGTCGCTGCATCTAGAATGGCCTTGCATTGTTAAGGTGTGGCATAAACAAGCATTTTGAGCAGTGCAATGTTTCTCCATATGCATGCTGACATGTTGAAAGCACGACCAGCTACTGACGTAGTATTGCAGTTAATGGTGTTTTTAGCTGACACTTTAGGGATTTAAACAACATGTAGACCGGATGGGAATATGTCAGTGTGCAATCCATAATCCTCTAGAGTGGTTGTTTTTAAATCAACCAGCAGATAGATATCCATAGGGCCTCATTACGACCCAAGCGGTAAGTTACCGCCTGGGTCGTACCCTTACCACCATGGTGTAAACTACGTTTACACCATGGTGGATGGTGGATTTACCGCCCCATTCCAAGGTGAGTGGGGCGGTAAATCCCCATTTCCCATTTTACCCTTCCCCATTCCCATTTTTGCCCCATAGGGCATAATGGGAGTGGGGAAGGCGCTAATTACGCCACCGTAAATTACGGTGGCGTAATTAGCACCATGGTCCCTTAGCGCCATGGATTTTAACGCCTGCAAAAAGCAGGCGTTAATATCACCATGGCGCTAACGGACCTTGTAATCAGGCGTTAAGGGTCGGCGCCATTTACGGCGCCGTTAACCCCTTAACACCTGATTCGTAATGAGGCCCATAGAGTTTATTTGTCGCATCTTCAAAAGCCTCAATGAAGAGATCCATTTTGGGTGGATGCATCTGCTGAGCTATCACAACTAGTTGTTGCTTATCATGGGGGGGTTTAAGTAACACTATCTAACTAGAGTTTTGCGTTATAAACCTGTTGCTCTTACCCTTGTAGAACAAGTTCTGCACATTATAGCAAATGCTTAGATTGTGGTGATGGGAATATTGAGTAAATGCTTTTTCATGTGCAGCGCACTGGCCACCCTCTGTCGTCAAATCATCCACAATGACCATATTCACCAAGCTTGGCGGTAGTAAATGATCATCATTGAGACTACCTAACATGCCTTCTACAGAACGAAGGTATAAACTGTTGCTGTAAGTTGTATAAAGAGGGTGCCACCAGCTATTCAGCCACACAATATTTCTGGGTATGTGTTTCATTGCTAATTTTTTCATTCAAAATAACTCTTGCTGCAGCTGGAGGGGCCAACTAACACATGCAAACAGATGTTTTAGCCTGCTATCCATAACATAGAATACTTAATAACCATAGGGATGCGTAACTCCATCCGCTGCCAACACCTTTGCATCAAATTCAATGCTGAGAGTCTTCTGCAGCATCCTTGTGCTAATCTCTGACTGCTTTTTATCATGCACAATACACAGATGCACAATGGCGATAGACCACGGGGTGTTACGCTCAATCTCCCAGTACATAGAACTATACAAGATCTTTCATAATGTCAAAATCTATCTTGACTGTATTGTTAGCGTTCAGCATTTTGCCTTTCACTTTCATACTAACAGTCCCTAGAGATGTGCGATAATCATATATTTTGGGGCCTAAAGACACAAACTCCACAATGTATTCACCGGGGGCTAGCTCAGAAGTTAGATCCCCAGACAATCTTCAGTGGGTGGGTTGGAATCCCCTGGGGCACTAACAAAGATAACCCTCTCTTGCAATTGTTCCATCACATCGTACAGATTAAGGTTTGAGTGAGCAGTCATGAGCACAGCTATAAATATATTGATATTATCTGAAGTTTTTGCATATTCCTCGGCCTATTACCAACATAAAAAAGCTGTTTCATCATCTATGAACTGTGAAAAGCCCAAGAGCTTTTCCCTATCAACCCTCCTGGTTTCTGCTTCGGTGGTGACTATGCAGGGGTTATTGCTGTTGGGTTGGGATCCGGGGAGTGGACCAGAGAGGGAGGAGAAGTCCCAAGGTGAGACATGGTATCCCTCTTTCCTTAATACCTGCCTACCTGACATTCCCTTTACTGTAATACACCATTATAAATCCTATCCCATCACCCCTCCCCAATTCCAACAGATACCAAGATCAAAGGGCGGTGTAGGAGAACTAGGAAAAGGAGAACACATATATCACCTTATATTTTACAGCAGCAAGATTGTTCCCCTTCTCCTAACCACATTTATTATGATGTTTCTACAAACACTAAGAAACACTTCAACTTCCATAATTCCTCCATACTGCTTTTTCCCAAAACCACTGAGAAGAAGAATAGGCTAATTGGATCCATGAAGATTACCCATAGGAAACAATGTACCATAGATTCCTATAGGCAGTCTCCATCGTGTCCCTTTAACAAGGTCAGGCAGAGTCAGGCAGGGCTGGGCAACCACTCATACCTGACTCCTGTTAATTCTCCCAGGAATACTAAAAGGTGGAGCTCACAAGCACACTTTGAGTGAGCTGGGGATGCTGGAGGAAGCACAGAGGCCAGGAGGAAGGAATTTCAGCAGAAGGAACCCTGCAAGGCCTGGAGGAAGGAGGACTGCCAAAATACTGAGCCAGTGAGTACAGGGAATGCTGCAGTATGGTGAGGGAGCTCTGTCTCCAGGGAGCCAAACCAGGGGCAGCTGGGGTTACCTGGCAGTGACCAAGCCAGAACTCCTGCCCTGGGTCAGATACTAAAGCCCAGGCATTTGATGTGCCGGTGGTGAGACACTGACCTCAGGAAACAGCCTATTTTAAATCTGCAGCTCCCAAGACTGGCAGAATTCTGTTTTAGGGGAGCTGGTGCAGTGGGAGCGAAATAAGAACATTGCATTATGGGAATTAGAGTCCAGAGACATTTTTTGCAGTTGAAGTTTTGAGCAAGATGGTGCACGAGATGGAGGAGTCCCTCCAGTGCTATGGCAAAACGGGTGAAGGAGGGCAACAGACCGAGGGGTTAATCATAAGGGGCAGTAAGCCAGAGACCCTCGCAGTGAGAGATCATTATTTCCAAAAGGCCAGGAGGATTGCGCACAACAGCCCAGCTGGAAGGGAGAAAGGGTATTTCGAGTGATTCAAGGTTACCAGCCACCCTCCTGGGTGAACAACAGAGTTGGGGAGGCGCAGAAGTGGCAATGGTAACAACCGTGACTCCCACAACACAGGCGTGAAAGACGGAAAGCATCTTAACACAACTGGGGAGTCGAAGGAATCAGAGAAAGCCCATTCTGTGTTTAATTGAAATGCTTGCAACAGTATCCAAGGATGAAGGTTACACGAGCGCCGGTAACCTCTAAGAGAAAGCAAATCCATTGGTAAGAACTGTGAATACGAAATACAAAGTAGCAGAGTGGTCCGGCGAAATGGGATTGCCCAATCGAAAGTGTCTATGAAATGTTTTAAATTGAGAGATGAGCATTAAGTGAAAAGCTCACAAACTGTTGAACTTTGTTTTGTTCAATTTGGCACGAGAACGAAAGGAGGGTCTGAGACCGACCGAGGGTGACCGGTGTGAAAAGCAAGCAAAGGGTCCAAGCCTGACCAAGGGAGACCCGTGTGTGAAAGTAAAAGGAGGGTCCGAGCCCGTCTGAGAGAGACCCATTTGACAAGCAAGTCATACGCAACAAGTACATTTTCCAAAAGACATTGGAACTGAAGGAAAATATGTAAATTGGAAGTAAAGAAAGAAAGGAACTTCAAAGTGGTCATGTGGAGGTGAGAGCGAAAACCCTCCCAGTTTCGCAAGTCTTTGACAGCAAAATCAATAAGAAAGCCCAACTGAGGGGAACCTATAGAGAACTGTGATCAAATACTATACTTACAAACGTTTTTGCTAAAACTGTGTAGAAGCTTGAAGGATGACCTGGACTTGGGTGAGAGGAACCAGAGAGGTTAAACCTGTGAACTTCCGACTCAGACGTGTATGGCCAAGAAGGCCCTGGAGGGCAGAGCCAGCCCCCTAACTGTTTGCAAGCCAAAGTGTGTTCATCCATCAAGTGTTGCACGTAAACCCATGCTGTACAATGTGGGGATGAGAATTAATACTAATTTAGATTGCCATTCTGATATTTTGTTTCATCACTGATTTTTCTTTTTGAAGATACATAGCTCTATATCACATTAGAGTTTATTATTGTGAGGGCAGGCATTAGGTGTCTGTTAGTACAGGCCTTTATTGTTTGACTAATACTGATTAGGACTGTTTATTATTATTTGATGGTTGAGATTACTCCCTTGTTAGTAAAAAGGCCAGACAGGAGTTTTTCCAAACCCCTTGAATTTAACAATAAAGGTTTTGAAACGTGCAACTCCTAACTCAGTGTCTGCTTGTGATACCATGCCTCCCTTACAGAACACACAGCTGCTCACTTCATAAGAATTATCAAATAGATGAGCATGAAAACATCAGGGTCTGTGACAACGGTTGTGTTTGGCAAATTAACTCTTCGTGCAAACTTTGCCTACAACAAATTAAGGCATATTTTTGCCAACAGCCACCGAGCAGGGTTGTCCTTGATGTGTTCCATATGCAAGTGTATTTCCCAATGTTTATAATAATCATATTTGTAGGCCTGTTTAACAGTATTGTCCATATATTCATCTGAGAACGCTGAGGCCGTACGTTTTTGTTGGAGGAAAATCTGAATATAGCCACAAAAGAGCTCTAGGGTGATTGCTTTAAAATGCCATATCTTGTGTATCCGCAA
Organism: Ambystoma mexicanum; assembly: GCF_040938575.1. Classification (NCBI taxonomy): domain Eukaryota; kingdom Metazoa; phylum Chordata; class Amphibia; order Caudata; family Ambystomatidae; genus Ambystoma; species Ambystoma mexicanum. Next base: position 747,383,797 of record NC_090932.1, read on the forward strand.
CACAATAGCCCCGCTTCGATGCAGACTGCAATTCGATCGTACACCTAGTAACTGTCAGCTTTCGCTCTTCGTCCATGTGTCAGCATGGACGAAGAGCATCTGGCCTGTTTTGTCTCCACACATGTACGGCAAAGGGGAAATATTAGCTTACCGTCGCATTTATAGGGCAGCACGAATAGGTAGAGAACATCTTGTGGGTAAACCTTGCATCTGAACAAGCATACATGTCCAACCAATATTTACCACAGCAGTTCTCAAAGCCGCTCATTTATTTTTTTTATTTTATCGAAAGTGTGTTGTTTCATGATGTTCTCGGTCACTGTTATGCTTAAGAGCCACTAAACAGCTGCTGTGGAATAATGTTTCTGCTGCCTGTGATATGAATCCTGGGGCAGCAGCATGATTGTTTCAGGCTATAGATACATTTGTCTGTAGATCTGCATACAAGAACAAGCCACTGTGATACTTTTAAAAGGGTCAACGCATGATATTTGTAACCACCCTGTACAGGTGTTTCTTGACGGGTCATTTCAATGATTGTGTCCCTGAAGTACCTTGAGAAATTACAAACTTGTCTTAAAATGTTGACATCTTCTTGACAGCAGGCCCTTAACTCTTGGAAAAAGTCAAACACGCAGCGTTCATTCGCCTTATACCACGTCATGAACTGGTCCTTTTAGATAGGCAGCATGTACTGGCAGCCGTATTGATCTGGGAGCGGAATCGGACCCACTTAGTTCTGGATGAAAAGATGTGGAAAGAAGCCCTTTGAACTGGGGAAATACAAGCTTTTGGGCATTTGCCGAGTTTCATGGGTAGGAAGTTGAAGGAGTCAATACAACATATGTGTGAAGATACCACAACAGGGCCATAAGCTTGGCACTCTGTGTGATAAGCTTCACTTTAATTTGCTCCTTCATCAGCTGTCTGAGTATAAAGTAGCCATCATAACCTTTGGCATTATGAGCTAAAAATGTTTACTCTGCAAATGTACTTGTTACAAAGGTGCTGACAAAATCACTTGCACACAAATCACCCTTAAACTTCCAAAAATTATCACCTGTTAGATGCTGGACATAAATGTACTTCAGCTGATGTGTTACACATAATATAAAGTTCATCCATGTTAACTACGAGCACTTTGCACACCTGACAGATTATACCATTACATCCTCGAGGAGAAATTTCCCACATGTGGAACAGACAAAATGGGGCTCGCACACAACCGGCCTCACTGCCGCTTTCTGGATGTACGTGTCTAGAACAACCATGTAAAGGTGTTAAGGGTTCCCGTAGATTTCCCATCACACACTGAAACACTTTTATATGAGCGTGATATAAATAAAATATCATTTCATTTCATTGACAATACTGGCAGCTGTGTTATGAGCAGTTTTTAGTCCCCAGCAAATGTTTTAGATGGATAATAACATAGAAATGGTCATGGTGGTGTAATACATAATGGCTGTTTTATCCGTTAGTAGTAAAAACTGCCACACGTTCATGGGTCTATCGAAAAACTCCTCAAAGAGAGCCACCTCTCTAAACTCTAGTGCTGTATCAGTTGGAATACCCAGCTCTTCATGTGCTAGCAAAGCGTATGCACGTATTTCAGCATCTGTTGTGCTCTGTGGTACAAGTACAGCTTTGAGACTAGACACCAGCCACAGATTAAGGGACTGCGATCAAATTTTAACAACTACCTGCTTTTAGATTTTATAATATGACTATGAATAATTTTGCTTAAAGGTTTATAAACACTGCCAGAGCACTGAAGGACAACAAGCACCATGATATTATCTGAAGTTTTTGCATATTCCTCGGCCTATTACCAACATAAACAAGCTGTTTCATCATCTCTGAACTGTGAAAAGCCCAAGAGCTTTTCCCTATCAACCCTCCTGGTTTCTGCTTCGGTGGTGACTATGGAGGGGTTATTGCTGTTGGGTTGGGATCCGGGGAGTGGACCAGAGAGGGAGGAGAAGTCCCAAGGTGAGACATGGTATCCCTCCTTCCTTAAAACCTGCCTACCTGACATTCCCTTTACTGTAATACACCATTATAAATCCTATCCCATCACCCCCTCCCCAATTCCAACAGATACCAAGATCAAAGGGAGGTGTAGGAGAACTAGGAAAAGGAGAACACATATATCACCTTATATTTTACAGCAGCAAGATTGTTCCCCTTCTCCTAACCACATTTATTATGATGTTTCTACAAACACTAAGAAACACTTCAACTTCCATAATTCCTCCATACTGCTTTTTCCCAAAACCACTGAGAAGAAGAATAGGCTAATTGGATCCATGAAGATTACCCATAGGAAACAATGTACCATAGATTCCTATAGGCAGTCTCCATCGTGTCCCTTTAACAAGGTCAGGCAGAGTCAGGCAGGGCTGAGCAACCACTCATACCTGACTCCTGTTAATTATCCCAGGAATACTAAAAGGTGGAGCTCACAAGCACACTTTGAGTGAGCTGGGGATGCTGGAGGAAGCACAGAGGCCAGGAGGAAGGAATTTCAGCAGAAGGAACCCTGCAAGGCCTGGAGGAAGGAGGACTGCCAAAATACTGAGCCAGTGAGTACAGGGAATGCTGCAGTATGGTGAGGGAGCTCTGTCTCCAGGGAGCCAAACCAGGGGCAGCTGGGGTTACCTGGCAGTGACCAAGCCAGAACTCCTGCCCTGGGTCAGATACTAAAGCCCAGGCATTTGATGTGCCGGTGGTGAGACACTGACCTCAGGAAACAGCCTATTTTAAATCTGCAGCTCCCAAGACTGGCAGAATTCTGTTTTAGGGGAGCTGGTGCAGTGGGAGCGAAATAAGAACATTGCATTATGGGAATTAGAGTCCAGAGACATTTTTTGCAGTTGAAGTTTTGAGCAAGATGGTGCACGAGATGGAGGAGTCCCTCCAGTGCTATGGCAAAACAGGTGAAGGAGAGCAACAAACCGAGGGGTTAATCCTAAGGGGCAGTAAGCCAGAGACCCTCCCAGTGAGAGATCATTATTTCCAAAAGGCCAGGAGGATTGCGCACAACAGCCCAGCTGGAAGGGAGAAAGGGTATTTCGAGTGATTTAAGGTTACCAGCCACCCTCCTGGGTGAACAACAGAGTTGGGGAGGCGCAGAAGTGGCAATGGTAACAACTGTGACTCCCACAACACAGGCGTGAAAGACGGAAAGCATCTTAACACAACTGGGGAGTCGAAGGAATCAGAGAAAGCCCATTCTGTGTTTAATTGAAATGCTTGCAACCGTATCCAAGGATGAAGGTTACACGAGCGCCGGTAAGCTGTATGAGAAAGCAAATCCATTGGTAAGAACTGTGAATACGAAATACAAAGTAGCAGAGTGGTCCGGCGAAATGGGATTGCCCAATCGAAAGTGTCTATGAAATGTTTTAAATTGAGAGATGAGCATTAAGTGAAAAGCTCACAAACTGTTGAACTTTGTTTTGTTCAATTTGGCACGAGAACGAAAGGAGGGTCTGAGACCGACCGAGGGTGACCGGTGTGAAAAGCAAGCAAAGGGTCCAAGCCTGACCAAGGGAGACCCGTGTGTGAAAGTAAAAGGAGGGTCCGAGCCCGTCTGAGAGAGACCCATTTGACAAGCAAGTCATACGCAACAAGTACATTTTCCAAAAGACATTGGAACTGAAGGAAAATATGTAAATTGGAAGTAAAGAAAGAAAGGAACTTCAAAGTGGTCATGTGGAGGTGAGAGCGAAAACCCTCCCAGTTTCGCAAGTCTTTGACAGCAAAATCAATAAGAAAGCCCAACTGAGGGGAACCTATAGTGAACTGTGATCAAATACTATACTTACAAACGTTTTTGCTAAAACTGTGTAGAAGCTTGAAGGATGACCTGGACTTGGGTGAGAGGAACCAGAGAGGTTAAACCTGTGAACTTCCGACTCAGACGTGTATGGCCAAGAAGGCCCTGGAGGGCAGAGCCAGCCCCCTAACTGTTTGCAAGCCAAAGTGTGTTCATCCATCAAGTGTTGCACGTAAACCCATGCTGTACAATGTGGGGATGAGAATTAATACTAATTTAGATTGCCATTCTGATATTTTGTTTCATCACTGATTTTTCTTTTTGAAGATACATAGCTCTATGTCACATTAGAGTTTATTATTGTGAGGGCAGGCATTAGGTGTCTGTTAGTACAGGCCTTTATTGTTTGACTAATACTGATTAGGACTGTTTATTATTATTTGATGGTTGAGATTACTCCCTTGTTAGTAAAAAGGCCAGACAGGAGTTTTTCCAAACCCCTTGAATTTAACAATAAAGGTTTTGAAACGTGCAACTCCTAACTCAGTGTCTGCTTGTGACACCATGCCTCCCTTACAGAACACACAGCTGCTCACTTCATAAGAATTATCAAATAGATGAGCATGAAGAACATCAGGGTCTGTGATGACGGTTGTGTTTGGCAAATTAACTCTTCGTGCAAACTTTCCCTACAACAAATTAAGGCATATTTTTGCCAACAGCCACCGAGCAGGGTTGTCCTTGATGTGTTCCATATGCAAGTGTATTTCCCAATGCTTATAATAATCATATTTGTAGGCCTGTTTAACAGTATTGTCCATATATTCATCTGAGAACCCTGAGGCCGTATGTTTTTGTTGGAGGAAAATCTGAATATAGCCACAAAAGAGCTCTAGGGTGATTGCTTTAAAATGCCATATCTTGTGTATCCGCAACACGATAGCCCCGCTTCGATGCAGACTGCAGTTCGATCGTACACCTAGTAACTGTCAGCTTTCGCTCTTCGTCCATGTGTCAGCATGGACGAAGAGCATCTGGCCTGTTTTGTCTCCACACATGTACGGCAAAGGGGAAATATTAGCTTACCGTCGCATTTATAGGGCAGCACGAATAGGTAGAGAACATCTTGTGGGTAAACCTTGCATCTGAACAAGCATACATGTCCAACCAATATTTACCACAGCAGTTCTCAAAGCCGCTAATTTATTTTTTTTATTTTATCGAAAGTGTGTTGTTTCATGATGTTCTCGGTCACTGTTATGCTTAAGAGCCACTAAACAGCTGCTGTGGAATAATGTTTCTGCTGCCTGTGATATGAATCCTGGGGCAGCAGCATGATTGTTTCAGGCTATAGATACATTTGTCTGTAGATCTGCATACAAGAACAAGCCACTGTGATACTTTTAAAAGGATCAACGCATGATATTTGTAAACCACCGTGTACAGGTGTTTCTTGACGGGTCATTTCAATGATTGTGTCCCTGAAGTACCTTGAGAAATTACAAACTTGTCTTAAAATGTTGACATCTTCTTGACAGCAGGCCCTTAACTCTTGGAAAAAGTCAAACACGCAGCGTTCATTCGCCTTATACCACGTCATGAACTGGTCATTTTAGATAGGCAGCATGTACTGGCAGCCGTATTGATCTGGGAGCGGAATCGGACCCACTTAGTTCTGGATGAAAAGATGTGGAAAGAAGCCCTTTGAACTGGGGAAATACAAGCTTTTGGGCGTTTGCCGAGTTTCATGGGTAGGAAGTTGAAGGAGTCAATACAACATATGTGTGAAGATACCACAACAGGGCCATAAGCTTGGCACTCTGTGTGATAAGCTTCACTTTAATTTGCTCCTTCATCAGCTGTCTGAGTATAAAGTAGCCATCATAACCTTTGGCATTATGAGCTAAAAATGTTTACTCTGCAAATGTACTTGTTACAAAGGTGCTGACAAAATCACTTGCACACAAATCACCCTTAAACTTCCAAAAATTATCACCTGTTAGATGCTGGACATAAATGTACTTCAGCTGATGTGTTACACATAATATAAAGTTCATCCATGTTAACTACGGGCACTTTGCACACCTGACAGATTATACCATTACATCCTCGAGGAGAAATTTCCCACATGTGGAACAGACAAAATGGGGCTCGCACACAACCGGCATCACTGCCACTTTCTGGATGTACGTGTCTAGAACAACCATGTAAAGGTGTTAAGGGTTCCCGTAGATTTCCCATCACACACTGAAACACTTTTATATGAGCGCAATATAAATAAAATATCATTTCATTTCATTGACAATACTGGCAGCTGTGTTATGAGCAGTTTTTAGTCCCCAGCAAATGTTTTAGATGGATAATAACATAGAAATGGTCATGGTGGTGTAATACATAATGGCTGTTTTATCCGTTAGTAGTAAATACTGCCACATGTTCATGGGTCTATCGAAAAACTCCTCAAAGAGAGCCACCTCTCTAAACCCTAGTGCTGTATCAGTCGAATACCCAGCTCTTCATGTGCTAGCAAAGCGTTTGCACGTATTTCAGCATCTGTTGTGCTCTGTGGTACAAGTACAGCTTTGAGACTAGACACCAGCCACAGATTAAGGGAGTGCGGTCAAATTTTAACAACTACCTGCTTTTAGATTTTATAATATGACTATGAATAATTTTGCTTAAAGGTTTATAAACACTGCCAGAGCACTGAAGGACAACAAGCACCATGATACTTAGTGGTGCAAAACACATGATCTCAGTCTTACACTGCATGTTCTCCAAAATGTGTAAAATGCAGAACACATCCCACGTGGATTGCCTGGTGTACAAGGGCCTGGTTAACCCATCAGCATCCAGACACATCTGGATGAAAGTGTTGGGTCCAACATTTTCCAACATGCACCGGACCTGTGTTTCCACAGCTTCTGTTATAATGGCCAACAACTGGTCCAAGTTCACAAATCGAAATTTTTCATAATGCTCCACAGCTGTGAATGTTTAATAAGCCCTTTTATAGGACTTCACCCTCTCCAAATAGACAGCGCTCTAGATCTGCACCATTTTAAGTTTTGATCTGTGTCTTTAGGGCCCCTCTGACTAGGCTACCTGCTCCCGCTCTGGACAGGTGACCCGCATGTCGCTGCACCCATGTTTTTAATTTCCCCCATTATAGCAAACACTGGTTAAATGAGATTGTGCTTTAGTGGCTCACTTATTGTTTAAAAGACTCCTCTGGTTTGCATTGGGGCATTTAGTTTTCAGAAGATCTCTCATTGCTAGTCATAAGCCTTCAACATCCCTGTTCTATCCGGCAACTGCAATATTGCTGGGGAGGGTATTGACTGGGGGTTGGCTGTACAAGAATCAGCTATCATTATATCATGGTTTTCATCAAATGTGTGTCGGATAGAAGTAGTTTTGTGATTTTGGAACTGACATGGGCCCTCAAGGGGCTATTGTATTATCTTCCACATTTGAGGCAGTGTCTATCACAGTAGCAGACTGAACCCCAGGGGATGCCCCACAAGGCTCCTGACAGGGTGCCTCTGGGGCTAGGGTATTATCTTCAGCATTTTTGGTATTTTCTAACATGGTGTCATGATAGTCAGACTGCCCGGCCGTGGATGACCCCACAAGACCCTGTCACTAAGGCTGCAGTATCATCAGTCAGTTCTTTATTAATGTGGAAACCATCCACTCCACATGTTCAAAAGCACCCCTGATAAAATATTTCCACATTTTGTTCTTACAGTAAGGCTTTAAACCTTTTAACAGGGCTAACTTTTGTACACCTTAGTTTTAAAATGGGGGACCACTCTTGGAGACTCTATTGGGATCTTTATTGTTATTTTTTGTTGAACTTGAAGGGTTTCAGGATCTAATGACGGATGTGTACCTGCATGTACCCTTGTTCTCGATGTCTATAATAAAAATAATATTCTCAAGGTCATTTGAAAAGTTAGCAGGCCCCACCTGCCTATTAATAACCCCCTCCTTCCACGCATCATTAAGAACACCTTCTGAGGGTCAGCAGTCTGATCAGCACCTTTGTCTGGATTAATCAAAGTGTTAATATTAATGACCCCACCATTTCAGCATCAACAGGAGCCACCTAGAGGGTATCAAACACATGGACTGGAATAACATTATCTTCACTACCACATTGTAAGCATTATACATATTTACAAATGGGTCAAGACATGTCTCAATGTTAGTCTACAAAATACCCTACCATTGCATAGACTGTATATTATGTTGGACGAAAACCAACCGCATCATATGTCTAGCATCATTAGTACAGAATCGTTAACATAACCATAGAGCGTCCATTTTGGAACAATAGAATTCGCCATTTTGCTACTTTGCTTATCTTTGTTTTTTCTGTTCAAATGCTTTGCTAAATTTGAATTCTATTTCGTTCTGCTCATGCACAGAGCAAGGCCACAAGTTACATGTTGAGAGACTAGCCCAGGCAGCCCAGATAGCAATGCACCGTTGTCCTCCCTCACAAGTCCTTGGAAGTAAGCAGAAAGGCATTTAATCACCAAGCAGGTGCCAGCTAGTCTCACTGGAGCGGCAGAAACTGTAGAAAATGAACAGTTAATGGCCTGAATTATACTCTCTTTCATGGCCCCCTCTCCTGTGCCTCTTTAGATCGAGCTGACCTCTAGATCACACATAGAAACCAAGAGATAGTAAGGCTTGGAATGTGTCCCTCCTAAGAACACAGCTTGCGTGCAGAACAAGAGCACTTTGTTCTCAATAACAAAGAATAGTGTCTGCACCTTCATAGATTGCAACTGTTGCTGAATAAATGTCTTTAAGGGTGTCATATTTGTCATAGTTGTCAATCATCGAACCCTTCTTAAAAGAGATACATTATGGGCGGTATTGGATGTGTCACTACTGATAATATGATGGTCATTTTGTATATATGTGACTGATGTAAAATGTTCTCTCTCTTGCGTCCCACGAGGTCTGGGTAACACACGTTGCAGGACGTGAGACCCGGTCGGCCGACTGAGAATATTTGCTTAGCAATAAACCCTAGATTTTGGGAATTGAACCTCGTGTCTGGTGTATCAGTTCGCGTGTGGTGATTGTGCCTTGTTTCCATGCACGAGGATCCCCCAGGGGCCCATCATCAAGGGCGGTATCACTTCTAGTTTGTACTGTGTCTGAAAGCTCCTGAGTTGGTATATTAACTATGGATTCCAGCACAGCAACTTGCATAGCAGCCAACACTGCATCTATTTCATTCAGTGTGTCAATCCCATCACCAGCCCTATCACCTGCCCCCACATACCCTTCATTTCCTCTGCACTCACACTGTTGAATAGCTGCTATATGAACAGGAGAGTTTTTAATAGGTGGCAGTGGAGCATTACCAATACTATCTATAATATTTGCATCTTCACAGTTAACCACATTATTTTTCTCAGAACTAACACCTGCTACAACTGGCCCCTTAGTTACTAGTGTAGTGTGCATTCTAACATTCTTGTTATCACTAATAATAACAACTTGAGTTGAGTCACCAGCCTGTTGAAGACCATTGCCTGTTGAGGCCACCCCCTGATGCTTGGCTACATTGGCATAAATCACAGATCCAAAACTGTTTTTTTTCTTTTTTAGACTCACCCATATTCTTCTAGATCTGATGTAGATCTGGGCTGTCTCTCAACGACATAATGCTGAAGCTTTTGTTTTTTGGATTATCCAGCATTTAGATCAAAATACCGCAGCTCACGCTTCAGCACCATTCTGGCTGTTAAATGCTTTATGCTTTAAAAATGCTTTAAAAATCGCGTTCCAACCACAGACCAGCCAGTGGCATGCCTGACAGCACAGGCAATGCAAGCGCTCCCACTCCACCCCAATAAAACAAGATTGCACATTTAAAGGCACTGTACTGTCCACCATCACATACTTTAGCGTTGGCTCGGACCTGGCCCTACACGCTCCCATTCTGAAACAATGCTGCACACTGTAGCATTCCACGGCCGGAGGCCAATTCGCCACCTTGGTTGATGTGGTGCCCCAGATGCATACTCCATTGCAATGGTGAAGCACTGCCTCTGTCGCCCCCACAGTTCTTAGAACTTGTGGATAGCTGTGAGGTCCAGACACTCTGCCCTCTTTCTGAGGCATTCTCACAGTGGCAAGTGGCAAGCTCCATTGTTGAAACAAAAAATACCCATTTTGCGACTGCGTTGGGGTCCCAAAATGCCATTAACCATTGAAGCACCATCAAAAACACTCTGCCACTGCGTTATGGAACTGCATCCCTTTACCCTTGCAGCCACACAAACCTGTTTGGCACCGTTGTTGGACCCTTAGAAGTGATGTCATCAGTGAAGTTATCTGTGATGTCATCATTGTTGTCATAGGCAGTGCAACAGAGGGCACAGAGTTAAGGTGGCTTTAGCTGAATTCCGAGGGTTTTCATGCAATACATTTTTTTAAATCTTATCTGATTATTTACTATCATTTTTACATTGCATTTCAAGGGTTTTGTTATTCCATAGACATGGTCTATGCCACTGAGTATATGCACTCTGTCCATTTTAGAACACTACCAGACCTATAATTTTTAAATCTGTACCAGACCACTAGCCATGGCCTTCAGCCATGGCCAGCATTTTAGAACACTACAAGACCACTAGCCATTAACTTTTGCCATGTCCAGTGGGCATGGTCTCTGATTGTACCCACTTTAATGTTTTTAATCACTACCTGTTCACTAGTCATGGCCTTCGGCCATGCCAACTGTCCATTTTAAAACACTACCAGCCCGCCTAGTTGCCATCTAATCATTTCCCCTCCTCATACCAATGTCTGGCTTTCAACAATACTCTGCTTTTTAAAGATAACTTAAAAGTACACATACCATAGTGTCACTCAAATACATAAATCCTAATAGAAGTATGTTAGGCAAAAAGTGTACAATTGTGCATTATTCGCCCCATCTTGATTGGGAGATGACAAATACCAGAATGCAATTCAGCAATGTTTGCAGTGAAATGCAATAAAATGCCCACAATAAAGAGTATTGTATCTCAAAATGCGTTGGGCTTCCCATTATAGTACAAACTGTGAAGAAGAAAAGAATGGTCTGAGATTCATTTTACTATGATGAATAGAATAGTAGATACCCAGGTTATTGAAATCATTTTGTAACTGCTTCAACATATTTATTCTGATTTATATTGATTAATGATTTGGCTGATGTTCGGCCCCTAAAAGTGTGCAGTGGACGGGAGTACCCACACCTTTGAGAACTTTGTTTCATAGTGCATATTTGTACAGTCCATGTGCCAGCATCATTGTTTCTCCGCTGCACCTTAAACTATAGACTTAATCCGTTAAGATCACACAACACATTTGATAAACACCATAAGATTTATATTTCAAAATAAATGTGCGTTGTTAAGTATCTTGGTTTTCAGGTTTCAGAGATTAACCACAATATCCACACTAATGCAGCCATCCCTCAAAGACATTCATCAATCACAGACTGACTTTGACCTGTTTTGACAGTGGTATTGTAATGTATAAAAGATAGCAGGCTTTGAGAATTCACAACATTTTCAGTAAATGCGCATTGAGATTAAATTATTTGTCAACAATCACACAGTGTGGTTAAGCATAGTGCTACAAACCCCTTGTTTTATGGACAGTCTCTTGTTGACTGTTTAGCTACATCACACAACCCTAACTGCATTTTAGCAGCATGGGAAAATGAAAAAAATGACCGGCTGCACGAATAACATATGCCCAGGTACATTTGCCCCCATAGTGAAAATCAAATGTTGCCACCTATGGATATACGTACAGTAAGTGAACATATAACTTAAAGTGAAATATACAAATGTAGTTCTATTGACCTTCCCTGCAGAAGAATGTATTTAAATATCATTGGACTTTAAAAAAAATAATGAAAACCAAAAAATTACAAAAGAGATGAAATGTTTCAATAAATATGCTGGCAATCTATAAAATGTGCTCACCTTTTCAACCCAGCAATCTGTAGTGAAAAACACCCTGGAAAACAAAATCCCAGTACAAGGCAAGTGCTTGTGGTCTTGTGGGTAAGCATCTGCAGTGGGGACATGACAACCCGAGTAACTCCTGGTAGCCAAATACTTGAGCAAGCTTGCAACCTCATAAAAAACCAACATGTTTTGTCCTGAAAAAAGTTATGCTGTCCACCCACATGTATCCTTTACTTGTGCCCTGAAAATGAGCCATAATCAGAGGGAAAACAACTGCACCAATGTCCAGGATTTCAACCTCTTTTGCCACATCCTGGGCAAATACTCATGACTTACTTGCCCTCTGATCATTTCCCCTCCCCAGCCAGATGCCTGGCTTTTAACAATACTCTGCCTTAAAGATAACTTGAAAAGTACACATACCATAGTGTCACTCCAATAAACAAATCCTTATAGAATTATGTTAGACAAAAACTGTATAATTGTGCCATTATTCCCCCATCTTGAATGGAGGACTAGAAATATCAGAATACAATTCTGCAAATGGCAAAGAAATGGTCTCTCGGAGCTCTTCGATACTCGGAACATAGAAGACCTTTAAACCATATTGGGGCATATATATATATGTATATATATATATATATATATATATATATATATATATATATATATATATATATATATATATATATATATGGCCTGCGGTAGCAGCTGTATAGTTATGGTTAAGTTGGTCAATCCATAGGAAGAGCACTTTTTGGGTGGCTCATAACTCCCTGGGCGAATCGCTGCTAAACTTTGCAAATAAAGAATATAGCCCACTTGGACTGAATCTGTGAAGTTTGCTGCATTTTTGTCCAGGGTGGGAAAAGTTATCAGGTGGTCCAAAAATGTGGATGCAATGGGAAAATAATTTTGATAACGACTACAGCCCAAACCACTGGATAGATTTTCACCAAATTTGCTGCAGGGGCAGTGGCTTGGTCCCAAAAGTGTGCCTTTGTAAATTTGGTGTAAATCCGTTGAGTATTTTTTTTTAAACAGCCAAAAAGTAGGTAAAAAAAATGGTGATATCTGAGTTCAGTCTGAAGACTCCCTATTTGGTCCATGGAAAACCCCCGGGATCAATCAGGGTCTGGCGTGATGTCTGCGGAAATTGGGCTTGCCAAGTTATTGGATGGTGAAAAATGTAAGCTGCGTCAGATATTTTGAAATGGTCGTCATGTTGGATTTGTAAAAAGCACCCATTGTCCATGAACATTGCGGTAAAAACAGATTAATAAACACAACATTGCATTTGTCAAACTAATGAAACAATCTCTGGGGACGTAAGGGTTGATGAGCATGGGATGGGATATGGCCATAAAAAGCCCCAAAATTGGTGGTTTTCAACCTTCAAAGTTCGCAAACAGTTCGGAACAGCCCTGTAATGTGTGTGAACATCTCAGATGTTCAGGGGCATCCATATATATTTTTGCATTGCAGGGTTGGTGAGAAGCAGTTTTTGGATGGCTTATAAATTTGGTGTCACTGAATGAAACTGCATGAAGTTTAATTATATCATTCCAGATATCACCTTGAATTGTTCTACAAGGTTTGGTGCTGTTTAGCCAAAAAGCAAAAAATTACAGGGGGGTCCCAAAATGTTTGAAAGGCATATACATTTGTTGCATTTTCATAAATCTGCACAAACGTTTGCCAAAAGATTTACGACCCAGATTTAAATGTTTCTGCAAAGTTTGGTGGCATTTTGTGAAGAGGGGACACAATTAGAGGGGGGGGGGGGTTGAGCATTTCTAGATGGCTTAGAACTTTGTTGCCATTGGACAAATGTCTAGAAAAGATTTTAGAAAGATTATATACCCAAACCTGAATGTTTGCTCGAAGTTTGAATGGATTTTGTCAAGTGGAAGCTAAATTAGATGTCTAATTTATGTATGTATGTTTTGACCCTTTAAAAAAAATAAAACACTGTCAGAATTGCAGCAAAGTCGTGCAAGGAGCAGGACTTGAACGCATGGTTTTGCAAATATGTCTATGTATTTAATTTTTTTTTAAATGTCACAATGTAGTTACAAAAAATAGTCATATACTTTTGGTGACTGAGGTATAGCCTGTGGCCATGGGCCGTGGCTAAACTGTACAATTTATGGAAACTGCCCATGGGCAGTGGCCAGATTGTCTCAGATTTGGCCATGGCTTGGACAATCTGGCCACTGACCATGACCAGAAGGGCGTGACAATGGGGATAAAGTGGGCATGGCCACCAGGGAATGGCTATGTGGTAAAGAATTTCAAAATCGGGATATGTTTGAATGGGGCATGTCTTTGGAGAGGGCCAGGCCAGGGTCCATGCATCAAAGTGATATCGCTATTTTTTATACTTACATGTTGACACTTTGTAAAAATAAAACACAAGACAGATTTGAAAAAGCATTTTTTCAGGTCCTTGCTGATGCTCCTCATGCAGGTTTGTTGTAATCCAGCCTATCACTTCAGGCAGTAGCCGCAAGCAGAATATTTTTCCTATTCAAACCTAGGGCTTCAACCATGCCTCAGGCCCCAATAAACAAATCAGAGTAAACATTTGTCCTTACTCAGGGGCAGGCCCATTGCCCAGGCACAAAGTTATATCACCATTTGTTTGTACTTATATTTTGATACTTCAGAAAAAATAAAACACAGGACAGATTTGCAAAACCATGCTTTGAGGTCCTTGTTGATGCTCCTCACAAACGTTTGCAGCATTCTGTCCAGCACTTCGGGCTGTAGGCATGAGCAGAATTTTTTTTCCCATTCAAACCTATCCCAATTTTGAAAAACTTTACCACATAGCCGGTCCCTGGTAGCCATTCCCATTTAATCCCTCATGGTCATGGTCATGGCCAGTAGCCAGATTATCTGGGTCATGGCCTTTGTCATGGCCATCAGTTACCAAAGGTAAATCACTATTTTTGGTACCTAAATTATGACACTTTCAAAAAACAAAATACACAGACACATTTGGAAAACCATGCTTTTGGGACCTTGCCAATGCTTCTTGCATGGGCTTGCTGCAAATCCACCATGTTTTTTTTTTAAGTGGCAAAATCTATGTACAAGAATATAGTCATATCACTCAGCCCCCACTTCACAAAATCCATTCAGACTTTGCACAAACATTCAAGGTTTGGTCTGTAATCTTTCTGAAAACATGTGTGCAGATTAATCAAACAGGTATAAAGTTATTGGTGCCCCATCCATCATTTCCCTCCCCACCTTACGTTCTGGCCTCTCCTTCAAAAAAAGAAAAGAAAAACATAAACAAAGGTTCCATTGGGAACCACCTTTCACAGTTAAACAATATAACTAAATAAATAAGCTTATAGACTACACCTACTTTACATTTTTCAGTAAAGTAGTTAGATTCAATAAGATTTTCCAGCATTACCATTAGCATTTTCTACTATGCTAATGGAAATATTAGACAATTGAATACTAGAGAAAAAGAAAAAAGCACAGAAACACATTTCTGTCCAAATTTCTTCTCTCTATTATACAATTAACACCATAATCTGTTGTCGTTCATATCTATCCACAGTCTCTGCATTCCCCTGTCTAGACCATGCCCTATTAGAAAACCTGGATTGCACATGCCCACCATAACACAAAACAGCCCTTCTACTCTTTTTACTATTATGTTTGTAACACAACCTCATTAGCTGCTTTAAACCATTCACACATATATCCACCAATCACTCAAATAAACTCTACATATAGCCTATAAACATATTAAACGTTCACCCACCACCTGCCACATAACAATGTTCTACAAATATTTTGCATCTACATTTCCCCATACTTATACCAAAAATTTGACAGTGTTCCTATAAATACACATATGCATTCTGCAGTGACAGAAGTGCATAAATAAAAGGGACGGTACAGACAGACAAGTGATCATGGGAGCCCAGGAGGGAAGTGTCAAGGGATGCCAAGGTGTGAGGCCACTAGCTAACTGCAGGGGCAGAGGAGTCCCAAGGGTGGGGTACATCTTAAACGTAACATCCCTTTAGCAAAGTTTTTTTCTGACAATTGAATATATTTTCATAAGTGAAAATGTTTCATAATGTTACATCACTGTATATTAGTTATTAATTCCTCTTTTAACATATACATATAACAACTAACATATTTTTTGCAACGCATACTTATCTGAATCGTTATCAGCAGTGCATACCCAAATAGGCAAATCAGAGTAGACATTTGTCCTTGCTGAAGGGCAGGCCCTCTGCCCACGGCAGACAAGTTATAACACAATTGTTTGTACTTACGTTTTGACAATTTCAATAAAAGTAAAACACAGGACAGATTTCCAAAAGCATCCTACAGGTCCTTGCTGATGCTTCTCGTACAACCTTGCTCCAATCCCATCCTGCATTCCAGGCTGCAGCAGCAAGCACATTTTATTTTCTCCCATAAAAACCTACAGCTTCGGCCATGCTGCATGCCCGCAACTTTGCTGCAATCCCGTCCATTACTCCGAGCTACAGCCGCAAGCAGATTATTTTTCCGCATTTAAACCTACAGCTACGGCCATGCGACATACCACAATAAGTAAATCAGAGTAGGCGTTCACCCTTGCCGAGGGACAGGTCCATTGTCCATGCACCAAACATATATAACTATTTTTTGTGCCACTCCCCACGGCAGAAAAGTTATATCACTAGTTTTAGTACTTGCGTTTCCACATTTTCAAAAAATAAAACACGGGACGGATTTGCAAAAGCTTCCTAGATTACTGCGCGTCATCTAGTACTTTAAACAGATAATCCTGCTGCTGGTGATATGGTTTTTTGTGAAGGAGCCCTGTTCACCTCAGCACTGGGTTATTCAATACGTAACTGTTGTTGTAATGAAGCAGACTTCAAAACCATTCTTCATGCTATATTTATTGTTAGAACTCAGCAGACAAGTAATTCAACTCTCCAGAGACTTTTTCAAGGCATGTGGATTGTGGGGCAGTCATTGATGCGAGGTTGTGGAAATGAGTCCAACATCCAATCCCAAAATCGTGTCCCAATATGGTGGCAAATAAGGATGGGTAATGATTTCAAGGGGCGGCCTCTTATTCGCTTTGAAGTTAAGCAGGGTCGGTCCCAGTACCTGCCTGGATGGGAGTCATGGGTGCCTATTTCCAGTGTGTGGACTACAAATATGGACTGCGACTATGTGTAGTTTTAAAGCCATGAACATTGGAAAAATTGCCAACACACAGTATTGCTGTTATGCAGTTTGCTTTGAGATATTGGCTATACCTCAGGTTATAGCCAAGGTTATGGGAAAGATGATTGAGACGTGTGTTGCAAACTCATTCCCTAGCCCCCTACCACTCCCAAATGTCAGCTGGTGTCCTCTTGCCTCCCCCACCTCTACCTCTACCCTTATAACATTTCCATGTTTTTGACGTGCAAAAGGATTTTCTCTGCATTTTATTTTAGCATACCCTCGGCTAAAACCTGGGTATAACCTGGGGTATAACCACGGCTATCTCTCATATTGAAAAAACAAAAATATATGGCATTTGTTTCATTCATAAACACCTGGTTTCTTCTCAATTTACCTGAGATATAACTATCTATTTTGGAGAAGACTGCACCCCATTCTTCATCAAATACAAAAATGAACTGGAAGGAATAACCCCAAACCACAAAAGGATTGCGAGTCAATGCTTCATACACAAGTTGTTACAGACCTGATCCAAATCTGGCAAGCGATTTTCTCTGCTGTCCAGCTGAAATTGCCCTTTTTGCCATGGGAAAATGAATTGGGACTAGGGCAAAACAGTGATTTTTGTGTTTTCTTAATAACGTTTTTAGTTTTCAAAAAATCTTTCCCAACTTTTTAGTTGGGGGGGGAGAGATCAGGGGGGCAGCAAACCTTTTTTGTGTGCAATATTTCAACCAAATCCGTTGCACAACTCAACATTTATTAGCAATTCATTTTTGGGATTTCTGATGTAACTATGTTGGATGCTCAAAAGGGATGCATGCTTTAATTACCATCACAAGCATGTTTGTAATATGTGTGTGACAGTTAAAAGCTCCTAGGTTTCTTGTTGATTGTGCATTGAAACATGCTTGCTGTTTTGCTGTGTGGATTGCCACAGAAGTCATTTGCATTTAAATTGGGTCATTTTTAGGTGCATAATAAATTCACTGCAGGGTACCTGAATCACTGCAAGAAACATTGCAGCCTTAGAAGGGATGCCACTTGCAGCTTCTTGGCATATTCACTAGCTTAGATTTGAATCTTATTCTAGCACACCGAACTTTGCATGACTTTCACTGCTTCCACAATGAATATATTTGTGTCTTTTAGTCGCTTTTAAAATAATGCAAGAGGTGCTGGTGAAACTACATTCTCTAAAGGGAGCAGACAGCTGTTGGTTGTTGTTTTTACTGACGCTGTTTCAAGTAATCAGATTGTTTTACTTAGACAGGCTGAAATTACCATGCATTCCTTAAAGTACAAGCATTGCCAAACCCAAAGGTTTGGGCTTTTGTGTAGGCAGGTGCAAGGCAGTTTGCTCATAGTTTAATTGTGCTGGTTTCTTCAAGCAAGGTGAAATGTATGGCCAATGTTAAAATGTCAGTGCTGTAAGGATATTTGGCGTGTTACAGCACAGAGTACAGCACTACTGCACAGGTAGCAATTTATTTTTGATGCAGCACCAAATGCCTATGGTGCATTGCTATATGTGTTGCCAGGATAACATGGACATATAAGTAAAGTCAGGCTATTCAGTCAAAAACGATTTTTACATATAAGATGCAAATCTATTTTCACGTGCACATTCAAAAATGCACACTATTTTTCACCTGAAATGCCTATGGTGCAAGAGACACATTTGAAAATTAATAACTAACATTACTCATAAATAACCTGACTAATAAAACTGAATTTAACATAACCCACTAATAAAAATGTGTCTCCACTGCAGAAATAGGCCTTTTCTGAAAGTGAACTTTTAAACGCACATTCATTTTTTTTTCGTTTTCTCTGCTGCTCTGTCCACATAACTACAGGAAGCAAAAGGGCTCGAAAGAACAGGAAATCAGTTGGTTACAAAGTATTACTATAAAAATGAGCCATTGTGTAGAGAGGGAGGAGATGGCATGATTAATTTCTGATTGGAGCAGCGTCATAGCAAGTATCATGCTAGAGGCAGTGATGAGGGTTTTGCTGGGGGGAGTTTGAAGAGAGAGAGAACAGTGGAGATTTGGAGAGCTGGGAGAAGGACCTGTTTTTTCCTGGTTGGAGCATTTCTGCTGAAAAAGCTGAGAGTTCCAGGCAATGACCCCGGTTTGAGAACGAAAGGCGCTCGTTTTCACTGGGGTTAATCTTCAAGGGAGCCACATTCAGAAAGAGAACAGCTGAAGAAAACTCGGGCTGAACAGATAAGGTAATTACATAAGTGTGGGAGCTGAGTGTGTACGAGAATATTCAGTCAGTGTAGGAAAGGAGATTCCTGTGCCTTAATCACATGTTAATGTTGCCAATTGAGTTCTTTTCTCCGCCACTCTCTTTTCAGTGTATCACAGACAATGCTATTACTGTGCTATTTTATTTATTTCTGTAAAGAATGAGATCGTGTTTAAATGCAACTTTTATAATACAGAAAAATATTTGAAAGCAGACGGGTGGTGTGTTTTATATTTACCAATACAGTGCTGATGATGTGGGGAGATTTTTGAACAGTGCAATTGTCATTTTAAGACAGATGTGTGCATGATCATATTCAGTATGGACAGTTGTGAGTGACTGTAGCATAGCTCGTTGGAGGTACATGAGCCAACGGGAAGAGGGACTCTCTGAACATAGTTCCCTACCGTATATAAGGTAGTGGAAATTACCACAAAATTACCACATATAGATCTCTGTCGTAAATAAGTCAGTGAGCTCGCCCATGGTGGCACACTAACACTAACACTGAAAATGTGGTATTCCTGAAATGTAGGTCTGAGGTCTCTCTAGTGATTACACGAAAAATCTAAGCAAAGATAAGGGGTTCTGGACATTGGGGCCACAAATAAAACAAGGGAGTTATGCTCACCCAAATACCACCAACCACGCATACCAACCACGCATACCAAATATGCATGTCTGGGTGCTGAAATAATGCATGTCCACTGTATTATTGTTGTACATGGCCCAATCTGAATACAAGGAGTGATTGTTGCTAAGTTATTTTTTCGGCGGTAATAAAATACCGTCAGGCCCCAAATCTCCACAAAATACCCTACAGTGCAAATCATTAAAGAAGAAGCATTAACAAAGCCACCAGACTGGGCTTTTGATTAAGCAAGGCACTTTGCTTATAACGTTTGATGGTGTGTGTTGATAAAGCAAGCTCAAAAGTATATCCTGTGTTAAAATGTCAGTACAAATCATTAATGAAGAAGCATTGACAATGCCAACAGTGTGTAGGCATGTGCAATGCACTTTGCTTATAAAGTTTGATGGTGGGGCTAAAGCGAGCTTACATTTATAGCCAGAGTTAAAATGTCAGTGCAAATCATTAAAGAAAAAGTATTGACAAAACCAATAATCTGGGTTTTTACGTAGGCATGTGCAAGACGCTATGCTTATAAAAGTTTGATGTTATGGGTTGAAAGAGTGATGTACAATTTATAGGGTTATTTTTTGCGTGCAATCAGATGTACAGGAGTTCATTACGTCAACTACATATACTATGTTTACACTACAATGGTGTTCTTATCCAATTTATATCAAATTTATATCAAATTCATATTACATGTATATTACAAAAGTTGGGGTTCAATTACAATTTTGGGAGTTACATTAAATGTATAGGGGTTTGAAATATCTATAGCCCATTTCCGGGGGGGGGGCAGGCAAATCCTTGTTTGACGAATGGGGATTTGCGGGTAGATTAGCACGCAAATCCCTGTTTTACATGAAAATAATTCCATGAATCAGGGCCTTGGAATGTTTATCTAAACATACATGTGCATCTCTCATTACAGTAGCAAGCAGCGCAGTCCACCCTAGTGCTTTATTTTATTATTACCCCTGAGCCCTTCTAAATTTTTAATATCTTTATATTTTTCAGTGCTGAGCACTTTGACCTCTGCAAAATGCATGTAGCACAATAATGAGAGATTGGGGAAGTTGGGGGATTGTAGGAGGTCTGGCAGTGCCAGACTTCCTAGGACTTCCTACTCTCATTATTGTGCTATTAGTGTAGGCAGTGCTGACTGATAGGAGAGGAATCGTCTCGTCTTCTTCCAGTCAGCATGATCTGCATGGAACAGGCCATCCGGCCATGTTGCATGGTATTATTGGCATGCTGAAGTTGGGAGCGAAGGTAAGTGAAATATAAATGCGTATTTTGAACATGCTTATAAGCATGCAAGTGGGGTTGTCTGAGTGCAAATGTTTTTTTATATGTGCGTGCATGCAAGGAGGTGTCTGAATGCTCTATGAATGTACGGGTGAATAAGGGAATGTGTATGTTGTGTGAATGTGCGCTGATGAGAGAGTGTATTTTATCTGAATGAGAGCATGTGGTATTTGTGAGTGTGTCCTTGTACTACATGTGTGAAGGGGGATTGGGCCTCTATTTTTTATAGGGGGGTACTACTGGAGGCATGTATGTATACTTCACAGGAAGAGAAAAGCAAACATGATGTGTGTTATTAAGTAGCTAGACTGGCCTATTTTGATGTGGCCACTGTAGTTATGTCTGCTTATTGAGTGTTATCATTGCTAGACAACCTTTGGTTGGTGCAGCTAGTCTGTATCTACTTTCTGGCATTCTACTACTGTTCATCAATGGTAAAGCAACCACGATGATGGTTATTATGTAGCTAGACTGGCCTATTTTGTTGCAGCCAATCTAGTTATGTGATTTATTGAGGCATTGCATTTTGTATTGGTATGCAGGCTAAAGCCAGCAGGATGAGTATTATTATATCGTCAGACTGGCTTTCACTGGTGCAGCGAGTTTGGAGGAGCTTTAAACTGTGACATAGCATTTTACACTTGGCAGCAATAGTAAAGCAAGCAGGATGATTGGTATTATGGTAGCTAGATTGGCCTTCTTTAGTACAGCCAGTCTCCTTATGTGTCCTTATTGTGGCATGGCATGTGTTACTGGTTTGAAGGGTAAGCATGCTGAGCGTTGTTATGTTGCTAGACTAGTTCTTATTGTAATGTGTCATTTTTTGCTGGGCAACAAGGGCTAAGCAAATTGGTGTTATTACATTGCTAAACTGGCCTCCATGCATGGCTCTAGTCAGGCAATATATTCCTGCTGCGGCATGGCATTTTGTTACTGGGCATCAATAGTAAAGCAAAAAGTGTTATTACATCACTCAACTGGCCTACATCAGTGTGGCACAGGTGGTCTAGACATGTTTTCTTACTGTGGCATGGCATTTTTTAACTGGGAAAGAAAACATGAATATGTTCTTAGATGATGTTATTGGCATATATTGGTGCAGCCTGCATGGCCATGCATGGGCGTATCCAGCATAAAACTGTTTTTATTCTGGCAGAGGCTTCATGAAAGTTGGAAGAGTTTTCTGTGCACTGTTGAAGACTTGCATCTATTGGGTTTTTTAATGTGCTACCATACAAAATCAATTGCAAACTGTTCAGCTTTTACCCAATTGCTCACGGAAACTGTACTAGAACATGTAGCATTTTAACCCATTATTTTACAAAACTATTTGGTGGATCAACCCCCCCTGAGTACCTCTTGGTTGGTTCATGTTCCCTCGAAGTGATTGGTTGCTCCGACATAATAGATGCAAACATTTACACCCCTCCATCTAAAAAGTTCACCAGCTGCCACTGAGTGGAAGAATGTCTGAGTGGCTGTATAGTCCTTTAAACAACCATGGCACTCTTGGCAGGTCCTTGGCATGGAAAAGCACAGAAGGGCTTGCCTCTGGAGACCCTCTGATACCCATTGTTGTGTCGGATATGCTACCCCCTTACATATACCTGGCTCCCATCATCACACACGGCCGATTAAACCACCATGCTACAGCATTAGAAAAGTGTTTGCTGTTCTCTCAGAGATGCTTAAATGCTCCAGGCCATCTCAAGGCAGACAGCATTGAGGAGGCTGTTGCTCGCGTTATCAGGTCTTGAAACTCAGTTATCCCACCCACCACTGGGTTTCATGCATTTTAGGCAGCTACTTAAGGACTCCAGGCCAGCTTCAGGCAAACAGCATTTAGGAGACTGATGGTCGTATGACCAGGTCCTCCCACTCAGTTTTCCCACCCACCACCAGGTTTTACTTCTTCTAGGAAGATAGCATTGAGGAGGCTTCTGGTACTATGACCAGGTTCTGCCACTCAGTTTTCCCACCCACCACCAGGTTTGTCACCTTCTAGGCAAAATTGATTGAGCTGGCAGCTGGTCACATGACCAGGTCCTGCCACTCAGTTGTTGTACCCACCATCTCTTTCACCATTCCTCCTTAGGCGTCCTCAGCAAAAGACAGGAGAAGACAAGGACCTCACTGTGTGTGCCTGTTTAGACCTGCTATTCTGCATGTCACATAGAAACTAATCACAACTACTACTACTACTCGCCAAAAGACATTGCAATGTGGATCCTCCCTCTGCAGCCTATCCCCACCCTTGCTAAGCTTTAAATGGCCAAGCTCCATGGGCACCCCAGCAAGCCACCCTAGCGAACCTCATCAATATCATCCGTTTTTATCCAATCCATTACCCATGCAACACATGCACAGGTGCCCTCATGCGGATTAATGCTTGCTCCGTAATGGATAGGCAGGCTGAAAAACAGTGGTCTGGAGGGATGCCCAGAGCTGTGTCCATGGTTATGATTCATTCAAAACCTTCCAGCCATCAACTTTTGGTTTTGCTTTAGTCACCCCGAGTGTGGCAGGTATGCACTGATATAGGTTTCAAGCCTGCTGGGCCTAGAGGCCCAAGCTACTCCTCACTGATGAGTCCCAACAAGGCTGCAAAATGTCTCAGGATACTTGTGGTCTCATGCAGAAGGGATATGACCTAGCAGTTCAGGCTGGTCTGATCATTTGGGATGGGACCAGGACTGATTTGCATATGGTCTTTCCCCTTCTATAATGGAGTGGCAGGTTGAAAAACAATGGTTTGGACAGTTGCCCAGAGCTGTGCCCTTGGTCATGATTAGTTCCAAACCTTCCTGCCATCACCTTTTGATTTTGATCAATGCTTGCTCAGCAATCGCTCACACTGTAGAGATTGCTGTCCTCATCTCACAAAATAACCTTGATGCAAAAAAGGTAACACCATAGACTTAGTCTTTACATAACTTCCCCCATATGACCAAGACATCCTCTACCCCCACTTGATTGGTCTGATCATGCTGCCATCCCACTGCCAATCTCCCTCTCAACAACGGCCTGTTGATTCAAGACCTTTACGGTTAATAAGCTATAAGCAAACGTTGCAGTCTTCCCCACCACAGGCAATTCCTCCATCTTCCTAGAATTATTCACCAGCTCCATCAGGAAACTGGTTGATATTCATACCCCACTAAAAACTAGCTGCAGTAATACCATACCATCCGCCCTCTTTCACACCCCTGAACACGCATTCAAAAAATGCATAATCGGAGCCCTACAGAAACAGAGGTGAAAAAATTATAACTTCTGAGATCTCACTAACCTCAAATCTCTCTGAGCCAATCGTATGATTCTGATTGCCAAGGTCAAAACTGCTTACTACTACACCACCCCTGCTGCAGCCACCAACAGGAACAAAGCTCTCTTTGAAGTGGTAAAGAATTGCACCAAACCCTCAACCAGGAAATATGTGACTGAATCAACAACTTTTTTATTGGAAAAATAGACAAAGGCAATATCAAACCTCCTGTGTATTGGAAAAATAATAGAAAAAGTAATTGCTACACAACTACTCGCTAGAACTGAACAACTACATTTTCTCCATCACTATCGAGATCCCACCCTAGGTTTATCATCGAGACAGCCACAATCAAGGTGGTAGTTGATTGCCTCCAAATCATAAATAAGTGCAAGCCATCCACCTCATCCTCCTTAACCTCCCAGCTCAATTCAACACCATCGGGCACCACATCCTCCTCTCCTGCCTCACTGACAGGATGGGATTCTCTGGCACTATCCTGAATTTGTTTACCTCCTACTTCTCGGGAAAATACCAGGCAGTTAAGATGAACATGGAACCATCCTCACATCAATCCCTACCAATGACTTTAACCTGTACATGGAGCCCTGGGAATACTCCTCAAAGACCCCAATATAGCCATCAAGCAAAATGCAGATGATACTCAGTTGTACATGACAGTAAAAAGCCAAGTCACCTGCATGATTACCTAGCCGTCATCTAGTCCTGGATATCGAATTCCTATCTCAAACTCAACCCATTCAAGACTGAATTTGCTCTCATCTGTCCCCTGTTAAACAACAAATTGCCCAACAGTGACTCAATGATATGCACAAATAAGGTTTTGATCTGCAACTCTTGGATTCAGCAGAATTCCTAGGTTTCACCATTGACAGCAGCCTTTCATTTTTGGAAAAACATAGCGGAAAAGGCCCAAATGGCCTGGTTCCAAATTTCCACCCTTTGCAAAATCAAACCCTTCATCCCAGCACAGGACGTCCAGACTATAGTGCAGCTTCTTGTGGTTTTGCACATCAATTACATTAATGCCCTCCCTGACAGGGCATCCAGATGCTCACTTTCCTCTCTTAAAAGCAGCACTCCATAATACAGCACATTTTATTACAAGTGCACCGAAATTTGACCGAATTAACCCCGTCCTACACAAACTACATTGGCTTCCTCTTCAGGCCTGGATTCTGTTCAAGATCGTATGTATCATTAACACCCATGAGTTGCACACGCTCTTTACACAGCAAATTGACCAACAGGCTAAAATCATAACTCACCAGCACAGAGAGGTCCCGCAAAGAACCCTTCTCCTATCACACACACACCCTTTGAAACATGATCACAGTATCATCTCTGAATACCCTCATTATTCTTCAGTTTCGCACATCTCCCAAAATGTGGCTTTTTCAACAACACCTGAACAAGGACTAATCCCACAGACTGATGCACAGACTGTTACTCACAATACTGCACCATTGGTAAAAGATGCCAGCCCATATGCTGGCATCCCACACGCTGTGCAGCTTTTCACTGCTCTCGAGCTAGGTCTGTACTTTAAGCAAAAAATAAAAAATAAAATAAAAATAAATGCTATGCCATATATTCCTTAATACTTGTACGAATACTCTATGCAAACTAGTATTTTATGGAGGCAACCAACTCCCAAATAGTGTCTTTAACCTCTGGAAACAGGGTTTTAAGCTCTGTAAATGAGTGTTTCAATTCAAATTTAATTTAGAAAGCCCGATTTATTCTAAAACAAATCCAAAATGTAAAGGACTGCTTATTTCTGTTTATGCATATTGTAAAATGTGACAACAAATAACGCAATTATTCTTTTTGTGACTTTAAAAAAACAATTGTATATTTGTTTTGTACATTTACTTTCATCTTCTTCAAATACAATTTGATAGAGATTGATTCCTATCTAAGTAATTATTTCTGATGACTTTCAATGAGATCAGCTAAGTAGATCAAACAAATTAGCCAACATGTACTTTGAGCTTTGGAATACTAATTTTCAAGGTTTCTGTTATGCAAATATTAACACGTTATCGGCTATGATTTTATGGTTTCAAATTAATGAAAACAGCAGAATTCTTTGGTTCTGTATGTCACTAGATTACTAGTTTGTGCTGAATCATTTCTTGTTGGCAACTGATTTCCTTATTCAAAAGGTGTGCATTGCTATATTTAGATAAAGTCGACTGTGTTCTAATGTATTTAAATTGTGAGGCTTTCAGATCTTTATTATTAGTTTGATTAACTACTTTTCAGCCTGTAAATCCTTCTCAAAAGAATATTAAAGGCAGAAAGGAGGCTTATGTTCTAATAATCCTTCTTAAAGGTCGGTTATTTTAAGATGCCAGTGTTCTAACATATTTAAATTTAGAGTCTCCTCAGCCCTTTATCAATATTGTGATGATCTACCTTTCAACCTCTAAGATTTCTACTTGAAGGAATATTGTAAGCCTTAAACTGATTCAGTAGGAATCCATGTAGGTGCTTACCAGCATGCATGGATATGGCAGGCAGAACATATAATGTTATGTTTACATTTAAACTTACGCAATAACTATGGACTGCCTGGATTTCCATTAACTTTTTACACCTCAACAGAAAAACCATCAATATTGTATGAAGAAGACTGCTTAGATGTAAATCTACACTTAAGCAGTCCTCTCTGTGCAATATCTCCTCACAAATAAAATCAGCCCCAGTGAGTCAAAACCAATAAGGAATATTAAATACAAAAATTATTTTGAATAATTAGAAACTTGCAATAACTGTTCCACGGATTCTGTCTATTGCAAGAACATTAAAGAACATGAGACCAAAATATCAATATTTTTAAAGCCTAGGGTTTACCTTGAACTGCACCAGTAATCAACAATCTATAATTTCTATGAAGGTACCCAATATTATTAATGAACAAATACAATAAATCAAAGATTTAATTTAAAGTAATCTTGTGAATTGAAATGTTCACCGCACATTACATTAGATGTAATCAATAGTGACTCAAAGCCATGACCCTTGCAGCATTTGTAAAAACGGACTTCAATTTATTTTTATTGTGGTAACATGACATATGGTTTGAATATGTTTGCCCTTTTAAAAGATCAATAATTCAGTACCCAATCATGATGTACATTTCCAAAATATACACGATAGATGATACTACTATCCATAATACTGCAAAATCCATAATACTGACAATTAATTTAATTTTCACATTTGATTCTAAATCTGCAAATGGCTGACAATAGAATCAGATTTCTTTGCATTTCTTATATGTGAACATTATGCCAGTGATAGTTTCATAAATCAAATGTACTTATCCACATAATATGTGTGTGGTTTAAGTGAATTTGGAAGGTTTTCAAATTAGGTATATTGTTGTCTCCCATTCGTGCCCATTATATATTTGTTCACTGACCCAATTGTTAATGAATTAGCAAGAGCATTGATTTAATTTTTACAGCATGGCATGGGTATTATATTACATTTCAGAGAAGAAGTGAGTGATGTTCACACTTTGATTATAGGTTCTCATCCAGCCAGTCAATATATCTATTGACCATTCTATGGCCTATAGATAGGTTTAATGGCCATTCAGTGAAGAAGAGGGCACCATGAAATGCATCATCATAGTGGTCATGCACTATGTGTACTCCTGCCTTCTTGAGTCTTGCGGCATACATAACACCATCATCTCTTAAGACGTCATGCATGCATGTAACCA
The DNA here is from genome assembly GCF_040938575.1 of Ambystoma mexicanum. Taxonomy (NCBI): domain Eukaryota; kingdom Metazoa; phylum Chordata; class Amphibia; order Caudata; family Ambystomatidae; genus Ambystoma; species Ambystoma mexicanum. The sequence goes on from NC_090932.1 coordinate 747,412,000, forward strand.
GATAAGACCGGGGTAGATTTCTTAGCTTGTCATCGTCAGCCAGAAGAGGTGCTGCTCTTGGATCTAGAATCCCTGGAAATTTGTTCACAAAATGTGATGTTCCATGTTGCGGCTTGCGATATACATGATCCTTTTTAAATTCTTTGGGTAACAACATGCTCCAATTAGCAAATTTAATCAAATGGCTGGATTCCAAAGTAATATGGGTGTTAGTGCTCATGGCGTCATTCAAAGACTTGTCAGTGGTAAAGTATTCACTCCAGAATGTTACCATGAGTCTCTTTTTAAGAAGAGGCATGTATGCATTCTCTCGATAGGAAGGAGTGTCCATATCAATGGACTGCAGTGCCGGATACAGCAGGGCCTGGATCTTCAGCTGTACTGTAATTTCATGGTCATCTTGCAGCTGTAAAAATTAAAATATTTGAACAATGAACTCAGATTTGTTGGTTCACATTTACAAGTATACATTTCTTTTAAAGAGTTGATCATAGGGAAATCATATGCTATGGCAGAATCATTTGTGAAAGGAGACTTAAAATTAAAGGAAGGCTACTTATTGTATGCATTTATTTAGTTATGCATTTATTTATCTATCTTCTATCTTCTATCTTGAATATATATATTCACTGAGAAACCTTTAATTAAGGTGCAGTTAAGTAGTGCAGATTTAACACACCACAACCTTTGAAATTCAATGGATGTGGGAAGTCATGACCAGCTTAACTCGCTGAGCTCCCATTGATGTCCCCCATAATGTCATGTCCCACATAAGGTCATTTTGTATGTCATCGTGAACGTATGTGCTCATGGGCTTTGCAACAGGAACGCGTTGAGTTTCCACTGATCATGATTTCCCACATTTGTTGAATTTAAAGAGTTTTGTTGTGTTAAATCTGTGCAACTTAACTGCCCCTGACTAATATTTTCAAGGGTTTTGTTGTACCATTGTTTTTTTTATGGGCATGTCTTTCGGGACCACTAGCCGGGGCCTTCAGCCCTGGCCAGTGAGCATAGTCTTTGGCTGTGCCCACTCTATCTTGTAAAACACTACCTTTCATTCCTGCTCACTAGTAATGGTCTTTGCCAATGACCATTGGCCCCGGCCTTCAGCCACGGCCACTCTACATATTGCTCCAACAGAATTCCTAAACGGACTCACTAGCCATGGACTTCGGCCATGGCCACACTACTAGGTTTCTTTTGAGCACAATAATGATGACCTTAAGCCATAGCCAGTGGCCACAGCACTTCACCAGGTCCTCTTGACATGTTGCCCCAACAGGTTTCGTTGGGAGCCATTAGCCATTCAATTTATGGATAACCGTCTTTATCTGTAGTACATTGCTACTCCCATAACTGTTGTTTGGGAAAAAAGGTTAAAAAAAGAGAGTTAAAAAAATAACAAAAACATTGAATAGGGCGTAATAGGTATGGCCGAAGGCTATGGCTAGTGGGTTACTTTAAGAAACCAAATGGTGCAATATGGAAAGTGGACACTGCTGAAGCATTGATTCGATTTCTGGAAGGGATCTGAGGTTATACCGTCCAGTAGTTGTTAAAATATTTGAAGAAGGGGGTACCCACTTATCCCGAAATTATAGCTATACAAGTGTCCCACAAGGACTCAGCAAGGCTTTCCAGAAATGACAAAGCTGCAATGTCTTCTTTTACTTGATGCAAGTGAATACCGCGGTTATTCCAGGGTTATGCTATTTGGAGGAGGAAAAAGGATGAAAAGGCATCAGGCTACAGATGAAGAGGGAGAAGAGGACATCTTGTGAGATTGGGGAGTTGGCAGGGGGTCTAGGGACTGAGTTAGAGTTCAAACGTTTTCACAATTTTGTGGTTGGAGCGTGGACATCCTGCAGGACAACCGCAGCTACAATAGGAGACGTGATTGAAAATGAAAGTGCGTCACATGAAACAAACAGTGATAAGGGGTAACAGGAGAGGGCTAGGGAGGGGAAATGTACCCGAGGGGAGCATGGCAAGAGGAGGGGTTACTTGGTGAGTGCCTGTGAGGGGACTGAAGAGTAGTTCACTGCTGCTGATAAACGTGGGTATGGGAATAGAGTTAAAAAAGGAAATGGGGTTACTTTAAGAAATGTATTGGTGCAACATGTAAATTGGCCACGGACGAAGTCCATCACTAGTGGGCCCCAAAGAAATCAATTGCTGCAACATGTAAAGTGGCCATGGCTGAGTCCATGGCTAGTGGGGCTCAAAATGAACAGCTATGGGGGTTTTTCAAAATGGAATTAAAATGGTGAAATTAGGATGTAGTAAACAATTATATATCACCATTATAATATCACCATTGGACATTCATTTTTACCAAACAAACCAAAGGTTGATGATGTCACTCTGATGTCATCACGCGATACATCACAATATGTGATTATACATATGGTGGCCATCTTAGTTGCCACACAATTCGTGCTATTCACAGCAGACCATTAAAGCGATGAATCCTATTTAGGAACATCTACAACTCACACAGGTAACCACATCTGAGATATGTATCTTTTTCATCATCCTCCTTATAATTTAGAATAATATTGCTAGAACTGCATCTCTTTTATTGTAGATTGTCCAAAATACACTGTTCTGCTTTGAAACTTGCCATGTTTTCCACCACCCATATTGGGCGACGTAAGCTGATATTGATGTATTTTACCTCTGAATATCACCAATCCCGTACAATTTCCTGATCTCATGTATGCCATATATCACATTACAGAAACCATTGACTTCCTATTGAGAAAGAGACATCAAAACATATTCAGAAAATTGTCACCTATATTTCGATTTGAGATTCTCTGTCATTATTATGAGAAGACTAGAAGACTTTCAATGTCTCCCTTTGGAAATGTTAGATTAAATTAAAGGGCCATACTAGTTTTTTTTTAACTAAATCATGAAATATACATTTACTTTTTCTGAAATATTGATATAATTTTTGTTTAATAGACTCGAAAATGATGCTCCTGATGAAGCGATTGGTACATCCAGAAACGCGTTGAGCTCTGGATTACATTCACCTGAACAAACTACCTTGTTGAATACTGATTATTCATAATTATTGGATAACAAAGAGAATCAACTCTTATTCTTCCAAATTTCTCATCATGGATATGACAAAGCGTATTTAAAAATCCACAACGTTTTCTTTGTTTATCACATTTTCTCTTAAAAAGGTTTCAAATACTTAACAGTTCTATTATAAATGGCAATTTCAGCCTTTGATAGTGTGCAGGGGATGGGAGTATCCCCCACAATAGGATACTTTATTCTTCAATATCCGATATATAATATCTGTGCCAGGATTGTATTTTTTCCCCTGCACCTTTACTGTCTAAAGAATTCACTGATTGTCTCAAGACTATTTTAGTTTACTATAAAATGGTGTGCTGGGAGAACTACTTCTTTCTGCTGACATACATAAATAATTACATCATACTTGACATCACTGAGGAGATCTAGTGGGTCCCAATGAAACTTATTGTTGCAACATGTACAGTCGCCACAGCTGAAGGCCATGGCTAGTGGGACCCAAAGAAACCTATTGGTGCAACATGTACAGTGGTCATGGACGAAGGCCATGGCTAGTGGGTGTGAAGAAACCTTTTGGGGCAACATGTACAGTGGCCAAAGCCAAAGGCCAGGGTTTAGCTGCAATGTTAACACATTTTGTTTTGGAACAATAAAGTTTGATATTTGAAAGAAATGGATGCTGTGACTCTCTGAAATCATAACAAGCCAAAACATGGGAGTGCTGCTCGCTGCAACTGCGGTTTGTTCGGTTTGTTGTTGAATTGAATTATGCATATCTCTCTCTCTCTCTCTCTCACTCTCTCTCTCTCTCTCTCTCTCTCTATATATATATATATATATATAAATATGTATATATATATATCGTTAAGACATGGAGGAAGGAAAAAACCACACTCCAAGCATGAGGTCTGCAGGTCCCAATAAACAAAGTAGCAAACTCGAATCCAAGTAACAGAAAAACGAGTTCAATAGATGGTTAAAAATAGTAGGCAAAGAACACACAGCAAACATATATATATATATATATATATATATATATATATATATATATATATATATATATATATATATATATAGATAGAGAGAAAGAGAGAGATAAGAAGGAGAAAACACCAGAAAAGGGCACAAACGTGCCAGGATCGCACTCGGCTGCAATGAGTTATTAAACACAGGACTCAATATATAATGTATTCAAAGCATTTCCAGTGACCACGAGGGAGAAAACCAAGGAAGATGACGCGTTTCACACCTCAACTGGGTGCTTGTTCATTGTATTTATATTTAATATGATGACAACCCCTGGTGACCCCCAAATGACGTCCATTGTAGGGCTCAGGGCTCAGTGTGGATAGTTGTTATGTGCATAAATACCTCTTTGCTAAAAAAAAGAGGGGCTGGCTGGAAGGTTTTAAATTAATGCTAACTTCTGCCATTGCTCTGGGAATCCCTCCAGACCATCGTCCTTCATTTGCCAAGCTATTTCAAAAGGGGAAAGACCAAATGCAAATCAGGCTTGGCCGAACCCCTAAAAGGGCGGTCCAGCCCAAACTGCTTGGTCCCATCCCTTCTGCACGAGACCACAAGCATCCCCAAACATGTTTCAGCCTTGTTGGGCCTCATCAGTGAGGAGTAGCTTGGATCTCTAAGCCCAGCAGGCACGGGACCCACGTCTGGGCATACTCGTCCCACTCGGGGTGCCTTAAACAAAACAAAAGAGGTGATGGCTGGAAGGCTTGTAATTAATCCTCACGTCTGGCATTGCTCTGGGAAACCCTCCAGACCATCGTTCTTCACCAGCCAAGCCATTACAAAAGGGGAAAGCTCCTTTGCAGCTTGACCGCAGGCTGTATTCTAATGTCTAGGACAAGTGTTACATTGGTTAACATACAGTCGTTGCCAGAAAAAAAACATACATATCATGTGGGGTGAATCAGGCAGTGAGCCTTTGGGTCTTTTAATTCGGAATTAGCTAGTTGAATAGCACCATTTGAGAGCACTTTAAATGTAATAAGGCTGAAGTTAGGAACACGCTACAGTCATTCCCACAAAATCTTCTGTTTACTTCCTGTGGGGAAGCATCAATTTTCATGACTTTTCTAATAGTGTAAATGCAGGATTTCACAAAAGTATGTGCATGTATAAATGTGTACTAAAATATCAACTGTTATGTACAACACGTTGTTCTAGGTCATGTTGATATTTTTGGGTAATAGTCATCTCTCTAATTCCCATTTTATAATCATCACTAGCATCCAGGGCTTAGCACAGAGCTAATCTGTCTCCTCCAATGTGTTGCATAGGACCTAACTACACAAACTCATTTTGCCAGTTGGCTGCTTTTACACTAAACCCCACTAGTCTCCTGCCTCTCACTTCCTGCCTCCTGCCTGCAAAAGGCAATGCTGCGAAGGTGCCTACATTTTCTCCCACTCCGCACCTGCCAACTGCTTCTCCACTTACTCTCATAGTTTCTTCGGAATGGAAAGCAGGCCCTCTTCACAGGCCCACCATCATTTTTCATGGTAGCAAGCTAGCTTGTTTGTTAATGAAATAAACACTTTCATGGTCATTTCAAAAGAAATGTGTTTTGCGATTAGAGAACCACAAGCATTATCACTTGCGTGCTGGTGGGTCCCCTGCATGCAATTTTCAACTTTTGCACGGCAGAGTGGAACACTGAAGTGCAACACCTGGTGTGATTGTATTGACTCTTCAGTTGTACCCTGTGACTTGTGAAAAATACAGGTAGCATTTACCAATGGATTCTTATGGAACCTGCCTACTTTGTAGCAGGGGCTGAATAGATGTGCATTACATAGGAATTCATCCACTTTAGAACTGCATGAAAATCTCAGTCAAGGTCAAGATAGCACAGCAGAAATGTAAACTCCACTTAATGTCGCTTCTCTTCCTCTGAAGCAGACACAAATGGGCTGCAGCAGCTAAGGGAGGTGTAAAATCACTATGCCTTGCGTGCACACCTTCGATTCCCACACCACCCATTAGAACATGACCCTCTGTGTGTTCTTTCTGTGATACAGCGTTAATTCTTTTGAAGGGGCGTGGGGGGGCATAACTGGTTGGTAATGTCTAATTAGGCTTGCTAAGGCTATAGTACAACCCGACCGAAAGACACGACCACAGGGTTAGGTGCATAAACCCAGACTGGCGTTCTAACGCCAGTTCCGGTGATACCTTTATTTCCGGCGTGTCACGTGACCCGGAACTAACTGGGCACGTGACACCACATTCCTCCCCAACTTGGAAGTGTTTGCACTATTATCTAATATCAACAATGATAACTGGACATTAACACATTCAGATGTCTCGTTTCTTTAGAGTTCATCTCGGCGGGGTTTTCTGTAGGTACACTCCGTCTACTACGTATCCTTGGAGACAGGATGATGGTCTGGGCTTTTCTCTCAACAGGTATCGGGTGCTGCTTCTCTCAGGCGCGTCCGCTCTTGGGCTCATGAGTTTAGTCTGGTCGTTGTGCTGGTGTGGTGTTTCGGAGACTCCTGGCGTGGCAGGGGCTCTGGGCGACGCCTGGTCTCAGGGCGTGTGTGTCGTGTCGCCATCGTTTCTCTTCTCGGGGACCCTGGGTGCCCTTCCCATAGTTCGGATGGTACTCTTTGGAAGTGTGACACGTTTCTTGTCACGGTTTAACTCCCTCGGGTAGCAGTGACCATGCTGTGGTTCGTTGTGCTGACTGTCCATGGTTGGAGCTCAAAATTGAGGGACATCTTTTTGGGTGTTGCTCTGTTTTTGACAATAGCTGTATCACCCGGTGTTAGATCTCTGTGACGGGCTCGCCTGGCAATGCTTTCTTGTTTGTTCCACCTCGTTCGCATGGCATCTATGGCTGGGATGTCCAGTTCGGGAGCTACCGAATGAGGGTGTATCGGAAGTTCTGCCTGTATGGGTACTCCGAACATGAGGGCCGCAGGGCTGATGCCGGTGGATGAGTGTGGGGTTTGCCTGTGCGTTCTTAGGAATCGATATACGGCCTTCAGCCATGGGTGTCCTTTCTCTTTGGCGATTCGAATGACCTTATTGAGTGACCCCATGAATCTTTCTGCGTCGCCATTCGCTTGGGGCCATCTTGGGGAGATTTTCTGATGCTTAACGTTGATGTCCTTAAAGAATTCGCGCAGTTCTTGGCTGGTGAATGATGGGCCGTTGTCGCTCTTCACCTTTCTCGGGATTCCATGCGTCGGGAAAATATTTTCTAGCGTGAGGATTGTAGTCTCTGTGTTAGTGGACGCCACGTGTTCTACTTCAGGATATCTGCTGAACTCGTCGATCACCACGAGTAGGTATCCTTCGCCGGCGATTGTGCAGTGATCCATGCTAACTGCATCCCACCGCTTGTTACTTCTTGGAGCGCTGCTAATAGGCTCTGGGTTTTCAGGTCTCCTGGAGGCTTGGCAGGCTGCGCAGGATTCCACTAGTTCAACTACTCTTTGTTGTATGCTGGGCATCCACATTCTGGACTTGAGGTATGCCGTTGTTTTGACGATGCCCTGGTGTCCGCTGTGGGCCAACCAGAGGGCTCTTTCCTCAAGCGACGCCGGTAGCACGATGCAGTGGCCTTTTAGGAGCACTCCCTCGGGGGCGACAGAGAGTTCATGTCGGATTCCAAATAGTGCTCAGAGTTTTGCCTGAGCTGATGTGGTGCGTTGGGCTATGGACATGAGGTAGTTCTTCCAGTTTCCTGACTGGATGGCAGCGGTGGTGTGTTGCAGGATGGAGTCTGCTTCTGTCTCACACGCTACTTCCTGTAGTGTTAAAGCTCTTGGTCGGGTGCATGCAATCACGTGACATACATGTTCATTGGTTGCTTTTGCATGGCGTTGCTCTCCTTCCGTGGCAGGCCTTGGGTGATGGGACAAGTAATCAGCTGGGTTATCTGTCCCTGGGCGATAGTCAACTTCTATGTTATAGGGCTGCAGCTGCAGCATCCATTCTCAATGCGTGCTGGTGGGTGAGGAGCAGACCCTCGGAATATCGGGATCAGGGGCTTGTGATCCGAGAAGACCTTCGCTTGCTTACCTAGCAGGTATACCTTGAAAAGACGGCATCCCCAGAGTATAGCCAGGGCTTCTTTCTCTATGTGCGCATAGTTCTGTTCAGGTTTGGTGAGTGCTCGGCTGGCGAATGCGATGGGGAACACATTTCCTTCGTTGTCTGTTTGGGTCAGTACTGCCCCTAGGCCGACCGGGCTGGCATCCACGAGGAGTTCAGTGTGCCTTTCTACGTTGAAAAATGCCATGGTTGTTGATGCTGACAGTGTGTCCTTAATTTGCTGGAATGCCTGTTGGTGGGTCGCCGTCCACTTCCATTTTTGGTCCTTCTTGGTCAGCTCTCGGAGTGGGCTTGCAATGTTAGCAAGGTCTGGAATGAATCGCGCACAGTATGTCGCCATTCCCATAAAACTTCTCAACTCCGTGGCAGACTGGGGTGCTTTTGTGTTCTTTATGTCGTTGACTTTGGACGGGTCAGGGGATACCCCTTTGGCGCTGAGAATGTATCCGAAGAAACACAGTTCCTCCTTCGCGAACTCACACTTTTCTGCATTTAGTGTTAGACCTGCTGCTTCTAATCTGTCTAAGACTGCTGCTAAGCGTTTGTGGTGCTCCCTTTCGTCTGATGCGTACACAAGAATGTCGTCGCTGATGTTTGTGGTGCCGTCTAGGCCCGTGATGACCCTGCGAGTTTCGTGTTGGAATACCTCTGCGGCTGACGATATCCCGAAGTTAAGCCGCTTGTACCTCATTAGGCTGAGGTGAGAGGAGAATGTGGTGATGTATCTGGATTCTCTGGCTAATCTGAGCTGGTGATCTGAGGTCAAATTTACTGAATATAGTGGCTCCTGTGAGGTCTACAATGAGCTCATCTATCGTTGGGGTTATGTGGCGTTCTCTTCCAATCGCTGCATTAGGAAGTCTCATGTCTATACAGATTCTTACCGCGTTAGGTTGCTTGGGTTTCTGGGCCACTACCATGGGTGACACCCACAGGGTCGGTCCTTATGTTTTTTCTATTATTCCTGCCTCTTCGAGTTTGGCCAGTTCCTTCTCCACTGCCTCTCTCAGGTGGAATGGTATCCGTCGGTGTTGTACGGCCTTCGGCTCTATGGTGGGGTCTATATGCAGCTTGATGGTTCGATCTTTTAGGCACCCTATGCCTTGGAATAGCTTCTTGTGTTGTTGTAATAAGTCATCAAGTTCGTTGTGTTGATGGTCGAATGCGAAATGGATCAGTTTTAGTTTTTCCGCTGTCCGGCAGCTGAGTAGTGTCTCACAGCCGGCATCTACGACATAGATGCGCGCCCGGCAATTAGTGTTTTTGTGTGCAAAATCAGATTTGAAGGATCCTTTCACGGGTAGGGGTTTCTTGCACCCGTATGCGTACAGTCGGACCTTCTTCTTGTGGAGTGTGGGCTTCGGGTGAAGTTTGCTGAATGCTGTTGCTGGCATTACGTTCACTGTTGCCCCAGTGTCAATGACTACTTTCAGTGGCTCCCCGTTGGAAAGGACTGTGCATGACGGCCTCTTCCTTTGTCGTGATCGGTGTGGTTTGACAGCAGATATGAGGTGTATTCGGTGTATCCTATTGTTCCTTTTCTTCCGTCTCTCTTTTCTCTCAGGGGATGCACTGTCGTCGCTGTCGTCGCTATCGCTCGTGTCCGGGGATCTTTGCGAATGGTCAACGGCTATGGCTTTTCTTTTCCGGTTATGTTGGTATGAAGACTCTCTTGGTGCAAACTTCTTCCGGCGCTCTTGGGCCGGTCGGGAGGGAGTCTCCTTGTCGTTTCGGTTTGGCGGGTTCAGGCAGACTGCAGCATAATGATTGAGACGGTTGCATTTTCTGCACGTGGACCCCCATGCCGGGCAGGATTCTCATTTGTGCCATGGCCCGCCGCACCATTTGCAATCTTTACTTCCTTCTTGCGGCGTGTGTGCTTTCTGGCCATATTTCGTGCGAGTGTTCTGGTGTTTGGATATGGCCGCGACGTCCTCTGTTGGCTTGGGGTTATCAAGCGGCAGTCTTTGGATTGCTGCCTCGATCACTGCGACTTGGTCTTCTGTCTGCTCACGGAGGCGCGCCATTTCTAGGATGCGGGACAGGCGCATGTTCCTCTCCGAGATTATAGCCCTTCTTAGCTTTTCTGAGGATATGCCATTAATTATTTGGAGGCGGATTGCGAATTCTTCGTCTGGGAATTCACAGCCAAATGCCATCTCGGGAAGGCGAGCATGAAATTTGTCTACAGTTTCTTTCTCACGCTGCCTGGCCATGCAGAAGTGAAAACGTTCATAGTCTGGGTTGAGATCTGGCCTAAACATGTTCGTGAGTACAGCTTTGGCTGCGTCCTAGTTGTTGTGATCTCCCCGGTCTGGGGTAGCGTTGAATAGGCGTAGGGTGGCAGCCCCAACGTTGAGCAGAAGAAAGGTACGCTTCTTTTTTGCTATAGTGATGTCTCTGGCATCGAGGTGCATTTCGAACTGTTGCAGCCAGATTTCCCATCTGATGGCTGCCCCCGTGGTGAATGGGTCAAATGGCGGCATTAGCGCGGTCAGCGCTGGGTCTGGGTGGTCCGTGGTGAGGCTCTTTCTGGCGGAAAAACTCGTGCTGGCCCTTGCAGGGCTGGTCTCCGAGCTGGACATGTTGTGCAACGGTCCTCTGCGCAGTGGCGTGCCCTTTCTATGATGGTGGTTATGTTATTGGCTCACACCTACCAGTGTTCTCCCACTCTTTGTGTCGACACAGGTTATTTGGGCCTTTCCACGTCGTGGGAAAGGCGGGTGTTTTTTTTTCTCTCTCACTGTTTGCCCTGGAGGTTTGGGTAAACGTTGGTTAGTATTGTTTCCTCTTTTTCTCCCCCCCCCCAGCGATGGTGTTGGAGAACGTTTGGGTGAGAAGGCCTGTTAGCGTATCTGCAGCAGTGCACCCACGTGGGCTGAGGGGTGCGGACGATGCGCGTATTACACGTGGTTCCGTTTGTGGCGCGTACGCGTATGATACGCGACCTTGATGAGGGCTCCCTCGAACGTTTCAGCGGGGCGGTACCTGTTTTCATGCAGCCCAGCGAGTGGAAGGCAGCTCCGGGTGGCACACGTGAGTGGAGCGTTGCTGTGGCTGATGTCGCTGGTGCGCGTGTTGCACGCGGCCCGCCTTGATGATGCAGCCTTCACGCCACTCTGTTCTGCTCCAGTGATGGGAGGGCGTGCTGTTGTCCACGTGCTGGACGCGGATGCGACGCTGTCTCTTTGATTCGGCCTCACGGAATGTTCCGCACTGCAGCAGCGTGCAGTGCAGGGCGAGCAGGAGTCCGTTGGACCACGTGGCTCTGCACGACGGGAGGAGGCGCGGTCTTGCGTGGGTCGTTTCGTGGCCTCGTCGCCAGTGTGGTGTGGGATCGTTGTGGGGCAAGCGTGCCCGACCCCCAGGAGTGGGCCTTGGTAGGCCAGCGTAGGCGCGCAGTGCAGCAGGGTCGCAGGCATTAAAGACACGGCCACAGGGTTAGGTGCATAAACCTAGACTGGAATTCTAACGCCAGTTCCGGTGATACCTTTATTTCCGGCGTGTCACGTGACCCGGAACTAACAGGGCACGTGACACCACACTGCACTCCCCTTATATGGGTTGATATGTGTATTTATTGATGGCTGACAGTGACTGTTTACAGTCTGGAAATTGGGACGTCTAGATCAAATGTATATCCCGTCTTCAAGTAGTGTAACCGTATGTTTTATAGATTCCACATGTTATAAATATGAATCTCATATGTTGTATTTTAGTTGCAAAGCATCTCCATGGGGATTGTGTATCTTTTGAGCCGCCCATGTTTGGCGTGTGTTTGAAAATGTCAAACTGCAAAAGGCACACATTCTTTCCCATTTGTTCAAGTTGAGAAGAAAAAAAATGCGACATTATTCATAACCCATGTGAATCTATTGATTTCTAATTTACAAATATGGAAAGGGTTATCATTGGATAACGGTTTTAGGTCTATCTTGATTGGGTATGTTTGATTCAGTCTCTTGGATTTTGGCTTGTAAATGTTGTTCTTCTTCATTGAGGGCTAAACCCAACAGTATACAGAATTAAACCCTCTTTCTCCAGGAAAAACAGAGAAATCGAAAGCCAACCGCTACCTCTGCCCATGACAGGACACACAACTGAATGTCTCCAGTTCTATTACATCTAATGGTTGACAATGTTCAATGCAGTTTACTTCAAAACAGAATTAGCAGAATTCCACAGGGGCCTTAGAGTAACTGCAATAAGCTTCCACTATAAAGGCTTGGCCGTGAGCCAATGTCATGTTATCTTATGTATGGTAATGGGCTTTTGTATAGCACCTTTCATCATTGTCATGGTCTCAGCACGTTGTAGATTGAACGCCCTCAGGGACCGGAGTCCAGTTCAGTTGAGATAGAGCAGCTTCCAATAGTTTTAGGAGTTGGGAAAAAGTTACGGAAAGGGTCCTGTGGATGTGAAGATTGTTCCAAAAGATTGTCCAAGGCGTTTAATGTTGAGTAAAATGCTTTTCTAGCTTTTGGCGGGCTTTTGCAACAAGTATTGGCAAAGCCAAAGGATGGTAAAACAAATCAAAGTTCTTCACAAATGTTTAAAGGTTGGAGATGGGGCATCAGTAAGTATTGTTACTACTCACAACTGATACTCTGATTTTCCCCTAGACTTGGCAGGTCAAAGTAGGGTTGCCAGAGTTAGGTTTTCCTGCTGTTGGTTCTGGTCGAATAAGCACAGGAGCTGCAGGTGCAAGAAAAGTTCAATTAGGGTACACGAGCTGTGTGCAACCTTTTCTCGTGAAACAATGCAGCAGACACTGATGCAGGACTCTTCAGGATCCTCAACTTGATGCAGGAAAGACAGTTTCAGCGATTGCCACCAATGCACGGAGACAGCAGGCATCACAGATGTCACAGTTGAAGAAAGCATTATACCTTGAGACCCACTGGAGCTGGGACGCTCAGATATCGCAGGAAGGCTAATTGCAGGAATAGCTGAAGACCCCAGACGTTCTGAGTCAAAACGCAGAACAGCAATGCTTTTAACTGCCCAAATTGGAGCTGGTCAATGGATGGCCCCGGAATGCTTCTGAAGACTCCAAACTGCAGGGCACCAAGAAGACTTCAAGCCTGGTTGTTCCCACTAATTTAAGAGGTCAAAGCACCAACAAGGGTCTTCTAAGTTCAGTGGCCAGACAGGCCTCTTCAGGATGGGTTCAAGGGTCTTCCTTCATCTGCACAGCTACGCAGGCTACTTGGCTCCTCTTTAGATCTCTGGGGAATGGCTTCATGACTCCTCTTCTTATCCTAAGGTCCAGGTGAGCACAGAAACTCAGACCAACCAATGGATGCTCTCTCCCCCCCCACACACACACACCCAAGCAGTGGTCTACTAGACAGTCCAAGCCCACTTCCTTGCTTCCAACACATGACCTGCACTAGCACGCAGAAAACACTGCTTTCCCAGGCATGACCAAAAAAGGAAATTCCTGGAAAGGCAGGAAGAAGGCCAAAGAACAAAATGGTCAAAGAACAAGCGAAAAACCTTGTGGCATGGCCATGTTAAGATACTAGCCACAGTTAGTAGCCAAACACGGTAAACATGATAGAGAGCTAAATAAAAATACAGCAAAAGTTGTAAAAATGTTACTGTTGCCACCAGCATGTCTTTAGGCACATTTAAAACTAACCAAAAATCCTTTGAGTGTAGGTCTAGGGTGATACAAAAGTATCCCAATTGCACTGTATTTGAAAGATGAATTTGCCAAATTCTTGATTTATGCGAAGGATAATGGTCTTCTGAATAATCTGACCAAAACTAGAATTTTTGCATTGTCGAGGGGCAGGAAATTAATTATGCCAGCTTGGTCCTTCAAAAACAGAACACTTAGATGTACTACCAGTATAGTCTACCTGGGTTTTCACTTCACTGACCAGCCAGCGTATTTGAATATTCGGAATGTTCTGATACAGAAGGTGTCTGCATTAACTAACCAACTGATAGGATTGATCGAAAATGTAGATGTTTCTCTATTAAATCTATGATACATTTTTGTTGAGGCGATGGTGGTCCCAAAACATGCATATGGACTAGAACTCTATGATAAAGTGGCTATAATATGGTTGGACAAACTTGAGGCTTTTATGTGGAGGAGGGGTTTGAAGGTTTCTAATGCAGACCCACTAGCAGCTATACAATTTGATTTGGGACTACTCTCCATGAGTGTAAGAGTACAACGGAGACTGATGTCGCTGTTTAGAAATTTGGTTTTCCCAATCAAGGATTCAGTATACGAAGAAATGAAATTACATATGGAGTTTAATGTTTCTTCGGAAGTAGTTTCAATTATGTGGCTGTATTGGTGTGGCCGGGTTCCTGTAGCAGTCACCACAATTATCAGCACAGAATACTTGAGCCCATCAAAGACTCCCGCCACAAGAATGGAACACTCAGCCAAAAGGCAAAGTTAATGTCTTTTATTTAGCAAACATAATTACAGGGATCACACCAGAAAAACAAGTATCCTCTGGAGTGCTCGTCTTCCAAGCATGTTTCACCAGGTTTTATCCCAATGTGACATCACAAATCCAGGATCAATCCCAGACACCTATCAAACATTTAAATAGGTCAGCTTGGGTAGGATACATATAGAAGATATATGGGCTACTTCTACAATTGGATAGCCACAACTAGGGGGCCTTCCTAGGAACACCTCTACTAATATCGATCTACAATGTTGCAAGATCACAGAGAGACCATTGGCCCTTGCAGAAAAATATATCCCCATGTGAAAGGTGAATCTGGATTGGTCAGAATGTATCCTGCCATCCTTAGGGCCGTGGACAGTTACCAGACTGGACTGAGTGGAAATGGAACTGAACATGGAGGTGCAAAATGTTCCCTAATGTTGCCATCTCTGATCACCTAAGCCTGGGAGAGTGCATTCAGTTAGCAGTTTATGGGCAACATTTGTAGGTTGTTGACCTTCTTGTTCGGTCGGAACAGTCCTCTTCATCTACCTTGGTTCAATGGGCATTGTCCTGTTTGGCGGGAACACGTGTGTGGAGACCACAACATTAAGCTGTCCTGCTTGCAATTATGAGGATTTTAGCCTGACTTTCTGCAGGTGGCTCATGGTCTTGGTAACTGGATCTTTACTTTTCCACTTGTTTTTGGCTGAGTGCCTTGTTTCTTCTCGCCTTTGTCTGCGGTGATCATGCCAGATTTTCCATGTACTCAAAGCATGTCTCTCCTTTGCCATCTATTTCAGAGAGCTATAGCTTCTATATCATTTCCCATGGCTTCTCCATGTTAGTAGAAGCCAAACATATCAAATCTAAATATGTGAATACTTTGCATCTTGCAGTGTCTGCTTCAGCGAATTATATGAATATAAAGAGATATGTATGTGTGTCTGTTTTCTATCTACGTGGGTCAAAAGCTTGTGCTTTGTGCCGATATGAAATAAACTAGTGCATGTTCGTGTAACTTCATTAATGGATGAATATGTCATTCATGTAAAATGCAGCTACGTTGTAATGTCGGTGATGATGTCATTAGTTTCTGGCTTTTCAGTCAGTCAACTTGCTCAATCGATGTCATTTCGCTATTGTCCAAATCACAGATTTGGTATGTTCTAAACAGCTGTCTGAGCCAATAACGCCTCTCACACCAGCGATACATTGATGATTGTGCTGATGTGCGTAAAAGAGAGACACACCTTTTATTTCTCTGCCTTTGTGTTGAGAGTTGTGTGGGGTGCATGAGGGTCAGATTTGGCCCCCCATCTACGTGGCATATATAAGAGAAACATGTGAAAGTATACTAGCTGAACTGCACATGGACACGGAGGTCCTAATTCAGAATACCGACAAAGTAAAACATTCACTTTCTGACAGGGATTGGGTGAATACAATTGATTGATTTCATAGATATCCCTCTTGGCCACAAGCATAAGAAAAGGGGTTCCATCTCTTTCTTTTTAACACAATTTCCTAACCATTTTTATAGAAACATTCTTTTAAGATTTCAATGGAATTAGTTGCCGACTAAGGAAGTGCTTCTGAAGTGGGGTAAGATTGCTCCAGTGGAAGCTTCATATAGATTTTGCAAGAATACGGAAATAGTGGAAACCACCAAACACTATAACATTACAATGCAATGAATGTAGTGAGAATGGCTTACTTGGGGAAACTATTTTTGACCATTAACTGGAGACAATGGGCCTCATTACGAGGTATGCGGTAGAGGGATAAGGGGGCCAGTAGGGATGCCGGCCCCGTTATCCCTCTACCGCCCCATTACGAGTTTTCCTCGCGGGAACCCGCTAAGGACGCCTGGTTTTACCAGGCATCCTTGGCGGGTCCCGCAAGGATACCAGGATGCTAACAATGATCCCGTCATTAACAGGCCTGTTGTTAGCATCATCCCCATTCCCGTTGAGCCCTATGGGGGCTTGAATGGGAATGGGGATGTACTGGGTCCAGGTTCCCTGAATGGGAAAATACTGGGCCCTCCAAGGTCGGAATGTCCCGGTATTTCCCCATTCAGGGAACCCAGACCCGGTACCCGGTATGGAGGTAGCCATGCCACAAAAAGCGTCATGGTTACCTCCATCCTCATAATGAGGCCCAATGTATACTTAATGAGAATACCTCTGATGGGTTTGGGTTAGCTGGGGCTGCGTTTATCAAAAGTCTGCATTTAAGTATTTGATCCCTCTTACTATGAAGCAGAAACGATTGTTTGTAACTTTGATTACATTGTGTATGTTGTTTGGGGAAAATCTATTGGGATATTTTTTATTGTATTTTATGCGAAGAGAAGCCTTTTCTTAGTGCTCACTTTAGAGGTTTTTATAAGATTCATGTTCTTATTTTGTTTTAATGTAATTTGTTTTGTAAAGTTCTTTTTTAAACCAATTACAATAAAAAAAGGAAACAGAAACATTCTCAGTACGGCCAGTCTCAAGGATTAGTCAGTTTCACCATAACAAATGAGAAAAAGACCAGTGGAGTGAAGCTGGAGGCTTCACTTCAATGTAAAAAATCAGGACAAGGGGTAAAAACAAAAGCAAAAGTTTTGGAGGTCCATAGATGTTCCAAAATAAAACCTTCCTGGCAGCAACCCTACTCATAAATTGCCTTGAAACTTTGCATCGACATTGTAGGTTGACCTAATCCTAGATGTGTATGCTCCACATGAAGTTTAGATCTAGGAATGTTCCCTTCATAGACAGAAGTAGCTCAATCTGAATCAATTCATTATTTTATTAGACACTTTGAGCCAAATACATACATACAGAACAAAACACATTTCAAACCATGTTTAAAAACATGAAATTACTGCAACCTGTATAAACAAGCTTATCTTCACTATCTGCCCATAAAGCGTTCCCTTAAGAGATGGTGTCTCTTTAATGACACCTATTAGTATTTCCAAAATAAGCTGCAAGGAGCGCATCTGTATCACCCATAGGTTAACATTTTTCAAGATAAGACGGTGCACCTATGACAAAAGCTCATTACATTATCTATATGGTTCTATTTTATCCCATATAAGTCTTCACTTGCAGTTGGCTACAGTGACCTTTCAACAAACATGCATAAACATACAACAATGCTGCATATCTACACTGTAAGTTGAATTGGAAAGTTCTCACTTTCCGGTCTGATCTGAATCTGCATATCCACCACTGTCCACCAATCACTATATTTGGTTACATTAATCAAGTGTAATTCTAGGTGAGCACTTATCTGTACCATTCAATGGAATATCAGCAGAAGCTCTCCCATATATAAGAGTCATGCCACTCTTAACTAGGATTTCTCTTAAAAATGTCCCCTGATCATTAGCATTACATAATGCTTCTGAAGTTCGGGAATGCCCAAAATCAGAAACATCATCCACAGTATGTGCTGCTCTGATAATGGCCTTAGGATCTCTACCTATCCACACACAAATCTGACATTGAAGGACCTGTCCATCACTTAAAAACACAACATATTTGCATAATTCTCATAATTCACTCCACAAATGTACACATGAATGATGATACCTGGGAGAGTCCCCATGTTTTTTAAAGTGTAAGATTTGAAAAAAGAGCATTGTTTAAAAAATGATATCAGAATATTTACTGATCACCAGGGGTGTTGCTAGGTCTGGAAAAGTTCTGGGGGTACACTAATGTCGGGCCTCTCGGGACTCGATGATAGCTAGCCTCTTGGCTGTAGCCAGTGAGCTTCTATCACGGGATACAACCAAAAGACTGGGGGCTATAGCCCCCTCAGCCCCCCTACAATGCCTTTGCTGATCACTTCAACTGCCTTAAAATATATTTGAAGCATTGTCTAACCATGTTATCATATTGACATCTACTATGCAAGCAGATCCAGCTGATACCACTAATACACTCTTCCATCCAGTCACTGTCCAATCAATCACACTGCAACACTCTAGGGAAAAATGCTGATGTAGCACCTTGTAGATCTCCAAAGCATGAGTGCACCTCAAATTCAGTTAGGATCCCCTCCTCACTTCCCCTAATAAGATGGTGATTTTCCAAAACCTAACAGTAACATTGATAGTATCAGCTTAGAGTAGTGTGTACATAAACAAGTCCAAGAAAAAACATACCCAGACACAGAATTCCACCCAGTCTCTGACCAACATGCTTCCTCCTTACCCTTCACCCACTTAATAAGGATCTGTCAAATGAAGACTACAACCCCATCATAGACTCAAAACCTACCAGTGGGCTAAATGAATGCATGAATGGCATATAAAATCCCCATAACTTTAAATTGTTGCATGAACTTGAAAATCTGGCATTGCCAGCCATCACTTTTGACTACATGAATCTTTATGATACCGACATCCATGATAAATTCTGAATCCTGGTGAAAAGCTGAGAAAACAAGAAGGGAGAATTCCTGTCTTGGACCTATTGATTAAAGCTCAAATGGACTTAACTGCCTCCTGCAACTCTTTTGAACACCTAGAAACACTTGTGTACAGGCGCATTATAAATACCATATTGTATCATCTTTCGAACATCTAAGAGTGAATTGCATGTATCACCAATGCCAACACTAGCCTACAGGTCTTAAGCGTCTGCAATACCAGGGTCTCTGATCATCATTCCTCTAAGAATGGATGGCTATGGTGACCAATCTGGCATATTATTACAATAAAATCTTAATGCATAAGGATTTGAACATGTGAACAGAAAATGAAGACAACACTGCAGCTCAACATCTGTTGCTTGACATTGCAGACATATGTCTCTCCCTGCTCATTAACTTGCCACACATTCCCATTGCCATATGCTAGACATCATTTTCTTGCATAACTGTGATATTTCTGACATGGCACTTCTCCCCTATTCTGGTCAGATACCCACTTCACCTGTTAACATCAATAAACAATGTACCCACTGCCAAACTTGAACCCTGTCTCCCCATCTAGTTGAAGATCATGAGACAATGGTCTCAAATCTCTGCAATGCTATAGCCTCCACATTAGATTTCATAGCCTCTTACATCAACACATATCTAAAAACAGCCTTCAAGATGAAAAGCAATGGTTTGATCTTTAGCAGGCAACCCTAAAAGAAAAAGGATACTGTAAGCAATATTCAATCAACACTACAGCTAAGTCAATGCCTAGTCTGGGATGCTGAGGAAAACCCTTATTGATGTATTTTTATATCCAGTTCAGTACTCTGGATGACAACCCTTGTATAACACCCCCTCTTACAATCCCCCCGACCCCACTGAGCCAAGAAGTAGGTTTGTTTTGCACATTTAAAAGGTTTATTTGGACAATTGAACAATATATATCTATCACACTTTATAAATAAATTGATAACTGATATCACACTTCAGAATACGACCGTGATCAACAATGGATAATGTTACAGGGGTACACTGATTTGGTTACTTAGGAGTAGTGTAGAGGATGAGGTAGCTGAAAATGCTTGATGGTTTCAAGGAAATGCAAGGTGGAATAAAATGCAGTACAGAAATAACTTGTTATGATTTTAGAAAAAGGTAATATGATCACTTTTTCTTTTGACAATTCACTCCCCCCCTATGCAATACAAGAAATGGAAGGAGAGCACACAGTCTTCAAGAATCCCACAAATCACACTTTATAATGCAATACACAGTTCCAGTTCCCCCAGCAAGCTTAGAGAAAACAGGGATGAGTTTTAAACACAGGCGAATTACTTTAATGTGGTTTGCAAGGAAGTGAAAAGGTGCTAAAATTGCTTTTAATTCCCTCTAGAGGTTCAGGGTGAGTGAGAGATGCTTGTTGGTATTAGTTCAGGCTCACTTTAGCAATGCCCTATGAGTTATAACCAGGTTGCAAACGGATTTTAACAAAGAGAAGCAACAAGCTGCTGATTTCTACAGATGAAGAAATCAGGCCAAATCGCAATTTGCGGTAAATTTCGCGAATGCGTGTCTCGGAAGCACTATAAAGAGTCGGTTCTAGGTCCGTCTGAAAGCCTAGAATCCCAGCTTTTTCGTTCCTAGCCCAAACGGTTCAAGAGATACGGATGATTTAATAAAGGTAGATTTTCGGACTTAAAGTAAAACTCAAAATGACAGGTGACAGCTTGCAGCTGCAGAATTGACAGGTGACAGTTGTGCAGCTTTAAAAATGACAGATGACACGATTTCTAGGAGGCTGTTCTACTTAGGTTAAAATAGTTTGGATTTGATTATTTTAACTAAGAGATTGGTTCTGCACAGTTCTGCTAGGTACTCACAATATCAATTTGAAATAGGCCTCGTCCCGGATCTGGTCAGGTTTTGGACTGGACTCCGGTTCTGGTCTCGGCACTTCACAGCGATCTGGATCTCTGTTTCTGCTCACAGCAGGCTGGTTTGTGGTTCTCTTGGGTTCCGTATAAAGCACTGCTTTCTGGATACTGCTACAGGTTCTTGCAAAAATTCTTGGCAAATATTCAAACAGCTCGCCCGGCTGTTGAATAGTTTGGTTGGTTTTGAGGCCTGCTGAAGAGGATTCAGCTGGTGGATTCATGCCTCTCTGCTACAAATTCTGGAGTTAATTTCTGCTACAGGTTCTGGAGATTGATGGATTTGAAGTCTGGATCTCTGGAGGGGAAGTCGTCGGTCAGCATGCTCCGCAGCAAATGGAATTGAATGTCCCCACCTGTCCCAGCAGTATCTTTTTATGTGTTTTAAAAAGTGGGTGGAGAGGCTAGCATCCCTAAGCCTGCCCCTCTCTTGATTTGATAGGTCAATAGATTCTTTGGTCCCTGATTTGGGAAGGGATAGTGTGTCAGAGTGATGTCATTTTTATGACCTGCAGAAATGACACTCCCCTGGTCAATGTGCACACAAATCTATTCCTGATCCAAATACATATTTCCCAGGTACACAGTTGTTTGACATCACATACACACATCATATATTACTAAAGATAGTCCCTGTCCAGACTCTGGCGTTTCTAGGAGCTTGCATTCAAAAATGGCAACTTATTTTCGATTTTAGTAGGTTTTGCAACATGGGTTTTTCATCAAAAAGTATACAAAGGTACATTTCCCTTCCACATATATCCCAGTAACTTTCCATGTCTCTAGCTTAAACACATTGTCTACAATAATCATAATTAGCGGGGTTTGGCCCCAGAACATGGTACAAATTGGAGTTTGGACTCAAATCTTGAGGGCATTTTTCAAACTAAGACTCTCAAAGTTGTACATTCCTGTCATTTGGTTACAATAAATTATCACTGTTTCTATAAAATATATATTTGTTGCAATTCAACTCCCCCAAAGTGTTTGGTCCGCCTCCAGGAGTCTGGGTGGGTCAGTGATCACATGTCTCTCCTTGCTGGCAGAGGGCTGTTGACAGGAAACACTCAAAATTAACATACCCCATTCAACAGAAAGAGCCTTTTGTGTGTGCTCCAGCAGGCTGCCTGGAAGTCTCTCCTAAATCAATCAACAGGGTCATGTGATATCCTGCCTCCTGGGGTGGAATCTCTGAGGTGTTAAGGTTTCCCAGCCTCTTGGCCTCTGGGAACAGCAGGTGGCTAAGATTTCCAATTAACTAACAAGCTTTGAAGTCCCTGCCTCTCTTGCAACTCCTAAATACAGTTTCCCTGTCAGAGTTTAGACCGCTAGCGCCACCTTGGGGAATTTGTCGGTACTGCATCCATTTTTGAGTTGTCTTGAATTACTGCATTTCAATAGAGTGGTATTTTGCTTGATAGTATAGGACCCTTGCTTAACATTGTTTTGATGGCATCCTTACAGTAGAGTGGTGATGTGGAACCCCCCCACAAGAAGGTTGTATCTTTGGAGTGGTCTCGTGCCAATTGCGCAGTTCTCCTATTCTGGCGTGAATGTGGGCGGCGATAGCTCATCCCCACATCCACCCAGTCTATTGATTTAGTTTGTTCTGGGATAGACTAATGGGCGGCGACAGCTCATCCCCACATCTACCCAGTCTATTGATTCAACATGGGTCAAAACCCTTGACAAATCCCCCCGCCCGACTGCGCTTTGATTCAAGTCGAGGGGAAGTCGGGTGCAAAGGAGGTTTTGAGCCCTTGCGCTGGTATGTCCCCAATATCTTCTTCCAATTCTGTGGATGGCACAGTTCAACATCTTTTCCTCCACCCAGTTGGATCGATCGGTTCTCCTCGCCAGTCCTGATGGGAATATTGGGCGGTACCCCGGGCACCTCGGGTCTCTGCTCCCGGTCCCCGGATCGTCCTCCTTGACCAGTCTCCAGGTTTTCTTTCTCCTAGGACGACAAAGGAAAGCAGCAATACCTATTCATAGACATTTCTTCCCCACCATTGATATAGTGGGGTGGCATATACATTTTATAGTCAAAACATTTGCATTCTTATTTTAACAAAAAACAAGATACAATTATAAGACATTTTTTTTCCAAATCATAATATTTTAGAGACTATATGTGGGATATTTTAGGGTTGGAATTGAATTACTCTGGAGCGGTCCCCTCTGGTATTGCAGAGGACTCCTCCAGTTGTTGCAGAGTGTGCCTGAGATGGCAACACTTTAGCTGATTTATATGGACCCACTTATCTTCCCCCTCTGCCAAACTGCCTTTGGGGATGCAGATCTTATAGGCAACAGGGGAGATCTTGTCTATAATTTCAAACGGTCCCTTCCATGTAGGCAAGATTTTTCAATGTTTGGCCTGGTTCCTTTGGAAATTGTATAGATAGACCCGATCACCCACCTTATACTCCTTTCGGGTAGTTTTTAAATCATAGTGGGTCTTCATGTTCTCGGCTGATCTTTCTAGATTCCGCTGAGCACAGGCAAAAGCATGCTGAAGGTGTTTCCTTAAATTCTCCACATACTCATGAGTTGTGGAGGCATTTATCAGTGTCTGCTCTTGGGTCCTGTAGAGCAAATGCTGGGGAAGCACCATCTTGCGTCCAGTCATCAACTCAAATGGTGACATTTTAGTTGCAGATGAAGCGGTAGATCTGATGGCCATTAGAACCAGAGGTAATTGGATATCCCAACTTGGCCCAGAATCTGCCACAAACGTTTTTAATATGCTCACAATGGTTATGTTGTATCTCTCCACTGCTCCAGAAGAAGCTGGCCTGGAAGCAATATGTAACTTCCTTTTGGCCCCCAGTATCTCCCACATCTTTGTCATTCGTTGAATTTTTCCTCCACAGAGGATAAAGTTTTGCTCGCATAGGAGATTACTTTATTCACCTTGTCATGCTTTTGGTATAATACTGCTGTCAAGCACGTATTAGAGAACCCTGTCTCCAGGAAGAACTCCTTGTTTCTGACAGGGTAAGCTAGGCAAGGCGCTTGTGAGAGGCTTCTTTTGAGTTGTCTTACTGCCTCTGATTGTTCTGGACCCCATTCCCACTTGACCCCCCCCCTTCAGGAGATGAATCAGCGGTCGAGTGATCTGTGCGTAGCCCTCAATGAACTTTCTGCTGAAATTAGTCAGTCCAAGGAGGCTCCTTAGTTCCCGCAGAGTTGTGGAGGCTTTCAGTTTCTGAAGTGCTTCCACTTTCTTTTCTTGGGGATAGAGACCCTGAGGAGTAATCTCATGCCCCAAGAAATTAACACGGGTTCTACACCACTGTGCTTTCTGAAAGGAAAGTTTTGCTCCGGCGGTCCTCAACTGTGTCAGAACATAACGGATCTCTGCTATGTGTTCCTCCACAGATGAACTTTTGATGAGGACATCATCTACATAAGCCAGGTTACCCCTCGCACCCAGGTCGGGCATGGCCTTATGTAAGAAAATGTTGAATTCATTGCCGGAGTTGAGGTATCCAAAGGGAGTCTGGGTCCATGTGTACTGCTGGCCCCCAAAGGTAAAAGCCAGTTTGTATTGGTCCTCGCTACTGACAGGCACGGTCCAGTATCCATTGGTCAGGTCTATTGCTGTGAATACCTGTGACCCCTGGATCTGGGCCAGCCCTTAGTCAATGTAGGGCAGAGGCCATCGGGAAGTATGGACCCGTTTGTTGAGCTCCCTAAGGTCGGCGCAGAGTCTCCACTGGCCGTTTGGCTTCAATATTCCCAGCACCGGATTATTGAAGGTGCTGTGCACTGGACAGATTATTCCCCGGGACTTAAGGTTCTTAATTATTTCAGTAAGGGACTCCATGGATGCGAGAGGCAAACAATATTGCTTCACAAACACTGGAGTCATTCCAGGGTCCGTGGGAATTGTTGTGGTGTGGATGTCGGTGCGACCACAGTCATATGAGTCTACCGCAAAGAGATCTTGGAAATCCAAGAAAACTTGTTTCAACTTTTGCTTCTGTTCCAGAGTCACAAAGGCATCAGCTAGGTTGACTTCTCTTCCACCATCTGCCTGAAGCCTGGAAAGACTTCTGGTTTGGCTATCGCAGCGGAATCCTCCAGCTGGGTGGAGAAGTCCCTGGTCAGAGTGCTTATTTGGACTGGAGGCTTCAGGTGGGAAAGGCAGCCGTCATGGACCTGGACAATCACCTCATCCCTCCTGAAGTCACAAGTCACATCTTCCTTACCATAAGGGCAAGAAGTGTACACCAGGAAGTTCCCCCCATGCCGGGTGAAAATCCTGTCTGGTGTTGTATTGTCCTCACTGTCACTGTCAAAACAGTCCTTGGGGATCGGTCCTAACAGTTCATTTCCTAAATCAATGGAGAAATGTTGGTCATCAACTGCCATTCCAATGATGGTGCCTGTGGCTAGAGTAATACTCTTTAAGTCGCTGTTATCCACCTCTATTGGAATGGTGTCATGTTCTATGTTGACTAATGGTGTTGGGTTTACCCCCAACCCTTGCTGTTGGAGAGAAGCATTTAGATGTATATAAGCATCGGGGTTTTTCAATTTTTGTCCTCTTTTAACTTTCACTTGCAGGGAGAATTGTCGGGTCCTTTCTGGGATGGTGATCTCCTCTTTGAGCTGAATTTCAACTGCATACGGTAGCAATTGCGCTGCCCTAAATGCTTTTTCCGGATCATCAAAGCCCATGGGATTATCCGCTAATCGGGACCAAGCTTTGAAGTTTATTAGGTCCAAACCAATGGCAAAGCGATTGAGAATGTTACTGCCTAAGTAAAAGGGGGCAGTGACGTCTCACACGACCCAACAATTATGGACTATGCTCTTGTTGCCAATGGAGATTTTGAGCATACACCTGCTTGGCAGGAGATGTTTGGAATTAGGTGCTTCCAGGTCCATTTCCCATTTGTCTATCAGTTTAAATGTGGGAATGGCTGGATCTTTTGGGAGTTGGCGGACAGAGTCCTTCCCATCATTTAACTGAACAGGGATGAACAACTGATCTCCAATTTGCTGAATATCAGCCAGGCTCTGAGCTGATTTCACATCTTTCTGGACTATAGGAGTGGGAGTTTCTGATTGTGGATTAGTAAACAATTTCAGGGTGTTTCCTTCCAGTGTGGAATACCACCTTAAACTGGAAGGAAGGTTGATTTTCAGAAATAGAGAGGACCCCCCATCACCAGTCTGTTGTCCTACTGCTATTACTGTCACGCCTGGAATTTGGTTGTTCTGGAAGTGAAATTCTACTTGGTCAGATTTTTGTTCAACCATGTGGCAGGTGCCGTTTAAACTAACATGGTTGACACTCTGTTTTAATTTTATTGGTCGGCTAGTCTGGGTCCAGAGGACCTTGTTTACGCAATCTATTAGGGGTGACAACCTTCTCAGGAGGTCGTTCCCTAGTAAACAAGGGGTGCCCTCTGGAGTCACTACTATGACCGGGTGTTTCACCTTGTGTCGCCCAATTTTGATGTCCAAATCTGCAGTCCCCTCGACAAGAATTTCCTTCCCGTCAAAGTTCTGCAGTTGTCCAGGAAGAGAGGTGAGAGGAATACGGTAATTCTCCCCCCTTCCTGCATTTAGTTCATCAAAGGCCCTTTTGGACAGAAGGGTAGCTTGGGATCCAGTGTCCACCAGTGCCAAAATTGTACCCTGCCCCTGTACTTGTACCGGGGCATAATATCTTCCCTCCTTCTCCTCAAGGGGGCACAGATAATGCACATTTTTGGACAACTGGTGGGATAACTTTCTGGTTTTGGACATTGCTAGCGAAAAGATTTGGGCAGAATTCTGTGGAGAGCCTGGGGAATCTGAAAGAAAAAGTTGGCAACTGGAAATGGTTTCGGGTTCTGGGCCGCCCCCACCCCTTTTTGGAGGCAGTCATCAGGATGGGTTTGACCCATGGGATTTTTGTATTATCGGTTCTGGGATGAGATGATGGGCGGAGGTAGCTCAGTCTCCACATCTCCCCAGTCTGAATTGGCATCCCTTGGGACCCATTTTTCCTTGGGAGGAGTTCCCCCATCTCTGAAGGAGAAGATCCTTTTCCCAGGATCTTCTGAGGATCCCTCTCCCTCAAATTGGAAGACCTGTACCTCCTCCACAAAGTGGGTCTGTTTGGGTCCTTTGTTTCTCCTACCCCCCCTCTGCTCCTTGGGAGGCAGGCTTTCAGGGGCAGGAGATTTTGTGTCCGGTTCCTGGTTTTCCAGGGGCTGTTTACAAGTTGGGAAGGAAGCTTCCTCCAAGGCTTTACACTCCCCTTCCCCTTGTGCCTCCTCCCCGGGAACCGGTGGGTTATCGGGGTGCTGCCCCCGTCATTGTTCTGGAGCACCAGGTACAGAGTTTGGGGCATTCTACGGTGGCATGCTCATCTGAGGGTTCTGTTGAGCCCTCAGTATGTGACCCAGATCCTGTGTCATATTTTGGACCTGGCGCTCAAGTTGTGAAACCCGCTCAGGCTGATACGGGGCTCTATTTTCTCCCTTGGGCTGATCCCGGGAAGGGTAGCTATCCCTTCTCTAGTAGTACCCCTGGTTGGGAAGATTTTGGTACCCCACCACCCTTGGCATCCCCTCTCCCGGATTAGGTTGTCTGGGCTCAGGGAATTGGGGAAAGAAGGATGGATGATTTTGGGGCTGGAAATTGGGTGGATACCTGGGGAAAAGGTTCTGCCCAGGATTTGGAGAATTTCTGCCCTCCTGTGGGAAGTTGGGAGGGAAGTTCCCTGGGTTAGGTGCTTGGCTGGATCCCCCCCCTTGGGCTGGAGGAGTCCACACATAACCCAGGATTGGTCGGTTTCCCTTGTAGCGGGGACTTACATAGTCAGGGGAGCAGGGGACCCCATTTGTGGGACTACCTCCTCGACTCCCTGTCTGTGACTGGCCCGAGGGCCTTCTGGGCTGTGAATTATTTGGTGCAGGCAGGTTTTTAGGCCCCCCCATCTCCAAATCTAAAACGGGGGCAACCTTTACCTCTGCCACCTTGGCAGCAGCAGGGGTGCTGTTGGTTTTGGGGTTTTTCGGCGCATTATTTTTATTTTCGATGGGCTTCTGCACCTCATAGATCCGGGTAGCCTGTTCAATGACCCAGTCTAAAGATCTTTTCTCATGAAAATCTCTCACAAGCTGGGTCATTATGTATTTGGGTAAGGCATGGAAAAACGTATTGATAAATTCTCTGCTATCCGTGCGCACCCTTCTGGTGGTCTGCGTAAAAGCACACTTTAATTCTTGCACAAACTCTTGTGGGGCCTGATCCTCCCCACATTGCAAATTGTAGGCTGCCTTGCGAGCCTCTTGAGGATTTCTGTGCACCGAAAAATGTTTCAAGATGGCCGCCCTGTATGTGGACCACCTTGAATGGTTTTGATCCTCCAGCCCCGCAAAGAAACTGGAGTATTCTGGTGAGAAGGTCCACTTTACATATTGAATACAGCTTTGGCTGTCCTTCAAATGGAAAGTCTCCATCATTTGCTCATAGAGCTCCAGGTGTTCCCAAACAGAATACTTGGCATTCTTATGATAAGGCATGATGGCACTCCTTATTGCCTTTATTTGTTTCAATGGGTCCTTAAGCAAGGCCCTTTTTGCCTTATTGGCCTTTTTGGTTCGGGTAACCCTGGGCCATTCATCCTCTGACTCAGAAGCACTGCTCCCAGAGGTGCCCGTCTGATCTTCCAGGTTTTCCCGGATTCTGCGAGCCTGGGAATGGCTGGCAGAATGTGGGGACCTGGTCTCCTGTGTCCTGTAATGCTCAGAGGAGTCTTCAGACCCCTCCTTGCTGCCAGGATTTGATGGGTACCCCCCCACTGACCTAACTGGGCAGAGGTTTTCAGGATGCCCTTAATGGGCCTACTCTCCTGGGGTTCCCCACTAAATTGCACTGTGCTTGGGTGCCCATACCCGGATGCCCACCCATCCATTCCTGGGAGGTACTGGCCTATGAGCCCCATACTTCTAGCTGGATAGTAATCTGCCATATTCGTGGCCCTGGGCTCATGCGCGCGAGGGGACATGGGGGTGGCAGAGTCCAGGGACTGGGAGAGATGAAGGCCTCTGATACCAGGGCTCCTGAGGTTATGCTCTGGCGTTTCCCTTTACCAGCGAACCTCGTCTCTATCAGCCCCTGCTCCCTGTTGCAATGCAAGAGCCTGCGCTTTCAGTTCCTCAGTTAAGGCCTTGAGTACTGGGCCAGTCTCTGCTGCAGGAGGGTTACCTCCTCAGTCCCATCCCTACTGGCCTGCTCCTTTCTTGCCAGAGCCTCCTCCACCCTCCTGGTGTGATCTAGCAAGCCCTGATGCTCTTTTTGGAGGTCACCCAGCCCCTGGAGGGCCAAGTTATTTTCTTCAATTTTTCTTTTTAAATGGCAGACTTCCTGGCCTAAGGTATCCCTTTCCTGACCAAGAGCCTGCATTTGTGACGCCAGGTCGTCCCTCTGCCTTTGAAAGGCACCAGCTTTCTGGCGTTCTTCATCAAACTCTGCCTGGGTATCCAGGTCTTTCAAAATCAATTAATTGCTTTCCTCTTTCTCTCTGTCTAGTTGGATTTGCAGGGTGGCTACCTGCTCCGTGCATGCCCTGTTAAAATTGATCTGTTGCTCCAGCTTTTTCTGGCTCTGCAGTAAGGAGTCCAAACTGTCTTTGTGCTCCTTCTGCAAAGCCAGAATTCTGGTATCCTGTTCTGTCTTTTCCTGTTGCAGTATATCCATGTCCTCTTTTATTTTAATGATATACTGCCTACTATCATTTTCTGACTCCTGGCTCCTCTGCAGCCTCTGCTCAGAAGAGACCAGGTCAGATTGGGCCATCTGTTGCCTATTTGCCAGATCTTGGCCTTCAGCACATTTGTCCTGCATGGCTCCCATATATAGATACAATATGCCGCTATCCTAACCATCTTGTCGTGTTCATCTTTAACTTTAGGAGCCATGTATAGAGGGCGCTAGAGAGCCACCCAAGATGGCCGCTTCCTAAGAGAGCTCCGTAGGGCTCTAATGAATCCTGTTCCATCGCAGCTCCTGTGGTTGTATACCCGCTCCAGTATGTCGCTGAATGCATTTGCGGCGTCCCGCGGATTATTTTGAGCCAACTCCCTTCTCTGTCGAGCGACCAGAGCCCGCGCTACATATTCTGGGACTGGAGGCCTACAGGCCGCCTGACGACAGGAGCGAAGGCCCCCTGGGTATTCGTGCGACTCGCGTGATCGGCAGGGCGGTACACCGGGCCGCTCAGAAGGCGGGTCGACGTGTGCGAGGCGGCACTGGAGAGACCGAACGGTCTCCGTCCCCGCGGCGGCCCGGTGGAGGACCGGCAGTGCAGTGGACTGAGGAGCCGAATTGCGGCGCTGTTCCAGGTAGGAGGACACCAGTGTGTACACGCAGAGCGGCGAGCCCGCTGAACAGAGCGGCCCCACTCCCCCTGTCTGGTGCGAGCGCCTTGCGGACTCAACCAGCAAGCCGGGGCTCTGGGCGCAGAGACTCCGAGGTGAGGGAGCGGTCCCCTGCGAGGTCTCCGGGCCAGGCTCCCGGCTGCGACTCCACCATCCGCGTGGCCGGGGAGCTGAGAAGACAAGAGACACAGCGCCAGACTGCGGACTACCCTTGCTTGGGTTTATAAATGGCCTCCCAGTCCGAGCCACGCAGCGCAGCTGAGCTGCCACCAGGGTCAACTCGGCCCACCCCATCCGTGACACCCCAGTGAACGAGCGCCGAGAAGGAAGGTGCTGGGCCTGACCACAGGCCCTTTTCAAAGAATGTGGAGGGGGTGAGAAACGTTGCCTACAGCGCCCGCTGTGATCGTGGGTATCCCAATAAAAGTGCGTCGGAGTACATCGCTCAATTCAGATCTAGCGAGGGAGTCCGTTGCCGCACTCTGCCCGTTTGCCGAACTGAGATTGCACACACCCGCCTCCAAAGACTTGTGGCGCTTTCACTAGCCAGACCCGATCCAGCACAAACATCTCCCCAAGCCATCATGGGGAAAATAGACAAAACCCAGAAGAAACTACACTTCGAATCGAACTCCCAGCATAAACCCGCAACCAGCAGTAGGCCTGTATCACCTACACCAGACATGCTACTATCGGAGGAACAGACACCACATCAAGATATCAGGGAGATCCTGTTGGATCTGAAAGCCGGCATCAGTGGCTTAGGGTGCAAGTTAGACACCCTATCAACAAAGGTAGACCAGCTCCAACATAGACTTGATAAGCATGCAGACAGGCTCGATACTGTAGAACAACACGTATCTGACTTGGATGATGGAACGACAGCATTGACCTCTCGGGTCTCCACACTTGAAGCCCAGATGAAGGTAGTGAATGCTAAGAATGAAGATCTGGAGGGCCGTTCCCGAAGGAACAACATTAGGATTATAGGAGTAAGGGAACAACAACCCCCAGGCAAAATGGAGGATTTTGTGGAACAAATGTGCCTGACACTCTTCGGGAAAGAGTCACTATCTCAGCTGTTTGTCGTAGAAAGGGCACACAGGATCCCGAGCTCCAGGCCGGCACCAGGCATGCACCCGAGACCGATAATAGCAAGGTTGCTAAACTATAAAGACCGGGATGCGGTGCTCCGGGCAGCCAGAATCAAAGGAAAATTGCAGTACGACGGCGATCCCATCCAGTTTTTCCCTGATTTCTCCCAAACCGTACAATTACAAAGAAGATCCTATGTATCTGTGAAATGACGCCTACAAGACAATCAAATCCTTTATTCCATGTTATACCCAGCGAAACTTCGCATTCAACACGAAGGGAAGGCACAATTTTTCAACTCCCCCCAGGAGGCCAACGATTATCTGGATCGGGTCAGCTGTAGGCCCAGCGGAAACAATCCGAGACTACGGCGCGAAGACCGTGTAAGAAGAAACCCTCCGTAAACACAGAACTTAAGCAATGGGGGACTGTCGCTAATGCGTTCCTCTTTTCAACCATGATGGTCACCACAGGAATAAACTCCTGTTGCCAACGGAAGCCCGGCACCCTCTTGGTGGGCTACTAACGCCCCTAGCACAGCAATGTTTATAGTAAAGTTACCGAGGGTGGGAACACCGTGGGCCAGTTGGGGGTTGCCCACACGAGGGAGGGACTCTGGTTCGACAGTTACGCATTGCTCACCCTGCTCTCGCCACACGGCGCCAAACCCATGTGTCCTTGATGACCCAAATCTTAAATTCTTGACTTGCTTCAGTGCCCCCGGTCGTCAGCCTCGCCTTTACATCCTATCAAGTAGGGAACTTGTGCGACCCCCCGAATGGCAGCACCAACACTTAGAATAGCCACCTGGAATATACGAGGCGGCAACCAGCCAGCAAAGAACAGGAGAATATTCCAATACCTGCGCCGGCATAACGTCAATATCGCCATACTCCAGGAAACGCATCTCCTACCAACAACAGAATCCCAATGGGCCAAGTCATCGGGTTGCCACAGGTATTTTTCATCATACTCATCCTTTGCCAGAGGAGTCGCCATATTGATAGACAGGAGGTCAGGCTTCAGTCTCATTGAGTCCCAGAAAGACACTGAGGGCAGGGCTCTGTTGGTGAGGGGAATAATCGCAGGGAGGGAAGTGGTGATCGTGAACTCCTATGCTCCAAATACTGATGGCCATGACAATTTCAATTGGGTGATGTCCCAACTCGGAAAGATCAACAAGGAAACTATCATCTGGGGGGCCGATCTCAACACACCAATGGACCCAGCACTCGACAAATCCCATAATACAACCAGACACCCGTCTACAGCAAGCATTCAAGTCCGTGAGATATGCCGCTTGTTCAATCTGACTGACACATGGCGGCTCTACAATCGTGATGCGAGGGACTTCACATTTCACTCACCGGTTCACAATACCAGCTCCCGAATTGATTACATCATGGCGTCCTCTCACGGCCCATTCTCCTGGGGAACGAGTCAAATTTGGCCACGCACATACTCCGACCACTCAATGGTCACACTAGATGTCTTTCTCGCAAGAGCAACAGTCCCAGGCCTACACTGGAGGTTCAAGCCAGGCTCACTCACTGATGCTGTTTTCGCGGATGAACTTTGCCAAGAAATAACATCCTTCATTGAGATAAGCCAAGGCAGTGTAGACTCCACCTGTGTCATCTGGGAAGCACTAAAATGCTTTGTTCGAGGCGTATGCCTCGCCAAGGAAAATGGCATACTGAAACAGATCCGTAGAGAGCTGTCTGACAGTGAACGTTGTTTAAAGGCGCTGGAACTCAGATCTGCTTCAACATCGAACTCCCAAATACAGGCAGAGCTGAAGGAGGAACTCCAGAAATTCAGAGAAACAGCTGGAAGGGAACTAAAATTCCTAAGTCGCAAACATCTGGTTCGGCAATACGGTGAGGGACAGAAACCGGGCGCACTGCTCGCTCGCCTATTATCTATAGATAAGTCCCCGACCCATGTGGAATGCATCAGAGACACACTTGGTCAGCAGGTATATTCAGAAAAGGACATCGCCGCGGCATTCTGGGATTTTTATCAGAACCTGTACAGTTCCAGAGGCAGGATGGACCCTACTTCCCTGAAGGAGTATCTCGATGACACTAGTCTGTATTGGGTAGAGGCAGCCCTGCGAGAACCACTGAATGCTCCGATAACGGTGGAAGGGATCCTAGATGCAATCAAATCCCTCCCGAACTCTAAAGCACCAGGACCCGACGGACTCACCGGAGAATCCTACAAGGCCCACGCGGCTATCCGTATTGCTTCGCGTATATGAGGAATCAATTGAGAGGGGTAGCCTTCCCCCCACACTCCGTGAAGCTAATATAATAGTGTTACACAAAGATGGCAAACCCGCCGATGAGTGCGCATCTAATAGACCAATCTCGCTGATCAACCTGGACAATAAAATCCTCGCAAAAATCCTAGCCTCCAGACTCCTCCCTCTGATGCCAGCTCTAGTAATTGGGGACCAAGCATGATTTATCCCAGGCCGCTGCACCACCTATGGTATCAGACGCCTGTTTGGCGTCATTGAGGCCCTAAACCCAACACAGCAGGCAATTGCAGTATTCTTGGACACCGAGAAGGCATTTGACTCTGTAGAATGGCCATTTATGCTGGCAACGCTGAGAAAGATGGGCTTCGACAACTTCTTCATTAAACTGGTGTCCCTGCTGTATAACGACCCTCGATCATACATCATAATAGGAAACACCAGGTCCTCGCCCTTAACGTTAGAACGTGGCACGAGACAGGGATGCCCACTCTCCGCCCTGATTTTCGCTCTTGTCATGGAGCCCTTGGCTTCGAGATTGCGTGAATTTCAAATACATAGAGGCCTTAAGCTGGGTCCCCACAAATTAATAGTCCCCCTCTACGCTGATGACGTTGCATTGTTTGTCAGCGACCCTCGGGAGAACCTTAACCCGGTAATGAGAGAAATCATACGATTTGGGCATATGTCGGGCTTAAAAATCAACCACTCCAAGTCGGTGATATTTCCCCTGACCCCCAACACAGTAGAATTTGTGGATGATTACAGCTTTAAATGGGAAAACACAAGGGTACGATATTTAGGTATATATATGTCACGAAATCACCACGAGATATATAAAGATAACTATATGTCCACACTCAACTCTATTCAGGACCGAGTACACAGGTGGAAAACCCTCCCGCTAACGCTCTGGGGCAGGGCCTCACTAACAAAGATGGTCATCTTGCCAAGGTATTATATTTGTTCACAAATATTCCGCTACTTCTCCCCAAATCCTTTCTACTGAAAGTGAAATCCGCAGTCCTGGAACTACTGTGGGCAGGGAAACCTGCACGTGTGGCATACAAGACCTTGGTATTACCTACATCAAAGGGCGGCCTGGCGCTCCCAGACATAGAAAAATACTACTGGGCGGCTCAGGCACAATTTCTGAGTTACTGGTACACGTCCCACTTTATCCGCCCGCATGTGCAGGTGGAACGCGCTTTAGCCTCACCTGACTTGCTCAGCGCCGTTATTGTTAGCCAAATCCCAGTTCCATATAATACATTAAACACGGTCTTGGCCACATATACAATCTGGAAAAAAATAGCTGCAAAGTACGGTGTGAGCATAAGATATTCTTCCCTGCTGCCGGTCAGATTCATCCCAGGCATTCCGCTCACGAATGAAAAAGCATTCCTAATATGGGCCGATAAGATTAATATTCACTCCTTTGGAGACGTTTTCCCAGAGGGCACCTTCCTTACCCCGCAAATGGCCAAAGACAGAGGCGGGAACACTTCCCTAGACACCTTCCTATACTTTAGACTACGCCATACCCTGCAAAAATTGTTCCCTTCATTCCCTCAACAACCACCTACTTGGGACCTACTGCACAACACCATTCAGGCGGAGGGAGAGGGGAGGTTGGTCTCATTGCTTTATAAATCCCTGGTGACAGACACGATGTCACCTAACGCTAAAACACAGCAAAAATGGGAATCCGCCCTTCAAGAGTCTATAAGCATCGAGGACTGGTCGTACATATTACGGCAAACCCAAAAAGTTGCAGTGAACACACAATATAAACTAATACATTTCAACTTTATACACCAAACGTACTATACCCCCTTCAAGAAGCACCGGCATCACCCAGAGGCGTCGGCTCGATGTGAACACTGTACAGCGATGCAGGCTGAATTTTTCCACCTAGCCTGGGCCTGCCCAGGTGTCCAACGATTCTGGGCCTCGGTGTTACGAATGATTGCTGACATAATAGGTGAACAGGTAGCCCCACTACCACTGGCACCCCTGCTGGGTCTCACCAAATACCTGCAACCTGCATCTCGTAAGCTGACAGGCCTCCTGCTGGTACTAGCGCGTAGACGAATAGCCATGGCTTGGGGCTGCGGACCCCTGCCCAGATTTGAAGATTGGAAAAGAGACATAACGTACTGTCAAGATGTGGAGAGCGAGTTTATAAAAACTCTTCCATTACATGCACGTCCTCCTGACATCTGGGGGCCATACATGACATATTTGTTAAATTGTACAGTTTCGTCTGACACTGAAGACACTTGGACTTGATGGAGGTAACTGAGGCAGAAAGTCACTAGCTACTCAGAACGCGATGCTTTTGGGCATTGATCAAGGAACATTCTAATGTCTGAAGATGTGGACGATGGGGCGGGGATACGAGGCAATGTAGTTGAACCTGTAAACGGGAAATGTTAAACTATCTTCTGCTCTTTTCCCTCCTTTCCTCACCCTCTCTTCAACTGATCTTATCCCTTTCCTACCTTTGACTGCTGTTTTGTCAGTGCACCAGGAAGGTGCACCTGTTATTTGATGTTTTGAAAACTTCAAAAATAAGGTTTTTTTAAAAAAAAGGAGCCATGTGTAATTCACTCAGGGCCACATGTAATGGACCCTGATCTCTCCATGTATCTGACCCT
The DNA here is from genome assembly GCF_040938575.1 of Ambystoma mexicanum. NCBI lineage: Eukaryota > Metazoa > Chordata > Amphibia > Caudata > Ambystomatidae > Ambystoma > Ambystoma mexicanum. The sequence goes on from NC_090932.1 coordinate 747,448,330, forward strand.
GTTTCAGTGACCTGTTGCGCGATTGCCTGCAACCAGACAGTTTGGTCCTGATGAGTCCACTCACCTCTCACAAATAGCTTATGTAAGAAGTGCTCTCTGGCTATTTTCATACCTACCAAGGTCGTCATTCTGGAATTTGAGTCCCTTCCTGACTTACAGAAGTTTGTATTTTATTTTGCAAAACAGACCGTTTCCTTAGAGTGTTCCTTTGAGGGATGCTTTCACAGTGTAAAACAGCGTGGTGATCTAACCGGATATGTGTATCTGGTCAGTTGGCACACTGTATTAATCTGCAGAAGTGGTAAATCTAACCCAGAATATCCCGGACGAGCCCCCACTTTTGTAAGCGATATTCAATCAACACTACAGCTAAGTCAATGCCTAGTCTGGGATGCTGAGGAAAACCCTTATTGATGTATTTTTATATCCAGTTCAGTACTCTGGATGACAACCCTTGTATAACACCCCCCTCTTAGAATCCCCCCGACCCCACTGAGCCAAGAAGTAGGTTTGTTTTTCAAATTTAAAAGGTTTATTTGAACAATTCAACAATATATATCTATCACACTTTATAAATAAATTGATAACTGATATCACACTTCAGAATACGACCGTGATCAACAATGGATAATGTTACAGGGGTACACTGATTTGGTTACTTAAGAGTAGTGTAGAGGATGAGGTAGCTGAAAATGCTTGATGGTTTCAAGGAAATGCAAGGTGGAATAAAATGCAGTACAGAAATAACTTGTTATGATTTTAGCAAAAGGTAATATGATCACTTTTTCTTTTGACAATTCACTCCCACCCTATGCAATACAAGAAATGGAAGGAGAGCACACAGTCTTCAAGAATCCCACAAATCACACTTTATAATGCAATACACAGTTCCAGTTCCCCCAGCAAGCTTAGAGAAAACAGGGATTAGTTTTAAACACAGGCAAATTACTTTAATGTGGTTTGCAAGGAAGTGAAATGGTGCTAAAATTGCTTTTAATTCCCTCTAGAGGTTCAGGGTGAGTGAGAGATGCTTGTTGGTATTAGTTCAGGCTCACTTTAGCAATGCCCTAGGAGTTATTACCAGGTTGCAAACGGATTTTAACAAAGAGAAGCAACAAGCTGCTGATTTCTACAGATGAAGAAATCGGGCCAAATCACAAATCGCTGTAAATTTCACAAGTGCATGTCTCGCGATTACGGAAGCACTATAAAGAGTAGCAAGTCGGTTATAGGTCAGTTGGAAAGCCTAGAATCCCAGCTTTAAAATGAAAGTAAATTTCGTTCCTAGCCCAAACGGTTCAAGAGATACGGATGATTTAATAAAGGTAGATTTTCGGATTTAAAGTAAAACTCAAAATGACAGGTGACAGCTTGCAGCTGCAGAATTGACAGGTGACAGTTGTGCATCTTTAAAAATGACAGATGACACGATTTCTAGGAGGCTGTTCTACTTAGGTTAAAATAGTTTGGATTAGATTATTTTAACTAAGAGATTTGTTCTGCACAGTTCTGCTAGGTACTCACAATATCAATTTGAAATAGGCCTCGTCCCGGATCTGGTCAGGTTTTGGACTGGACTCCGGTTCTGGTCTCGGCACTTCACAGCGATCTGGATCTCTGGAGGTGAAGTCGTCGGTCAGCATGCTCCGCAGCAAATGGAATTGAATGTGCCTACCTGTCCCATCAGTCTCTTTTTATGTGTTTTAAAAAATGGGTGGAGAGGCTAGCATCCCTAAGCCTGCCCCTCTCTTGATTTGATAGGTCAATAGATTATTTGGTCCCTGATTTGGGAAGGGATAGTGTGTCAGAGTGATGTCATTTTTATGACTTGCAGAAATGACACTCCCCTGGTCAATGTGCACACAAATCTATTCCTGATCCAAATACATATTTCCCATGTACACAGTTGTTTGACATCACATACACACATCATATATTACTAAAGATAGTCCTTGTCCCGACTCTGGCGTTTCTAGGAGCTTGCATTAAAAAATGGCAACTTATTTTCGATTTTAGTAGGTTTTGCAACATGGGTTTTTCATCAAAAATTATACAAAGGTACATTTCCCTTCCGCATATATCCCAGTAACATTCCATGTCTCTAGCTTAAACACATTGTCTACAATAATCATAATTAGCGGGATTTGGCCCCAGAACATGGTACAAATTGGAGTTTGGGCTCAAATCTTGAGGGCATTTTTCAAACTAAGACTCTCAAAGTTGTACATTCCTGTCATTTGGTTACAATAAATGATCACTGTTTCTATAAAATATATAATTGTTGCAATTCAACTCCCCCAAAGTGTTTGGGTCCGCCTCCAGGAGTCTCTGTGGGTCAGTGATCACATGTCTCTCCTTGCTGGCAGAGGGCTGTTGACAGGAAACACTCAAAATTAACATACCCCATTCAACAGAAAGAGCCTTTTGTGTGGGCTCCAGCAGGCTGCCTGGAAGTATCTCCTCAATCAATCAACAGGGTCATGTGATATCCTGCCTCCTGGGGTGGAATCTCTGAGGTGTTAAGGTTTCCCAGCCTCTTGGCCTCTGGGAACAGCAGGTGGCTAAGATTTCCAATTAACTAACAAGCTTTGAAGTCCCTGCCCCTCTTGCAGCTCCTAAATACAGTTTCCCTGTCAGAGTTTAGACCGCTAGCGCCACCTTGGGGAATTTGTCGGTACTGCATCCATTTTTGAGTTGTCTTGAATTACTGCATTTCAATAGAGTGGTCTTTTGCTTGATAGTATAGGACCCTTGCTTAACATTGTTTTGATGGCATCCTTACAGTAGAGTGGTGATGTGGAACCCTCCACAAGCAGGTTGTATCTTTTGGAGTGGTCTCGTGCCAACTGCGCAGTTCTCCTATTCTGGCGTGAATGTGTGCGGCGATAGCTCATCCCCACATCCACCCAGTCTATTGATTTAGTTTGTTCTGGGATAGAATAATGGCCGGCGACAGCTCATCCCCACATCTAGCCAGCCTATTGATTCAACGTGGGTCAAAACCCTTGAAAATGCACATTTGAAAGGAATGTGCAATAGAAAATCAGAGACTCCAGAACACAAACTAAAATGTATCCAACATAAGGTCATGATAAAAAAAAAAGAAAATGGCTTCTCTCACCAAAGAATAGAGTCAACACATAAAACAAGCGAAATCTTCAACATGTACATGGAGATCTCCAAACGTATTCAAACAAGCTTGCCAATCTAACCATTACAAGATTGTGCAGGTGTGCTTGGCAACTGTGTCCAAAAAAAGAAAACTCTATTAGCTGCTGTCAAACGTGCACTGGAGCCGGGACATGTCCATAGGTTAACAAAAGTGTGCACTCCCCCTCTTCTGGGGGAGACACTCTAAAAAGGTAAAACTTTTCAAAACTCAAGCAACACCTTGCTCTTGCACTTGATAAAATACCTTATTTCCACTTTGGGACAAGCCCCCAAAGTCCTATTAAAATGGACTTTCTCTAAACTTAATTGAAACGTGCTGATGCACTAATTAGAAGTATCATAGCGGCCAGGGGGCCGTGAAAAACCGTCTTACCTGTCCAATGTTTTTCACGGCCCCCTGGCCACTATGATACTTCTAATTAGTGCATCAGCACGTCTCAATTAAGTTTAGAGAAAGTCAATTTTTAGCTTTTGCCCATTCTTATTTGCGCACGCACGCCATGCTTTTGCGTTTTGGGTTTCCTCTGGCACTTCGGGTAGCTGAATTTTAGCAATCACAGTTGTTACGTTAATTTGTCCATGTTTAAGTGATGGTGAGGGAATTTCTTTTCCCTTACAGAGTTCCGCAATTGCGAAGCAGTGAGGTATGATTTGTCATTTAATCTCACACTCTCTTGTTCTTCCTTACTTTCACATGTGTGCTTGAACAGCATATTTAAACACTTCCTATAAAATAAAAATGTTTTCTTCTCTTTTCCTTTTTAGAGAGTGGCCACAATATACTTAATTGGTTATGCTAGCTGTTGAAACTTTCAGGTACCATTTATTTATGATTCCAATTTTGGGTTTTTTTGGCGGCTTGTGCCTCTTTGACTGTGCTGCTATAGCTGTTCCGTGGATGCATTATAACTAACTCCTTGCAACTTGTTTGTTTCTTTACCCGTGTTTCTTACATGCATCCCGTAACCTATGGATTCCCCATTCAATTCAATCCCCTCCTAATATGGTACTGTGCCAATCTTATTTATCTATTATATTGTATTATTTTCGTTTGTTGCTATTTGATTTTATCTTAATATATATGCTGTAACTGCTATTTTTTTTGTTTTTGGTCTACCTGCACTTGTGTTTGCCCTTTTGGTTGAATGTCCTTACTAATGCCCTTATCAATTTTTTATTGATTTTTTTCACAATGGACGACTTTCATTCAAACTGTTTATGTTGTGCTGTACTATTTTTGTTCATCATTATGTTGTGCATTATGTTTAGCCTCAGATGAAGAGCCGGTGATGACTCGAAACACGTGTCAGGCTACTTTGTTATTAAACTCATTGGACTCATGAGAAATCCCTCCTTCTTTGATATACTTGGAACACCTGTCACTATTGCACTGTTCAGCGCAGTGAGACTGAGAACTGTCTGTGTTCATTTAGGTTCTTAACTGTGGGTGACATCTGGCAGTGCTCCCACACCCCTCAGCCACCTGCAGCTTTAGTGCTTCCCTAATTTCTTCAGTGTACAAGCTTTGTGGACTTTGACTTGTTCTGCCAAACCTATGTTTTAATACTAATAACATTTAAAAATGTACATTCTGAAGGTCTTTTCTAGGCATCTTATGCATTGTCCATTTGTTTATTTCTTCATAGGAAAACGCACATTGCCCTGATAGAAATATCATTTTTATTTTTACACTTTAGGCCAATGGCAATCATATACATGTATGTAACTCCCAAACTAATCAATCAGGTATCATTGTAGCAAGTAGACCATCATTTTGTTAAATCTGCTAATTGCATTGCAACGTTAGCATTCAGATGCTGTTGGGTTCTCAGCATGCAATTTTCCACTTTTACAAAACGGAGTGGAAAATGAATGTGAAAGAGCGGGTAAAATCCCATTCAGTCATTCATTTTACCATCCATATTTTCAAAATGTGAATTCTGCTTGCAAATTGCTCTTTGTAGATGGCATTTACAACAGATTCCTATGGAATCAATTCCTTGTATGCCTGCATGAAGATATCACGCAGATGTAAAGGTATGTGCCGAAGTTGGTGGAGAATGCAAAGCCAAGATATTTACGGGCTGATTCATGGAATAATTGTGTGCCGAAAAGGGGAGCACAAGCGGGAAAATCGCAGCGCACGCCTGCCAAAGCCGCGCACATCAATACATGGAATTCATTGCGCGTGTAAATCCTGGGATGTGCGCTAAAATCGTGGGTGGCGCACGTGGGCGCACACGTCATTAAACGGCGTGTTCTACACTCACAGGGAAAGTGCACATAGCGCAGCACACACAACAAAAGTGGGCGGAACACGGGGCGTAACATGCGGAATGGGGAACAAGGCACGAAAATGTGGGTGTTACGGGGGAAGTACAGGAGGTAAATGCTCGCAACGCCAACGCGCATGCCAACAACACGTATTCATGGAATCTAACAGGGGAAAGGCGTGCGCCAAAAAAACGCGCTAATCCGGAAACATATACGCCAGCAGGAAGCCGGCGTAAGCGGCCCCGCGCAGCATAAAAGTGCGCACAAACAACAAACAAGCTCAGACGCTACGATGAATATACCGTTCCTCGCAGCAGTGGTCATGGGACACCGCAGGAGGAGGAGGATAGCCAGGCCCCGCATTTTATTACCCAGGACCAGCCTTTTTGTGATGCCAGATGACCAGGTGTATGGGAGATACAGGTTTCCACCACACATAATCCTAGAACTGGTCAGGGAGTGGGAGGATGACCTCACATCACCCACCCTGTGCTCCCAAGCACTGATCCCCTTGGAAAAGGTGCTCGATGTACTGCACTTCTTGGCTACTCGGTCATTTCAGCGGAGAAGTGCCATAGTGGGGGGGGTGTCACAGGCTACCGAGTCACGCTGCCTACACCAGGTGTTGGCCATCATAACTGCACGTCCCTCAGTCCGCAGGCACATATACATGCCCAGAACACCTGCAGAAAGGCAGGCCCTGGTCCAGGACTTTTACGGGGTGGCAGACTTCCCCAAAGTGCTAGGTGCCATTGATTGCACCCATGTGGCTCTACGTCCTCCCAGGGCCACTGAGCACATAAATCGAAACCGCAAGCACTGGCAGTCACAAGCACTGGCATTCAATCAACGTGCAGGTTGTATGTGATGCCAAGGGAATAATCACTTCAGTATATGCCAACTATCCAGGGTCAAGCCATGATAGTTTCATTTTCAGAATGTCACCCCTAAACCGGGACCTTGAAGCTGGGCGGCATGGAAACACATGGCTACTTGGTGAGTATAAATGCCTCTGCTCATGCATGCATATCAGAAACTGAGAAATGGGAAAACCCCACTAATGAGAACCATTATCACCTCCTGAGGGGTCAGTGCCTACCCTCTGAGCACCTAGATGATGAAGCCAATTCGGAACCCCACCACACCACCCGAGGTAAGATACAACACAGCCCATATTGCAACCTGGGTCATAGTGGAGCGCACATTCGGAGTGCTCAAGTTACGCTTTCCCTCCCTTGACCACTCTGGTGGGCAGATGCTATACATGCCCCCAGTAATGTGCAGGATCACAGTGGCAGCATGTGTCCTGCACAACGTTTCAACACGCCGGCGCGTGCCGGTGGACATGGTGGTGCCCCACATCCCCAACCACATGCACAGCTGCTGCGCATGGGAGGTGAAAGGGCATGTGGTGAGGCAGCCCGTACCCAGCTTATAGCTATAGTGTAGATGGAGTTCTCCCACACAGTATTGCCTGGTGGCGTACGGCCACCACGTTGGCAGGCACCACATCTGTTTGGTGCAAGGCGATCTGCACCTTGCTGTGCTGGCACTGCCTGAGGGTGCAGGACTGCATTCCTCGTTTGATCTGCTGGCCCAGGGACAGGAGCAAATATTGTGGAGTGTGACCCTGCATCCGTAACCGCCACAGGCAGACTTTCCAACACTGACATCCCCATAGAGAGGTCGACCCCTGGTGCAGGTGGGTTGGACAGAACAGCATCCCTGCCAGAAACACTCACCTGTGATGGCACATATGTCTCACTGTCCGATTCAGCACCTGATTCATAGAGATCTGCAGAGGTGTACCCAGAGACACCCGTGGACAGTATGGTCTGCAGGAGGAATGGGTTTTCACCCACCACCACCCCACGTCCTCCACTGGTGCCCGGTTGTGGCTGAGATTCCTCCTGGGTCTGCACCATCTCCTCCTCCTCAACAGCATCAAGTGCCTCATCACCTGCAAAAACATGAAAGACAACAAATGGAAACAGGCATGAGCACCATAGCACACACATAGGCCTGACGAGGCAGAGATCCAGTACAGAAATTGCACATGTCCCACATGAATATAAATCATTCATGCACTGTCAATGAGTTGGAAAGGGAGGCAAAAAGCACACACTGAGGACTCCAAGATGGACAAGCAACACATGTGCAGCATTCTGGATAGCACTGGCAGCACACATTAGCCTGTGAGTGGCATGTCCAATACAAATACATGACACATGCCATCATACAGATGGCACGTAGCATAGCCATGGTACATTTGCCAACTACAGCCATATGGTAGAAAATCAGTACTGTCACCCATCCGTGTGAGATGGACATGATGAGATGACACATGCAAAATAGTGTGACAAAATACGCATGTGTCACACACTGCAACAGATCCAGTGTTCACTGATACAGTGATGGCAGGCAGATGAATACATCAATACAAAGGGGGGTCTGGGAATCTCTCTACCAGCACGAACACAGCCCAATGACCTGTTCTTGGGTGAATAACCCCTGGGAGAGACTCTACCAAGTCTTTAGCTCACTGTCCCTTTCACAGAGAAGAAATTTCCCTGCATATCAGCCTTTGTCCTGCCCCGGGGCAGGCCAGCGCCGAAATGCTAGGCAATTCTCCTCTGAACAAGAGTACCATCAGTAATCCCATACACGTGTTTCAGCCTTGTTGGGCATCATCAGTGAGGTGAAACTGTTGCCTCTCTAAGAACAGTGAGCAAGGGGTCCACGTCTGGATCGCCCTGTTAACTTAGGGTGAAACCCAAAGTTAATTTATTCAAAACAAAGGGGGGTCTGGGAATCTCTCTACCAGCACGAACACAGCCCAATGACCTGTTCTTGGGTGAATAACCCCTGAGAGAGACTCTACCAAGACTTTAGCTCACTGTCCCTTTCACAGAGAAGAAATTTCCCTGCATATCAGCCTTTGTCCTGCCCAGGGGCAGTCCAGTGCCGAAATGCTAGGCAATTCTCCTCTGAACAAGAGTACCATCAGTTACCCCATACACGTGTTTCAGCCTTGTTGGGCATCATCAGTGAGGTGAAACTGTTGCCTCTCTAAGAACATATGCGGGGAAATTTCTTCTCTGTGAAAGGGACAGTGAGCTAAAAACTTGGTAGAGTCTCTCCCAGACCCCCCTTTGTTTTGAATACATCAATGGTTGGTCACTTCAACATGACAGAACACAACAGTCATGTTCAACATTCAAACAGGGCCCAAAAAATGATTGTTTGCAGCCCATTACCCAATCAGCCTGAATGGTTAAATCATTCCCATAACAAGGTAATAAATGTGGGCCATTGTGGGGTGTAATGTATGACATAAGTATGCCACATTTGTGGCAGTACCTCAAAAAATGTGTCCTAAAAATGGCAAGGATTGAAAAAAATCAGGCTGAATGAACAGAAAAACATTTTGAACAATGTAGTTGCAAGATGACAGTTGAAGGGCAACTGCAGTAATCTGTTGCAAATTGGCAACTGTGGTCAGAAGAGATACTGTCATACCCAAACCCAAGGCCGGGGAATGGTTTAGAGGGACCACATGGGTGGCCCATACCAGTCATGACTACCCAGCCTCACCTGGCACTCAATCAGAACACATCATCCAAGCAACATACACATGGATTGCACACACATGCATGGGCACTCACCGGACAATGCTTCAAAATCTGGTAGGTCTCCCACGCCTCGGATCTGTTCCTCTGTGATGAAGGCTCCAGCAACAGACTCATGTTCAGTGAGTTGGTCATCCTCTGTTGGAGACCCACTGCCATTCACCAGAGTAGAGGCATGATTGGAAGCCAGCTTGTTCTTTGCTCTGCGTTTCAGGTCATTCCACCACTTATAGCAATGATCAGCTGTGCGCCTCACAAATCCAAGGGCACTAATGTGGTCCACGATGGTCTGCCAGTGGGCCCTACTTTGAGCAGGTGTAGTCTTGCACCCTGAAGTCACCACCATTTTGCGGCTATGTGCCAACACATAGGCCACAAGATCATCTAGTTCGGCGTCATTGAAGCTAGGCTTCCTTGACGTGCCGGAGTGTGTAGCCGTGTCTGGGGTCCCAGCCGGTAATGCAAGAGCACCCGTCTTCTTCTTGGAAGGTGGTGCAGATCCTGAGTGGCTTACGCCGCTCTGGTTGGTAGGGGCAGAAGCGCAGGTGGACTGGGTACTTGATGTTTCCAAAAGCACAATGACCAAAGGTCTCGCTGCAGGCATTGGCTGCAGGGTGATGTTGGCAATACCAACCTTGGTGTGAAGGACTTGGACCGACACTGTCCCGGCTGGGAGACTCGGAGCTGGGGTGGATTGAGCTGCAGCTGCCCCTGCAGCCTCCTCACCCTGGCTACTTGGGGCAGCAGATGACATTGCTGCCCCAGATCCACGTGGCCTGGTGACAGCAACTTTCACTGCCACACGTGGCTTAGACTTGGTGACACGGAAGTCAGCATGGGAGTCACCCTGTGCCGTTTCAATTGACAATATGGGGCGATTTAACAAGGGCTAAGCTGGGATGGCGTCAGCTACATTTCCCACAACCATTGGGGGGGCATAGGTGTCCCCGATTGGTCCTCCACACACTGGCCTCTTTGGGCACCCTGCACATCCTGGCAACGTCCCCTACCGCGCCAACCTTTTCGAGGTCAGCCACCTTTGCCTCCTTTACTGCTTGGTCGCCTCCCAACTATGGCACTGATGTTGTTGTGTGTATGGGAGTTGCAGTAAACAATTGTCCTGGGCAATTGGGATGAAAGGGGTAGGGTACTAGATGGAATTCCTACCCTAGTGCTCTAGCAAGGCTGCCTGTGACCCCTGGGAGAAGATGACGGGTCACGCAACTCACAGGCACCCCGAAAACAAAATTAAACGTGCATGCAACCCCTGGTAGACCACGTGCGTGGAAAAATGAACCCGCACTACGCTGTGGCACCCAGAAACACAAAAATAAGCGTAGGCGTGATACACGCAGCCTACAATGATCTCTGAAGGGGTACGTGACACACGGGGGCAACCACAGTTGGAAAATACATGCGCGACTCACCGTCTTCCTGGAAAAAGAACATGAAAAAGACACGCGTGTGCGCATTGGCAACACCCCCGCCAAAAGAAGAAATGTACGCTGTCTGAGGAAACAGGGAGGAAGAACTGGAACCGTTGTGAAGTAATCGCGTGTGAACCAACAAGAAGTACAAGAATCACCCGCTCGCTCTCCACAAAAAGCACGTACAAGAAAATGGCGTCCTACGTGTATCTTTTAAGCCAGCCCACATGTGCCACGTCACTTACGTGCGTTCGCTGTAAGAGCCTTTCCGCCAATTACACGCAGTGCCACCCGGACGTGTAGTTTTTTCACGTGTACAATGAACATGCACCCGTGTTGTGGGAAACGCCCGGGCGTGTTACGTCACAGACGCGCTTACGCGCTAAGGGCCTTTCCTCGAATTACACGCTGACGTGCACTTTTTTCACATGCCAAATCACTCTGTATCAAGCTGGCCACACGACAACACACGGAAGACCATGCTCCTGCCTAACAGGCCATTTTCCTGCCCCCCAGATCCCCGAGCACGCTCCCACATGCCATCTGCTGTTGCCTGCTTGCCTGCTACCCATGTGCCCTGCTATTTGGTGCCTGCACGTCAGCCATCTGCAGGGGTACAATTGCTGTGACCACCGCTGCTGGAACTGAAGACTCCCAACTGGGATACAATTGCTCCACAGCCCAGCCCCAGGACCCAGTTGCCCACCCACACCTGCCTCTGGGGTTGCCATGTCGAACACAACACTATCTGGCACCACTGGCAACGCCCTGGCAGAGGGCTACCAGCTTCAGTGCCGATGAAGTTGGCATCCTGGTGGCACAAGTCCTGGGGCAGTATGATGCCCTCTTTGGAAGTTTGTGCGCCGACAATGAAGGATGGAAGAGGATCTGGATGGACATCGTGACTACCATCAACGATGAGGGGGTGGCAGTCCGCGACATTCAACACGTCCTTAAGCACTGGGAGGACTTCAGGTCCAGGACCCTCAACAAGGCCCGGCGCCTCTTGAAGGCAGTGGATGCCAAGGGGTGCCAGGTCCACCTAAACAACAACCAAATGAGGGTCTTGGAACGTATACGCCCAGCGCTCCACGTCCAGGTCCTTGAGAGGCAGACCCGTCTGGAGTCGAGCAGTAAGTGTACATGCGTACTGATTGAACGCTGTGCGTGTTGAGGTGTGCCAGGAGTGTGCAGGTTGGACATATGTCTTTGTAGGGCCATGTATGAATGCGTATGTACAGGGACATGAACCTGCCACATGTGAGTCCTCTCATGTGTGAGACACATCGATGGTGTATGCGTTGGTAAGCATGCTGGCCAAATGCATGTGTGGGTGCACACATGTTCAAATTTGTGTATGTATTGTGGCATGGTTGTGGTGTCACACATGGCTGCTGGTTCAAGATGCATGCATCTGGACTAAGTACTTTATTTTATACTGAATCCAGTTTCAAAAACAGAGCAAATTCAGATAGCTATCAGCCCTCAGTACAACACAATGAACTCCAGCGTGGTTCAGTGTGTTCAGTGAGAAACGCTGTACATTAGAATGCATTGGATTTTTATACACTTTGTGGGCACGATGTCCAGCCCCACTTTGGGTTAATATTCCACTTAATACATCACCGTTCTAGGGTTCATGCCAAGTCTCGAACAACCGCATATAACTGGTTTGCTTTTAATACATGTATCAACAAGCCTATACAGCAACTGTGTAATCTGCGATTTTCCATGTTCATCTTCTTAAACATTAATACAATGTGTTTAAACAAGTTTTCTATGTTCAGTATTTGAATACATTGTTTTTATAGTATACTCGTGGATTAGTTCCTTTACACGAGTAATCCCTTACACACAAGTCAACGAAGGACAAGGTCTCAGTTCACGACCCCAACAAGTGGCCTGCAGGTAAGTTACATATTAGCTATGTACAGAGGTCAAGACGGCCATGTTGTATTTTGGAATGACATCGTCCACCATTTTAACTCACAGGGTGACTTTTACAAAGCAAATCCTAAAATGGCGGATGAACCTAAAATGGCGGCTTACATTGATTTTAAGGCCAGGACCTTGCAACACGGATTCTTTCGCAAGCGACTTTCGAGCCGCTTGGCGTAGGCCAATATACATATATTTATTGCAATAGGAGGCACAATATAATTTCTCTTTTGACAAACCCTCCTTTTGGCCTATGCCAAGTGCTAAAATTACTTTGGATCTCCTTGCAAATAACTCCATGCATCATCGTCCATGCACCCTGAATCACTGTCGGAAATATCTATTGCCATTAGGTCATTTGCTAAAATTTCTTTCAACACATATTCTTTGGAAGTTTTATCTAGGGCATACACTTTATGTCCTATCGAACCTATCGCTTGTGCACAACATCCCCTTGACATCGAACACATACCAGGTAGACACTGAATACAGCAACAAAGAAACAGGATTCCCAAAATAATCAGCAAGACCGAAAGTACCTTTTCAACCCCAAGATCGCAAGAAGTCTGAGAACCAAGCGCTCAGATCCCACTTTCCCTCGGGAACTTGTACTTCTGAACTAAGGACGTGCAGATTCTGTATTGCCTTGAAGATAGTTGGGGAGGAATCTGGTACGAAAACACAGCAAGCGGACCCCACTAATTTACACACTCCACCACGCTCAGCCAGAATGACATCTAATGCCATCCGGTTTTGAAGTGCTACTAGTCTTATCGCCTTCTCTTCTAACGTCATATTATAGAGTATGTCCTTGGTCTGGTTAATGGTTCTCTCCAGTACTCTCGCTAGCTTTCTAATGACTTCCGAATTAGCTATCTGCCCCCAAAATGGCACAACTGATTTTGCTATATCTCCCAAGATTTGTGCTGGGGTGTCACTTTTCTCGTCCCGCCGTGGACGAGCCTTTAAAACTTCTCTTGTTCTAGCTATAAACACCCCAGGTAACAGGATCCCTAAATAACAGGTTCCTGCCAATCCATGGGCAACCATGTGAATGCTACATTACCGCAGACAAAGTAGACAGGTTCGCCTACATTCAAAGGTCTGTTTTCCCCAGTCAAATTTGCAACGTTGGCACAACCTAGAAATTTTCCCATTGATTGAGTTCCATTCCTCTGTATGCAAAAGGAAACTGAATCGGGGTTATGATTAACAGTGTAAGAAGGAGGCATGGCATCCTTATTGCCTATTGGAGCCATCTTAAAGGAAATCAAAGATTGGAAGGGACGAGACAGTCTGTCAGAAGGCCTAATATAAGCAACGTTAGGTTTACTCCTGTTTGCAAAAAGCGAGCATCCCAGGGGAGTCAAAACACGTTTCTCAAAACTATTCAAATTGGTGCCATCAAAGTTCCCTGAGATGCTATCATTGCAACGGCCAAAGAACAGCGCTCTAAGAGCAGCATAGCAAGCAGATGTCAAAGGTAAAGGATGAATATACCAACCTAGCCCCTTATCCCCATGTTGCGGTAAATGTGAGCAGACCCAACAGTTAAACTTATTAAAAATAGCATGTGTAGCATTCATGATAAGTAGTAGAGTGTTATTGTGGTACCTTTGTCTATGGTGAGAGTCCCTAGGGGATAGAGTATGCAAATGTACAAAGGGAGTAGGAACATTAGGTGTACTTTCAGTAGGTAAAAAAAGTTCTAAAGAATGAGTTTCCTCAAGGTACCACAATCCTAAGGCAGCGACTATCAAAAATCCAAATATCATTATAAAAATACAGCAATACATTTCCGGGGCCCAGGCATTTTGTCCATCGTCCCGGTTTGTCACCCCATTATTTAGAAGTCCCATATGAGCGGTAGCGGTAGCAGGCATTGTAGTCTTCAAACGGATACCCCAATGTTCGTTGATGGCGACCTCCTGGTCGAGCGACTTCTTAGTCCTTCCACAACCCTAGGCAACAGAATCGCCTTTCTCAAATTTGGGCAAAAAAAGCCCTAGATGATCGTTATCTTCTTCAAATGCACAGCCGAACCGTGCCATAAGTCTATCAGATGCAGGGCAAAACCGTGCCGTAAGTCTATTTGCTTGGACGCAGATTGTACCTTACTTTTCCCGGTACTGATTGATCCAGAAACAATATGTTGTCACTTCCTGCTGGAAGCAACGTGTCGGAAACAAGTGAAGATGCCGAATTTGAAATAGCAGTTTCCAGATGCAAAACATTTGGAGAGTGTGGAGACAAAATGGCACCTTCCCCAGGCCTCACGGGCTCAGAGAGATTCTCCGACACACTCTCAGTGCTGCTTACTGCTTTGGGATTGTTGGTTGCAGTGTAAGCGAGGGGTTCTGTTTCTTCTGTAACGTGTGGCACAAGGTGAGGAAGTTTCTTGACGTGGGACGTGTGTATCCAGTTCTTTCTCCCAGCGACCCGCACCGCTGTCTGGGTGACCAACAGGACTTGGAACGGCCCACGCCAGCAAGGCGCAAGGAAAGAGGAACGCTCAAACGCTTTGACGAGCACCCAGCTTCCAGGGCGTATGCTGTGGCCTGGGCCCTCGTATCGCACAGGTAAAGCTTCTCGTACCTGGTGATAAATCAAATACAGGTTTTTAGTCAACTGGCTGCAATAATCTGAAAGTAATACATTTTCAACATTTCTCAATGAATTGCATTTAGGAAGGTTCCAAATATTGACAGGTCTCCCCATTACCACCTCAAATGGAGAGAGCCCAGTCTTAGTTTGAGGGGCTGTGCGCATGGATAAAAACACGATCGGTAAGGCGTCTGGCCATTTTAGTTTGGTGCCGGCACACGTCTTAGCGAGCTTGTTCTTAATGATACCGTTGTGTCTTTCTACTAGTCGGGCGCTCTGAGCATGTCTGGCCGAACGGAACCGTTTGTCAATTCGTAATGCCGTACATATCTGCAGAATTACAGCAGCGACAAAATGTGGACCATTGTCCGACCAGATAACTCTTGGTAGCCCGAACCGCGGGAAGTATTCCCTTAACATGATTTTGGCAGTAGTCATGGCTGTAGCATCTTTAACAGGGAAAGCCTCAACCCATTTACTAAAAGTGCAGATAACCACCAGCACATATTTTTTATTATCACATCGTTCCATTTCAATAAAGTCAAAGTGGATCACTTCGAAGGGGACAGACGGTGGCCCAAAACTTCCCCTTGGAGTTACTGTCCCCTTTCCCACATTGTGTTGTAGGCAAATCATGCAATCCTGGACATAGCGCTGGGCAATTTTCGAAATTTTGTCATTTACCGAAACGTTCTCTAACATTTTTGTCATCTTCTGGGCACATACATGCGTAGGACCATGGGCCATGATGACCATCATCATTATATATGCGTCAGGGAGTAGCCATTTCCCTTCCGCCATATCAACCCAATACCCATCATCATCAAGTTTCCCCAAGCCTTCAGCCCACCTTTTGGATTCTTCTAACGTGGCATCAGCTTGGATATCCTGTACAGACCCAACACCCTCATCCATTGCATAAGCTTTTACAGTCTCCCTTGAAACATACATCTCCGTATGGAGATCGGTAGCAGTTTGTTTAGCTATCTGATCAGCAAAAGCATTCTGTTTCCCTATGTCATCTGTAACCTTTCGATGTGCTGCACATTTCATAACTGCTAACTGAGTAGGGAGCGCAAGCGCTAAGAGTAGTTGTACTATTAGGGAGCCATGTTGGATTTTGGTGCTATGTGAAGTTAGGAACCCTCTCTCTGACCAAAGTCTCCCAAAGTTGTGAACCACCCCAAAGGCATACTGACTATCAGTATGACAATGCATTACTTACCGTAAAAGCATTTCTGATGGTTGTATCTGCTTAGATTCACATGTTGTGCATAGGTCCGTCATCCAGTGGTCACTGCGGAGTATTACATTTTGTTTTTCTTAGTCGAAAATGGGACGTCGACAAGGCGTGTCTGTAACACTATCCCTATAGTGACGTGCGTTGTACCCACAATCCCTCACGCGTCGAGGTCCCTCTGTTTGTATTTTTTCTGCCCTGAGGGAGCCTTCTATACGTGAGTGAGTACAGAAAAGAGAGAGATGTAGAAAGATCTCTATGTTCCTTCCATCCGAGCGGGGAGGAAGGGTGGGCGCATGTGAATCTAATCAGATACAACCATCAGAAATGCTTTTACGGTAAGTAATGCATTGTCTTTTGATGTTTGTTAATCTGCTTAGAATCACATGCTGTGCATAGACTAGCGAGCAGTATCCGGAGTTGGCGGTGGGTTATGAGAAGGAACAGTAGAGAAAAGATGTCTTAATACTGCCTGTCCCACCTGTGAGTCAGATCTAGAGTGTTCATCTAGACGGTAGTGTTTTGTAAAGGTGTGCACAGAACTCCAGGTATCCGCTTTGCAGATGGACTCAAGGGGAACATTTGCAATGAAAGCTATGGAAGCCCCAGTGCCTCGAGTAGAATGTGCGCTTAGCTTGAAGGGTAGTTCTCTCTTAGCAATAGTATAACAGAGAGTGATGCATTGAACAATCCATCTAGATATAGTGGACTTTGAGACTGCATCTCCTTCTCTTCCTGCTGCCACCGAGACAAAGAACTGATTAGTCTTTCTCAGTGGCCTGGTTCTTTCCATGTAGAACATGACAGCTCTGCGTACATCCAGTGTATGCAGACTTTTTTCTCCCAAGTTGGAAGGGTTTTGAAAGAACGTTGGTAGTTCTATTGACTGGTTTACATGGAATTTCGAGATTAATTTTGGTGCAAACCTTGGGTGTGTGCGTAGAACCACCTTATCTTTGTGAACTGTTACGAAGGGGTCTAGAACAGAAAGAGCCTGTAGTTCTCTTACTCTCCTAATGGAGGTGATAGCTATTAGGAAAGCAGTCTTAAGAGTGAGGTCTTTAAGAGTTGCCTTGTGCATGGGTTCAAATGGCGAGCCCATGAGTCTGGAAAGTACCACATTTAAGTCCCATCCGGGAGCTGGGTTAGCTATCGGAGGGTGATTTCTCTTTACCCCCTCCATGAAGGCCTTGATAACTGGTATCTTCCACCACAACACTTTAAGTTGGGAAGTGGTGTATGCAGAAAGTGCCGCCAGGTGGACTTTAATGGAATTGAACACTAGACCTGAATCCAGTAAATGGGTCAAGTACAGAAAAATGTGTGTGGGAGAGCAGTCAACTGGGTTGTTGCTCTTACCTCTACACCAGATGACAAATCTTCTCCACTTGCTAGAATAGCAGTGGCGAGTATTAGGCTTTCTGGCTTCCCTGAGGCTGTCCATACATCTCTGCGGAAGTTGTAGATGTCCAAATTCTATGATCTCAGGAGCCAGGCTGCTAAGTTCATGGTCTGAGGGCATGGATGCAGTGTCCTGCCCTTGTCCTGTGACAGCATGTTGTACGGGCAGGGAAGTTTCACTGGGGGAGATAGGGACATCTCCATCAAGTGAGCGAACCATGGCTGCCGGGCCCACATTGGGGCCACTAGTATCATGGTAACTTGTTCCTGGTGCATCTTGTGCACAACTTTGTTGAGAAGGGGAGTCGGGGGAAAGGCGTAAACAAATTTCCCTGACCATTGAATCAACAGACCGTTCCCCTTGGACTGGTTCTGGGGGTACCTGGAGGCGTAACTTTGGCATTGTGAGGTCTCCAGAGTTGCGAACAGGTCTATTTCTGGGAATCCCCATTGCGTGAAGACGTCTAAGACAATGTCTTCGTGCAATCGCCATTCATACTCTTCGGGCAGGGGGAAGTCTCTGCTGAGTTCGTCTGCTAGCAGATTGAGTTCCCCTGGTACGTGTTGTGACAGTAGGAACATGTTGTGTCTGAGAGCCCACTTCTATATATTCTGGGACAGCTTGGACAGTCCTGGAGAGTGGGTGCCCCCCTGCTTGTTGATGTAGTACATGGCTGTGGTGCTGTCTGTAAGGACCATCACTGTCTTCCCTTGTAGGTGTTCCTGGAAGGCTTTTAGTGCTTTGAACACCGCCAGTAGCTCCAGTAGGTTTATGTGCTTGGATGCAACGCTTGGAGTCCACACTCCGTGAGCAGTCTGATGGGATAGGTGAGCCCCCCATCCTGTGAGGGATGCGTCCGTGGTTAGAGTGGCCTCCACCACGGGTGTGGCAAAGGGTTTTCCTATTATCATGTTTTCCTTTGTCCACCACCGTAGCGAGAGAACCAAGGCCTGCGAGACCACCACTAGATCGTCCCATTGTCCGCTGGCCTGACACCACTGGCTGTTGAGCCACTCTTGCATTGGGCGCATGCGCAGGCGCGCGTGAGGTACCAAATAAATACATGACGGGACGCCATAATTCCTAGCAAGCGCATCGCTTTGCGCACCGTCACCTCTCGACCTGCCACATATTGGGGGATCTGAAACAGCATGTTTTGGACCCTCTCATTGGAGGGGAAGACAAGGCCGTCCTTTGTTTGAATTAGAGCCCCTAGGAATTGTTTAACTTGGATGGGGTCTAAGCTGGACTTCTTCTCGTTGATGGAGAAGCCCAGTTGGAACAAAAGGTCTACAGTCTTTTGGGTGTTTGAGAAGCAGGTCTCGTAAGAATCCCCTGTTATGAGCCAGTCGTCGAGGTAAGGGTATACTGGGATGGATAACCTGTGCAGGTGGGCCGCTGCCACTGCCAGTACTTTCGTGAATACCTTGGTGCAGATGCTATGCCGAAGGGTAGCACTCTGAACTGATAGTGTTTGCCCTCTATCATGAACCTGAGGTATTTTCTGTGCGCTGGCAACATTAAAATATGAAAGTATACATCTTTCATGTCCAGTGTTGTCATGTAATCTCCCTGTGATAGCAGTGCGATCACTTCCTGTAAGGTCACCATACAAAACTTTTGAGGTTTGACAAACTTGTTCGCTGGGCGCAGATCTAATACAGGGAGCATGGTTAGATCCTTTTTGGGTACAAGGAAGTACACTGAATAAATACCTTCCGTTACCTGAGATAGAGGCACAACCTCTATGGCTCCTTTTTCCAGCAGTGGTCCACTTCTTGGAGAAGGATGGCGAGGTGTTCTGGTGTCATGCGGCGTCCCCTCGGGGGTCTGTATGTTGGGGAACTGTTGAACTCTATACAGTAGCCGCGGGCTACAGTGGAAAGTACCCAGCGGTCTGATGTTATTCCCTCCCATGCTGGAAGAAAGGATGTTAACCGGCCCCCGACCGGCGTTGCATGGGAGGGGACGCAAATCTTCACATCACTTGGTGGTGTTGGTGGCTTGCTAGCCTCTGGGGGTGGAACCCCGGCCTCTTCCTTTGCCACGGCGTTGACCCCTCTGATTGTACTGGCCGCTATTACCCTGGTAGTTGCTGGCAGAACACTGTTGTTGTTGGTTTTGTTGCTGGCGTTGTCCACGAAAAAAGCGCTTATTACCAAATCCCCTCCTGTTAGGGGTTTTTGAAATTTGGTCTAAGGTCTTTATTGTGTCAAATTCTTTCTTCGCGTTCTCCAGCGCGTCATCCACTGCTCTCCCAAAGAGGTTGGACTCCTCTATGGGTTTATTAATAAGGGACGCTTGTGTTTCCGCCTTAAATCCAGAATTGCGAAGCCAGACGTGACGCTTCAGTAAAATTCCTTGTACCAACGTGCGGCCAGCCGTTTCTGCTGCATCGAGGGTATTCTTGACGATGCTTTGATTGACCAGAGAGCCCTCATTAACTGTAGCCAGCAAACGAGTCCTTAGGGGTTCGGGAACTTCTTCGATGTCCTGTTTGAGCTTAGCCCATTGAGCATCGGCGTAGCTTGCCAATAGGGTATTATTATTGGTGATTCTGGTAGAGAATGCTGCAGAGGTGGTGATTCTCTTGGCTAGGGCATACAGCGTCTTCCCCTCTTTATCTGGGGGTGCCTCGCTGGTAGATAGTGGGACTGCTGCCCTTTTCCTGGTGTTGGTCATGACCAGGGAGTCCGGGATTGAGTGACCCTTAATATATAATGGGTCTGATGGAGAGGGAGAGAACAGTTTCTCAATACTCGGATTGACCCCTCTCACCAATGCAGGAGTGGAAAGAGAAGGTGTAATACGTCTCTTAACTGAGGCGTGGATGGGTATAATTTGGCTAGTGGGGGGTTTTTCCCTGATAATCCTCTAAACAAAATCAGGGTCTGGGGTGACTTCCCCAGTTTCAATTTCGAAATGTGCTGCTGCCTTCTTCAGCAGTGCATTGAAGGTGGGTTGATCATCGACAGGCGAAGGGTTCCTGACTGGTGTAGTTTCAGTAGACCTGATGACTATACTGCTACTGCCTGTGTCTGTCGACCTAGCCGGTGACTGCCAGAGATTTGGGTCGCCCTCGCCTGTGTCCTCCTGGAATCCCTCCTCACATAGGTTAGTTTCCTTGTGAAAACCTTCCTCTTCTTGTTGGTCTTCAACATAGGTGAACTCAACTTCCTCCTGGAAGAAGGTGTCTTCCTCAGTGGGATTGTGAGAGTATATGTCCTCCTGTATGGGGTCCTCCTGTATGGGGTTATAAAACTTCTGGTATTTAGCCCTTGGACTCTCCAGGGGTGCCTCCCTTGGTCTCTTGGGTGTCCTGTCTTCTGGGATGGACATGAACCTGTCTAGTTTATCCATACAGGTCTGGAACCTTTCAAAGGTCTACTGAGGTCGGCCAGGACGGTCTGGGAATGAAAAAGGAGTTTCTTCCTCCTGTAATTGTCTGGTTCTGTCGCACAACGTCGAAGAAAGAGAGCCTTTGCCTTCTGAGTAGCCTTCTCGCTGGCTAGGGCCTTCTGTCGGGAACTGGCCTGATCTGTTTTCCGGCGTGTGCGTGGTTTTCGGCGTCTCACTCGCCGTACGTCTTTGGCTGTCCTTAGATGCTATGCGCGCGAGGCTTTCAGCGATCATTCTCTCTTCCGAGGGATCGGTCGCCGTCGCGCTATGCAACGTCGAGCCTTTGCTCATCGAGTCCTTGCTCGTCGATCCTTGCCCGTCGAGTCCTTGTTCGTCGAGTCCTTGCTCGTCGAGTCCTTGTTGGCAATGGGAGTGCCCTTGCGATGCGCGTCGCCGGAGGTTTTGGTGTTA
Source organism: Ambystoma mexicanum (assembly GCF_040938575.1). Classification (NCBI taxonomy): domain Eukaryota; kingdom Metazoa; phylum Chordata; class Amphibia; order Caudata; family Ambystomatidae; genus Ambystoma; species Ambystoma mexicanum. Next base: position 747,469,825 of record NC_090932.1, read on the forward strand.
GCGCCCTTATTTTTAGAATGCCCAGTCGCCTGTCGCGGAAGCGGTGGCGGGGAGGGCTGATGACCCTTACGGTCGGCGGAAGACGCCGGTGGGCCTGGCGTCCCCGTTGGCGCTATGGCTGCCTTCGTCTTCGACTAATGCGTGCCGGGGGGTATGTGCTTTGGTGTTTTTCCGTGTGCGTCCTTGTCGCCAGGGTGTTCATCCCCATAAACTGGGCGTGAGCCGGGCTTGTCGGTGCCGGGGACGGACGACGAGGAGCATGAACGCTCCTTTGAGAGGTCTACAGCCTCCGTTACAGGGGCCGTGTAGTCACTGTCCTCGTCACACTCGGCGGCGGTGGCAGCGGGTGAGGAGTCAGGCCTAGACATGGCGTAGGCCGCCCACCTTTTGACCCTGCGGTCTTTTAGAGTTTTGGGCTTTAGTAATTTACAGGCCGCACAGCCGTCCTCCTGGTGATCGAGGGGTAAGCAACGGTTGCACCGTTTGTGCTTATCCTTCCAGGTATATTTAACCTTGCAAAGCGGGCAAAACCTAAATGGCATCCTCTACATAGCTGAGGGCAATAAGTGTGACTACGACCTCGAAAGAGAGGGAGGGGAAAGAGAAAGGCATTCTTAAAGAGAAAGAAAGACCACAAAACCCCACTCTCCCGACTGTTAATGGCCGGCGAGGCCTGGCCACGTGTTCGGCAGTGCCGAAGGATCCCCTCCGCTCGTCCTTCCGTCGAAGATCTTGCTCAGCGGAGAAACAGCTCTGCGTCGAAGGGGTGGGGGGGGTCTATGTTATTGATATTAATGACAAACGACCAAAGGTCGAAGAAACTATTTTGCAATGTCTCTCTAGGAGCTCCGCATTAAGGCGACCAGTAGCTGGGTGGAAAAAAACAATCTGAGGGACCTCGACGCGTGGGGATTGGGGGTACAAAGCAAGTCACTATAGGGATAGTGTTACAGACACGCCTTGTCGACGTCCCCTTTTGGACTACGAAAAACAAAATGCAATACTCCGCAGTGACCACTGGATGTCGGACCTATGCACAGCATGTGATTCTAAGCAGATTAACAAACATCAGAAATATATTTACTGCAAGCCCTTCGGAAAGTTCACAAGCTCGGGTTAATGCTATAATCTCTGCAGCCTGCACAGAATTATGCGTGATTCTGTGATTCTCTTAGTTTCCACAACTGTGCTTAATGTAGTGATCGCATAAGCAGCTGTGGATGTACCATCCGGATGTTTGAAGCAGGAGCCATCACAAAACAGCTCTCCTTGCGGATTATCTAAAGGAGTATCTTTCAAATCAATTCTACCCTTTGCCTCTTGTTCGGTCGTATACAAACAATAATGTAGCTCTTCATCGCCGCAAGTAATATCTTGCGGGAAAGGTAGGAGTTCAGCCGGATTAAAAACACAAAACCTCTTAATTTGAATGTGAGGAGCAAACAAGATCAATTCATATCTTGTCAACCGTGCAGAAGTGAGGTGTTGCGTTTGAGTTTGGTTCAGTAGAACATCTACAGAGTGAGGTACCATCAGGGTTAGATCATGGCCTAGGACCATTCCCTCACTCTGTTTTACAGACGCAGCAGCAGCAGCGACAGCTCACAAACATCTTGGCAAAGTGCATGCTACAGGATCAAGGGCGGAAGAAAAGTAACCGCACGGCCTATTCTTCCCTCCATGTTCCTTCGTTAATACAGCCAAAGCACATCCATCACATTCATGCACAAACAATACAAAGGCCTTTTCATAGTTTGGTGTGCCCAAAACTGGTGCAGAGCATAATACAGTCTTAAGCAAGTCAAATGATTGCTGGTGTTCCGCGTTCCATGGCAATGGCGAAGAAATGCCCTTCTTCGTCAAAGCCAACATCGGTTTGATCACTAGTGAAAAATTTGGGATCCACAACCTACAGTAAGAAGCCATACCTATCAAGGTATAAAGGCTCTAACTTCCTTCTGTGTATTTGGGCTAGACATGCCAGAGATGTGTTTTATTCTTTCAGGTGTCAATCTTCTTCCCTCCTTTGACAGGAGATTGCTTAAATAGGTGACCTCCTGATAACAATATTAACATTTTTTAAGCAAAGCTTTGTGACCATGCTTAGCTAGATGGATAAGCAATAACACAGTGCCCTCCTTACAGACACTCTCAGAGCCAACAGCTAAAAGCAAATCATCAACGTACTGAAGCAATGTACAGGTAGAGGGCAATTCAAGGATATCAAGTTGTTCTTTCAAAGCCCTACTATAAATGCTAGGACTCTCTGTTTACCCTTGTGGTGCACGAGTAAATGTGAATGAGCGTCCCCCTAAGGTGAACGTGAACAAATATCTACTATCCTTGTGCATAGGAATACTAAAGAAAGCATTCTTTAGATCCACCACACTAAAGTAAGTAGCTGTAGCTGGAATCAGGGTTAGGATTGTCGTCACATTAGGCACAATTGGAAATTGTGGAGCGACGACTTTATTAATGGCACGTAAATCAATTATGAAACGGAATGGAATTGCATTATTGCCTTTCTTGTACATGGGTAAAATCGGACTGTTACACAAACTTCCTGAAATTTCTTCAATCACCCTGCGATGCACAAAATCGGAAACAATGCATTTCAAAGCTTGCTCGCCCTCAACTGAAATCTTATACTGGGGAATGCGTAGCAGCTCAATTCCATGTTTCAAAACTATCTTAACAGGTTCAATCTGTAAAACACTGACATCATTGTCGTCAACAGCCCACAAGCTCTCTGGTACATTAATGAATTCTGGCGGCAAAGGTCTAGTCAAGAATTGTGAGACAGAAGATTGCTGTGGTGAAATCGTCAAGCGCACTCCATCAGAAGAACAATAAATCACTGCATTTAATTATTTTAACAGATTTAACCCCAGCAAGTTCTCTCCACAATTCCAAGTCAACAGAAATGGACAGTGGTCCGTAAAGGGACCCATAGAAATAGGTATCGGCAAAGAAACCGGACAAACAACTGGTGTGCCAGAAAACCCTACAGAAACATTGGTTTGCCCTGACAATGGAATGTTTGGATCCCGTGAATGATCAATGGAACACTTCTGTGCTCCAGTGTCTATCAAAAACTGATGTTTCCTATTTCCCACCATCATTTCAACGTAGGGACATTTCTGATGACGGGAATACATGTAGGTTCCAAACCCTGCTTCGGGCAATCCTAACGAAACAGAATGTCATCAAAAGGAAGCTCTTCAGATAAATATGTAGCAGAAGGATGATCAAATATGTTCCTGGTGTCCACACTCGAAATCTGATTATCCTGCAAGAAAGGTTGCTGAGGGTCCTGTGTAAACTGACCTCTACCAGGGCCCACTACACCCGGGCGACCTTTGGATCGTCTACCCATATTTCCGAATGTATTATTTGACCTTTGTTGAAGGACAGGGCATTGTGCTCGCCAATGACCCTCCTGACGACAATAAGCGCACTGGTTAATGTTCACAGGACCCAAGGGCACATTCCCTTGTGGGACATACTGACCTCTAATCTGAGAACTACCCCCTCTGGGGCCTCTAACAATTTGCTGCAATAGCACTTTAGTTTTCAAATCGCTTTTTTGTTTTTCAACCCTATCTTTTTCATTACTGACACGGGTCTCGTAGTACTGAGCCATGTGCAGTACTTCTGATTGCGATTTCACCTGCCAAGCGCTCTCAGAAGACATAATTTGTGACTGGATGTCAGGCAGCAATCTACGTACAAATTTGTCCACAAACAACCTTTTCCCAGACTCTGTGCCTAGGTCTTGTCCACTGAAATCCGAGAATACCTGTTCGAACCGATTGAAGAACTCGGTAGCACCCTCAGACTTTCCTTGGACACAAGCCGTAAGTTTGTCCCATATAATTCTTTTCTCTGGAATTATAGTTTTTAATTTTGCAATAATTCTATCAGGCAAAGTTAGTATCACCTGAGACGGTCTCTCACCAGCTGGCCTTTCTCCATCGAGTCTAGTTATATTCACCCATGTATCTCCCAACCCTGGTACGTCATCTATAGTTCTAACTTGTTTCCACAAATCTACGGGCAGGAGTACAGGGAATAACAAATCAATATCGCCTAAGGTGAATACTGAGGATTGCAAGACGGACTCTATTTCTTTATAGAATCCTGTCGAATTTTTCCTAATATCAGGAATAGATTGCCTAATAGTATTCACTTCCTGTCTTGAGAACGGGACGTGAACGAACTGTGATACATAATGTGCAGGAATGTTCACAGCGACTATATTTCGTGCAACATCGGCCACAACCTCAAACTTCGGGACAAATGTTGGAGGAACCTCTCTCATAGGCAACTGAGAAGTAGGTGACTCCGAACGCTTACTAAGCAACAGAGCTACATCGAGCACTAAAGCAGTCAAAGAAGTGTCAAGTGAAAAAGCTCTCTTGTAAATACTCAATAACTCTGTGGGACAACTAATCTTTCTTTTTACACAATCATCCTGTAGGTACTCTATCATTACCTGTATCACTTTCCTCTGCATTTCTGGCGTATACTGACTATACATGTCATATACTTTAACTGGAGTTATCGACATATCCGAAATCCATCTAAGTGCGTCCTTCGTACAAATTCGTGCTTCCTCAGATATCGATTTACGACAAGGAAGGAACCGTTTCTGTACATACATACTTTCCTCCTCATCATCCTCATTCTACAACTTTCTAACTACTTTCTATACCCAAATATCCTCTCGACATGCTCATTTACCTTCTCCACAGTGTCTCTAGAAAACGCTAAAGTATTTAGATCCCTTAACCCTTGCGGGAGATCTGCATTATTTAATTTTCCCCACATTACACATAACTGCATCCCTAAACCTTCAATAAAAACATTTTTCACAGGAAAATTATCCATATTACAAAGTGTGGCAGAAACATTAGCTTGATCACCCTTCTCCATACAATGCTTAGCCCATGCAATTAACTGACGTTTCTTCTTGGGTGGTACAGTATTGCAAGTGACAACCTTTGACCCTGCACCTCGATCGATTACAAGCGGCTCAGGACCACTTGGAAGAGAGAGAGCAGGCAAATTCAATGAAGGTGCTGTAACTGGTGCGATCAGAAGAGGTGGAGGAGCTGGAGGAAGGGGAACATTAGGAGGAGCAGGAACAACAGGAACAACAGCAGGTAGAGCAGGAATAACAGGAGGAAGAGGCAAAGCAGCAGGAAGAGGAACATACATAGGTGGCGCAGAGGCACCAGGCCTTCGTTCATTTAACAATTTATCTATAAATTCATCAGAAGCATGGAGGTCTTTGGAAAGATATATTTTTGGAATTCAAGTGAGAAAGCCCTATCCATATTCCTAGTCGATTCAGAATGTTTATCTTGGTCATACAATAATGCTTTTTCGGCGTTCGTCTTATGTCGGCGCGCATGCTTTTCTCTACTTTTAAGTTGTTGCAACGCTTCTTTTTTCCAATTCTGCAAAACATCACATGCTGCAGGTCTAGCCTTTTTCTTTAATAGAATTGACTCTAAATACTCAATACGAGGGATTTCGAAACTACCATTGATTGGCCACTGAAGTTCGGAGGCATGTCTGGTTTGTATGTGCCAAATGTCATTAAATACTATACTTCCAATGCCATGCTTACAGTACATAGTACATGCCGGCGACCCCTGCTGTGGTGCCGGACGGCTAAATTCCAAAGATTGTCTATCGCTGCGGAACAATGCCCTGAAGCAGGTAGACAATTTCCCAGGCATTTCAAATTATTGGTGTTACCTGGTCAATAATTATGTCTGCAGATAAAATGCTCCAAATTCAAATTTTCAGGGTTAAATTAAGAGTCGGGTCACGACTCACCTGAACAAACCTAAGGAGGTCCGATCGGATTTCAAAGAATCTTACCTAACTAATCTTACCTCGTGTATGGTGATTTTGGCAAATCTGCCCGCCTCGATAAGTGGACCCTCGTCAAGATGCCGTCTCAGACCACAAGCTAATCGTCCAGGGATCGGGTCATGCAGCGCTGCTGAGGTGTCGCGTCTCATTCAGTGGGGCCCCTTTTTGTCACACCGTCCGATCCCGGTCCGATAGCCTGCGTCAACCTTCAACAATCCGGCATCAATCTTGAGGGTCCTTATTCGGGTGCCAACTGTGAAAACAAAATCAGAATATCGAGGCTGAGTACCCCAAAAGGAAATACACCGAACACGAGTTACAAAGGAACATACAAAGTACTTTAATTTATACTGATCCAGTTACAAAAACAGAGCAAAATCAGATAGCTATCAGCCCTCAGTACAACACAACGAACTCCAGCGTGGTTCAGTGTGTTCAGTGAGAGATGCTGTGCATTATAATGCATTGGCTTTTTATACACTTTGTGGGCACGATGTCCAGCCCCACTTCGGGTTAATTTTCCACTTAATACATCACCGATCTAGGGTTCATGCCAAGTCTCGAACAACCGCATATAACTGGTTTGCTTTTAATACATGTATCAACAAGCCTATACAGCAACTGTGTAATCTGGGATTTTCCATATTAGTCTTCTTAAACATTAATACAATGTGTTTAAACAGGTGTTTTATGTTCAGTATTTGAATACATCGTTTTTATAGTATACTCGTGGATTAGTTCCTTTACACGAGTAATCCCTTAAACACAAGTCAACGAAGGACAAGGTCTCAGTTCACGACCTCAACAAGTGGCCTGCAGGTAAGTTACATATTAGCTATGTACAGAGGCCAAGACGGCCATGTTGTATTTTGGAATGACATCGTCCACCATTTTAACTCACAGGGTGACTTTTACAAAGCGAATCCTAAAATGGCAGATGAACCTAAAATGGCGGCTTACATTGATTTTAAGGTCAGGACCTTGCAAAATGGATTCTTTCGCAAGCGACTTTCGAGCCGCTTGGCGTAGGCCAATATACATATATTTATTGCAATAGGAGGCACGATATCATTTCTCTTTTGACAGCACCAGCAGGGATGCCTACGTTCAGACCGTTATATATACAAACAATAGGTATGCCCCAGTGTGCGCGCGTGGGCAGAGGCAATATACACATTCAAAACAAGGAACCAAAAGAGGTACCCACGCAGGTGACAGTCCTAAATTCTGTCAATTATTTAAGTCAAATCTCCATATTAATACAAGGTGTATGCTTTCGAAAGAAAGTCACAAGAGCAAAAAACCAAAGAAAAAGTCCTAGGAGTACATGCGATAAATGTATTATACAAAACACATTTTTAGAATTTCAGAATGCTTTTTACACCAGTTTAAAAGACATAACAAAAGATGAGAAAAAGACATAAAACATAACATTCATCATGTGTACATCAGTTCGCCAAAAGCGGTAAATTCATCAGATGATATTTTTCAGAAAACCAAATTGATGAAAAAAGGGGGGGCCCAACAGGAGAACCATTGTACCTGTGGACTAGATATAACCAGGGTGTATAAAAAATTACCCTGGTTTGGACAGAGCAAAGTCATTCAATCAACTTGGATCATATGGTTGTCTAGCCATACAATTAACTGCCAACGTGTATGAGAAATCAAAGAGTAGTTCCCAAAGTACTTCCAGAAGGGAAAACACGTTTCGGCGAGCCTAAATAGGCATCAGTAGTTGCAGCCTTCCTCAGGGCTGAATTAATGTAGTATGATAATTTATCCCTAAAGGGGGCAGAGAAAAATAGAACATAATTGGTACAACTGGTACTCTGTAGGATATATTCAATGGGATGTCAAGATTGGTAATACTGCTTTCCCGGTGTGTCAGGAATCTTACGCTACTTGTAAATACAGCCAAGGGATATGAGCCAGGGCAGGTAGTTCTGCTGGCTAAGCTGAAAGTCCAGCAACTGTAAAGGCAAGCACAAGAGAGAGCAGATCTCAAAACTGAAGGCATGGGGTTGGCAGTTGTGCAAAACTTGCATACAGGCATCAATACACAGTGTGTTAGTATATATTTGTGCACATACGTCATGCGTCAGAGATTGCCTGGATAGGGAGGGCACAGAAGTGACCGTGTGCTGGAGAGACAAGTTTAAAGGGTAGAGAGATGGCAGACACAATTCTAAGCTCCATATACAAGAATGGCAGCGTGAGGGAAAATCAGCTGCCCGTGAAAGTTAAAAGTGACACGTGTAGAGCACACTGGTGAAGCTAAAAAGTGCAGATGGTAACAGGAGAGGGTTACCTGTGAGCACAATGTAGATCAGTGCTGGGTAGAGAAGCTGTGATGGACACAGGACAGTCCAGAATGGACTGATGTCGCACGGACCGAGTGTTGCAGCACAGGGGTTGCTGTGAAAGAAGAGCACAGAAACCGCCCAAAACCGAGCCATTATACAGGGGACGATTATAGCACATTGGTAAAGGTGGAAAAACTACCAAGTAACGGTAACAGCACAGTAGACTGCAGCGCCTGTATAGAGAAATGTTTTAACAAGTAATGGGAAGGCGGCGTCATGTACATTCTATTGTGTATGTGTGGGGATCAAAAAATCATCCACATTACACACGGTAGATCACCCTCAGCAGTACCAGATCAGTATCTGGTCTGCTTACCTGTGCTGTCACTGAGTGGTGCACGCTGATTCGGAATTTAGAGAAGGACTGGAGCATACAGCAAGAGCACAAAACACTTTGTCATGCAGGAGAGTGCATTGGGAGAGCCTTCGCGCGGTGAGCTGCTGGGGCTAAGTGAAGGCGGCTAGCGTACTCGCGAGATGGTTGTCATGGCAACAGGCCTTCAAATGGCATTGAAGGGGGTGTGTCTGGTGCTAAACCGTGCACTGCTCTCCTGAGTGGAGCGTGTCATGGTGCACGGGAGACAATGGCGTGGGAGGCGAGGCACCTGCCTAGGCGCAATTAGGAAATAGGAGAAGCCGTAAAGCGGAGCCCGGCAGGATAAATGGGCTGCGCTGGTGTTTATGGAAACCAGCAGACCAAGCAAATGGAATGGCATCAAAAGGGCAGGTAAAGCCCTATAGAACACAAAAAATTGAAAAAGGGGCAAGCGGATCCAACAAAAAAGGGGTCAGCTATTGCCAAAGTCCAGATCAGAGGAGCCCCTTGAATAGAAAAAAACACGTGCAGCATATAAGGTGGTGCAGCATGTAAGGTGACGCAGGTGGCCGCCTGAGAGGACGGGGGCTACACAGTGGGTTAAACCGGCCACGAGTGGCAGAGAAATGCCAAAAACATGTGGGACCCGGGGTCACAGGCAGGCCATAACACCTGGGGTTGCTGCCAAAATGATGTAGACTGGCCGTGAGAGACCTGCCACAATAGGGGTAGGTGCAAAGTTTGGACATGTACATCGACCAGCTGATAGGCAGGTCCGAGGGGTCATAAAGGAGGTATGAATTCCTCATTTAGGCCATTGCAAAAAGAGTCCAAGCGATGGATCCATCGAGCTTCTTTAGATAGAAGACTTGCAAGAGCATTAGTCGAATGGACAACTATGTCCACAATCCACCAAGCAATATCATCGACAGAGTGATGAGATTCTACAAAGTGGCTTACTAGTGGGGCACTCATGATCTTGCATCGGATTCTGGAACGATGTTCACAAATCCTAATGTGGGCTGGGTGCATCGTCTGGCCCACGTATCTGAGGCCACATGGGCACTCAATCACATACACCACTTGTTTGCTTTTACAATTCGTAAGGTTGTGAAGGGTCCAAGGTCTTCCATTGACAAAAAAATCTTTCGTCTTTCTTGTAAATTTACAGGCTGTACAATTTCCACACGGAAAATGGCCCACCGCACTCCTCAGGTTACATAGGTCCACTCTCAGTGCTGGTTTTAGAAATCTCGAGTGAACAAGGTGGTCCCTTAGGTTCTTGCCACGTTTGTATGCAAACCTAGGGACTGGCTCATCCTGTAGACAAAGTCGAGTCAGGGGCCAATATTTGGAAATTAATTAACGTATTTTCTGTGAGTGGGTTCTGTGTGTGATCACACAGGAAGTCCTGGTGCGAGGGTCCGGAGTTTGGGTATCAGGTGTCAGTAGGGCCTTCCTATTGTAGAATCTGGAACGTTTTTTAGATTTTGAAATAATATGCCATTGGTATCCTCTCTGTGTGAGTCTGCTTTCGAGGTCCTGTGCATGTTGGTAAAAATCTTCGATATCAGTGCAGTTGCGTCTAATGCTTAGAAAATGGGAGGTTCTCTCTAAGGTGTCTTGGGTGGTAGCTTGAGAAATGCAGCAAGGGGTTTCTATCGCTTGGTTTACGGAAAAGGTTACATTTTATATGTCCTTCTTTGTGCCGTATTTACAAATCCAGGAAGTTGACCATGTTTTCGCTAGATTCCATAGTGAATTGAATATCAGTGTTTACGTTATTCAGCCACACTAAGAAATTGTCAAGGGTATTTTTTGTGCCCTCCCAAATGAAGAGAATGTCATTGATATATCTCTTGCAATGATGGATCTGACTTTTGAATGGGTTATTTTCAGCAAGAATATTTATCTCCTCAAATTCTGACATAGAAATGACAGCTAGACTAGGCGCAAAAGTTGCGCCCATAGCCGTCCCTTTTGTCTGGAGATAAAATTGACCATCAAAATCGAAGTAATTTTTACTCAGGGCAAATGATAGTAGCTCAGTGATGAACGGGACAGGGACTCTGTTTTGAAGGTCATACTTAATGAGTTGTCTCCTCATGCATTCAATAGCCTCACCCTGCGGTATGCTAGTATACAAGGATTTGATGTCCATAGTTACTAGTAAGTGTGATGTCGGGTCAAAGGGTAGGTCTTCAAAAGTTTGAATGGCATGGGTCGTTTCACGTATGTATGTGGGAGTCAGAACGCTGATGGGTTTCAGGAAGAAGTCAATAAATGTACACACTGGCTCAAGGATTAAACCACATCCAGACACGATCGGCCTGCCTGGTGGATTGACACTATTCTTGTGAATCTTGGGTGGGGCGTAGATGGTAGGTACCCTCCCTTGGTTATTGGTCAGGAATTCAAATTCTTTTTTGTTGATCCAGTCTCTTTCCCAGGCATATGTAGAGATCTCAGTAATCTCATTGAGAATGCTTTTTGTTGGGTCTTGTCTAATTTTGGTGTAGCTAAGGCCGTCAGCTAGAAGATCGTTAACCATAAGTAGATATTGGGTGGATGTCATCAGGACGATGCCACCGCCTTTATCTGCTGGTTTTATAACCAGTGATCGATTCTTGGATAATTCAATAATGGCTAGATTTTCTTCTCTTGATAGATTATGGTGGTAATTGGATTTTTCTCTTTTAAGGGAGTGTAGATCCTTTAAAACACATTTCCCGAAGGTGATAATTTCAGGTGGTACCTGATGGTCCTGAGTACAGAAAGTGGAGGGTACATGTAGCCCTGAATCGGGGTCCATGTCCTCATGATCTTGATCCATAAAAAAGGCTTTTAATCGTACCATGCGGAAGAATTTACGTACCTCCATTTCGGTGTTAAACCAGTCGGTTTGATGTGTGGGGACATAGGAAAGTCCTTTTGAAATGGCTGATATTTGTATTTTTGAGAGGGTGAAGTTGGCAAGGTTAAAAATGGGTGTTGGTTGTTCATCTATCTGGTGCGTCTCCTGCGACCTTTGATTTATTATTGCGCATCATTGCTGGAAATTGATTGTACCATGGGCGTCCCCAACCGGGTAGTCCCATCATGCTGCCTCCTTCTAAAAAAAGGATGTGGTGGTGGTTGCGGATAGTTACCAAGTGAGCGAGGTTGGTTTTGACGACTCTGATCGTCCGACGCGCTGCTGCTTGAGTTCGAAAAAGAAACCCATTTCTTTCTATATCTGCCTTGGTTTTGTGAGGGTTGTTGGGTTTTTGCTGTCTCTCTAGCTTGATCAGTGGTATAGGGAAAGACTAGGTCTAGATTAAATTCCTTTTTGTCTTTACTCAGTTTTTTTGTTTTTTTGGCAACAGTTGCAGTCTTGAAATCTGCACAAAGTTTATTTGTTACTTGAAGTTGTTCTCGCGCATCAGTGAGTGCCAAATTGTTGAGGAAACTTTGCTCCTCCTTGTCTAAATCTTTTTGGATTTCTTAATGAAGACCATGAGGTCACGGCTACATTTTATTGCAATGTGGCTAAAGGTAGTTGTATACTCCTTGTCACTAAGAAAAATAACAGGTTTGTTACAGACAATTAAGCCTGCAGGAATAGTGTTAGATCTTAAATATTCCCGGAGGAAGTGTCCGTGTAGTTCTGTTCGAAATTGTTTCTTTTTAAGTTTCAATAGATCTTCACTTCCAGAGATAGGTGTGGTGCTTGGATTAGGTCCTACGGAATCAAAGATAGATGGGCCTTGAATAATGTCTGCCGTCTCTTCTAAGGTGTAACCAAAGGTCTGGCCTTCGGCCATTATCAATGTAGAAATGAAGTGATGGTAGGCCCCACAGAAATCTGTGGGCTAGTAAGGTAATAGAGCCAAAAACGGACGGGTATAACAGCAAGATCAGAGCAGTATCAAAGAATAAGGGTTGGAGAGGGACAGTCCAGTAATCAATTGACCGGACGATTGCCCAAATCAAATACGTCCAGACCGTTTTCAGGGAGGGGATGAGCGCACAACAACTGGCCTTCCTCTCCCTGCAGACGTGGCAATCCGGGACTGGGTTGAGCCTGTCCTGGCTGGGATAGCGTTGCGTCAACGGGGCATGTAAACTGACCTGTAGTGTCTTTCTGAAGACACTGCAGGTCATCTCGGATGTCTCTTTGACCGCGTTGACCTACTGGGACGGGTCACCAGTGCTGGATTCCTCCGTGTGCTGGACCTTCTTCCGACCCCCTCCTCACCTGAACCCCCTATGCTCCAGTCGTCCTCCATGCCATCTTCCCACCCATGTATCACCTGGGTACCCTGTGGAGCTGCCTCTGACCCAGTGGCCAGGCTGGTGGAGGACACATCCCTGCCACAGTCGGGAGTCGGATGTCCAGCAGGGGTGGCCAACACAACAACTGCACCCCAGCCGGAGGAGCACGTGCAGGCAGCAAGAGGCAGGGCACAGGCACAGCAGTAGCAGGCACAAGGTGGGAGCGATGATGGCTGGGGGCCATCAACATCAGAGGGGCAGGCATCGGCCAGAGGGCAGGAGGACCCTTGATTGGGAGTGTCTTCCGTGTGGCAGCGGTTGGACCAGGCCATAGATGCGGAGCAGGGGCGGGCGGAAGAGGCACGGCTCACAATGGTCAGGGCAGAGAACTCCATGCGCAGGGCGCTGAGGCGGGCTGAGTGCCTCGAGGCAATTCACAGGGAGTTGGAGTTGAACATGGCATCGTCCCTGCGAAACCTCGGGGCCATGGAAGAGGCCCGCCTCCAGGACATAGACCAGGAGTTCGATGATGCCCTGGCCCGGAAAATCAAAAAGTGAGCCGTCGGACTAGCCCGCCCCCATTGTATATAGTTTGTAGTGTTAGGTTTCATTTTCGTTTTGCTTTATTTTAGGGTTGCTTTGACAATGCCCCACCCTTTTGTATATAGTTATTTCTAAGGTATTTTTTTCATAGGTTTCATTTCATTTGTTGGGCTCATGGACCCTGGATTGAATAGATGTACATAGTTGAACAGTGGATTTCTGAAAACAACATTTTTTCAAATCACCATGGATCAATGGATTTTGCTATTTACCTATCCTTTGGATTTGCTTTGGTGGACGGAGAGTTTGGACAAACTTTCTTTTGGATTACTTTGGATTGAGACTTCATTTTTTTAATTCATTTTTGGACATGCATTTATTTTCTTGTTTAAAATATTTTTCTTGTTTTCATTACATTACCTTAATTTTGTGGAAAATACATTTTGATTTATTACTTCCATTCGTGGTATTTTCTCATTGGTTTACTGCATGTCGCAATGTGGCACCTAGTGTATGTGTGTGATGGACATGTGTTGATGTACATAGTTACTTTTGGTTTGTGTCATGTAATAGGCCTTTCAGTGTGGGGTGGATGGGAAACTTGATTGGGTCTCAAGACTGGGGTGGCATGCAGTGGGATTTTGGTGGACATGAGGCCCATGAATGTGCATCTTTATGACATGTTGGGGGGACATGAGTGGGGGCCTGCTGGCAGGTGCCCATCACTGCTGGGTGGGTGGGGGTGCAGGGGGACATGAGTCGAGGCCTGCTGGCGGGTGCCCGTCACTGCTGGGTGGGGGGTGCAGGGGGACATGAGTCGGGGCCTGCTGGCAGGTGGCCGTCACTGCTGGGTGGGGGGGTGCAGAGGGACATGAGTCGGGCCTGCTGGCAGGTGCCCGTCACTGCTGGGTGGGGGGGTTAAGGGGGACATGAGTCGGGGCCTGCTGGCAGGTGCCTGTCACTGCTGGGTGGGGGGAATCCAGGGGGACATGAGTCGGGGCCTGCTGTCAGGTGCCCATCACTGCTGGGAGGGGGGAGTGCAGGGGTTTGTTGGGCTCATGGACCCTGGATTGAATAGATGTACATAGTTGAACAGTGGATTTCTGAAAACAACATTTTTTCAAATCACCATGGATCAATGGATTTTGCTATTTACGTAACCTTTGGATTTGCTTTGGTGGACGGAGAGTTTGGACAAACTTTCTTTTGGATTACTTTGGATTGAGACTTCATTTTTTTAATTCATTTTTGGACATGCATTTATTTTCTTGTTTAAAATATTTTTCTTGTTTTCATTACATTACCTTAATTTTGTGGAAAATACATTTTGATTTATTACTTCCATTCGTGGTATTTGCTCATTGGTTTACTGCATGTCGCAATGTGGCACCTAGTGTATGTGTGTGACGGTCATGTGTTGATGTACATAGTTCACTTTTGGTTTGTGTCATGTAATAGGCCTTTCAGTGTGGGGTGGATGGGAAACTTGATTGGGTCTCAAGACTGGGGTGGCATGCAGTGGGATTTTGGTGGACATGAGGCCCATGAATGTGCATCTTTATGACATGTTGGGGGGACATGAGTGGGGGCCTGCTGGCAGGTGCCCGTCACTGCTGGGTGGGTGGGGGTGCAGGTGGACATGAGTCGAGGCCTGCTGGCGGGTGCCCGTCACTGCTGGGTGGGAGGTGCAGGGGGACATGAGTCAGGGCCTGCTGGCAGGTGCCCATCACTGCTGGGTGGGGGGGTGCAGGAGGACATGAGTCATGTCCTCCTGCACCCCACACCCAGCAGTGACAGGTGCCTGTCACTGCTGGGTGGGGAGTGCAGGGGGACATGAGTCGGGCCTGCTGGCAGGTGCCCGTCACTGCTGGGTGGGGGGTGCAGGGGGACATGAGTCGGGGCCTGCTGGCAGGTGCCTGTCACTGCTGGGTGGGGGGGTCCAGGGGGACATGAGTCGGGGCCTGCTGGCAGGTGCCCGTCACTGCTGGGTGGGGGGGTGCTGGGGGACATGAATCGGGGCCAGCTGGAAGGTGCCTGTCACTGCTGGGTGGGGGGTACAGGGGGACATGTGTCAGTGCTCACTTGTGCATGGTGACATGTGGGCTGGCTAGGGGGCATGGCCAGGGTGGATGGGCTGCCTGCGGGGCATGGCCAGGGGTGCAGGGTAGTCTCCTGTGGAGTGGGCTGCCTGCAGGCCCTGGGGAGGGTGGTAAGGGCTCACCTGGGAGGCCACAAACTGCCAATTCACGTTGGGGCACCCCAGGAATACACGTACCCCGCTCGGCCAGTGAAATCACGTGTGAAACCTCCAGCGCACCCCCAAAATACACGTACCCTGCTTGCCCAAGCCCTATCGCGTGTGAAACTTGCCTCGCACCCCAGAAATACACATACCCGCAAGGCCTATCGCGTGTCAAAGTTCCCGCGCACCCCAGGAATACACGTACCCCGCTCGCCCAAGGCCTATCGCGTGTGAAAGTTCCTGCGCACCCCAGAAATACACATACCCCGCTCGCCCAAAGCCTATCGCGTGTGAAAGTTCCCGCGCACCCCAGAAATACACGTACCCCGCTCGCCCAAGGCCTATCGCGTGTGAAACTTCCAGCGAACCCCAGAAATACATGTACCCCGCTCACCCAAGGCCTATCGCGTGTGGAACTTCCTGCGCACCCCTGAAATACATGTACCCCGCTCGCCCAAGGCCTATCGCGTGTGAAACTTCCCTCGCACCCCAGAAAGACACGTACCCTGCTCGCCCAAGGCCATTTGCGTGTGATACTTCCCGCGCACCCCAGAAATACACGTACCCCGCTCACCAAAGGCCTATCGCGTGTGAAACTTCCCACCCACCACAGAAATACACGTACCCCACTCGCGCAATTGCAGTGTAGCGGCCCTGTAAGCTGGTCCAGGGTTAGCGCGGCCCTTTGCGCTGTATTGGGGATTTCAATGGTTTTTCCTTGCGCAAGGGGCATTCTTGGGGGCGTAACTGGCGCTGCGGGATGTTCTCTCTGCCAGCACTCATTATGGCTTGGAAATTCCATGAATACGCGGTGCGCCAGAATGCTGTTTAGCGCACACGGCTGGCGCACGCTGGCGCACGATCCCTCTCTGCGCTGCTCGCGTGTGCTGCCTCTGTGCTGAAATCTATGAATTACCCCGTTAATTCTGTCTCACACTCCTTCTCCACCTCCAAATGGTTCAAAAATGTCTTGCTTTTAGACAGTAAATGAGTCCCCATTGGAGTCCGACTCAACTGGTGTTCTATGGAGAAGCAACACTTTTCCAATCATTTCCATAGTCTTCTTCATTAAGAAAGTGGTATGAAAATAATAAAAACAAGTTATAAAAGAAACTAAGAAAGTGGTTTGTTGATAAGCAAAATGCCACTTTTGGGGACCCTCGGTTCTCCTCAACTTACAGTTTAACAATACGTTTAGAGAACACCATGAGTGCAGAGTTCTCACTGCGGCAGTTTAGTATGCAAAACAATTGAATGTAAATTTGAGACTGTTGACCTCCTCCAGGGTAATCTATGCATGAAGGATTGTGTGTAGAGGTGCACTCAGTGTATGGTGAGGTTCAACTAGTGTTGTTAGAGTACTGGGTATGTTGGTGCTCTCAGTCAGATCTTGGCTACAAGATCACACTATAGTACAGGGGAAAGGTGAGCGCTTGCGAACGCTGGCGTATCTGTTCACTCACCGACATCAGAAAGCGTGGTTTAGCCGCACTTAATTCAATCCAAAACAATGGGAAAATTAGAGGAATTACAATTCATAAAACATTTTCACCGGCAAAGTTAGCATGTACCGCTTGGGTGTTTTTGCCCATAGGACGTGCATCGCCCGACTTGAATATCTGTCTACAACAAGACCCAATACTGTGACGTCCATCAAAACTGTCAGCAGATGGTGAGTACATGATCACCCTATGCTGAACGTACTCAATAAATATGAAAGTTCTTAGTGAATCGCCGCAATGTGAGCACCGCAGCCAATCAGCGGCAGTGTGGATTTATATCTGAAAGGCCGATCCCGCCACTGTCTATCAGTTCCCATTTTAACAGCATCTGGCCCTACAGACACGGGGATCCAGCTTGCTGAACTTTTCCCAATGACAGCAAAGATGATGGGGTTGACTTCTATAAAAGATTAAAATATCAAGTGCCTAACATATGCACCAATGACTCTGGATACAAGGTGAGTTTTACTCACCCTTTCATCAGCAATGAGGAAATATACTACTGTGAACATCTTCAGTCACCGTGTGGGATCCAGCGCTTCGCCTTGAGCAACTGATCCCACAGGAGACTGACCTAGATGTTGAAAACACCACTCATGTTTCAATTATTCCATCAACAGGAACAGCGAATTTAGGTCCATATCAGTGAAGTGTACCCCAACCTGTTGGACACGAACCCCAAGGTCAGTGACATAGCAGCACAGGTTAATTTATTCAAAACCCAGATGTTAAAAACATGGATACAAATTGTATACTAGAATACTTACACGCAATCATCTTTACTTTTACTTTTACTTTTATAAAAACACCATATCCCCAGATAACCTTACCAGAAGAAGGGCACCCCTTGGCCCGAAACGCGTTTTAACTAATAGGAGACGACTTATAGAGAGACATCATCTCTTCATAGACCAAGCACTCGTCCCTATTGAGATATCTGAGCCAATCAACATTTATCAATTGATTTGTTTTACGTTATGATAAACTCAGTTACTGTTAATTATGTTTGTTTTCAATGAACTATCACATCCATTATCCCAGTGGCGCACGTATATCTAAACTGTACTACACTGAAAGGAATGTGTCTTGTATATGTAATCCTTGTTTCTCACTGTAATTAATGCAGTGAGATGTGGTAATATTATTAGTTGTACTTTACTGGTCTGATGTTAGTATCTATATGTATAAATCAGTCCAATTCCTTTTTGTGAATTTAGCTATTGTATACACATCTGGAATTTACTGACAATTACATTGTCGTATGTGTGCCCCAAGTCCCGTCCACCGTTGTTTTCGAGGGACCTTCGCTCTGTAATCTATGCATGAACACAGTCCTAATAATTTCATTCAATCGCACATATGGCCCCTTAGTGTGTGCCTCTTAGTTCATTTTCATTTTAGGAGCAGTTTCTGTAATACAGCACCACTTTTCTTCGCCACCGTAAGCGTGTCTGAGCCTCCGGGACCTTTCAGAAAATAAGAATAGATATGTACGAACGAGTTTCCCTGAAGCTGCTGCACCCGCTTCCTGCAAATGTAAAAGCATGGAGTGATCTGTGTATGCGTTACCTTTATACTGTAGTTTCTTTTAATGCATTTGAAGGGGGAGTGGGGGCACAAAAAGGATGTAGCATTTGACCTGTGCATTCCTCCTGCTCCTTCAAATGCCCCCAAGCTTTACGCCTGCATGAGCTTTTCATGCAGTTACAGAACAGGGCCATTCCTAGAGCGATCCACCTTTGCTTAGCACAGGCAGATGAATTCCACATAAAGCCAGTGTAAATGGCATCTGCAAAGAGGAATTTGCAGGCCGTGCCTCCTTTCTTTTACAAAACAGAGAGTAAAATTAAGGAGTACAGTTGATTTCAACTCGTGTCACTCTTTTTTTTCTTTAAAAGTGGAACATTGCACACAAGTAACTTCTAATTCACAAATATACGGGTAACAAAAAAAGAAAAAGACATGCCACTTCTGGTCAGGAATCTGTTTTGGCATAATGCTACTTACATGTATGTAAACACATTAATCGTTGCCTGCAAATCATGCTGTGCAGGCAGCCTTCTAAATGGACTATCAGGTGATGAATTGGAGGCAGGTTGCATAGGAAACTGCTAATTTCACATCTGCCTCAAAATCTCACGCAGGTGTGAAACAAGAGGTAATTCAAGGAGGAGAAGGAATGCACAGTGGAAATGCACAGTCTCATTCGTACCCCTTCTCCTCTTTTCAATTAATTGATATTTTATTTATATCGCGCTCATACACAAGTATTGAACATCCCATAGAGTGCACGCATGATGATAGAACACGGCATGATGCACCCGAATCTCACTTCTTGATAGGGAATGGACCTATTTGAGCTCAATTGCATCACTGCCAATGAAGACACCCACACTTGCTCAACCGATATACACCTAAGACAATGTACGAATGGCGATAAACAAACCTAACAGGCAAAAGGAGTGGAGCATAACAAAAGAAAGCAAGTGCACTGTGTGTCACTACTTGCCATGAAGACATCTGCCTTCATATAGCCCCGCGGGCAAAACTCATGGCCATGCATTCGGCCTTTTTCTAATGTACACAATAGTGTTTTTCTAAATAGAATACATTACACATTACTTGTGAAGTGTTTATGTGCTGTGAACATACTTTTACTTAGAAAGGACAGGGTATTGTGATGCAACAAGGATCTCTTAATTGTATAAACACTGGGACATACTTTGTGAGGTAACAAGGCCTTCTCGTTAAAAATGCAGTTTTCCAACTTTGGTTAACATTACTTTATAAGGAGCGCTTTTATTGGAAACACGCACAATAAGTTACTTTTGCACTCGGCTCCTTATAATTTGACATCAGTCATCATGGACACTAACTCTGAAATGTAAGAATGCTATCACAGAGAAGCTCCCATCTGCTTTGGGGATGTTCCAAGTGTTAGGATTCTGCTTAATCATGGGGAAGGAATGGGGGCGGGACCTGGTGGTGCACACCACAACTATATTGATTTTCACTTAAGAAATGTGCATTTTAAAGCAATTTGTAGGCATGTTTACACTCATGGAGCCATTTATGCATTATCTAAAGAAGTGGTACTCAAACCTTTTAATGCTGAGCCCCCCATTGAATAAAAATATTGTTGTCGAAACCCCCTGGAGTAAAAATAGCGTTCCTGGGCACCCATATGCCACACCTTCTTATATTTTCTATTTAAAGCAGTCACTGTACTTCCTTTTGAAAGATCAGCGTCCCCCTGTCACTGCACTTGCCATCCTTTGGGCTCCCTAGAGGGGGGGGGCACCCCCATAGTTTGAAGACCACTGATCTAAAGTTCACAAAAATAATTGTTTAGTTGTTCTAAAGCTCGAAAGACAAACACACAAATGAATCAACAAGCAGAAATGCCATACCTGTTGTGCTACAGCTGCAGCTAAATTCCCCCCTGCGCTGTCTCCGGAAACACCGATTCTTTCTGGGTCCACAGCATACTGAGCAAGCACTTCTTTTTGCAGAAAGAATTTCACTACAGTGTACACATCCTCAAATTGTGTCGGAAAATGAACATGAGGAGCCAGTCTGTAGCTGAAGGCAAGAAACAAGAAAACAGAAATGCTTTATTTGATCATTTTTGGGACAAAGAAAATTTAAAATGTATATTATTAGGTTATATAAGTTGCTGAGAATATTCTTCATGAATTTTGACATATTATTGAACATCTTTTCTTTAACGGAGAAAAGCAAGCACAACCTTAGAATGTTGAGCTTTAAGGATTCAATGAATTTGCTCCCGTGGCATTGCTGAACAAAGCAAACCAATATAAAATACATAAGAAACATTACAATTCGGGTATTTGGAGCTGGACGTTGATATATGTTCCCATATTTTGCGAATTTGTCCTTTAGTGGCACGGCCGTACACACTCATACTTGCACTCGCAAAACAATGTGATACTACAGAACAGGCTACAGCATTTTGGACACATTTTTCTCTGTTACGCAATGCGCATGTGTGAACGTCATAATTTGTGTTTTGTAATGTGTTGTGTATAGCGCTTGCAAACACCCAAAAAGGGTCATCTGGAGCTGTAAGAGCATATGAACACTAGACATGTGCAGCTCTAAAATGTATTGCTTCTTCCTGAAGATCCATGTTTTTAATTTCCTTAATAAGTGCAAAATCTCTAACTTATTTTCAACTCAACTGGCAGAGCGTCCAGTCTCTTGTGGCTGAGTATTTGAATGACTGTCTAGCTTTTCTGTCTTTCTTGAAATTAGGGACGATCAACAGGTCAGTTGAAATAGATCGTGATTATCGATTGGGCTGCTAGCGAGTTAGATGTTGTGTGAGGATAGCCGAGACTTGACCACTGAGGTTTTTATGGATGAAGCACATTGCCTTAAGCACCACCTGCTTCACTGGCGGCCAGTTCAGTGATGCCAGACCAGATGTAATGTGCTCATGCTTGTTTTGTATGAAATCATTTGTATGTGAAGCATGACTCTAGATGCAGCACTTGATCTGAGACTGCTAGTTATAGGTTATTTCCAACATCAAGGTGCAATGACACCAATGCTTCGACTACAGTTACCTTGTGAAGGAAGGATATACATAATTCATTAACTGAAAAAAACATGACTTTGCAACTTGATAAACCTGGGCTGAAGTGTAAGATGGTGGCCCTAAAGAATTCTGATGTTCCATAAAATAAGTTCATGCTCCAGACACGGACCCAGTGAAGCAGGGCAGAAGCTGGGCTACATTTGTAAATAAAAGAAGTGCTAGGGCTCAACGTGTTACTCTGACTGCCACTAGTGATTTGTGAGGCCCTACTGGAAGAAGGTCAGGAAAGGTTTGTTGGCTTGGAATCCTGTTGGTATTTGACTAAACGACACTCATTTTTGTCATAGTAACAACAGTTACAACTGGTTAACCCGTAAAGAGAGGGAGGTGTAAATCGCAGGAGCTAGTGAAGTCAACAAGCAAGACTCACTTCATCCAGGAGGTTTTGAGGGAGTTCAGAGCCATGCAAATGTATGAACATTTGGGCACAATTGTTCTTTTTATGGCGTAATATAAAATACTATAGGGTAAGTGGGTGTAGGTTTTATAGACACTTATGAAGGGAACATGAAACAGAAGAAGAACCAGCAGCAGAAATACAACCTCCTTCGTAAAGAACAGGTCTGCCTATAAAGGGCCCCTTGCACATAGGACAGGGGTATTAAGTCAAATGATTGTTTTAAAAAAAAGATTTTAAAAAAAGATGTATTTAAAAAGACCAACCTATGACCGCAGAGAGCAGTCTTTGTAAATCAAACTGTCATGCCCCTGCCGCACACGAGTGCGTGCAGCGGCTGACAGGCACATCGGGACCAGGAAGATCTGTTGCGGGGAAGAGGTAAGTGTTTGTGTCTGTGTTTATGTGTGTGTGTGTGTGTGTGTGTGTGTGTGTGTGGGTGTGTGTGTATGTGAGTGTGTGGGTGTGCATAGTGAGACTGAGTTGTGCTGGTGGAAAAGTGGTGGGAGATGGGGGGGTGGTGTCATAGGGATGACATTGCAAGGGGCAGTGAGGGGGCACAGTAAGTCATATTTCAGAACTTAAATGAAAACACAAAAACAGCCAAAGCTATATTTTTTTTTGTGGTCAGTTTTTAAAATGCGGAAATATGATATAGAACCAGGACAGGTACAGTATGGGCACCATTGCAAGCTTCCTCAACGAATAATAGTTGCAGGTGGAGCAGCTCAAACTTCCAATACTGGGGTTAAAACAGGCACTGCATGGTCCTCTGCAATCAAGGCTTCTCACATAAGTAGTACTCATCCAGCAGCAGTGCAAGCTTCCTTCACAAATAACAAGTACAATTGCAGGTTGGGCAGGTCAATCTTCATAAACAGGCACAGCATGGGAATCAGCATTCCAGGCTGCTCAGACAAGAGAAACGCATCCAGCAGCAGTGCACACGTCCCTCACACCAGGTGGAATTGCAGGCAGAGCAGGTCAATCTTCTTAGAGCAGGCACAGCATGTACCACAGCAATATTGGCTTCTCAGACAAGAAGAACTCCTCCAGCAGCAGTGCAAGCTTCCTTCACAAAGAACAGTTACAGTTTCCGGTGGAGATCATCTTCATAGAGCAGGCTCAGGATGTCCCTCAGCAATCCAAGCTTCTCACACATGTACATCTTATTCAGCAGCAGTGTGAGCTTTTGAAGTATCCTCCCACACAGAAAAGGACGGCTTAACCTATAGGGATCGTCTACCTCATTCATCACTTTGAAGGCTATTGTGATTAGCCTAAATCCCACCTTACTTGTGGTGACTTGGGTTGGAGGAGGCTGTGGCAATGGATGTTTCAGGGGGTGTTGGGTCTGGCTGTCCAATTTACACTTAAAACAGTTTTGCACATTTATTTAAGGTGCCATGGCCTTCAGTGGAACAGTATTTCCTCAAACCGATTAGGTACAGAATGGGCCACAGCAGTGCACATTTGTTCAGCTAGAACATATCAGCATGGTCGGTAAAAGTGAATGTTTCCCTAACAAACAAGTAGGCATGGACGCCAGTAGTGCAATCCTCTCACACAAACAATTAAATGTCAGCCACAGCAGTGACACCTACCCTCAAATAGAAACGGGCGCTGTGGGTAGCAGTGGTGCACAGTAAACTTACCTCACAATACATGACCTGTGGTACTGCAAGCTTCCATTGTAAAGAATAGCTAGTGTTTGGGCCACAGCAGTTCATGCTTGCCTCGCATACAATAGAAAAGCATCGGCCTTACTGCTTCCCGCTCTTTTCCCTACTTAAGGTGCCCTCCTGCCTCTTTTCCTTTGCAGCTGGGAGCAGGTGTAAGTGGATCTAGGTCACCTGGCCTATGCCCTGCCCACCTTCTTAGCCCTGCCTCTTCCTTCGTGCTCTTAACTCTTAGATCAAGGGCGTCTCACACCCGGGAGTCCGAAGCGAAGGGCAGACAAAGAAAAGGAAAGTTCCTGTTTGGACCTGTTCACAGCAGGAAAACCCAGGGCCCGACCCCCTGCTCAGATAGCAGGTAAGCATGCACCAACATGTGTTTACACCCTCTGTCCCCACCGGCCATCCCGACCCTCTGTGGTCCCCCCGTGATGTTCCCTTGTGCCCCTCCTTCTCGAACACAGATGTCTTTTTTGCTTGATTGGGTCTACCTGCTTCCCCTACAACCCTCCAGCCTACTTCTGCAAGAGTCTTTCCTGATACATTCTGATTTCACCATCACAATGCTGGATTGGACTTTTATGGACTTCATTGATTCACGGTGAGCCACCCTTTCTCAACTCTCATGCTGGACTTCCTTTGCATCTTGTACTCATGGTGGCCCTGAATCATGCTGTTCCCGTCTTCATCTTGTATCCTGGCTTGCAACATTATGTGTTACTACTGACTTCTGCAATTGTATTCGCTCTCCTCTCTTGCTTCTCCACTCTTTTTGACTGCTTACCCTCTGTTCTTTCCTCCTATCCCTTCTCCCTTTTCCTATCTCCTCCCGTTACTTTCTTCTATGCACTTACTCTATCAGAATTGTCCCTGGACCTAGTATGATAACAATCATGTCTGTCTCCTTCCACCTACCCTTACTGACCCCCCCCCCTCCAGCACTGTCTGAAATGTTGTCAGGCCTAGTACGATAGTTGATTGTTTTGTGCCCCCCCTCACTTTCTGCACCCCTCTCCCTCACCTTTTGTTTTTCTCCGGCTCTACCAGAAATGTCGTCAGGCCTAGTACGGTAGTCACCTGTCGGTTTCCATTTCCTTCCCACTCTCCCGCTCCCTTCCTTATCTTTGTCTTAGCTCTTGCACTATCTGAAATGTCGCCTGGCCAATTACGATAGTTAATTTCACATCCTTACTGTTCATGGCCTGTAAGAATGTCATTGTATATTCCCTTGTTCCCTCCCTTGCCTTGAAGCACTTTGAAACACGTTGTGTATAGGCGCTATATAAATAAACTATCATATCATATCATATCCAGGTCCTCTGTAAACCTCTCCACACCATTGTGTGGTGCTCGCAGACTTCCACATATCACAGTCGCAATATGGGCCATGGTAGTGCCTGCTCCCTCATAACAACAGTCACAACATGGGCTTCTGCAGTCTTCCTTTCATTCATTCAGGTCCTCTGCAAACCCTCCACCCCATGTTATATTGTGCAAATTGTGCTCTTAGACTGCTAGTTATAGATGCTGATATGCCACGTGAGGATGCACATATAAACAAGAATTGCTCATTTTTATCAGACCTTTTTCTATTTACATCAACAGATCACACGTTAACAAATGGAATATGTTTACAAAAAAGATATAATAAAACCACCTCTGCAAAGCACTTTATCTCTGTTTGAACACATTTTCCTAAACAACCATATGTAAATCTTTAATGTACAGAACTTTGCAAAAACATGGTGACAAGCTTACGGACACCATTAATCTATGCATACAAATTTGGCACATCTTTGTGAAACTATGTAAGGGTTATAAAGACATGATTGCCGGCACCATCACACATACCTGCAAATGTCAATCACTTCTCACGATGAGGCACACCTAGGCTCATGATGAACATTGCAAACTGCATGATGCTAAAAGCTGATAGCCGTGACTTACCTCTGCCCACTCCATGTTGAAGGCTGTGAGGCCCAGTCTCAACCCTTTCAGAACAATGTTTATTTATTGTCTGTAAGGCTGAAGAGAACTGTTGAAGTTGTAGAGTATATCAGGGTCAACAGTGCAACACTGCCATCAAACTAAGTGCAAGGGGAGCACAGAGCAGATCTGCTGACCCTCTTTTTCTGACAGAAGTAGCAGAGAGTGCACCTCGCATAGGCATTTGTAGACGTTAATAAGGGAAAGGGTCAGAAGGAGGGGCATGGGCTGGTTGACCTCACAGAAAAATAAAAAATTACCAGATTGGATAAGAACAAGTTATGCTGGTCCTGGGCCATGTAGTTATTAGGCTGTCGCTAGATACCCAGTCGATCCAATTGATGAATGAATCTTCAAATTGTGCCATAGATCTTAACCAGATGCTAATTTGATGCAAAGTAGGTCACTCTACAATAAAAGCCCTGAGGTCTGGACCAAGTATTGAAGGGGCCAGGATTGGGGTTTCTCGCCTGAGGAAAATATCAACAATCCAGAGATTACTAAATAATATGTACGTGGCAGAAAAATAAATAGTGAATAAAGCTTGTGCCTGCAACTAAGAATGGGAATAGGATGTAAAAAGCAAAGAATCGAGTCAAGGTAGCTTTATCAACTGAAAATCTGCCTGTGATTCATTGTATAATGGTATTGACTATATGTGGAATAGCACAAAGTACTTTGGTGATAACTGTTGCTCCTCAGAATAACATCTGTCCCCATGGAAGAACATACCCTACAAAAGCTGTTGCTGTAACTGAAAAGAGAAGGAAGATGCCAATGTTTCATGTTTCTGTAAACATATAGGAGCAGCAATATAGATGAAAATGCTGATGATGTGTCTGCTGTGTAATGCCTAACATCATTCTAATAGGGACCCGGAATGTCATCAGTATGACATGTTTCAAGGTGTTGGCAAATCAATAAATGAATTATTAATAATTGCTATCAGTGGATGAGTTGTTCGTTTAATGTGGGCTATTAGTTTGTAGTTAAAAACAGTGTTGATTTTACAGGTCAAAGTTTTGGTTTTTAGTTATAATCGGTTTAATAGTTGGTATGGTTGCAGTTGCATCGAATCCGTCTCCTTGTTTTGTGGCAATAGGGAATTTATTTAAGTGGTATATTGGTTGTTTTTGCATATTCTGCTTCTTTTTGCAGCTGAGCCATATCGGGGAAGAATGGGGAAGCGTTTTGGTATTATTATATGTTTGTCTATGTATTTTATCTTTGATAATTTTAGGGTATTATTTCAGTCGTAATTTTTCTGTTGATTCTTTCTTTTTTAGTGATGTATGATTGGATGTTGTAGGATATCATTATGGGGTAGTAGGTTTAATATATACATTTGGTTGAAGGTTTTTGGTAGTTTCTGGGTGGATTCTTTTTTTAACCCTATTTGTAGTCTTAGAAGTTATGCATGGTTGTCTCGTGGGCTGGTATAATTTTTATAAACAAAGAAATTAAGAAAAAAGTTATGTAAGTTTTGATTAAACCAGAGTGACATTTTGTAATGGTCTTGATATGAGGCAGAGATTGGGCTGTTACATATGTTGGTCCAGTTTTTTCATATTATGTTACATCAGTGATATGAGTTGCAATTTTTTGACCTAGCACACGGTTTGTGTTCAGAATTAAATGATGAATGATTGATGGGCAAAAGGCAAAGTTTTTTAAGAAAACATTAATGTTTTGTTTTGCTATGATTGTTGAAAGGTCCAAGACTAAGAGTAATCCAGGCAGGGTTACTACAAGTGCAAATATTTTACAATTCATTGGTATTGGAAGAAGTTGTTCTTTTATTGGGGAGGAAAAATGAATGATTAAAAGAACAAAAATGATACTTCCTCAAGCAGAGCATGTAATTAGGTTGATAAGAAGTTTATTGTTTTCGTTAATTGGTTGAATGGTGATCGTGGGTATTTTATTTTTACATAGAAAATAATTTGAAAACTGCAGACTTTTGTGAAAGAGATTGCAATTAATGTGAAAATTAATGCTCATGAATTTATTGTACTTATTGCTTCAATAATCAATAATAGCATCCTTTGAGAAGAATCCCGCTAAAAATGGGGTACCAACAAAGGCTAGATTGTCAATTGTTAAGCATGAGGTTGTATTAGGGATTGAGTTTTATAGACCTCATATTTTTTTAATGCCTTGTTCATCACTTAGGTTATGAATACTTGATTGTGTGCATAGAAATATTATTGTTTTAAAAAATAGCATGTGCACAGATATGAAGATTTGCTAGTTGACGTTGATGTAGGTCTATCGTTAATATTATTAACCCTAATTGGCTAGATGTTGAGAATGGCATTTTTTAATATAATGTTGTGTTAGTGCAAACGTTGCTGTGAAGATTGTGGTTAAAACACCTAAACATAAATGAACTGTTAGAGCAAGTATATTGTGTTCAAGAGGTGGTGGGTGAAATTTAATTAGAATAAACATTCCCACTACAACTATTGTGCTTGAGTGTAGAAGGGCTGTAACAGGAGTGGGGCCTTCTATAGCGGCTGTTAGTCAAGGGTGGAGTCCAATTGTGGGGATTTTTTGGTTGCTGGTAAGATAAAAACAAAAAGTGGTAATATAGATTCTTTGTTGTGGATAGAAAATATTTGTTGTAGTTCTCAGGGGTTTGTGTTTATTAATAGTCATGTTATGCTGATAATTAATCTGATATCACCTAGACGGTCATATACTGCTTGAATAGCAGCTGTATTAGCATCTGATAGGGAATAACATCAGTCAATTCATGAAAAGCATATGATTCCAACACCCTCCAAATTGATAAAAAGTTGAAATAGATTGAGGTAATTCGAATTAGTATAGCAAATACACATACTAATATATATTTGAAAAATACCCGGTGACATATGGGTCATGGTGTGTATATCAAATTGAAAATTTAAAATTGATAATGTAACAAATAAAGCAATTGGAAGGAAAACAAGGGAGTATTGGTCTAGTTTAATGTTTGATATAATAATACAATGATAAGTAAATATTCAGTAATAGTTGGTTGTTGTTGATTCTAACACAGTGTTTAAGAAGATTATTATTGGTAAGAGGCTGGATAGAAAATCACATTTTACAGAAGATTTTACAAAGAGAGGTGAGCTTTCTATTGTTGTTAAGACAAGTGGGATAATTAGTAGCCTTAAAGTTAAAATAAAAGAGGAATTACATAATAAAGTGAGGGCCATTACTTTTACTTTCACCAAGAGTGTTTGGTATCAAAAACCAATGGATGGCTGTTATCCTTTAAAAGTTGAGTAGACTGTGGAATTTAACGAGAGGTTTAGATATTAGCAGTTTCTTTGTTTCTTCAACTCTTCTCAGTTTATTAAAAGATGTTATCTTTCATGATTAGAATCACAATCTAATATTTTATTAAATTAAATAAGCATGTAAAATTACCAGGAATTACTTCAGGTTTAAAAAGTATTAATAGTATAGGAACTATGTGCAAGGATATAGGGTAGTGTTCTCAAGTAAAATTTTGAATTATTTTGTTAAGGTGGGTGTTGGGCCTTGTTGGGTTATTAAACACATATATAGAGTACAGGCTGCAGTGGTATGGGTACCTAGCCCAGTAAATAAAATTGTTCATTTTGATCTGTTAAATTGTGAAACTATAATAGTTAATTCATCTCATAAATTAATTGATGGTCGGAGTGCCATATTTGATAGATTTACTAGTAATCATCATGTAGCTCTTATAGGAATAATTGCTTGCATTCCCCATACTAGAAGTAGTGTTCGACTGTGTGAGCGCTCATAATGTATACTAGCCAAACAAAATAGTGCTAATGAGATTAACCTGTGATTAGCCTGTGTGATTAGCCAGTGTGAGATTATTAAAATGACTGCCCCTTACATCAGTTTGTCATATACAAATTAAGTTTGACATTAATACCCCCCAAATGGCTATAATCAACAATGGATAATACAACTATTTTTCTGGGGTTAATAGATGTGAAATATGGATAATATGATATCCGCCAAGTTTAAGGAGAGCTGTCACTAAGATTATAAAGCTGTCAATAGGTGCTTCAACATGGGCTTTTGGTAATCATAGGTGAACACCATATAGTGGTATTTCTACTATGAAAGCAATAAAACAGGCAACCATAACAAATGTTTCTGTATATATAAATAAATGCACAGGTGCAATTGTTCATTGAAAGTTTAATGATAGAGAGCCTGTCAGTTTTTCCTGTGTTACGCTTTTAAAATGTATTGTCTTTTTAACGTTTCACTCTGCCTGTATTTTAGCTGTATTTTAGCTTTATCTTTTTTATTGTAACTGTCTTTCCTCTTCTGTCCTAATCACTCTTTAATCAGTGCTGATTTGTGCTAAACATCTATACTGTAGGCTGTAGTTATTTGTTTGCATGATCACGCTGTGCGATTTGAATCACGGCTCCCTGTGAGCCCTGCACGCACTGCTAGACACTTAGGACTACAGTTCCCATCCATTCTGTAATTCTCTGTGCCCGTTATATCCCCGACCCCGGCACGAACCCCCCTGCGCGTACGGGTCAAGCCAGTCAGCGTCAGTCCTATATAAAGACACGCTTCGCCGTAGCTTCTTACTGTCAGTTTTCCCTGTGTTACGCTTTTAAAATGTATTGTCTTTTTAACCTTGCACTCTGCCTGTATTTTAGCTTTATCTTTTTTATTGTAACTGCCTTTCATCTTCTGTCCTAATCACTCTTTAATCAATGCTGATTTGTGCTAAACATCTATACTGTAGGCCGTAGGTATTTGTTTGCATGATCATGCTGTGCGATTTGAATCAAGGCTCCCCGTGAGCCCTGCATGCACTGCTAGACACCTAGTACTACAGTTCCCATCCGCTCTGTAGTTCTCTGTGGCCATTATATCTCTGACCCCAGCGCGAACGCACCTGCACGTACGGGTCAAGCCAGTCTGTGTCAGTCCGTGTCTGGCTGAGTTGTGCTGTGCTGCTATAACCGCTGTACTCCGAAACTCGAGTGGATCATGGGACTTCAGGCACTCGAGGGCACAAAAGGTACGTTGAATAAATAACAGATTATAACCAACCACTTTAGCATAAAAAAGAATCAGCTGGAATTAGTGCTAGCTGATATAAATCACATGCTTATATCAGATAATACTGCTGCCTTATCCAACGCTCGGGATACTCACAAACAAGAGCACGCTACCATCACCCAATGTGGCTCTCCTGTTAATGCTCCAATTATTACTAATGCGCACTTTCAACCCGACCCTCTCTTGGCCCCAGACATTAGTTCTCCACTTAAAGAAGATCTTGCTTCTAACTCTGAATTTAATAAACCGCCTACTCATCATAACGCTATTAAAACCCTTCTTATCAACACTAGATCCCTAGTAAAACATACTGTGGAGATTGCCACACATATTGAAGAGCATGATGTAGACATATGCGCTATTACAGAAACTTGGGCCCACGCAGTAGCTGGTCCTTCTCTCAACTCAGCCATTCCACCAGGCTATGGAATGATCAGATGCGATAGGAAAGACAGCAGGGGAGGGGGTGTTGGCTTTATATACAAGCTAACTTTTAATGTCTGGGAAAGCAGGGAGTTTATAATGGACAGTGTTGATTCTCTTTGCATCAAAACTAGCCTGAGTGCAGAGAGTACCTTAAACATACTCCTGATATATAAACCACATCACACTATGCCTGACTTTGTGAAAAATCTTTCAAGCTTTCTGCTTGCATCTCTTAAGGCAAACACAAAATACTTGCTTATGGGAGATTTTAATTTATGGTTTAATCACCATGGATGATAAGATCGCTCTTGATTTACAAAAAGTTCTGATTGAACTGGGTTTTACACAACTCATCCAAGAGCCTACACATAATATGGGTCACATCCTGGATTGGGTAGCCAGACATGAAATTAACGTCAATAACATATTGGTATCACCATGTCCTTGGTCGGACCATTTTTTCGTGAATTTTGATATTCTAGTAGATCCTTTTATCAAACTTAAATGGCAAAATTCTACTAAAACCTCATATCGGAACCTAAAAAACATTAAGATGAATAAAGTACAATCAATACTTGATACCATACCCACTTCTAAAACTGAAACTCCGGAAGATCTATCAAAAAAGATCTCTATTAACCTAGAAACGGTTGCTAAAATTCTGGCACCTTTTAAAATGAAGTCGATAAAACCTGATATTAAACACAATATATGGTTTACGTCAGAGCTTAAATCTCTGAAGTCACTAACCCTTAAATCCTATCATACATGGAAGAAGTGTAACACACCACTGCTTCTTAGTAAATACAAAGCCTCAGTCTCCATTTATAAAAAGGCCATTATAAAAGCCAAATAGTTTCTCCAATAATAGAATTCAAAACGCACAGCACAATAAAAAAGAGCTTTTCTGTATACTGAAAGAACAAGAAAGAACCAACCACATCATTCCAGAGAGATCTATAACAGATGATGTCACTTGGTGTAACGTAATGCAGCAAGCTATGCACAAGAAATTAGATACTATTAAGGAAAATATCCTGGAAAAAAGTAATAATTTAAAATGCACCAAACCTAAGTTTGCGGATTGGACCTATCTTAGGTCTCCACTCATTCCAACATTTAACTTATCCCCTATAACGGAAAAGGAACTAGAAACTATTATCAATCAACTTAAGCCCACAAAATGTAAGAATGATATCCATGCCACCAAGATAATTAAAACCTGTGCTCCTTCCTCAATCGCTCGATCTGTCATTTTGTTAACACCTCCATAGCCACTGGCATGGTCCCCCAGGATCTTAAGAAGTCATGGGTCATGCCCATCTTGAAAAAACCTGGCCTTTCAGTTGATATGCCAAACAACTACCGGCCTATTAATAACACAGCGTTCCTTCTTAAAATTCTTGATTGTGTAGCCTACATACAAATTGCAGACCAGTTAAAGAAATATCCTATTCTAAATGACCATCAGTCTGGATTCTGGGTCGGCTTCGGTACCGAGACTGTGCTTCTAGAACTCAAGTCTAAGGTAATGGCCCGCATGGATAATAAGGAAGCATCATTACTTATGCTACTCGATCTTTCGGCGGCTTTCAACCCGGTAGACCATGACATCATGGCCACCAGGTTGTGCGAAGTAGCTAATTTCTCCCCCCTTGCATGTAAATGGGTCTTATCTTTTCTCAATAATCTTGATAGCAGAGTCTTTCGCCCACTACAATAACCTGCGGTGTTCCCCAGGGTGCTTGTACATCCCTCTGTTTTTATAATATCTTCACAGCCCCTCTGTTCGCAATGCTTGACCATGAGAACATAATATTCACCAACTACGCGGATGACACTTGTGTCATCCCGCTCTCTGGTTCTCACAGTGCAGATGAACACTCCATCAACAGAGTTTTTACCCTAATTGAAACCTGAAAGGTCCACAATAAGTTGGCCCTGAATAAATCTAAAACTGAGCTGCATGTCATAGGATCTCCACATCCTATAAATAAACTTGGTCCACAATATGATGGCTTCCATATGGGAGAAGAATCTATTGTGCCCCTAAAAAAGGTGAACACACTGGGTCTGACCTTTGACCAACATATGAATATGAAACAGCATGTTAGTAGTCTGGTATCATCATGCGCCTAGTACATTAAACTCCAGCGCACTTAAGAGCCTTCATATTCCAGGATAATGCAGAGACCATCGCTAGAGCAATAATAAGTTCAAAAATATATTATTGCACTAGCCTTCTCATGGGACTTAATACATCTGATTGTAACAGATTGCAAGTATGCCAAAACGGGGCTATTGGAGCCGTTATGAATCTCAAGTATAGAGATCATGTTACAACGGCAAGATGAGAACTCCACTGGGTGCCCGTAGAGTCTGGCTCTCTCTTTAGGAAACTGACTGTAGTACATAAATGCAGATCTGGTAACATGCCGGATATCTGCAACAGCTCCTTACTACGTGAAACAATACAAGAACATTAAGGTCTATAATCAGCACCTCTTATCTGAACCAAAGTTCCATACTGCCAGAGTGGCCAACTCAGCTTTCTTCTCCATTGAACCGAAGGCTTGGAATGCCCTACCTTTTGACATGAGATGTATTGAGTCACTGGAAATCTTCAAGAAAAGACTGAAGACCTAGCTCTTTAACTAAACTACTTTTGAGTTGTTACCTGAGTTCTATTCCTCGTGACCTTTCATACCGGTTCCTCCTTACCTCTTGTTACATGTTTGTAAGTGGCTTGTAGCGCCCTTACGCCTTTGGGTCTATGGCTGCACTATATAAATACAATAAAGTAAAGTGTGTTATTTGGTAGTGCTAGTAGTGCTACTAATAAAGGTAATGAGCCAGCAAGAGTGTAGAAAAGGAAATATGTTCCTGCATTCAATCATGCTGATTGATTCACTCACTGTGTAATAATAATTAATGTTGGAATTAATGTTGTTTCAAAAGCAATATAGAATAACATTAATTCTGTCGAGGTAAGGGACATTTGTAGGAATAAAAGCTGCAGAGCTCATTCAATCAACACTTCAGGAGAGCAAGTTCTCAGCCCTGCTTACGGATTAAGTGGCTGGGCTGAACACTGCCATATACCAGCACAGATTAAGCACTGAAAGTAGCATTAACTTCCGGAAACTCGCTCCTCCCTGAACTGATTTTGCATGTCAGTTGTAAGAAGCTCAGTACCACATCATGGTCTAAAACCTAGTTGTTCCATATCTGGAAGATGTGTCCTCTTCCACAAAGGAACGTAACTGCTTTCTTACTGCTTGTTGCAGCTAGCGATGAAAGGCAGCTAAGATATTGACTGAGCATCACTAGGGTCTTGTGGGTCAAAGGACCTTTTTTTAAATGTATGTTTTTTTTTCAAAAATGGACACATCACTTCTTTTTTTCCATTGTTGTGATATTTTACCAGTTAGGTGGGATATATTGTCTACATCGCTGATCTTAAAAATGAACACAAGCACGCTATGTTTAGTGAGTTTGAGAGGTAAGAAGTTTAGTGGTGATGTAGATGCACAAGGATTCCCAGCTAGTTTAATACAGAAATACGTTTTTGTGTGCACTATTCATTTCTTGTGGCTGCAATTTTCTTTTGCGTTGATAATGGATTTCTTGTTAATTCTGAGCTTCATTTTTAAATTCATTTCAATTTGGTGGCCTACACTATTCCCTCTAAAGGTGCTGCATTTTTGGCATTAGAACGTTAAAGTTATTGTGTTAAACAGCTGTGATTCACTTTGTTATTTGTGCAACTTTCCTTACAGGTGCTATCCAATCCATTGTAGTTGGTTGGAGAAACAGTTCAGAATGTCATCAGGGACAGCATTATTATATCTAAACACCTGATTGAGCCCTGATGACCTACTTGACTTTAAGCATTTTTGTGCCATAATTTGTTTCACAAAGATGTTGCCGACATCATCAAGATGTCAAAAAGAATCCCTGTTTGATATCAACAAATGGCTGGGGAAGGCTTTGGTGAGCCCACATCAGAAAAGGAGATACATACTTTATACACCTTGTGTGTGGAAAATATTATCAAGGGCATATGGTCTAAATTCTGAAATGAACTAATCAGGTGTGACTCATTTGTAATTTGAAACCAGTAGTTCATTTCCCCTAATAATATTAGTCTTTGGTTGGTCATAAGAATATCTTTTGCTATCTCCAAAGGTTGTTCTGCAAATGAGGCTTAATATTTGCTAGGGTGTTGTTAAGTGAGATGAATGAGTGGATTTCGGAAAATAATATCCTTCCCTCCAATCAGAAGGGATTTTGAAGTAAAGCGAGTACAATGCACAACTTGCTCGCACTTGTCACTGCTATTGAATATTCTTGGAAAGGGCACCAACTGCCTGTTTATGGTGCCTTCATAGATCCCGGCGCGGCGTCCAACACGGTCATGATGAATAGACTATGCAACAAACTTTATATCGTGGAAAATTCCTCATGGCCTGTTGACTATGATCAGGCGGGAGAGTCTCTCGTTGTTTGCGACCTCGCAGGGAGTAAAAGAGGGATGCATCTTTGCTTGCACCTTATTCAACTTATATCACAGCGGCTTTGATGATTGATAGCTCTGCAACCTGCAGTAGCGTGTCCTGTGAAACTAGGTCCTCCGAAAATAGTGGAAAATAGTGGAATTCAGAGGGAAAAATAAATGTGCAAAAAGCACGAATATGGCAGGGAAGCTATTTGTTATTAATTGGTGCTCTCAGGTCACCCTCAAGCCAAATCTATTGATATAGATGTGCAGATAGGATGACAAATCCATGTGAGCCCATGTGGGTTTTCTTTGGATTTTTCTCCATATTGACTGTCACGTCCCTGGTCCTGCCCCCCTCCCGTCACTCACCAGGCACCATCCGTTCCCGTACCCACCACCCACACCAACGGGGAAGACACGGTAGGCGGGACGTCCGAGGGGGCAGAACCACCTCTTTCCGCCCATTTCCGTGCTGGCGCCTGCCATGGCGTCTCATCCATGACCGACGGCTCCGGCGCCGTCGGCTCCAGCTCCCGCGCACGGGGGAACCTGATCGCGTCTCGCTCAGACGATCACGTGACTGGCCACGGGATCGTCTGTAGCCGACGCTGGCGTCCACATCGGACGAACACCAATCACTGATGGCGTCCGACCATCACGTGACGCTCCTGTGCGGTCACGTGCCCTGTCACGTGATCTAACTTTCCTTCAAAAGGAGCTGAGAGGAAACACTCAGTGCTTCACAGCTGTTTCCACCAGAGACCTGTTCGGCATTACCCTTGTTCTTCTTGATACACTTTGGAACTCGACCACGGACCGTTACTTGGACTTGTCTTGGATTTCCCTTTTGTTTCAACGCATCTTCTGGACCCTTGGAACTCTTGACCCCCCTTTCTGGCCCTGGAATTGCTCTGGATTACCCTTCTGTTTTGGCGAACTTCTATCCACGCAATTCCTGTCGATCACGTTTCGTCTCCTGAGTCATTTGGGGTTCACCACCTGGACCTTGGATGGACTTGCTATCTGGTCACGCTCTGGCTACCGGTGTGAGTTGGAGGAAGTGCTGTACATCCCAGCCTGCTGTCGGTCTTCCCTCGTTGTCTATTCAGGTCTACTACCTGTCATATCATCCCCAGGGTAAGCTTTGTCGTTTTTCCTTGTTTGCTTGCACTGCCATTATTGTTCAAAGTATACCTGATCCTAACCTTTGCCTTACAGCACTCAGGGGTCCTTCCGGTGTTCCTGGTATCTGATTGACCACGCCACTCATCACCTGTGGCCTCAAAGATTGCTAGGGCAGTTTTCTTTACCTGCTCGAGCGGTACTTGGGGACGGAGGTAGTTTATAGCTGCACGACCATCAAGGCGGATCACCAAGATCAGAACATTGACTCATATGTCCATTTCTTTGCACTAAACACCTACCCGCCCAAAATATCCCGCTTGGAATCTCTTTAATGCAATGCATACTTCACTGAGTATTCCGTACTTACGTTTCTACAGTGTTAGGGAAAATTCTCTTCTTCTAAGGCTAATTTCCCTTACCTATAGAGTGCCCCAGCAGCTTTGCTGGATTTGAAGGGTTTATTTTTTTCTCCTGCTAAGAGTGAGACTCTTTTTTCCCACTCTTAGACAAGTTGCTGATGTGTGTTTTATCTTGTATGCTTATGGTCTATGGGGTTTTTCTCACCCTCATAGGTATCATCTTTTTACATGTGTGTTACACAGTGCAGTAACACAGGGGTGTCCCCAGGGACCCCTAAACATAGACTCCATACCCTGGGACTGACTACTGTCTCCCACGGCATGTAAAGTCCTAATTGACTTTACTAGTCAATAGTTATGAACAAAACCAGTACAACCCATCTTACTATGGAAGTACTGGAAAGGGTTAATAGTTTTTCCCTGGTGTTCATTTTCGAGGGGGTACCGTCCAGTCCCTCTCTCCAAAGTTTCTGGCTGGTGACAGTGGTTACTACCGTAAATATTCGACCGCAAATATTTTCCTACGCGATTTTCCCATTGTTCGAGGCTACCACTTTTACTGACAGCCTCTAACATACCACGGTTTATTTTAATATTAACTTTACTCTGGTAGGTTTTTATTGCCACATCTTTGATTATATTTCTTTCTCATGTCTTTCACTGAAATCCTAACCCAGGTTGGGGATCCTTTGTTCGTCCTTTTGGCGGGCTTCTGCACGGTAGCCCTCCTTTCTGTAACACTGAGTCTGGGGTAGACAGGATGTGTGGGAGGGGGGAATGGGCACCCTGGACAGGGTTACCTAGGCAACCAAAGTTGCACTCTGCCCTGATAGGCTGGGGGGTTATCCCATCAGGATAACCACCCTGCTGTGTGAGTGACAGCTAGGCTGTGTGAATGGGGGTTTTTCTGCATAAAAGCAGGGCTCTGAGGACTGGAGGACAAGATGTTGCCACTGGAACTAAGAAACCTGAAGAGGAGAGAAGCTGAAGACATCTGCAATGACTGAACCACCGGTGAAGCCCTGCTGCAGATCCTCACCACTTTTCTCCAACGACTCGAGAATATCTTCACCTGCAAGAGTCTTCTTCCCTTGAGCTGGTGGAGCCAACCAGTTCGCCAATCGCCTTCGAGGACCTGCCTTGGTCGAATCGCCAGTACCCAGCACTAGGAGACCGGATAGCCAGGCACCCGTCCACCACGACCGCGATTTAAAGGAGCGTACATTTTATTTTTGTTTTGGCATCACTGCGTCTGCCTTCATCCCTGCGCAGTGCAGTAACTCGAACCTTCCTCCACGACGAGAGTCTCTCTCTTCCTCTGCTGGATCTCCCGAACTGCAGGAACTGCCAGGAACTACCGCCACCGCAGGAGCCTCTTCCACTTTCAAGGTAAATTGTTCCGCCAGGCCTCCCGTTTCGTTGGATACTGCTAAAGGTGTTTTAAATCCTTTATTTACCTTCTGGGTTGGCCGCCCCTTTCGTCTAACATTATCTTTTTACCTTCTGCGACCGCTTTTTCAAATCGTTAAACAAAGACTTGGACGGGTTTGAAATAGCATTAAACCCAACCATAAAACAAAAAAAGGCCCATGTCAGGCCAAATGACATTAATTAAAAGATCATGTGGACTAAGAATTAAGGAAGCATGTAATTTGTCACCTTTCCTTCAGAAGGTCTGCTTAGTACAAACAGAGTCCACAGGACAGCTGGTGAATCAACTGTACATACTAAATATATACTGGAACCCAACCCCCAAGTCCGATCACAAGCTTGAAGATGACATTATTGAAGCCTTAGACGCAATTAGAATGGAAGACTTAAAGGCCCCAATCATACTATGTGGAGATTTCAATATGAAATTAATCGAAGTAGACCCACAGAAAATAGGGAGGACTAACTGTGAGACTCTTAAAAATGAACGCTGGCTAGAAGAAATGGCAAGCATAAACCTTTCTATGTTGAATGGAGTAACAAGAGGGGACATCCCGGCAAAGCCGACCTGGAAAAGAGGAAGTCAGCAGTCCATTATAGATGACATCTTTGCATCTGAGAATATTCTACAGGCAACGGTCTCTTTCAGAGTCACTAAAAACACACAAAGTGACCACAGTATTATATCAATGGAGTGGAAGTGGTGTAAAGGGGAAGAAAGGGAGCAGTGGAGATGTGGCATATCAGTGGTACCAGGGAGAAACAGATTAAGGATAATGAAAAGAGATATAAAAGTAGTATCGGATCAACTGCTACGATCTCAAGAACACGGGACAATTGAAGCATTGGAGTACCAACAGCTCATTGAAATATACAGAACCAAGAATAAGACCTCGCTAAGGAATCAAAACTTTTACAAACATAAGTATGATCCGGAAGCGGCGAAAAAAAAGAGAGGACTGAGAAAAACTCTAAGGGCGATTGTCGCTAATAAGAGCAAACTGAACCAAGGCCTGTCAAAAAAAGCAAGAAACCAATATAATAATTGGTGTAAAATACATAGAGCAAAGATGGATCAAAGAGAGGCTGAAACAATCATGAAGACCCTAAATCAAAGGAATTCGAAGGGATTTTGGGCGGTAATAAATGACTCAAGCAACTCAGAAAAGGCGATAATAACTAATATGGTGACGGAAAGAACATGGGAATGTCATTACAAAAATTTATTTAAAAGAAGGAAAGACATAAAAACACCAGAGATTCAAACGAAAGTACCATGGGACTTGAAAATAGACAGAGCGGACATCAAAACCTCAACTCTAAAGAGCAGTGCGTCGAGAGCCGCCGGACCCGACGGCCTGTCGAATGCAGATCTTAAAGAAAATATTGAGGAATGGGCAGACTGCTGCCATATTTTGTTTCAAGCAATATTAAAGGAAGGAAAGATACCTACAACTTGGAAGTTGGGAATAATTGTCCCAATATTCAAGAAGGGAATACGATCCGAGCCGACAAATTATCGACCCATAGCCCTTCTCGATGTTATAGGCAAGGTGTTTGCAACGCAACTCCTCAACCAACTCAAAAAATGGATTAATCAAGAAAAGATCTATGACGAGCATCAGTCCGGGTTTGTGAAAGGAGTGGGCTGCATCACAAATCTCCTAATACTAAATCTATTAAAAATAGACGCCATACGAACAGGTCAAAAAATATATCTGGCTTTCATCGACATGGCAAATGCGTTCGATGGTGTGAATAGAGAAATCTTGTGGCGTAAACTAAAGGAGAGGGGCTGTCACAGAAGTTTAATTGCGGCTATTAAAGAACTCTACTCAGACACCTGTATTCAAGTAAGGTTGGACAGCGATGGAAATCTGTCCAAATCAATACCCACAGAGAGAGGTGTCAAACAGGGCTGCCCGTTAGGGGCGACCCTGTTCAACTTCTACATTTCAGAGGTTGGAAGTGCCCTGGCAAATGTGATTTCATTTCCACCATCCATCAATGGTTTCCAGCTGCACCACATCCTATACGCAGACGATATGGTGATTTTAGACCGTACGCCAATCGGTCTCCAGAGAAAATTGTCAGCTTTAGAGATCTACACAGACGAACTTGGGCTAGAAATAAACATTGCCAAATCTGAAATTATGGTCCTGGAAAACAAAAGAGGCAAGAAAGGCCACAAGCATAGATCAAGCTGGTTCGTGGGAACAAAGAAACTAGCCAAAGTACAATACACCAGGTACTTGGGTACAATGATTAACTCCAGTATAAATGACGAGCAGATGGTGAAAAAAATATTAAACAGCTGCAGACAACTAACTTCACAAGGACGTGTATTGCAGAAGAAATTTGGGAAAGTCACATATGAGCCAGTGAGAACATTTTACCAAAATAAAATTACACCAATCCTAATTTATGGGGCAGAGAACATGTTCGGCTGTGACCACAGAATATGGTCTAGGTGCAAAGGATTCTTTTGGAAGAAAATTCTCCAAATACCTCAAAGCACGCCGACTGTGTGTGTCCTATATGAAGTAGGAATCTCCACCCTGAACTCAAGGATAATGTGGAATAAGTTATTACTCTTTCGGAAAACATATGAAGAAGCAAATCTACCACCTTTCAAAATCCTGCTGGGAAACGAGACAGGAAAAAGAATATCGGCCCTAAGAGACTAGAAATATCAATGTAGTCAGATCCTTAAACAACTGGGGACAGACAAGCTCACACTATGGAACAATCCAGAGTATGTGAAGAGAAAATTGCTGGATCTAGACTGGATTGAAATCGGGGAAAAAAGAGCTTTACAAAAATCCATGTTAAATCAACCAGAAGAAGCAAAAAAACGGAACACACCCCAGAAATATCTGGTTCAATCGCCATGTAAACGCCTTAGAAGACATTATCTGAAGTTCTGGCTGAACATCTTAGAAACAAAAGAAATTCTGAGAAATAGGCGTGTCATTCTGAGGGGTGATGTCCTATGCCGATTGTGTGGGAAGGAAAAAGAAAACTTAAAACATCTCATCCTAAATTGCTTTGAACTAAATGACCAATGCAAATTCTGCCTGGGAAAGGTGATGACAAACTATCGGACGCTTTCAGCAGAGGAATGGTGGAAACTACTGCACCTGACAGAAAATAACTCAGTGTGGATTGCGTTGACGAAATTCCTAGAGCTAATACAGAACTTCTTAGACTCGAGTCCAGTGGTCTCGAAAACAGAGGCCTATACGGAGATAAGTGAAGAGAACAAATTGGCAGACGAGATCCAGATTGAAGAGCAAAGGACCACCTTCGAAATCTCCACAAGATAGTCTTTTAAGGAGCTGACCGAAATAAGGCTAGAGAAGAGGTCATGTAAAGAAGAAAGATGTAGTGTTTTGTATGTGTTTTAAGTAACAGAAAATTCCTTTTTCAAAAGTTTGTACAAACTAAATGAAAATAAAAAAAAAAAAAAAAAAAAAATAAAAATAAACAAAGACTTGACTGCAGCTACTAGAACAGGTTGATCCTGGGCACTTTGCCTTGTACCATAGACTCTGGCACGGTCCTATTGCCTCTGGCTAAATCTGTTACAACTGCCTT
The DNA here is from genome assembly GCF_040938575.1 of Ambystoma mexicanum. NCBI lineage: Eukaryota > Metazoa > Chordata > Amphibia > Caudata > Ambystomatidae > Ambystoma > Ambystoma mexicanum. The sequence continues at coordinate 747,512,132 of NC_090932.1, forward strand.
CTCTAGATTGATTTTCACTAAGAAATGTTTTGGTGCACCTAAACTCTTATAACCACCCTTCCTTCCCCTTTCGATATTGTTGAAGTGCCATTTTGCTCGGTTTTCACCCAAGAATTGCTTATGCTGAAGTACTGCCTTGCCTAACTTGTTCACAATCCAATTGGGAAGTGTTGCTGGTGTGTTTAGGAGTCTAACCCTGTATGACTTGTCCTTTCCCTCCCTCTGACGAAATTGTTAGCGTGCCATTTCTGCTTGCTTTACACTGTGCTGTTTTGCTCTGTTTTCACTCTTGCTCAAACTTGTCTACAATTTAAATAGGCAGTTGAGTATACTTTTCTTGACTGTTTTAACTTACTTTAATGATAGTGATTTGTGTGTGAACTTAAGAGTGTGTAAAATAAATATATATATTCTTTTTAATACAAAGCTTTGGTCAGTGTTTCCTTGTTCCATAGTACTGTAGTCCTATTGTGTAAACCCTGAGTACTGCTCATCTCCCTTTTGAGAAAAGTCTGACTGCTCAGCCACAGCTACCAACTAAGGTGGTAATTCATAGAATTCAGTGCACAAGTGGCGCACGCGGCCTGCGCAATAGTGTGCACGTGCAGCAGTCTGCGCCAGCCGCGTGTGCCAAAATCCATTTCCGCGCACAGCAGATTCATGGATTTTAACATTTATAACCAGCCATGGCGCAGAGTGGTGCAGCGACCCTGCAGCAGCGCCAGTTATGCCCCCAACACCTCTCCGTGCGCCATGAACAGCGCACAAATCCCGTACATGGTGCACAGGCCAGTGGACCAGCATACAGCGCCCCCACCATGAAAACGTCTGTAAAACTCCCCACGCACCCCCCCGAATACACGTACCCCGCTGCACGGGGAGAATCACACGCGATAGGCCCTGTGCGAGTGGGGTACATGTATTTCAGGGGTGCAGGGGAGAATCACAGGTGATAGGCCCTGTGCAAGCGGGGTATGTGTATTTCAGGGGTGCGCAGGGAGAATCGCACGCGATAGGGCCTGTGCAAGCGGGGTACGGAACAAGTTACTTACCTGTAACTATTGTTCTCCAGCATGGGTCTGGCATGGATTCACATGCTCATGAATATTCCCCGTCGTCAGGCTGGGAATCCTCTGTAAAGAAAAAATCAGCATCAGTTTTGTTTCTGATCTGTCTTTCGTAGTAGTAACCAATCACTGATCTCTGCGTCATACTGACCACAGCCAATGACTGCCCTCTACCTAAGCCCCGCCTCTGGCAGCCATCTTCAGATTTGGTAGCACGTGAAGTGGCAGTATGACCAAGTGAAGAGCCGCAGAGGGGTAGGCGGGAGGGTTCGCATGTGAATCCATGCCAGACCCATGCTGGAGAACAACAGTTACAGGTAAGTAACTTGTTCCTTCTCCAGCATGGGGTCTGGCATGGATTCACATGCTCATGAATATAAGAATAAAGAGCAGTACACACATGCACAACCACGGGGGGTGGCAAAAGGCTCAACATTAAGCAATACAAAAAACTCAACATTAAGCATCTCTTACCTCCTCACCAGGCTCACCTTAAGCGAACAGGTTGCGCAGCACTGCTTGTCCGACCCTGGACTCCTCCCTGGAATCCCGATCGACGCAGTAGAATCTCGTGAAGGTGTGCGTCGACCTCCACGTAGCAGCCCTGCAGATGTCCAGCAGGGGCACACCAGATAAGAACGCCATAGTAGCAGCGATCGCTCTGGTCGAATGGGCTCTCGGATGGCCTGGCAGCGGTCAGTTAGCCAACCGGTGACAGTGCATGATGCAGCCGGAGAGCCATCTGGAAATAGAAGACTTCGAGAGAGCCTTCCCTTGATTCACAGGTCCAAAGTTCACGAACAGCTGTGATGTCCTCCGGAAACTCTTCGTGCGGTCCAGGTAGAACTTCAGCGCTCTAGCCACATCCAGCGAGTGCAAAGTCCTCTCGGCTGGCGACGAAGGAGACGGGAAGAAAACAGGTAACACCAAGGGCTCGTTAAGATGGAAGTCCGACGGCACCTTGGGCATGAAGGAGGGATGCGTCCTAAGCACCACCCTCGAGGCATGGAAAGTCAAGTACGGCGCTTTGCAGGATAGGGCCTGGATCTCTCCCACTCGTCGTGCGGAGGTAATGGCCACCAGAAACGCAGTCTTCCATGACACAAACTTCATCGGTGCAGAGTGCATCGGCTCGAATGGGGGCCCCATGAGCCTGGTCAGCACCACGTTAAGCTCCCACGCCGGGGCCGGGGCCTTCACCGGCGGGAATGACTGGAACAGTCCTTTCATAAACTCTTTTACCAGTCGATGGGACAACCGGGACGTCCGTCCTGTGGTTCTGGTATATCTGGAGATCACCGCCAGATGAATCTTAATGGAGGCATAGGCTAGCCCAACCTTTGCCAGCGATAGCAGGTACGGCAGCACTTGAGGGGCCGTAATCCGTAGGGGGTTGATCTTCTGTGCTCGGCACCAGAAAGAGAACCTCTTCCACTTATGACCATAGCATTTGAGAGTCGAGGACGCCCTGGCCTTTGCAAGAACCTCTCTGCAATCGGCCGGTATATCGTAGCCTCCAAACTCTAGCGCTGCAGGAGCCAAGCCTACAGGTTCAGCGACGCTGGGTCGTGGTGGAAGATGGCGCCTCCTTCTCTGGAGAGAAGGTCCGCGTTCGCCGACAGCTTGATGGGAAGGGACGTTGACAAGTCCAGAAGGTCCGGGAACCAGATCTGCCTCGGCCACGCCGGTGCGACGAGGATCATCCTGCACCGGGACCTCTTGAACTGGCTGATGAGTCACAGCAGCAACGGCAACGGAGGGAACGCATACAGGTATAGGCTGTCTCAGGGGAACGAGAACGCATCGCCCATGCTTCTCGGCTGGGGAAACCTGCTGGCGAACCTCTTGCACTTCGAGTTCGTCGCTGTTGCGAACAGGTCGATTTGGGGTTTGCCCCATCGTCGGAAGAGTTGATCCACCTGATCCTGGCGCAGTTCCCACTCGTGACATGCGCGCAGCTCCCTGCTGAGCGAGTCGGCGATGGTGTTTCTTTCTCCTGCCAGGTGGAAGGGAACCAGGAACATCCCCTGGGCGACCGCCCAGTTCCACAGATCCTGTGCCTCCTTCGATAGGGCTGAGGATCTGGTGCCTCCCTGCTTCCGTATGTAAAACATTGTCGTGGTGTTGTCCGTGAAGATCCGCACCACCTTGCCCTTGAGCGACGGGAGGAACGATTTGAGAGCCCAGAACACAGCTCGGAGTTCCAGGACGTTGATGTGCAGGAGCCTCTCCTCCGGGAGCCAGAGGCCTCTTGCGTGGAGATCTCCGGTGTGGGCGCCCCAACCTTCCAGGGAGGCGTCCGTCGTCAACGTCTCCTGGTACGCCGGCGTCTGAAAGTCCTTGCCCGCCGTGAGGTGCGCTCGAACGCCCCACCACTGGATCGCCCGCCGGAACACCTCGTTGAGGGGGACCCTGTCTTCGAAGGTGCCCGTCGCCTGCATCCAACGGGCGTTGAGAAATTCTTGAAGAGGGCGCATCCGTAGTCTGCAGAGGCGCACCAGGTAGATGCAAGAGGACATCATCCCCAGGAGGGACTTGATGGCCCTCACCCTGGCCACGTCCGTGGCTAGCAGGCGCTGCACTTTGCCTAGAATGGTCTTCGTCCGTTCTTCCGACGGGGCCGCCAGGCACCTCACTGTATCGAGCTTCGCTCCCAGAAACAGGGCCACCTGCGACGGCACCAGGTGGGACTTTGGGTAGTTTATGGCGAATCCCAGGTCTGTGAGTAGCTGGACGGTCCTCGCAGTGTGTTCGACGGCGAGTTCCCTCGTCCTTGAGCGGATGAGCCAGTCGTCCAGGTAGGGGTAGACGTGAATCCCCTGCAGGCGCAGGCGCGCCGCCACTGGTGCTAGGCACTTGGTAAAGACCCTGGGGGCCGACTTCAATCCGAACGGCAGTGCTCTGAATTGGTAGTGGCATCCCTGGACGACGAACCTGAGGAACTTTCGATGACTTTTGAGGATGGGAACGTGGAAGTATGCATCCTCCAGGTCCAACGACGACAGAAAGTCGCCTGTCCCAGTACGTGCTGGAGTGTGACCATCCTGAACTTTTGTGATCTGATGTATTTGTTCAAACGACGAAGGTCCAGGATGGGGCGCCAGCCGCCCGTCTTCTTCCTGATGAGGAAGTACCTTGAGTACACCCCGGACCCCCGGAGCCTCTTCGGGACAAACTCGATGGCGCCTTTCCTGAGCATCGCCCGTACTTTCAACAGCAGTTGCGGGATGTGATTTTCCTTCCTGGCCACAGGTGGAACGTGAGGGCACTTCTTTCTTCAGGAATTCGATAGAGTGTCCTCTTGCCAGGGTATCCAGCACCCAACGGTCGGTGGAGATGGACTTCCACACGCCGACGAAATTCGTCAGCCAGCCTCCCACCGGGGTGCTTCGGTAGGGGCCCGAGACCACGGCCGGTTCAGTCCTGCTTGGAGGTGGTGGCCTTGCCGCCCTGGCCACCTTGCCGACGGCGGCGAGGCGCTCCCTGCTTGCCGCGACCCCTGTAGGCCTCCTGAGACGAGGAGCGTGCCGCCTGGCGGTAGGACGACGAGCCACCGCTGGATCCCTTGAGGCACCCTGTCTGCCTCCGGAGCTCCGAAAGGGCCGTCGTTGCTGAAGGGCTCCTAGGGCGCGGGCCGTCTCCGTGTCCGTTTTTATGGCTTGGAGGGATTCGTCCACCACCTTCCCGAACAAGTTGCTGCCGTTGAACGGCATGTCCAACACCCTGGTCTGGACGTCCTGATGGAAGTCGGTCGCCCGGAGCCAACCCCGTCGTCGTAGGCAAACACCGTTGCCCAGCTGGCGGAACCCGGTTACGGCAATATCGGTTGCCACCGTTATGGCGTGGTCCGACGCCACCTCGCCCTCTTGCAGTATTTCCAGGGCCTCGGACCTCTTGTCGTCCGGCAGGAAATCCAATATGGGGGCCAGCTTAAACCAGAGCTCCCTGTCGTAAAGGGCTACGATCGCCAGGGCGTTGGCCGCTTTGATCGTCGTCGCCGCCGAAGAAATGACCCGCCGCCCCAGGGCATCCAACTTCTTTCCCTCGCTGTCCGGCGGGGAATTCGACGTCGAGGCTCCTTACCCCGCCGCTTTCTTCTTCGCCGCCGCCGAGACGACCGAGTCTGGCGTTGGCTGGGCCCTGAGGCACAGGGGAGCGGTTTCGGGGACCCGGTACTTCTTCTCGTACCGGTCCCATTTGGCTGGTGCCGTGGAGGGGTTTTTGAGAACCGACAGGCCCTCCTCCCAGATGTCATTGATTAGGAGCACCGCGATGACCGTCTTCCTCTTGGCCTCCCGGCGCTGATAGAGGAAACCTTCCTTTTTCTGCTCCTCCAGGCAGAGCTGGAACAATTCGGACGCCCTGGCGATCATGGCGTGGAATGAGCCAATCTCGTCGGGCGGCGAGGCCCGTGCGACGGGAGACGGGAGACCCGTTCCGTCGCCGTCGCCCTCAGAACCCGTCGTCGAGCCCAACGCACCGTCATCTCCCGACTCGTGGGAGGATGAGGAGGGAACTGTAGGCCTCACGGGGGCGAGCGGAGGAGAGGGTTGGGTCCTCCGTCGTTTGTTCTGAGGACTTCCCGACGGGCCAGGTTGCGGGTCCTCCGGCCTGGGCCGTGGGAATCTCGTCCTTATCTCAGAGCATAAGGACTGGATGGCAGACAAAATGGCCGCCAAGCCATCCTGAGGCCTAGGATCCGGCTGTGCTGGAAGGGAAGGCCGCTCTCCCTCACCATCGTCGTCTTCCTCGGTTATCTCCCGAGGATCTTCCTGACGGGATCGAACCTTCTCGAATTGGACTTCGAGGTTCCTCACGGCCTCGATTAGTGCCTCCTCCGAGGCTGACTCCGAGCTCGAGGAGGGCACAGTGCCCCCCCTCACTTCTTCCATCATGGCGGCCACGACGATGGGCTGAAAAGAGGATTCTCTCCTTGGCGGCAGGGAAACTCTAGTCCCGGAGGCAGTCTCCGCTGGCGGTGTCTCTGCCGGCTTGGCCAGAGTCTCCGCGATAGCCTCGATAGAGGCCTTCGCCTGCTGGGTAGGGGCCTTCACCACCTTAGGTGTGTCCCGGGCCTTCTCCTTCTGGGGAGGGGCAACACCTCGCTCCCCCTCTTCTGAGATCGGACGGGGCTTCTCCCGAAGCTTACCCGGGATCTCGGACTTTCTCTTCCCCGAACCGGAGCGTTGGCTCCTGGTTGACGGTGCCGGGGAAGGTGCGCCCTGCCTGGCGACCGAAGAGCCCGACCTTTCGGTGCTCCCGGAGCCAGCAGACACGCTGCGCTTGGCCTGGTGTTGGGCCTCCGTCGCCGGGGCGCCCGCACAGGACTTAGAAGCCCGCTCGGACCCTTTCTTCTTCTTCTCACCCGTCGAGCCCTTCTCCAACCCGCTTGCGAGACGGGATCGACGGTCCCTCATGGTCCGCTCCGACAAGTTCTTGCAGAACTGGCAGTCCTTCTCTACATATGTCTTGTCCCCATGAAGACAGTAGAGGCATCGCAAATGTTTGTCTTCCTTAAACACATTCTGCAGCCCGCATCCAGGGCAGCTGCAAAACAGCTTGGGTCCGGGCGACGAACTCGCATCCTGGGCCATCTCGAAGTAGGCCGCGAATCTTCTAAAATCCTCCAAGAAGTTGATTCGACGAAATCTTCACCCTTGAGGGGCGTAGGAAAATCCTGCAACAGGTAGCCATTAACGGGAGTAGAAACGGTGGAGCTTGAGGCTCGATTAACCGAAAAAATGTGAAAATGCACCTGGAAAATCACGAAACATGCAGTAAAAGCTCGAGAGCTAAGCACGAGGACTCCCAACACTTGAACGTGCGGTAAAAATCTGAAGATGGCTGCCAGAGGCGGGGCTTAGGTAGAGGGCAGTCATTGGCCAGTATGACGCAGAGATCAGTGATTGGTTACTACTACGAAAGACAGATCAGAAACGAAACTGAAACTGATTTTTTCTTTACCGAGGATTCCCAGCCTGACGACGGCGAATATTCATGAGCATGTGAATCCATGCCAGACCCCATGCTGGAGAAGTGTATTTCGGGGGTGCGCGTGGAGTATCACACGCGATAGGCCCTGTGTGAGCGGGGTACTTGTTTATCGTGGGTGCGTGGGGAGAATCACATGCGATAGGCCCTGTGCAAGTGGGGTACGTGTATTTTGGGGTGCGGGGGGAGAATCACACGCGATAGGCCCTATGTGAGCGGGGTACATGTATTTCGGGGGTGCGCAGGGAGAATCACACGTGATAGGCCCTGTGCGAGCGGGGTACATGTATTTCAGGGGTGCGCGTGGAGAATCACAAGCGATAGGGCCTGTGCAAACGGGGTACGTGTATTTTGGGGGTGCGCGTGGAGAATCACACGTGATAGGCCCTGTGCGAACGGGGTACATGTATTTCAGGGGTGCGTGTGGAGAATCACACGCGAAAGGCCCTGTGCGATCGGGTACGTGTATTTCAGGGGTGCGCAGGGAGAATCACACGCGATAGGCCCTGTGCGAGCGGGGTACGTGTATTTCGGGGGTGCGCGGGGAGAATCACAAGCGATTTACCTGGGTGAGCATGGTACGTGTACTCTGATGGGTGCGCGGGGAGTTCCACACATGAATTGGCAGTGTGGGTCCTCCCAGGTGTGCCCTGTACCCCCTCCCCAGCCCCTGCACCCAGCCCACACCACAGGGGACTACCCTGAACCCCTGGTCATGTCCCGTAGGCAGCCCATCCACCCTGGCCATGCCCCCCAGCCAGCCCACATGTCACCATGCACCAGTGAGCCCCGACTCATGTCCCCCTGCACCCTCACCCCCCCAGCATTGACGGGCACCTGCCAGCAGGCCCCGACTCATGTCCCCCTGCACCCCCACCCCTCCCAGCATTGACAGGCACCTGCCAGCAGGCCCCGACTCATGTCCCCCTGCACCCCCACACCCCCCATCATTGACGGGCACCTGCCAGCAGGCCCCGACTCATGTCCCCCTGGTCCCCAACCACCCAGCATTGACGGGTACCTGCCAGCAGGCCCCGACTCATGTCCCCTTGCACCCCTACCCCCCAGCATTGAGGGGCACCTGCCAGCAGGCGCCGACTCATGTACCCCTGCACCCCCACCCTCCCAGCATTGACCGGCATATGCCAGCAGCCCCCGACTCATGTCCTCCTGCACCCCCATTCCCCCAGCATTGACGGGCACCTGTCAGCAGGCCCTGACTCATGTCCCCCTGCACCCTCACCCCCCAGCATTGACGGGCACCTGCCAGCAGGCCCTGACTCATGTCCCCCTGCACCCCTACCCCCCCAGCATTGACGGGCACTGGCCAGCAGGTGCCGACTCATGTCCCCCTGCACCCCTACCCCCCCAGCATTGACGGGCACTGGCCAGCAGCCCCCGACTCATGTCCCCCTGCACCCCCACCCCCCCAGCATTGACGGGCACCTGCCAGCAGGCCCCGACTCATGTCCCCCTGCACCCCTACCCCCCCAGCATTGACGGGCACCTACCTACCAGCAGGCCCCGACTCATGTCCCCCCGCACATCACCCCCCCAGCATTGACGGGGGCACATGCCAGCAGGCCCCGACTCATGTCCCCCTGCACCTCCACCACCCAGCAGTGACGGTCAGGCCCCGACTCATGCCACCCCAAACACGTCATAAAGATGCACAATCAAGGGCCTCATGTCGACCAAAATCCCACAGCATGCCACCCCTGTCTTGAGACACAATGAATTTTCCAATCCACCCCACACTGACATGCCTATCTCATGACACAAACCAAAAGTCAACTATGTACATCAACACATGTCCATCACACACACACACTGGGTGCCAGCGATTGTGTAAACCCACATTTTGACATGCATTAACCAATGAGCGAATCCCACACATGGAAGTAAAATATCAAAAGGTATTATGAACACAATGAATGTAATGAAATGAAAGCATAAAAACATTTCAAACATGAAATGAAATGCATGTCCAAAACATAATACAATGAAATGTAGGACCAATCCAAAGAAATCCAAAAGAAAATCGTCCAAACTCTCCGTCCACCAAAGCAAATCCAAAGGAAAAGTAAAATGTAAAATCCATTGATCCATGGTGAATTCCCCAAATAAAGTTCTCATAAATCCAATGTTCAACTATGTACAATGAATTTTCAAAGGGTCCATGAGCCCAACGAAAGAAATGAAACCAAAGAATCAAAGAAACTACCTAAGAAATAATAATATACAAAAGGGTGGGGCATAGTCCAATCACCCCAAAATAAAGCAAACCAAAAATGAAACCTAACACTAAAAACTATATACAATGGCGGCGGGCTAGTCCGACGGCTCATTTCCGATTTCCCGGGCCAGGGCATCATCGAACTCCTGCTCTATGTCCTGGAGGCAGTCCTCTTCCATGACCCCGAGGGTTCGCAGGGACGATGCCATGTTCAACTCCAACTCCCTGCAAATTGCCTCGAGGCACTCGGCCCGCCTCAGTGCCCTCCGCATGGAGTTCCCCGCCCTGACCGTTGTGAGCCGTGCCTCTTCCGCCTGCCGCCGCTCCGCACCTATGGCCTGGCCCAACCACTGCCACACGGAAGACACTCCCAATCCTGGGTCCTCCTGCCCTCTGGCCGATGCCTGCCCCTCGGATGTTGATGGCCCGAGCCATCATCGCTCCCACCTTGTGCCTGCTGCTGCTGTGCCTGTGCCCTGGCTCTTGCTGCCTGCACATCCTCCTCCGGCTGGGGTGCAGTTGTTGTGGTGGCCACCCCTGCTGGACGTCCGACTCCCGACTGTTGCAGGGATGTGTCCTCCACCAGCCTGGCCGCTGGGTCAGAGCAGCTCAACAGGGTACCCAGGTGATACAAGGGTGGGAAGATGGTATGGAGGACGATTGGCGCATAGGGGTTCAGGTGAGGAGGGGGTCAGAAGAAGGTCCAGCACACAGAGGAATCCAGCACTGGTGACCCGTCTCAGTAGGTCAACGCGGTCAAAGAGGCATCCGAGATGACGTGCAGTGTCTTCACGAAAACTCTGCAGGTCACCTCGCATGCCCCGTTGACGCAATGCTATCCCAGCCAGGACAGGCTCAACCCAGTCCCGGATTGCCATGTCTGCAGGGAGAGGAAGGCCAGTTGTTGTGTGCTCATCCCCTCCCTGAAAACGGGTCTGGACATAGGCATCCCTGCTGGTGCGGGATGATGCAGTCACAGGATCGAGGACAGGATTACACACAGGCACCTCTGCGGCAGCGGTTCCATGTAATAATGTCGCCACAAAAATATCGCCATACAAAAATATCGCTGAAAAATGGTTGTTTTTTGTGGCGACATTATTGCATGGAACATGCGGGGGACACATTTAAAAAAATAATAATTTCGCCCCTATCGCCACATATATGGTCACCCAAATAATATCGCCACGACATTTTCCTGCCGATATTATTTACGGCGACCATATATGTGGCGATATTAATACCTGATACCGCGGCAGCCTGTGCTGCCTCCTGTCCCTGCCCCTGCACTGCACCACTAGCACCAATGGAATCCCCACCTCCAGAGCCCGTGTGTGTCCCTTGCACGGCCTCCTCCTCCACCAAACCCCCCCTCCAACCTGGATGACTCCTTGCCATCTTCTTCTGTCGACCCTGTGGGGTCTCAGCTGCCCCTCTGACCTCCGCCTCTTTGACCTACCCTCGGCAGCTGCGGCCTGGGACTTGGCACCAGACTCCTCACTCTCCGACGAGATGACAACATGGGAGGGGAGCTGGGCCTTGCGTCTCCGACTGGCGGTGTGATCCCTGCCACTTTGCTCCACAGCACCCTCTCCACCCTCTTCATCAGTTGACACTGCAGACAGGGAGAGATAGAACACAGACATCAGGGCACTGTACAATGGACTGATACACACATGACAGTTGTACATGAGTGGCAGTGTCAAACTTCAGACATGGCATCACACTCCCCAACACACATGTCATTTCAACTCACACACATGAGCAAATCAACAGGAATGTTGCACCAGGCAGCACCATCCATACACAAACAACAGCAAGAGCAGCCGAAGGTGAGCCTGACGTCACATGCAACACGGGGAGTGCAGAACACATGCACACACGGCACCAGACTTACATGCATTTGTACATCCCCACCACCTGTCGCATTGATAACATCGCCATCCATGTCATATCTGGCATTCAGCCTCCTACATGTCAGTGTCACATGCATCCATGTTGCATCACAGTTGCACACTTGTCAAATACACACACATGCACATGTACATAGTGCAGATGCATGCAGCAGAAACCAGCATCCATGTGTGACACCACAACCATGCCACAGTACATACACATAATTTTTACATGTGTGCACCCACACATTCATTTGCCCATCATGCTTGCCAACACATACACCATCGATGTGCCTCACACACGAGAGGAATCACATGTGGCAGATACACATCCCTGTACATACACATCCATACATGGCCCTACAAAGACATATGTGCAACCTGCACACTCCTGGCACACCACAACACGCACAGCGTCCAATTAATACCCATGTACACTTACCGCTCGACTCCAGACGGGTCTGCCTCTCAAGGACCTGAACGTGGAGCGCCGTGCATATACGTTCCAGGACCCTCATTTGGTTGTTGGTTAGGCGGACCCGGCACCCTTTGGCATCCGCTGCCGGGGCCTTGTTGAGGGTCCTGGACCTGAAGTCCTCCCAGTGCTTCCGGACGTGTTTAGTGTCGCAGACTGCCACCCCCTCTTCATTGATGTCAGTCACGATGTCCATCCAGATACTCTCCCGTCCTTCATTGTCGGCGCGCGAACTTCCAAAGAGGGCATCATACTGCCCCAGGACTTGCTCCACCAGGATTCCAACTTCACTGGCACTGAAGCCGGTAGCCCTCTGCCTCTCTGGCTGGGGGTTGCCAGTGGTGCCAGATGGTGTTGTGTCTGACATGGCAACCCCAGAGGCAGGTGTGGGTGGGCAACTGGGTCCTGGGGCTGGGCTGTGGAGCAATGGTATCCCAGTCGGGAGTCTTCGGTTCCAGCAGGAGTGGTCATAGCAACTGCACCCCTGCAGATGGCTGACGTGCAGGCACCAAATAGCAGGGCACGTGGGCAGGAGGCAGGAAGGCAGCAGCAGATGGCAGGTGGGAATGTGTTCGGGGATCTGGGGGGCAGGAAAATGGCCTTTTGGGCAGGAGTGTGGTCTTCCGTGTGTTGTCGCGTGGCCAGCTTGATATGGAGTGATTTGGAACGTGAAAAAAGTGCACATCTGCATGTAAATCGAGGAAAGAACCTTAGCGCATAAGCGCGTCTGTGACGTTACGCGCACAGGCTTTTCACTCGTGACGTGTTAATGCGTGTAATCCGAGGAAAGGGCCTACGCGCATAAGTGATGTGATGCGCATGGCCGTTTCCCTCAGCACAGGTTAAGGGTGAGCAGCTCCCGGCAGTTCGCTGTTTGTGGAGACCGACGTGTGTGTTACTACTTCGTGTTGTTTTGCGCACCATCACTACTTCACAGCGCATCAAGGATGTATCTCTTCTTTTGGCGGGGGTATTGGCTACGCGTGTTTATCATTATCACGCTAGTCTGACGGTGAGTCGCGCTATTTTTCCCACTGCGGGTGCCCCTGTGTATCGCATACCCATTTTCGAGGTCATAGTAGCCTGCGTGTCCCACGCGTATGTGTTTTTCATGTCCCTGGGTGCCATCACGTACTGCGGGAGGTTAATTCCACACACATCGGCTACCGGGGTGCGTGCACGGTTTTACTGAAGTTTTGGGATGCCTGAGCTTTGTGTGACCCGTAACTTCATCAGCGGCGTCACATACAGCCTTGCGGGTGCAGGGGTGCTCATAACATCTTGTATCCCACCCCCTACACCCCAATTGTCGTGTACACCTCCCATTGGCACTTCTCATCTGTGCCGGAACTACTCCATCTGTGCCATGGTTGGGGGCCACCAAAGGTGAGGGGCGTACTCCTGGTGGCGGGTGTGGTCAGGGACGTGGCCAGGGTGACCAGGGAGTAGGAGGACTCCAGGGTGTCCATGGTGGCTGTAGACGGGGAAGAGGCAGGGGTGTACCAGCTCGGGACGATGCTGTGCCACATGTTGCAGTCATGCCACCACCCCCTGCGGCTCCAGGAGATGCAGTTCTTGCATCTGGCACTGGCGCTCGTGTGACCCAGCAGTCCATTTCATCGACTGCCACGGGCCCAAGGGTAGTGGTAGCTGCAGGTGCAGCTGTGGACACCACCACCCGGGCTCAGGGTCTGCCAGCACAGGCTGCGTTGGCACTTGAAGAGTCCATGGAGGATTTCCAGGTGGTCAGGAGGTACACCGTAGGTGCACGCAGGGCTACCCAGACCGAGGCACGTGTCCCTGGAGCAGTAATTCCATTTGCTGCCCCGACCAGCCGGGTGTCGGCAACTGGAGGGGCAGATGCAGCCGACACGACCCCGGTTGTGAGTCTACCAACCAGGACAGTCCAGGTCAATGACCCTGGCCCAGTGGATGTTGCTGTGCAGGGTCCATTCCAGGGCACCCAGCAGCCACTGACGCAAGTCAGCGCCTCACTCCATGTTCCACCTGCCACTCCCTCAGCTCATTCCACCAGTGCCACTGCCCATACTGATCAGGGCGGCATTTGCCAGCCAGGGTCAGGACCAGCATCCAAGCGGAGGAAGGTTGCACCTGCAGTACAGGCTGGGACTCCAGACAGAGCTACGGCCTCCTGCACGTCGAGGAAGAAGCCTTTCTACAAGCAGGAACTGGACTACCTCGTGGACTACGTGCGGAACCACAACCGTGACATGCTAGTGGGGCCGAATTGTCAAACTACGGCTGCCCATCATGACACCCACTGGAAGCAAGTTGCGGAAGATGTGAGTGCATTCGGCCATGAGGTACGCACAGCCCAAGAGTGCAAAAAACGTTGGAATGACCTCAAACGCAGCACTAAGGCGAAGCATGCCTCAAATTACAACATGACTCTGGTGACTGGCAGTGGGAAGCACCTGAAGAGGTAGACCTCACTCTGCACGAGTCACTCATTGCGGAGTTCATACCACCAGAATTGGTCAAAGGAGCGGGAGAGATGCAGGACTTTGATGCCCAGTCCAGTAAGTGTTGCTGCGTGTTTGTCGAGGCCATGGTTGTTTTACACGTGTCATGTGTTGGGAATGACTGCCACTACATGTCATGTGTACATGGTTCTCATGGGTGTGCTGTCAAAGATTCAACACCAAAAGGATTGAACGATGAAAGGGTCGAGGTAATTGGACCCACGACAAAAGGGTAGAATTTCTCATACAGAATATATATGGTTAATGGTTTTCGTGTAGTTAAAAGATAAAAGTGGTTTTTGCTACAGTAACTGGGGTTGGGTGGGGAACCCCCAAACTATTGGCCAAAAAAAATCAACCCTTTGGTTTTTTGGTCCTTTTTTTTCGACCCTTTGGTCATTCGATCGTTTGCATTTGAACATTTGACCTAGAACCATTTTAATGTGCAAGTCATGCAATGCTTCACTGATGCGAGCCTGCTGTGCAGGATGGTGGACATGTTGAGCAGACAGGGACTGTCCTCATCACCACACTTGCACCATACTCACATGCTAGTCACCCGGATGCCCCTCCGTTCCATGTTCCAGCTCACTGGCCCTTCTGCATGTAGCCTGGGGTGTCCTTCCTCTTAGCACTGGGACTATGTCATTGCATGACTGACGTGCATGTGTCCCCTGCCTGCATGTGGGTACTCCACATAGGCATGCTCCCTTGCCCCTCCACCCCCCCTGCAGCCCAATTTCACCATTGCACTGTTGTGCATCATTTTGCTGTACTGCAATGGCCTGTTCAAGCCTCCTGTGTACATGCTAACTTGCACCAGCCAACCTGCCAGACACATGCAGTGGGGTACATCCTCTGTCCTTCATGCAGGGTGTCTCACTTGGACTGTGCAGATGGCAGATGCTCCACAGGGACCTGATTGCCCATTCATGCTCCATGTGCATTGCATGCGTCCCCCTATGTGTCCTTGACTGGATGTTCATTGTAGTATGTGTCCAGGGTGACCTACATTTCATGCCATTCCACCATCCATCCCACGGCCACTCTGGCCCAGTCCTGCATCACACACATGTTTATGGTGTCACAGTCTGTGTGGGGCACAGTCCTCCCCCAGTTTCAGGCGCACTGACTCTGTCCAACTGGTGTAGTGGGTTTTGCACACATGGGTGTACTACTGTGTCCTGCTTACTGTCCCATCATCATCTGCTGTGTTGTCAGTTGACTCAGATGATGCCATTGATGCTAGTCAACACTGGCTGTCAATACACAGGTCTCTGGTCACCCTTTTGCTACCATGCAAGGCATCCCTGCATTTTCACTCGGGGGGGGGGGTTTGCTTGTAGCCATGCAACCCATTGCATGCACATTGCACGTGATGCCTGAACTTGCCCATGCACTGCCTTCGCGTGTTCTGATACACATCATGAAGTACTTGTTCATGTAGATAGTGAGTAACGTACACATGTTCTGCACTGCATCAACCCACTTCTGAGCCATGTAACACCGTTCTACATGCGTACTCACTGATGCAATGTCAAATTGACCAGGCATGAATGCAGGTTCTCTTTTGTGTGTGATATGTCTGCTTCATGTGTTGGCTGTCTGTGTGATGTCCATGTGTGACTGTGTTATGTGCTTCTAACATGTATACTAATGTTTTTTTCTCTCCACTTTTCAGATGATGATGCAATGGAGGCAGAGGATGGTGTTGTAATGCCAGTCACAGGGTTGTTATCACAACCGCAACCCGGCACAAGTGGGTGTCATGGGGTGGTAGACCACGAGAACCCATGTGTGCTACAGTCCATCTTGTCTTTGGCTGGCAATGAGTCCAGCCCAGATGACCACTCTGACTACCATGTCGAGTTGGATGTGCATCAGGTCCATACGTCAGGGGTGGGTGATTCTGGTGTGGACACTCCTCTTACCGCAACACCTTCACTGAGGGGCCAGACAGTGGTGGGACCTCCGCCTGTGGTGGATTGGGACGCAGGGTCCCCCTCCACACCAGTTGCTGATGTGCCTGGGGCATCACGTAGACGGGGGCATGTAGTCGTACAGCAGTGGGCGGTGCCAACTCAATGAGGACGCCCGGTCCTTGGGTCCTGCCGATGGTTCAAGCCCTGCAACGTGGTGGCCATGCGCTACCATGGTATACTGAGTGGGAGCAAGACATGACTGCCAATTCAGAACATCAAGGGGCAGCACGTGATAACATCGCTGTGAGCATGAAATGTGTGGCCCAATCCGTGCTCCCCCCTGCTAGGCAGGTGCTTCTCCAGCGGCAGGCGGCGCAGTCCATGGCCCGCTCGCTCAGGCTGGGCATGGCGGCCTCTGACAGGGCACGCAAGGCTGAAATGTCTCTGTGTCAAGCAATTACTGCTCATGCAGAGGCACACATGGAGGCCCTGAGGGCTGAGTATCAGTCCCTCAGATCCACTCTGGGTGCCCTCTTGATATCCCAGAGGGTGCGGTCAGAGAGTTTTGAGCAACTTGAGCGTACCATCTCGGCTGGGCTACATTCTTGCCGGGAGGTGCATCAGTTGTCCAGCCAGACCACACAGGAAGAACTCTGTGTTACAAGTGTTACCTTGCAAGAGGAAGCACGTGTATCACGGGAGGTTGTGCATGCAGACCTGCGTGTCATTGCCACACAGAACCAGGCTCACCCATCCGGCAGACTTGCTGCCGGTGAGGGGAAAGCTGCACCTAGGCGTGGTCAGGCTCCGGGCCCACGTGCTCCTATTCAGGATGAGGCAGACTCAGACGACGAGATATCTCCCACACAGGTCACGCTGTGCAGGCCCATTGAGCCCATGGAGGTTTTTTTTTTGTCTCAACATCATCGCATGTGGGTGTTGAGGTGCACCCTGTACCTCGCCCCTCCCGGGTGCCTCCCCCCGGGTCGTATGTGGCCATTTTTGATTTTTGCTTTTAGTTTAGTTAGTTAATATTAACTATTTGATAGTTATTTTAATTAGGTTATGTAGGTTGTACATTGTTAGTTTAATTAGTTAATGTAGTTTAACATTGTTTGTCTATTGTGCTTTCATGTGACGGTGTGGTGCTTTGTGGCTTTTGAAAGCATCCACTGTCTGTGCCAGCTGGGCCCTTCAAGCTTGTCTTGTGTATGTGTTTGCAGCTTGGAGTCCTGACTCACATAGGCCACTCCTGCCTCCTTTATCCATGGGCTCGCTAGGATGGTTCGGTGTAACAAAATATTACACAAGGACTTTGGACTTGCCTCATAACTGTGGCCTGTCTGCTGCTGTACTACTTGTGTTAACACCCCTAGTGGGGATTGGTTGTGTTTCATCCACCCCATGTCTGTAATGAATTTGGGTGAGTATGTGATTGATTTCTCCATTAATTGATGTGGATTGTGATGTATGTTATTTTCTTGGCTGTATATGTGCTTGATGCACTTCATGCTGTAGACAGTAGCCTGCACCCTTGGCCTGTCAAAGCGACACTGATGGTGGGAGGAGTTTGGATGTAGCTCTGTAACCTGGCCCAGTGACAACCAGCATGTATACACACACACAGGGAACTTTCCAGCCATATTGCTTTGTTTAATGCCCTTTCTGCAGGAAAATGAGCCTCCAGACTACCTTTGCCAGCAGACACAGGGATGACTAATCCAGGAAACTGGCCACGTTCGGCGGTGCAGACATGTGGATGTGTGCGCAAGCAGATGCACAGGGCCTGTGCTCAGACGTCCGACAGATGCAGACGTGTTTCCAGGAGCTCCTGGCAAGGAGAGCAACACAAGGGCCCACACCGCAGACTACCTTCCACCAGGCCACTTGTTAAGTAGCACCCAGTGTTGGGGAGCTTTGCCAGGCATTGTTGGGGAAGCACACAGTACAGCTGACATGCGTTGAGGGCCAAATGCCAAGTGCCTTTAGAAGTTGTCAGGGGCACACACAGGGGCCATCAAACATATCCTTGAGTACCCCCCGCTCCATTGAAGCTGAGTAATTAGGGTAGTAGCGTTTCTAGCCAGTAACTGATACAGCGCACACGGATGACCAGCGAGGCTCAGACTTGTGGTGAGTGCATGTCATTTGCATGTGCAAATTGCCACGTGCACTGCCTATTTAAATCTGCGCCAGCCAGAACACAACTTGTACTGAAGTTGCACCTTGCTATACGCGTCTAGCAGCTCACCCAGGGACCATTGTATCATGTCTGATTCTTGATCCATTGGTCTTCCATTTCCCGCGCGGCCACATGCACTGGCCTTACTGCATTGACTGTGTATGTACCATCGGTGTGCCAAGCTAAAGTATGGGTACATAGCAGCAGACAGGGGTGTTTGTTTGTGGAGAAGTCACTTAATTTGGGGCATGGATGGGGTTGTGTGTGTGTGTGTTGTAAACACACATTCATATCAGTAACTCACGCTCACTTTGCAGCATTGAAGTGCTCCTGTTACCGGACCTGAGAGTGTGCAGGCAGGAGGCCAGCACTCACCCCAGAGATAAGTGTCTCTTTGGCTTGCATTTGACTGATTTGGTACAATGTGCATGATGAACATGTTTTCTCTAATTGCGTATGTGTTTTTGTGATTAGTTGTATTTTGCCTACTTTCCCTTGCAAATCCACATCCACTCACCTGCCCCTCTTTCCGGTTATCCTGAATACCAATGCCTGTCCATGCAACATATCCCTGACCCTCCTTCCCCGCCGGGGTCTCAGAGGCCTTTGTTAGTTTGACCTTGCAGGCGTCCAGACCACGAAAGGGGTGGTTGGTTTGTGCTACTCCTGCACCTGGACACTGGAGCTGTGACACTACCCATCAGTTGTTGCAATACCCATCCTGTTGGACCATTGTGCAACTGTGCTACCTTGGTTGTTCTATCATTGTGCTTGTACATGTGCTTTGACATTTCCTGCAACTTCAAGTCATCTACTGGAGACTCTTCCAGGGTTTTTTGGTGCTTACAGCCTTTTTCCCTGGTTTGTGGGTTTGTCTAATTGGATTTTTCTGTGATTTGGTATTTTTACCAGTCAAGGTGGCCTCTAAGGGGGCTGGACCCTATTTACACACAAGCTGGAACATGGAGACCAAGGGGTAGGGTGATCCTGTAGCCAGATAGACTTGGAAGAAGAAGGCTACATACCCCAGAGACAATTGTTCAGAAGGTCACGGTGATGTGTAAGGGAGGGCCTTTTGTTGTTGGACAGTTGGCTTAGCCTACAGTGTTTTGGGCACTCTGACATTGTAATTGTGGGGTACTATGTACATGATGTGTTGTGCTGCTCAATGCCTGTTCCTGTGTTGTCTTTACTTTTCAGGTGTCAGGGGATTGGTGTGGTTTGACATGCTGGGGTGTTCACATGGCCAATGTTCACATGTGATGTGTACAGGACACTGAGGGTCACTTGATTTCACATGCATGCATTGAGTGCATGCCCCTAATGACACACACAGTTGCACAATGATCAACCACATGTACATCCACACTTCCATGGCCACAGGTGCACACAGATTGCATTCTCAGGCCCGCGGTGTACTTGCAGCACATTATCTAATACCATTTTGGTACCCTGCACATGCGTCATTTGGTTGTAGATTTCATTGGTCTTTTTCATGTGATGCTTAAGGCGTATTTGCAACACTATGGCTGCTCAAAGTGCTGTGTGCTGAGCAGTGTGTTGCAGGAGACACACACAGCACACGGGTTCGTGAGTCGGGATTTTGCCATGCCCAATGTGCATGTGAACGGGCATTCAGTGTTGTGTTCATGCTACGACTGTTGGAAAGCATTTGTGTCTGACTTTGTATGTGTGGGAGGTTGTTGGTCAGTCATTTCATCTGATTCCATGTCAGACATCATTGTCTCATGCCAGTTTTCATTTATGACATGTCACTTTATATATTATTGGTCATGTGTTGGCCTTTTGCTATTGCATGCCATGTGATGGTGTAGCAGACAAGGGTGATGTGGTTTGGGAGGGTTTGGGTGACATACCAGGGATTGCGATGGACTGTTTTGCAGGGGTGTTTGATACACACCTTGCATGTGTTCCTTTTGGTCACACAGGATTGATTATGTTTAACTAGCTAGGGATGCACACAATGTAGCACTTGTGTGGCAACATTCTCAGGGTGGTAAGGTTGTGACAGTTGACTGTCTCTTTGTCATCATCGATTGTCACCTGGTATGTGGCAGGACTGTGTGCACTCCGCAGGGGTGGGAGTTTAGGTGAAGAATGTGGCCACAAGCTGGGTCCGGACTGCCTCGCCACGTGCCCTGTCCCCTCCCATGGGCAGTGCCTGTGGTTGAGGATGTGGTGGCACCACCATGTCCACCGGTACCTCCCGCCGTGTTGCAACATTGTGCAGGACACATGCTGCCACAATGATCCTGCACACTACTGGGGGTGCATATAGTAGCTGCCCACCAGAGCGGTCAAGGGAGCGGAAGCGTAACTTGAGCACTCCGAATGTGCACTCCACTATGCCCCTAGTTGCAATATGGGCATCGTTGTGTCTTACCTGGGGTGGTGTGGTGGGGTTCTGGATTGGCGTCATCATGTGGTTGCTCAGAGGGTAGGCACTGTCCCCTGGGGAGGTGATAATAGTTGAGATTATTAGGGTTTGGGTATTTTTGTATGTGTGACTTGCATGCATGTGCACAGGCATTTGTACTCAACTAGGAGCCATGTGTCGCCATGCTGCCCAGCTTCCAGGGCCCGGCTCAGGGCGGACATTCTGTATATGAAACTGTCATGGGTGGAGCCAGGGTAGTTTGCATAGACAGAGGTGATGATTCCTTTAGCATTGCATACAACCTGCACGTTGATGGAATGCCAGTGCTTGCAGTTTCGATAGATGTGCTCAGTGGCCCTAGGTGGACGGAGGGCCACATGGGTGCAATCTATGGCACTGAGCACTTTGGGGAAGTGTGCCACCCTGTAAAAGTCCTGGACCACAGCCTGCCTTTCTGCAAGTGTTCTGGGCATGTATATGTGCCTACGGACTGAGGGGCGTGCAGTGATGATTGCCAACACCTGGTGTAGGCAGCGTGACTGCGTGGCTTGTGAGACCCCACCCACTATGGCAGTAGTCCGCTGAAATGACCCAGTGGCCAAAAAAAGCAGGACATTGAGAACCTTCTCCAAGGGGCTCAATGCTTGGGAGCAGAGGGTGGGGGGTGTAAGGTCATCTTCCCACTCCCTGATGAGGTCTAGGATGATACGAGGTGGAAACCTATTCCTCCCATAGACGTGGTCGTCAGGCATCCCAAAAAGGATGGTCCGGGGTAAAAAAGGCCCTGGCTATTCTCCTCCTCCTGCGGTGTCCCACGATCAGTGCTGCGACAAATGGGGCATTCATCGTAGCTATATATACGTGTTTGTTGTTTGCGTGCACTTTTATACTGTACGCGGGGACACTAGGACACTTCCGCCTGCCTTTGTGTGGCGGACGCTTTGACGCCTATGCGTGTCTTTTGCCGTGCACAGGTTTCCCCGTATTCGAATCCATGAATACGGGTTGTTTGCATGCGTGTGGGCGTTCCGTGTATTTCCCTGCAGTACTTCCCCAGTTACGCCTTTTTTCACGCGTTGTTCCCCATTCCGCGTGTTACGCCCCGTGTCCCACCCCCTTTTTGGTGTGTGCGCGGAGATTGTGCGCTTTATATGTGCGCATCGCGCATGGCGTTTGGGATGTTGCAATGACGTGTGCGCCCGTGTGCACCACCCACGGGTTTGGCGCATATCCCGAGAAAAACACGCGCAGGGACGTCCATGAATCGCACGCATGCGCTTCCTTTTTCACGCTTGCGCCTGCTTGCGCCACTTTTTTCGGCGCACATTTTTTCCAGGAATCGGCCCCTATATCTTTGTGGTACAGACTGATAGCAAAGGGGATTTATTGCATATACCTGTGGTCTTAATCTTCTGTATTGCTCCCTAAGGGAACTGCGTAGGATTTTGCGTAACACATATATCAGTCAAGGGCAGAAAGCACAACTTGAAAACGTCACTATTAACTGCTCAGAGAAAGCCCATTAACCACGCTTCTTCGTATTGCTTTATACATATAGATCTTCTGTTTAGCGTGTCGTTTGTAATTTAGCTGTGACACACATCCAGGTTGTACTGTTCCTTTTCCTTATTATTAACAAGGTTTAAAAGCATAGGTACTTCTTTGTGATCGAAAAAACAAACCAACCCATTTTGTAGTGGTGAAATATTTGGGCAGTAAAAATCAAAGCTGCAAATGTGCTACCCCTGTTCCGGTTGCTGTCATGTAACCTCCCTTTGCATTCTGGGACACTCACAGTTTAATTGCTCTCATAGCACGCATGTGCTTTATCTCAGCATATAAAGCACTCTGGGAAAAAAACACTGGTTGAAGGTATTAGATGACATTGGCACGCTTGCCACCTATCCACATTACGAAAAGCTGATGTTTTCTGTTTTACTTACACTGTGCTTTTCATACCATATGTGGAACTGTGACTGTTTCCATGAAGTTGTTCTGTAAAGTTTGGCTTCTTCTCCTGTAAAATACTTCGAGTGGGCTGTTGGCTTGTCTATACATTAATGGTCCATACTCTTCTGCAGCTTCTCCTCCCTGCCCACTCAACCACCAATCTGCCAATTTGTTTTTGCAACTCAGGGTTCTGATTGTCAGCAATAAATATATTTTCTTGTTGGTAAACCATCTATTATTCTTGACGTGTTTAGTACCTTTAAGCTACAGTATTACTGTTATGCCTCCACAAAAATTATTGGGTTGGAGAAGCAAGACTCCATTGCGAGAATCGGGTACGTCGACACACGTCAGATATTTCATTGTTGTATTACACATTTCAGAAACAGTTACAATGTTTACATTTTTCCTTTTCTGCAGAGTCAAAACTGTGACTTTGAGTTATGTGCTCATCACTGGCAGACACAATTATTCAACCTATTCTGTCCAGTTTGATATGGGTCTTTAGAATATCTACTTTCCTCTTTCATATAGAATTCTGTGTTTCACCTAATACAAAATATATTCAGAGGGCCCGATTCATGGAATTTTTTGCATGGTTCAAAGTGACTTTGCACTACTGAAAAGTAAATTTGCATTAATCAGGGTTTGTGTCGGCAGTGCAAAGTCACTTCTCAGTAATGGAAATTCAGTTCTCAGTAGTGCAAAGTCACTTTAAACCATGCAAAAAAATCCATGAATAAGGCCCATAGGGTTCAGTCAAGGACGCAAGCAGAATCTTAAGACATTAGTGCTAACTGCTTCATAAAGCTTCATTATCCACACTCCCTTATTAGTGATTTTGGCTCCTGACTTAATGTGTTTACTTGCAGTATACACATAGACATTTTGCCGGATTCATGGAATAGTGAGCATATATCCGGCAAAGGCTGCGTGCAGAGAATGACACTGTGCGAGCCTGCTTGCAGAATCTATTCTGATTGCTCTGTGTATTCATGAATTTGCTAGCGCAAAGTAACAGTATATCCAAATAGCAGCCGGAATGCCCACGACCCGCCCCTAAGTAAAGTAAAAACAGCCAGAACAGCTACCTTTGCGTGCTCTGCCAGGTGCCAATATACACACACTTCAAACAGTGCATGGGGTCTTCCGCAAGCAGGCCTGCATCTTGGGGACCATGCGCGGGCTCCCCCCTAACTGTTACCAACACCACAACAACACGTGTATGATTAATTGGGTAAGAAATTTGGAAAGTCTGTGTGTGGACCCTCATAAATCATTCCTGCACTCTGCCACACTGCATACGCAAAACCCTAAGTCAGATTGGAACCACGGATGCATTCACGCACCCCTAAATCCGACACCCAATCTTACCTCTGCATGGTGAATCCTATGCGCAAGTGTCTTTACGCCTGCCTTTGAGTGGCAGATAGTATGAGGGCTTTGCGTGGCCAGTTCCCTGCTGAGAGGATGCATGCTTGGATCCATGAATACGTATCATTCCACACAATAGTGGGCGTGTGGTGGGCTGCCTGTGGCCGTCCCTCATAACGGCCACTTTTGCCTTGTTCTTCCTCATTTACTTAGTTCCGCAACCTACCCCGCCCTCTGTGCAAGCCATGCCCATGCTCTACGTGGTGTCTCACGCAAGGCACTTGGCCTCTCAGAGTGATGTGCTGAGCCGGCGTGAAGTCCCCGTAAAGTACAAAAAAGTGCTGTGCAGTCCAGGCCCAATTATATTAAAGGTTTACTTAAAATGGAATAAAGATATATTAAGACATTTCTGTTTCTTTTCCTAATTTTTCAGGTTTCTGAATATGCAGGTATGTTACTATTGTTGCTACAAAACCAAATCACATAATCCTGTAGATTAACTATTTGACTAGTAACCATCAGAGCTGCATACTGACCAAACCTGTCAGCCAGCAGTTCTTTGCATTCTAAAACGTGTAGTTTGTCCCTAGTTGTTATAAATAGTATGGTAATAGGATGGGTTAAAGCATTTACTGTAAAGATCTTTGTGAATTAGGTTATCCATCTGGTGCAAATGACACGCAGAGAATTGGGCTTCATGAAATACAGATCTGTAGGAAAAAAATGAGTGCGTGTAGACTGATATTGGGCTATCCTAGACTTATTTGGGTGCTATAACATGCCCTTGCAGCAGCTCCTTGCACTGAATCCATTCAAAGCAAGCTTTGGCAAAGCCAATGGTTTTGGCTCTTGTGTAGGATTTATGGTGGCATATGTTTACATTGATGCAGTTGCATCTATAAACATGTGCATTGGTACTTTGAATCTGTGCATTTGCAATGGTTTGCCCATTTTTCAGTCATGTAAAAAGGGTAAGTGAATATAAAATACATTAAAAGGGAGGAGGTTATTGAGGGCCTGTACCCCTTTTTCAAATGATAACATTTATGCATGTACTAAGATACACATGCATAGAAGCACACGAATAAAGTTGTAAATGCACTAATGGTAAACATTTGCCAGGCACTGCCAAAATATGACCTGGTACTCACAGCATTCCCCAACTTTTGCCATCTCACAGCTAGTGTGGAGGCTGGTAGCATTTTACATTAGGTTATTGTACGCACGTGAGCTCCAGCCAATGCTGAAAGGCAGCCATAATTGAAACAAGGATGCAGGAGCTGCAGCCATAATAGTTAAGTTGGCGCAGAGCAAAAGGTGATTGGGTGGCAAGCACATGAGTCCCCATAAGGCTGTGCAAGCATGATGTAAGCCACCACGATAGGCAAAGGGATTCCCTGCTAGCTACACCAGCGACATTATGTTATAAAGACGAGTTTAGGTGCCTGATCACCAGAACATTGATGATGTGAATGCTCAGTTTACAAATAGGTACCAGGTTTGGGCCAGATGGTAGGCCACGCAGAATATCACTCAGCTTGAATGCTCCTGTAAAACCATCCCCCAAGGATCTGCTTTTAGGAAGTCCACTGTAACCAATTTAGGGCCCGATTCATGGAATTGTTTGCACGGTTCAAATTGACGTTGCACTGCTGAAAAGTGACTTTGCACTGCCTACACAAACCCTGATTCATGGAACTGTGCAAAGTGTATTTTTGCGGTTCAAAATCCGTTCAAAGTCAGTGCATAGTAATTTCTGCAGTTTAAAATGACTTTGCCCGGACTTTGCACTGCAAAAATACACTTTGCACAGTTCCATAAATCAGGCTTTTTGTGTCGGCAGTGCAAAGTCACTTTGAACCGTGCAAATAAATCCATGTATCTGGCCCATAATGCATCATACTGAATTGTCTGTCTGCACGAGTCTCGTTGTCTAATTGTGTAAACTGTATTAAAACCCTATGGTTTCTCTGATTGGAAGCCACTACTTTAGGACGTGGATACTATGCAGTTTCCTGAGATATGTCTGCACAGCTCCATGGACATAAGCCTTGCCTCTGCCTTTGCTATCTTTCTCACTATTGGATTATTTGGTGATGAACTGCAGGTTTAGGCACTAGGTGTAGGCACTAGGCAATAGGTTGCACCTCTATGGCAGTGCCTGGAAAATGTCTGTCATGTGCCTAAACAACATACAGAACAGTTGGCTTTCTCAATGCTTGTTTTTGTGAAGATTTAACTTCTTGAGAATATCCAGCACTTCGCAGAATGCACAAGCTTCCTCACGCCCTTTGCAATTTTCTTGACAGCACACAAGACAAATGATGCACTTGGCAGAGACATGAAAGGCTGTATCGCACTTGGATACACAATTATACTTAATACTCTTGCCTTTGAATGATTGGGACAAATATAACAAAGCAGGTTGAGAGAGAATAATTAATACACTTGTTTCAAGAGTTTAAATCACATGGAACCTGAAGAACGCTGCCACATTTAGGCTGACAAAATGTCCTGTTTAACAACACATATTTGTGCTCAAAGTGGAGCAAGCAACCCACATACAATGCGTGAATATCTAAATGCCCTGTGCATTCCCGGCATTTAGACGGTCATTGAGTCAAAGACCCCATCAGGCCCCATCTATTGAGGCTAAATGAGCCCAATTACAGTGACTTGGCTACTAGGGCATATAATTGCAATAACAATTTTTACATTTAAAGGATAGTTCCGGGACTTTTTTTTTATTGTCCCTACGGGTCGGCCATGTGTTTGTAAGCATAAATCGGTAGATCGTAGGAAACTTTCCTATGGACCTTACCCGACTTTTCGCCCATTATCGCACTCGAAATCAGCCTCCATTTTGTGATAATCCTATCATTCCGCCGCATCGACCTGGCTCACCTGCCTTTGCGGCACTAAATCAAATCCCCCGCCCCTGAAACAGACTTTATCAAAACATTCATATTCCCCGCCTCTATCCGTGACGTGACTGAGCTGCGTAGGCAAACGCGCCCAGGCGTCTTCTACGCGACTCCACACAGACCCCGGAAATCAACACAGATCAGCTCACAATACAGCGCACCACAATTCGGAATATGAAACTGTACTTTGAAATCAAACCGCAAGATTGTAAATGTGGTAAAGTACATTTATTTGACATCAAATGTTTAGAGAATATTCAGCGATTTGCATTTTTATTTGCTCATGTTCCAAAAAGTTCGTATTGAGGAACGCGATGGTCCTTTGCTGTACACAGGGTCTTAGAGCATCTCACAATACAGCGCCACAATTCGGAATGTGAAACCGTGGTTTAAAAGCAAACGGCAAGATTGTACATTTGGCAAAGTACGTTTATTGGACATCAAATGTTTAGAGAATATTCAGCGATTTGCATTTTTCTTTGCTCTCGATCCAAATTAGTTCGTCTTGAGGGAAGCGATGTTCGTGTGCAGTACACAGGGTGTTGGTTTACGATAAAAATAAGCTCTTCGGTCGCACTGATAATCGCATGGCTGTTCCAACAACGAGGCACTAGGCCACCACAACGGTAGGTATGTTGCATCTAACCGTTAGTACCGCGTAAGGGCATACTTGTACTTGGCGATCGTCCCATAAAATGGTCAGGGTGGTAACGTTGTTCACGCGGAGAAGCAACTGGCGGCTGTAGAAGCCGTCCGCCGGTGTCTGGTACTCGTGACACAGACAGTAGTGAATGATGTACCTAAAAACATAAAAAATGAAATTAGTCTCACCATCAGATCCTTATTAAAATCATAGCGAGGACAGCGCTACTGGGTGTACACAAGTGTTTAAAGGCGTGGCGAGGCAGGGAGGGGGGGGGAGTGGAGTACAAGGTAAGTAGCATGAAATAATAAATAAATAGGGCCAGCTGGTGGCAAGTGCAAGGTAAGTGCAGAACAAGTGCTGGGAAGGGGGGGCTGTAGGATACTGAGACAGTCCCCCAGTGCAGGGGTTGACAGGGAGGCAGTGCAGGTGGAGAGTGGAAGGGCCCAGGACCGAGGTCGCAGACAGTGGACCAGTTGTAGCAGGGGAGAGGGAGAGAGAAAGCAGAAGCAAAGAGGAAGGTTTTGAGGTGCTTCAGTAAAAGCAGATGTTTCTCCTCAAGATAGTGCGCGGTAGAAAACAATATGCCACATAGAACGAACAAGTACAACTGAACCCGTCTTTAAAGCCACTGTATAGTAATGAAATTGCGGTATAAACTCATCAAAAGTTACTTACATTATATTTGCATTTTCCATTGTGTCTCTGTGTAGGGCAGACCCGAAACACCACTCCTTCTTTGCCGACGTTACTTCTTCTAATGAACGTGGCTCATCGTTTCGTTTCTGAAATTTTATTCATTATCTTTTCTTAGTCTTTCAGGATGGTCCCGGCCTGTCAAGGTCAAATCACAATAGAACCTTATACTGGGTCGTGGGCCGTTCCGCCACCCGAGCAAAACATCAAAGCAGCTGACCTTCACTTTGAGCGAGCACACATTTCTAGTTAGCTGCAGTTAGTGTAAGGGCATCTTGTCTGCGTGCCTTTTTTTTTATTGTCCCTATGGGTCGGCCATGTGTTTGTAATACGGAAACATTCTATAATTTTTGTAAAAATGATTTATATTACTGTTTGGTTTAATTGCAATGGGCCTGCAACATGAGGAGACTCGAGAGAACAGACAATCAAATTACAATCATTTAAACCGTGATGTGTATTTCTCAATGAGCTCTGCTTTAGGTGGACATGGAACAGAGGCAATGTTGGGTGGCAATGCAGTTGTCCCCTGCATAGGTTCGTTCACCACTCCATGTATGTGCCTATCGAGGACATCTACGATAAGTCTCTCAATAAACTCATATTGCATATCCTCAAACACTGGTTTGATCACCCATTGTTTACTTCTTTTAGTGAAGGCCTTATTGTAGCGAAGCGTCCCTAAAGTTCCGGTCGTCCTACTTTGTTGACGGCCAACATTATGGTTATGTGCCAAGACCGCTAGAAGAGTCCGATTTATCATGCCTTCCATGCCAAAATGCAATCTTTTGGGCCTGTACTTTAGGCACATATTGTGGAACACCTCCAAATCTCCTGTGTGGCAGAATTCCGTGAGTCCCCTCAAATCTCTTGTTATAGTTTTATCAAATACAATCTTTTCAATGGCCTTGTGAGTGGGTGATGAAGGAATCAACCACTTCTTCTTCCGTGCCTCCTCTGTGGACAAATGGCCATGTTCACATTTGTGGAAATGCTCATTTGTCGACCATCGATGTACGTTGCTACAGTGCAACATTACTGACCGCCATTTTTCCAGTAGAATTTCCAACGACCCTTCACATGTTTTTGAGCTCCACCAAAGATGGTTGCTGATTGACTTGGACCACTGTGAAATACCTTGCATATCTTTTTTTTTTCCTGCAGCCGACAATTTTTTATTGATTGTTTTTGCAAGATGCCATACGTCAAATTGGTGATTTATATTTTTGCACTCTTCTCTCATTGTCTTGGCAATTGAAACGTGTCTGTCCGTGGCTATCAGGTCGATCACCATTCCCCGCGATTGTAGTTCTTGCAATGATGCTACAAAGCCAACTTTCTCCATGGCCACTGAGGATGTACTTTGTGACACCTGCACGACCACCGAACTCACAATTTTCTTACTTTCCATGTCCTGAAAGTGGTAGGTGCAGTACTTGGCTGAAAATCCTGGGCTGTCGCACTGTCCATCACCGGCTAGCCTGAAGCATTTGCCCCCGAATGTACTTTCCATTGACATTTTTTCCATTCTCCAAGCTTCGCTGATGGCTGGAAATAGATAATCGGTTTGGTATTTGTAGAACTGACTTTTCGCAATGAAATGGATTCCCACAAACTGAAAGAAATACTGTAACTTTTTAAAACTTGAACCACTAAAAAGTGCGGCCGCTGCACAAAGTAGATTGCCTGCTGGCAGTTGCCCCAGCATGGGTTGTGCAGACCATGCGAACGGATGATATTGTGTACAGGTGGCATGTATTTTAAGGTTAGTGCCTCGAATTGCACGAGTCACATTAATCAATGGCTCCCCACATACTTCCCCACCAACCCAATGCCCACATTTCATCATCATAATAATATCCATCAAACAGCTATCGAATACAATGAATTTGGCCTCTTTCCTTATACTGTCACTCTGCATCCCAGCTGGTTCGGCCTGTAACGTTGAGGACATGTCACTCGCATGAAAGGTACAATCTCTGATATCGTCTTCCGCTATGCTGAGTGATATTGATGGTGTTTCATTGTCGTCCACTTCATTCTCTTCCATTGCAACATCTGTTCCTTGTCCGGAGATGGGAGAAAAAAACAATGTCTTCAACTTTCGCGCGCTCTTATTTTTTGCGGGTGTGGATTCTGTGAATTGATCTCCGACTGCATCCAAACTACCAGGAGGACATTCACTATCAATGGCTGGTGGTGGTATAGCTCCGTTGTCAATCACTTCATATTCTTCCCATTGGCACGATGCATCTCCAGTCTCAAGTCCCTGCCAAAAGGTTTGACAAGCAACATCTCTCGTTCGCTTCACTGTCTGTGTAGATCTAGTTCTTACACCCACTCGCAACTAGAGGACAGATTAGAAAAGGGATGTTCAGTTTAAACACAACTTACAGTATTGAACTATTGACAGTGAAAGACAACATAATATAGTGAACAGGACACTAACCTTCTTTTGCTTTCTTTTCTTTGAAACTTTCTTGCCTCGAACTTCAACATCTGGACGCTGTTGCTCCGACTCGTGTGTGCATGTCTCCACTTCCTCTCGCGCTGCAACGACTATATTTTCATGATAAGCACATCCATCACTCACTGAGGCTCCATCGACTCCCTGAAACATAGAACTTTCATTAGTATGTATAATAATATTGAAAACACAAAATGTACTTGGGGACCAATACCCATACGTACATCTCAATAGCAAAACACGAATGAACGCATTGTGTAGAACATTCAAACGACAATAGTTCACGCATTGTTGATCTAGTTAGATTGAACTGTCAAGATCCATACCTCGGGCTCCGCATAGACTTCCATTGATGATATTATTGAAGATGACGCTTCAGCAACTCCCTGAAACACAGTAATTGCATTAGTATGGTTTTCTATTTTGTTTAAAAGAACATAAACTTTCTGCAGGCGTCAACGGCTCATCTAAATAGACCTGCACAAATGATCAGTTGTCTAAAATAAATAATGGATATCTAAATATGATTCGATTTGCTCCATCGTTGGAAGTGTCACCACCCAGAGATCTGCATCAACTACTAGGGGTGATGTTCTTGTTGAAGAAGCTCCGTCAGCTCCCTGAAACATAGTACTTGCGTTAATAAAGAAGGAAGTATAGCGGATGTAATCACGTCATTTGATCTCGCATGATTGATCTGTCAGTATCCATACCTCGAAATGCATAAGAACATCAAGGGACGCTGTAACTGCGGTGCACACTTCTGCAAGCTGTTGCGCCGACCCGTAACTGCATGCTCCCCCTTCTTCTTGGACTAATGCTCCATCGACTCCCTGAAACATAGGACTTTCATTAGTAATGAACACAATATTGAAAAAAGAAGACACATAGGAGGGCGACGACAGAAGGACATACCAATGGCTAAAAACGAAAGAAACATTGTGTGTAACAAGCACGCTACAAGAATGCAAGATCTGATGATCTCCATCGATGGAACTGTCCGGAAACGTACCTCGAGCATCTGAGTGACATCTACGGTTGTCGTCAATGCGTTGGACTCCTCAGCATCTCCCTGAAAGACAGTACTTGCATTATTTTGGATAACAATAATTATAACTGAAAACAAAGACTAGAGGACGAGTACTGTGGTGTACCATTAGGTAAAATAATTACACGATCAATTAAAACTATTGATTTACATGCCTAAAACAAGTCAGTGTCAGAATAGCTAAGTAAGATTACCCGATAGGCGCTTGAAGTGGCTGATGACTGCAATAACGACACGGATGGAGAATCTTCCGCCTTCATATTGAGTGGATACATAAATGGGGAAATTATTGTTAGCTAATGCTACACACTACCGCAAGGCCGAGAGACAAATACGTAAACTTGACTCACTAGTGGAGGGATGTGGACGAATAGAGTGGGAATAGCGGTTGAGAGCAATTTTCGCCTCGCTCGCGGTGTTTTCTTCTTTATTAGCAATGATGTGGAGTACATGTCTGGGCTAAAGTGCCTGCTGCAGATGCGGTATCGATCACCCCTCTTGTCCGCAAAGACTTCTAGGACTCTACTTTCTAGCTCAGAGGCTGGATATCCGCAATATCGGACCCATTCTCTTATCTGATCTATTGTCTTAGGGAAAACATGCATTATAGTACCTTCAGATTTGTTATGGGTCTTCGAAGGGCAACCGCCAATGGAACAGGCAGGCATTATGGAAAGTTCTGAAAAGTAAAGATCAACAATTCTCTATGAATACCAATGTGTTAAAACATTAAATGACACATAAAAGGTTCAATGCAAGGTCCGTTTTGGTTCTTGGAACTATACACGTTATTCACATGCGGATAAGTATTTCAATAACTTTCAAAAAATAGAAAAAGTAATTTGACTAAACTCAGAACATGTGACTAGTTCCTTGCATGTACTGTCGTGAACGAAAAGAAAACATGGATGCAATTTGATGACTACTAGCAAATAGATATAAATTAAAAAATTGGACGCAAAATGATTATGGTACATGGACTTACCTTGACGAACAAACAGTTAGATGCAGGGATCAGAGTAGTTTCTTGTCGTAGAACAGGGAGCAGTTCACAGGTTGCAAACTGACGAGTTTGCTCAAAGTGGTCACGGAAGTTCACAGAGACGAAGAGCAGATAACCAGCACCTTCACGGGTTGACTAGCAAAGCGCAAAGAAGTTCTCATTAGAAATATGAAGTGGGTTATAAAGAATTCGAAACAGGGGTGTGTTTGTGAATGAATGACGTGTATATGTCGTGGCATTATGCGGATTGCAGGGGGGCGTCCAGCGTGAGGGGGGATGCTTGGCAGGAGACACGGGGTCTGGAGGTAGACATGGGAACAACAACCCATGCTCTATAGACCACTTTGAAGTGTACATGGTCTTTGGCACCTCTTGGCCTTTATCGCTCCCTGACAGCTCCACTTGCCAGCAGCGCAAGTACCCTGGTGCGAACTGCCTTTGATAGGGCGGGGGGGGGTGGATCGGGGCGGTGGTCGTGCAGACAAGACACAGGAAGACTCGTGAATGGAGACACACTTATGTGGATTGCAGGGGGGCGTCCAGCGTGAGGGGGGATGCTTGGCAGGAGACACGGGGTCTGGAGGTAGACATGGGAACAACAACCCATGCTCTATAGACCACTTTGAAGTGTACATGGTCTTTGGCACCTCTTGGCCTTTATCGCTCCCTGACAGCTCCACTTGCCAGCAGCGCAAGTACCCTGGTGCGAACTGCCTTTGATAGGGCGGGGGGGGTGGATCGGGGCGGTGGTCGTGCAGACAAGACCCGTTTGCCGCAGGGCCTCACCAAGGAGAGGCCATCTAACTGAATGTAAGAGGATGGCTGCAGGATCTACTACATGGAAGGCAGGGGGGTGAGTTTATAAATACCTCACCCTCCCAGGAGAATATACACTAGATTCATTTAAAAATCAAAACAACCATTGTTAAAATATATGTTGGGCTTTATTTTAGATTTTAGTTAAACATAAATAATAAACATTACACATTGTAAAGTTGAGGTTGCAGCACATCGAGGGAAAATCCGCGGTATTGTCCACTGTCACTGGGGAAATGTTGTCTAATGGCAAGTACCGCACAGGCAGGTATTACTCTCCGAACACGGTGTCCGAGCCTCCCGTGAAGCCACCAAGTGAAGCAACGATAGGCCACCAGCCTGTACCACCTGTGAAAAAAAAAGATGCAAACTGTATTAAACTGACCAAACTTTCTTATCAATGTCGATTCAGGTAACACATGTCATTTTTCTTAGAAAAAAATTATATCTAGAAAATGCACTATATGGAACCAATTTACATGCGTTCGAATGATATGTAAATGTAATTTTATATGTGGGAGACGACCATGAAATAGTGGTGGCATCACTGACATCACAAACAGAGTATACTTACTCGTTACTCGGATTACGCGGACGAACAGTGCCACGAAGTTCGTGCATAAGCACCATCATCATCCTCAACACTGTCCGTGAGAGGCAGGCTTCCCTGAACTCTGGCAGCTCGGTGATGCATTGCGGACTTTGCTCGCCTTCCTGCAGACTTTGCTCGCTTTCCGAAATGTAGGCCAAGCACCCGGAATTTTCACGGCAGCAGCAGTTCTCCTCCTCAGTTGGCATTAGCTCGCACCGATTGCACGTGCACCAGGTGGAGACGCCGTCCATGCGACATGGTCCAGGCTCTTCATCCGTTGACTGGTCCTCCCAACTGCCGTCCGAATCCCCATCGTTTTCGCGTGCTTGCCTTTCCAGTAGTTCCTCCTCGGTGTACTCGGGCTCGTACATATACGGCATTATTGTGGCCATTGTGCGGTAAAGATAGTAAAATAATTTACAGAGATGGTACAGGTGTTCACACGGGCTACAAGCGGCGAAGGTAGCTGACCAGAGCACTGAAACGAGTCACAGAATACTCAAAGTAACACAGAGAGAGGAATGGAATCGAAAATCTGCTGCTGTATGTTGTGAAACGGTCTGTTTATACTTATTGGGGAAAGAGGCGTCCTGCCATTTCCATGGCAACACGTCAATAGCTGAGGCGCAGCGATTGTTGACACGAGACGTGCTTGAAATGGGCAGTACGCGTCTGCTGATGTCAGGCTCAGGGGCGGGGGATTTGATTTAGTGCCGCAAAGGCAGGTGAGCCAGGTCGATGCGGCGGAATGATAGGATTATCACAAAATGGAGGCTGATTTCGAGTGCGATAATGGGCGAAAAGTCGGGTAAGGTCCATAGGAAAGTTTCCTACGATCTACCGATTTATGCTTACAAACACATGGCCGACCCGTAGGGACAATAAAAAAAAAGTCCCGGAACTATCCTTTAAACCCACGGAATAGTGATAGCAATGTAAACAAGCTTTTGCAATGCCAATAGTTTTGTAGTTTATTGATTTTACATTTAGCATGGAGGGAAGGAACGAGTAATGACAGCACAGGGAAGAAGAAATGACAGCTTGGGAGCTAATGAAGGGCAGTGCCAGGGGGTGAGGGAATCACTGTGGGGGGAGGAATACGAAATAAATTACAATATGAGGGAGAATTAAAAACATCAAATAGATGAAAGCTAGGTAAGTAACAGTACACAAGAGCATTGTACAAGATTTGAAGGACGAAGTGACAGCGCAAATGGGGGAATGAGCGACAGCACAAGGGAGAAGAAATGCCAGTGCAAGGAGGGAAGGAGCAACAGCGTGAGGGGGTAGGAGCGACAGCGCAAGGGGGAAGGTGCAACAAAGCAAGTGGAGGAAGGAGTGGTAAAGCAAGGGGAAAGGATTGACAGAGCAAGGGGAGGGAACAACAGAGCAAGGGGAAAGGAGCAACAGTGCAAGGGGGAAGGAATGATAGTACAATCGGGGAAGGAGCAACAGTGCAATGGGAGGAATGAGAGTCAGCACACGGGGAAGGAGTGACAGTGCATGGAGAAGGGGCACCAAAGCACAGGAAAATGAGCAACAACACAAAAGAGATGGAGCGACAGCACTGAAGAGATGGGACGACAGAGTAAGGGGGAATGAGTGACAGCACAAAGGGTAGGTGGGATAGTGCAAAAAGGGAAGAGGGAAGAATAAGGGTTGAGGAGTGACAGCACCAGGGGGATAGAGGGGGGCGCAACAGTGCAGTGGGAGGAATGAGCGTCAGCACACGGGGAAGGAGCGACAGCACAAGGGGGAAGGAATGATAGTACCCTGGGGGAAGGAGCAACAGTGCAATGGGAGGAATGAGAGTCAGCACACATGGAAGGCGTGACAGCGCATGGAGAAGGAGTACCAAAGCACAGGAAAATGAGCAACAGCACAAAAGTGATGGAGCGACAGCACTGAAGAGATGACACGACAGAGTAAAGGGGAATGAGTGACAACACAAAGGGGAGGCGGGATAGCGCAAAAGGGGAAGTGGGATGCATAAGGGTTGAGGAGGGACAGCACAAGGGGGGAAGGATCGACAGCGTAAGTGGGGGGTTACATCTGTTGTTTGTATATACAATTGCACTGAGGTAGTAATTTTCCTATATTGTAGTTTTGCTCTCAATCAGGCACATTTTCTGCCCGGTGGAGATTCCGCAAAAGAAATCTGACATGTCTTCATAGTCATAGATGAACACATTCTGATACCCTTTTCCACATGTTTCATGCAATTGCACAAAACAGTACGATAAAGGCATTTTTTACCCATTTCAAAGTGCATCCCAAATTTAGAGACCGGATGTGTTTTAAATTGTGCATTAATCATGTTTCAAATGGAAGCAAGGGACTGCACAATGCATATTTGGGTCATTCATGACCCTGTGTTGCTATTTTTCATTTCTATTCCTCCAACAGAGATAGACATGCTCTATGACGGACACAACACACTCTGAGCACAAACGTTTTTTGAACAATGAAAACAAAAGGCAGATATGAAATCCCTTGTATCTGATACATTGGATTTCAAGCATGCTTTTTTAGAGCGGTGCAGTACCACTGACAAGATACAGAGGTCCTCAAAATAGATCTAAGATTTCTTATGAGGAGCTCTGTATGGCATTCTTTTTAAGAAGATGCACAATACCTGTGACAACATACAGAGGCCATGTCATAATTCTTATGAGGACCTCTCTTTGTTGTCATTGGTACTGTACCACTCCAAAAAATAATGTTTGCATTACATTGCATTACAAGCATCATTTTTAAGAGAGATGCAGTACCACTGACAAAATAAAGATGTTTTCTCAGATTTCTTATGAGGAACTCTGTATGTTGTCAGAGGTTCTGCACTTCTAAAAGAAACTGTTTGCATTATAAATCTGCCCAGAAAGGGAAACCTAACTGTAGCCTAACAGGGCCAAGAAAGTAGACCTAATATAGCAGTAGCCCAAATATAGCCCATTTCCCTGTGGCTCTAAAAATAAATATTGAAATTGACACACCCATGAGGCATGTTCCAGTACAAATGATTGGGAGAAAATAAGTTAAACAAAACAATTGTTGATTTACTTTGGCGTTAGAAAACAAGAAACAAAATGTAGTGGGTTGGTGAATTATGCAACAGCATTTCCATTTGTCATGCCAACCACAAATCTGCTTTCTGGCCCCCTTTTATTCTATCTCTCTTCTTTGTAGAAATGGTGTTGGCGATATGTGCCAAAACCAAACATTACAGTTATGCTGATGCTCTGTATGAGTATTTTCATCTGTGGTATGTCAATGCTGGTCAAGATCTGAAAAGACACTGTCATGCACTAAGATTTTCCCTGCATCTTGCCAGTCAATGGGGAAATAGCCAGAGGGACTGCTACCCATCAAAACATACCTCTTTATGAATGGGGTTTAGCTGTTATATGCGGCATCAGTCACCCAGATTTTTTGTTTCCTGCACATTTTCCTAATTACACAAATCTGCCACCACTAGGACATTTTCAGGGGCAAATGTACTTTTGTGAACAATGATAGAAGAGAATATGGTAGCCTTCTTTACCTGCACTTGAACTTGGTATCTAGATTTCAGGAAAAAACTATTTTATGTTGACTCTGCTGTGACTTGAGTAAGGTTGCTTCTACTGGCACATATTGTAAGAGTATGTAGCGGAGCAGCTGAATGCCTCTACAGGCCCTATTTTGCTCATATGCTGAAACCGGAAACTGCAACATGTGCAACTCCAATAATGGTACCTATACCACAAAGAATGTTTGAGACAAGGTATCCGTTTGAGAAGACCCTATGAGAAGTACCCGAAAGACGGATGGTCTCCTGAAAGCAGCGCCTGAGGAAGTGTGAAGATGTGGAAAGAAGAAACTGATGATGTCACAGAGGGATGCGTCGGGAAGCGTGACCAGAGAAGAGAATGCATAGGTGATATAGAATCCGATTTCAAAGTAAAGAATCGAGAAGACTTTCATGTGCGGAACGGAGATTGCATGTGTGAAGAGCACTGCAGCAAGAACAAGCCAATTTACAATTGTACAGACGCTGCAACTCAAGTAAACTAAGTATTCATTAGGCTGGCTATACGTTGTATATAGACTGCAGGCGGTGCCACCAGCATATATGTATATAGAGTTTTAGACATTCGATGATATATTTTAGTAAGCTAGTTTCCATGAAGGAAGATGGATTGGAAGCTATATGTGTTGCAGCAAAGAATAGGGTGGAATTCGAAGCAAAACCAAAGAGGCTGCTTGGCTGGTTGTCAAAGACTGGAAGCAGCCAAGAACTGGTTATCAGCTGCGAAGAACAGTAAGACACGAGAAACCGAGGCATCCCTTGATAAGTTGCAAGGAGAGAACACCATGAGTGCCACGCTTCTTTATTAAAGACAATTTGATACCATGATGTGAGCAAATTCACCGTCTCTGATCACGTGAGCAGAAGATGAGAATAGACGCTGGGCTTGATGCACCAGATTGAAGATAGCGAGTGCTTACACTCCCTTATATTTCCAGAGAGGTGAAGCTACTACAAGGCCGAGTTCAAAGACAATATGAATGGCAGATGGCACGAGTGAAGAGAGATGTCAGGCAAACTGGGTGGTGGGATACGGTCAGGTTCACCCACCACCACCAGTGGTACTAGCTTGCGTGCTGCTAGAGCATCTAATGTTCCAGAAGGGTACAAGCGAGCCAACCAATTGTAGAAGGTTATATAATGAAGAGTCTTATAGTTTAAGAGCCAATGAAGTGTTGTGTTTCTAATTACTGTCGAAGATGACTTGCACTAGGGGAAGGCATGAGACCCCACCTGACTTTAGAGACCCAATCATGATCCTATCCCATATAGAAAGTATACTTAGATGTTCCCCTTGAGCCAACCACAATCTCCGTAGGTATTCTTAATTTGCCACATAGCATGACGTCACTTAAGACAAACTTTTAGTATAAATGTGTTGTTTTTCATGAAATGTTTCGAGTTCATGCTGTGCGACGTCCGTTGATGTCTGTTGTACTCCCTGTTTTAGACAATTGTTATTAAAACAGAGTTATTTGCCAACTTCCTGAGTCAGTCTTATTATTTAGTTTGAGAATTTATTCTCCGTCCCATCCAGAGGATGACATTTTACCTTGAGTAAAAGGACCTCTAGGGTTCATCTGGTAGCAGAGGATGGTTGACGCAATGACCCATCGACCTATAGACTCTAGTGCTTCAACGATCGAGTGGCCCTCACCATCTAGCCAGAAGATCACAATGTTTCCTGTGGAGAGCGGCTGGCATAGACTTCTTGCAAGAAAATTGATACAGGTGGGATGGGTTCCTCTTTGACGAAATCCCTCCTGGTTTCCACAGGCGCTTAGCGGACGGAAGGCAAAAGTGGTCGAATGAAGTGGGCACAAACAGTGCGTGGGGTCCCCTGCAAGCAGGCCTGGATCTCACAGACCCTGTGCAGGGTCCCCCATAACTGTTGCCAGCACCCTGACAACATGCGTAACTCGGGTTTAGCTCGGAAAATCTGCGTGTGAACACCCTGTAAACCATTCCGGCACCTGCTACACTGTGTTTGTGCACCCCTAAGATAGTCAGAACCCTGATTGCATACATGATTGCGTACATGCACCCAAAAATTTGACATGTAAACCCACCTCCTTGCTGTGATTTTTATGCATAAGAGCCTCTACGCCTGCCATCGAGTGGCATAGAGAGCGAGGGATTTGAATGGCCATTTCTCTGCCGAGTGGCTGTGTACGTGGTTCCATGAATACGTGGTGTTTGGTGCAATTGTGGGCATGCGAGGGACTGCCTACAGGCCAACCCTCATAATGCCCACTTTTTCTGCATGTTCTTCCCCATTTTCTATGTTGCGCTCCCTTCCCAGCCCTTTGCGCAAGCCGTGTCCATTCTCTGCATGGTGTCTTGTCCAAGGCACTCGATGGCTTGCAGAGACCTGCCGAGCATGCGCAAACTCCATGCAAGTCCTGGAAAAGTACCCCGCATTCGATTCCATTAATCGACAAACTGAATTTTGCATGCAGTTTCGAGTAGAAGTTCCCTATTTCCTGTGCAAGTTATTCCAAGAATCAGGCCTTTAATCTGTGATGGCAATACCAGGACGAAGGAGATAAAACTGTGCTCTTACCACGGACAAGGCAGAACTTTAAACTCACTGATCTGACCATTCAGAGTAAGGAGCTAGTTGAACATATTACCCTTAATATGGGTAGGCTCAGATACCTGCTAAGAGTAAGCCAACTCAAATGCAATCTGATCACCTGAAAACCAAATATTAAAATCACCCATGATGATGACTTCCTAGGATAGTTTCAACAGGGCTAATAGCATACTTAAGATTTGTTCTGGAAAATCTGGCAAGGTGGGGGGTGGTCTATATAAAAGCAAGAAATGAATTGTGATTTTAGAATCAGTTGGAATTTTAATATGACGATTGTCACAATCAGTAGGTCCCTGTATTTCAACTTCATGCACATGTAATGAAGATTTACTAATAAAATACCCCCTCCCCCTCTACGAATGGGCATATCAGTGCAAAAAACAACATAGCCCTCTGGAATAGCTAATGCGAGGGTAGGGCCAACGGCCTTGTGTAACCAGGATTTCGTAATGGGACAAATATCAATTTGATGAGCTAAAATATAATCCAACATATATTTTGCTTGTTTTATCAGTGTTCGTATTAAGCAACATGCATTTCAGATGATCAGCAGGTCCATCAGCAGCCACCTTAAGTGAATCCACAAGCGGATTAACACTGGGACTATCCTTCACTCTGCCTACAGCCTGTATTTCTGTGGTCTTAAGTATTGAGTCATGCAAAGATAAATCAACATCCGAGTGCAAACAAGGACTTGCCCCAGAACCATTGAGACTAGACTCTGATTCTCCCCCGTACTGCAAAGCTAAAAAGTAAAATACTTTTAAAATCCTGCATTAGCTACTATAAATGTATACTATGTTGGTGATTGCTGTTGCATCAAATAGTAAAGCAGTATTGAACCCATTATGATCATGGAATGTTTATTAGCACCGAGTGTGGGCACCTCAGTCACTCAGGTTGGGCTGAATGTCACAATCCAAGTCCAGTTCCACGGAAGTTGGGAGCTGAACAAAGTTGTGCTACCTATCCTTCCTCCCCTTTTCTGCCTCCATATCCTCACAGAAGCTGCAGCAAGTCATAATTCTTTTTTTAAGGATGTTATGAAAACCTCAGAGCTTAGCTCTGGAGTACTAATAATAACAAGACCCATGGCACCCAGGGCTCTGCATTAAGGCCCTTGCTTCACTCTGGCCTATAACTTTAGCCATTGGCTATTAGCTGTCCATCCAACACAGGTCTTATTGCTTAAGTGAAGTTCCCCATTCTTATACTTTCACTCGTTAAATCATCTCTAAATCACTCTTATACAGTAGTACATAATAATGGTTTCACTAATGCCGACTTTGGTAAAATGTATGCACATGTTGATACACATGTTACAAAAATATGCCATATATTACACTGGAGATGTATCCAAAGAACTTACTCTGCTGATATAACAACAGCATTTAACCGCCCTGACGTCATTCTTGATAGAAGATCGTATGGCTTCATGGCTGTGGATAAATAGAAACTCAGTTGAGAAATAAAAATGTAATGAACTGCCACACATGCTTTAAAATCATTTGCTCTGATCTATTCCTGATATCGCTGTATATATAAAGTAGAAAATGTTGTGTTTGTTCCATATACAATTCCACACTGTTCCACCAATCTGCACCAAATTTGCCACAGTTAACTGTTAGGACCCTCCAGAAATGAGTGGCCACTTGACATTTGGAGACCCCATGCCTTTCCCAGATTTCAGCCCCTTCATAAACGAGACGGTTAACTGAAATTGGCGAAACAATTAATGTGGTTGTAGCTGGACAAGATAAAGATCATCTTAAGCATCTCGACACAAAGAAAAATCTCAACCACGTGTCAAGGCCCTAGGATGAAAGGTTTCCAAGATATTTGCACCACAACGCACTGCAACACACTGGACACATTTTAACAATTGTGAAAATGCTGCACTTTTCTCTTTCCAGGTGTCTCCCAAAAAGCGAAAATCTATTGGATGAATGAATCCAAAATCAAAGAAAGTGAGATTATTAAGGGCTTGACTAGAGAACCTGTGTGGAGTATGGGTACTTTTTGCTACTCGAATTATATTGCATAACCTGAAAAGTCCTTTAAGTCCCTCACTCCTGATTCACAGAAAATGAAATGTATACCACGTGAAATTGGTCTTTATTTGTCAAGTGTGTGATGTATTGAGTCTTGAAATTCCCTTAGTTAATCCAGTTGTTGCAGAAGTTACAAAGTATAAATGCATCTTCAACTAAATTAAGTTGTCTTTAAAATGATTGTGCATTGCATTCATTTAAAGGCATAGGAGGAGAGAGTCGTTTGTGAGTAAGCACTTAGCATTATGGGCCCCACCTTGGTTTGTTTACAGTGTAGCCTAACTATATCTCAATATATAATCGAGGGCTATGCTATGAGGATATTTTGTGTATGCATTTTTATGCTATTTAATGTACCAGAGACTTTTCCAGGCTGCCAAGTTGTGAGCAACATAAGTGCACAATATTTTTTTATTTCTTTATTTTTTTTTTAATGGTTTGGCTGAAATATTCAACCTTTCAATACAAAACAGAGTTATCGTAGAAAAATTCATCTACCATCATTTACATTAATTCACATCAATCAGACATTTAAGATTAAC
Organism: Ambystoma mexicanum; assembly: GCF_040938575.1. Lineage (NCBI taxonomy): Eukaryota > Metazoa > Chordata > Amphibia > Caudata > Ambystomatidae > Ambystoma > Ambystoma mexicanum. Next base: position 747,555,051 of record NC_090932.1, read on the forward strand.
ATGTAACTAATACAACAAAACACGGTGAGTTGAAGAAGGATAAGCAGAAGAAATAAAAATACACACAGATAAAACATAAAAACCTTAAAATCTCTAGTTAAAAAGAAATTAAAATGAACAGATTATGACATTTCCTAGTTATTCAGTAGTAATTCCAACATTACTTATGTCATTATCTAATTTCAGCTCATTCAAAAAATTCATTGTAGCGTATCCCACTGTCCTTGAATGCATCATTCAGTAATTATATGTTCAAGGGATTCTGTTTGGATGTTACAAAATTGACAAATATTAATTCCTTTATTATCACTAGCCCATTTCGCTGTGACTTCTCTGGTTTTCCACAGATTCAATCTTAAGCGCAGAAATCCTGCTCGATGCATGACATTAGGTGATTTCAATAAGTAAACCTCAGGAATCCCAAAAGATTTTAAAGCAAAGGGATTTTGTTTAACACATTTATAGTTGTAACGTTTCCCTAGTCCTAATCCAATCCATTTCCCACATTTTACGCTTGGCCTTGTCTGTGTTTTGTAGGAGCAAATTATCAGTTATGTCCACTTCCTGCATGAACTCCTGCGCCTGTGATTTCCATTGCTTAATGAATTTGTCCTCTGATGTTCTCACATAGTTTGCCAGCTGTATAACCAACCCATTCTGATATTTATCCAACACACATTTCCTGTAAAGCATGCAAACCTTCCATTTGTATATGGCATGTATTGATATTAGCCCTAGTTCATGCCTTATCAGGGCTACAGGTGTAGATTTGGGAAGTTTTAATAGTGGCCTCCAATATGCCCCTTCTGTTTTGTGCCCATAATTATTAGGCTTATTTGCTTTCGTTTCTGCTCCATATAACAATATGGGCAAAGCCTTTTGTTTATAGTAAGTTATTAAGGGTGCAATAGTGAATTTGCAATATTTACCATTGATGATTCTGGACTGTGATATTAAACTCTTCCATTTCAACATCAAGGTAACCTCATATGGTAGGTCACTAGGATCGTTATTAATGTTTACACCCAAGTATGTGCATTCACACAGATTCCACCTCTTGATTATTTAGTTGCCACCCAAGCTTCTTGTTTCGTTGTTTATGGCTACCAAACTTATTACCTGTGTCTTTTTGATGTTTATGGTTATTTTATTGCAATTTGCATATTTCTCCAATGCTCGTAGCATATTAAGTAGCCCCAAGGGTGTTTTGGATAACAGAAGGAGGGCGTCAGCATATAACAACCATTTGATCTCCCTTTGCCCAATTTTCGGACAGTCAGTTATAATGTCAGCAAATCAAGAATAAAAAAGTTGAAAATTGCTGAAGCATGTATACACCCTTGTTTAAGGCCTCTGGGGGTACCAAGAGAATCGGACAGTGAGCCAGCATTGTCCAGTCTTATCTGCAGTGATGTTTGCCCATGAAATTCAATAATCCACTTTAAGATGTTCCACGGGCAGTTACTTTTCATTAGTTTCATGACCAGAAGTTCTCTTAGGATTGAGTCGAACGCTGTTTTAAAATCGACAAATGCGACATACAAGAGTAGTTTCATACTTGATTGTTTAGCAATGAGCGCATTTATACACAACAGGTTAATGCCTGTACCCAATCCTTTCAAGAACCCCGTCTGCCATGGATCTCTTAAGTTCTTGTTATCTAACCACCGATTGAACTCACCGAGCAATATACGAGCAAATATCTTCCCCGGACAATCCAATAGGGCCTATAGGATGCTGGATCTAGTCTATTCCCTTTCTTATACAACCGGATAAGTATGGACTTTCTCCATGACCCAGGCAAATTCCCTGTGCGCATCACTTCCACAAATATTTTAATTAATATGTTAGACCAGATCTCTGGATATTCTTTGAGCATTCTATTATCAAGCCCATCAGGGCCAGGGGCGCGTGAGCTACTAAGTTTCGAGATAAAAAATAACACATTTTCTTGGTCAAATTGTATTTGGTGATCCCAATTTTCACTTTTGATGGCTAGATGGTAATTTGATATTGGAGTCTGATATATTCGATGGAAGTAGTCGCACCAGGTTTTTGCTGCAATGGAATTTACCTGCACAGAATTCTGATCTTTATACGTTGCCTTTTTTTAAAACACCCCAGATTTCAGCAGATGACTTCGAGGACATTTCTTTTAGCATATGTTCACTATCCCTCTGGTAACACAACGCCTTCCTTCCTCTTTGCCAATTTTTGTAGGCTGTGTGTAGATGTTTTATTTTAGGCACTTTCTTTTCTACTGGTAGATATTTTAGCATACGTATTTGTTGCCTCATCTCAGTTTTTTTAAATTTTGACATCCATATCAAAAATGTGTGAGTGTTTATAGCTGTAACCTTGTGCAGTTTCCTTTACTGACACATATTTTTCCATAAATGACACATAATCCTGCCTGAATTCAAAGACACTTGTCTATCAAAGTTGATCAATGAGGTACTAGACCATTTTATTTGATTTCTCATGTTATTTACAATTATATTACCTCTATATTTTGTACAGCTTTTCATGAGATGTCTACTCTCCAGCTCCCAAGTTAAACAGAGCTGACTGTGGTCACTTTTACCATTAGGTCTTACATTCAGGGATTGGATTATGTTCATCATCGTCCTGGCAGCCGGAGTATCAGCCTCCACCCAGCCATTTACCATTAATAGTTGCATGTCTTTCATGATTTTACACCACCTTTGTTCTTCTACTGTTAATTTTCTTTTACCTTTTGCCAAAAGGTAGAGATTAATGTCACCCATAACTAGGACGTAATCATCTCTTTTCCGAGGCAATTCTATCAAAGGTTTCCTCAAGAAATTCAAAGAAGCAGTCTGGTGACAGATGCGCCCTGTCCCAATAGATATTAACAATTATAATAGAATATGCATCATTTGTCAGCCTAATGGATTGAATAAAGGGTGTGGGCGAGTCATACATTATTAATCTAAACCCCTTAGATTTTCTTGTTGCTATAATGAGACCTGCCATAGGTCTGCCGCTAGGCAAGCACAAGGCTGGTTCTAGAACTATTTCATAGCCATCCCATATGGGGGCCTCCACCAGCCATGTTTCCTGCAATACTACTATATCAAATCCATTAAGCTCAGTACTTTGTGCATTAGTAAAAGGTGAAAATCCATGTGTGTTCCAGCATATGAGGTGGATTTTTCTTTTACTATTTCCACATTGTTTTGTCCCTTATTATTGGTTCCATAAATGCGCGGTGTCCATTTTCTAGAGCCCAACCTGTCACCTTCTGCTATCTGAACTTCCTCTTTGTGTAGATTAAAGCCCATAAGAAAAAAGGTGTCCTTTGCATACCACATAATATCAGCCAATACACTTGATCGAAGAGAGATTTCAGATCTTGAAAGATCTTGATCATTCAAAAACTCGACTCTGTCGATATCTGATGTAGTTATGTTTCTTAGTTCTGATATTTCCTTGCAGATATTTAAATCAAACTGCGCACGCGGGTGATCTCTACATTCCAAGACGAAGCAGTGATAGTTGTTTTGCACCACTGCTCTTCATTTGAAAGTATGATCTTTGGTTGAATTTATATTTTTCTTCAATTGCACAGATTGTCCCAAGTTTCCGCTATCTGACAACTTTCCAACTGAACATGTCGAGATCGATTGGGTGGCACATAATTCGGGATTGGGCCTCCAATTTCTTTTGAACATCCTTGCCTGTTTCAATTTGAGATTTCTCCATTTGCCCATTGGCCATGTATTGTTCTACAGTTTTATTTATCTCTTCCCTCATTTGGGCATCCATGAGCCCACTCAATCTCATCTCCATCTGTTCAGGGGGAGCTGAATCAACGGTAGGTAACTGTGGTTGAACTCTTTCATTCTCCATCATGAAAGCATTCTCTGCCACTAGGTCATCTAATGGTTTATAGCACAAGCTAGGAGTGACTTTCTTTCTATCATTCTCTGCTCATTGTAAAAATTGACCAATACTTCCAATGTTCTCCTCCTTTTCGTCATTATTAGCTTTTACACCATTTGTTATCTTCAAAAAGTGTCTCGTTTTCACACATGTTTTATTAGCTGACTGAGTAGCAGGCACCCTGTTTGGCTTGTTTTTCGGGACTCTTGCCCATTTGTTAGAATTATTTTTTCCTACATTCACCTTTACAGGTATAATGGGCATTTCTTGTTAATTTTCCTCACGATTAACATCCTCAGCATTTTTCACTGGGTTAGGATAGGTTTTAGGCTTCTCACCACCCTCACAACATGAGCCATCCTGCGGTTTTGGTTCCAGATCCTTAGCTGGTTCTTTTCTATGGGTTACTCCACTGAAGTTGAACTGTTTGAGCTGTAACATTCCCTTATTTCCAAGTATCTTGCCAAATTTCCGTTTGAGTCTCGGAGTCTCTTACACCGCAGTGTCTAAAGATCTCATACTGCGGTTCACATCCTCTTATTTCTCCCAAAGCCACCCCTTCATTACTTTGGTTTGTCAATTTTGTCAGCAATATCGTTTGGTAATTGATCTTTTGGTCCATTGCCTCATACAATTTGGCCAAAGATAATAAAGCTGTATTCATAGACAACAGTGTTGTGCTCATATCTGCCTGTAATAAGGTCTCTTACAAATATATGTTAGCAGGCCACAAGGACTTTTGCCCGTCCTGAGGAATATTCGGTTGCCTTGGAGTTGGAGGAACAAAAGACAGTGAGTTTACAGATGCTTCTTCTTCTGAGCACACCGATAGATCTGGAGATGCTTTGGTCCTTTTATTTACCTATGTTTGGGTCTCACTATCTTCGTCAGTTCTTCCAGGCAGAATATGGTCGCTTGAGTTTTGCCTTTGGATTGGAGACAAACCATCTACTTGCATTAGGTCCCCCATGTAAGAGTGAACAAATACAACTTCTTCTTCATAAACAGAGGTTGAGCTCAAGTTCATAAAATTGAGCGCCTCTTTATCCACTTGCACTGTAATTTGCATATTTTGATAGGCTTCTCTTAGTCTCTGCTGAGATTCCACAGAGCATAATTTAGGTGGACTCTCATTAATCTTTGCAAGTGTTTTATAGGTCACCAGTACGTTATCGTCACAAAGTTTGCTTTCATTTACCATGGTTGTGTCCGATATCATACTTCCAATTTTAACACTTCTCATTGTTGGCACATTGATCTTAATAGCAGCCACTTATATGCCAAGTCGAGTGTTTAGTTCAAGAAGTTTATCCTGTTTTACATAGCTAGCTTTAGTCGGCTCAATTTTGCCTTTCTCATTCCCCTGGCCCACACTATAATTGTACTATTGACGAATGTCAGATCCTTTTGAGATCGAATGATTTCTGTTTTTATTCAATGTTTTTTTATCACCTAAACGAGCCAATACATTTTTTTTTGTTGCTGTATTGGCGTGTTAAAGTTTGCTAGTGTAGTTTTGGATGTCATAGTAACTCCTTCCTTAAATAAGGCCACATTCACAGCCGGCATGCCAGTTCTCAGTGTGAACGGCCCCTTCTCCATTCTCCCATAGTAAGGAAGAGGGTGGTCTACAATGTGTGGGTGCGCTCTAACAAGATTTAAACAACGATATATGTCGACAGCAAGCCTTACTCAGCTGAACAATGCGTTCCACTATAAACCAATAGCACTCAATTAAACCACAATGGATCATTTCAGGGTGTGCTATATGATTTACAAATTGATGTTAACTTCACCCTTACACCATTGACATTCAATTATGCAAAGTTAAACAATTAAGATATGCTTTGGATTTATATTAGTAGTATTGGCTTAGTTAATGGCATAGAAATCGCTCTTGCGCCCTCCACACAAATAACGCTGCGCTTAGTATAAGCAACACGAGTTGTTACCTTCACTGCTTGTTTGTAAAAACTTAGGCCCCGCACTCCTGGCTATCCCGCTAGACAGTGAGACAGCAGGCAAATCCACTTGCCAAATGCACTTGTCAAATGCGCGCACGCAAATGCGCGAGCACCTTGCTATTGTTGGTTACGGGTCGGGAGGCAGGATTAATTCTGCGGGATAAGCAAACAGGCGACTGTTTTAACAATTATAGCAGTCTACAAGCCACAGCTAATGGCAGTCTATAGCAGTCTATGGGTTGCCAACTGGCAAAAGTAACACTGTCTGCATGAACGTGTACCCGTCCAATCCACGATTTCAACTCGCGTCTCTATCTCCAGCGTCAACATCAACACGACCCAGCGAGGTTCCAGGACAACAGAGAGACAGCAGGCAAATCCCCTTGCCAAATGCACTTGTCAAATGCATGCGTGCAAATACGCGAGCACCTTGCTTTTGTTGGTTCCGGATTGGGAGGCGGGATTAATTCTGTCCAATCCACAGTTTAAACTTGTGTCTCTATCTCCAGCGTCAACGTCAGCACGACCCAGCGAAGTTCCAGGACAACAGCGAGACAGCAGGCAAATCCACTTGCCAAATGCACTTTTCAAGTGCATAATATTGCAAACCACACACAAATAGGAAGTGATCCAAAAAGGAACAAATACAAAAATATTCACACCACATGAAACTCAAACAGACTTCCAGTGCACTCAGAATCATGTCTGCTAATCCTTACCCAGAGCATTATGCAAAATAACATTGAAAACCATTGCTCAGGCAAGAGATATAGCCTATTAGTAGAAACCAATTCATCCTTTGGATCATAATTGTTAACAGAACAGCCAAAATGTAACAGGGTCCTGCTAGGATCCTGGTAGAACAGCCTTGTTTTCAGTATAATTGCCTTGAATGAGGTTGTGAAGAGGTAAGAGTAGGAACATATGCCACAGAGAGATAATGGAGGACATACACGTATTTGTAACATTAGGAGCCTGAGATCAGTATTGATATTTCTACAAATTACATAATGAATTCCCATGGGCAGAATTCAAGTGAGTTGGATTGTATGGTCAGTTTGGATTTGATGGCGGTAGGTGCTAGCAAATGGAGTTTGAGACACATTTTAGAGAGTTCCACTGAAGAGATCAATTTGATAGCCCAGGGAATAACATTCCAGTGGAATGGGGCAATTATATAAAAGGACCGAAAGTAAGAGGCCGTACAAGTATGTGGGGGACTGATAGATTGCTAAGAGTCAAGGAGCAGGGAATATGGGAGGGAGAGTATGGGTGAGATTGTATTGATAGAGGCACTGTGGGGCAAGAAAGAGGATGGATTTATAAATGAGAAGAAACGTAAAGATAGAGAGTGATTTTGCATGGGGAGCTACCCAGAATGGTGACAATAGTGACAGGTTTGAAAGATCTGGGTAGGTTGCATAGAGTGCTTGTCCCAAAGATTATGATGTTGCTGAGGGAGCAAAAGGGCAGTGAGTGGACTAAGGAGCAGGCCTCTACAGTAGTCCAGCTTGCTGACCACAGGGCTTTTGCTGAGTTTTCATAATTCTTAGGAGGTTGGGGTGAAAAGGCCATGATGAACTGGTAGAGATTCAGCATTCTGTTAAAGATTACCACAATGTTACAAACCACAAGTGAGGGATTCAAGGGACCCTAGTGATATTAGATGGGTGAAAGGAGAGTGCTGCTGCAGGCTGGATGAAAGAAGAGTTTCAACTGGAAAGAGCTTAGCATGAGCCAGCATATAGCCATCCAGTTTTAGTAAGGCAGTGTGGTATGCAGTTGCAAATGATAGAGTTGAAGAAGTGGAATCTGAAGAATATCTGAGTATCGTCAGTGAATAGGTGATTGGTAAAGCCAAAGGACGACATTATTTTGCAGGAGGAGGCATATACTGTGAAGAGGAGTAGACCCAGTACTGATATTTGTGGACACTCACAGGAAGAGGTTTCTTTGATGGAATTGTTGTAATCCCATGAGTTATAGAAGGGACCGTCAGAGAAATAGGAGGACACCCAGTCATATACAGTGTCCTTAAAGCCAAAAAGTGGAAGGCTTTTAAGGAATGAGGGATGATTGACAGTATAAAAGGCAGCCAAAAGGCCTAGAGGGATGAGAATGGAGGAGAGGTGATAGTGTTGGGCAGTGGTAAGAAGATGGGTAATATGGATGAGCACAGTCTCAGCAGAATATTAGGACCGGAAGCCAGATTGGTGGAGTCAGCAAGTGATTGTCCCTCACAACAGTTGACCATTCAGTTGAAGACAATCCTCTTGAAGATTTTAGAGTGGCATGAAAGGGCACAGGCCTGCAGAATGATGGGTTACTGTGTTCAGAACCTGCAAAAAACATCTAAAGTCACACATCCCCCTAAAGCGATGACTTTAGATGTTTAGCTGGAGAGATATGAGTTGAGAGTGATACACTGAGTAAGAAGGAAAGGGGAGACGACATTATTGGTGCACGTTCTTTAACAATTTGAGATACAAAGATGTTTATTGGAGAACAAAACAGTTTAGCCAAATGAAGCGATTGGGTACAAGTTCATGGGTGGTGGTGGGTAAGATATGATATAGGGAGAAGGCTATGGATAGGATGAGAGAAAGGTAGAATAAGGGATGGGAGGGGTGGGAAAGATGGGAGAGTGATAAATGTATTTTATAGTTTGGTGATTAGGAAGCAAAGTCCTCAGTAGAGAGAGATGAGGAAGTGGAGTGGATCTTCGTGAAGAAAAGCATGGACCGGAGGGCCATTGATAGTTTGTGACAGTGTGAGAGGGGAGAGGAACCACAATTAGTGTACTAACAATATTTGGCTGTTTTGAGCGTTGTGGTCAGGGTCAGTAAAGAATAATTGAAGGCATTGAGAATAGTGGAAGATGCATTGTTGTCCTCAGCAGCTGGATTGTTGGGAGATGCATGGTTGAGGGCATTAGCAGGAAGGAGGGAGTGAAGGAGTTGGCCTGGTCATGATAATTGAGGGAGTAGACAGCAAAACCGTGACTTCATTGGTCTAAGCAAATGAAGGAGAGAGAGATTGTAGCAAGATCCTACTTTGGTCAAGGTAGGGGAGCATGCAGTAGGGCTTATATTACCATGTAATAGTAAATGTGGATGGAATGGGGATTGTCAGAGCAATAAAGATGATGATGTGAATGCGAGGGTGTTCAGAGGGGGAGGGAGTCAATTGTGGAAGCAGAAGGGACTAGGGTTGAAGCAATTTCAGATTGAGGGAGTTGTCTTCGGTGTTGGCTGGAAGATTATGTAGGTTCACTAGTGAGTTGTCAGAGAGATTGTAGTCAAGTTGGAGCAGTTGGGCTTTACTTACATTGGAGACGTTGCAGTCATTGATTATGATGTCTATAACCCCATATGGGAGCGTTTTAGTAAGAATTCAATATTAAAGAAGAAGAGGTTAAGGGTGCCTCGTTGGTGGTAGATGAGGAGGATAGTAAGAGTGGTGGTAACAAGGAGTTGTTATGAGATTATACTCAAAGGTGGATGGAGTGAAATCCGAGAGGGGAAGGGATGCTGATGGTTTGTCCTTGCTGGTCATGGCAGAAAAAGCAGAGCCTGTTTGGAGGGATCAAGGCAGTGAAGAAAGAAACAGAGCCAGTGTGAATGGCTGTCAGGTTGGAAAAGTCAAAGGCAAGAATACAGATTACAGGTAGACCCATCACTAAAGTTTTCGGATGATGGGAATAGAAATGATTTGCGAAAATGGAGGGTTTTTGTAATAGATGTACTTCAAGATAACTGGAAAATATTCATCCTTAGGTGCATTTTCAGAACTGCTGCATCATTGTACTGCAATACGCACCATTTGAGGACATCAGGAAACCTTCCAAGCAATTCAACAGAGCCTCAATCATAATGCTCCCAAAACCAGAAAGAGGTCTTTGCAATTGTGATAGCTATATGCTGATGTCTTTATTAAGCACAGATAATAACATAATTGTGAAAATGTTTGCCACTAGATGACATGGATATTTTCCACATCTAATTCATGTGTCTTTGGTGGGAAATGCAGTGGCAGATAGGTTCTACACATATTATGGTAGAAAAAGTATTAATTGTCACCAAAACAAGGCAGCAATACCCAGAGTCCCCACTGAGCTGACAGAATTCTGTTAACAATTACAAATCGGGCCACATCCACTCAGGCCCTCATACACTTAAATCAATTTTCATTGTTTTTGGGCTACAAAGGTTTTTGTCCAGAATGTGAAGCATCCCCTGTCTCTAGAGGAACCACTAGAACTGAAATTCACAGTTACTCTCTCTTTTGGTTGATTTAGGGGATCAAATACTTAGGAAATAAACTGAACCATGTCATAAATAATAATTGATATTTTTTGTAATATCGTAGATGCTCTTAGGGATAGAAGATCTGTAGATGGAGAAAATTAGGCTGTCACACTGGCAAACTATCGGGGCAGTTAAGATGAATGTAACTCTAAAACTCAACTACCTTTTTGCTATTCAACCTACGCTTAATCATAAATGGCTATTATTGATCAACAACATACTTTAAATGGTTATATGGGTAGATATTAAACTCAGATTGCATATTGGAAAAATGTATGTGACCCCCTTTTCGGGTTGCCTCTGCCTCCAAATTTAGAACTCTATAGTTAGTCTTTTCACATTTCTACACTGGTCAAGTTATCACAGGCAATGCTTGATCAGCCAAATTGATTCAACATGGAAAAAACACACTTGAATTGTTGGCTAGATTGCTCTCTTTTGTATAAAACACACACTCTATCAATTAAGCACCCATCCACAATTGTACTTGCTATGGTTGGATTAGAATGCATAGAATACTTTCGATGTATCCCTTTTTCATTTTCAAGCATGCCTTAAGCATAATCATAGATTACAGATTTAAGGCAAAATGTTCTTCTGGGAGGATTAGAACTCCAGAGGCAGCAGACAAGAGAATCAAATTTGGGATGCAAACACTGCAGCTATTTATCAGTTTGACAAGCTATTCGTACAATATCACCTTGAAAGAAGACATACGTTAAGTTATGTTCAAGTGAAATGTTTCATAGAGATGGTTTTACCCTCCCTGAAACATTCTCTTGCCATCTGCCCAACAGACATTTTCTTAATTGAGCATGGTAACACCAAGCAAATTACTTCAAAATGTATTAACAAGCACGTGTTTGGTTTTAATGACTTATTAAAAATTTTATTTTGAAAATGTTCCATGTTCAAAAGTATAACATGCAGAAAAATAACGCATAACAAATCATTCATAACATGCACCAAAAGCATACAACTAAAACCAGATTATACAACTAAGCATTTTAAATACAGATTGTAAAATGGAAGTTAAAATATTGTTGGCTTTAATTTAACTGTGATTTCTATGTTTTAAAGCGTTATCATTGTAGGAGTAAATACAAAGTCCAAAGTGCAAATCAGGCACAGGTAGTATTTGAGAAAAGGCTTCATGCAGCTGTCTAACGCCCTCCCCTTTTCAGTATATGTAGAGGTTGTTTCTTCCTGAGATTTCAATAAACCGGCCAACACAGGAGAAAGTGGAGTGAATCATCAGCCATGGACCCAATAAAAAAGCATTTTTTTATTCCTTGAGAGCGGCTCCCAGAATGAGCCCCAGGGCTGACAAAGCCGACATAACACACATGCTGTGGTACTGTGCTAAATTGTAAAGTTTCTGGTAGGAACTCTGTGATTTATTACTGCTACCCTAGATTGATCCATTCCTTTGGACACAAGAAGGGTTTTGCCCCATGGTTTACCACCTTGGAAAGACCTGACAAAATGACGGCGCACAGTGTTAATGACTACACTGATAGTGGCAAAATCGCTCATTCATAGAAAGTGGAATATCACAAACACAACAATGTTAAAAGATTGCCTAAATGCATGACATCATTTTCTGCATATCAATGCTCAATGTACAGATTATATCAGGGGTCAAGTCCTAAAAATTAAAGTGGGGGGACTCACAACAAACGCAATGGGATGTGACGCTGCCAAAAATTAGCATATCAAGGTGAAATAGCACATTTCATTAAATTGTCTTTGCATAACCACCCAAATTGCACAGGACGAATGGCATTTGACTTTTATAAAATCAACACACACAGACAACCAAGAGAGGATATTTTCTTCTCTAACCCCGAGCTCAGCTTTAATTCATAAATTCAAAGAGTATGTTCATTGTCTCTCATTTTAGCTGGGGGACTGAGTCCACCCTCTGAAAAAAGTGGGTGGACTACGTCCACCCGCGTATACCCTCTACTTGAGCCCTAGATTATATGATGCAGAATCTATCTTCTTAAAAATACAGAAAGTGTGTTTGAACGTTTGAACAGAACAACAATTTGCACTGCAAACAATATTGTGTTGGATAATGAATGGGCGGATAACTTTTCCCACTCAATTGTAATGTACCATGTTTGCTCTGTAATATAGCACATATATAACACTTGGGCACTTCCCATTCGCCCAAGTCCTTGTGATTGCATCATTCTTGGCCGCTGATGGTTTAGTGCCTATGTTTATTGCAATTTGTTCAACAGATGCTTCCTACAACAATTATCTTTTGATGTACTCTCACTGCATAAAAAGACACTGAAGAAATGTACTGACAATTTTCTCTCTCTTCACAGCAGTCTCCTTCATTAATCCTGAGAGTGGCTCTAGAGCAGATCATAACAGTAACACACCCAAGCACGCACCACCTATGTTTAATGTAGGCATGGCTGAGGTTTAAATTATATGTTTATTACAAACTTGAATTTCTTGTTGGAATGTGTTAGTTCAAAGTTAATCAGAGCTTCTGTGTAATAATTAGAGCATGTGTTATCATGATAAAAGTACCAAAGCTCACGATGGTATTTCCAGTGTTGATAGATGCTAACTTAATCATTAAAATGTACTTAATATTTTCTGTGTTAAATTTTATGAAAACCTCAATCAAATATATGAAACATAGTCTCAGATGCAAAGGACTTAATTTACTATTTTAAAACCACATATCCAGCCTCACAACCACACCTCCCTTTCCCCTAGTGTTACTCTCCTTTCCCGCACACTTTGTGTTTTTCCAAGACTCAAACCCCAAACCTGCTCAAACTTCTGACAAAGGCGGCTGTGTCTCTGAATGACTATTAAAGGACGTTCGGGCAGATTCAGCCTGGAAGAAAAACCTACAGGACGCCACAAACCTACTTGAATCTCACTTGGAGCTTTGTAGAACCGTGTTTATCACCTATGAGAAAGTGTGTGCAGGTCTGGTCGTCTCATAACTTTGAGATCATGCAAAGCAAAACAAAAATAAGCACAACGTACAGTATTAAGGCCCATTGACCAAACATTTTCCCCAATACTATATTTTATTTTTTATTTATTTGTATTTTTAAAGCACTCACACAGCCTGTGGGCATCGGGATGCTGTTACAGGAATATGTCTCTTAGTTGCATATTTATAACGCGCTTAATAGCAGGAGGTTGTTAAGCGCAGACCCGGGGAATAAACCTGTGTTGCTTCCTGTTGTCTTGTTTCCAAGGCCAGCACGTTGCCGCTGAGCTATCCTCCTGGGATAATATACATGGATGTAATTTTGTCCCCCCCAAATTTCATGGCACACCATTTTGTCCCATTCATTTGGCTGGGGCCCCTTTTCTCCAGCTGTCATGTCCTCCCCAACTTTTTCAGCAAAGTTATTCCACTGTACGTAGAGCGGATGAATTCATAGAACGGATGAATGAGGGGAGCGGACGAATGTAAGAATCCGACAAATACGTAGAGCGGTCGAGTAATATATCAAGCAGACGAGTAGTATGTTGTGCCGATAAGTGGATAGATCAGATGAGTGTGTGGATCCGATGAGCATGCGGATTGAACGAGGGTGTGGACGGGTGTGGATGCGAACGAGTGCATGGAGCGGACGACTGTATGTAGCGGACAAATGTATGTAGAGCGGACGAGAACATGTGGTGCGGATGCCGGTGTGGAGCGGATAGCTGTGTGGTGCGGATGCCTGTGTAGAGCGGATGCCTGTGTAGAGCGGATGCCTGCGTGGAGCCGATGCCTGTGTAGAGCAGACCGGATGAGCGTGCAGACCGGATGAGCGCATAGGCAGACTGGAGTGCATGCGCGGGGAGGACGGGAGTGCATGCATATGGAATACATGAGAGCATGCATGAAGCACACTGAAAATGAGGGATAGCACGCAAGACGAACTATGAATGCGCGAGTGTGTACCTGATCGCATAAATTGCGTGACGTACATAATATGCATTGATATGCGGGAACATTTGAAAGAACATATATCATACCACACCCCACGCCTACTCTCCTCTTTACACCACCACTCAAATAGAACACAGGGATACTATGACACCATTCGGTATAACTGTTCTCATATCAACATCTCCCGCTCACTCCCCATCACTCTAAGTAACCACCGCTGGTTTAACACCCCCAGCCAGGCGTTTCTCCTCAGGCCTAACGCAGCCACACTCGAGCTGGACAAATTCTGCCAGAGCGAACACATTCTCCTGACCTCTCAACCACCACACCTACCGCTAAGAAGCAGCTACCACATTAACTCCGCCCCAGCTGCACACATACCTTGTGCGCACACGCACCTTTTGACTCTCTTCACCCTCTCTACTGACCCGAACTTCGGTTCCCAAGGGCGTTCAACCTACCAGCGCCTTCAGACCATACCAATGGTATATAAGGCGCTATATAAATGCAAAATAACAATAACAATAACAATAACACTGACACTATATGTGCAGCTAGTCCAACAATGCCGTATCAATTAGCTTGGTACGAGAATGAGAAGCACATAATAGCACTCAGAGCTCGTTTGAGTATGTGGGTTTTTAAGTTAAGCTAAGACTGTTGGAAAACAGCAAGACATTTTGTGGAGTAGAACAGCATAGGCATTGCATTGCTATATATGTGAGATGGTAGCCACAGCTGAGCTTTTTGTGCAGATGTGGGAGACGAGAATTACAAATACATATGCTTTAATGGATTTGTTTTTAGGTAAAAGTGGTAACTTTTATAGCCTAGCTATAATAACAGCACCATCGATGGTCATTCCATTCCCATAGCCAAAAGCGTAAAAACCCTTGGCTTCTATCTAGATTCCAACACCAACCTTAGCAAACACACCAATATGACCGCCTCAGCCGCTGCCTATACCGGCAAGCTCATTAGGGCCAGCAGACCCTTCCTATCACCCAACAGCTGCCTCACCCTTGCCAGGGCCCTAATACAATCCAAACTGGATTACTGCAACAGCCTGTACCTAGGCGCTAATCAATCCGTACTCAATAAATTGCAGGTAATACAAAATAACGCCTTGCTCGCAGCCCTCAACATTCCCAGACAAGAGCATATCTCTGCCACTAGGAAAGCCTGCAAATGGCTATCCATGCGCCAAAAAATTGATCTAAAAATCATCTGCCTCACGTACAAAGCCCTCAATCACCTAGAACCACCCTATCTAGCTAATAAACTCACCCTGAAACCTGCCACCAGATTCACCAGATCCTCCAACACTCTTTGCCTACTAGTGCCCAGGTTCCACCTAAAATGAGCTGGAGGGGTAAGCTTCACAGTGCTTGCCCCCCAACTCTGGAACTCCCTACCGCTTAAAATCAAAACTGTCGAATCCTTCCAGATCTTTAGGAAGCAGGTCATCAGCTGGCTGCTAAACAAAGAATAACACCACTAACTCTAGACCCGTGCGGATACTGGTTTAGACACTGCACTTATTCTGAAATTGTATATTGTACGTACTGCACATGTTCTATTTATTGACCACTGTATATATATGTATATATTATAAACCTGTACGAAGTATGCAACACACAGATACTTCTCAACTCTGTAACCAAATTCTTAAGCGCCCTTCTACCTCTGGGTTTGGAGCGCCATACAAATAAAATAAACAAACAAACAAACAAACTTGCTCCTACATGCAATTGAGTCACCTAGACAGATGGAATATTTCAGCTGAAAACAAGAACTTGAGGTAAATGTTTTATTTATTTGATTTATTTTACATTTTTAAAGCGCTCATCAATCTGTGTGTCTTCAGCACACTGGTCAACGGGGATGAGGTGCCACTCCATCAACACTTCCATTGGCTTCACATAGAAAATAAAGGCAGTGGGTAAAAGAATAAAACATTGGGGACCAATAACCCTACTGAAGAACTATGGGTCCCAGGGTTTGTTTTTAGACACACACACGCACATGCTCTAGCACTTTCTTGCGTAGTCCTTCAAGATTAGCAGCGTCACCCAGGGAAGTAATACACGTGGTGACTGCTATGAGATATCTAGACTGAATATTTCTCCTTGAGTATGCCTCCTGAAAACAACACACTGGAGTGAATTCTCAAAACGTGGGTCATCTAAAAGTAGCACAAAGGAAATGCTTTTCTTTTAGATACCCTATTTTTGGACATGCATAGGTCACTCCTAAAAACGGACCTGCACATTTTAACCGTCCTGAGATGTAGGGCAAATAATGTGTTGATCATCCCCCTTGAATACATTAGTGCCGGCAGTGCGCTCCTGACTCTAATGTTTTACAGGCCTCAAGCAACCATGTGGGTGCATGGAGCACATTTCACGGTGACGCTGTAAAATGTCCATTTAAGAAATAGCATTTCTGTCTCTGCTTGAGGGATTAGAAATGCAAGTTGGACAGCTCTAGTTTAAACCACGGTTTTCAAACTTTAAACAAATGTATGGGTTTGTTAAAGGGACGTTATGGTTAAGCTGTGCTAACAAAAACCCATGAAATTCACTGAAAAACATTGTTAAAGGGACGTTATGGTTACGTTTCAGTAACAAAAACCCATGAAATTCACTGGAAAACTTTGTTAAAGAGACATTATGGTTACAAGTAAAACTGAAAAACCCTTGAAATTCGCCAGTTGTCACAAATGTCATTGATTACATCACTGATGACATCACATATCTGGGCCACTTCTTTTTGTTCACTGACATATCTAAACCACATGGTTTTGTTCACTGATAGAGACAATCTTAAAAATCACACAAATCATTTCTGTACTTGATAATAAAGTCTAATGTAATTGTCATTGTTTGGTGGTGTTGTTTCTTTCCACCTTACTGAAGTTTCCCTGCATGTGCCTCTTATGTGTATGCATTGTGGGTCTTCACATGTATTGTTTGTACTGACACAAGTATGTAGTAAGTCTTAAATTATTAGATTTTAGCTATCAGCTATTTCTAACATGTTTATCATTACTCAAAACTCTGATAAGATACCATTCATTATTTTACTGTCCAAAATATCAGATAAAAAATATTGTACTTCTATAGTGCATGCTGCAGCCCTTGCCTATGTGTATGTATGACTAGGTTCCTCTATTAAGAACAACACTCCAATGTCATGTTTTGTTCAGATGAGTACATTCTTTAATGCATTAAGTAGTTCATGATAGGTCTCCCGATCACTGCTGAAATCGTGTTACTAACATTAGAAACACAACCCCTTTTAGAAACTTGTTATCAAAATTAATTTCATATGTGATGTCATCAGTGATGTCATCAATGACATTTGTTATGTCATTGTTGATGTCCTGGGTGTTAGGCCTAGCAGTGCACAGAGGTGGTGCGAGTTATGGTTGCTTAGCGTACCATTCCGGTTTTACTTGTAACCATAACGTCCCTTTAACAATGTTTTTTTCTGTGAATTTCATGGGTTTTTGTTAGTGCAACTTAACCATAACGTCCCAATAACACATTTGTTCAGTGAATTTCATGGGTTTTAACTAGTACACCTTTAATCAAAAGTCCCTTATATTATACTCCCGCCACCCCAATATGGCAGCTATGGAGTCCGCCGACAGCGCGGTAGTCAGCGGACATCGGACGGCATTTACAAGGCTCAGAATCGTAGGGGAGAACCAAAAAGAAAGTACCCATCAACCCACAAACAGATATACATACAATAACAACTAATGTTTATAACAAGCAAATATACCTTTTTGTACAAACATTTATTAAAAAAATATGAATTATTTCTTTATTTAGCACACATTACAATGGAATGCATCAATCACAAACCATAACTGTACACTTTATATAATCTACTCACTACGACTCTGCATGCAGATTGAGAAACACCAGGTTCTTATTGAACAGCACATTCTTACTAAACAGTAAGTGCATTGTATTTATTTCTCCATCAATACATAAACATGTGTTGTAAGACACAGGGGTCATTCCGAGGTTGGAGGTAAGGGATTACCGGCGCCTGTAAGGGCACCAATGGCGGTAATCCCTTACCTCCGTATTTCGAGTTCCCTTTGCGGGTCCCTCTTTACCTCCTGCTTTTAGCAGGAGTAAATTACGGGACCCGCAAAGTGACCTTGGAGTAAATCACGGCACCGTAATTTACGGTGCTGTAATTACCTCCTTCCCCATTCCCATTGAGCCCTATGGGGGCAGAAATGGGGATGGGGAAGGGCTATGGTGAATGGGGAATTACCGGTCCATCCAACCTTGGAATGGACCGGTAATTACTCCATTCACCATGCCATGCTCCAACCATGGAGCTATTTACTCCATGGTGTAGTCCTAACTCGGAATGAGGGCCAAGCCCTTTTATTTCTCACGGAAATGGAAAGCACACTTCAGTGGTTAGAGGAGAACTTCCCAAAAGAAGAAATGAGCGACAAAAACATCTCCAATTATATACAATACATATTTTCATTTAAACAAATAATGTATTTTGTACACACCTTACTAAAATAATAATTTCTATTTTTCTTACAGTACATAGTTTTCATGCAAAAACACTCTCCAGTTTAATTAGACACAATCCCAAGAATCACAAACAGAAGTCATATCCCCAACTGTAAATAATCAAATCAGGAATTTTTCTAAAAAATTGGATGAACTGAGTAATAATTTTAAGGATCTTTTACGGTTTGTCAAAAATCATGCCATTAAACATTTTCCATATCACTGTCCTTCTTGCACTTGTCCACATTTTCCCTAGCAAATATCCTCATCAAATTTTGAACATTTTGATCGAAGACTCTTTGATGAAATATCACTCGCTTCCTCCACCCATAATTATTGTATGCAAATTCTTAATTCTCCCATTTATGTTTCCCATTACAATACCTCATCCATTTCTTGAATAAATATATTTTTTGTACTATATTTGTTTTGTTTATTGGTGTTTTTTTTTAAAAACTCCCATTTTGAGGCCACGGACACTATGACTATTCGTAGTGTCTGCCCTCAAATTGAAGGTGCCCCTAGACAGGTGCAATCTCTGAATACGTCACTTTTTGTGTAACAAACTTAGTCCGTGGACACTGCGCCTGTTCTACGGACATCCAGCACATGCGGCCTGTGATTCCCGCTCGATGGGTGTCATCATGTGACTGCACTCGTGTGGCATGATGCTGGTGTCCGCGAACAGTGTCCGTGGCCGTGGACAGTTTAAAAGTGATTTTCTAGGCAATCTAGGGTGTGTCAAGCACACATTTTACACTTGCACAGCTCCCAGCACAATTCTACACATTTTCAAGGTCTATTTTTGACTCTGTAGTCTGCGGACAGTACGACTGTCCACGCACGTTTCCTCAGAAGGGACCCACCCATTACTTTTCCTCATTCTCAATCTGGCTATCCAGGAGAGAGCACCTGTTTCACTGCTGGGCAAACTTCTTTTGCAGAACTTGTTCTTGGAGAGAATGGCGTCTCTTATGGTCATTGCTTCTTCCCAGCCACCCACATCACCACCACCATCATTATCTGGAGAGTCTGAAGAGAGGAACAGGAGTGGTGATACAGAAGAGAAGGAATCAGAGGATAAAGTGGAGGAAGTCTTTGTCACTAGTACTCAGAGTGATTCCTGTGTGTGGCAATTTTTCACGACCGTTGGAAATGTCCCAAAGGCTCGTGCAAGCAAGGTTCAATGCACTGAGTGAGAAGTCATGGGAAGCCTGGCTTGTATTTCTATGGGACTACTTCCATGAGGCGCCACACCAAATCAACCCACACGACTGCTCTGAAAAATGCGATACCTTTCTCAAGTAAGAACAGGTTGCCTTTCTACACCCCATCATCTTCATCTGCTCCTGTCACCACAAAGGATACTCCTTTGGGGTAGAGTATCCCAGCAGCGGCTTTGCAGGCCATACAGAACCCTGATGACCCTTACATTTTGAGGATCACAGTGCTACGTTTGTACAATGAAGCACTGATCTGTTAGGGGGAGCAGTTACAGAGTGCTTTCAAGGCTGTGGTCAGGGAGCATGAGAAACACTGCCACCTATCTGATTAAGGCCTGGCCACCATATTCCTCTCTCCACCTGCCCCTTCGTCCCTGTGGTTGGCGCCCCTTCCCTCCCATACCGTTTCTCTCCTAAAAGAAAGCCCCAAAAAAATCAAAAAATCCAGAAAACACAAAAAGGATCCTTTAGGCTCCACCTTTCACAGTTAAAAAATAGAAGTGAGAAAAAAGTCACAGTCTGCATAGTCTGCAAACATCTCAGTAGTCTGCAGACTTCTGAAAAATTCTGTTCGCAGGAAGGGGCAATTGAAATAATTTTAATTGTTTTGTGTTCAAAAAGAGTGACTCTTAAAAGAACCTTTTTTTCTTTTTTTTCTTTTATATATAGTTTTTTTTTGGTTTTACAAACTGAACTAAGAAAATATTTCTCTGAATTTAATTATTTCTTCTCACTTTCACAAAAACTGCTTCAAATCATTTGGAATGTTTTCCAAACAAATCTGATTACCCGCAAAGCAATTAGATGGACTTGATCTCACCAAAACATGTTGGCCCTATCAAATTTAATGTTCTCATTATGAAATGATGTCATGCCAACATCTCGAACAAAAGCACACACAGCCTTATTGATGCTGTGCCTTGCTTTTTCCATTTAAAGAAAAAATTAACTGGAACGCATCCACATCTGTTTCTGGGCAATGCGTGAATTATTTATTTTTTCGAACTAGGGAGCATTTACTTCAACTTTCCCAATGTCTCCTTCATTGCAAATTGCAAATTCATTTTAGTCACATTCCCCAAAATTTTTCCCGCCACAATGAACAATAATAATGTCTGGATGTTTCAATGAAGCCATATTTGCGCAAAATGGGACCCCCATAATCCAAACACTTTGCCTGCTGAAAAACACTGCCATGGCCATTTTCAATCCTCTCACAACTCCTACAACAAAACTCATGCTTCCCTCTCTTCCTGTACATCACATCCAGGAAACCTGATTGGCTGATCCCCCAATGTCTGCAGGCACCATGGGCCTCATTACACGGTAGGCGGTAGGGGATTACCGGCACCGGTAAGGGCACCGGTGCCGGCAATCCCCTACCGCCCTACTACGAGGTCCCTTAGCAGGTCCCTTCCCTAACCCTGGTTTCACCAGGTGTTAAGGACGGGACTCGCTAAGGGATCCCAGAGCTAATAACGGTACCGCAATTTGCGTTACCGTTATTTGCTCCATCCCCATTCCCATTGAGCCCTATGGGGGCTCAAATAGGAATGGGGAATAGTTCCCGGAATGGGGACTTACCAATCCCGCAAAGATCAGAATAGACCGGTAAGTCCCTATTCCGGACCTTGAAGGCGGTAAGGTGGTAGCCATCGCGCTAATAGCGACATGGCTACCGCCTACCGTGTAATGAGGCCCCATGACTGTCCGTGGTCTCTGTATTCCCCTTTCCAGGCCAGGCATCCTCAAAGGACTTGCATATGGCACATGCTGTCTGTGGACTACCACAGTGTTCCTGGACATTGCAACCAATCAAAGGGGTAGGGGGAAATTAAACACAATTTTACTTATTTAATCTTTAGTGTTGGCTATTAAAAGAACCTTTTCTGGGGGTTTGTTAACAAACACCATTTTTCCTTTTTTGCTTTTATGTACAATAGTATTATACACTCCACATCTTCCTTTAAAATTTTCTTACAGGAACATTTTCTTTTTATTTCAGAAAAAATAGTTTTAGCAGCAGGAAACAGTTGCATTAGGCTATTAAAGAAATCCATCAGGAAAACCTGCAAAGACATTTGAGTCACAAACCCCAAACTGTTCCCTCCACAATGCACAATCCCAGGGCCTGATTCATGGAAGTGTTTTATAATGGCGCAATCCCATAGGAAAACGTTCCATGAATCAGGCCCCCGATGTCTGGCCGTTTAAAGTGAGCCATACTCTTACAGAATGAAAACAAGCTTGCCAGGTTTAAGCCACAAACTGCATGCCACAAAACTTCCACTTCTGCCAATCCAATATATCTAAGAATTCAATTAATTTCAGCCTATACCTTCAATGACTGAATTGAAGAGTCCCCGATAATCCAGACAGTGTGCCTTCTCAACCATATAGCCATAGCCATTGTCAGTGCTCTCACAACTCCTGCAAACAAAACACCTGCTACTCTCCCTTCCTGTACACCACACGCAGCAAACCTGATTGGCAAATCCCCATAGTCCCCTTTCCATGCCAAGCATTCACAAAAGACCCAGATGTGGCACGCACCCCGTTCAACGCTCATGTTCTCAACATTCCCTCATTGGCTGCTTTCAAAGAGTCACACATCCATCCACCAATCAGATCCATACCCTCTACACCTAACCCTTTCATCTCACTGCAACACTTCAGATGTAAACTTGAACTCTCAGAGTACATATCTCCTGTTAATGAAAGGCATCTGCATCAAAAACTACTGTGCTGTCCAAGATTTCTATTTCCAGATTCAGCAAGACCTGCATCTAACAAAACATAGAACAGGTATGCTTATATTTTTAAATACATTTTTTACTTATAAGTCTTTCACAAATATATATATATAGTAGTGGCTGTGTAGTTATGGTTAAGTTGCTAATCCCATAGGAAGAGCACTTTTTGGGAAGCTTATAACTTCGCTCCCCGTGGACGAATCCTCACCACAAACTTTGCAAAAGAAAGTATATAGCCCACTCTGATTTTTTTTCGCAAAGTTTGGTGAGGTTTGGTCCAGGGCGGGCAAAGTTATAGGGGGGGGTCCCAAAACATCTGTTTTTGCCATAGACATGATGGGAAAAAACTTTGCTCATGCCTACAGCCCAAACCACTGGACAGATTTTCACCAAATTTCAGGCAGGAGCAGCGGCTTGGTCCCAAAAGCAACCTATTGTTAATTTGGTGTATATCCGTCCAGTAGTTTCTTTTTTAAAATGACCAAAACGTAAGGCAAAGTAATTAGTGATATCTATGTTCGCTCCGCGGACACACTTCCCTGTCTGCTCTGCAGACAGGACACGGATTGGCAAAGCGGCTTGCGTCATGTCCGCGGACATGCAACATGCTCTCTGATTGGCTGGGGTGAAGCATGAAGTGTGTCAGATTTTTGGAAACGCCCGCCATCTTGGATTTGCGTCCGGTGTCCGCGGACATCGCGGTAAAACATATAAAAAAACCACAACATTGCACTCGTCAAACTTATCAAATAATGTTTGGGGATGTGAGGGGCGATGAGGATGGGATGGAATATGGCTGCAAGAAGCAAAAAAAGTGTTAACTAAAAAACATCCGAACACGAAGCAAGCACGTAGCTGTGTAAACCACGCTCAAGCATAGAAGAGTTTACGTGGTAAAGCGCATGCACGCCACTACTTCACCCGCTCTTGACATATACCGCGCCAGTCAAAACACGCAGACATTTTATTTTTCAAACTCGCACTTGCGCTCTTAGAGATGCATTCGAGCTCACACACGCCTCATCCGAACACGGACATGCGTTGAAAAAAACATGCAGAAATGATGACCGCGCACAGGAGTTAATGGAAAACACATAGCAGTGAAGACCACACACACGCACTGTAGAAAATACATAGCTGCGAAGACCGCACACACGCGCTGTAGATAACACGTAGCTGCAAAGACCACGCACATGCATTGTAGAAAACATGTAGCTGCGAAGACCGCACACACACGCGCTGTAGATAACACATAGCTGCAAAGACCACGCACACGGCTTGTTGAAAACATGTAGCTGCGAAGACCGCACACACGTGCTGTAGATAACACGGAGCTGTGAAGACCGCACACACGCGATGTAGATAACACGTAGCTGTGAAGACCACGCACACGCGCTGTAGATAACACGTAGCTGAGAAGACCGCACATACGCATTGAAGGAAGCATGTAGCAGTGTATTTTTTTCAAACTCGCACGCGCGCTCTTAACAGATGAATCTGAGCTCACACGCGCCTCATCCGAACACGCACACGCGCTGTAGAAAACACGCAGAAATGATGACCGTGCACAGGCATTAAGGGAAAACACATAGCAGTGAAAACTGCGCACACGCGCTGTGGAAAACACGTAGCTGCAAAGACCGAGCACATGCGCTCTACAAAACACGTAGCTGTGAAGGCCGCGTGCATGCGCTGTAGAAAACACGTAGCTGCCAAGACTGTGCTGTAGTTAACACTTAGCTGCAAAGATCACACACATACACTGTAGATAACACGTAGTTGAGAAGACCGCATACACGCGTTGAATGAAGCATGTATCGGTGTATCTTTTTCAAACTCGTACACGTGCTCTTAACAGATGAATCTGAGCTCACACGCGCCTCATCCGAACATGCACACGTGTTGAAGAAAAACACGCAGAAATTATGACCGCGCACAGGCAATAACGGAAAACACGTAGCAGTGAAAACTGTGCACACATGCTGTGGCAAACACGTAGTTGCAAAAACTGCGCGCACGCACTGTGGAAAACACGTAGCTGTGAAGACAACATGCACGTGCTGTAGATAAGACATAGCTGTGAAGACCACGCACACGCGTTTTGCAAAACACGCAGCTACAAAGACTGCACACACATGTTGAAGGAAGCACGTAGTGGGGTAGACCACGCTCACACGTGGAAGAGTTCAAGTTGCAAAGCACATGCGCATAGGAGATTTCACACAGCAGAGAAGTATGTGCACACGCGTTGGAGGAAACACGTATCAGTGAATACCGCAGCAGAGTTAGTGACATGAGCAAACGAAAACCGCGCACGCGTGCAACTACTTCACCCGCTCTTGGCAAAGTTTGGTGGGATTCTGTCAAGAGGGGTAAAACTAGAGGGGGGGTCCTAAAATTACGTAAATCTTATTAATGATGTGCCATTTGACGAATCTACACTTAATTTGCAAAACTGATAATACATATAGATATAAATGATTTTGGGAGTTTGGTGGCATTTTGTCAAGAGGGGAAAAATTAGAGGGGGGGTCCCAAAATATTGTAAAGGCTTATTAATGTGGTGCCATTTGACAAATCTACACAAAGGTTTGCAGAAAGATTATAGATCTAGATGTAAATGTTTTCGTAAAGTCTGAATGGATTTTGTCAAGTGGGGGCTAGGTTATATGACGATTGTTTGTGCATATAGTTGACACTTTTGAAAAAATAAAACATGGCTGGATTTCCAGCAAACTTGTGTAAGGAGCATCGAGAAGGACCTGAAAGCATGATTTTGGAAATGGGCCTGTGTTTATATTTTTAACCAGTGCCATAATGTAGGTACAAAAAATAGTGATATATCTTTGCTGACTGAGGTGTAGCCTGTGGCCATGGGCAGTGCCCACATTGTTCGGGTCATGGAATAAGGTAATGATCTGGACAATTTGGCTACTGGCCATGACCATGAGGGACAAAACATGGGGTTAAAGTGGCCATGTCTTCCTGGGACTGGCTTTGTGGTAAAG
Organism: Ambystoma mexicanum; assembly: GCF_040938575.1. Classification (NCBI taxonomy): domain Eukaryota; kingdom Metazoa; phylum Chordata; class Amphibia; order Caudata; family Ambystomatidae; genus Ambystoma; species Ambystoma mexicanum. The sequence continues at coordinate 747,580,690 of NC_090932.1, forward strand.
TTATTCGAAATTGGTATAGATTTCAAAAGGAAGAAAAATTTGCTTGTTGTAATATGGTCATAGAGTTCTCTTTTTGCCTTCTGTAGGCTTCCATGGAAAGCGAAGAGGGGCCCTGTATGGAACCCCGCCTTCCCTTCCCATGGTGGCATTCTTGGTAAAGGATTTTCCTTCCTACACCGGGACGCCTGTGGCGTCCCGTTGTCAGAAGAAAAATCTTTTTTTTAACACCCCGGGTTCCCATTTTGGGAACCTAGGGTGCTAATGGCCTTCATCCATTTAAAGGGACGTTATGGTTAAGTTGCTCTGCTAAAAACATATGAAATTCAGTAAAAAACTTTGTTAAAGAGACATTATGGTTAAGTTGCACTACTAAAAACCTATGAAATTCATTAAAACAACTTTGTTAAAGGGACGTTATGGTTCCAAGTAAAACCAAAAAACCCCTGTAAGCTAAGCAACCATAACTCGCACCACCACAGTGCACTGCTAAGACTAACACCCAGGACATCAAAGATGACAGCACAAATATCATTGATTTAGGCCTACCAAAATTAACTTCAGTGGTGGTGATTTGGTGGGAACTTAGCCTTTCATCATTGAAAACAACAGTAGATTCTAACAGCCTGATGCTTTATAGGAAATGTATTCTGAAAGATACTCCATACACCTGCCATCTGATAAATCAAAAATTGCTGTTCGGATCCTGTAAAATGCTGTGCAAATGTAAAGCAGGAATCGTGGCTCTTTTACATTCAGTTGAAAGCTGTGAAGATGAGCTAATGAATAATCCAGTAAAGGTCATAAAGAAGATTAGAGAATTAGACTGGATAAAGACCTTAGAAATGGCAAATAGAAATAAACTCACATTTCAACTTCCTTCGATTTTTAAGAAACTGGACACACTACAATATTACATCAATTTATTCCCGAACAGATCAGCGCGTAACTTCTTCTTGAAAACTCGTCTGAATTTACTGGAGACAAACGAAATACTAGCCATCAGAGGCCTAGCTTTGTCAAACTGTTGCTGCCTCTGCAAATCAACTACGAAGAAGGAAACATCCGCCACCTGCTTTTGACCCGTCCAGCGACACAAGAGATTCGCTCTCTATACCTGAATGGTACCATCTCAAATTTCACTCTTCTGGATGAGGAGAACTGCTGGCATAAATTGATCGGAGGAGACAGACCGGCATAGCTATTGGCAACAGTGAACATTATGCAATACATCATTAAAGTGATGATCACGGCTCAAAATCTTGATCCTACAACTGTACCATTAATTAGCGCAAGAGCCTAAGATCCCCTCTTTGTACTACTACGAACTCTTAAGTTTTCTTCTTCTTCTGTTTTTTTGTTAAAAAATCCAATGGGATTAAATACAATAAAAAAATTAAAAAATAAAAATTACAGCAGCGCAGTTTCACTATATATCACCCCAGACTACTCTTTTCAAACCAACATTTCTTCACTGTAGTCCATTATATTCTAACATTCACACTCTTACTATTCCCATCTACACACCGCCATTGGAACACCCACTCTGCTGCTCACTCACTAACCCAACACCATCACACCTCTGAAGACTCTTACTCTCACAACCTTCCCAACCATACATAATATACCTCCTCACAATCAAACAGCACTCTGTTCATCTCTGCAATCACACTCACCAACCCATTCACCATGCATGCATATACATTCCACACCTTTCCAATGAGACACAACAAAATGCCTGCTAAAAAGCAACTCTGTAGAAAAGAAAGAAGAAATAAAGCATATATGAATAAAACTACACCATATAGTCACCCACCTCTAAAAACACTTAATAGAAAAGATTAAAACAAAAGAGTTAATAACCAAACTCAACAAAACTAAGCCAGACACAACAAACAAAGGTTATGCCCCTCTTGCAAAATCTAAAAGTAAAAAAAATATGTACAAAGAAAAGTAGGCCTACTAACAAACCTAACCCTCTGTCTACCAGTGTTAACGTACTAACGGTAAAGCAATCCAAAAAATGTATGTCACAAAAGACTAGATGAAAAGTCTCAATCTACCCTTAAAAAGTACAGCAGGAGAATAAACCTGCAATCTCTAATTGACAGCGCTTTTCTACTCAAGAGAACTTTGCTTGTATTGATTTTGAACAGAATTAAAACACTAACTAAATTAACCAATACATTACAAAAACTACTTCTCAATAATGTTTGAGGGTATGAAATGGTGGAACAAATCATTACGGCAAAAGAAACCCTTATAGAAAAAAGTCTCCAACAAACTTTGAACCAAATGCTCCTTTCAGACATGCAGCTCAAAGTAATGTACGCCAACAATCCTTTAAATCCTTACGACAATTCCTCAATCACTATGTGAAACTAAAAGACAAAAGTAAAATGAAAATTTTACAAACCATAGACTCCTATCCAGTGCACATCCACACTGGTCTGTGAGGACATTCAATACATTTTAGGAACTGCTTGCAAAAGCACTTTCCACCACATCAACATGTTAGCGACACACCATTCCACTATTAGGAATCTCGTTCATCGACTATACTATGCAAAACGTACTGCTCTAGAACTGCAAAATTTAAATACAATTCTCCTACACGGAACAGGCAAAGAACTGCTATAAGAAATAGAGCACATCCAACATAAATACTTTGGAACTGAAGTTGACTTAGAAAATTCTGTACCTTCATTAAACATTACCGAAAACCTCATGAACACCAACGTCCTAATAAAGACATACAAAAAAGAAATAGCTAAATTTCAAAACATATCTGCTGAAATACCAGACCAAATATGTGTGTGTTGTTGCAGAACGTTTTATAAAAAGAGCACACAAATAGTAGCTCAATCTACAGAATAGAAACAATGAAGAATCCCAATGGTTCCAATTAGCTTTATATCTTACATTCCCACTTCCGAATGCTCTCCAACAGTTTAACTTGTACGAGAGCACTATAATACAAACAGTGCACCCATTTCAAACTATAAAACACCTTCAACCAAAATCAGCCAAATTTCCTCCATCCAAGTTACTAAAGGGCATCCGTGGCAAAGTAGTATATTTGCCATTAGATCTAATATAACATGTAAAAACTCTAGGAGTACACTAAACAATAGATCAATCTTTGATTATACTAGTTAATGGTGTGCCAACAAAAGACCAACAAATGTGGCAACAACTAGTCGACTTAAACAAAGTGAGACAAGCCCTAAATATCTATAAGAAGACAATGAGTACTACAAAGATATAAACATAGAGAAAACCTAAGAGAAACCACCCAAATTATTCAAGACTCACCATCAACTGGCCAATTTGAATGTGTAGCTCCTGCTACTGCATTCAACATTTTAGACCAGTATACAATTCACCCACTACTCTCCAAAGACACAATTGCCGATGGATTAGAAACATATCAAATGCATCAAGACAAGGGATCCCCAATGAGCATATGGGAAATAGGTGTAGAAGCATGTTCTTTTCTTCTACTGTTTTCAACAGGAAAAGGAGGAAGATATGATGAAAGGTCAGCGCAAATTAGTGCATCAGAATATCGCTCTTTAAGAATGTATTCTGAAGACCCCAGATTCAGACAAAATGTTGAATACATTTTCCACCTCCTCTTCGAAAGTGAACTAGCAACTCTATGTCATGGAGATGCACACAAATTAAAAACCAGGCTCTACATTTTAAAAATATATCCACTATCCAACGGTTTAAAAAAATAAAAGACAAAGATCAATGTTTTGCAGTCAAGTATCACACATCTCAAGTATCACACATCTCAAACATGCGTGGTACGAAAGAATACTTTTTCCGACGTCACACTGATGTATGTTATATGCTAAGGAACTTAGGGCCACCCACATGGTTTGTTACTTTAAGTTGTGCATAGTACGCATGGAATGACATGCACGACTACTTAGACATTGCAAACCAAAATAAAGACTGAAAAGATATTAAAACATGTGGAGAGCCCTTTTCTCTTGACCGTGTCAATGTTTCAAGCTACTTTCACCATCGCTTCATTGCCATGCTGCATTTTATCTGCAATACAACTACCCCTCTGCTCGGAGAAGTGCAATACTTCTTTTGGAGAAAAGAATATCCAGAGGAGCACCACACATTCACATGCTTTTGTGGAAAAAAGATGCTCCTAAATTTGGCCATGATATTGACGCCACTGTTTTAGTTTATTGAAAAATACATTACCTTCGACATCCCTTCAGAAACCACAGATAGTGACCTACATACACAAGTCTTATGCTTCCCAAATACTGCCAACATAGATATAAAAACAAAGGCAAATACTATACCAAATGTTGATTTGGCTACCCTAGACCAGTTTGCAAAAAAGGACAAGTACATTGCTTGATGTCTTCTATTAGATACAGCGTAAAAGGCAAATCCCCGAAAAAATACATACAACATTGAAAGGGATGAAGCATCCAAGTACATCAATGATTACAGTGCAATCCTTGTCCTCTTGTGGAATGCAAACATAGACATATAATACATTGCAGACAATTCCACTGCAGTTGCATGATATGCCACAAAGCTGAGAAAACAGTGCTAAAAGACCTCTGGGATGACATATCATCTGACAAAACATTATCGCAAAAAGTTTAACAACTTTTTTATAAAAATGCTCTCCCATAGAGAATGTGGGTACTAAGAAGCTGCAGACTGTTTAACAGGTACAGCCTTAAATGGAAAATCCACACCAATTCACAAATGTTTTTGCTAGCACAGTTAGGTGTGTACAGTGAAGAACAATAGAAATATATTGGTCTACTGAAAACATGCAACCACCTTCTCTAACTGCTAATAAATGCCCTTGTTGCATGCTGTACTTGTGTACTGTCTGGAATATGCATCCCCCTCTACAGTGCCATCCTCTCAAAATAAACATTAAGAGGCCTACACACCCACTGAACAGTATAGCACCAACCACTGTACAGTTTCGTTGGTGTCCCAGAGCATTGGAGAAATAGGGAAGGGAAATACAATGTGGTCCTTCAGCCATCTCCTACTATGCCTCTGGAGACCAAGGGGAGAGAATAAAAAGATAACATTAATGCCGGGTACAACCCGTGTAGCTTTTTCCCAAAATGACATGCTCTGATTTTGGGATCAATTCCAAGTACAGGGCAAGCAGACACCATCAGCTGCCATTTCACTTGTACAAAGTCTCTCAATGTTGACTTTTCCTGACAACACACAGTTCCACAACCCTCAACCAACCAACGATTACACCTAGATAAGTGAAAGTCCAGAACAAAGACAGCAATGTGGTCATGCTGGAGGGTATGCACATGCAAGCCTAAGTAGACCATCACACCACAAATATAAATGTAATACATGATATCTACAACACAACAATTGCCTTCTGGCATCTGCTCAGGAGTGTGACCAGGACTATAAAAAACAAAGGGTATGTTAATATGTACGATCACGTTGAAACATATGCAGGCACATTTGATGGAGCACAGTGTCCCACACTTAGGGGCACTTTAAGAATGAAGAATGCCAATTATTGTGGTACGCCATGTTTTAATCTTTCCATTACCTTATTCTTCTTCATTTGTGTATAACTTATAGGTGTCCCATCTATGATTCGGCACATATTTGCCACTCGCCTAAATCAACTTGTTGAGCAGGCAGATTTATTTGCTGCTGTTCATATTATCTTTGGGGGAGCCAGTCTTACTTAGTTGAAGGTACTAAAAATAATGGTGGCATAGCCAGGTTGATTTACTATTGACTTATTCAAACCTGCAACATAGCCTGCTTTTTCTGCTTCTGACATAACACATTTTGTGGATAGACATACCTGTTTACTGCTGAACTGAATGCATTTGTAACATAGTTTTATTTGTTGCTGCTTTGTTGGATAGACAGATTGGCCTCAACTAATTTCTTGAAAAGCCACATTTTATTTACTGCTGGTTTTCAAATTAATGATTGCACAGTCAGATTGATTTGCTATTGACTAACATCACCTGTTGCACAGATGGATGTATTTGCTGCTGATTAACCCTATCAGTTGATTATGTGAATGTTAGAAATGTTGTTTTATACATTAGTAAATCTGACTCTGTGTAATTGTATTCATAGTTTTAACTGAAGATCTTTACTGCCTTGTAGGTTTATGGTGGTATAACAAAATAAATGTATGGATGATGATGATTTGATGCAAATCGAGTACTTGCCACCGAAGTAACTACATTTGATGTGACTCATCATGCATAGCTAATCTTGCTGAGTTTAATTTTTTGTTGCATAGGCATTTCCAGCTTTGCCGAATTAAACTAATTTGATTCACTGTTAAACTCATTTGCTGCTGTTTAAAAATGAGTGTGTTCTACATGCTGATTTTGTTGCTGCTGAAATCAAATAAATAATAGGTTTAATCGGATACATTTGCTACTGATTTAAAACGTTTTCTAAGGCCAACAGATACATTCACTTTTTGCATAGCCAAACGCAGATGTGGTGTAATCAGCCAGCTGTGCTTGTTCTAGCAGCGAGATAAATTAGTGGATAGTGTCTTTTGCATAGCCAGGCTTATCAGGTTGCTGGAACACCTTTGGCACAGCCAAACGTACTTTCTACCGACTAAATTGAATTGCTGAATAGCTATGCCTATAAGCTGATATGTTAAATGATTCAATGCATAACTAGATTAACCTGCTAAATGAATTGCTACTTGAACAGACCTGTCTACTGAAGAGTCAAACCAAAGTTGCAGGGATGGTTTATTTACTAAATAAAATTAGGAGCTGAAAAATGAACACTTTTTCCACACCAGGCTTTCCTGCTGGATAATCAAATTGATTGCCAAACCTGCATTGAATATCTAGACCTACATGATGTGCAGTCTAATTAATTATTGCATAACAAGATCACGTTTTACTCGTCCAGTCAGCACAATCCACTGCTGGAACAGATCAATCACTATATAGACAAATCTACTTGAGATGTTGCTAAAATTGGTTCTTCATAGCCAGACAATTGCCTGCTCAGTTCATGTGTAATTCAATTCAATTGCTATTTCATTTCAACAAAGCCTAATTTATGTACTCGCCGAACTTAACCTGAGGCAGCATAATCAGCCACTTTCACACATCCAGATATATCTTTTGCCAAAACAAATCAGTTGGTGCACTGCCATTCCAACCTGTCCCCAACTGAAACATACACACGTTAGAGAAAAGGGTGTGTTACATTCCTACCTACCTGTCTCTAGCTGAAACACAGACAGGTTACAGAAGCAGACTGCATCAGAGTCGAGGATAGAAAGGTGAAAGCTAGTGGGTCTGCCTTCGAAACTCCCACAAACCAATCAAGGATGTACACAAGGGGCAGCTCTACCCCGCCCCCCCTTCCCACAAGGCACATGGCTGCTTTTATCTCCAGAAATATTCTCAAAAAGCTCCCTTCTTCAGTGTCAAACACCCACTTCTAGCCTCGTGCAAGAGGAATAGAAGAAAACAGTAGACACCACACACACCCCAAGCACCCGGCTATTCAGTGCAAGATCTAAACCACTATTTGAACGAAATTCCAGAAGCACATCACACCTGGTGACACGGTTCATTACACCTTAAATCATGAAAGAGCACCATACAGTAATTCCTCTCTTGAACTAGAATGATCAAGCCAAAACAATTAAGAACGTAATGAGCCTGTGTGAGAATTAAAGAAAATGTCAAGACGATGGTAAAATGAATAACGATCAATGAAACAACTCCCAACTACACTAATGAGTTAAGTAGAAGCTATGGGCACTAAATGGCCCTATGACCAAATAAGCGATGATTGGAAGGTTTTCAACAAATCTGAACCACTGGCACTGCTCGGAGGTATCTTCCACAGCACCATTTTTCACCCTGTCTGTGCTATTGCAAAAGGGGTCCAGACATATGCAAATCGGTCGGGTACTGTCAGTAATGGGAGTAGCCCAGCCCGAACTGCTAGGCCAAGTCCCCTTTGCAGAGAAACTCAAGCAACCCCATACATGTTTCAGCCATGTTGGGCCTCATTAGTGAGGTGCAGCTTGGGTACATAGGGCACAGCGAGCAAGGGACCCACATCTGGGCATATCCTCTCTCACACAGGGAGACAAACTATAACCGAATAAGTGATGGGTGGAAAGTTTTGAATGAATCTGAACTACTGGCCCTGCTCTGGGTAATCTTCCACAGCCCCATTTTTTAGCCCATCTACTCCATTGCAAAAAGCGGTCCAGCCATATGCAAATCAGTCTGGTACTGCCACCAATGGGAGCAGCCCAACCCAAACTGCTGAGACAGGTTCCTGTGCATGGAAACACAAGCAACACATGGCTCCCCATCGAAACCCACTTTATATCTAAAAACTCCTCTGACATCTATGAAATTCTATGCAAGGGCAAAATCGAACTATTCTTCATCACAAAAACCTGGACCCTAGTTGATCACTCACACGTTTTACATGAAACGATGTTGACAGGATATACAATTAAGTTTACCAACAGGACAGCTAGTAAGGGAGGAGGAGTTACATTCATTTACAAAGATTCTGTCAGAGTTAGAACTCCAAGCTTCAATAACATTCTGGACTGTACAAATCTCTCCACTTAATCTGCTTGATCTCACGCCAATACTAACCTTCCTTTTATATGCAGACTTGCTTCTTCTTCTTCCTACAACCCTTCTTTCACTGACAACCTGGCTGCAATGGTCACTTATCTAGTCCCAGATCACCAACCATTCAGCATAATGAATCCCTGTGAAAAACAATGCATCTACAAAGTCTCGTGCCACAGACTCCTGCACACTTCACCTTAAACGATTGCTATCAAGGTCAATCCAAGGTCAATCCAAGAGGTGGGGAACAATGAGTATTTCTTTTCTTTTAGGATATCTATGCAGAGAAAACTTGCAATCACTTCCTCTACCTGATATGATATGATATGATATAAATCACGTATAATGCGCTTGTAAACAAATGGTTCTACCTGTCAATCATCCCTTTCTTGAATGCAGTACTTCTGTTGTGCCGGAATATGCATCCCCCTATTCAGGGTAATTCCCTCAATATAACCATTGAGAGATTCACAGATCCTCTGGTAAAGTATGGTAACAACCACTGACCAGTCTGACCAGTCTGGTTGATGGTCCAGAACATGGGAAAAAAGGGAGAGTTAATTAAATGGCCAACCATCAGCCATCTACTACTATGCCTCCGAAGACAAAGGGGGGAGGAGGCAAATGACAACAGTATCAGTTACATCTCGTGCAGCATTTCCCTATAATGCCATCTTGTGATTTGGATATCAACTCCAAGTACAGGGCAAGCAGGGGTCAGCAGCTGACATGTAACTTCCAGAGTGTCTGCTTGTGATAACTGTGCTTGACAACAATCTTCTACTAACAAAAGCTTGCATTCAGAGAAGTGAAAGCCCAGGACAAAGAGAAATGGGGCCATGCTGGAGGATCTGCATGGAAGCATGCAGGCCTACCAATGACAGAACACCACATAACCAAAGTGCAAGCAATGCATGATAGAACAATTGCATCTGCTCAAGGATGGGGCAAGGCCACTTAAACCCAAAGAGGATATTACTAAGAAGAATCTAATAGATAAATATGAAGGCACATTTGCTGTAACAATGTGTCTCAATGTGCACTCCAAGAATTAAGGAAGAACATTGTTCAGATATGATCAGATATGCCATTTATCATTTTTTCCATTACTGCATTCTTCTGTATATTTGATAAATGATGCTCCATCTCTGATTTGACACATGCTACTGGCCTAAACCACTGTGTTGCACATGCACACGTATTTGCTGCTGATAACGTTATTTTCTTGGTTAGCCAAGTTACTGTTACTAAAACAAATTGTTGCATAGATCGGTTTATTTACTGCTGAGTTAAACAAACCTCCTACCTGGCCGGATGTATCCCTTTCTGACATACATTATTTTGATGCATAGACATGCCTACTTGTTGCTGAACTAAATTGATTTGTCACATTGTCAGTTTTATTTGATGCTGCACGAAACGACACCATATGGTGATCCCTCACCTGCACCAGGATGGTCAACCCAAAACCACCAAGAGCCTAATGAGCCTGTGTGAGAATGAAAGAAAATGCCAAGAGTCCTTGTCAACGATAAAATAAATAATCATCATATCAAGCAAATCACACCTACACTGTTAAATCAAGCAGACCAGTTGGCAGAACATGTCTCCTCATCAATATCCATCATATCACAAGGAAACTCCTATGCCATTGATTGTCTTCTATGCAAGGAAGGAATATAATAGGCCTACATTTCATCACAGACACATTGATCGTGGTTGACCGCTCACAAGTCATATATGAAATCATTGTCCACAGGATACAACATTAAGCTTGTCAACAGGACAGCCAGAAGAGAAGAAGGAATTGCACTCTTTCACAGTGACTCCATCAATGTGACAACTCCAAGCTTCAATTACATCTTGGACTGTACACATCTCTCCACCAAACCTACTCAACCTAACAAAGGTTAACACTAATCTTCCTTCTGGTATACAGAACCGCTTCCTACAACATTTATTTCACTGACAACTTAGCTGACATGGCCACTGATATATCCCTAGATCAGCAAACTATCAGCACAGTGTCTCAAGGAGAAAGACAATGAGGCTACCAAGTCACCTGCCAGAAATTAAAGAACACAGTATCTTACAAAATAGTTGAATGACAAATCCATGAGGCTAGGCACACTTTGTATGGGGTTTTCTGCATTGAGAAAGTCACTATCATCTCTTTCCTAGCACACTTACCTTGGGAAGACCACCATTCTTTTCCTTTCACCATTTTTACTGAAGCAATAGAACTCTTAGGACCCTCCAAAAGATCCCCAGCATTAATGAGGCCTTTACAAATATCCAAATGGATACACTACTGCAATAATTCAAAGTTTCTGAAACCAATATTACAGCCACAACTCACACCAAAACCTTAGATGACCTTCTGAGCAAAATTCACAATTGGATAAATGTCACCTTGTGCTGTATAATACTCTGCTGATAAACTACCTTCTTCATGAGATCAGATGCAGAACCCATCCTATAAACCTACTCCCTTCAACCTCCTGCCATGGAAGGTGCCTTTAAACTACAGGAACAGCTAACAAATAACCTATTGTAATGAGGCCCACATTTTTCAGAACACACACAACCAAAAGTGTACTGAACAACTACGAACATCTAACACTGATGTGTGTCCTTCAACAGAAGGCACATACTACATCAGCTTCTGGAGAACCCCTAATATGTACCTCTCGTCCTCTCACTACTTGTTCCCTCTTTGCCTTCTCCCCTAACCAACTAATTAAATCTCATCCCTCCCCCTTTCATCCGAATGGAACATTTGTCACAGGGATATCCAATATCCCATGAACTTTACTCAGCTATAACTAAGGATCTACCCTTGAGTCCAAATGCATTCTTCCACATTAATGGATATCATTGCCCTAAGCACATTGTAATCTTTTCATTTCTTAGGCTCTCCCTTCTAAATAACATACTCTGAGTGACCCTGCCAAACCTATATAAGCATACTGGCACACAGATCGGAGTCCTTCTGACCTTCACCGATCAACACCACAGGTTTCCGATCTGCCTCTCCAGCTATCCCACTAACAACCCCTGCTCCATTTTTCTTTCAGAGCTACAGAGTCACTTGCAGTGAGGCCAAACAAATGTGGCAGGAGGGCACTGCACAAGAGAACATCTTCTCCTCCTCCTCCCCCTCCTGCTCCTCGTTCTTCTTCTTCTTCTTCTTCTTCTTCTTCTTCTTCTTCTTCTTCTTCTTCTTCTTCTTCTTCTTCTTCTTCTTCTTCTTCTTCTTCTTCTTCTTCTTCTTCTTCTTCTTCTTCTTCTTCTTTTAAAGAAAAAAGGGTGCTGCCAAAACCTTTTGCACAAGACATGCTCCTATCCTTGCAAAATATGTACTGTAAACGTACCCCCTTGAGCCACTATGGAAAGCTTATTGGTAGCAGGGGTTTACTCCCGATCTAAGAAATAAAAACAGGGTTTTGACTCCTCCATCATTCAGGCAGATGCCTGGTGATAGGGACCAGCTGCAGCATAACCAGTCCCATGCCATTTTGCGGGGCTATTGACCCGGAAGGAGCAGTGCCTGTCCCATATGCAGGTATTTATAAGTGGGAATCCGCCAACATTTCTCACTTTCAGCACCCCCACTTCTCCCTCATCTGCAGAGTAGTATTCAGTCCTACAACTCAGCAAGACATTCCTGTTTGACATCCCAGGTGCCCCTCCCAATCCCAAATATTTCATGGGCCATGAAGGGGGAAGAACTTACCCTGAACGTTTCCTTCATTGAACGTACTGTGGGCATTTGTTTTATTACACTTTTCTTGGATATTTCTGCTATTTAGGACGTGCCTTGGACTTTTCTTTTGAACCAAACTTCATTAGGGCAGCAGCAATGTTCTCAGTGTTCCCAGTTTGAGTACAATTCTGTTTGTTGCAAAGTTACTGTGGTCATGTGGAACAGTGAGAGTACAGCGAGGAACCATTTTGTATAATGTAATGATGCACTATTCTCTATTGGAAGATCTTGTTGATGATATTTTCCAGCTGCACAAACCTTTCCAAGCTTTACTATTGCTGGCTAGACCCTGGTGACTGATTTCCACGGCTGTGGCTGCCATCATCTGAGTGCTCATAATCATGAACCACATGAGGCATGGGTGCATTGTGTCAGATGGAAATCGGGTGGAACATGCACCATATGGCCTCAATGAAGCAGACCTTTCTGGCCAGTATAGAAATGCACCCCTAGACCTATGAAGACAGCTGGAAGCATTGTTGAGGGCACCAAATACCTGCTTAATGAGATTGTGGGACAATTGTGCCAGTATTGACTGATACTGGCAATGGTTAATTGGCTGGTGTAGTAGTGTCATGAGCATAGGTCATCCAGGGAAGAACTGGGCGAATCTCCTGAAAATCAATCCTTTTGGGCTCAAGCACTGGATTCTGCTAAATCTGTGGGTGTCTGCAAGGGATGCAAGATTCCCAAACGTGTTGGTCAAGTCACAAAGCCCGTACCTGGATTTAGCACTTGCATGAGGTTTCGGCTGAGATTGTGATGTTGACACGTGGTTCCGTGGATTCCTAAGCAGAACGAGAGTTCGGAAATATAGAAAAGGCAGCGGCACATTCCTGTATCCCTTCTGCATTGAGTTTGGCTGCAGGAAAATTGAGGCAGGACTGATGCACACCCCATGATCATAAAGAACATGAAAACAATGTGTTCCCAGCGCACACAACACATTTCTGCTTCCCTCAATGCGAGTGGGCAATTTCCCTCTCTTTATAGGCAGGCAACATTTCCAACACACGTCCAATCAACCTTCCACTGAGTGATCAGCAATACTCTGAAAACATGTTTTTCCTAGCATGCATCAGTCACTTTTTCTCTTTTCTCAAAGTGTGCTACCAAATTGCCAATACATTATTGTGGTCGTCTGAGCTGTTGCACTAAACAAAGTCACGTGTAAATGCATGATCAATCAAGCGAGTGCTACAAAAAGTCCTAATCTGTCTATGTAGGTGGTGTGCTACATCACACACACACACAAAACAATCACCCGTATTTATTTATTTATGATTTTTTTAATGTATAAAGCGATCCAAACCTGTAGGCATCAGGGCGCTGCATAGGAGAGAAAGGGAGTGGGTGGGGGGATATCCTATGCATGAGCGATCAGCAAGTCCCTGCAAACAATATTTTCTCAGCACTCTCCAAACACCTTTCCTCTTCCCTCAAAGTCTTCTAACAGTGAAAGATATTCATGTTATTGAGTCAGCTATTGCACCAAAGCAAGTTGTGTGTGAGCACACGTTCAATCAACACTCTCCTGGGCAAATTATGTAGTCCTATGACTAGACAGGTGAAGTGTTGAGTCACACACCCAATTCTTTCACTTACACCACTGCCTGCCTGAATGATCAGCAAGACCCTGCAAACAATTAGGCGTATCATGCCCCAAACACTTTAAACCTTCCCACAAAGTGTGCTAATACATTACAAGGACAGTCACATGATTGTGGCAGCTACTGCACTAAACTAAATCATACGTGAGCACACATTCATTCAAGCTACCCAAGCACAATATATGAGCCATGCAGACAAAGTGAAATCAGTATCAAACAAATCCACACAAACTTAGCATTTACTGACTAGCCTGCCCATCCATGAACTGCAGGTAACTCTTTTTTAAAGATATTTGAAAAAAATAAAAATCACCACAAAAAGTCAATGTTTTGAAACCGTGCTTGAAGTAAAATGCCGAAGCTCTCAAAGAGAAACACACATCACCCTCCTTCCTCCTGAAAGATTCCCTGTGACTGATGAAGAGCTCCATATCACGTTCCTTTTATTGACAGCCAAATCCAGCTGCCCAAATTGGATTACCCAAATATCTTAAAAGCTTGGGAGGTTTGGTAAATTGTGAAGGCAGTGGAAATGTGCGTCCTATGGGGTTCCGGAATTTTCACTCAGGCTTAATCCAGAGTCATCTGTGGATGGAAGAGAGGGATTCTAATGGTCAGTCATGTACTTGAGAAAGTGTAATGGCTGCAGACTACTAAGTCATTGTTTCTCTGGGACATGAATGTCATTACAGTGGTAGTCAACAAAGGGTCTTATGCATCGCAACATAATTTCAAGACATACTGTGTGGTAGTGTGTCAAGAAGTGAGCATGCTTGACTGCTTGGGTTCCCTATGCCATGTCTGTTTGGTACATCCTGACCTGTGTTTTTAATAGGAAGGACTAGGTTAGGGAGAATTCTCACACAAGTGCTTAATTCCCTCTACCTTAGAGCCCTCCCGCTCTTTTGCTATATTTTGGGACTTTGAACTTTTCATTTTCAGTGTTTTTTACTGTTGTGTTCTTTGGTTATGGAGATTTAAAACAACTCCATAGGCATCATCTTTTTCTGTATGTCACACAGCACCTTCAGTGCAGTGGCACAGGGATGTCTTTCAGACTTCCCAAGGTCTAAATACCTTCTCTGGCACTGACTACCATCTCCCAGAGCATATAAAGTTAAATTGGCTTTACTAGTCTTTTTAAATTTACTGACCCAGCACACACTATCTTCCTATAGAGTGCTGGAGGTGTTGCCTAGCTTCCCCTGAGTCAAAATCCTCATGTAAAAGTAAAATGTTACCTTTTCCTACTTTAATAGACTGGTGGCAGTGGTTTAGATCAACTATCGTGATTTTCCTGACCGCTAACAACGGTAGCTAAAAATCGGGTCAGCCATGTTTTTCAATATGGCGCCCAAGACCTATCTGTAAAATCAGACTCTGGTCATCTTTTTTCGCCATTTCTTTTTGGAAAAGTCCTTCTTGTGATTGTCTCTGTCCGCCAAACCAGGTTTGGTCCCTTTGTTTGTTGGCCTTTAGCGGGCTTCAGTGCTGAAGCCCTCCACTGGCGCCTGAGTGTCTGGGATGGACAGGATGTGAGGAAGGTGCCCAAAACTCCCTGTGCTTAGTCTCCTAGGAGACCTGAATGCACTCTGGTATGATTGGCCGGCTAAGTGTCCGGCAAGAACAGCCACTCTGCTGTGTGAGTGACAGCCAGGCTGCAATGAATGGGGGAAAACTGTTTAAAAGCAGGTCTCTGGGACTTGGAAAGCAGAGTCGACCACTGGAACGAAAGAACCGAAGACGAGCTGAAGGAAGAGGACTGCTGCAACTCCTGGACGATCGATGAAGCCCTGTTCCAGGTCCGAATTGCCTGAAACTCCAATTGACAGAGAAGCCCTTCAAGGTTAACTTCTTTCCTTGAGTTTGGTGGGAACTACCAACTCGTAAGCCACCTGGACACCTTCCCCATCTGGATGAATTTTCTTCAGACTGCTGTTGAAAATCGGATAGCCAAAGGGAAGGAAACCAGTTTGTGGTCTTTAAGGCACTCACACCTTAAAGCAAAGTCTTGCTAAGCTTTTAGCCTCATCCCTGAGCAGTGCAGGAAACTACCGATGTCCTCCTTCTTGTCTCCATGACTGAATCTCAGGAACAGCAAGATCTTCTCGAACTGCCAGGAACAACTGCCTCAGTTACAGCTCTTCTTCACTAAAAGGGTACTGTGCAAACGCAGTCCAGAAATCTTTTCAGCCATCGCTAAAGTTTGTGGAACTTTGCACAACTTTGAAGGCGAATCCTTCCCTAAACATTCGTCAAACTTTTTGTCTAGCCAAATTCTTCTAATCTCTGTGGCAAAGACTTTACTGTTACCACCAGAACTGTGCTATCCAATACAAAGACTCTGAACCATTGACTTTGGCCCAGGCCTATGAGATGAATTGCTAGTTGTAGTATACTGAACTCCTTTGCCTTGCCTATGAATGGATTTGTGCATTAGTTCATATAACCTTGTCTTTTTCCTCCTTTATTAAGTATCTGAAGTGCCATTTTGCTCCCACTTCTTTGGAGCTAAACTTGTTCATTTACTTAGCAGTTATGTTTTTGTGGTTTATCAGTGTGTAATATTGAGCTGCTATTTCTAGTGTAATGTTTTCAAACAAGCTGTGTAAATAAATCTATATTCTTTTACCAAGATACCTTGAGAAAGTGTTTGCTTGAATCACTATATTTGTTGGTCCTTTGTGTAACTTGTTCTACTGCTCACTTGAACTCTTGAGCTAAGTCTGGCTGCTCAGCCATCGCTACCACTGTACTGTGTAGTACAGGCTTGTACCAAAGGTGAAATTGTGCTTACACTTGTAGTCCTAATTTCATTTAGTGTTCCCCAAGGGTACTGCATGTGATTCTGCCTAACAGACTACATGTCCCAGATTGCAAGGAATGAAACCACGATTGGCTGGCCTGCCCAAGCATGGCATGGGAGAGATGAAAGCTCTGCTGAATGTGGGGGCACATCTGGAATTTTCCAAATCATTGGTGCAGGATATGTCACATTGCCTTGGCATTTAATCTCCCAGATGTGTGCATATTGGGGATGTGGTTGGCAAACATGCAGGATTATTGAGCATTGGAATATATTTGTGTGGTTTTTGGTTTTTATGTCCATACCCCACGACCACACCTGGCAATTAAATAATCCCTATACAATGCTTAGCAGGTGGCCCCAAATGAGGACCATGTTGTCATGGGAGGAACTGGGAAATCCGACACACATGTGAATGAAGAGTGTCTCAATGTCACAGAACATCTGTACATTTCTAAAGTGTTGCATGTATCTGACTTTAAAGACCTCTTCTCTTGTTCTGAGTGGTACACGGGCCGCATGAATACAGTCCAGGGATGCTTGCTCTAGCATAGCACTGACCTTTTTATGATTTAAGGCCACAGGGTCATTCAGGAAATCAATGTGGTGCCACCTTATCTTATCGTGTCTCTCCACATCTATGAGAACACTTGGTAGAAGCAGAGATGGGTGATGCATTGAGCTAGAAACATGGTGCATGAAAATGTGCCTGTGGTCCAGACATTAAGGATGATGAGGAGCTTCAAAGGAAGGAGGTTGCTATAATATTATGCATGTTGGGCTCAGTCACCTAGATGTGTTGTGCCGCCAAGCTCTCCTACACCTCCACCGGGCCTAGTAATGCTGCTGGCAAGGGCAAACTGCAGGCTGAAGTGCTGCCATTTGGGGCTGCAGGGCAAGCTGATATGTTTTGTGGGTGCTGCATGATGGGAAGACGCACTGACTCTGTAGCTGTTTGAAAGGCTGATATGATGGCTGCCTGGGGTGCTGGTGCTGTGATAAGTGTAATTTAGCCAGGATTCTGTAGAGTTGTTTCAGGTGGTATGGCAGGTGTGCTGCTCCTTCCCTTCTGCTGGAAAGGAAAGACAATGTTTAAACTTTGCTTTATGTGTTGTCTTCACTTATTTATAAGAAGCCTGGGACTGGTGCAGGGATGTCATTTGGGGGTCGCCAGGGGTCGCGACTGTGACCCCAGAGGCCTCCCTTGCTACCCCTGTTGTCTTGCACTTCATGAAAAGGGATTGGACCACTAAGCCAGACCAACTTTAGTCGACTCACCTTGGTACTTTTGCCTTTAAAAGGAGGGGACTCCCACTGCTTCTTTAGTTTATATGAGATACTCTCAAGACACGAAGATTCAACCGAGAAGAACTCACTGGTCTTGCTTTGGGAAAGATGTCCTTTCCAAAGTCCTAATCCAGGTGAAGAAGGAGCCGTCCAAGGCAGAAGGACAGTTTGCCCCCTACCCACTCCCAGGGCACATCAGGAGTGAACTTTGCTGTGTACCAGAACCTACCACTCTGTACCGGAATCTCCTTAAGCTGGGAGAGCAGACCCTGAACAGAACCATTCTGTCCTCGAGTCCCCCTGATCAAGCTTCACTGCAGCCAGAGGGCCAGACCAGCCAAAGCGCTCTGTTCTACCAAACAGGCCACTTCATGTTTATGGCACTCTGAATGAGGGAGAAGGCACCAGTGCTGGCTGCTGTGCTCCTCCATCAAGTTGAACTATTGCTTGAACTTAGAACCAGCTTAGCGCTGCCTCGTGCCCTAGCTAAGCCCATTACCTGCTAGGTCTGTATCGACTGCTCGATGCCAGGACCCGATCCGAATCACTGATGAGTCACACGCTGACTATGAGGGGTTACAACCATGGCTCAGCCCAGCTAGCTCTCAAACAGCCACCTCATCAAACTGCACATTGACGCCCCCAACATCACTGCTTCGACGACCGTTGCCCATCGACTCGAACCACTGGAGCATAACTCATCGACCCCTCGTAGAGGCTAAAGCCCTACTCAGCCTGGCTGAACTGCGAAGCAACCCTGGGACTGCCCTTACCAGTATCATTGAGAAAACCCCTTCTGCTGCACATAGTGTCTGCATTCACCCCTACTCAACACCCACCCAGAGCTGAATCCAGGTGCTGTTGACGCTGAACTGCCCCTTCGGTCTACTTGGGGCCTAGAGACTGGTTAGGTCATGATTGCACCTGTTTTTAACATCAACATATCCCTTTTGTGGCTTGTAATTCACTGACCATCCCTGGAACCACACTCAGAGTGTTAGCTTTGGCTGGCGTCTTCCCTTGGAGTGGGTTTTTGGACAGTATTTGTCTATTGCAGGTGGTGTGTTTAATTAAAGTATATATATTTGTATAGAACATTGATTGGACATTCCCTCTATTTTGGACTGTGATCCTGTGTTGTTTGGGTCACTACTGGTTCACCTTCAACACTCCGCTTAAGAACATCTCTTAACTATCCCTTTTTTACTTTATGATTGAGGTCATATTGAATTATTTTGCTCTGTTAAGCATTCAGTCTGGAACGGTTCAACAGATAGAATGTTCTGACATAATTAATGATTTAGCAATATGCTAATTTACATCGAACTATGATGATGAACCCTTGTATAACACCCCTCTCTCAGAATCCCCCCGACCCTGCTGAGCCAAGAAGTAGGTTTGTTTTGCAAATTTAAAAGGTTTATTTGAAAAATTAAACGATATATATATATATATATAGCGTTCCTAAACGCGCATATTTTTGCACTTTGGGAGAGCCTGATCTTTATGGCTTTTTAATTATATTTTGCCACTTTGCAAGGCATGAATAAAGAATACATCTTTTCAATTTGGATGTCCGGACTTTGTTGATTTTCAAAACTATGAAGAGTGCTACTCATCCAGCCTGATGTCTTTTCAGTGCTTCAAAGATATATATATATATATATATATATATATATATATATATATATATATATATATATATATATATATCACACTTCTATAAATAAATTGATAATGGATAGCACACTTGTGAATATGAGCAGTAATCAGCAATAGGTAACCCTACAGTAGCACAGTTCTTGGTTACTTATGAATAGGAAAAGAAAAATAAGGTGGTAGAGAATGCTTTATATGGTTCAAGGAAACACAATGATGAATGAAATGCAGTAAAGAAAATAACTTGATATGGCTTCAACAAAATGCAATCAAATACAATACGAAATTCAGTTCCCCCCCAGCAAGCTTAGATGAAAACAGGTAGAAGTTTGAAACACAGGCCCAAAATGCTTTGAATGTGATGGTGAGAAATGTGCGAAAAATGCTTTTAATTCCCTCTAGAGGTTCAGGGTGGGTGATATCTAGTTTATATTAGTTCAGGCTCACTTTAGCAATGCTCTATGAGTAGCTAGCAGGTTAAAATGAATTTTAGCAAAGGAAAGCAAGGAGCTGCTGATTTTTACACGTGGCTGAAATTGTGCAAAATGTCAAATCGTGGCAAATTTAATCGCGTGCATCGAGCGTAATTACAGAGGCCCTATAAGGAGTAGCAGGTCAGTTCTAGGTTCGTTGGAAAGCCTAGAAACTTAGCTTTAAGATAAATGTTTTGCTCCTAGCACAAACGGTTCCGGAGATACGGACGATTTCGTGAAGGTAGTTTTTCGGATTTGAAATTTAAAAGTTCAAAATGGCAGATGACAGTTTTCAGCTTTAAAAAGGACAGAATGACCCAACACGATTCCTATGAGGTAGTTCTAAATAGGTTAAAATAGTTTTAATTAGATTTTATTAAACTGAGAGATTGGTTTTGCACAGTGAGTACTCACACTATATTTTTGAAATAAGCCGTCAAGGTCTGGTCAGGTTGGACGGGACTTCCGGTGGGTGGTTCTGAAGTCCCGGCTATTTGGGTCAGCTCTGCTCTCTGGGTCTGTCAAGCACCGGTTCTGCTCATGACGGTCTGGTTTGTGGTTCTCTCTGGTTCCGGATACAGCACTGCTTTCTGGATACTGCTACAGGTTCTTGCAAAAGTTATTGGCAAAAATTCAAACAGCTCGCCCGGCTGTTGAATAGTTTGGTTGGTTTTGAGGCCTGCTGAAGAGGATTCAGCTTGTGGATTCAGGCCTCTCTGCTACAAATTCTGGAGTTAACTTCTGCTACAAGTTCTGGAGATTGATGGATTTGAAGTCTGGATCTCCGGATGTGAAGTCTGAAGTCTCCCGGCAAAGCGTCCCGCAAGAAATTTCAAAGTGAATGTCCCCACCTGTCCTGCACTGTCTGCTTTTATGTGTTTAGAAAGTGGGTGTGTGCGTGGCATAACTGAGCCTGCCCCTCTCTACTTGTCATTGGCCCAATTCTCCCCTCTCCCATGATTGGGGGAAGGAAATGTGAGTCAGAGTGATGCTGTAGGTTTCATGGTCCGAGGATCCTTCCCCTGTCAAATTGCACACAAATCTATATTTGATCCAAACACACATTTATCTATGTACCATTTTTCTAATATTATAGGTCCAGTTAACATATTTTCTGTAGTACCAAACTATCCGATCCCTGTCTTTGTACAATGTTGTGTCCACTTTTGACAGAATTCTGCCCCTTTTCATCCAGATAACGACCTTTAAACCTTTCCAGATTTGACACACCCCGCTTCTACACACATTCCAGTAAATTTTCATTTTTCTTTTTTCTCTAGCTTAAACACAGTGTCTGCAAATCAATAAATAGCGGGGTTCTGCCTCAGAACATGGTACAGAGTCCTAACGCCTTTTAAAATGTGCACGGAAAAATCCGACGAATAATGATATTATTTATATAATTTTGACCGGTTTGCACTATGAGTTATCTATCTTTTTAAAATTATGCCCTGTTCAAAAAGGGGTGTGGTTTCCCCCAAGCACATTGTGTAGTTTTTGGTTTGTCCACTTCCCCCAAGCTCAGCTTGCTAGCAGAGGCACTGCCCCTCCCATTTCCTTTCAAGAGGAAGCCATTTTACGACCCCCCCAATATAACATTTGCCTGAGCCCAGGACAGGTCTTTGTTCAACTTCCTGCCGTCTGCAGGTACCCCTCCCTTAATTCAATCAGAGAGGTGTGATCTCCTTTTGGTGGGGGCAGCAGGATGCAGCCAGGCCTGGGAAGAGTTGTTGAGCCAGTTCAACTCCTGTCGGGGGTAGTTGTCAGGCAGAATTCAATTTCTTTAAGCCAAGCTTCAGTAAATGTCCTGTTTGTTCCCAGTTTAAATCAAACTTACAATTTTTACACATGCAGCTAGAATGCTGATTCTAAGTTCAAACTCATGACATTTAACAGTTGCAAACTATGTGACACTCAAAAGTAGGTCACTCATTTAATTTAAACATTTCAATTTTAGTGGTTTTAGTCCAATTTCACTTAAGCTGCTGACATCCACAGCTCAGCCAGTTTTGTTATAAACATTGTTTTGGGCTCTTCATCTTCCCAGATTTTGTATGCACACAAGAATACATTCTGCCAAATGTCTGCTGGTGTTCATTGAGATTTTTGAATATCTTGTGATGTTTAAAATAGGCATTTTGAGCTTGCATTCAGGGAAACAAAGGTGATTTTAAAGTGCTTTTAAGCTAACAACTCTGTTATTTTTCCTTTGACACCAACTTTCACCCCTGGCGCTTCCGGTCCATCATGCTGGCACTGGTGGGTGGCAGGTTAGACAACCATTTTGGTGTGCGCACAACCGCGTGGTTTTCCTGGTTCTGGGATGGAATGATGGGCGGCGACAGCTCATCCCCACATCCACCCAGTCTATTGATTTAGTTTTGTTCTGGGATAGAATGATGGGTGGCGACAGCTCATCCCCACATCTACCCCGTCTAATAATTCAACATGGGTCAAAACCTTTGACAAACCCCCCCGCCCAACTGCACTTTGAATTTGAGTCGGGTGCAAAGAATGTTTTGATCCACACGCTGGTATGTCCGAATCATCTTCTCCCAATTCTGTAGATGGCACAGTTCTGCATCGTTTCCTCCACCCAGTTTGATCGATCGGTTCTCCTCGCCGGTCCTGATGGGAATATTAGGCAGTATCCCGGTCCCCTCGGATCTTTGCTCCCGGTCCCCGGTCGTCCTCCTTGGCCAGTCTCCAGGTTTTCTTTCTCCTAGGACGAAAAAGCAAAAGCGGCAATACCTATTCATAGACATTTTTCCACCACTATTGATATAGTGGGGCGACATATACATTTTATAAATCACGAGAATAGATCATGGCATTCTTATTTTGAAAAACAAGATATCATCATGAAACATTTTTTTTTTCCAATCATAATATTTTAGAGACTATATGTGGGATATTTTAAGATGGGAACTGAATTAATCTGGAGCGGTCCACTCTGGTATTGCAGAGGACTCCTCCAGTTGCTGCAGTGTGTGCCTGGGATGGCAACACTTTAGCTGATTTATATGTACCCACTTGTCTTCCCCTTCCGCCAGACTACCTTTGGGGATGCGGATCTTATAGGCTACAGGGGAGATCTTGTCTATAATTTCAAAGGGTCCCTTCCATGTAGGCAAACATTTTCGCTGTTTGGCCTGGTTCCTTTGGAAATTGTATAGATAGGCCCGGTCTCCCACATCATATTCCTTCCTGGTGGTTTTCAAATTATAGTGCGTTTTCATACTCTCAGCTGAACTTTCTAGATTCCGCTGAGCATAGGCAAAAGCATGTTGGAGGTGTTTCCTTAAATTCTCCACATGAGTTTTGGAGGCATTTATCAACGTTTGCTCTTGGGTTCTGTAGAGCAAATGCTGGGGAAGCACCATCTTGTGTCCAGTCATCAACTCAAATGGTGACATTTTAGTTGCAGATGAAGGGGTAGATCTGATGGCCATTAGGACCAGAGGTAGTCGGATATCCCAACTTGGCCCAGAATCTGCCACAAACTTTTTTAATATGTTCACAATGGTTTGGTTGTATCTCTCCACTGCTCCAGAAGAAGCTGGCCTGTAAGCAATATGTAGCTTCCTTTTGACCCCCAGTGTCTCCCACATCTTTGTCATTACTTCACTGGTGAAGTGGCTACCCCTGTCTGACTCAATCCTTTGAGGTAGACCAAAACGGGAAAAGATGTGGTTAATCATCAGGGCAGCTGCTGTTTCTGCCTTGCAGTTTGGGGCCGGGAGACATTCCACCCACTTGGTAAACAAGCATGTAACGGTGAACATGTACTTGTTTCCTCTAGACGAGCTAATTACAGGGCCTACAAAGTCGATTTGCAAATCTGACCATGGCAGTGTCACCACCCTCTTTTGGAGAGGCGCACGGTGCGTGAGGGATGATGGCTGAAATTGTGCACACACAAGATACCCCTTCAAGTATTGGTCGAGGTCCTGCCCCATGTGTGGCTAGTATGCAACCTCTCTTAAGATTTCCAGTGTTGTGTGAAACCCCCTATGACCGGCGGTGGCCGCATCATGGGCGTGACTTAACATCAGGCTTCGGAAGGAGGTAGGGACCACCCACTGATCATGGCCAGCTTGGGATTTCCTTACCAACAAACCGTCTTGGATTCGGAACCTTTTTGGACATTTCATCAACACTCTTAGGTCCTCCTTCCCAATGTAATCGGTATCCGTCAGGGGAAAGTTCTCAGGGTCCTCAATGTGTTGGTAAAACTTACCAATTATTGGATCCCCCTTCTGAGCTGTAATCAAATCAGCATCAGGGGTCTCCTTACTCCATTGTGCAGTTGAAAGATCATTGTGAGCATTTTTCTGGGACCTAGTGATAGCAGTGACCTGGATTTCCCCCAAAAGGGACTCTATTTCTATTAGATCCCCTTGGATGGCCCCGGTTTTGGCCAGCTGATCAGCTAAGTCATTTCCAGTTTTGTCTGGTCCCTCTACTTTGGAATGACCCTTGATCTTTTTCCAGGAGATGGTCATCCCATTCGAGGTGACCAGATCATCAATATTTTGGATTAACTTCCCATGTTTCAGGGGTTTGTTATTAGCACATAACATGCCTCTGGTTTTCCAATTAACCAGGTGCTCCACGAACCCGTTCCGTACATAATCCGAATCTGTGATTATGACCAGTTTGTGGAGTTGATGTTGGACAGCAGTGAGGATGGCCTGATGCACAGCCATCAATTCTGCCCCCTTACTACTTCGGGGACCAATTTTCTATCCAGCGGAGGGTTCTGGAAGCTCATTCACCCATGCGTTCCCTACGCCGGCCACGAGTTCTTTTTCCCCGTTGTTGTCAACATGGTAAGAGCATCCATCCACATAGACAATGGGCATTCCCTCGCACTTGTCTTCTTCAAAGACTTTGTGTGGGGAATTAAGGTATGCCTCCATGTTGTCCTTGATTTTTAGACTTTCGTCCTCGAGACAGTTTTCTCTGGCACAATCATGCAAGTCAGCCAGACCTTGCGCGAGGGGACTCTTCTTGTTTTGGCCATATCTTACCTCCACAGGAAAGCCTTTCATTGACAGAATCCAGGAAGTAATTCGGGAATTACTCACATTTCCGGCCCGGATTCTGTCACTTTGGAGATATTGCAGAGGCTGGTGTGGAGTCTCCACTATGATGTGTTCCCCCTGGATAAACGGGCGGTAATTCTTCAATGCCCACACCGTTGCCAGGAGTGCCTTCTCACAATCGTTGAATTTTTCCTCCACAGAGGATAAAGTTTTGCTCGCATAGGAGATTACTTTATTGACCTCGTCATGCTTTTGGTATAATACTGCCGTCAAGCACGTATTAGAGAACCCTGTCTCCAGGAAGAACTCCTTGCTTCTGACAGGGTAAGCTAGGCAAGGCGCGTGTGAGAGGCTTCTCTTGAGTTGTCTTACTGCCTCGGATTGTTCCCACTTGTCCCCCCTCTTCAGGAGATGAATCAGGGGTCTAGTGATCTCTGCGTAGCCCTCAATGAACTTTCTGCTGTAATTAGTCAGTCCCAGGAGGCTCCTTAGTTCCCGCAGAGTTGTGGGATCCTTCAGTTTCTGGAGTGCTTCCACTTTCTTTTCTTAGGGATAGAGACCCATGAGGAGTAATCTCATGCCCCAAGAAATTAACACAGGTTCTACACCACTGTGCTTTCTGAAAGGAAAGTTTTGCTCCGGCGGCCCTCAACTGTGTCAGAACATAACGGATCTCTGCTATGTGTTCCTCCACAGATGAACTTTTGATGAGGACATCATCTACATAAGCCAGGTTACCCCTCGCACCCAGGTCGGGCATGGCCTTATGTAGGAAAATGTTGAATTCATTGCCGGAGTTGAGGTATCCGAAGGGAGTCCGGGTCCATGTGTACTGCTGGACCCCAAAGGTAAAAGCCAGTTTGTATTGGTCCTCCCTACTGACAGGCATGGTCCAGTATCCATTGGTCAGGTCTATTGCTGTGAATACCTGTGACCCCTGAATCTGGGCCAGCCCTTGGTCAATGTAGGGCAGAGGCCATCGGGAAGTATGGACCCGTTTGTTGAGCTCCCTTAGGTCGGCACAGAGTCTCCACTGGCCGTTTGGCTTCAATATTCCCAGCACTGGATTATTGAAGGTGCTGTGTACTGGACGTATTATTCCCCGGGACTCAAGGTTCTTAATTATTTCAGTAAGGGACTCCATGGATGCGAGAGGAAAACAATATTGCTTCACAAACACTGGAGTCATTCCAGGGTCCGTGGGAATTGTTGTTGTGTGGATGTCGGTGCGACCACAGTCATATGAGTCTACTGCAAAGAGATCTTGGAAATCCAAGAAAACTTGTTACAACTTTTGCTTCTGTTCCAGAGTCACACAGGCATCAGCTAGGTTGACTCTCTCTTCCACCATCTGCCTGAAGCCTGGAAAGACTTCTGGTTTTGCCATCTCAGCGGCCTCCTCCAGCTGGGTGGAGAAGTCCCTGGTCAGTGTGCTGATTTGGACCGGAGGCTTCAGGTGGGAACGGCAGCCCTCATGACCTGGAAAATCACCTCATCCCCTCTGAAATCACAAGTCACATCTTCCTTACCATAAGGGCAAGAAGTGTACACCAGGAAGTTCCCCCCATGCCGGGTGAAAATCCTGTCTGGTGTTGTATTGTCATCACTGTCAAAACAGTCCTTGGGGATTGGTCCTAACACTTCATTTCCTAAATCAATGGAGAAATGTCGGTCATCAACCGCTATTCCAATAATGGTGCCTGCGGCTAGAGTAATACACTTTAAGTTGCTGTTATCCACCTCTATTGGAATGGTGTCAAGTTTTATGTTGACTAATGGTGTTGGGTTTACCCCTAACCCTTGCTGTTGGAGAGAAGCATTTAGATGAATATAAGCATCAGGGTTTTTCAATTTTTGTCCTCTTTTAACTTTCACTTCCAGGGAGAATTGTCGGGTCCTTTCTGGGATGGTGACTTCCTCTTTAATCTGAATGTCAACTGCATAAGGTAGCAATTGAGCTGACCTAAATGCTTTTTCTGAATCATCAAAGCCCATGGGATTATCCACTAATCGGGACCAAGCTTTGAAGTTCATTAGGTCCAAACTAATGGCAAAGCGATTGAGAATGTCACTGCCTAAGTAAAAGGCGGCAGTGATGTCTCGCACGACCCAACAATTATGGACTATGCTCTTGTTGCCAATGGAGATTTTGAGCATACACCTGCTTGGCAGGAGATGTTTGGAATTAGGTGCTTCCAGGTCCCTTTCCCATTTGTCTATCAGTTTGAATGTGGGATTGGCTGGATCTTTTGGGAGTTGGCGGAACATGGCTTCGCTGATGAAGCTCTTACCGTTGTTCACACACACTCGGGCGAGAACAGAGTCCTTCCCATCATTTAACTGAACAGGGATGAACAACTGATCTCCAATTTGCTGAATATCAGCCAGGCTCTGAGCTGATTTCACATCTTTCTGGACTATAGGAGTGGGAGTTTCTGATTGTGGATCAGTAAAGAATTTCAGAGTGTTTCCTTCCAGTGTGGAATACCACCTTAAACTGGAAGGAAGGTTGATTTTCAGAAATAGAGAGGACCCCCCATCACCAGTCTGTTGTCCTACTGCTATTACTGTCACGTATGGAATTTGGTTGTTCTGGAAGTGAAATTCTACTTGGTCAGATTTTTGTTCAACCATGTGGCAGGTGCAGTTTAAACTAACATGGTTGACACTCTGTTTTAATTTTATTGGTCGGCTAGTCTGGGTCCAGAGGACCTTGTTTACGCAATCTATTAGGGGTGACAACCTTCTCAGGAGGTCATTCCCTAGTAAACAAGGGGTGCCCTCTGGAGTCACTACTATGACCGGGTGTTTCACCTTGTGTCGCCCAATTTTGATGTCCAAATCTGCAGTCCCCTCGATGGGAATCTCGTTCCCGTCAAAGTTCTGGAGTTGTCCAGGAAGAGAGGTGAGAGGAATACGGTAATTCTCCCCCCTTCCTGCATTTAGTTCATCAAAGGCCCTTTTGGACAGAAGGGTAGCTTGGGATCCCATGTCCACCAGTGCCAAAATTGTACCCTGCCCCTGTACTTCTACCGGGGCATAATATCTTCCCTCCTTCTCCTCAAGGGGGCACAGATAATGCACATTTTTTGACAACTTGTGGGCTAACTTTCTGGTTTTCGACATGGCGAGAGAAGAGATTTGGGCAGAATTCTGTGAAGAGCCTGGGGAATCTGAAAGAAAAAGTTGGCAACTGGAAATGTTTTCGGGTTCTGGGCCGCCCCCCCCCCCATTTTTGGAGGCAGTCATCAGGATGGGTTTGACCCATGGGATTTTGGTATTGTCGGTTCTGGGATGAGATGATGGGCGGCGGTAGCTCAATCCCCACATCTACCCAGTCTGTTGATTCAGTTTTTATGTTCCCCTGGTTCTGGTTCTGGGCCGCCCCTGCCTTTTGGGAGGCAATCAACAGGATGGGTTTGAACCAGGGGTTTTTGGTATTGTTGGTTCTGGGATAGGATGATGGGCGGCGACAGCTCAATCCCCACATCTACCCAGTCTGGATTGGAATCTCTTGGGACCCATTTTTCCTTGGGAGGAGTTCCCCCATCTCGGAAGGAGAAGATCCTTTTCCCAGGATCCTCTGAGGATCCCTCTCCCTCAAATTGGAAGACCTGTACCTCCTCCACAAAGTGGGTCTGTGTGGGTCCTTTGTTTCTCCTACCTCCCCTCTGCTCCTTGGGTGGCAGACTTTCATGGGTAGGAGATTTTGTTTCCGGTTCCTGGGTTTCCAGGGGCTGTTTACAAGTTGGGAAGGAAGCTTCCTCCAAGGCTTTACACCCCCCTTCCCCTTGTGCCTCCTCCCTGGGAACCGGTGGGTTATCGGGGTGCTGCCCCCGTCATTGTTCTGGAGCACCAGGTCCAGAGTTTGGCGCATTCTGCGGTGGCATGCTCATCTGAGGGTTTTATTGAGCCCTCAGTATTTGACCCAGATCCCGTGCCATATTTTGGAACTGGCGCTCAAGTTGGGAAACCCGCTTAGGTTGATACGGGGTTCTGTTTTCTCCCCTGGGCTGATCCCGGGAAGGGTAGCTATCCCTTCTCTGGTAATACCCCGGATTGGGAAGATTTGGGTACCCCTCCACCCTTGGCCTCCCCTCTCCCAGATTAGGTTGTCTGGGCTCAGGGAATTGGGGAAAGAAGGATGGATGATTTTGGGGCTGGAAATTGGGTGGATACCTGGGAACAAAGTTCTGCCCAGGATTTGGGGAATTTCTGCCCTCCTGTGGGAAGTTAGGAGGGAAGTTCCCTGGGTCAGGTGCTTGGCTGGTCCCCCCTTGGGCTGGAGGAGTCCACACATAACCCAGGATTGATCGGTTTCCCTTGTAGCGGGGATTTACATAGTCAGGGGAGCGGGGGACCCCATTTGTGGGACTACCTCCTCGACTCCCTGTCTCTGACTGGCACCGAGGGCCTTCTGGGCTGTGAATTATTTGGTGCAGGCAGGTTTTTAGGCCCCTCCATCTCCAAATCTAAAACGAGGGCAACCTTTACCTCCGCCACCTTGGCAGCAGCAGGGGTACTGTTGGTTTTGGGGGTTTTCTGCGCATTACTTTTATTTTCTATGGGCTTCTGCACCTCATAGATCCGGGTAGCCTGTTCAATGACCCAGTCTAGTGACCTCTTCTCGTGAAAATCTCTCACTAGCTGGGTCATGATGTATTTGGGCAAGGCATGGAAAAAAGTATTGACAAATTCTCTGCTGTCCGTGCGCACCCTTCTGGTGGTCTGCGCAAAGGCACGCTTCAATACTTGCACAAATTCTTGTGGGGCCTGATCCTCCCCACATTGCAAATTGTAGGCTGCCTTGCGAGCCTCTTGAGGATTTCTATGAACAGAAAAATGTTTCAAGATGGCCGCCCTATATGCGGACCATCTTGAATGGTTTTGGTCCTCCAGCCCTGCAAAGAAACTGGAGTATTCTGGGGAGAATGTCCATTTGACGTACTGAATGCAGCTACTGCTGTCCTTCAAATGGAAAGTCTCCATCATTTGCTCATAGAGCTCCAAGTGTTCCCAAACAGAATACTTGCCGTTCTTATGATAAGGCATGATGACACTCCTTATTGCCTTTATTTGTTTCAATGGGTCCTTAAGCAAGGCCCTTTTTGCCTTATTGGCCTTTTTGGTTCGGGTAACCTTGGTCCATTCATCCTCTGACTCCGAAGCACTGCTCCCAGAGGTGCCCATCTGATCTTCCAGGTTTTCCCGGATTCTGCGAGCCTGGGAATAGCTGGCAGAATGTGGGGACCTGGTCTCCTGTGTCCTGTGCCGCTCAGAGGAGTCTTCAGATCCCTCCTTGCTACCAGGATTTGATGGGTGCCCCCCCCCCCAGTGACCTAACTGGGCAGAGGTTTTTAGGATGCCCTGAGGGGGCCTAATTTCCTGGGTTTCCCCACTAATTTGCACTGTACTTGGGTGCCCATACCCGGATGCCCGCCCCTCTATTCCTGGGTGGTACTAGCCTATGAGCCCCATACTTTTGGCTGGATAGTAATCTGCCATCCCTGTGGCCCTGTGCTCATGTGCTCCAGGGGACATGGGGGTGCCAGAGTCCAGGGACTGAGAGAGATGAAGGCCTCTGGTACTAGGGCTTCTGAGGTTATGCTCAGGTGTTTCCCTTTCCCAGCGAACTTCATCTCTGTCAGCCCCTGCTCCCTGTTGCAATGCAAGAGCCTGCGCTTTCAGTTCCTCAGTTAAGGCCTTACTAGACTCTATCAGTCTCTCCTGCATGGCTACCTGTTGCTGGAGCCTATCATTGTGCTGACAGAGAGCCTCATTTTCTCTCTGTGCCTCCTGATTGGTCCTGGAGTACTGGGCCAGTCTCTGCTGCAGAAGGGTTACCTCCTGAGTCCCATCCCTACTGGCCTGCTCCTTTCTTGCCAGAGCCTCCTCCACCCTCCTGGTGTGCTCTAGCAAGTCATGATGCTCTTTTTGGAGGTCACCCAGCCCCTGGAGGGCCAGGTGATTTTCTTCAATTTTTTCTTTTAATTGGCAGACTTCCTGGCCTAAGGTGTCCCTTTCCTGACTAAGAGCCTACATCTGTGCCGCCAGGTCGTCCCACTGCCTTTGAAAGGCACCAGCTTTCTGGTGCTCTTCCTGAAATTCTGTCTGGGTGTCCAGGTCTTTCAGAATCAGTTTATTGCTCTCCTCTTTTTCTCTATCCAATTGGCTTTGCAGAGTGGCTACCTGCTTTGTACACACCCTGTTGAAATCTATCTGTTGCTCCAGCTTTTTCTGGCTCTGCAGTAAGGAGACCAAACTGTCTTGGTGCTCCTTCTGCAAAGCCAGAATTCTGGTATCCTGGTCAGCCTTTTCCTGTTGCAGCATATCCATATCCTCCTTTATTTTAGTGTTGTACTGTCTGCTGTCATTTTCTGACTCCTGGCTCCTGAGCAGCCTCTGCTCAGAAGAGACCAGGTCAGATTGGGCCTTTTCTAACACCATCTGTTGCCTATTTGCCAGATCTTGGCCTTCAGCACATTTGTCCTGCATGGCTCCCATATGTAAATATAAATATGCCGCTACCCTGGCAATCTTGTTGTGCTCATCCTTGGCCTTAGGGGCCGTATATAGTTCACTCAGGGCCACATGTCAGGGACCCTGATCTCTCCACATATCTGACCCAGTTGTAGTGACCTGTTGTGTGATCGACTGCACCCATGCATTTTGGTCCTGTTCAGACCATTCACCTCTCATAAACAGTTTATGTAAGAGGTGCTCCCTAGCTATCTTCATATCTACCAAGGTCGTCATTCTGGAATTTGAGTTCCTTCCTGACTTACAGAAGTTTGTATTTTATTTTTGCAAAACAGACCGTTTCCTTAGAGCGTTCCTTTGAGGAGTGCTTTCACAGTGTAAAACAGCGTGGTGATCTAACCGGATATGTGTATGCGGTCCGTTGACACATTGTATTAAGCTGCACAAGTGGTAAATCTAATCCAGAATATCCCGGCTATGAGCCCCCACTCTGTAAGTGACTCCAATCAAGCAATCCCACTAAGTCAGTGCCTTGTCTGGGATGCCCAAGGGAAGCCCTTATTTATATATTTTTATGGCAAGTTATAATCTGGATGATGAACCCTTGTATAACACCCCTCTCTCAGAATCCCCCCGACCCCGCCGAGCCAAGAAGTAGGTTTGTTTTGCAAATTTAAAAGGTTTATTTGAAAAATTAAACAATATATATATATATATCACACTTCTATAAATAAATTGATAATGGATAGCACACTTGTGAATATGAGCAGTAATCAGCAATAGGTAACCCTACAGTAGCACAGTTCTTGGTTACTTATGAATAGGAAAAGAAAAATAATGTGGTAGAGAATGCTTTTTATGGTTCAAGGAAACACAATGATGAATGAAATGCAGTACAGAAAATTACTTGATATGGCTTCAACAAAAGAAAATGTCATCACTTTTCCTTGACAATTCACTCCCCCTCTTTATGCAATATAAGGAGATGGAAAGAGGAGCACACAATTCTCAGGAATGCAATCAAATACAATACGAAATTCATTTCCCCCCAGCAAGCTTAGAGGAAAACAGGTAGATGTTTGAAACACAGGCCCAAAATGCTTTGAATGTGATGACAATGAAGTGAGAAATGTGCGAAAATTGCCTTTAATTCCCTCTAGAGGTTCAGGGTGGGTGATATCTAGTTTAAATTAGTTCAGGCTCACTTTAGCAATGCTCTATGAGTAACTAGCAGGTTAAAAGGAATTTTAGCAAAGGAAAGCAAGGAGCTGTTGATTTTTACACGTGGCTGAAATTGTGCAAAATGTCAAATCGCGGCAAATTTAATCGTGTGCGTCGAGCATAATTACAGGGGCCCTATAAGGAGTAGCAGGTTCTAGGTTTGTTGGAAAGCCTGGAATCTTAGCTTTAAGATAAAAGTTAAATTTCGCTCCTAGCACAAACGGTTCCAGAGATACAGACGATTTCGTGAAGGTAGTTTTTCGGATTTGAAATTTAAAAGTTCAAAATGGCAGATGACAGTTTTCAGCTTTAAATTTTTTCAGATTCGACACAACTGTACACCCCCCTTCTACACACATTCCAGTAGATTTTCATTTGTCTAGCTTAAACACAGTGTCTGCAATATCAATAAATAGCGGGGTTCTGCCTCAGAACATGGTACAGAGTCCTAACGCCTTTTAAAAGTGCACGGAAAAATATGAAGAATAATGATATTATTTATATAATTTTGACAGGTCCTCACTATGAGTTATCTATCTTTTTAAAATTATGCCCTGGTCAAAAAGGGGTGTGGTTTCCCCCAAACACATTGTGGAGTTTCTGGTTTGTCCACCTCCCCCAAGCTCAGCTTGCTAGCAGAGGCACTGCCCCTCCCATTTCCTTCCAAGAGGAAGCCATTTTACGACCCCCCCAATATAACATTTGCCTGAGCTCAGGACAGGGCTTTGTTCAACTTCCTGCAGTCTGCAGGTACCCCTCTCTTAATTCAATCAGAGAGGTGTGATCTCCTTTTGGTGGGGGCAGCATGATGCAGCCAGGCCTGGGAAGAGTTGTTGAGCCAGTTCAACTCTTGTGGGGGGTAGTTGTCGGGCAGAATTCAATTTCTTTAAGCCAAGCTTCAGCTAAATGTCCTGTTTGTTCCCAGTTTAAATCAAACTTACAATTTTTACACATGCAGCTAGAATGCTGATTCTAAGTTCAAAACCATGACATTTAACAGTTGCAAACTATGTGACACTCAAAAGTAGGTCATTCATTTAATTTAAACATTTCGATTTTAGTGGTTTTAGTCCAATTTCGCTTAGGCTGCTGACATCCACAGCTCAGCCAGTTTTGTTATGAACATTGTTTTGGGCTCTTCATCTTCCCAGATTTTGTATGCACACAAGAATACATTCTGCCAAATGTCTGCTGATGTTCATTGAGATTTTTGAATATCTTGTGATGTTTAAAATAGGCATTTTGAGCTTGCATTCAGGGAAACAAAGGTGATTTTAAAGCGCTTTTAAGCTAACAACACTGTTATTTTTCCTTTGACACCATCTTTCACCCCTGATGCTTCCGGTCCATCATGCTGGCACTGGTGGGTGGCAGGTTAGACAACCATTTTGGTGTGCGCACAACCGCGCGCTTTTCCTGGTTCTGGGATGGAATGATGAGCGGCGACAGCTCATCCCCACATCCACCCAGTCTATTGATTTAGTTTTGTTCTGGGATAGAATGATGGACGGCGACAGCTCATCCCCACATCTACCCCGTCTAATAATTCAACATGGGTTAAAACCCTTGACAAACCATGGCTCAGCCCAGCTAGCTCTCAAACAGTCACCTCATCAAACTGCACATTGACGCCCCCAACATCACTGCTTCGACAACCGTTGACCATCGACTCGAACCACTGGAGCATAACTCATCGACCCCTTGTAGAGGCTAAAGCCCTACTCAGCCTGGCTGAACTGCGAAGCAACCCTGGGACTGCCCTTACCAGCATCATTGAGAAAACCCCTTCTGCTGCACATAGTGTCTGCATTCACCCCTACTCAACACCCACCCAGAGCTGAATCCAGGTGCTGTTGACGCTGAACTGCCCCTTCGGTCCACTTGGGGCCTAGAGACTGGTTAGGTCATGATCGCACCTGTTTTTAACATCAACATATCCCTTTTGTGGCTTGTAATTCACTGACCATCCCTGGAACCACACTCAGAGTGTTAGCTTTGGCTGGCGTCTTCCCTTGGAGTGGGTTTTTGGACAGTATTTGTCTATTGCAGGTGGTGTGTTTAATTAAAGTATATATATTTGTATAAAACATTGATTGGACATTCCCTCTATTTTGGACTGTGATCCTGTGTTGTTTGTGTCACTACTGGTTCACCTTCAACACTCCGCTTAAGAACATCTCTTAACTATCCCTTTTTTACTTTATGATTGAGGTCATATTGAATTATTTTGCTCTGTTAAGCATTCAGTCTGGAATGGTTCAACAGATAGAATGTTCTGACATAATTAATGATTTAGCAATATGCTAATTTACATCGAAATATATAGTTTAATCTTGCAGTGTTTCAGGCACATCAGACGAGGGCAGTAGAAAGGGATCTGGTCAGGTTGAACTATTAAGTTATCATTTTATTAAATGAATACTTGCATAAAAGTAATATTCCTTCATTTTTCTTATAAAATGAATATATTATTTTAAAAAAGTAAACATGTCTTCAAGATAGCATTATCCTGGGGAAATAGGTCACAGAGATGTGTTCTGTTTATATGGTATCAACAACTAGATAATCCATTTAAAGCCTAGACGAGTTTCTTTGAATTTGACTCGAGATATGTTAATCATCATTCTGTCATTCTGCGGATTGGGAGGGGGTATGGGGTTTCAGAGAGGGGCGGCATGCAATTCGGGGGGGTCTAGTGTCTGGGTTTCAGGAGGGCCCCCAAGGCTCTCTGTGCCCTTGGCCCCAGGAACTGTTAAGATGGCCATGACCATACCTGCCTTGTTGGCTTGTGTACCACTCTAGAGACATGAAGATTTTGAACCAAGTGAATGTTGAAGATTTTGAACTGAGGTGATTCTATTGTTTGGGTCCATCTGGCGGCTCTGGAATGCTACCCAAGGACAGAGTTATATTCCGCTATTTTTCAGGATAGTAAATTAAGGAACTGAAGTCTTTTGGTGGAGCTCAATGGCAAGGTTGGATGCTCTTTGTCTTCGGAAGTACTAGACAAAGATCATTGTGCTGCAGTTCTTTTTTCTGTGTTGGGAAGCCTGGTTGGGGGCTGTTTTTGTATGTTGACACAATACCTACGTCTGTTCATCCACGGATCGATTCGTTTGGATGTACACCTTTACCCCTGTTGATTGATGTTATGTTATTTTATTTTTCGTATGCATGCTCATGGGGGCACTGGGGAAGTGGGCGTGTTTGGCAGCAACAGGGATTATGTGGAAGTTAGGCACAATTGAGATCTCTTCCTCTTTGGCAGGCAGGGAACAAAGAACTAGCCAGTGTCCTTTGTTTTTGTTCAGTGCAAGTCAAAGACTGCTTTGTTTTTTTCTATATCGCCCATGTGTACTGATTGATAGGTTTTAGTTAACGCATACACCTGTGGACTGATGTATTTATTGAAAGATAGAATTTATCATGATACTGATGCTTTCAGAAATATTGGTCTTGAGGTACTGATTGTGTCTTGTCCGAAGAAATATTAGCTTGAATAGCAGGTTCAAAATTTGCACTGCCTTCAAGGTGACAAAATGTAGAAGGGATCACAGTTAAGGACAGAATATACAGGAGCAAAAACAAATGTAGTTGTGGACTTATTTTCAAAGCCGGTCTGAGCAGCGGCACTTCTTTTGTCATTTCTGAGGGGGAAAAGAGGGCAGTGTTGAACACACGCATGCCTGGTCGTTACAGCAAGGCAAAGGAAAACGTAATAAATGAAGTGCATCATGTTGGAAGAGACTTGTGACCCCAGGCTTGATGTGCACTGTCAGTGGTGGTCTGGATCCTGAGAGGCAGGCCAGAAAAACATTAGCAAACCAAACTAGTGCTTTTGCTTCTTTGCGCTGAAAGCATGCTGGCAGGGGCTATGCCCGGGCATGAACCTGACAAAGGATAAACAATCTTGACGGATGAGATTGGTTTTGAGTCTGAAAGTCCCATTGCTGCTGCCCAACTCCCTGCGCATGTCATCAAATCTAAGGTGGAAGCAAACCCTGACAGCACTTGCGTAACCGCCCCTGCACCCCATGCGGAGCAGGGCAGGCCGCCACCACATGTCCTGGGAGGGGGTTCCCCACTTGGAGTAAAAAAAAAAAATAACATTTTTTTTAAAAATGTTTCTTTTAAAATTCACTCTGCATTCATAAAGAAATTATTTCTGTAACAGAATTGTTTCTTTATGAAGGCAGAGTGACTACAAAAATAAACTTTTTTTTTTTAAGTCTGAGGGCTCTTCCATCCCATGACAAGGAAGACCCTAGACTGGAGGCCTCCATGTCATGGGGTGGGAGGAGCCCTATGACTTCAAAAAGAAATAGTTTTTTTTTAAGTCACTCTGCCTTCATGAAGAAATTATTTCTGTTATGGTTTGGTCCTTAACAGAAATCATTTGTTTATGAAGTCAGAGTGACTTCAAAAAGAAACAAGTTCTTTTTGAAGTAATATGGCTCCCCTCAACCCCATGACGTGTGAGTGTGTTAGTGTATGGTGAAAGAGTGTGCACTTAAATGTATACCTGGCTGGGTGTGCATGTGTGTGTGTACGGTGAAAGGATGTGGTGGCTGCCTGGGTGTGCCTGTATGGCGAAAGTGTGCACACTTAAATGTGTAGGTGGCCGCCTGTGTGAGTGTATGGTGAAAGCGTGCACACTTAAATGTATGGGTGGGTGCCTGGGTGTGTGTGCCTATATGGGTAAGGGTGCACACTTAAAAGTACGGGTGGCTGCCTGGGTGTGCCTTTATGGTGAAAGAGGGCACACTTAAATTTATGGGTGGCTGCCTGGGTGTGCCTTTATGGTGAAAGAGGGCACACTTAAATGTATGGGTGGCTGCCTGGGTGTGCCTGTATGGTGAAAGAGTGCTCACTTAAATGCATAGGTGGCTGCCTGTGTGAGTGTATGGTGAAAGGGTTCACACTTAAATGTATGTGTGGGTGCCTAGGTGTGTGCCTCTATGGTGAAAGGCTGCAAAGTTAAATGTATGGGTGGCTGTTGGGTGTGCCTGTATGGTGAAATAGTGCACACTAAAATGTATGGATGGCTGGGTGTGCGTGTGTGTATGTGGTGAATGGTTTCTGTGCTTGTGTTCAGGGGTCAAACAAAACCTTCATTTCGGAAGGGGCTAACCCTTCAAATGTTAGTAGCGGCGCTAACTTCAGAGGTGGTGGGGAAGGGGCAAACTTATTTGTGTGGGGGCATCTAACTTCTTTACACATTTTAATGAGACTATTCTAGTGCAGCTTCAATGTTACAAGCAGTTAACTCTCTCCTTTAACTATGAAAGCACCCACTTATGGACTGTTGTGAGAATGAGCGGTCTCCTGTTCCCTCTCTACCCTTTCAATCACTCCCCTGGCATACAGGTACTAAACCCACATTACAATTTCAATTGCCTAAAAAATGTAGCATTTCAATGCAGGTACTAACAGCGAAATGCGTTAGTAATTGCTGGGCCCTTGTTAACAGTGAAACATAGATGCCATTCAGGTGGGGGGAGTGCTGCAGCCCAGTCAGCTCAATGATGTTGCACCACTGCTTGTGTTTAATGACTTGATCACTTATTGGTAATCTTCATTCCTCCTAGCCCTACTCGTCCTCGTCCCA
The DNA here is from genome assembly GCF_040938575.1 of Ambystoma mexicanum. NCBI lineage: Eukaryota > Metazoa > Chordata > Amphibia > Caudata > Ambystomatidae > Ambystoma > Ambystoma mexicanum. Next base: position 747,619,290 of record NC_090932.1, read on the forward strand.
GTACTTGTGTATGAGGCAGTACTTGTGTTTGAGGCACTCTGCCTCATACACAAGTACTGGGATGAGGTTGAGGTAGATGGAGGTAATACCTGATTTAGCTACCTGTAATCCTCATTACTCCTAGTCCCAATCTTCCTCATTACAGTAGAAAGAGGGACGTGGAGGTAATTCTGGGCCAAGGAGCAGATGATTTTGGAGGTTGGAGGTTGGGGTATGGGGTGGGGGTGGAATTGTGCGAAAAATCATAATGGTCGTCCATGTCCAGACTAAGTAGGCATGACATGTGGTATTAGTGGCATTTTGGTGCAGCCAGTCTAGTCATTCCTTTTTTAACTAGGCATTTCTGATAAAGCAGTCCTGCTAAGTGTAATTACCTGCCTAGACTAGCATTTGGGTGCTGCCAGTCTAACCATTTCTTACTGCAGCATTGTATATTATTCACGGCATCTGTGATAAAATAATATGATATGATATTATAAATCATTTATAACGTCCCTGTACACAAGTGTTTCTAGGCGTGACAAGACAAGGGAGGGAAGACAGGGGGAGGACAAGGCAAACAATATCACTAAGCCTTGTGTCATTCAGATCGTGCAAGTGCGAGAATGAGAAGTGCAAGGGGAAAGGGAGGGGGGAGTGCAAGGTAGAGTGGAGGGGAAAACAGGGCAGCAATGCTCTGAGTAAGGGCAGTCAGGGCAGTGTGGCTCTGGGTAGTGCAAGGAGAACAAGGGACTCTAGGGTTACAGTTACAGCCCCTAAGTGTGTGGTAGGTCCGGAGGCAGTGCAAGGGTGACTGGTCAAGAAAGAGTTTGGGCTCAGTGAGACTCTGAGTGTAGCCAAGCATCCAGTCAGTACTGCAGACAGGTAGGACAGGTAGGTGAGCAGGGGAGGGAGAGAGAGAAAGCAGAGAAGAGGAACGTTCTAGGCTGCTTCCGGAACTTAGTATGGTCCAGCTTAAGTAGGAGAGGGGCAGGGTGGCCATTCCATAGGGAGGCACCTGCAGAGGAGAGAGATCTACCTCCCAATCTTTGCCTGGAGAAGCTTCTAACCCTTAAAGAGTTGGAGGTAGCTGAGCGAAGGGCTTGAGAAGGAAGGTATTTTGGAAGAGAGCGTTGGATATAGTGCGGGCCCTGGCCCCAGAAAGCCTTGTGGACAATGCAAAGGGCCTTGAACTTGATCCTTGCTGCCACCGGGAGCCAGTGGAGATTTTCAGGGCTGGAGAGATATGGTCCCTGGACTTGAGGCCAAGAATAAGTCTTGCAGGCCTGTTCTGGATTAGTTGCAGCGGGTGGAGAGTAGTGGAAGGCAGATTGAGAAAGAGGCTGTTTCAGTAGTCCAGCTTCAAGAGAACCAGGGCTCTGGAGACAGTGAACTCGTCTGGGGGAAAGTTAGAAAGGGAAGAGTCCCTTTGAGGAGGTGCAGCTGGTAGTGGGACTTCTTGGCGACGTCCGAGATGTGAGGAGAGAAAGCGAGAGTGCAGTCAAAGATGACACCAAGGTTTTTTTTGGCTTGCAGGAAGGCAAAGGAAGAGGGCCACGGCGGGCGGCCAGAGTGAGAGAGGGAAAGCAGGGGTAGGGGTCCCAATGAGAATGATCTGCGTCTTACAGGCATTAAGGCATAGATAGTTGGAGATGCACCAATCCTGAATCACGGATAGACAGAAATGAGCGAGAGAGGAGAGGAGGCTGATGGAAGCCTGAAGGAAAGCTGATTGTCATCTGCATAACACGGAAAGTTAGAGGAGAAGCTTGAGATCCGGTGGGCCAAAGGGGTCAAGTAGAGGTTGAAAAACCAGGGTGAGAGGATAGAGTCCTGGCGATCACCACAGGTAGAGAAAGAGATGGCAGAGAGAAAGCAGTCCAAGAGGAAGGAGGTCAGTCACTCCAGGGCCTGATCCGTAATGCCCAGGTTCTCACAGAGAACCAAAGTAGTCGAAAGCAGACAAAAGATCAAGAAGGATGAGGAAAAAAGGAATGTTGGAATCAAGGTTAGAGAGCAGATCTTCACGGTGTGAAGGAGAGCAGTTTCCGTACCTCTGGCAGCTCTGAACCAGAGTGATGGTCATGTAGACAACCAACAGATTCAGTGTGGCGAGGAAGCTGGTAGATGGCCGGCTTTTCCAAGGGGTGATGGAAATTGGGTGATAGTTAGCCGGGCAGGTAGAATCCGCAGATGTCTTGAAGAGGAGTGGGTGCACACGGGAGTGCTTAAGGGAAGAGGGGAAGGTCCCAGTAGCGAAAGAGTGATTACAGAAATCAGCCAAGGGTGGAGGGAGGGTGTCAATATGGTCCTTGATGGTTTTGGAGGAGCAGGGGAGCACCTGTTTGGACAACACTTCCATAGATTGGACTTGTCTAGAAACCTCATCAGGTGTTGTTAGAGTGAAAGAGGAGAAAGGAAGAGGAGAGGGAGAGATGGCCAAATGGGGGCCGAGAGAGGAAGAGGGAGAGTAAGAGGAGATAGAAGACAGGATGTCTTGAGTTTTAGCAGAGAAGTGGGAGGCTAGAGCCGTACAGAGGGCCTGGAAGGGAAAAGGAGAGGTAGTGGTAGAGACCACAACAGGATTGCCAGTTCCTTGCTGATTTTTAAGAGTTTGGCTATGTAGTTAGAGGCCGCAGAGATGTGGGCTTGAATGTGTGCTCCCTTCTTGATGAGTGTTATTGCTTCGACTGGCAGTTTGGTGCAACCAGTCTAAATGTATGTCTAAATGTGGCGTGGCATGCTTTACTGTAATGTTATTACGGTTATTACGTGTCTACACTGGTCAGAAGTGTGCAACCAGTTGGACATGTTTTCATTGTGGCATGGCATTTTTTATAGCAAAGCATTAATGTTCCTGTGCACTATTGGTGACTTGCATGTATTGGATTGGTGTTACTGTACAAAGCAGTTGCAAACACTCTGGTTTTTTAACCATTTTTTCTCAGAAAGTGCTGTATATTGCATTAAAACACATATTTAAATCTTTCTGCTAGTGCAGTGTGCGGCATACACCTTCAGATGCACGTTCATGCGCATTGCGCAAGCGTGGTAATCTAGGGCGGCCCAGACTGTGGCATGATCCATGATTTGTTGCCGAGTTGGGGAGGGGTCCCCTCATCATGGCTGGCCAGGGGGCCTCCAAATTTTGTGTTGCGCCACTGCCTGACAGGCAGCAGCAGCGCACGTTCTACACACTCCTGCAGCCAATCATCTTCGTTTCTGGCTTCAGTGGTATGGACAGGCTATGTCATTTCGTGATCAACGAAGCAGAGCATAAAGATCGGTGTGAGCTCTTCATCCAGCCTATACTTCTAATGCCTTTCACTTGCTACTGTGAGCCCATGTGACTTTCAGCTGCCCGGCCTTAGCTGAAGTCATGACCTGTCCGATCCATGCCGTCAGGAGAGGTGAGTACTTAAACTGAAAAAAACAATCTTCAAATACAACTTCACATAATTTCTGAGAGGATCTTGTTACTTGCTCAACAAAATTGCTTTCTGTGCAAAGCAGCACAGTGCTTGTCTGTCCCCATCTCTTCCATGCACACAAAAGCCAATTCTCTCATCTGCCTTCTCTTCACTAAGAGCTCAGAGGAATCTTTTATAGCACTAAACTCATGTTTCTCGCAGATTGTACCTTGCTTGATAATTCAAAGATAAATGCTGACTTGCCAAATTGTGTAAGTGATGCCTTAATCTGCCCTGGTGTACCAGCCTATAGAATCATGTATGCTGGGACATGTAGTTTTGTAGTTTTGCGGGAAAATGTAGGCCTACACATGCCAGCATACAATGAGCTTTTGGCTAGCAATGGCTGACGGTGTGGCACATAAGAAATTGAGTCATTTTGGAGCTATGCAAACTACTTTTATATTCTAGTGGGGTCACAGTGGGGTCACACTGTGGAAAATAAAGTTGGTGTCCATTGACCGTATTCCCGGAAATATCCTTCTTGGAGACTCAAGGAGTGTGTGTGGAGAAAGTTAATTTTGCCAAATTCTAAAATGATATTAAAAAAAATCTTGTTTGAAATGATTAACAAGTGATAAATTGCTTCATGCCTGGATAGCAAACTGCATACTAAACTCCCAACAGGTAGCTGACTTTGAATTCCAGTAGGAATAGGGAAAAAGTAACGTGTAGGCCATATGTCATTAAGGTTATCGCTTTAGCTCCATCCTATTCTTTCCGTAAGTTCTGGTTTGGGCACAAATAAGCAACTTTCTGACTGCGGAAGAACTTGAATGAGTGTTGCTTCAAAGAATGTTGACCTCAAATGCCTGCCCCCAAACAAATATCTTTGTTATTTAATATAGAACCTTTTCTCCAGTTGGTACTAGCCCCATAAATGGACTACCGATGAAACAGTACTGTGGCCTTTTCAAGAAAAATCAAGTTCTATTTTAGTAATGATTAGGACTATATCATAACAGGGGAAAATTCTCAAAAAGTAATGTACATGTGCAGCACTCTGTCACCAATTAGAGCCCTCATTTGGACCAATGTGGTCTGATGTAATACATCGTACAGCACAAGAAAAATAGTTGTTTTCTGATAAGATAGAGATCATTCACTGTTGGATAATTTACTATCAAACATGGTTTACATACACAACAAAGGCATGATGCCGTGATAAATAATACTCTCAGCATTGCAATGTGTTTTATTTGTTTTGAATCAATACCCTAATGAGCAAAATGTTAGTTGCCAATATATTTTTTGAGTATTATCATTCACGATTATTCAAAAGCATTCATTCCCCCCATTTTGATTGGCTCGATCAAAATATTAGCTGCATTTAAACCGTTTCCCTCGACGCTTCTTGCTGTGGGAGACGTCCCCTTGCTTTGGACTTTGAAAGCCTGTGCAGCAGGATCCCATGAATTGGATTTGGAGAATTGTGGCCTTCCCGAATTCGGCAAAGGTCCAATTCTTGCCTTTATGTTTTATATATATATATTTTTTTTATAAAACAGTCTCAAATTTGGTAACATATGCGAATTGCAAAACTGTTAACATTAATGTCTTTGGGCCTCATCAAGGGTTGGACGGAGCATCAAAAAAGCGGCAGTAACATTGATTCCACCACAGTACCGCTCTGGCCAATCCCGAGTTCTGCCGGAAAGCTGGAGATTTACCTCCAGCTTTCTGCCCATTTTCTGCACTATTACTGAGGTTGCTATTACCACCAGTGGTAATATTGCAGAAAAGCCCAATAGAGTCATATGGACTCTTAACAAAATGGGGAATTACATCCGTACCACAACTCGGGATCCAGCGCTAATAGCGCCGGACCAATTTGCAATAACGTTATTTGCATTGGCGGTATCCCGACGCAATGATCACCGGGTAACCGACAATACTGTGATCAGGCACCTTGTATATGGATGATTATGTTATGAGATTTGTATTATTCAAATCTCCATTCTCATCAGCATGCACCGACATTTCTATGTACAATATAGAAAACTGTTTTACTGTGCATATTTTGAAAATAAATAGCCTCAACCATAAAAAAGTGTGATGAGTATAACTTTTTTTTTTTAAACAGTCAAGAATAAGGCATTGATATGATAGGTCATTTATAATGCGCTAAATACCCAGAGGTTTCTAAGCGCGGACCGAAGGATCGAACCTGTGTTGCTCTGTGTAGTCTTGCTTCCAAGCAGCGTACATTACCCCTGAGCTATCCTCCCGAAACTCTAAATTCTAAAATAATGCAGACATCAAAGAGAGTGGCAGCAAATTTAGATCGGTACATGCAGTGCACAGTTCCATAAGTAGTGATTTGAAGGCTAACATTTTACACGTATAAACTAGGCCCCACACACGTAAATCAAATCCAAGTAAAAATAAGCAAAGTGTCAACCCTGCAAAACAATATAAGTATCTGCAAAACTGTCCAGCGTACATCATTTAGACAGCCTGATAAAGTACAATAGCATGTTTCATTGTTTTAATAGCATTTGTCCACTGTAAGATTTTAATATTATGGAGGAGGTGCTTAGTAATTGAAAGAGAGGCCTCGCCATGGAGCGAAGAGAAAGAGAAATAAGCATTGGCAAAGCCAACAGTTTTGGCATTTGTGTAGGCATGGGAAAGACACATGGTACTCCCTAGCTTTAAGATGGTAATAGCTTGAAAATGGTTCTAGTACTTGGGCATATGGTAGCAGTGCTTTGCAAATGCCTAGCTAATACTTATACACAATACACATTTGTTGGTTTGCTAATGCTTGTTTTCAACAGGCCTCAGTGCAAGGAACAGTGGTCGAAGTGGGCGGAAGCGGTTGGGACTGGTGTCCCTCTACTTTTTTTAATTAAGTTTTACTGTTCCTATATGTTTATTTTTAAAAGAAACTGTTCCGGAATGGTTTTGTTTTAAAATAAAAATATAGGAAGAACACTTGAAACGTGCACTTCAGTGCGCTGCACTGAACGTTCCCTTAAACAGCATGCACATTTGTATGGAGGTTTGTACTGTGTGTGGCAGGGGGTGTAGTGGTGCGGTTTGTGGGGAGCGGGCGCAAGCCAGCAGGGAACATAGTTCCACTACTTCTTTTCATGCACTTTGACCGTTGCCAAGGAACAGATGCAAGGACACACATATTGCTTAGAAACCAAGTGGCTGAAAGCACATTTTGTTAAGGTGTGTTTTATACCAGGAGCTTATTTACAGCTGCAAATCAGCAATTAACTCTTAGGTGGTTGCCTATAAATAACACTGGCAGGTCCAATAAAGCAAAATAGAGCTAGAAAAAAGGGGATCCTAGGAGAGTGTGTTTCGGGGCAGGGATGGGCAGGCAGTTGGGGGAAATATTAGTACCGATTGACATGGCCATTGGCATTCAGTGAATCGTTAAAAAGACAACAAATTAAGTATGCAATGCAAAGAATCTTTAAAACTGGGTGCTATGGGGCACACTACACAGCCCAGTAAAAAAAAACCATGTGCAATGCCACAGTGCCAAACCAATCTGTTTAGCTGTATGTCAATTGATTTATTCTGCTCTTGTATTAATATTTATGTGCTGCTTGAACTTAAACTTACTTCCCTTGCCCATCCATATTAATGCTCACTCCACATATCTCACTGTCAGTGCCAACACTGTAAATGTAGTAGTAGCATGAGTAGGGCTGACAGTGGTGTTATGGTCAGTGGCAGTGCATGGCCACAGTAAGGATAATGGGCCTCACCCATGGTGGAAGTAGGCGGCACCAGAAATGACAGTGGATAGCACCCACGGCTCTAGTGGGCGACATTTCGTTGTCAAAATGTTGAGCCCTGGCACCAGATGCCAGGGGTAGCAGAAGTGACATCACACAATCCTTGACCTCTGATGGCATCACAGGAACTGTCATTTGACCCAACCCTGAAGTGTCATCACGGGAAGCGATGGAACATAACCTTTCACCCCTTGAAAAAACAGGAAGGGGTATCTCATAGCATTGTTCTTAAGTACACTATGAAATATATGGTTACAATATCACTATAATGTGATATACATTTGTTAGGAAAGATTTCTTAATTGTGGGTAATTTTCCTTCCATGTGGCAACCCCTAAACTTTTTGCTGTTGTTTTCACCAGGATCTAGACTTTGCCAGAGAAGTGCAGCCTTCTGCCGCATTCCTCTGGGCTTTCGCTTTATTCTTACAGGGAAACTGACATGCCCTTAAGACAGTCAGTACCGGGAAACGTTGTTTTCTGTAGTTTCTTTATCATGTTGCAGCTTTCGCGCAACATGGCACATGAGGGCACTGTAAGCTAAGTTACTGCTCTCTTGGGTCTCTAGACTTCTACAGGCCCTAGATACTCTCTTTGGATTGATAATGAACGGTGCAAGCGAATCACAGACGGGACTGGTGGCAGCGATCGTTTCTTTGTGTTTTTGAGCTCCTTTTGGCATTTAAGTGCGTTTCTCGCGCTTAGCCCAAAATGGTGGCCTGGCTCCCAAAATGGCCAGACCACAAGGCTTTTTGTCCTGTCCGTTGACCGTCTTGCCCCCTTCACCTTACCCAGGTCGAGCCGACCCAGGGCCTTCCTTATTTGGACATGTACTTTCCCGCGAAACACAGATGCTTTTGCAGGCTTCTACAGGTCTTGTGTGGGCTCCAGGATGTGGGCTGGGATGTCTGGTTCCAATGCACATCCTGGGTGCCAGAGAGTCTAGGGTGGTGTGAATGCCTGGGACCTCCGTGGTCCGTGATAGGCCCACGTATGGTGTGAGTGTTTTGTGAGCAGATCTCCCATTGAGTCCCCTCTGTTTTGGCGCAAAGGGAATCATGGATAAGAGGGGGCTGGAAACACCACTACCATGTCGATCTCCTGAGTTTTCACGAACAAAGGAATACAGGAGCCAAGTATCCTGCAACTACGAGGCTGAACCGAGGAATCGCTGGCGACCCGCTGAAGGACTGCTCCTCCGCACTGCTGTCGCTTGTGAAACCCTTTCTACCTCGGATCGAACGAGAAGGCCTGTACTGGTACTTCGGCCCTTGGAATAGTGGGAACAACTTTTCTCGGCATCTTCACCATCTCCTGCACGTAAGCCTTCGGAAGTGTCTCTGGGCCATCCAGCAGACTGACCAGCCTACCCAGGAGTCTTGCTCTGTAACCGCCGGTAGGTTGTGTTGTAATACGAGTCCTTGTCACTCTCACACGATTCGTACACTTGGCATTCCCAGGTCTGAAGTGAGCAGTGTACATTCGGCTGAAATACACACAGCCGCTCCGTCGCCCTGCTGTGGTGACAAAACTGTGTGGGTTCACTACGTTTGGGACGTCCTCAACTCAACTTCTGCTGCTGCGGAATCTACACGACGCTGAGACGTCCCGTGCTCGTATCTGAACCTGCCAGCACTGAAACTGACGCAGAGAAGCCTAGGTCTGCCTGCATCGGGGACCGGTGAGTAGCATCGCTAGGAACTGGTCGCCCTCCTGCAGTAGCCCATAGCTTTTCCCCGCTGTGTCTAACAGCACGCCTTTCCGTACTCGCGCTCTGCTTCTGCCCACAGTGGAGGCTGCGCTTGAGTCGCAGAGCTCTGTTCATCTTCATTTGTTCATCGAACTAAACTGCCTGATTCCCTCGAAGAGACTCCCCTTTTGCCCGTTGGCACCAGCGTGTGCAGGTACTTTTGAGCACAAGGCTCCACTCTTCGTAGGGCTTGGACTTCCTTTTAGTTAGGTGCCTCTGAAGGCGGACTGGGTCTAATTATTATTCGCACTGCCTGTTTTCCTCCCCATCTAGGTGGTCTACACATTTCGTGCGTCTAACTCGTTAGACTCGTTTGTATTTGTATATATATTGTATTAGATTTGTATGTGTTGGTTTACTTGAGTTTAAATGTGATTTCTCGCTACTGTCAATGTTACAAAGGCCTTGTAATAAATGTGTCTATATTTTTAATATAACACCTGCTTGGAGTAATTTGTAAGTGTCCTTGCTTTGTGTGCTCATTGCGGGCTTTCAGTCACCCTCACCCCTCTTGAGACCTAGTCTTGACCGCCGTGATCTCTACCCTGATTGGTCCGGCTTGTCCAGAGGTTACCCTGTTCCAGAAAGACAGGGATCACCAGTTGGAACTGGCCGAGCTTCAGGTTGCAAATGGATCCAAGGGTCCTGGACATGGGTCTGGGGCCTCCTCTCATCAACAATTTCCAAAAGATCTGCTCAGTGAGCATGAGGAAAAGAATGACATTATGGACTGGCTGAATACGTTTGAGTATGCATGCGAAGTTCAACAAGTTGACAATGCTGATAAGATTGCCTGGTTACTCAGCAGACTGCCCCATTCTGGCTGTAGTGCCATTATGGAAATGTCGAAGGCTGAGCGAGCGGATTTCGCAATGTTAATGCAAACTCTCATTTTAAAGTTTGGAAAGACTCCTGCCCAATATTTAAAACGATTCCGAGAGTATAAGAAAAAAGAAGGTGGTACTTGGGTATCTTATTTAACCAAATCCTTAAAAAACTTGACTGGCTGGGTCGAAGATTATAAGGTTTCTACCTTTGAAGGCATGATAAGTCTTGTCATGCTGGAACATATTTATGCATCTTCTTCCCCGGAGCTTAAGCAGCATTTGGCCGATTCGAAGGAGATAGATCCTAAGAAGCTAGCCATTGCCGCAGATTTATGGGTGTCACATCGCATGTCCCATAAGGACAAAACTCATCCTGGTAAGCAGGAGGAAGGGAAAAAGTCCAAAGATAAGGAGGGTGGAGAATCTGATAAATCTTCTTCTCAAAAGGGCCACAAAAAGAAAAATAAGGTTAAGACACACGAGAACTCACAGGGTAGTGGAGGTCAGCCTCCGAAACAGAACTCTGGTTACAATAAGCCTCCCTATGTGAACAGACCCAATGGATCTTGTTTTGCTTGTGGAGCAACTGACCACGTGAAGGGGGACCCCCGGTGTAAGGTCAAAACCTTTGGGGGTCCACTCTGCTAATCTGGCCTTCTCCTCCTACGAGGAAGAAGAGATTACAGGAGCATCCTTCTCCTCAGACTCCTTCCCCAGCGGGATAGAAGCTGAGGTAGTTTCAGTTTCCCTGGGTTCCTGGGAGCCTAAAGTCGCAGAGGCTTATGCTAGGATTCCAGATAATACCAAGCACTACTTTAAAGACAGTGTGCTGATCAATGGAGTAGATACTCCAGCTCTTAGGGATAGTGGGTGCAGTCGAACTGTAGTGGATTCTACCTTGGTAGACTCAGAGGAAGTTGCCAGAGCTACTCTGATGCCCACTAAGTTGGCTGACGGCCCACCTTGCATGTTTCCAGTAATACCTGTAAATCTTACTTTAAATGGTACAGCAGTCAGGATTCCAGTGAGCATTCAGAGAAACGTCCCAGGAAAGGTCTTGTTAGGCAACAATCTCAGAGCTTTAGGGCTAGTAGGAGACACTGCCGACAGACCCTGCACACGGTCTCAAACATGGGCAGCATTGGCCAAGACCAATACGCCGCCCCAGCCAAAGGGGAAACCCAAGGCGAAAGGAGTAAGAAAGTCAAGACGAGGGAAAGAGAACATTCCCCCGAACTCGCTTACCACTGCGGTGGAGGAAGTTGGTCAATCGCCCGGGCCTGACGAGGAGGTGGCCATGCCTGAAGTATTTGACCCCAACGACCATCCCGAACTAAAAGACTTGTTAGTAGAAGGTGGTCCTGACAGGGAAGAAATCAGTAAAGGCTAACGTGAGTGCCCATCTCTGGAAGGCCTAAGGATACAGGCCTGCTCCCAGCTTGAGTGTGAACCTCCAGGGACGCATCGGATTTATTGGGAAGGTGGACTCCTGTATAGTGAGCCCACAGAGTCTACAGAAGGAGACCATAGGAGGTTGGTGGTTCCCCTTGCTGTAAGACCCTTCCTCCTGCAGCTGGCGCATGAAGTGCCCCTTGCTGGTCACCTTGGTATTAAGAGGACCAAGCAAAGGTTTTCCATGCACTTCTACTGGCCCAAGATGGGGGTGCAAGTAGAAAGTCACTGCAGGAGTTGTGCCTCCTGCCAGTTATCTGGTAAGAGTGGCTCAACAATCCAAGCTCCATTGGCACCACTCCCAGTTGTGGGAATACCATTCGAAAGGGTAGGGATCGACATCGTTGGCCCCCTTGACCCGCAGAAATCCTCAGGCAATAGGTTTATCTTGGTGCTAGTTGACTATGCTACCAGATATCCTGAGGCCATCGCATTGAAAACTGTAACTGCCAAGTCAGTTGCAAAAGCGTTACTTGGCATCTTTACTAGGGTTGGCTTGCCTAAAGAAGTTGTGTCTGACAGAGGCAGCAACTTTATGTCAAAGTATATGCAGGCTATGTGGAAAGAATGTGGGGTCACCTACAAGTTCTCTTCTGCATACCACCCCTAGACCAATGGTCTGGTGGAACATTTCAACAGAACGTTAAAGAGCATGAAAGATTGGGGCTCTGGAAGAACCACAGAGAAGAAAATGGGATCTTCTTTTACCATGCTTACTGTTTGCCTACCGAGAGGTACCACAGGAGGGTGTTGGCTTCAGCCCCTTCGAACTTCTGTTTGGTCATCCTGTACGTGGGACCCTTAGCCATAGTCAAAGAGGGATGGGAGATGCCCACTTTCCCTGTTACTACAAACGTAGTAGATTATGTGCTGGGGCTCAGAAAACTGATGGTACTTCTGATGGGCTTGGCTAGTGATAAATTGAAGCCAGGACAAGCGCTGGTGAAACATTGGTACGACCAGAAAGCTTCCCTCATCAACTTTACACCTGGTCAACAAGTCCTGATCATGAATCCCATTAGGCCTCGAGCTTTACAGGACAAATGGTCAGGCCCTTACACAGTGGTGGAGCCCCTGGGTAAGGTTAACTATTTAGTGGACCTTGGAAGGCCTGGACAGGCTCCAAAAGTGTTCCACGTAAATAGACTGAAGGCTTTCGTCCCAAGAGTCGAAATCGCTTCACTGCTACTGGCTTCAATTGTTGAGGAACAGGAGTCTGAACCTCTCCCCGACCTGTTCCAAAGCGGTCCTTCAGATAGCTCCTTTGAGGGTGTCCGAGTGGCCCCTCACCTGACTTCTGATCAGCAGGATGAGGTGAAAAGTTTGCTTAGGCAGTTTTCCGCCCTGTTTTCACAGTCGCCTGGTTTGACACCTTGGTGCAAACATAACATAGACACAGGAGACAGTGTACCTACCAAGAGTAGGGGATACAGGATGTCAGACAAAGTACGGTCTTACATTAAGACCAAGGTCAACAAGATGTTAGACCTTGGGGTGATTGAACCCTCTAGTAGTCCTTGGTCCAGCCCTGTGGTTTTGGTTCCAAAGGCAGGCACTTCTGAATTGAGGTTCTGCGTGGATTACAGGGCTCTGAATGCTGTCACCAAGACAGAAGCACACCCCTTTCCTCGAACAGATGAGCTGGTGGATACTTTGGGTGCCTCCAAGTACCTCAGCACGTTTGACCTCATTGCGGGCTATTGGCAAATAGCTTTAGCAGAACATGCCAAGGAGAAGATAGCGTTTTCTACTCCAGACGGCTTTTACCAATTCAGGGTAATGCCGTTCGGGTTAAAGAATGCACCTGCCACTTTTCAGAGGCTTGTGAATCATGTGTTGAATGGGTTGGGCGAATTCTGTCTTGCATATCTGGATGATATAGCAGTTTTCAGTGCCACCTGGGAAGACCATGTGAAACACCTCGGGATTGTGCGGCAGGCTCTTCAGAAAGCACACTTGACCATAAAGGCTAGTAAATACCAGAATGGACAAGGCTCAGTGGTTTACCTTGGACATGAAGTAGGTGGAGGGAGGATACAGCCTCTTCCCAGCTAAGTACAAGCAGTACAAGACTGGCCTACCCCCACTACACAGACCCAAGTGAGAGCCTTCTTAGGACTCATGGGGTATGACCGCAACTTCATGGCAGACTATAGTACCATAGCGGCCCCTCTGACTGCCCTCACTACTCCAAAGAAACCCAAGAAGGTAATTTGGACCGACGAGTGTAAGATGGCCTTCAACGGCTTAGAAGAATCCTTGTGCTAGGCCCCTGTCCTCAGGGCCCCTGATTATCAAAGACCTTTTATTGTGCAGACGGACGCCTCTGAGACTGGGATAGGAGCTGTACTATCGCAAGTAGATGAGAAGGGTAAGGAACACCCTATTGGTGTTATTAGTCACCAGCTTTAGGCAGAGAGCTCAGATGGCCCACAGTGTAGAAAGAATGTTTCTCTGTTGTGTGGGCCCTATGGAAGCTGAGGCCCTACCTTTATTGGACCCACTTCACTGTGCAAACTGACCATAAGCCCTTAAAGTGGCTAATGAACATGAAGGGAGAGAATCCAAAGTTGCTTAGGTGGTTCATAAGTCTACAAGGCTTCGGCTTCACTATTGAGCATAGGCCAGGTGTCCAACATAGCAATGCTGATGGGTTGTCCAGAATGTTTAACCGACCTGAACAAGAGACTCATCCAGGGGTGGATTAGTTCCCCCTGTCCATAGTCTGGGAGGGGCGAGTGTTAGGAAAGATTTGTTAATTGTGGGTAATTTTCCTTCCATGTGGCAACCCCTAAACATTTTGCTGTTGTTTTCACCAGGATCTAGACTTTGCCAGAGAAGTGCAGCCTTCTGCCGCACTCCTCTGGGCTTTCGCACCATTCTTACGGGGAAAGTGACATGCCCTTAGGACAGTCAGTACCGGGAAACGTTGTTTTCCGTAGTTTCTTTATCATGTTGCAGCTTTCGCGCAAAATAGCACAAGAGGGCACTGTAAGCTAAGTTACTGCTCTCTTGGGTCTCTAGTCTTCTACAGGCCCTAGATACTCTCTTTAGATTGATAATGAACGGTGCAAGTGAATCACGGACGGGACTGGTGGCAGCGATCGTTTCTTTGTGTTTTTGAGCTCCTTTTGGCATTTAAGCACGTTTCTCGCGCTTAGCCCAAAATGGTGGCCTGGCTCCCAAAATGGCCAGACCACGAGGCTCTTTGTCCTGTCCGCTGACCGTCTTGCCACCTTAACCTTCCCCAGGTCAAGCCGACCCGGGGCCTTCCTTATTTGGGCATGTACTTTCCCGCGAAACACAGATGATTTTGCGAGCTTCTACCAGTCTTGTGTGGGCTCCAGGATGTGGCTGGGATGTCTGGTCCCAATACACATCCTGGGTGCCAGAGAGTGTGCGGTGGTGTGAATGCCTGGGACCTCCACGGTCTGCGATAGGTCCACATATGGTGTGAGTGTTTTGTGAGCAGATCTCCCATTGGGTCCCCTCCGTTTTGGCACGAAGGGAACCGTAGATAAGAGGGGGCTGAAAACACCACTACCATGTCGATCTCCTGAGTTCTCACGAACAAAGGAATACAGGAGCCAAGTATCCTGCAACTACGAGGCTGAACCGAGGAATCGCTGGCGACCCGCTGAAGGACTGCTCCTCCGCACTGCTGTCGCGTTGTGAAACCCTTTCTACCTTGGATCGAACGAGAAGGCCTGTACTGGTACTTCGACCCTTGGATTAGTGGGAACAACTATTCTTGGCATCTTCACCATCTCCTGCACGTAAGCCTTCGGAAGTGTCTCTGGGCCATCCAGCAGACTGACCAGCCTACCCAGGAGTCTTGCTCTGTAACCGTCGGCAGGTTGTGTTGTATTACGAGTCCTTGTCACTCTCACAAGATTCGTACACTTGGCATTCCCAGGTCTGAAGTGAGCAGTGTACATTGGGCTGAAATACACAAGGCCGCTCTGTCGCCCTGCTGTGGTGACAAAACTATGCGGATTCACTACGTTTGGGACGTCCTCAACTCAACTTCTGCTGCTGCGGAATCTACACGACACCGAGAGTCCCCTGCTCGTATCTGAACCTGCCAGCACCGAAACGGACGCAGAGAAGCCTGGGTCTGCCTGCATCGGGGACCGGTGAGTAGCATCGCTAGGAACTGGTCGCCCTCCTGCAGTAGCCCATAGCTTTTCCCTGCTGTGTCTAACAGCATGCCTTTCCGTACTCGCGCTCTGCTTCTGCCCACAGTGGAGGCTGCGCTTGAGTCGCGGAGCTCTGTTCATCTTAATTTGTTCATCGAACTAAACTGCCTGATTCCTTCGAAGAGACTCCCCTTTTGCCCGTTGGCACCAGCGTGTGCAGGTACTTTTGAGCACAAGGCTCCACTCTTCGTAGGGCTTGGACTGCCTTTTAGTTAGGTGCCTCTGAAGGCGGACTGGGTCTAATTATTATTTGCACTGCCTGTTTTCCTCCCCATCTAGGTGGTCTACACATTGTGTGTGTCTAACTCGTTAGACTCTTTTGTATTTGTGTATATATATATATATATATATATTGTATTAGATTTGTATGTGTTGGTTTACTTGAGTTTAATTGTGATTTCTCGCTACGGAAATGTTACAAAGGCCTTGTAATAAATGTGTCTATATTTTTAATATAACACCTTCTTGGAGTAATTTGTAAGTGTCCTTGCTTTGTGTGCTCATTGCGGGCTTTCAGTCACCCTCACCCCTCTTGAGACCGAGTCTTGACCGCCGCGATCGCTACTCTGATTGGTCTGGCTTGTCCAGAGGTTACCCTGTTCCAAGAAACGAGGCTCGCCTTCTGAACCTCTGCCCCTCCAGGACAGAGTTCAGAAATCCATTTTAACAACATTGCATACAAGAATGGATCACCATATTTATCAATAATATCAATGTGTATCGGCCCATATCACCAAATTACTGTGAATGCAAGCAGACGTCCGGGGCCAAATGATAATGATGTGTTTTTATAAAGGACTTAAGCTTGACCGCTTTATATAGAACAAATATACATTCAATATCATCCAACCTGTGTTGGCACTTATTTATCAACCTCAGAAGGATGAAAGGCTGAGCTGAGTTGTTTAAGAACAGACTAAATCCGTGACTCACCCCCTGAAGTGTGCCTGAAATAAACCTTTAGTGATTCTAGCAACTATTGTATAGCATTCCAGAAAGACAAAGTATTTGTTATTCCTATTCTTTGTTATTTATTTTAGATCACTGCTCAAAGTGTTGTACTTGTACAACGCCCTGTTTTTTATGTTGTTTTTTTGTTTTTTAAGAGGCCTGAAAAAGAAAGCCAGCCACTCCACAAACAAAGAGCCACATTATGCTGGCCACAGCCCAGGAGCTTACACTGGAAGAAAACGCATTTTGTTTTGTCCAGGTGTTGCAAAGGAGACCACAGTGGTAGCAAGGGAGACCTCAGGGGTCGCAGTTGCGACCCCTGACGACCTCCAAATGACGTTCCTGCCTGGCACTTATTTTATTGTATAAATTAAGCACGGCAGAAGTGTATCTCCTCAGTGAGCCCTTACCCAACACAGTTTCCCGTGGTTTATATGCCAGATTCAGGACGTCTCCATCAATTTCTACTCACTGCCAAATCTCTGCTTCATTGCACGTGCAATCAACACTATAGCAGAAATGTCCATAGTGCAAAAGCAAATAGCTTTAAGCATTTTTACAACAGGGCCCAGGCTATGGCAAACATTGCCCAGATAAATAATGCATTGAAAGAATTGGTTTTTTTTTTGCAGCAGTAGATTTTTAGCCATAGTACTAAATACAATTGAATCAGTACACAGTTTCTATATTAGCGCCAAATCACAAACGATTTCAAGAGGTGTAGAAAGCGCTAGATCTCGTACCAAAGCTCCTTGTAATCATTGTTGCTCTCTAGTAATATCTAGAGAGCAGAACCATTCATTCAAAATTGCTTCTTTTTATTTTCAAGGAGATGAGGCGGGTGCGAAGGGAGGTCACACTTTTTCTTTGCACAATAGAGGCACCACATATTAAAGTTTGCACATTGAGTCAAACTGTTTAGCCTATGGTACCGTTAGCTATTGTTGCTTTCTCAGTACGGAGAGGATACGCAGTATAGCACAGATGCAACACAGTGGTCGTGGAAGCAAGACCACACAGAGCAATAGAGTTTGAATCCCGGATCTGTGCTTGGAAACCAAACGCAAGTACAGTATTAGGCGTGTTATAAAAG
Source organism: Ambystoma mexicanum (assembly GCF_040938575.1). Taxonomy (NCBI): domain Eukaryota; kingdom Metazoa; phylum Chordata; class Amphibia; order Caudata; family Ambystomatidae; genus Ambystoma; species Ambystoma mexicanum. Next base: position 747,636,768 of record NC_090932.1, read on the forward strand.
AAACAATTAAATTACTGCTCTAGGTACCCATTTGCATTGTTTTACACCAGTTTTCCAGTAGTAAATCCAAGGAAAAGATGAAAACTTGACTTTTCAGTCAAGACTCATGCATCCCATCCTTCGGAAGATTTTCTATATGTGCAGGCAGACGCCGGCCTGGCTCCTGGAAGCCACGATCGTGCATATCAATGGGCCTCATTACGAGGCTGGCGGCCAAGGAATGAGCGGGCACCGTTCATTTGGGTCTGCCACATTACGAGTTTGCTCGTGGGTGGCGGTATGCACGTCTGGGCCAGACCCGACGTGCATACTGCCACCCGCTAGCAGACCAGGATGCTAACAACGGACCCGTCATTAACGGGTCCATTGTTAGCATCCTCCCCATTCCCATTGAGCCCTGTGGGAGCTCGAATGAGAATGGGGTACGTACCGGGTCCGGGTCCCGAAAAAAGGGAATTACCGGGCCCGCAAAAGTCGCTATATCCCTTTTTTCGGGACCCAGACACGAGTTTGGAGGCAGGCATGCCACTAAGAACGGCATGGCTACCTCTAAACTCGTAATGAAGCCCAATGTGTTATTGCACCATCTGCACAGGGGAGTTTAATCAGTTCTAGGTATGAAAAGTGGTGCAAAACCTGCTGGGTAGTAGTCACTTAGTTACAGAGTTTATAAAGCATTTTGTTGCGGTTTATTATTTGCTTTTCCCACCACACATGCAAACAAAATACAAGGTTCACACTTCTGATCTACAATGCAGGGGATCAATGGGGAATTTTGTTTTGCACCCTGCACACTCACTTGGAAACAGGGATTTGGGGATTCATTCTTTTGGATTCAGGATGCCCCTTTCTGTACCGAGGTCAGGGGTTTTCTTACAAATAATCAATCAAATCTTTATGTCTACACCGGCTCAAAACACACTGGGAGGAGCTTGTTAGTTTAGAATGCTAACAAAACACATCCCGTGATTTCTATAGGGGAATTAATTGATTTCCTTTAATTAAATATGCTAAGGATCTACACAGACAGGGTATTTTGCTATGGGGAAATAACTAAAATAATACTTGAAAATGCACAGTCTATGGCTTTGGATAGTTTTGCTTACAGGAGATGCCTTGTAGTGGGCATCAGGGAACAGCAGGGCACATCTGGGACAGCAAGGGTGTCAATCAAAGGTAATCCCCTCTGTCCTCTCAATGGGATCCCAGCCAGCCTCTATGTCTCCTTGTCCCTGTCTACAATGCAAGATTTGGGGCCTCTCTGCTTGGGTGTTTCTCACAAGAGTTCAGCAGCAGGTTACCTCCTGGAATAAGTGAAAAAGCCCAGTTCTGATGTAAACTGGTCTACTTATAAGGCAAATGACATCACAAACCTGTCATGATTCCTGTGGAAGGGATTGGTTGGTTCCCTCCACCCACCACCCACCTGTGTGCTAATAGGACAAGGAGCTCAGGGATGTGAGTTAGGAAAGCTGAGGGAGGAGAAAGCGTTGTCATCCCAAACTAACATGTGGGTTTGGCATGTTTAAACTCAGAAATATATGTCAACAGGGCAATTACCCTAATGATTAAAATCTTTACATGAATGGATATATTGTTAAGACCTACATTTCAAGGCAAATCAGATGATGCTAATCTGAGGTCGGCACGCCCTTCCTGTGCAGACATACAGTTTTTCTTCATTTACACAGGAGTTGCATCAGTGAACAATATGACGCTTCATAGTTCCAATGTTAATGATGTCCTTCATCCTCAAACCAACCTTCAAACCTCTTGGAATCATGAGAAGGCCCAAATCAAATTTTCCTTACTAACCTCTGTTATGTTTATTGTCAGGAAGGGCCTGATGGTAGAGGCGTGCCCACTAAGCTAAAGGGAGAAAGGCACACAAGAAGCTGGACTACAAAGAGTCCTGTAGACAAGAAAGGATATGCAACAGAGGCTGTGAACAAAAAGGGGCAGGGAATACAAAGATACAAACACGCTGGGTTCCCTCTTGGGGTGTATGCAGAATGGGGAAAGAGTGTTCCACAGACCTTTGGAAACTCCAGCCTTCTGTACAGATTGATTTTACAGGGGCCCACTCTGAACGCTCATGGCTGGGAGCAACAGCAGTGGGTGTCTGTACCTGAACCCTAAGGCACAAACAATGTAACAGTACTCACAAGACTGAAGCCTGTACAGGTCCAGCAGGAACCAAACAATGACTGCTTCCTGAAACAGGAACCAGTACACTATAAACAATGGCACGAAGTACAACACTGAAACATGACAAGGGAAGGGGCAGAGATTGCCTGCTGGAATCCAACAGTACATAGGATTTACATAAAACACATGTGAAGACAAGAGCAGAAATATCCAGGGAAAAGGAAGTCAGAGAGCAAGGTTCCGAACAGAGAACCAGAAGAAAGGAAGGGCAGAAACCTAGTATCTAAATGCAGGGAATGGCAACCAGAAACTGTACACAGGAATCAAGAACAGTAACTCCGGGCTGGAAAGACAAAAGAAAGCTAGCAGAGGGAAATTAAGAAAACAGTATAACTGAAGTGGATAACCAAAGGGGAGGACTGAAGACTTAAGGAAGACAAGGACAGGAATCATGAATAGAGAGCTGCAGGCAAGGAAGAGAGCAAGGGAGTAGTAGCCAGGAAACAGATGACTTTAAATAAGAAAGGGAGCAAGGGGGCTGTAGCCAGGAAACAGAGGGCTGCAGACAAGGAAGCAGGGCTGCAGTATGGAAGGCGCAGAGGCGCAGGCAAAAGGCAGGGGAGAGAGGGCTGAGAAGCAGGGCAGCAAGGCAGGAATCACAGGGCTCTGGAACAAGAGCAGGAACTGGAAGCCACAGGACACAGCAAATGTCCAAGGAACAGGGCAACAAAGGGCTGGTAGAAAGCTCAATGCAAGAGGCCTGTGCTCCTGCAGGCAGCTGCTTAAATAATAAGCTGCCCTGTGCTGAAGTAGGCTAATTAGCAGCACCTGGAGCAGCACACCTGAATGTAATTGGCCTCCGCCCCCTCTAGTCCTGGGAAAGCAAAAGCTGCACTGTTCTCTAAGGCTTCTGGGGATTGTAGTGCTAGAACTGCTGTATAGGAATAGCAAGGAAATGGGAACTGCCACAAGGTGCATTATGGGACATGTAGTTTGCAAAAGTAAATACGAAAGTTCCAAAGCCTTGTAAACAGAAAGTAAAGACAATAATATGAATAGGTGTTGTTCCGGGAGTATTACGGAAACAATTGAGTCCCAAATAGTCCACGATGGGTGCCAATTGGTGCGCCAGTGGCACAATCGTGACATTTATCACACAAAAATCGTTTCGGCGTAGTTGAAAGGGACCTACTGTCACCTTTAGTAAAAGTCTGGGATGAGCCTTGTGGTATATATGCTACCCTTTTTATGCAATAAAATGTATTTTTCTATTAATTAAACTCCAGCTTCACGGGCGTCACTCTTTCTAGCCCCCACCTTTGTTCCTCTAAGTTTCATTTTCCCTTAAACGTGTGACCAGCCAGATGCTGGCTCATGTTTATCTTAGCCTATCCCTGCTCGGTCTCCCAATGGTCCTGGCTATAGCTTTAATGAACATTTTATGGGAGTTGTGACCTCAAGTTCACTTGTGCTGAAAATCAAGCAGTGCTTTATTTCCACCATGGTTTTCATCAATGGCAGTGTATTTCCTTGTATTGTTAAGCAATGGACCTGTGTGATTGTTGACAACCAGACCTCCCTCCCCGGGACAAGCAGAGGAAAGGTCTTTGAAGTTAAAGTGTCATTTTAGTAGAACTGCCCAGCTGCAGGTGCAATTCTGAAAGAAAGGGCTTTTAAACTCATTCACAATACAATTTACATGAAGCATTTTCTAAGGCATACAGGCCTTATATCCATGTGCAATGTCTTTCCTTTAATCTCAGTTGCCAAAGACATGAGTATCACTTCTGGATTGTCCGTACACAGGGCCGTTATATGAGAACACCATGTCCATCTTGAAACCAAGTGGGCACTTCTCTTTGTATATTTTCATTGGGATGTGGAAAAAGGAAGTTCTTTTATTTCTTATAATTGCAATAGGCTTGGTTTCACTTGGGATTTATGGATCACAATCTGGTATTACATTGAAGATAATGCACACACTGCTATCTGTCTCTTTAAGTAAATAGTATACCTTTCCAGGGATTTAGTAAAACAGCCTTTTCAGCAACGTGGCTTTCTCTTTCGTTGCTGAAATGCATTGGGCATATCTTCGCACTTTTGAACTTCCCAGCATATGTCTTGTTCATTTCAGATTTAGGCCTGTCGTTAGTTCAATAGGCCTCATGTCTGACATCACCATTTCAGTGCTGGCTTTAAAATTCAATGGGACTCCACCTTATCTGTTTCCTTCAAATCACCCTGGCCCCTTTATTTCTGGCATTGAGGGGCTATATTTTACCCCACAACCCAGAGACATTAAGGAGGCCATGTTGTGTTTATGCATTATACAAATGCCATTGGTTCAGTTCAAGGTGCTTGCATGCAGGGACATAAATTCACCAAAATGCCATGGGTCGCAGAAGTGACATAACATACCCTGATGGCATCACAGGAAGTGAGGCCACATGACCTGTGATCTGGATGGTATTAGTTCCTCTTGAACCCTGGTGACATCACCAGAGGTGGCTTGTGGGCGTGGAAAAAAGTACATGAATGTACACTTTTTTAAAATACCAAATAGGTACTAAAGCAGACAAGAATATTTTGGATACCAACTACATTTTAGCAATTGTGCTGCCTCGTATGCCATGGATGACTATCATGATATCATGGGGTTAGACCCAATAGAATCAACATAGGCCAAGGCACTGCCATAGATATGCCACTTCAGCATTGTATGGTCAGTTACTTCCATACTATGCCAGTTATAGCTGCATGTCAGGTATTGTCATTATGTGATAATTAGAGCCACTACATTGACAGTTGCTGTGATATTACAGTATCCAAAAATCCAATAGCTGCAAGCCACCAACAATGCACAGGAGCATTAATGATATGATTCATGATAATGATTTGTTATCTATTATTGCACCTTCACCAAAAAAACCATAGATAGCACATATTTAAATACGGTTATCATGCCAACCAAAGTTGGTACACATTCATCAACCTCTGAAAAATGAAAGGTTGAGTTGGCCTTGCTGGAATTTGAACCTGCAAATCCACAGATCAAACATAAATTGCAGTAGCGAGCGCTGAGCTATCTTACCGCTTTGCTTTTGAAAATGCAGTGCTACTATAAGAAAACATGTCAAAACTGGCTGCACAAAGTAGTGTAAACACATAAAAACACTTATCATTTTTGCTGTAGCCCTGATGATGCACTGTAAAAAATGCCATGCCACAGTAAGACATACTTATATGGGTTACACCAAAATGCCAATCTAACCACATAACACTTATCCTGCTTACTTTATCATAGATGCCCAGAAAAATATACCAAGCCCAGTACAAAATATCAAGCCACAGCAGGACATTGCTAGACTAGCTGCACCAAAATGTAAATCTAGTCACTTAATAACAGTAATGATACTTCATTATATTTGCCCAGAAAATATGCTATGACACATTAAGAAAAGGTTATATGGGCTGCACCCAAATTCCAGGTTATACAGGTAATAACACTTATGATGCTTACTTTATTATAGATGCCCAGTAAGAAATGACTAGACCTACTGTACCATAATATCAGTCTAGCCACTAATATGTATCCTGCCTGATTTATCATTGATGACCTTTATTTATTAGCACACCCCTCTCCTGCCCCACCCTTCCCACACATCCTTTCTCCCTCCCACTGTCCTCCTACCCCCAAAATCAACTCCTCAGCCCAGTATTACCTCAATGTCCCTCTTCTTCGTCCCAGTACATATGTATGAGGCAAAGAAGTGCGTAATAGGCAAGTGAGACTAGGAATAATAAAGATTACTGGTAAGTAATGCAGGCATTTAACACAAGCACACACATTCAAACGCCACTTTCTCATTTACACATGCACTCTTTTACCATTCCCTCACACAAGCACACCCAGCCACCCATACATCATGCACTCATTCACACACATTACATGATATATATACCCACGTATATTACATAATACACACACACACACACACAGAAACACACACTCTTTTACATTTTAAAAATAAATGTCCTTACCTTCCAGAATCCCTTGCTCCAGCACGGGGGCCTCAGATTTCAAAATTAAATAATGTATTTTTTGAAGACACTCTGACTGACTTCAAAAAGAAATTAGTTCCGTTAGAAAAACCAAACGAAATCTTCAAAACAAAATTCTTTCTTTTTGAAAACCGAGCCCTCAGGGGTCGCAGATGCACTGCCAAGGATTGAACGGGGCAGTTGCGACCCCCAAATGACATCCCTGTTTTGTATTTGTTGGATAATATTGGGTATTAGTTTTTGCAGCCAGTGCCAAAAAGCACAAAATAATTGTCTGGCTAAAGGCTGCCTTCTCTGTGTACTTGAAATGTGTATCATTGAAATAAGTGTGTTTGTTAACAAGGCACGTAAGAAACTATATATAAAAATAAATAAATAATGATGAAAAGAACATACTTTCATTGTTTAATACAAACGCGGTTTTGTTGCTTCACCCGCAGCTACATCGCACTCGACAGATGCAGCTGGTGTCTGTAGAGAGTGAGTAAGCTGTGAATTGTTGTTGTGTTTTGCTGATATATCCTGGCACCGTGACAGAAACAGCTTGACTTAACAGCAGCTTGGCATGCACACCTAACAGGATCTCTATACGGAGCCCCAGCTGGCGTTTTCTGATACGCTTCAGAACTCTTAACCATATCACGCCCGTCCTGCTGAAGGAATACTGGCATTCACCGGAGCCATGCTGCTCTTGCTGCTTCCAGTACCCACAGGTGCAATACACCCCAGAAAGGGGCTACGGTACGCCGTACCGGGGCCTGTCCTTTAAAGAGTCGTCACAGCAGATAACGTTTACTGCACTCTTTATTACAGAGTAAAAGACACGCACATCCTGATATACACAATGCATGCTGAACGTACGAACATGCACATAGGCACATAAACTATCATGTACATGGATACATAAACTCAGACACAGACATGTTTACATGTAGGGATTCGTAGACATACATAGGCAGACAGATTCACAGGTGACATGCTCATCCCCTAGCAAGTGCTTGCAGGCATAGACAATGATACACATACAAATGTATTTGTCCAAAAACACACGCATGCCGCCCCCCCCCCACACACACAGACGTGCGCAAAAGAGCACACTTACAAAAGCAAACAGATAAACAAATATGAACATAGAAGTGCATAGTGTACACAAGAGCATACATACTGGCAACACCTAAAGCTACACATGCATACACAGAAACATACAGAAAGACACATATGGACACTGACACCCCAGTAGGTGCCTCGTAGTTCGGAAAAAAATGGCAATCACCTAGTAACATGTGCATTACTGAAAACAGCTTGTTAGTAACGAAATATATTGCATCCAGGGGCTGCCCTTACACATGTGCATCCCTGACCCAAATTATATATAAAAGTCTACATACCCAAGGCCTGCTGGCAGATTAACTAATACGTATAAGGCATATCAGGGTTGATATAGTGCCCTATGGCAATGTAGAGTTAAACAGGCCTAAAGGCTTCTGTTGTAATTTTATAGTGAACGTGGGTTATATTAATTCATTCATCTGTTAGTGGTTTGTGTACCACTGTCTGAGGGAGATATGCAAACACAAAACAAAGCATTTGGATCCGGGCAGGGATGCTCCCTTTCTTCTTATACTCTCTGAAAAGACGTGTCACCTTCCCAAGAGAACAGGATATACCCCAGGGGGGAACAGAGGTGGCCAGCACTCCCAAGTAAAGCCTTGCAAGAACAATAGGTAAATCTCTCCAGAGTGATAATTACTGGAGTCACTTTGATACAAGGCAGACCGCAGAGAGGGAGGAGTTACAGTAGCAGAGGAGCAAAGTTAAAGTCAGGAGAACTGTTCCACCATCTTGGAATATCTTAGGCCATTCACACTTCCTGTGGCCTTTCCCACATCCTGTGGATAAAGCACTCTGGAACAGACATCATCAGACAATGACTATTGACATAGCAGCCAGGAATGGACCATTATAGAAGGCTTGAAATGGATCTGTCTTTTTCATTTATTTTATTGTGTTTTGGTTTACACAATAAAAACTTTCACAAATCCAATAAAATAAATAGAAAGAAATCAAAGACGGTAATTATAAAGAAAACATATCAAAAGTATTATCGAAATACAGTTGTAAAGATATGATTTAAGAACCTGGTAATTTATGATAATAAATGAAATGTTATCGTCACTTAAAAATCTTTCCCCCAAACTTTCACCAGCTTCATCATAATTCAAATACACACACTTATTAAAATACATAATTTGTTCTTCATTTAATTTGGGGCACTAAATCAACAAATGTTTAAGAGTTTCCATTTTTGTATTGTCTCCAAACCATCAACACGATCTTAAATTACTCAAAAGAATACCCAGCCTAGCGCCTACAATTTCCAGAGTTGGTAAAAGATTATATTTAAATTTCCAAAATGTATATCTCTATTTCTGGCAAGGAAACAATATCAAATACTTATGTAGAATCCCTCTTCTTCTGACAATTTTTGCGTTTTCTGTATAACAGGAATAAGACTTAATCGCATCAGTTGTTGTGCTCCGGTCATGTTCATTTAACTTTTGCTTTGTTTTATTGAGATTAGTTTGAAATTGCGTTGTATCAATGTTAATTTCTTTCCAATAAAGTTTCCATTCAGGAAGAGAAAATCCTCCAGGGACACCACCTGGTGTTCCAGATACAAATTAATATTGATATCATTGAATAGAGATGAGGGTTTGGGGTCCAAAAGTTTTGCTAGCAGCCCCAACTTTCTCCATAAAGTTTTAGATTTAAGAAAGTTATGGCCCAGTTCATGCCTAATTTGAAATTCGGAACACATGCCGGTAGGGCTAAAAATCCTTTTCCCGATGGTTCCTTCAGTGGAATTCAGAAAATACCCTAAATCTAACAAACGTATCTCTATGCCATAGAGTACGGATGGTACCACTGTCTCACAATAAAGAGTTCTCAAAGGAATACTAGAACATTCTTTGCAAACGAGAAGTGCCCCGGAAGTGCTGCTCAGCTGCGTTGGACTCTCTCCCTCTGTGGACACTTTTGGACTAATTTGCTGCTTATTATTTGCAAGATTATCCACATTAAGCTGCATTGAGCTCTAAGCTCCACCCCTAATTAACTGCATCACAATAAGAAAAGGCACATGCGCACAACCGCGCATGCGCGCAACAAGCAAGTGCCCTGGAAGTGCCGCTTAGCTGCTAGGCAGTGCGGCGAGCAGCGAGCGGCACACCTGGGGCCTTTCACTGAACAGCCCAGTAGGTAATCTATCAGGCAAGGTGCAACTTTAATTAATTACGTGGCTGCATGTAACTGTTTTGTTTGTTTTCATGTCCAAAGATCCTCATACCGTGAAATCTGGGATGCCATCCCGTGTAACCTCTAGGGATTCACTTCAACTCAGGCGCATGCCGCCAAGGCATTCACTGGCTGTCTTGACAGCTAAGCAAACTAACATAGCAGTTGTCGAGACCCATAAAAGGAAGAATCCAGCCAGAGACATACAAGGATTCTGTCTTCCTTGTAGGGAAACGGATCTCTCGGTGCCCACTGCCAACTTCATTTTTGTGTCTCTCGTAGTGACTGCACAGATTCATTATCTGCCGTAACCAAATACGACTCAATTTGTATTTCTATCCCTGACTCACTCGTGGCAGCCGGCTTTAATAACACTCCTCAACTAACACTAGAAACTACTCTCTCCGCATTAGTGCCTTTGCGCACAATTTTAAAAGACACACATCGTTCTTGTGATGATCCATGCCATGACATAAGTACAGTTATCACTATGTCGTGCAAAGACCCTCCTCCACGAATGGGGTCTGATGTAGCACACGGGTGTGTGCTGAATTCTGATGCTGCAATCGCTGACTCAATTGATATTCCACCCCCGCAAGCAGAGAAAATCACTTCACTGTGTGCAGCACCCACGGAAACCGATGCTCACATGGATGATCACAGTCTTTTTCAATCGCCTATTATGTTTGGGCATTCTGCACATGAATCCTCTATGCTTTCCCTATCTTTTTCCCACCCCACATCTCGCAAGGCAATTTCTTTTCCCTCTTCTCCTCAATTACGGATTACTGATCAAAATCCTGCTTTTCCTTCACCCACTTTGCTTGAGATCATGCTATCCAACATGACTATGTCAATACTTTCACCTACCAAACTGTTTGAAACGTTAGATGCAAAAATGTTGCACCAGTCAACATTAATAAATCGAATTTTAGACAGGATGACCCAAAAAGATAGCATGATGAATGTCGACAAGATCTTGTCTCTAATGCATAACGTGGCATCTATTGAACAAACTCCACAACATAACTTGACACATAACTTACTTAATCCTGCTTTTCACGTGTCCAATGTTGAGAGAACGATCCTGCTGAAGTTCACTCAAGTAATCCACCCCTGTGAAGTCAATTCAATAGACCAACCATTGCTGCCGTCTGAATTGTTATCTCCTGCAATATCTGATAAATCAGTGGAAATGTGCCTTACTTCCACCTAACCCACATATGATATTTTTTGCACAAAAAAAGCAGAGAATTAGGCAAAATATGCCAAACTCACAATCTGTAGGGAAAAAACAAAGAACAGGAAGTTTTCCTGTCCCCTGGCCAAGTCAAGTACAAAACAGTTCATTCGAGCCATTAACATCCCCAAGAAACAAACCACCTGTGCTAGTATAGTGGTTGTCAATAAATACAAAAATATAGCATGTGCAAAAAAGGATTGTTCTGGACAGAACCCAGATCCCTTTCTCACTCACCCTCCATTAGACGATCTAGTGGTGTCATGACTGCTCAACAGAACATAGCTAACACAATCGGAGCTGCTAAACAAACAGCGCAACCTTCTTTATCAAGTATAACAGAACCCATGAAGCCAACACAATTAAATCACGGGGACCTGACATTAGAACAAAGAACAATAGAGATCCAAAAATCAATGGAACTATATATAGCCTCGCAATAAAAACAATCTCTTTAGGTCAATAAACAGCACACTGCGCATCTTGCGAATGAACAGAAGGAAAATTACAGCAGACAATTCAATCTGGACCAAAACCAAATCAAATTTGTTTCTTCTTCCTATTTAGACAAAAACATCTCTGATAAAATGTTTTAATTAAATAGTGAAATCAACATCAGGAAAATTAACGACTACAAGTCTAAAAATGCCAAAAACCGACATCATCGGTTGATCATGAAATGTTGCCCGTCTCCGTACATAACTTATGATCTGAGTAGGACAAGTGTCATTGCCATCTTTGGAGACATTACACATTTGGAAGATATAACGTCAACTGACATTGAACAGGTTGAATTTCTCAACAAGGCTGATTTGTCTATGGTGAGACTATGGATACAATCAAGTGTGGTGTTAAATGCCATATGGCAAGCTAAAATGGAACTCTTTGCACTGAGGTTTGTCATCGCACAAGACCCTGCCGTGCACAAACATGTCAAGAAAGAAGAACCCATTGAGACATAAATGAATGCACCTCTTGAAAGTATATCCTCCAATACATATCATCAGACTAAGCAACACCTTCCATTTACTCATGAGAACTCATAGTTCTCACGAGACTGTTACAGGTTGCAAGCATAATAACACAAGAACAATGTCTCTCTCGCTATCTGGAATACACATGGCTTTGTACATGTTTTAAACGCCTCCTCCAATTTAATTAACACCTTTGATATCATAGAGTTTCAAGAAACATGGCTCTCTAAAGCTCCAGCATGGGATGACCACAATATAATTTTACACCCAGCTAAATTACCCTGAAAAGATAGACCTACCTCAGGCCTTATGGTAGCTGTCAAGAGCAGCTCAGGCCTCCCGATCCAACCATGGGAGGCTGCCAACCAATTTTTACAATTGGTCAAAATAAAACATCGACAGTAATCCAGCAGGTATTACAGATAACACATTATTTATTGACCTAGTAAGAATCTTGGATATTGTTGTCCAATCCCCGAACGTCACTAATACCATCTTGGTTGGAGATTTAAATTTACATTGTTTGCATCGGCAAACTGCGTTTGCACATTTAACATGCAGAAAATGGAGGACATTAATGGAAGAGATGCAGCTGATAATGACTAATGACTCTCTTCTAGGTGACTTGCCACTTCAAAGTAAGTGGCAACGGGGCTCAAGTGAAGGCATTATTAACTACATTTATGTAGATCAGGACATATTTGCCAAAGCGATAAAGTTTGAAGTAATCAAGCAACCCTATAGCGACCTGAAATGCTAACTCTTCACTGGATGCAAGAACAACCTCCTACTAAAACGATCAGTTATAATTATAAAGAACAGATAACTATTAATAATGCAAGGACCAGCTTTCGATGGACAAATGCTTCTCTACAATGTTTGAACACAAACATCAAACGAGTTCAAGCACAAGCACTTGACAACACCAATTTTCAGGGTGAAACAAATACAGCTGTGTTACAGCTTTTTAAGATTCATTCTACCACAGCTACTAAAGCAGATTATAAAAACATGCACAGCTTTTATCCAGAACTCAAAGCTAGAAAAGCAAATTTTTGTCATGACAAGAAACTAGTTCAACACCTGCCGCACATTGAAAGAGCAAGTGCTCTGAAAAGATTAAAGTGTAAATACAGAAAATGGACGAGAGCCAAAAAAGCTCAGTTGTTCCAACAAGATGGTGAAGCTATGCTGCCAGCAATCAATTCCAAAAGCTCAGCGCAAACATGGCCGTTGCTCAATCTAGCAAACTATGAGAAACAGATTCCGGTTCAAATCAGTGGGGTTACAGAACAGAATTGGCTTGGATCCACAATATTTTGGAAGGGAGAATACTGCCCATTTAAGGTGACCTTTAAGGTAGCTGGATGAATAATGACATATCTGGCATTAAGCTGCCCAAGTGCGTCTAAATGCCAAAAATTATTTTCTTCTCACCGCTGTTATCTTGGAGACATCTTGAGTGATGTAAAATGTACTACCTTCCCATGTTAGCTGTTTGAGTTGTCTGACTTTTCCCATAATAAGTGTGATGTGGTTGAAGTCTAGCAGGGTCAGTATAAAGGTTCTTGGTGGATGAATGGTCTGACTTTTTCCATAATAAGTGTGATGTGGTTGAAGTCTAGCAGGGTCAGTATAAAGGTTCTTGGTGGATGAATGGTGCTTAGAGATGGTTTGTTACGGCCAATACGATGTGCTCTTTGAATATTAAGCTGCACAGATGCTGGTAGGTTGAGAACATGAGGAAGAAACATATATAAGAAAGCAATAGGATTATCCTTTTCAATTTCTTCAGGAAGGCCAACAATGTGAAGTTTGTTCCTTCTGTTTCTATTTTCAAGATGTTCTGCTTGTTGCTGTAATGAGGCTATTGTGGTTTCTAAATTAGTGACCTTATTAGAGACATCTTCTGCGTCACTGACTCTCCATTCCACCTCATTCATTCGGGACTCAAAAACCGACCATTTATTGTCCACTTGCTGTAGTTTAGCATTGGTGTCCTCCATAAAGGGCTTGAGAGGTCTTATTTCCAACAAAATGGTCTGCATGACAGGATCAACATCATCCTCTTTGGGCATTGGAGACTCAATTTTCTGTCTTTTTATGGCAGCAGAAGACGATGCGGATGCCTCTTTAAGCTGTCCTTTTTTAGTAGCCATAATGTATGTGTGAGAGGATATATTAAAAAATCTGCAATAATCCCACATTCTCTCCTCCCTGTATCACAAACACTCTCTAATGTTTACTTTTCTTCCTTACAGAGCTGGCCGGAAATAAATAAAAAATAAAAAATCAGGATCGCAGTGGTTAATTGTTGAGATTCGGCCCAATAATGAGTTGGTTTGAAAAACTTATAGAGGAAAAATAGTGCTTATATGTGGGATACAGGGAAGGGGGAAGAAGAGGATATATTCTTGGTAATTTTCCTCAAAAACACCTAGGAATATGGACAGTCATTATAGTAGGTAGTGAAAATATAGAAAAGCCCTGAAGAAAACACTTGAAATGTAGAATAGGCAGACTATTAATGTTATTCAGGCTGGAATAGTAAAGAAATGGTAGAAAAGGACCTTTGTTCTGATGAAAGTTGCTTCCCAACGTGATACGAGTCACCCAAGTCGCGACGGCCGGCCAGCTGACTGGAACATCAGCTGCCCACTCCATGGGATGACGCGGCTGCGAAGCCCAGCCTCCGGAGGTCCTGAGAGACAATAATTCTGCTGCGTTACTTCTTAACAAACTTCAGCGAGCTGAAGAAATGGTCAGAAAGGTATTATGGGGCATTTGTTCCGCATAACCAAGGTATTTAGCAGGTACATTTATATAATATAATATCACCGGAATGGAGCTCTCATGCTAGGCGCCCACTTCCATTGGCACCAAGTCACACCCCCTTCTTGATGCATTCTAATGTTGGCATTTTTAACTGTATCTCTTAAAACCAAATTTGGATGTTTCTAAATCTGCGTGCTGCATTCAAATGTTATCATTTTTAACTGTATTTCTTAAAACCAAATTTGGATGTTTCTAAATCTGCTTGCTGCATTCAAATGTTACAATTTTTTGACTGGATTTCTTAAAATCGAATCTGGATGTTTCTAAATCTGATTGCTGCATTCAAATGCTGGCCTTTTTAACTGGATTTCTTCAAACCGAAAGTGGATGTTTCTAAATCTACTTGCTGCTTTCAAATGTTGGCATTTTAACTGGATTTGTATTATCAATCCTGTTGCTCTTAATCCTTGGGTTGCATTCAATGCCATGCTCTTTCACCTAATTGGGAAATGAAATCAGAGTACCATTTGTAATATACTGCTGGGTCGATTCCTCTCCCATTTTTCTTCCTCACTCATTAATGTCGGTACCATATGGGACGTTCTCCTGGCACACTTATCATCTTCCGGGTGCATCCTAAATGTCTACCAGAATGGCACAATCATGGCACAGGGCTCTCAACCCAACCTTGATTTTCTTGACAGACATTTTCCATCACTCATTAACTTCCTCCCTTCCCCTTTCACTCCTCTGTCTGCCACCCCTCTGGCCTCTTTGCTCCACTGATGATAGTACCCCGTCCCTGAGCCCCACCGCAGAAGACCTTTAAAGATTGTAACCTGCTTCACTTAGCTACCCTTAATTCTCGCTCTGCTGTCAAACACTCATCTGACAGCTGTCACCCCCTTGAAAACTTTGTCCTTGATGTCGTTGCCCTCACTGAGATGTGGTCCAATGCCAGCTCTGTCACGGTTTTTGACACTCTCCTTCATGAGGGCTACAAGATCCTCTCCAAGCCCAGGTCGAACCAGTCTGTAAACAGATTGGCCCTCATCTTCCCTGAATGGATCCCTGCTTCTATCCCACCCACTCAAAACTACTCCTCCTTTGAATGTCTTGTCTGCAAGCTTTGTGTCTCTCCTACCCCGTTGCTCACTCCTGCCAACATCTACAGGACCCCTAGGCTGATCTTCCCCTTCCTCTTGGAGTAGGCCAACCTCTCCTCTTCTCTCCAAAACTCTACTTCTAAGCTCCCCCTCTTCAGAGACTTCAATATTCATCTTGACTCTCTTGATGCACCCGCTTTACTCTTCCTTAACATCTGTGAACTCTCTTTCCCTCACCATTATTCCTTCTGGTCCAACCCACTCAGCGGGGCACAGCTTGGATATGTTCATCACAGCTGACATCTCACTCTCTAACCCTCTCACCACTCCTCCCTCCTACTCTGACCACTCTCTCATCTCCTCCCATCTGGAGCTCTGAGGCTCCCACGCTAAGCCTCCCCCCACATTGCCACTCTCCTTCTCTGTCATTCGACCGACGAAGCGATTGTCAGTTGCTGCTTTTGCCTCATCTTTCATCCCCCCACTCCAGCTGTTGGCTCTCACACTGACACAGCCCGTGCTAACCTTCACCTTCCCATATCCAACACCCTTGACATCCTTGCTCCTGCCATGAGGATCCACATGAAGCCTGCTTCTAAGTGTAATAGTTGGTATGATTCTGTCCTACCCTTGTTAAAACGCAAGTGCATAATCGTGGAACAGAAGGGGTTGGTGTCCTGCACATCCTCTGACAAAATGGCTTGTCGCCTGCTCCAGAGGTAATACAGACTCTCCATCCCCTCCAAGAAAAGGGCCCATATCCAAGCCCACATCTTTGGGGCCACAAACAACATGGCTGAACTCTTCAAAATCTGTATGGAACTTGCCATTCCTACTCCAGTTTCCACTTCTCATCTTCCTTCCCAGGCCCT
The DNA here is from genome assembly GCF_040938575.1 of Ambystoma mexicanum. NCBI lineage: Eukaryota > Metazoa > Chordata > Amphibia > Caudata > Ambystomatidae > Ambystoma > Ambystoma mexicanum. Next base: position 747,653,239 of record NC_090932.1, read on the forward strand.
CTGCACGGCACTGGCCTCCCATTTCTCAACCAAAACTCAGGACATCCTGTTTTTCTTTCCTCTACTCCTCTCCCTCCTCTATCTGCACACAGTCCTCACTTGGACCCCCACTCTCCTTCCCCCTTACACTCCTCCTTCTCACCCATAGCAACAGATGAGGTCACCAAATAGGTCACCAAAATAGTTTGCTCTATGAAAGTCTCCTCCAAACAGGTGCTTCCCTGCTCCTCTAGAAATATCAAGGACGCCATTGCCTCTCTTGCTCCTTCCTTAGCTGAGATGTGTAACACCACTGGCTCCTTCCCTTTACTCCTCAAGCACTCTCTTGTGCACTCCCTCCTAAAAAAGCCATCTGTGTACCCTTCGTGCCTGGCTAACTGCCGCCCTATCGCCACTACCCCCTTCTTGGGCAAACTCTTGGAGAAGTTGGTCATCTCCCAACCGATCCTTCACACCGAATCATTTGGCTGTCTCCATGATCACCGGTCTGGCTTCGGAGCAGCCAGAGGCATGGAAACCACTCTCCTGAACACCTATGATAACTGCATACTCCATACGTGCTCTGCCTTTGACACAGTCAATCATTCCACCCTCATAAATAGACTCTGATATACCCTGGGCATTGCAGACTGGGCACTGGATTGGTTGACCTCTTCCATTTCAAATCAGCCCCACAAGTACAAATGGGACATTTTCTCTCATCTACGTCACTCTCTACTTGTGGTGTCCCTTTGGGCTCTATCCTCTCGCTGTGGCTTTTCAACATTTACCTTGCCCCTCTGGCCCACTTGATCTCCACTTTCTCCCCTCATTTCCAGTGTTAAACTGATGACACACAGCTCTCTTTTAAGCTTCCCTCCTCTTCCTCCTCTTGTTCCTCTCTCATTCGCAATTGTCTGACTGCTATTCAGTAATGGTGAGCTGCAAATGATATCTGCCTTAACTGCAGTAAGACCAAGATCCTTCTCATTGAGACTCCAGCCCTATCCTTCCATCCTACTCTCTGGCCACCCTCCATGGGCCCCCTCCCCTCACGCTATGTGAAGCAAAAAATGTGGGTGTTATCTTCAACTCCTCTCTCTCTTTCTCTCCTCATATCGTTGTCCTTGCCAAAAAGGCCCACTTTCAGCTTCAGCTCCTCAGAGGCATTCTCCCTTTTTCCACCTTCCCCCAAAAACTGAATGTCTCCAGAGCTCTGGTTGTCTCCAGGCTGGATCACTGCAACATCCTCTTCCTTAATCTGCCTCTCTCCTCTTCAACTAATCCAGAATAGTACTGCAAGACTTATGCTTGGCCTCAAGCCCACGGACTGCATCTCTCCAGCGCTAAATGTTCTCCACTTGCTCCCAGTGGTTGCAAGGATCACATTCAAAACCCTCTGCATCATCCATAACGCTGTCTTGGGTCTGGCATCCCGCTATATCCAACTCTCTGTCCCTAAATACCACCTTAATAGAGTCCTTTGGTTCTCTAGCTTCAACTCTCTGCAGATCAGACCTTTCTTCAAGCAGATAGTGGGGTGTAGATCTCTTTCTTCGGCAGGTGCCTCCATCTGGAATGGCCTTGCTTCCCGTCTCTGACTTTAGCCGTATCTCCTTAAGTTCCTAAAGCTTCTCAAGACCTTCCTTTTCTCCTTCTCCTTCCCTCTACCCCTGCCTTGCTAATCTTCACCAGCTGCTGCAACTGGTTGCCTTTGTCCCATATGAGTCTTATTGTAGCCAGGCCCTCCTTCAATCAGTGATTACCAGCACTTTCCCCTGGGTACCCTTCCCTGACTAACCTACCGAGTCTGGTTCACCCCCATCTCTGCACTAGCTGTCTCCTACCCCTGTTCCCTTGGCACCTACCCCGCTGGGATCCCCTTAGCACTGACCCAGCCCGTTGGGCCCCTCTCCTGCACTTCTTCCCCTTCTCCCTACGCCACCCCTTCACTGTGTCTGCCCCCTAGCACTTGTTATCACATTTGCACTATTCAAATGTCACAAGGCCTACTAGGACCGTTATTCTTCGTTTTTTTGGTTTGTTTTTTTGTCCTTCGCTCCACCCACCTTTGTCTTGTGGTGCCTGGAAACACATATTGCTGTACAGGCACCATTCAAATGTTCAATAAATAAAATAAAATAAACAAACATTGTAACCTGGCATCCATACTCTCTCAGAACTTCTTTCTCATAGACAAACATTGCATGTTCACAAGTGCACCAAGTCACGATGGACAAACAGTGCATATACCAATGCTGCACATGTCCAATCAACATTTGCCCAAAATTGGCAGGAGGCTGCATGCTGTTGCATATCACTGCAACACACATACTGTATACAGAAGGGGGTAGCTGCAATCATGCATGCCCATGCATGACACACATACACTGTAGATAGGTGCACCACATGGGTACTCACAAAGCAGCTTCCAGATGTCATTGCCCCTCACCGATCTGTGAGTGGAGTTCTGGGTAGAACCTCTTGATGACCCACAGCTGGTTAGGTGACATATGGTGGGCTCCATTATGAGGTCTGCCACCACCTTGGAATGGCTGTGCGACTTCAGGTCCTCCCAGCTTTTCTTGACAGTCTTCAGTGAACGGATTGCCACTTCGACTGCTACCCTCTCTGCATGATGCCAGATCTCTTCAATGTCCCAGCTGCGTTGCTGGGTTGAAGAGGGTGTCATATTTATCCAGGATCCGATCCACTGGGATGCCAAATTCGGTGGTGGTGGAGAATTTGGCAGCCTTCTGCCTCACTGACATGGGGTTACCGCTCTCTGCAGATGAGGAAGATTGTGCAAACATTGCAACCCCTGAGGCAGGTGTGGCTTCGCTGGGACCTGGATATGTGCTGTGGAGCTGTGGTGGAGGTGGTAGGGAAAGGTGGAAGCTCCAAGTTTGCCAGATGAGGTGGTCACAGGGCCAACAGCTGGTAGTCTAAGGCAGTGCTAGTTGGTAGCAGGCACTAACACTCTATCAGGCATCAGCACATGTGGAATATTGGAGGCACTACAGGGCAGGAGGAGGCAAATCCTATGGCCCGGAGGCAGGAGGAACTTTGGTGCGGGTCTCACATCTGAGACAGCAGATAACAGCATAATGGCCCTTAGCATGTAACTTACATGCTACTGGCTGCACAAAGCACGCCTACATGGCTTATGCGGTACACAGCAATTATGGGGATAGTTAAGAGGTGTGACACGCATCACCGGTTGTGTGCGAGAAGATACGAAGACAGAAGATTGAGTGTAGCCAACAGCCATTTGGGATTGCTTCACAAGTCGTTGCCTTCACGTAACACGTAATGCATGTTTCTTTTTCGGTGTTACCTCTTTGCATACATGCATGTATTTTCTATCATTGTGAGGCTTTCTGAGCATTGCATACGCATTTTTTAGGTGCCTCTGCATATCATGTACCGCTTTTTTTCTATCTTTGGAAGCTTTCTGGGTATCATGTATGCATTTTATGGCTTTTGGGGTGCCTCTGCATATCGCGTAATGCTTTTTTTCCTAGCTTTGGAAGCCTTTTGGGTATCGCTATGCATTCTATGGCCTTTAGGGTGCTTCTGCATGTCGAGTACCTTTTTTCTATTTCTAGGCCACTGGAGAGTGGCCCCCAGAGGAGGAGGATCTGACTCCATTTAACGAGTCAGCAAGTGGATTACTCAGCAGTGAGCAGGTGCAAGACGACGAATGGACACCTACGTGGACACATCTGGTGAGTGCCCTTTGTGTTTGTAGATGATATTGGATGACATTCCCATATATGTGTTGTTGTACAGTTGGCTTAAGTTAGCAGCCATCCATGGCCAATGCATGTTTGCTACCGTTTACACTTCGGTCACATGACATGTGTTCTGGGAGGTGGTTTTGCGGTTCCCATGTGTGTTACATGTTGGTGTCACAGTACACAACACTGCCTCCTGGCCGTCACAGCTGTGCCAGCACTTGTATGCAAGGCTGTTTCTAGCCAACTTGGTGTCCAGTGAAAAAACCTAATGCACCCGCCTCACTGGCACACATCATCCCCCTAGCCACACCTTTGTGTCACACAAAAAACATCCTCAATACCTATGATGCATTGCTAAACTAATGGAGCCAGTCTCTTTGCATTGTACACCAATTACTTTACAAACAATATTGGATGTGGAAACACAGCTGTTGCTGCTGAGGTGCATGTTTGTTCTGTCGCCTGCTCTTCGGGAACGCCTTGCCAGAATGCATTTCAAGCTGGCCGAACTGACACAATATGGTGTGACCAGCCCGCCGGGATCTGAGTACCCACAGACCACTGCCATGTGTTGCAGACATGTAGTTAAAATGACCTCACTTGAATATCGCAAGGAGTGACACTAGACTAAGCATAGGAATGATTTGCTGATAGAGGGTCATCATTGCAAGGTGGACAGTCTGGCAAACCTCAATTGTACTGTGTGAAGATAACCCTATGAGAAAGGGTAAGGGGGTGGATAGCACCAATGAGTGTTGCTGTCTGCTTTGCATCAAAGCAACATGCTTTGGGTATTTTAACAAGGATCAGAGAGCTATATATTCCATTCATCAGTCTGTGATGACAAGGTTTTTTTAGACCAAGTTTGTGTGTCGCCAAAGTGCATTACATTTTTGCTAAGATAACATTACAGGAACTAATAGTGCATTGCACTCTGTGGAATGTAAGTGCTTTAATTAAGCAATGTTACAATAGTGCTGCTGCTTTTCTTTTACACTTTCAAAAAGCATTTCTCTCCTCAGCAGTTGCAGAGTTAGCTTAATTCTAAAAGTAAACTGAAGCTAATTTCTGAAGGCTTTTTGTGCCCCTGAAAGTAAGGCACATTAGGACAGTATCCTGCATAAATATTTTATATGAAGTGCAAATTCCTTTCTTTAACGTTGTATGGTGACACAATCTCACAGTAGCTATATCTTAACCTGTAACCAAGTAAATTCTGTGTAACAGCGCCTCAATGCCCCTGGGCTGCTAGCGTGCTTTATAAATGCAAATACATACATTAAATAAATAAATCTCAGTCATTATTGTTCAGACGACTGTGAATATTATTTCATGAGCCCAATCATAGTCAGTCAATCTGGATGATGCCAATGCTTTGTTGATCAATGTTATGGTCTGTGTGAACTTCTATTGGTAGCCAATGATCTTCTGACTCTGCAAAGGTCTGAGAGAAGTAATCATTTGTGATTGTTACTTCTATGAGCCTAACCATAAGTGTGTGAATTTTTCTGGTATATCTTTTCCACATTTTTGTTTTGCTTTAGCAAAAATCCATATTTTGAGCAAAACTTTCATTAGATTCACAGCATATATTGGGCTGTTGTGCATTTGTCAGTTCACGATGTGCAATCACGTTATCCTTCCATCCGAGTACTTTTTTACATTCAGTACACTTGCATGGTCTTTCTCTTTTTCCACAGTTAACATTAACATTAACTTGCACAGTTGCATGTTTCTCATATTAAGGGTCCAGATGCGCTATCACCGGTTTACTTTTGCTAGATGACAGACACATGGCTTGCTCCTCACACCAATGATCACAACAGTCACCCTAACATTGAAACTTCTGTAACCAAGAAACATAGTTACTTAGCCAGACTTCAAAATTAAATTGATTATGGAATGAAATGACAGCAAAAATCGTCCACTCAGATGGGGTATGAGGGCTCTGTTGCTCCTTGTCGCAGGAGTATTGCACATGAGGATGGGCTGGGTCTCAGTCTGAGCATGCACAGTTACCAATACAGAAACATATTTTGTGAATAATGTACAAGACAGGAACAGGTGCCCCACAAGAAACACACAAATACGAGGTACAAATGTAGGGAAGGATTGTTCAACTTACAAACATTAGCCTGACCATCAATGAGCTGATGAGGCATTTAGAAAAAAAATGGCTTCTGATACATCGTATAGGGTCCACATTGCCCCAGCCACTGCCTCCTCACCATTGAACAATGCCTCAGGGGTTATTCCTGCACAAAAGAGAAGGACCATGCTTTGTCTGACAGATCTGGCATAATCAGCTCTTATTAGTGCTGGCCTGCAGACACTGGATATTATGGTGTGGCAGTATAGTAAGGGTGTCCAGCCCTGTGAAGGTTCAATTTGAGGGAAAATCAGTGAGTGGTTCATGTGTTGAAGTGTGGGGAGATTATGGCACACTCCTTCTCGATGCATATGTCAACATTTCCAGTGTGCTATTGTATAGACAAGTGACACAGAACACGCTCAATGGACGATTAAGTGGTGTGGTAACACAGGGTCACCACAAATTTAGGGCACAACCAGCACACACAATGTGTGTCACTTTACATGGTGTGAGCTGGCTGCACTCTTTACATGACACTGTGATGTGAAGCGTCAGTCAATGACTGTCAGTCAGTCACTTATAGACAGTCATTGACTGACACTTTAAGGGCACTGCCAGCTCAGACAATGTAAAAATGGCACACCTATTAATGAATTGTGCCGGGCAAACAGCAGGGGGCTTGCACCCCTCGGAAATCTCACTCAGGGTGCTGGTAGACCTGTGTCCGGGAATGATGTGACACCACAGACAGAAACAGTTATATGTGCTGTAACATAAAAGAGCAGCAAATGGATGCATTGGCAAACAGGTTGGTGACTTGGGCAGCACACTAATCATTGCAGCATACATATCACAGCCTTGATTGTATAAGGACTACAGTCTGCACAGTGAAACAATGGACCCTGCTGTCCTAATCAGGATGCAAAGTCACATGGAGGGGCCATCTGATATTGGTTGGCATGTTGAGAGAATGGAGAGTAAATGGATGGTGAGGGCATGCATGTAGTCCATGTCCCAATGCAGCCGCTTGAGCACTTTGGTAAGGATATAGCAGTTAACCTTCTAAGTCATGCACTAGATGTAGCTATGAAGTGATATTCATGAACAGTGTGTGTGTGCATGAAATGACAAGTCATGGAAATGATTGACATTGCTTTGAGCTTTTTCTGTGTGGCATGTTAATGTTCTTGTCAGAATGTGTACATTTGGTCAGCTGACTGATGCTTTGTGCTGGCCTTCAAAATGAATATGCCCCTTGTTCAGTACTTATCCCTGGGGTTTAAAAGCAAAAGCTTTATATATGTGACATCAGTCATGAATTGTCCACAATTAAACGGCTCTGTCAACACTAAGAGCATGAGATGTACACTAACAGGAGGGTTGCGGGGTGCATGCCGGAGGGTGCGGAATCAAAAGCATATCACTGGCTGGGTTCTGAATATGTGCTACTTTATTTGATACATAGGAATAGATAATGTATTACTGGTTGTGTATCCAGAGTCATCTGTCCTGGTCTGGACCTTACTGTGGATACTCCTGTGCACCGTGAGCTCTGCTCCCTGGGTAAACGCCAGTATGTACATGTGGCAATGGCATGCAACACATGTGTATCGTCCATTGGGTGTGACAATCATAACTCACGCAGTTTCCCTACATGTTGTGCATGTATTCACAGTCACTCATTACCTGGCCCTGGTGGCCGGTGGGCATGAGTAAGCAACATTGTCTGTCAAAATATTCATGAGGGTGTCTTCCCAACGGGACAACATGTGGATGGCCATGGAAGGAGCTTTTAGGTATACATGAGACAAAGTGACTGGGACGCTCAGAAGTGATGAGTTACTGTAGGTTTATCACTGCCCGAGCCGGAGGCAGGTTGTACTCTTCACAGCCCACCGTTGGCATTGTTGTGATGGAATGCACTCCTGTGCGGCAGGTAAAATAGGTGAATGCATATTATATGGGCTTTTCACCCTAAACTCGCGGGTGAAATGTTTTATTTACATTTGCTGAGTGTGACTGCGATACTCATGGCTGTCGGTTTTCCCTCTGTCAGCAGCAACATTTGCGCACACTACCTGCGCTGTGTTTTGAGTGAATTGTGTACCTCAACTTCACACGCTTAGAAACTTCACTTTGTTTTGGAGGTTAGTCTTCTCTCCCTTTGTTGCTCATGCAATCCTCAAGTTTAGATTTAATTAGGATTTTCAAAGCTGTGCTTCTATCTGTGCAAATGGAGCCAAGCACTTGAATGATGCATGATTCTTGTTTGTCATTGTCAGAATGTGTGTTCTTTTGATGTGGAATCTGTAAGCCTTGGTGACCACCCTAGTGGGATTCTGTGCTTTTTTGCAGATTGTCCATGAAGTGGGGTGGGGTTCCAGCCAATGGGAGTTCTCCTCTGTATTTGAACTACTTTTCCATGTTATATGGATTCTTTTTTTTTTTATATAATATTTTTTATTGTTTTTTTGGACATAAACAAACACGGCACCAAGAGGTAGCCGACATTTAGTCATTACATATAATTCTTTAAACATTTATGGATTCTTGAGTAAATAGGTATGCTTATGGTTAACTTAATGTTGCAATTTTTAATGCTGATGAATTTTTCACATTCATCTTCTAACTGGTTGTCTTGTTCCCATTAGATGGACATTAGATACCCACCTGTTCTCCCTCTTCATAGTTCATAGTTGCCCTATTATTAAAGGCTTGGCCTTTGAAGTAACCATGGCCTCTTTAAGCCGAAACTCGAGTTGGCACCCTTTTTGATCTTATTTTGTCAATTTCTTTATATAGGTCTGAGTCTACTGTGACGCACTATTGTGCAGTGGGCCAACACACAGGTGCGACACACAGGTGCGGCCCAAGACGTAATTCTGTCTGGGTTTTTTCTTAATTTTACACTTAAACTCCATCAGGGTTTATTTTAAAAAAATGTACACGCACCTTTTCCTTTGTATCAGTCTTTTCCCTGTGCACTTGGACCCAGTGTCTTTCTGGTGCCTGGTTGTGTCCTTTCCTCATTTTTCTCTCTAGCCTTCTCGGCATTGCAGGATGGGTTTGGTGTTAAGAGCATTGCCTTTTGTACATAATGTACAAGCTTATGTTCAGATGTGTAATGTGAGCTCCTATGTCTATTACTATGTTCAGTTTTAAAATGTTACTGTGTGTATTATATATGCATTAAATTCTGTGAAGTATTTGTGGAAATATATTGCTTGAGTATGGCTTATTTCTACTCATTAAGTGCTTACATGCATTGGACACGTTTTACTTTTTGTATTGCTTTATATTTGGAACATCAGATGTGCAGATCACACCTCCACATGACACAAGAAAATGTCAGTGTTGGTTATGGGATCAATGATGATGCACAGACCTCCATCCTTCCACTGATATGAATCACTACCACTCATGCCCAGGTGTATGTATGTACCCTCGCACCCGCAGACCAGGCCATGTTGCACAGCCTAATTTGGCCAGCCGTGACTGTGCATATAAGCGAATGTCATTCATCTGTGATGTACAGCTCACAGTGTGCTGAGTCACAATGTGTGATGTGTCCAGCCATTTTGTGTCTGTATGCATTGTAATGCACATATGCATGTTCAGCAAGGTATTCATCCCTCTAAATACTGTTATCTGTCTATGTGCAGGGATGATGCAGCGGGTGCAGAGGGGGAGGCTGAATAGGAGTGGTCATATGACAGGACCCAGGTGGAGGTCGGAGTGGCATATGCCATGAACATCCACAGGTGCTGCACACAATCCTCAGTCGGGTTTCCAACTCTTCTTACTCTGAAAGTAAGGATGCTGAACCAGGAGTGGAGGACATGGTGAGGGACATGGAGGGTGCCCCAATGGTTAGTCCTGTTGAGGCTATTGCGTCTGAGGCAGTGAGCTATGAGTCACAGATCCAGTCAGTGGAAATCCCAGCATCCGCAGTCGTTATGGCTGCAAGATTGCCTTCACCTGAGTTTGGCTCAGGTTCAGGGACAGATGTCCAATGGGGGATTGCAGGCCTGAAGTCAAGGACAGGGGTCCCACTGTGATAGACCTGTACCCCGGCATCCAACCGCCGTCAGACCTGCACATTTAGTGGGCGTGTGTATGCTGGAGAGACAGAGTGGGAGCAGCCGTGCTTTGTGCAGCCATCCAACAAGGAGACATGTTGCATGAGATTGCTGGGGATATGAATTGCCTGGCTGAGAACATCTCCTCAGCAGCTGCCAAGGATGCACAACATTTGGCCTCTCAGGAACATCAGCAGTGAATGTTGGCCAGTCTGGAGAAGAAAGTGCATACTGAGAAGCGGTCCTCAAGGCTCTCCCACAAGCTGGCCATGGAGGCAATTGTCAAGGGCTGATGAGCTGACCTGAACTATCTCCAGTGGCACATAGAGCAGCCCTAAAGCAGGAGATGTTGGCATCTAGAAACTCCAATTGCGTGAGATGGAGAGCTTGAGGGCTTCACTGCATGATGAATTGTCAGCTACAAGGTCCCAGCTCCATGAAGAGATGGATGCCTCAAGGCAGACACTATCCCAGCAAATTAATGCGTCTTCATGAGTGAGCGGACATGCAGACTCTGTGGCCACTCGGGAGGAAGTTCATCGTGACCTGTCTAAAATTGGGATGCTGGTGCATGCATTTGTATCACAGATGGCTCTAGACTATGAAGACCATACTTTGGCACTGCATGGACAGGATGCACTGCCACTACCGCAACCACCTTAGGATCAACTGCAGGATGACAGTCCAGGTTGACCCACACTACCTCAATCACCTGTGCCCCGATGTCCATGAGCCAATGGAGGAGATATTTGTTTTGTGTTCACTTTTTTCTATGCACTCATATGGACATGGGCACACACCCTTCCCACCCCAATCCCCCTCCCAGGGTGGACATTATTTTCCCCCTGTACAAGATGTACTTTTTTATTTAATGCCTGTCCAGGATGGACTCCTTTATTTTGTATTAACAATCCTGATCAGGATGGACACATTGAATTTGTTTTTTTCACCCCTGTCCTGGATGGACACATTATAGTTGTTTTCTTTCCTTTGCAGAGCTGTTGCTTTTTTTATTAGAACCTTGAGAGATGTGTTGTTGCCCTCTCGGGCATTTATGAGTGAAGGACTGATATGCAGCCATGAACACTGGTGTCAATTGCCATGGTTCACTTGACTGCAACAGGATCACCCATACAGGTGAAGATCAATCTAAACATTGTAGTTCATACGTGCAGCCTGCATGATTTACTCCTATAGCTGGTGAAGTGCAATTTCCCATAGTGTTGCAGGGATCCTGACTCATCCAGTGACTACACTCCATGAGAGGACCACCCAGCACCCTTTCACCTCCCGAGTCCCCATGCCCTCTGCCAGACACTGGCCCTCCATTCACGAATGCAGAGGAACAGTGTACGGTGGAGGTGATGAGGGAATCCCACCAGGACACCTCTGCCGGCAGGTAAGGTTGTCCACTGTCCATCATGTCAATGGCTGGTTAAGTGGGCATCACTATATTGGCATGCAGTGGCACATGCAGGCTTGCATGTGTCATGTCATTTTGGGAGGGTGACTGTCAATATGTCTGTGTTTTTATGTCCCCTGGATCATCCATGCATGTGCAGTGGGTTTCTGGTTGCACTTCCGCAAAGGACAGTCGACTCAGGAGACTGTGTGGCACCCATCCCCCTTGAGTCAATTGCAGTCTTTAAAACATTAAACAACAGCATCCTCATCCTCAGACTCCAATCTCTGGGCATCATGGACTCTGCATTCTGATTGTTCACCTCTTGCCTTGCTGACCGTTCTCAAGTCTCCTTCCTAGAACCCTTCTCTTCTCTTCCATGTTTCCTACAGGGCCCTGCATGTGTACTCCCTGTCCATAATACTCTTCAGACATCTATTCTCAGATCATCAAGGCCTCGACGGCTCCTCATCGTGACCATGCCTCAGTGAAGAGACTGCACTAATGTTGGCAGTGTTTTGATTTCAGGGAAAACAGCTTAAATAAATTCAACCAGCAACGAAGTCCAAGATAGGGAATAGGGAATAATTGATTGTATCAGCTTATACAAGGATATAAAACAGCTTTGTCAGGTTAGGTGTAATCAAATCTTGAAAATTGAGATATAAAACAGCTTTGTCAGGTTAGGTGTAATCAAATCTTGAAAATTGATCGGTGTAATGAATATGTCTTTGATTGTTTTATCAAAGTAAAATGAGGGTTTAGGTTTTAAATACGAATATGAATATGATTATTTAGATAATGGTATTCACATTGTTTAAAACCATTGTTATTCCTTTTTAATAAAAAAGTATATTTATTGTTAAAGTTCTGTTTCCCTGTACCCTAGTGCAATCAATACCTCCTCATATGTTATCCTTTTTCATTGCTGTACATATTTGGAAAGAAAAGCATTTAAAAACACTTTCCAATATTATATCAAAACTTGTCCAGAACAGTGATGTATCTGCATGTGCAGTTGCTTCGAAAAAAGCTCCTTCCTTTTTATGATAGAATATGTTTCATTATTTAAGACCAAAAGCAAACATTGACACATATCTGCCTGGATGAAATTGCAAGGCAACATTTCTGCCGAGGATTCATCTTAGTAAATAATCAGCATGCAAGGCAAGCACTTGTGAAGGTTATGATTCATATGCACAGTCAAAGGGGTTATCCGTGAGTAATCATAAAAGTCATTAACATGCAAGGCCTGAAGGCAAATCTAACATTTTCATAGGTTTGCACTTGCCCTGAGGGGATCTCATTCCTGTGATGTTGATAAACAACACTGCAGCAAAAAGACACCAAGGTGTCTCTGGTCCTCGCTAGTTTGCACGCTTGCAACATCTATTTCTAGCATAATCTCCATTTCAATGTTTCCTGCTTGGGACAGCAACTTTCACTCCCCCATGGTATGAATGACAGTGGAGAAGCTCAGCTGGCCCTTCCACTGATATTCATAAAATGGAATACAATCATACTTATTCTAGCTGAAGTTAGCAAATAAGGATAATTGTCCTATAATTATTGTGAGAATAGCGTGTTGGAACTATGTACTTGTGAAATAGCTTATATTCCAACTTGTGGGTCTTAAACACGGAAAGAATTAGTCACATCTACATGCTGTGACTGTCAATATAGAATGCCAGCTGCGGCATCTACAGGTATTCCTAGCAATGGAAAACACAACACTACACTACTATTCTAGTCGAATACAACAAATAATGGTCATGTTCGTGTCACTGTTGAAAATAGTTACAAATGGGGTTTCTCCTCGAGTAATGCAAGATGCATGCATACAATCTGTGTGCAGACATTTTACGGATGAATTTCACATTACTTCACATTGAATGCAATTACATGGTGGAGAGAGGGCATGCATTGTAATATGTGTTTTCGCCTTCCCTATTCTCGATGCCACCATACAAATGAGACAGCATTAAAGACAGCATGACATTTTAATGCAGGTGTTAATGTTCTGGAGTCCTATGGATTTGGCTTCTTTTTACACCAGAATAAAGCAGACTGAATCCATAAGAATACATTCCAAACACACATTGCCATCAGAAACAGGTGTTTACTCAATTTGCACTGTGAAGTACAAAAGGGAGGTGGGCAGGTGATTTTGCCTACTTGGTTCCCCTGCCTTTTGCACTTAGCAGTGAACATGACAATCATTGCACACAATGAACGAGTTTGAATGTAAGTGCAATTTTCGGGGACTTGAAACCTGAGCCTCAATGTAAATTGTTATAATGCAGTGTTTTAAATTAACTTTGTATTCCATATGGAGCTCTGAATATTCATTAGCTTCAAACAACAAAATATTTCTTGGTTGGGATAATATCATGCAAGGTGCTCTTTATGTAAAGTGTGGGTAAAGTATGGCATGTTATTAAATTGACATAAAGCACCAACACATGGGCCCTCATTACAACACTGGCGGTAACCCATGGCGCTATTATCACCATGGTTGCTGCCGGTGTTGTAACGAGTCCGCCAATGTTCAATGGGGAATTACCACCCCATTCCAAGGTTGGCGGGGCGGTAATTCCTCATTGAACATTGGCCGTTCCCCATTCCCATTTTTGCCCCATAGGGCTCAATGGGACTGGGGAAGGCGGTAATTACGGTACCGCAAGTTGCGGTACCGTAATTCCCTCGAAGATCCCTTTGCGGGTCCCTACTTTAACGGCTGGTCCAGACCAGCCGTTCAGGTCGGGTCCCGCAAAGGGACCTCGTAATCAGGCGCTAAGGGGTTAACGGCGCCCCATCCTTTTACCACTGTTCGGCACTGTCAAGTCTCTGTCCACCTCCTCCACAGAGCTTGGGACTGGGAGGGATAGGCAATATGTACTCTGGAAGAACCAATTTTCCTGAACTCTGTTCCATGGATGTCCTCCCTATTCCAGCAATTTATTCCTGAAAGAAATAATGCAATGTCTTTTTTCTGATTTTTCTGATTTCTTAAGCATACACTTTTGAAAAATACCTGGTTTAAACATTGACACAATTTGACAAATTCCATGCATGTATGAGACTTTTCATTGAACTGCCACAAACGGTCATTTGCAAACATTGGGTTCAGTTTTCTTGCACTTTCGCTGATACTTTTTAAGTATGTACATTTATTTTTAATAGACACCAAATAGAAAATATGTCTTCATTTTATTTCTCCGCACATACATAACGCAATATAACTACGAGGGACAACTTCCTGCAAATAATGCACTGGCAGAAAGGTCCCAAGAAATAAAATATGCATCGATACACCCTGAAACCCTGTGAGTGCTCGGACCGCAAGGGGTACAGTTCCTTGCTGGTTCGGCTGATAGTAGGGACTGGACTGAAAGCATGGTTGCCAAGAAGAAAGGGGAAACCAAAAGGTCCACCAGGGAACAAACAAAATGGAATCACATCTAGCATGATTCAAGAGAAGGAGGGTGTGGGTGCAGCAACAAAGAACTACCAATGCCAGAGATGTCTTCCTCTGGTGCTGGTTCTAATGAAAGACTATGCACATTTTGGAGCAGAGTGCACAGCCCCCTTCCCCTGTTCCACAGGGCTCTTATCATAGGGGGTTAGACTGTTTTAGTTTGACATCGGATGACAGATACTTCATGTTGGGGAAAGTATGGGGAAGGAGTGGTTTAGGGAGTTAATATGTTGTTGTGTTTAGGGTTGTTTAAGCAGGGTGTTAGGCAGAATCATATGCAGTACCCTTTGGGAACACCACACACAATTAAGACTACAAGTGTAAAACAAATGCACCTTTGGTACAAGCCTGTACTACACAGTAAAGTGGTAGCGATGGCTGAGCAGCCAGACTTATCTCAAGAGTAAAGTGAGCAGTATCAGAAGTTACACAAAGGACAGTAATTATATTGGTTCAAACAAACACTGATTCAAGGTTTCTGAGTAAAAGAATATACATTTATTTACACCATCAGTTATAAAACAGTTCATTAATATAAAGCAGCAGAAAATCACAATCTTGATACACTGCAATGACCCCCAATCAATTCTGGACAAGTTAAGCTAAAAATGAAATGTGAGCAAAATGGCACTCCAGCAATTCAAAAAGGGAGGAAAAGACAAGGTTATCCAAAATCAACAACACCAACAAGTGATAGGCAGGGAAATCTAGAAAAGGCTGGAGGGTCCTGCACTGCCCAGGAAAGAAACCAGCAGCAGAGCAAAGCGTTGAATAAAAGGTACGCACCTTAAAACCCAAACAGGTTCTGTTCCTCCTGGCTATCCGGTTCACTGCAGCGAGGCACAGCAAATTCGACCAGGAGAGGTAGGTCGGCATTTGGTGTTTGGCGAGCTGGTTGGTCCCACCAAGCTCAAGTGAAGAAGATTCCTTGGAGATCTTCTCTGTTGTCAGAGTTTCGGGTGATTCGGACCTGCACTAGGGCTTCACTGGGATGTCCAATAGTTGCAGCAGTCATCTTCCTTCAGCTCCTCGTTGGTTCTCTCGTTCCAGTGGCGACTCTGCCTTCCAAGTCCCAGAGACCTGCTTTTAAGCAATTCTCCCCCATTCACACAGCCTGGCTTCAATCACACAGCAGGGTGGCTGTCCTGGCAGGACAGTCACGCAGCCAATCAAACTAGAATGCGAGTTGGGTCTCCAAGGAGACCTGTGTAGGGGGCCTCAAAACCCTCCCTCACATCCTGTCCACCCAGACACTCAGGCACCTAAGGAGGCTTCTGTGCAGAAGCCTACCAAAGGACGGCAAACAAAGGAGCCAAACCTGGTTTGGTGCACAGAGTAAAACACGGGAAAGACCTTTACAAAAATAAATGGTGAATAAACTCAAACGGAACCAAATAAAATTAAAAGGGGTCCAGCGGATTAGAGTTTGAGGCTACCACCATAGTCTCTAACAGTACCGAAGCTATTTTCATAGCTTGCGGTACAGTAGAAATGGTAGATACCACTGCCACCAGCCAAATCTTAAAGAAAGGGGTACAAAATAATGTTCCATGAGAATCAGACAAAAAAGGATAACTATTAACCCTTCCGGTACTCTGTTGGAAGATAGGCTGTACTGGGTCTGTAAATTTAAAAAGACTAGTAAAGTCAATGGCAACTTTACATGTTCTGGGAGACAGTAGTCAGTCCCAGAAAATTGAGTTTAACAGTGGGAAGTCTAAAAAGACAACCCTGTGTCACTGCATAAAAGGTGAAGTGTGACACAAAGTAAAAAGATGATGCCTACGGAGTGGGTGAGACTCCATAGTCCATGAGCACAAAATGTACAACACACAGCAAAACACATGTAAGAGTGGGAAAAAAGGCTCACACTCTTACCAGGTAATAAAATAAATCCTAAAAATCCAGCAAAGGTGCTGAGGGACTCAAAAGGGAAGGGAAATTAGCCATTCTGGAGAATTCTCCCTAACACAGGGCTCATATTCAAAGGGAACCGCGTTAGACACGGTTGATTAAACATATAAAGCAGGATGCACCATCGACTGCTATGGGTGCACAACACACTTTGATGCAAGGTGATAGGTGATAACACTCAAGGAAAATGCCTCACTTGCAAGGTCAGCAGGCTCAATAACAATATAAAACATGGCCTTATCGCCAAGCTTATTAATAGGCAGAAAGCTGATGTTGTGCTATTGCAGAAAACACACCAGATGGGCATGGCATGTGATTCCCTAGGTAGATGTTGTAATAAGATAGTGTGACAAGCAGGTTACTGCAAGAGACCAAGAGAGGTCACCAGTCTGGTCATAATTTCCCTTCCCCTAAATGCTGACACGGTTAAGTGAGGCGCATATGGTAAATAAATGCTGGTAAAAGGGAAAATCTGAGGGGGAGACTATAAGGATCCTTAACGTGTACGCACTTCCAGCCCTAAAATCAAAAATGAGAGAGGTGCAGTCACTGTTAGTGTCCCATGGAGCTCACATAACAGTGGTGGGGGGTGACTTTAATGATGTCATGTAAACGGATGCAGATAGGACGATATGCATGTGGACAACCAACAAAACACTACTCCCACCAAACTAGCAATGTTTGCAGAGGCAATGGGCCTATGGAGGGGACTACACCCCAGAGAGAAATGCTTCTCTGTATACTCTGGGGCCACGCTTCAGTGTCTAGGTTGGACCACATTTTCATTCCATGAACACTGATGGGAAGGGTTACTGAGGCCAAGTATTTACATGGAAGGGATCTCGGATCATGCCCCACTATACATCACAATCCTAGGGAAGGGGCAGAAGCGCCAAGCTAAATGGAGACTTAACACCTACTACCTGGGTGATGATAAAATAATGGGGGAGCGGTCAGAGGAAACAGGTATTCTTTGACTTAAATGAGAACTCAGGGCACAGTAGTTCCAAGCTCTGGGAAGCTTATAAGGCTTGGATTGCCTGAGAAGGATTCCATTACCCACTATAAATGATCAGGCACGGCTAGAGATGGGTAGGGGTAGTATGATAGAGGAGATGCAAAATGCAATCAGACAGTTGCAATTGGGAAAGACCCCTGGGCCGAACTAATTCCCACTTGAAAACTGGAAGACACGGCACTAATACATATGGTGGCAATGTTTAAGGAGAGTCACGAATCAGGAGACCTACCCAAGGACAACTGAATGGCAATAATTGTGGTTATACATTTAAAAAAAAGGAAACCCAGGGACTTATTTACCTCATTGCTAAATAGTGAAGCCAAAATACTTGCCTACATTTTAGTGAATAGGCTAATTAAAGTGAAAGGCATACTGATTAAGCAAAGACCAGCTTTGGGTTCCCGATAAAGCCACCAGAATGAATCTGTGGTGACTTCACAATGCGCTGCATAAGGCTGACTCGGAGAAGGCTTTTGACTCTGTATGGCTGGAGTATCTGTGGGCGGCAATGTAAAAGATGGGATTTGGACATCATTTATGTCATGGGTGCAATTGTTGTATGCAAACCAATTGCAAAGGTGAGGGCGAATAGCTGCAAATCCCACAGCTTTACACTGCAGAAGGGATTCAGAGGGGTTGTCCTCTGTCTGTATGGGAGCCTGGGCAGGAAGGATTTACCTCTGGCAGAACAATGAATCATTGAAGAGGTAGGGTCACTTACCCTTACCAAAGCCAAATACTACATTTAGGGCCTGAGTCACATAGCGTTTTTCTATGGGATTGCACCATTATAAAACACTTCTCTGCTTTTATAGTATTCAAAGACTATAGCTAATCTGTTATTAGTATTCCATAGTATTCTTTTTAAGCAGAAACTATATGAAGACTAATCAGCATGCTGAACATTAGTCAATTACTAACAGAATACGAAAAAAATACTTGTTTCTAGACGGTTGTAGGTCATTTGGTCGAAAACCAAATGATCGAATGCCATTTGATCGAGAGTGAAATGGTCGAAAAAATGATCGATTTTTTTTATTTTTATGGGGGGGTTCCCCCCCAACACCCCTTTTTCTATATTATTTTTTTTTTACCAAACAAAACTAAAAAAATATATAAATAAATAAATAGAAAAATTCGACCATTTTTTTTTTTGACCATTTGACTTTTGATCAAATGGTCATTCGATCTTTTATTTTCGACCATTTGACCGGACACCTTTCTTAGACTTCTAGTCTTCACTTAGTATGGAAAACACATAAACACTATTGAGAAGACACAAATGGCGTCATCACGAGCCCCGGATTTGCCCCCAGCCCAGAGCTGGGGGAAAATCCGCCAAGCCTGTGATATAGTGGACCCTTAAATGCAGCGGTAATAGTGTTACCGCTGCATTTAAGGGCTACCACCAAACTCGTGATGAGGACAAAAGAGATGAAAAGAAGATCTTACATTTTGCTGAGGGTAATGCTCTACTCTCTGGGAGAACCCAGATATCCCTAAATTTCATAAGTTAGGTAAACAAACAAAATGGGCTAGCAGAGGGATCATTACAGTGGGGGACACACTATGTCAAAATAAGAGGGATGTACAGGCTCATCCGGGGTGATTTATAACATACATGATGCCGAAGCATGCCTTTCTGACCCAATTCGATGGAGAGACAGATTTTCCAGATCACACCCCCTAGAAACCAATCTGCTGACAGGCCCAATAAAAAGCAAAGCAATCTCAATAATATATCAAGTAATAAGCAACTTCACCTCTCCCCCACTCATTAAACTTAAATTCAGATTGGAGACAGACCTAGGGTCAATAGAGGATGAGGAATGGATTGAAACTCAAGTGCCAATGATGAAGGCCAATATGTCTACAACGCTGAGCATGCTACAAAACAACATTTTCCACAGGGTTTTCTACTCCAGAGAGAGACTTCATAAAAATGGAGAGTGGTGTACTCTGTATTTGTTAAATGTAGTAAGGTTATCAGTGCCATCTACCATTTGCTATGGGTTTGTTCATGGCTCACAGATACTGGGAAATGATATTGGCAACACTATCCAGTGCAGTGGGCTGCTCAATCCTGAAATGCCCCCAAACTATCACCGCTACACATCTGGGGAGATATGGAGGGGCCAGGAGGGGATACAATTCTGATCTCCGCTGCACATATGGTGGCCAAAAGGGATCTGGTGACTAAATGGGGAACATATGCTATCCTGACTCAATGGGTGAAGTGCAAGGATCACTTCAGATCCCTGGAAATAATCACATATAGACACAAGTAGCTAAATACCAAAGGATATGGGATAAATATGACTTGTTCATGTGAGTGGGGGAAGGTAATATCACAGATGTTAGGATATCGGACCAAACATCCAGTAGCGGGGAAGTGTGAGCAACCGTAATAATTAACATAGCCCACGTGACAAGTGGTGGGGGGAATTTGGGGAGGACTGCCTTTGTTGGGATCTGTTCTATTTGGGTAATGTTGTATTTTGTTATGTTGGAAAACCAAATAAAATGTATTATAAAGCAAAACAAGGAAGGAAGGCCTTTTTAGGTGAATTTGGAGGCAGATATTGCACTAACCTTGACAGGCAGATTCCATGCAGGGACGAGCTGTCTTTTGGAGCTGCAGGCAGCAGTACACCTCATCAGTGTAAAGCCTTCTGAGTAAAAGGCAAACAGGACAGCAAGGGTAAAGGAACAAGAAACCTCAACATCATTGCTATATCAATATCCACTCTTGGCGGACCCTCAGTTTTCACTAATTACGTTTGTTTTGATGTTGGCGGCAGCAAGAGAACACAACTGACGGTAAAGGCTTCAATGGAGAGGGACATGCAGCCAGTCACTTATCTCCATGAAACTATGGGCAGATGAATAGACCATGTTGGCGAATAAGCCACAGTGCCACAGAGTAGTCATTCTGGAATTTCAGCTACAGCTCTGAACCACTGAGAAATGTGTTATGAATAGTTGAATGCAGGTGGCTGAAAAAAAAAATAGCCTTAGTGTTTTAGGGCTAGCACTATTATTTATATATTCACAACAACATGCGACAATACCACACAGCCGATCCATCCTTAATGGGAGTGAAGCACGTATGTGGGTGTCTGCTACTTTAAGAACTGCCTGTCTCGTGTCGATAAAGGTACATAAAATAGTACTGCCACACAAAGCAATGACAATTATCAAGGGCAAAATGCAAGCTTTTCTGCTAATTTGTATACCCACCTGCATTGATCAGTGGCTCTTAACTAGAGGAAAACTACCAGGGATGGCTACTAGGTAGCTGCGTGGCAAGTGTGTTTTCGTTCATGAACTGGTCTCTTCTACGCTGACATTTCATCTAGGGGTGTTGTCTTGCATATTTAAACCCACTAAAAGTGACCTCATGCGGAAATCCCATGTGTGACATCGTATGCTGCACTGCCTTTCTCTAATGTGTGTGCTTTTTGTGTGTATTTGATGACATTTATTTTATGTTATTTCAGTTTTGTGTTGAGAAAATTAAGTATGAAATATTGCTGCCTTTTGGGGACACATTTCCTGGAGCATTATGTAATTTCTGAACTACTTTACACACTAACAATACATTTCTCTGTGGCTCTCAGCTACAGGTGAACATCTAGGGGTGGCTACTGGGCGGCGCATGTGTTGACCTTTAACAGAAATGGCCTATCCTGCACTCACATTTGAAGTAGAAGAATGATTTAATGCATTTTAAACTCAGAAACACATTGATGGTGTTTGATCAACATACCCCAATGCTATCATAGCCTCTCAGCCAATGAGGAGCCTCGTAATGGTGGCATTACCAGCAGTAATCACCCTGCTCCGAGGCCATGATCTTCCTCCGCCAGGGAATGGGGTAAGTGGTGTCCCACTTCCCCTGTCCCCTCCCTCCACCCCATCAATAGAATTGCCTCCCCGCCCCCCATCCCCACTTACCTTCGTTGAAGTCCATTTCAGGAGAGGACACGCTGGGAACACTTCTGTCCCCAGCACGTCCGCTCCCGATCTACACGTAGTCCCTTGTCTCCTTTCCATGGCGCCTATTTTTTGTGTTAACTTTTTTGATGGGTGACATGGAAAGAGAGAAGGGACTACATGTAGTCCCATCTTCCGTTTCCATGGTGGCCATTTTTTGTGTTTACTTTTTGTCTATTTTTTTTCAATGACTGCCATGGAAAGGGAAAACGGACTTTGTTTTCGCTTCCCCTGTCACCAATTAAAAAAAATGTTTATTCTGTTCCAAACCGCAGGAGTGTTTCAGAAAGGAAAAAAAGGCTTTTAGTACCCCGGTCTTATGGGCTGGGTTACTAATGCCAATAAACCCCCTGCTGCGGGGGGATTAGTGAGTCAGGTAATGCCCGGGGCCTTCGTTAAGGCCTTCGCTTCCTTCTGGACTGTAATTATGGGCCCCGTGGCATTACCTGACTCAGGCCTTCGTTAACGCCTCCGCTTCCTTCTGGACTGTAACTATGGGCCCTGTGGCATTACCTGACTCGGTAATGCCCCCGCAGGTCGAGGCTTATTGCTTAACAATATACTTAATTATCTAGGTATACAGGAAATGTTTAGTATATTCTCGTATGCGTTGATCAGTTTCAGTGGTCATTGGAGTCTACTCTTTATCTTTTCGTTAGATAGGCAGCTCCCCACCACACACTAGGGAAAGAAAGGGCACCGAAAAGGGACAGTGGAGTTCCTTTACAGGAATAGATAGTTACTAGCAGTATGCATCCTTGAGCACTCTCTGTCTTGGGTGCTGTTATCTGTGAAACAGTGGGGTTTTATAATAGAAATATAATTGTGTAGAGCATAATACTTGCTTTTGAGTGTATTTTCAAGTGCAATGTGCATTGCTTATTTACCTGAAGGTGTAGTTTTAGAATCCCTAGTGGGTGCCCATTTCGCACGCGTAACATGTTGGGTGAGACTGACTATATTAGTCTCAAGTTTCAGATAGACCTTTTCCTGCATTTTTTAAACTCACCTTGACATTGATGTTTTTGCCAATGCTGCAATTGCAGGGCTGTTAGCCTATATACTCCATGTGGATCCTTCCTAATTGGAATGAAACATGTATCTGTTTAGCACCTCTTTGAGAGCTCCCTCTCATGGACTGATGTAGCCGTATGTAAAATAGCACTGCACTATAAGACAAAGGCATTGCACTGGATCATAATATGTGCTTTTCAGTTATGTGCATACAAACAATCCATTGCCCAGTGGCTCTGACCAAGAGGTACATTTCCAGCATGGCTTCTACTTGGCACCTTGGCATGGGTTGCTTGTTAGCTAAAATGGAGTAATCTACACTTATAGGAAGATGATTTTTTCCTGCATTTTTAAACCCACCATAATATTAACAGTGTTCACTAAACATGCCACCATTTCCTTGTCACAAAATGTCAGAAAATACCACAATTGTGATTCTTAATGAGGGTGGAGAATGTATATAGTTGTTTGCAACCTTGAGCACTGTCCTGGGTTCATACTTCTATGTCTAAAGACACTGCTCTATAAGACAAAGGCTACTTTCTGGAGGCTAATGTATGCTTCTGAGCACATTTGCATACACAGAATGCATTGCCCATGGGTTCTCACCTGGAGGTGAACATCCAGGTATTGCTGCTGGGTGGCACTTTGGCACGAGTCTCGTTACCTGACACAGCCTATGTTGCACTCACATTTCAGGCACAAGTTGTTTTTTATGCATTTGTTAAACCCACCCTAACAATAATGTTTTTTGTCCAGTATACCCCAATTCTGCAATCACAAGTTGGTCAGACTACATTTGGTCAATGATGCCTTAAGAGGGAAAACACATATGTAGAGATGTATGCATTCCTGAGATATTTCTGTTTAAACACCCTATACATGTAACTGCATTACCATAGAAGACAAAGATAAT
Organism: Ambystoma mexicanum; assembly: GCF_040938575.1. Taxonomy (NCBI): domain Eukaryota; kingdom Metazoa; phylum Chordata; class Amphibia; order Caudata; family Ambystomatidae; genus Ambystoma; species Ambystoma mexicanum. Next base: position 747,676,870 of record NC_090932.1, read on the forward strand.
GTTCTGCATGAAAATGCATGTTTTGCTCATTTTCATACCAACAGTGATTGCTCATTTTCTCTGATCAGAGGTGAACGTCCTGCCATGGGTATTGGGTGGTGCTGTGGCTTAACTGACTTGTTAGCTGAAATGTCCTAGTCGACTCTCATTTCAGTTGGAATGATTTTTAACGTTGTTTAAAACTTCCAGAACATTGATGGTGTTTTATTTAAATTATGTTAAGTGAACCTGTCATACCTTTAGTAAAGATGGGTTTGATGACTGTCTTCTCTTTTCCCTGCAATTATGATATGCTTAAACGTCAAAACCATACCTGCAGACATTAACACTAAAACGTGAGGTCTACTGCATGTGCAAGAGAATCTAAATATAGTGAACTCGAGATTAGCACATGGAGAATAAAATGGCACACTGTCATCTGCATAGCAGAGATCATATTCCTGGCACTATTTGGGTGCTGGAGGAGCAATTGCTCAACATGGCAAGTTATGCTACTTTTATACTCACCAGCACTTCCCACACACCAGCCACCGCCATGGAAGTAAATGACAGCTCTCCTGAGCACACGAGATTCCTGTCTTGGAAGGTATACCCGAACTGGAACATTATTAAATGTTGTATCCGTCACTGTGACATTTTCGTCTGATATTGGGGCACAATATTCGGCAGATGTCATCAACATTAAAACTTCCATGTAATGTTTAAGTCCAAGTAATTCAGCTAAACCAGCCTGTGAAAAATAAAAAAAATAAAAACCTGTTTCAGACTTTTAGCTTTCTCTGCAAACGTTAAGGGCCAGATTCAAGGATTTCTTTGCATGGTTCAAAGGGACTTTGCACTGCTGAAAAGTGACTTTGCACTGTCTACACAAACTCTGATTCATGGAACTGTGCAAAGTGTATTTTTGCAGTGAAAGCCATTTTGTGCTGCAAATATAAATATGCACTGACTTTGCACGGACTTTGCACTGCAAAAATACACTTTGCCCAGTTCCATGAATCGTGGTTTGTGTCGGCAGTGCAAAGTCACTTTGAACCGATCAAATAATTCCATGAATCGGGCCCTAAGAGTATTTGAAATACTTTAAGGTACAATTTACTTAATTTGTATCTATGAATTGAAAAAGCTCAAATAACCCCATGTTCTTATCAATGTATTGCAAAAGTACAATACATGGATAGGAAAACACGCAAAACATAATTTACGAACTTTAACACCAGCTGGATTACATTTAGCATAACACAAAACAAGTTTACCCAATTTTCCAGAGGCGTATTCATGCCTTCTTCACATGACATAAAAAGACGTTGAAGACCATGTTGGTAGTGTCATGGCCAAACAACCTAGAGAAGACTCAGAACATGCTTCTCGTGCCTAACTCATGTTATTGTTACTCACAATGTAGTAGGTGGTGTAGAAGGAGTGTCAGAACTCTCCATGGCAACTGAATTAGGATTCAACTAAACAAACGATGATAAGTGTTTGGATTCAATAATAAGTGAAGTGGGGTTTCTGCTAAATTTCTTATATTTAAAGACTGTAGTCCTGTGTCCGTCCCTATAAACGTGTGTATTGTGTACCTGTTACCGGCCACCAAAAGGAAAGGTCTTTCACATGCATTTGGTTCTGTGAGTGTTCCCCTTTCTTTTTTGCTGCTTTCCTATTATTTGGCCACATGGACAGCAGGATTGGGGCTGCAGACACTGGGTTCCTGGGTCATACTCTGTCTCATCCATGACTGTCCTCCTGGTTGGAATGACATGGTAACCATCTGTTAATGTAAGCACTTGCGGAGATCCAATTGTGCTTGCCCTGCATGGATCATTTTTCATTTTAGAGTCAACAGATTCCCTTGTCCTGAGGGTATGTGTATTTCTCAGAAGCCTTTGATGACTGGTCTCTATGCACATTTTGATATTTTGATGTGAATTGTGTCCTCACCCTAAGTATCCATGAAGGTTGCTTACACAGCTTCAAGATGGGATTTTATTTGTTGACTGCCTGAAGCCGATTTTCCATAGTCTTTCTCTGTGGTCTACTACTGATCTAAGGCCACTATCCTGGTGGTATTAGTTTGCTTAGTTACTTTTGAGTTCTTACATTTTAAGGCCTGGAACGCTCTCCTAATCTTCTTTGTCTTTCCCTTCTCTTCTCTTTGAGCTGTCTATCATTCTCTGTTATGCTTGGGATTATGTTATCCTCATGAGGCTCTGCGTGGTCCTCCAGGTTCTCTTTACTACTCACATCCCCCACTCCAATCTTGGCATCATTGTCTCTGTTGGGAGGCAGATGAATAAGTCATCCATAGCTTCTTCCCTTCCCTGCATCAATATTGCAAAGGTGAAAGATGTTCCTCACTGAGGCAGCTGTTCCGCCCTTACCACTCACACGTACAGCAGGGGTTGGGAACAATGTGAGCTGAAGATGGTAAAAGATTTCCAACTAGCATTGTAACAGTAGAAACGCATGCACTAGACAAAAAGCAAATATGCACTCCACATTTAGAACAAGTACAGTAGGTAATATATGCATTTAGACATAAAGAATACTAACAGATCATCCACAGACATGAAGAACACTAACATGACCAATGTATAAGGTGAATGCAACATGAACAACATGGGAAAATAGGAATTGTACGATCGTACCGAAAAAAAGGTCTGACTGTACAGAATTTCCGAAAATGCATACCACCAAAGGTCCGAAACACCAAAAGTTCGAACCTTTGGTGCCATGCATTGTAGGTAAGTAAAAAAAAACAACAGGGTCTGCGGGGCTGTCCCCCGCAGCACCCCGCTCACTATACTTTTACAGTATAGTGAGCGGGGGTTGTGGGGTAAACCCCTGCAGTTGCCCATAAAAAAAAAAGAAAAGGACCCTGCCGAGCCGGTTCCCGATCACAGAAGTGAAAGGGAACTGGCGCCGCAGGGACACAGCGTGAAGAAAAGGTAAGTGTGGTTTGTTTATATTGGGGGTATATTGAGGGTGTGGGTGGGGCTGTGTCGTGGGTGTGCTGTGGATGTGCTTGAGGATGTGGGTATTCAGTAATTTGCAGTGTTTGTTTGCATGGGAAATGTACAAACCTTTGGTGGCGTGTACATTTCCCATGCAAACTTTTCCGTCAAAGACTTTTCCATGACAGAAAAATCACGCAGATCCCGAAAATAGATGACTAATATGAAAACAAAAGTGTAATTGGGCAGCCATCTTCCAAAAATGGAAGCAGCGGCATGCCTCTAAATGAGCACAGGCTTATAAGCCTCTGGAAAACTCAAAAGGCTGAATCCACAGAAAAACATACCTGTGCAGAGCTCAGGCAGTAGCTGGCAACTAGTGCCATTGTTAGAGTAAAATTAGGGAGGATCAGAAAAATCAGAGAAAGACAGAGAGAAGACATGAGATAGCAATTCCCAAGACACAAGCAGAATACTCCCATATTAATTAAAGTTGTATAAGAGCACAATCAGCCTTTGGTAGCCAGGTGTAGTACAGCAGTCAGACAGAGAATAACTCAAGAGTGTCCCCAGTGGCAACAGAAAACACGACATACACATTACTATTAGTTAAAAACACAATAAATAGGAGGTAAATATGTTCAAAACACGATCCCATTGCATGTGACCCATAGTTGAAGAACATTGGCCATTCATTAGAAACAAACAGATAGAACACCTGCCATACTCCCTAAGCACACGCGTAGACATGAGGCACCACACAAGGCCAAGTACAAAGTGATTACCCAGTCTGAACTTCGTCCCCACCCTCCCCAACTCCCCAATTTCAGTGCCATCTTTCCCCCTCTCCACCTCTCGCCTGATGCCATTTCATCCCTTTCCACCTCCAAAATGGCATTTTTTCTACTTTTCATTTTTGGCTAACCCATTATAACCCCAGTTATCTCTTGCATTGAATAAAACAAAAATAAATGGGAGCTTTTTCATTTCTGAAAAGCCTTGCTGATGCATTGTGAGACACATATGTAGCTATAAATTTGGCAGAAGGGGGCACCCCTTTGCCATCAAATATTATAAGAACTAGTGGATGGAATAACCCCAGACCCCGACCGGAAATTGAGTCACTGCTTCATGCCCAACTTATTTTGTTTTGCACAACCTGGTCCAATTCCGGCCAGCCTTTTTGCTGTGTACTGATCAGAAATGTTGACTTGTTCCTCTATGATGAAATTAATAGAACTAGACCGAAAACAGCATTTTATTTTTTGCTTTCTTAGAAACGTATTGATTTTTTAATGTATTTTTTCCAAAATGTCCAGTCCGGGCAGGTGTGACAAACATTGTGTTTTAAAAAATCAGCGAAATCCGTCATGCAAGTCAAAAGTTATTAGCAATTACATTTTGGGAATTTCCTATGGAACTTGGTACTCAACTCACCTAGAGTGTGGCAACGTTTAACCTTTTTATTGTTACAGTTTAAAAACTAAATTTCAACCTTTCAGTACAATTCCAAAAAATAAATAACAGAATACAGAGATTTACATTAAAAATCAAGAACAAAAAACAACATTACAATGTTAAAACACGGCCCATTTAGTTGTTAATATCAATAAGATTCAATGATAAATTAGAATCAATTTAAAATATCCAAACATAGCAAAAATTCCATTGTTGCTAAAATCACAGTTTTACTTGGCCACATCTTTTCCCATAGCATGTCAGGTGTTAAATCTCTATATTTCTTAAAATGGTGTTGCAAAAACAACTTTCTTTGAGGGAACAGATACAGGCACAACACCACCAAATGCTTCAAAGTCTATAAGCAGTTCTGATTTCTACAGAACCGACAAGTTCTTTCCCTCTTCAGACTTTTTGATCTCCCCCCCAAAACCCCATTAGTCAGCCATGAAATAAATGGAAATCTTAAAAGAACAGGGCTCTCAGTTTTGATGACGGAAACTTCATAAGATAAGCAGCTGGTTGTCTAAAAGGTTTCAATTCAAAATGAGCATTCTTAAAATTCTTATACTTATTGCATTGATCCCAAGTCTGCCTCCAATCATATTGCCACAACTTTATATTTGCTCTGTCAGGATTAGATACAAGCAACTCTAATGAAATGTCTGCTTCCATCATTATATGCATACAAACCTCTTTCCATGCATGCAAGGACCGAGCTGGATTAGGGTCTAATAATGCAGTTATTGCCAGCAATATAGAAACAGAATTCCCATTGTTCAGGATACACTTTCTGAACAAACTCATAATTTGCCATGTGCATATAATATTTAAGGACAATAGTCCCAGCTCATAGCATATCGTTTGAATGGGAAGACTAGATGGAAGAGACAGCACTTTCTTCCAGAACAGGCCCCCTATTTTGTTCCTGGCCAGATAGTTTCTCCCATCTCGGTTTCTGCTGCATAAGATAGAATAGGAACCAACTTTTGCTTATAAAAGGTGAGTAACGTAACGTAGGAACATTTGTCATATTTCCTATGTATTATTGTTGCTTGGGAGGCCGCTGACAAAGCCCTCCTTCTCAAATCCAAATAATAGGGGGGGCTCTTGGTTGTTGTTATTGGTATTCATTCCTAAATAACGATATTCATCCACAATTACCAAGGCTTTTTATATAAAAAATCACTTAAAAGTGTGTCTCTTTAAAAGCTTTTTTGCAGATAAAATGAGAATATTAGATTTCTCCACATTAATAGTTAGATGATTCTTGTTTACATAATATTCGAGGGCCAGAAATGAATTGTGTAATCCCAACAGAGTTGCATCTAAAATAACAAGATCATCCACATATAAAAGCCATGGTAGGTGAACAGATCCCAGTTTTGGCGAACAACACTTTCCAAGTGGTGGCCAATAACAGCTATAAAAAAAATTAAAAAGACAGGCACCAGAATACATCCCTGCCTAAGATATCTTGATGTCGGAATAGATTGTGACCTTGGTTCAGTCTAATTTGTATGGACGTTCACGTGTATAGCTGTGAACCAATGACAGAATGTATGCTGGACATGCTGCCTCTTCCATCTTGAACAGCAACAGTTTGCGTGGAACTGAATCCAATGCCATTTTGAAGTTTATAAAGGCCATCTATACTGCCTGGCCCGATTAAATGACTCTATTCATAACCACGCTAAGCACCAAGAGATGTATTGAAGTGCCTAAACCCGGGACAAAACCATATTGGCGTCTGTCCCCCAGGGAGTCACCCTGAATTCAGCGATTGAAATCCCTGAGGAGCAGTCAGGCAAAGATCTTGCCCGGGGTGTCAAAAGAGCAATTGGTCGATAATTCTCTGGCAACTCTTGGCCTCCCTTCTAAAATATGGGAATAATTATAGATTTCTTCCAGGAGTGAGGAATTTGCTTTGTATGTATTACCTAGGTGAAAATAGAGAATAGGATGTTGGCCCAAGCCTCAGGATGAGCCTTTAGTATATAATTCATAAGACCATCAGGACCTGGTGCCCTAGATGTACTCAAATTTTGTATCTGCTGAAATATATCATCCAGGTCGATAACTAAGGAAGTCTCAGTGATCCATGTGTCAGTATCTTTACTCTGTATGACCTGACAGGGGGCATCCAAGTCCCAGAAATATTGAATCCATGCTGCCTCCTGAATTGGATTAATTTGGAGGGGAAGCTGGCCATTAGTAGTAATTTTATTCAATAGGGCCCAAATCTGGGCACTATTTTTAGACACCATTATGCATAGAATGTGCTCCCCATAGTGTTGATTAAAAAAAGCTTTAATTTCTGGGTGATACAGGATCTTGTTGCCCCATCTAATTGGCTAAGTGGGGGATTTCTCTTATGTTTTTCAATAATTGTGTTTTCCTGTCTTTGATTTTAATATCAAAGACATGCTTATGCTTACATACTTAAATATCAGTCTGCAGCCACCCTCATTTTGCTGTGTAAATAGACTCATAGCTGCCACACAGCAACCTGCAGAGTTTATTACATCTTGAATAAGTAATGAGTACTCATTCCTTATGCATTCATTTAATTTATGCAGAGATGAGGGAGTGCATCTAATCTTGTTCCTTCCACCAGTAACCTCCACATTAAACCCACAGTGAACTGGAATTAAGGCTACCAAAGGCAAGTGCACGTTAGCCATAATAACTGATGGTCACTATGGGTTTGAGTGGTCTCTTGAAGATCGTTCATGGTCCTAAAGATGTTTTTTTGAACAAATATATAATCAATGATGGAGGGCTGATTGTTCCTGCTCCATGTAGGCCTAGTAGGTATATCACTTTTTAAAGCTCCAATCAGCATGGTGAAATCATGTCTTTCCATTAAAGTTAGCCATCCTTTTGCTGAATTAGTTAACAAATCCGAATTTACACCTATACATTGAATATTTAGGTCAACTCCTATGATTGTAGACATTATAGTGGAATCTAGCATAATTAGGGGCAGCATTCGATCTACACCTTCCAAAAACAAACTGTCCGTAATTGCTGCATGATTCCAGTACAAATTTAAAATTGCAAACTGATCAGCAGGATATATCAATTTTGTGAGTTGTGTGAATGAATTAGGAGAAGCCCATTGCTCCAGTGTAAAGCCTGCACACTTCCTACAAGCGGTCAATATTGCAGCCGAAGGCCTTCCTTTGTTCACTTGATCACTGGATTCAGGAGCAAGGCACAGCCCTCCCAAATTGGGGGTTCCACCGGCAACTTAGAGCACTTTTGACATTTCTGAGTTTGCGCATATCCTTAAATATTAATCTGTTGAGGACCTGTAGATTGGCCTTGTTAGCAAGAAATACTCAAGCGTGGTCTAAAGGCTCTCTTCTCTCTTTGATGTAAAGGCAATTCATCCTGGCTCCTACGGTTTGGAGTTTGGTAGTTAATTTCCTCTTTCAATGTTAATCCTTGATGGAAAAGGTGATGTGATGCTCTCAATAGTATGCTCGTAATCAGCCAAGAATGAATCAGCAGCCTTACCTTTCGCAGGGCGTAGTCACTAAGGAATTCAACCTGGGCAATATCTGAAGATTGGATCTCCTCCAATCCAGGGGGGTGCCATAGAAGAGATTTAAAATTCTCAATCTATTTAGCATAACCTCTTCATAAATTCCTCCGATGCATTATAATATAAGACTATCATAGTTATTAGGGCTATTTTGGGAATAAGAAGAAGAGTCCACAGGGAGCTTCTGACTAGATGGGGTAATGAATGGTGTCTAAATACTTTTTGACCCTTATCATGTTGCCCCACATCTAGGTCAGATTGTCCTTTAGTCATCAGATGATTTCCTGTATAATACATTGGATCTTGCCCAGATATGGCGATTCCTACTCTGTTCTAAAGTGACAAATTCTTCCCTGAAACGCGAGTTACTTAAATAAGCCATGTCATCTGTTAGGGAGAATTCTCTCTTTAGGCTGAATTTTCTAACCTATTGAGTCCCCAAGCAGCTTTGCTGGATTTCTAGAGTTGTTTTTTTTCCTCCTGCCAAGAGTGAGACTATATTTCCTCCCACTCTTGGACATGATTATGGTATTCCTTTGACTGGTAATGTGTTTTATGGGCTATGGGGTCCTTTACTCCATAGGGTCTCATGTGTTTTTCCTATGTGTGTTACACAGCACCCTCGTTGCAGTAACACAGGGGTGTCATAGTGACACCCCACCATAGACTCCATACCCTGGGACTGACTACTGTCTCCCAGGGCATGTAAAGTCACCATTGGCTTTACTAGTCCCAAATTATTAACAGAACCCAGTACAAACCATCATATTGTGGACGTACTGGTCGGGGCAATTCGATTGCCCCGGGGTCTGTTAGTCGAGGGGGCACATCTCCGTCCCCCCTGATCGAGTTTTGGCTGGTGGCAGTGGAAACTACTTTTTATATTCGACCGCGAATATCTTCCTATGGGATTTTCCCATTGTTCGAGGCTACCAACTTTAATTATTTAATGCTCATAGCCTCGAACATACCGCCGGTTTATTTAATTAATATTAATTCGCCGGTTGGTATTTTTTGCCAAGACTCGATTCTAAAATGGCGTTTGTGTTCTTTTCTGTGACTCCAACCCAAGTCGAGCCCTGTGTTCCACTTTTTGGCAGGCTTCTCCACAGAAGCCTCCAAAATTGGTGCCACTCTGTCTGGGTACCACAGGGAGTGTGGGGGGGGGTTTAGGCACCCTGGACTGAGTTACCTTGGTAACTCAAGTCGCACTCTTGTGTGATTGGCCCAAGTGGTGAGCCGGCCGGCTCACCACTTAGCATATTTGAGTGACAGCTAGGCTGAGTGAATGGGGGTTTTCTGCATAAAAGCAGGGCTTTGGGGACTGGAACTTCAGAAGTCGCCACAGGACCTGAGAATCTGACGAGGGAGAAGCTGAGCCGACCTACCACGACGACACCACCGGTGGAGCCCTGCAGAACCGACTCACCACTTCCCGACGACAGAGAAGATCTCCCGGCTGGAGAGGCTTCTTCCCCTGACTGGTGGGCACAACCAGTTTACCTTCCTTTCTTCACACCCCAGCCCGGTTTGTGGTCAAACTGCCCGTGCCAAGCACCCAGGCAGCTGGATAGCCACTCACCACTGAACCGCGAATCACCGGACCACTCCGTGTACCTGAGAAACTCTGTGGCTGGTTTCCTCTCTGGCAGTGCAACAGACTCCTGTCTTCCTCCACGACGAGAACCCCTCTTCCCCTGGTCGAAGCACTGACTTGCACCCGCTGCCAGGAACAACTGCCCCCACTGGAGCGTTATCACCACTTTAAGGTACCGTGTCCGCCAGGCCTCCCTTTCTAAAGATTGCTACAAGGTAATAATAACCCCTTAACCTTCTGGACTGGGCTGGCTGCCTTGACCCTCTAACTGGTCCCTTTCTTTGGTCCAACTCCTTTTTGAACCTTTACAAGCCTTTTGTGCACTGCAACCGTGTGACCTTGGACACATTTCGTTTGGATCCTCTGAAAGTGGATCCGGCCGCTTGAACTCTAACTTCACGGTTTTACTTTGCCTTTCCCTCTTGTTATGTTCTGATAAAAGTGTTGGGATCTGTTTCAACTTGTTCTCTGCTCTTCTCTCCCTTTTTAAAACGAACTATTAGAGTGCCATCTACGGTAAGCTCTCACCGCTGTCTGAAAATAAGTGGGGCTTTACTTAAGACTTGTCTAATATTCTTTTAAGGGAGTGTATATCTTTTAGTGACCGTGTTTTTGAATTGCTTAGTATTAGTGCCTGTGTGTTTTTCTAGATGTGGTTTAAATAAATAATTATATCTCTTTTACACCAAGCCCTGGTCAGTGTTTACTTGTTCTACTGTGTTCTCTTGACCCATTGTGAATACTCTGTATACTGCCTAACTCTTCTTGAGGGAAGTCTGAGTGCTCAGCCACAGCTACCAAGTGAATCTGTGTGGTACAGACTGCTACCAAGTGGGTTTACTGCCAAACACCTGTAGTTCTAAATCTTTTGCAGTGGTCCCGGTGGCAACTGCACAGGTTTCTGCCTAACACTGGTGTACAGCGGTGGGATTTGTATTGAGTATACACTTTGGAGTGCTTGTTGGTCACTTTAGGACAACTTACCACAGAGCTTAGCACTAAAAAGCTGATTTTCTAACTATATTTGCTATGGAGAGTTATACCCTAGAATCAATGTCTGCCAAAACTGCTGATTGCTTAAAAGTATTGTGTAGACATAAGAATCTCTCTGAGAAGGGCAAGAAAATTGAACTTATAGAAAGATTGTTAGAAAACCAAAGTCTGGTTGGTACAGAGGAATCTACCCCCTCCCCCCCCAGCAAATGTAGAAAACAGTAATGGTATTGATCTGAATCAAAGTCTTGAGAATGAGTCGGAAGAGGAAAGTGAACCTAATGAAGTAAGCCACTCTGAGCCTCTGTCTGCCTTACCTACTGTACCTATTGGGCCCATACCAGGTCCCACATGTAACCCTGCTTATTTTGAACTTGAAAAAATGAAGCTTGAATTAGAGTACAAACGTTTTTTAGCTCAATCTGAAAGAAACCAAGAGCTAGAGTTCAGAAGAATGAATGCCCAGGCTGAGCAGAAGCAAGCTGAGTTAAGACTCAGAGAAATAGAGCTTAATCATGAATCAGAAATGAAGAAGTTGTCTGTGGAAAATGCTTCTCTCTCCTCTGGTTCTTCTAGGAGTTCCAGTCCCAAAAGACACCGGATGCCTAAGGAATTAGTGGGTATGTATGAACCTAGATTGGATGTGTTGGATTGGTTGAAAATGTTTGAGTATAATCATGGGCTCCACGACAACACAGGGAATGAGTTACTTTCCTGGTTGTTCTCTAGGCTTCCCCCTGTTGCAACTGATGTGGTAATGGAGTTGGGGGAGGTGGATAAGAAGGATTATGAATGTGTGAAGCTAGCTTTGATAGCTAGATTCGGGAAGACCCCTTCCCAGTACCTTAAGAGGTTTAGGACCCTCAAAAAGCATGATGGTACCCCTTGGGCTACCTGGGTGAGTGAAAGTTTGAAAAACTTAGAGGGATGGGTTAAGGGTTACAGAGTTAACACTTATGAAGGAATGAATCTTGTAATGTTGGAGTCAATTTATGATGCCTGCTCTCCTGAGATCAGACAGCACTTGGCTGATTTAAAGGAATTAGATTCCAGGAAGTTAGCCAAGGCTGCTGACTTGTGGGTTGCCAACAGGGCCACTCACAAGGATGCTGGGGCTACTCAGAAAAAGGATGAGGGGAAACAGCCAAAAAAGGACTCCAAAGAGAATTCTAATAATTCCAATTCCAAAGAGGGCCCCAAACAGACCAAAAGGGTAAACCACTAGGGAAACCAAATCAGGCTAGTGTACCTCCTGGTGCCAAACCAGAAGGAGGTCAGAACAAGCCACCATTCCAGAAAGTATTTGGTAAATGCTTTGTTTGTGGCTCTACTGACCATATGAAAGGAGATCCCAGGTGTAAGGGTAAACCTTCAGGGGTCCAGCTTGTCTCCTTAGCCTTCGCTCCAGAGGAGGAAGTACAAATGGCAAGTGGAAACTTTCTATTACTGGCTGATGAACCCATTGGAGTCTCAGCCAGTGTTTCTTTAGTGTCTCTGGGCCTGTGGGAACAACAGAACTTAGATGTCTATAATTATATCCCAGATAATACTAAAGAGTATTATAAGGACAGTGTCCAGGTGAATGGTCAGGAGACTCCTGCCATCAGGGACACTGGGGCCAGCATAACTGGTGGACAATCGTTTTATCAGGCTGAGGATGTTGCTAAGGCACCCAAACGCATCACCAAGTTAGCTGGAGGGCCTGTGCAGATACTTCCCCAATTACCAGTTCTCATCCAGTGTAATGACATGACTGTGAAGATACCTGTCAACATACAAAGTGAGGTGCCAGGAAGGGTTCTGCTGGGTAATGACTTGAAAACTCTTGGAGTAGTGTCACACACCCCCAGACCTCCTAGTAAAAGGTTACTGGAGCTCACCAGATCTGCAAGGGAGAGAACCATGAGAGGTACTCCCAAGGAGATGATGAAGAAAGAGATCACTCCTGCTCCACTGGAGATGTCAGCTGCTGTCTCTAAGAAACTAGAAGAAAAAGGGAAACCTAAAACTTCTAAAAAGAACCTCACAGCCAGCACTCCAGTGCAGCCAACAAGGACTTGTCCTAGGTTGTCCAAAGTTACACCAGTAGCCCCCCCTCCAGCTGAGGCTGAGAGGTAGGTACAACCCTGTGTGGTTGAACTAGACTCTGAAGAAGAGCTAGTGGAATGCCAGGAACTCATTGGAGATCTGGATCCTGTTGACCATCCTGAGCTGCAGTCTTTACTGGCAGAAGGTGAACCCAACAGGGCAGACCTCAGTAGGGGACAGAGAGAATGTCCAACTCTGGAAGGTCTTCGCCACCAGGCAGATGCTCAGGCTGAAGGGCAAGAGCCTGGGAAATATAGGTTACACTGGGAAGATGGCTCTTCTACAGTGAACCAACCGAGTCTGCACCTGGGGACAACAAACGACTTGACTTGTAGTACCCCAAGAGAACAGACCACAGTTCTTGCAGTTAGGCCATGAGATTCCTTTGGCTGGTCACTTGAGTTTCAAGAAGACTAAGGAAAGGCTCTCACTCTACTTTGATTGGCCAAAGATGGGGGCCGAAGTAGATAAATACTGCAGGAGCTGCCACACCTGCCAGACTTCTGGTAAGGTTGGCTCCAAGAATGTGGCACCTTTAGTGCCTCTCCCAGTAGTGGGAGTCCCAATTGAGAGAGTATGGATTGACATTGTTGGTCCCCTTGATCCTCCAACTTCCTCAGGCAACAGGTTTATACTTGTTGTAGTAGACCATGCTACTAGGTACCCTGAGGCAATTCCTATGAGGACTGTTACAGCTCTGGCTGTGGCTAAGGCCCTCCTTGGTATTTTTACCAGGGTTGGGTTTCCTAGGGAAGTAATCTCTGACAGGGGGTCAAATGTTATGTCCCACTACATGAAAGTCATGTGGAAAACCTGCGGAGTTACTTACAAGTTCTCAACCGCATACCACCCTCAGACAAATGGGCTGATTGAAAGGTTCAACAGAACCATGAAGAGCATGATAGGTGCTTTAGAGGACCCCCTTAAAAGAAAGTGGGACCTTCTACTGCCATGCCTTCTCTTTGCCTATAGAGAAGTCCCTCAGGAGGGAGTAGGTTATACTCCCTTTGAACTTCTCTATGGTCATCCGGTCAGAGGTCCATTGGCCCCGATCAAGGAGGGGTTGGAGAGTGCTCCTTCCTCCAAGCCAGTCAGAGTGACTGACTATGTGATAGGTCTCCGGAGGAGAATGTCACAAATGATGATAGAAGCAAGTGATAACTTGAAAGCTGGACAAGCATTGGTCAAGCACTGGCATGAGCAAAAGGCTAACATGGTTGAGTTTACTCAAGACCAGCTAGTTCTCGTTATGATTCCAACAAGGCAGAGGGTTGTGCAAGACAAATGGATGGGACCCTTCAAAGTTGTGGGTAAACTTGGAGAGGTCAACTATCTGGTGGACTTGGGCAACCCCAAGGAGGCTCCAACAGTCTTCCACACCAACAGACTAAACGCATATGTCTCCAGACCTGATGTAGGAGCTTTGCTTCTAGCATCATCAGAGGAAGAAGAAGAGAGTGAAGCTCTTCCTGATCTCCTCAGAGGCTTACCTTTAGATGAAAAGATTGAAGGAGTAAATCTTCTTCAAATCTGACACCGGAGCAACAGGAAGAGTGCAAATCTATGTTGAATAAGTTTGCCTCTCTGTTCTTCCTTTCACCAGGCTTGACCCCTTGGGGACAGCATGACATACTCACTGGTGACTGTCTGCCAGTCAAAAGCAGAGGATATCGAATGTCAGAAAATGTAAGAACCCACATCAAAGGTGAGGTCAACAAGATGCTTGATCTCGGGGTAATAGAGCCCTCTACTAGTCCATGGTCTAGCCCAGTTGTGTTAGTACCAAAGGCAGGATCTAAAGAAGTTAGATTCTGTGTGGATTACAGAGCTCTTAATGCAGTCACTAAGACTGATGCCCACCCTTTGCCAAGGACAGATGAGTTGGTGGATAGACTTGGTGCAGCCAAGTTCCTCAGCACATTTGACTTGATGTCAGGCTATTGGCAAATAGCCCTGACAGACAATGCCAAGGAGAAAACTGCATTTTCTACCCCAATTGGCTTATACCAGTTTGAGGTTATGCCTTTTGGATTGAAAAATGCACCTGCTATGTTTCAAAGGATGGTAAACCAGGTTCTGAATGGGATGGAGGACTTCTGCATGGCATACTTGGATGACATAGCAGTGTTCAGCAATTCCCGGGAGGAACATGGGGACCACCTGAGATATGTTTTGCAGGCTCTTGGAAAGGCCAATCTGACCATAAAGGCAAGTAAATGCCAGATTGGACAGAGTAAAGTGGTCTACCTTGGACATGAGGTAGGAGGTGGAGAAATAAGGCCTTTGCCCAGTAAGATTGAAGCTGTGCAAAATTAGACAACACCTACTACTCAGACCCAGGTGAGAGCTTTCTTAGGTCTCACTGGGTATTACAGGAAATTCATTGAGAACTATGGGTCCATAGCTTATCCACTGAATGTCATCTGTTCTCCTAAATTCCCTAAAAAGGTTAGATGGAATGAAGAATGCAATCAGGGCTTTGAAACCCTGAAAAAGGCTCTTTGCCAAGCCCCAGTACTCAGAGCTCCTGACTATCACCAAACTTTCATTGTGCAAACAGATGCTTCAAATGTAGGAATAGGTGCAGTCCCTGCTGGAGCGTTCTCACCACTTTAAGGTACCCTGTCCGCCAGGCCTCCCTTTCTAAAGATTGCTACAAGGTAATAATAACCCCTTAACCTTCTGGACTGGGCATGCCGCCTTGACCCTCTAACTGGTCCCTTTCTTTGGTCCAGCTCCTTTTTGAACCTTTACAAGACTTTTGTGCACTGCAACCGTGTGACCTTGGACACATTTCGTTTGGATCCTCTGAAAGTGGATCCGGCCGTTTGAACTCTAACTTCACGGTTTTACTTTGCCTTTCCCCCTTGTTATATTCTGATAAAAGTGTTGGGATCTGTTTCAACTTGTTCTCTGCTCTTCTCTCCCTTTTTAAAACAAACTATTAGAGTGCCATCTACGTTAAGCGCTCACCGCTGTCTGAAAATAAGTGGGGTTTTACTTAAGACTTGTCTAATATTCTTTTACGGCAGTGTATATCTTTTAGTGTCCGTGTTTTTGAATTGCTTAGTATTAGTGCCTGTGTGTTTTTCTAGATGTGGTTTTAAATAAATAATTATATCTCTTTTACACTAAGCCCTGGTCAGTGTTAACTTGTTCTACTGTGTTCTCTTGACCTATTGTGAATACTCTGTATACTGCCTAACTCTTCTTGAGGGAAGTCTGACTGCTCAGCCACAGCTATCAAGTGAATCTGTGTGGTACAGACTGCTACCAAGTGGGGTTACTGCCAAACACCTGTAGTCCTAAATCTTTTACAGTGGTCCCAGAGAGAACTGCACAGGTTTCTGCCTAACATCATAGAAATGGCCATGCAGCCTATAAGGACTCTTAGTCCTGTCAGAATGACCTCTATCCGTATAAATGGTAAGGTTCAAAAGATCCACCTCCTGCAATAATTCATCAATTGCCTCAAGTTCTTGGAGAGATTTAGAAGATTGATCGTCATCCACAATCATAACTGACTTTGATTATGTTTTACTCTGAGACTTTTTTTTTTTTTTTTTTGCTAATTCCTTTATTTCGCAGATTTCCTTCGGAGGCAAAGTCATAATCTGGAGGAATTTTCTTGAGCCAAATAAGGTTGATCTTGAGAGTGATCTCTGTTTTTTTAGTCTTTTTTCCTGATTGGGCTGCTATCAATGCTCCTTTCCTCTTTTACATTTTTTTAAAAATTGGTTTCCGACAATACTCACGAAGGCTCCTTAAGTACTTCAACTGAACTTTGGAATATAATGCTCTCACCACTCCAATTTTCATTATCATGATTAGCCCCTATTTGGGCATCCACTGTATTATCACCTTCTGAAAAAGAATGCCTGAATTCTGGGTCACTCACTATCAAGAAAAAATCATCCATGATTGGAGCCACCAATTTTACATTGCTACTACCATCCAGTGGCTTGGAATCAACTTGGAGTAAATGTGATTCCATGATAGTTGTTTTTGTTATTAGAATGGATAATATACCACATTGGTCTGCTATGTTCCTATCCAGTGCTTCATATAATTTCTCCAAGGCAATTAGAGTACTATTCATAGCTGTTAAGGTGATCTACACCATTGGAGAAGGCCCCTGGTTCAGGCCAAAGGTCCTTCGAGGGTTGGATTAATGAATGAAACCGAAGATCTGGATGATGTGTTTGAGGAATCCATATATAATATAGGATATTGAGATAGATTTAAAGGGAAAGGGGGAAAAGATTAATGGAGGTTACGTGTCCTGAACAAGAACTGTTTCAACTGATATCTGCCTCAATGACTCCAGCTACTGCAGTAAAACCCCTTTCCATATTACTAGGCAGTAGGTCCCCAGTTTTAGTTGGTATCTGAACATGGTCCTTTGCCAGTGAGATGTCTCTGGAAGGTAAGCCAAGGGAGCATGTCATGCATCCAGCCCCTATGTGAATCTGAGTGGTGACAGTATGCAGATCTGGCCCTCCACTAAGTGAACACTAAGTGGAGTGTCAGCATCGCCTATTCGAGAAGGCAGTGGTAACAGCTCTGGTGGTCTTTCCACGACCCCAGCTCCATATGAGGAAGCTCAGCCACAGCACAGAGTCAGATTTTTCGGTAAAATCTATCAAAAGGTGTTGAGTCTTAGAAGGCATATTACTCAACTGAAGGCCTGACTTCGTGGCCTCCAAGATCTGATCAGGGCCTGCTTCACAAGGTGTTTTTAAATTGGGCCGTAGCCCCTGATATCTGATGTCAAAGACTTTGTACGCAAAACCCACACAGGTTGGGTAACCCCATCATTTGCACATATATCGGACATTTGACTTGAGATTTCATTGACTTGGCTGAGGCATACCTTCCTGGGCATAGCTGACTTCAATGTGTAAGCATATGAAATTCCCGTATAAATTATCAAATATATCAACAAAGCATATAATGATAGCAATTAACAATCTGCAATGGTTTACAATGTCAGTTGAGCTAAATATAGAAAAAGAATAATTTAAGAAATAAATAATTCCAATGTTGTCGTTCCCGCCCCCACCACCACCCGTCTATACAACTACCTAACAGCACTCACTGATGCACTCTGTGATGTGTGCGTGCTGATGAGCGAGACCGCCAGCTTTTAAAGGATTTTGGCTGCAAGGGGCGTGGCCAACAAACATTCCCAAAAGATATATATTGCCGTTTAAAGGTACAGAAAGCTCCCCAGATTGCACTCCAGGAGTTCTATAAAACCCACAAAATAAACACTCCCGATACAGACAAATCCGACAGGTTGAAAAAGAATACTTTATGGCATTGTCAGGCAGAAAATAACGCATTTCAGAACCCTCTGCCTGCTTGATCACATAGATGCATATATATTCAGTGAAATAACATTGTTAAAGGGGCGTTATGGTTCAGTTGCACTAATAAAAACCTATGAAATTCAGTGAAAACACTTTGCTTAAGGGATGTTATGGTTACAAGTAAAACGAAAACCCCCAGAAATTTGCCAGTTATGGTAAACTAAGCAACCTCACACCACCACCGTGCACTTCTAAGACTAACACCCAGGACATCAAAGATAACATCACAAATATCATTGATGACATCACATATGAAATTAATTTTCATGAAATGTCGCTATAAGGGTTTGGGTTTATAATGTTGGTAACATGATATAAGGGGTGATTGGAAGACCTATAATGAACTACTTAATGTATTAAAGAATGTACTCATCTAAAAAAAGCATTATATTGTAGTGTTGTTTTTAATACAGGCCCATAATCATACATACACATAAACAATGGATGCAGCATGCACCATAGAAGTACAATATTTGTAATCTGGTAATTTTGGATAGTAAACAAAGTTTTTCACTGAATTTCATAGTTTTTTATTGGTGCAACTGAACCGAAATGTCCCTTTAACAAAGTTATCTCACTGAATGTCATAAGTTTGTACCAGTGCACCCTTAATTTTCTAAATGTTCCTTATATTGTACTCACCTCTAATGTAGCAGCTCTATTGTCCATGGACAGTGCGCTAGTCTGCGGGCAGAAGGCAGCGCTCACAAAGCTCTGAAGCACAGGGGAGAACACAAAATGTTCTACCCTTCAACCAACAAACAAATGTACATATAACAACATTACTTATATTTACTGCACCCAAATATACCCTTTTGTACAAATATTTGCTTCAAAATGTACACATTATTTTTTTATTTATAACACAATGTAATGGAATGCACCAAGCATATACCAATTCTATACACTTCATATTATCACTTCAATACAATTGTTCATAGAGACTCACATTCACCAAGCACTTATTCCAAAACAATCTTTCACCAGATAGTAAGTACACTGTATTTATTTCTATACTATTACCATTCATTATGTAAACATTTCTCATAAGCAAATATTACTTTTTTTTATTTTAACAGAAATGGCAAACACACTTCAGTCGTTGGAAGAAAGTTTTCCAACCGAAGAAATGAGTGGTCGCTGAGTGTTTCCAGTTTGGAAAGAATAGACTTTGTGGCAGCGAGTCTATCTTCCCTATCTATTTTCTGAAGGGGGCTTTGTACAAAACCTCAGTCCCGGACTTGGAGCATCAGAGAGTGGTTGCTGAGTGTTTCCAGTGTTTCCGGGGTTGCCGTGTCCGGGTCCGAGCCTCATCGTCTGTTAACAGTTGGTAACCCTGCGTACCCTGCTGGTTACCGACCTCGGACCTGTGCTCCTTTTTCCTCACCTTGGTAATCCTCTTCGTTCCTTGCTGATTTAGAGTACTGGTGATTGACTTTTTTAATTGGCTATAACCTGAGATTTTAGTTCTGTAATTGGAATTATGGATATGCCTGACTTACCACGTACGAAACATCAAGTGAAATACCAGAAATTAATTGTTATTAAACAGGCATCTCCCGTAGCGGCCATGTAATAATTATGCCTTTGCATAATAATGTTTTATGCATTTCGGGAAACGCGACAAACATCCCTTTGCCGTAATCTGAATCCTAAATAAACATCTGTTACATGCCTCTGAAGGAGAGGAAACTCCCCTTGGTCTAGCCAAAATTGATATTACAATGGGAGACGTGGCATTGGATGATCATTATGATCCTTATCCAATTTTCAAGAAGAGAAAAAAAAAAAAATCCTCAATAAAAGTAACAGGGTGGGTATTTCCTTAAAGAAAATGAAAAATGTGCAAAGTTGGAAATCTAATGGTTCAAGACAATTTTTTGTAATATATACATTCCGACTCACTCTCCAAAACTATCTATGACAAAAGAAAACATCTTGGCATCTCAGCACGACATTCTTCACCACCAGCTACATGATCAGGAGGAGGTCTTGCTCAAAACCTCCAAACATCAGCTGAGATCAGGACCAGAAGAGGTGGATTTGCTGGTCCTTTCGACTTACTTGATTGAGGATGACGATAATGAGAGGATGGACTTAGAATGTGACGTGCAACAGAAGAATTATAGTGATATGGAGTCTGAAGGACAAGAAGAAGAGGAAACCTCTCTTTTTCTTACTTTGTCTGAAAAACGTAAGAGGTTGGATGAAAAATATAATTTGAAGATCAATTATCCCAGACAAAAACGTTTTAAAAAATATAGCACTGAGAAAATCAAAAATAAACCCATTGATAGAACTGACCGTGCTTAATCTAAAATGTTTAAGGTATGATAAAAAAGATATCCCGCTAGCCAAGAGGTAAATGGAAACCTTGTCACTTTGGAACACCTACGGTCAACAGAGAATGGTCTGATTTTAAACAGTCATAATTTTTAGCGGTTATTTCTCCACATTATGGTATTGTGTTTTGTGAACAGTAATTCCATTAAGGTTGAAGAATTTCCTAATGAACTTCAAACAGATAAAGTGATTTTATAACTAAAGTTGAGAGCAGTAAAAACTTTGATCCTGGAAATGGGTGAATTATTACTACAGCTGGTCTTTGAACTGACTGCATTTTTTACAGCAGATAATGCTATAGAAAATAGACATCTACAAGGCTACAAGGAAATCAGTGCTGCAAATCAAGGATACATCATAAAATCTTGGGGTAAATCCAACTTCAATATCAAGGTCTGGTGCAAGGGATGAGAACCAATTTGATACAAATATAATGCCTACTCTAAAGGATACCTTTAACTGCTCCAATCAAGTAGACCGGAAAGTGAAGAGCTTGGTGGACCAAGAGAGAGGGTCTTACGTCCTGACCAGTGGACCTGGAAGCCAGAGACTTAGAATGTATATGATAATATCATGATTTTTTGACACTGGGCATGAACTGGAGGATTGAGTCTTGGAACACGCACCCTTTAGTCATCTGTTTAATAACTGTGAAATTGACTTTAGAGATTTTTATGTTTTATGTTTTCAGGAGACTTGGTTTTCAGCTGTCCCATCCTTGGACATATTTTATGTTTAGCTCAACCCTCATTAGAAGCGGTTGAGGGGCAGAACCCTCTCAGGCTTCTTTTCTTTGATGAAAATCCGCATTTGTATGAGGGTTATTTCATCTAGGAACACCAATCCCTTTATTCAAGAAACCATTTTGTCATTCAACCACAGCAGACCCGTAAAAGAAAAATGGGTCCTAATTGTCAATGCATATTGGAAACCTGATGCAAGCATAGCTTTCAATTTTGTAGACTCAGTTTTGGAAACAGTTGACAATTATAATACCCAAGAAAATCCTCTGTTTATAATTAAATGTGGTGATTTGAATATTCCATGTCTTGATAGGAGAGGTCATATTGTCATGAATGTTGACTTTGAGACTAATAAGGCCCATGGGAGATGTTTCCCAAGCATTTTAGGGGGGATATCCCACCTAAGTTTATCTGGACAAACGGCATACAATCACGTATATTGTATTATTTATTTATTTCGGAGAATATGTTGCATATTTTAACATCTTTGGAGGTGATAGAAACTGAGCGACCATTCTCTTTTAAAAATGACATGCAATATTCAACCCCTAGTAAAAGGGAACATCGTTTAGTAGATCTTGAAATTTCAGAAGACAGAAATAGGTTGTTGATTCGTTTGAAGGATGTTGTACTCTATTTTGCTGAAATATAATGAAGGATTGAGAGAACAGCAATAGGGAGTGAATTACATCCCAGTATTGCTTGAATTTCTGGTCTCAAATAAAATGGGGCATAAGTCAACTTTAAAGCCTAAACATATTTGCAACAAATCGTTCTCTATAACAAAGAAGCATAATCGAGTAGTGTTACAGGATATCAGATGGTCAAAATCGGATTTTATCATGGAACTAGTTAGAAAGCAGAAGCAGAAATACAAAACCTGGTTGATTGCCCATGAAGCTCGACTTCTGCAGTCTGATGCGGTATCTATGCTGAAGGCAATGCAGAAAATAAAATCCATGGAAATGTGGATATAATCCCTTTTCACTAGTACTGTGACAGAGGATAATTGGGTCCAATTTTGTAACAATTTATTTGGTTCAGATGATAAAACTAAGATCCCCATAATAAATATAGATAACAAACCATGGCATATTCCATTTGATACTTATGACCTGGACATTTTGATTAAGAAAGCAAATTCGCCTGGGACACCGGACCCAGATAACCATGGATTCCATTTATTTGTAAAATATTTGACCAGGTGATGCAGTCCGGTGCCATTCCTGAAACCTGGAGATAGGCGATTGTTTGTCCCTATATTTAAGAGAGGCAATAGAGTAGATCCCAACAACTACTGCCCTGTTGTCCTCCTCAATATCTTTAGCTAATTGTGCAGGCATAATTTTAAAACATCTTCACAGTTGGGCTACAAAGGCTGGTGGATGTGATCCTCGCCAAACAGGCTTTGTCAAGGGTGTAGAAAAATAATGTAATCTCTTTCTGATAAACCTTTTGAAAGCAAGAGTGATAGAAAACGATACAAAGATCTACCTCGCTTTTGTTAACCTCAAAAAAGCTTTTGATAGTGTAGACAGGGAAATTCTCTGGTCTAAACTGAAGTTTGGGGTTGCCCTTCTGATCTGTTACGGCAATTAAGGCTGTCTATAGATCAACTAAGACACAGATTAGGTTGAATTCCTGTGGTCTGCTGTCTAGAGATATCTTTACATCAAAAGGATTAAAATAGGGCTGTCCTCTTGTGCCATTTATTTCAGATTTGCACTAGTCAATGAATTTGACCCTGCATTTCCTCCAAAATAAATGGCCATTTGGTGGTGTGTATGCTCTATGCCGATGATCTGGTCTAAATTGATCAGATACCAATAGGCCTCCATCGGAGGCTATTTTGCCTACAAAAATATGTTGAAAAAAAATGCTCTACATAAACGCTGAAAAACAAATATTTTGAACTTGCGTGAAGGTAATAACTTATTTGGGGAACATGTATTAACTCTAGTGTCAATGACATGCCTTGGCAACGAGAACTAAGGACCAAAATAAAGAGACGGACATCTCAGGGCAGAGCGATACATAAGAAATATGGAATATTGTCGGTCTGCCCAGTGTTACATTTTTATGAAGCTAAGTTAATTCCATTTGTGACTTATGGAGAGGAGGCCTTTCTGTTTACCCCTTGCAATATCTGGTGTTTGATTGAGGGTTCATTTTGGAGAGCAAGACTTCACATACCAAAAAGAATTCTCATGTCGGTTATCAGATATGAATTGGGCTTGATCTCAATTTAGGCATTAATGATGTGGAAAACCCTTTCCTTGTATAGAAAATATGTAAGTCTGGAAACTTAAATAACTTATCAAATTTTGCTTGATCAGGATGTGATGGGAGCCACTTCATTTTTGAAAACAGTGGACATGGAGATGTTTGGATATTACTAATTGGTTGGGAACTACACAGTATATGTCAGAGACAATCCAACTCTGGATAAAAGAAAGTTTTGGCAGCAGGATTGGATTTTGACAGGACAACTAAAAATAAACACTAACTGCATACACATTTAAGTTATGAATCTAGGGATTATAATGCCCTCCCAAGCTACCTAATCAAATTTCCATGTCCGTTATACCGATATCAATTCTTGAGATTCCGGATCAACATGTTTCCCACAACGCAAACTTTACAGGCTTATAATCAAATGTTGGATAACCTTAACTGTCGATTCTGTGGCCTTCAGGGGTTGGTTGAGTCATTAAAACGTATTGTTTTACTAGGCACTGGTCTGACTAGACTTAGAATTGGATATCGGGAAAGTGCTATTGAGGAAAAGAAAACGTATACAATAAAAGAGTGGTTGATGGTGTTCTTGATGGGAGAACATTTTACATTAATTTTTGGATTGATAACATTTTTAAATGATGTTTTTAAGCAAAAAGACATGAACTAGCTAGTTTTAGAAGCGATGTTGGTGGAACTAGTTTTTAATGTAATTTGGTAGTATTGCATTTTTTTGATGTAGGTGTTGAGAATTATATGGAGGATGAAGAGATGTATGTATTAGTTATTTTGTTTATTTATTCTCTTTCCCTTTGGATGAGTGTATTGATAAAGGTTTGTAATAAACCATACATTAAAAAAAAATGAGCAATGATAACATCTCTAATGGTAAACAGAACATATTTTAATATGAACAAATAATGTAATTTCTACAGACCTCAGTAAAATAATAATGTCTTCTTTTCTCATAGTACATTGCTTACATGTAACACCCTGATTTAATTATGGAGAATCCCAAGAATTACATAAAAAAATCTCTATCCCCAACTGCACATAATGAAATCATGATCTTGTCTGAAACATTGGATGAACTTAGTAATGACTTTAAGAAACTTTTAAATAATGATAAAAATCAAGTTATTAAAAATGTTGATCATCACAGTCATTCTTGCACCTGTCCCGCTTGTCCCCAACAAACATCCAGATTAAGTTCCCAAAATATAAATGAAAGACACTTTGATGAAACTTCACTCCCTTTCTCCCCTGATCATTACTGTGCATACATTTCAAATACTGCCATTTATTTTTCCCATCCCGATAACTTAAATAAATGTAATTTTTATACTCTAAACATCTTGTATATTATTCTCTAATCATTTAATTTTTTTAAAACCCCAAATAATAGTACATGGCTATACAACTGTTAGAGGTGTCTGCTCTCAAAATGGGGGTGTCCGCGGACAACATGCCGTGTCCAAACATGTCGGTTCTCAAATGATGCACTTTTAATTAGTCCACGTACAGGGCGCCAGTTCTACAGACACTCACACGCATGCACTCTGTGTTTCACGCCCAATGGTGTCCGTGGCCAGCCGTCAGTGCCGCATCCATCCCCTGACGCCATCATGTGACCCCACCCATGCAGTGTGACGACCTGACCAGGAACAGTGTCTGTGCTCCAAGGACTGTTTAAAACAGCATTCTCTGCCAATCTAGGATGTTTCAAGTTAGAGGGTTTACACTTCCGAGCTCCTAGACCCAATCTTAGTTGATCTGGCAACTTTTTACAACTTTCCAAGGCCTATTTTCTATAGTCTGTGGACAGTTGCGGGGTGCGAGGATGGCTCTTCTGAAGGGACCCACCCATTACTTCCAGTCATTCTCAATCTGGCTATCCAGGAGAGAGGAGCTACGAATTGTTCGAACTACAATTGTTCAAATTACAATTGACCTTTGAATATATATATATATATATATATATATATATATATATATGGTCAATTGTGCAAAGGTCAATTCGGACCCTTCAAATTTGGTCAATTCGGGCATTCGAACAATTGTGTGCAAACAATTCTGGTAATACCGCTTTGCAGAACCTTCAGAACTGAATCCAATGGCATCTCTCATGGACATACTTCCCAGAAGAGGATGAGGAAGAAGATGAAGATAAGGTTGAGGAAGTGCCTACCTCCAACCCCTGGAGTGAGTCCTGGTTGTGGGGGGTTTTCACCACTGCTGGGGGTGTAACAAAGGCTTGGGCAGCCAAGGTTAGATGCATTGAGTACTCAGCCACGGAAAACCTGGGCTGTACGACTATGGGCTACCTCCATGCGCCACCACACCAGATCCAACCACCCGGATGCTCTGAAAAAGGCAGTAACTTTTTCAGGGATAAGCAGGTTGACGGCCTCCACCCCATCTTCCACGATCGAACCTGTCACCACACAGACTACTCCTGTAGGGTAGAGGATCCCAGGGGCCACCTCGCAGGCCATACAGAATGCTGTTGACCCTTACCTTTCAAGGGC
This sequence comes from Ambystoma mexicanum, assembly GCF_040938575.1. Lineage (NCBI taxonomy): Eukaryota > Metazoa > Chordata > Amphibia > Caudata > Ambystomatidae > Ambystoma > Ambystoma mexicanum. The sequence continues at coordinate 747,702,731 of NC_090932.1, forward strand.
CACAATACTATGTTTGCACGGCGATGCACCAGTCTGCAGTTTCGCAGTGCTTTCGAGGCTGTGATCAAGGAGCACGAGAAACACTGCCCCCCACTTTAAACTTAAGGCCTACCCAGCATCTTCCTCTGTCCACCGGCCTCTCTGTCTCTGTGGTTGGTATCCTTTCCCTTGCCTCCCTTCCCTATCCCACCTTATCTTGCCTCTCCTGAAAAAAAGGAAAAAGAAATACAAAATCACAAAACACAATAAAAACAGCTCCTTTAGGAGCCTCCTTTCGCAGTTAAAAAATGAACTGCATAGTCCGGGGATGTTTATTATTTCTGTGGTGGGTAACTGCTAATAGGATGCCCTACAGCTATTGAGTCTATAAAACAGTCATTTTTTCAGAGGTGTGCATATCTTCCAATTAATCTGTAGATTATATTGCTTAATGTTAAGAGTTTGTCTGTATAGTAAGTTGTATTGTCTGAGAGGAAGTTTTGCATTTAAAGGGGCTATAAATATTGTTTTTGTGGAATAGTTATATAGGTTGAAAACTGGATAGAAATAGTGAAGAAGATGTTGACAACTCTTCCACTGATTTCTCAGGTCCTGAATCTTTTTCAGAAGATTGTGCAGGAATATGGTGTTTTGACTTAACAACAAACAGTGATGTGCAAGAAATTGGGGCTTATTTTTGGTTTGAGGATGGTGATGTGGGAAGGTTAGCTGGATGTGTGATTTGTGGAGAGCGATTTTTAGTGGGGACTAGAAAATATTTTATTTTCGTGAAAAGGCATTTTATGCAGCATCTAAAGAAAGTGCACAGAGACACATTGAATTTGTTTTTGAAACTTCAAATGGACCTCAAATGGACCTCATAAGGGAATTGCAGAGTTTGACACATTTTCAGTATAAGAAAAATATATTTTCAGGATCAGCCACACAGTTTTAAAACCAGACATGAAATTTACAGTCCTTCTCTGTTTCCAGGAAAATAACTTCTTGAATTTCTAGTAATAGTAAAAGTACAGTATGTATGATGAGTGTGTTTTGATGTTTGTAACTTTTTGGTGTTAATGTTGGAAGTGAGTACTTGTCTGTGATAGTTTGCAATGAAAATGTGTCAGCCATTTTCGTAGTTTTCTTAATATATAGTCCTCTTTTTGTGGTTTTGATTTTGGGAAGTATAAAAGCCACTATGTTGTGCAGTTTTCTCATTTTGATTGTATAAGTCCTACTGTATACATGTTGAGTGTATGGCTGATGTGAAAGTAAGTGCCAATAAATATTTTCATACATACAAGGTTTATTTTTAGTGCTCTGTGTGTCAGCTGTATGTGCACTGCTATCAGAAGTCATATATTGCCACTATTTTCCAGCTGCTCATGTCAAGTGGCAGTTAATTACAGCATAAAATTGTTTAGAAAATACATTCTTCTAAAATTTGCTGTATTAGAAATATGCTACTGCTGCTCATATACTTATACATATAATAGGTTACAAATGGTGGGGATCGTAATTCACCTAAACATTTTTTTAACTTCCATTAAAATGCACCTAAAAGAACAGCATTCATTTTCAACTATTTCTCATTTTTTACGCAGGTTTTCTCTTATACGCTACATATCTGGAATTGCAAATTACAAGGACTATTGAATACACACATATATACATACATCATTTTTTGTTTTAAAGAAACAAATTAGAACCACGGCTACATAACTAGGAATGTTGTTGGCCGAAACAACTGGAGGTTGTATTTGCGGATAGAAAAGCATAAATCACGCATTAGCACGCACATTCACAGCTATATTGAGGGTACATACTTAGCTGTGGCTATCTTTGGGCCAATGGACGTCGTGTTATATATCTGTGGCTATAAAGACATTTAAAAAAAAATACATTTCAGTAACACAAACTGCATAAAATTGATTACATAAGACATTATAATCTATTTTTGTAGTCTGTGTTTCATTTCATCTATTTTTGTAACTTAGAAGATGGCCTATAAAAGGGCTATTTTGGGGGGAAAACACAAGGATAGAACTTGTAACAAAAGTTTTAAAACGAAAAGGAACATATATATTTGTTGGGGTATTTGCTTTTTTGTTTTTTTATTGTTTTTGTCTAAAAAAGGGGAAATAAATTGCCAAAGAAGTTAGAGATGGCAATGAATCTGATGTTCTGACACGCTCTTTTGCCAATCCTCTATTGTGTCACCTCCCATGGCAATCCATTTGTGGCATATGGGACACATGATTTTAATGACTGACAAATTTGGGTGCCAGTAATATGGCAACAGGTGGATTTGAGCTACCAGCAGCAGAAGTTGTGGGTTGGGTGTTCATTGCAGGTGTTGCAATGGTGGACATAAGTACTGATGGAGAAGGTGCTGTTAGTCGTTGATGTAATTAATGAGACGCATGCATTTTGATCTTGTGGTGCTGAATGTGCCTTTCTATGAGCATAGCCCACAGCATCCACGTGGAACCATATTAGATAGTTAATCAGCACAGATGTTCCTAAACTCTGGGATGCAACATTGGAAGGGCCATGTCACAGCATTTTCTGGAACAAGTTGCATTGCATGTCCTCTGCCTCTTTTCTTGAACAGTGTTCCTTTCCTCAAAAGTACCTCCAACTGTCTCCTGTAGTTTTCAGACCCATAGCTGTCCTACATGGTGGAGACTGATTTGCAACCCAGACCACATCTGCTGATATTTGTGGCAGACCTGCTGTTAAAAATCTGACAGGGGGGGAAAATATAAAACAACGAAAATGATAAGACCAAAAATACAATGCCACAAAACATGTAGCAACAATAAAAAATAAGAAAAACTAAAACAGAAAATAGACAAACAGAACAAATAACAAGACAAGGGAAAGGAGGACTTGGTAAAAAAAAGTGGGTAAAACATAAGGAGAATTAAGGTTTGAGTAGCGAAACATTCTTGTAGTTAGGAAACCAGTTCACTAGTAAGAATTGATAGCAAGGATCAATATAAAGTGATTTGCTTTGGATGCAGTGAATATCCGTGGCTAGGGAATCTCACGCGTTCTGATTGGTCAATTTTGCATGCACCAACAGATGGCAGTTTAAGCATAGCCATGTCTACTCAACTTGCTCCGCCACTAGCTGATAGGTTGCCGCGGATACGTGTCATGAGTACCCACGCAGACACAGCATGCATTCTGATTGGTCAATGCCGCGCGCACGGATTTCATCATACATTGTAGGCATAGCCACATCAACTAAACTCGCACTGCAACTGGTTGGGGATGTTGACACAGATAAATGTCATATGTACCTGTGCAGCCGCAGCGCACATTCTGATTAGTCAATGCTGCAATCATGAATTTCGTTATAAACTCAGCTACAGAAATCGCATTGTGGTTGTTTTGTGTGCATAGCCACGGATATCCTGTATATTTTCAAGGAAGCCACTATACTTTTGCTTATTGCTTTATGGATCTTGGTTTGTGACATATCTGTGTAATCCTCATAGAACTGTCCAAAACTGCAAACTCTATTTTTCCAATCCCTTTTTCCTTCATTTACACCTAAACCATTTCCCTTTGTCTTGTGCTTGATGGTTTGTATATGTTTATTATTTTACATTGTTTTCTTTTTTAAAGCTTTTTCTTTTTAAGTCTTTTTTTGGTGTCTGTTTTAAAATTATTTAATTTTCCTCCTTGTTCGACATGTCGTACGAACAAAGCAGTGATAAGGAGGTGGTATGTTCAAAACACCTCCACCTCTGTTCCTACAACATCTTCTATCCTTCCGGCCACATCACCCCAGAAAGAAGTGCACCCTTAACTTGTATTACATTATCAAGGAGTACTGCTGAACCAACTACTCTGCTGCCAGCCCATAATCTAATGCAGTCCAAAGTTTTGTGCTGCGTATTTCACAATTGGTTGGTGGCTGGGGATGCCACCCTATCAGGATGGGTAAGAATAATTTCTGAACACCAGGTTCACTGCTAGAGGTAGGGATCTTTTTTTATGTGGCAATCACCCCCCTTTTGTGAAAACATAATTAAAAAAAGGAAATTCATAAAAAAATTCTGTGCACCTTTTTTTTAACCTATTGTTATATGTATGAAACTGTAAAGTTCTTCCCTAACCCGTTCCACCCCCCTCAGTCCATTTCCCCCAAAACTGTCCTTTCCAGGGCCAAACTTTCAGTTATAAAAGTACACCAAAAAAAATGAATACTTTAAAAATTTACCAATAATGCTTAATTGGTCCCTTTAATAAAGTGTGTTAAAAAGAAGCACATTTGTCTGTGTATTTTATCATAGCTGCGGCTATTAATCATGGTAACTGTGGATACAACCCCCAGTCATTGATGAGATTCTCCACGCCTGCAGTTTGACCAATCGGATTGGGTATAATGACAGTTGTGACAGCACCCAAAGCTACAATGATTGGCTATGAGCCATTAGAGCCTATTCCATGGTGTATCTCCTAGCCGTGAGTATGAAAAAAATGGGGAGAAAATGCATAAGTAGATATATGTGTGGTAGGTAGTTCTTTAAAGTTCTATTTTAAAATATATTGAGTGTAGTCTTTGTGCAAAGTTAGTGTAACACTTTAATTACTGTGTATTTATTAATAATAAATATAACACTAAACATTTTTAAAAGTTAAGTAAGTATGCAAATAAAGTTTTTTGTACACATTTTTTTTTTGGGGAATATGGGACTGGGATTTCTTTTTCTTTTAGTATTTACACATCATACATCTTCATCAGCTCAAGTGTCTGAATTGTTACTATTCATTATTTGTCTCAGGTCTTTTATGTCCTTTTTCACTGATTCCATGTCTTTTGCATGATCAACATGGCTGAAGGCTATGGCTAGTGTTGCAGGAAAAATCTATGGAATAACAAAACCTTTGAAATTCAAGGAAAAATCTTTACTTGCAGGGAGGTTAAGGTGAGAGCTTTATGCAACAAAACACCTGAAAATCAGCTAAAGCCACCTTAACTTTGTGCCCCTGGTTGCGCAGCCTATGACCACAATTGTGACATCACAGGTGACATTTTCTAATAACATTGTATATGACATACACAAAAGGCAATGTATTAAAAAAATTGGCTATTATTTAAAAATGATGTTGACTGTTTTATCAGATCACTTATGACAACACTGGTGTCAATACTAATTTCATTGTATATAACAGATTCCATCAATAATAGTGTTACACATTACATCATATATAAGTTATCTTATAAAATCTTTGATTATCTTAATAACAATTTAGGCCTTGGACCTGGCCAACAAGAAGGATTCGGTCATGGGCCATCACCAAAGGCCATACCTAGTTTCTCATTACTGTTTTACAATATACAGTAGGCAAGTTGGAAGGCCTTAGCCACTGGCCATAGCTAAAGGTCATGGTTAGTGCCCATTAATATGTTACAATATGCATTCAGTACAGGCAAAGGCCATGGCTAATGATTGATTTGTGTTTTAAAATATACAGTGGGCATAGCCGAAGGATGTAACCACTAGCCATGGCCAAAGGCCATGGCTAGTGGCCCATGTACATGTTAGACTATATAGTGGGCAAGGCCGTGGCAACTGGCCAATATTGTGCTGTAGGCCATGGCTAGTGGCTGGTTACTGTATATAATATACAGTGGTCACGGCTCAAGGTCATGGCCAGTGTCCATGACTGAGGACCATGAATACTGGCCTGTTAATGTGTTAAAATATATTTGAACATGCACACTGACCATGACTGAAGGCCATGCTTAGTGCAGGTCACTGTTGTAATGTTATTAGTGATGTCATCTGTGATTTCATCAATGTGGGCACAAGCTGCGCAACAGGGGACGCAAAGTTAATATATGGCTGTATCTGAATTTCAGGGGTTTTGTTGCGTTAAGGTCTCACCTCAATGTCCCTGCAACTAAAGAGCTACCAGTTTGTCCTTGAGAATAATATATATATATATATATATATATATATATATATATATATATATATATATATATATATATATATATATATATATATATATATGAAAACACAAAATAGCTCAGTAGTCACACAACACCAAGTAAGTGTGAATGGTGTGGTGACTAGCGGAACCATAGAAAGTCCCCAGCACACAATCTCATAGTCATAGCAAGAAGTCAAAGTGTATTCAAACACAGTTATAAGAAACATTACAAATCATGGACTCACAAGCTAGTGATTCCTAGCTGTGATTCCTAGAATAAGAATTCAACCACATGTTCCACCCCTATGCAGGTGCTTTGTCAGGTTAGTTTACTGTTTGTTGAGGGATTTATTTTATGTCTATGCACAACATCTGATCAAAACATCTTCAATATTCAAAGATGCAAGTGCATCTACAATCCTTTCAACCAAGCGGCCATATGGGAAATGCTGGTTTGCAGCAATAAGCTAGTAATTTACTAAGTACTGTACTGTTGCATAACATCAATGAAATAGTAATATACCAACACGCAGTGAAATAAGGTGCAAAGTGCCTACTTACTATAAATATTCTCTCTTTGCACAGACAAATATCATGATAAATTTAAAAACATCATGAGTGCGGAAGCTATCTCAATTTGCTTCTGTCAGTTATTTTCAGTCACTCGAGGAAGCACAAGACAGAGCATTAGCTGCACAAGCCCTGTAATGTACTAGTCATGCCAAATTACTATTTTCTATTGGGAAAACAATCATTGAGCACATTTAAACAGACCAATATGGCTGCACAGTAAGAGCAAAATGCTTTAAATGCCCCTATTTATCATACTTGGTCAGAGTTGCTGCCAGTGAAAATGGAATGGAAAATCCGTCAAAAATATGACAGAACAGGAAAATCACAAGAATCTAAACCTTAATGGGAATCTTCAAATCGATCAGATAAGAAATGAGTTTACCTAAAAAACTATCAAGTAACGGGTGGTGGGGGTGGATGGTAAATGAAAAAGTGAAAGTGTCAAGTGACACAGTAAAAGTTCCATCCTATCTTGGCACAAACAGTGCGACCACATGCTATGCCAAATATTGTCTTCCATCAAAAGAAGACAATGGCAGAGCCATCATGGTAGATGACAGACATAAACTGGAAGTGCCTCTAACTAAATTTAAGACCCCAATTCAGTCTGGAAAGTCAATGACATCTGGTGACAGGAATAAGTTGGATATCACCAGAAGTGCTGATGGAGCAAACCATCAACCCCTCTCTCCTAGCAGCAACATGAACAAATAGTCCACAAATGCAACACAAGAATCTTAAGAACAGCTTAATACAAGCAGCATCAACTAGACACATGTCCTGAAACATCAATCAATGCCTACTTAACAAATTACACACCATTGGTCAAAAAATATATCCAACATTATGAATTACAATCATGAGTTTGTTCGAGAATTTATAGTAAAAACCCATATTCACAGATTAAGGGTGCTTAATATCTATTAACTCAATAGATGAATAGTCAACTCTTTGTCTGAATTGTATGCATTCAGCTAGTTGGTGTTAAATTCAATAATCAATTTGGATTCCAACTGTCTTAGTTTTCTCTCGCTATTACCTAATCTTCATGTGCCAAAACCCTGAGTATCAATAGAGAGGGATCACTGTTGTAGACTGCTTCAAAGTGGACAGCTAAAGGGTAGTTGGTATCATTGTTCTTAATAGCCCTATAATGTTAAAGGATTCTGCCCTTAAGTGGACAAATGGTGGAGCATATGTGCTTTTTACCACAAGGGCAATTAATAACATACACTACAAACCTAGTCAGACAATTAATTATGTGATTAATATACCACTTGTTCTTCATGTTGTCACCATAGCTCACAAAAGCAGAAGTGTCTGCTAATTCACATAATTTGCATTTGGTACATTTGAAAAACCCTTTACGATTGTTAGTAGTTAACCAGTTGGTATTTTCAGCGCTATTCTGGATTTTTTGTCTTTAGTTTTAATATAAACTCTATCTAAAGATTGACAGGAAACGTGCCCCTACAATATTGGCTTCAATTTCAAAAACCTTGTATTAAGTACATTTGCGCTTAGTAGCTCTTATCAATATGCCAAATGGTATGCTATTGATAAAGGTTTTAGGATAATGACTTTTGGCATGTAACACAGAATTAGAAAACGTTTCTTTTCTACACAATTTACTGTTAAGCTTGCCATCTGCTACAAAAAAAAGTCACATCTAGAAATTCAATTCCATACTGCTGGCTGTCATAGTTAAGTGTAAATTCATCACATCGTGATTCAACTGCTGGATCTAATACTTCAAGGAATCCTCAGCCCCTTTCCAAATAAGAAACACATTGTTGATAAAACAATACCCACAAATCAAGTGTTCCAGTTCATTGTCATATTTCTCAGACCATGCATCTGTTAACTCCCACCAGCCCATATACAGGTTAGCATATGTTGGAGCTATACAGGAGCCCATAGCTGTACCACACCTTTGTGTATATAAAATCACATTGAACAAGAACACATTGTTCACTAGACAGAATAGCAGTAATCAACATTTCATTATGCTGTTTGTAACTAACAGAATAGAATCCAAAAAATATTGACATGCCTTTAGACGATTAGCATGTTTAATGTTTGTAAAGAGCGATGTGACGTCCAGAGATACTAAAAGAAAATCAATGTGCCAAACCAAAATTTCCACCTTTCTTAAAAGGTCACCAGTATCTCGAATGTAAGAACTCAGATCTCTAACGAAAGGATTAAGAAAGAAAACGAAATAGATTGACGTATTTTCCAGTAAGGAACCATTTGAAGATACAATCAGTCATCCTGGAGGATTAAGTATGTCTTTGTGTATTTTAGGTAAAAAAAGACAAAATGGGAGTTACTGGTGTATCGTTCCTTAAAAACAAAGCTTCCCCCAATAAATGATGTTTAAATAATTCAATTTTTTTATTTCCAACTGGAATTCTTTATCTGCAAGTTGTCAATGAGCTTCTTTATTATATTTGTCTCTACTTCAAATAACCACCCCTCCTCCGTTATCAGCCTCTCTGATAACTAACTATCTTGACATCTTTCTGTAAAGTGAGAATAACTTTCCTTTCTCTCATAGATATATTGTTATTTTTCATTACAGTTCTTTCAGCCAATATTCTGAGATCATTGATTACTAGTTCTTCAAGGAGATCAATCTTATTAGCATTAATGTTCGAACAAAAAGTAGATTGAACTCGTAAATCACTTGATCTGGCAAAATTGGTTTCAATGCCATATCTATGTAATAATTCAAGATTATCAGGAACAAGATCATTGGACAAGGACAATTCATCTTCTAATGTCTCTAGACATATTAGAGCGTCTAGATCTTAGACTTACGATGGATTAGGCACATGGGAAGCCATACTTACATTAGTATTGCTGATATATAAGTATTTAGAAGAAAGACATTTTTCAATTTTAATCTGCAGAGGAATCAGAAGAGATCAATTCTGGTATCTACAGAGTTGAAGGAATCAGAGAGGCAAAACGTTAGAGCTCATTCAAGAACCGTTCTTTCTATCTCTGCTATGGGTCTATCAGAGACATTGAATATTTGTACCATTATATTCTCATCCGTTGTCCTCTTCCTCTGTTCCTTTGCCCTCTCATTGAACTTGTGGTCATGTAGGGGAATGTAGTGTCGCCCACCCCTCCTTATCCTCCTATTGTGTCTCCTTGTCCTCATCCTGGTGGTTGACCTCTTGGTCTGCATTCCAGCACACTCTCCATATGTACAGGTCTGATCTCCTCAAGAAAATTCAATTTCGTCGGTCTTGGTTCCTTATTTGAGGACTATTTTAGAGGACGGTGGATCACTCATAACAATTACTTCAGTGGATTTTGACTTACCTTGCTTCTTTTGTTCTTTAATAAGAATATCAAAACATTTGGCAAAGGTATAAATCCGTCTGTTTTCATAATCTTTTTTATCATGTTGAAATGTCTGTCATTTCCATTGGCGAATCTCCCCCTCAAATCTCTCCAAATGTTCCTCCTTTCTTGTAACTTTCCTTCTACACTCATCACCATCTGTTGAATTTAATAGTTGATGTTCTAATTTCTCGATTTCTTCCATAATTTCAGTGCTATCAAGTTTGGCAAATTTGATCAATGTCTTCATCAAAGAAAAATAACATTTGTTAGTATGTTCTGTCCATTCTTATGTAGGCTCAGGATAAATGTCCTCATATGTCGGTATAATTAAGATCCTTAAACCTCTCAGAATTCTCTTTTCTTCAAGGTACATGGTTAGGGTCATGGATTTATTTATTTTTTATTTTGTAGGCGTTCCAAAGTATTCATTTTTTGTTGAACTCTCAGACCAGCTGAACATATTTGTTTAGAGGCAGTGTTATTGGCTGATGTCTGTTCATCTTTAAAAAGTACAGTTGCTCCGCCAATATTCACTGCTAGTTAAGCATGTGAACAGAGTTGATAAGTAAAAAATGCTATACAGCGGTTTCAAGAAACCTTGAGGAAACTGCTATTCTGCTGAAAATCACTAGGTATCACTGCGAAACAGTCAGAAGAGATCCCCAGTGCAATAACATCTAACAATCCTATGAAAAATATGTAGTGCTATGTGCTAAACCACAGCACATGTAAGATTATAGCTTGTTCCACCCTCAGAACTTCCAAAAACCTTTGGGGTGTACTCCTCTGTGTTATTCTATCCAAGCCCAGTTTCTTTTTTGCATTAAGTTCTCACCTTAATGTCCCTTCAGCTAAAGAACTCAAGTTTTTTCCTTATAACTTCGCCCCCTCCTAGATCAATCCTCACAAAACTTTGCAAAGAAAATATGTGGCCCCATCAGATTGATTTTTTGAAGTTTGATGAGGTTTCGTGCAGTGGGGGCAAAGTTTTTTTTTAACAATTTTTATTATTTTAAACAAACAACACTCCAAACATTCTAACCATTTCGGACATACATGATCAGTGTTAATTATTTATTGCTCTCTTCCGTCCTCCCCATCCCTCCCCAATACCATGAGCCATCTTTTCCATGCCATCAACCTGAAAATGTTCAGGCGACTCGATTATCATTATCTCATCCTGGTCTACCACATCGTGATTGACCTGGTGGGGGTTCGCCATCGAGGTCACCAGTTTCCTCCAGGCTATCAGGGGGCCTACCTCCTCCTCCCCTCCTCTAGTGACTGCCTCATACCAGACCGCTGTTTCTGCTTCTGCCCATTTTAGGAGAATTGCCCACTACATCTCCACTCTAGGCCTGTGGGCCGCTTTCCAACACGTTGCTATTCTGCGCTTGGCTAAAATATAGGCCAGGTCTTTCATCTTGCTAATATGTTTTAGGGTATGTGGCTTAGGAAAGCTCCCAAGCATACATATCCAAGCTGACCCCACGTCTAGCACCACCCCCCGGCTGGCCATTCTTGTCTTCAATTCCACCCAGAATCTCTTCACCTCTGGACAAGCCCAGAACATATGCAACAGCCCAGCCTCCTCCTCTCCGCACCTGGGGCATTTCTGTATAGCTGAGCCGCCAAACCTGGCTATTCTGCCAGGGGTCAGGTACGCTCTGTGGGTGATATATAGATGGATCTGCTGGAGTCTCGCATTCGGGACACCTTCTTATGGTACTGCTGGGCTCTATCCCATTGTCCCTCTGTCATGGGTTCACCCACCTCCCCCTCCCAGTGAAGCCTCAATTGGAGCAACTCTTTCCCCACCTTCGTACTCAAGAGCTCATATATCCGAGATATTTCATGCCCACCCTCCGAGATATCGTACATCAATTCTAGGGTGGCATCGGGTTCTTCTGCAAGTACTGTTTCAGGCCACCTTTCCCTCACCCATTTCATAATCCTGGTGTAAGTGATATATTGGCCCCCATTTACCCCTGTCTCTTCCAACAACCTCTGGAATTCCACTGCCTCCCCCTCCTGCCATATGTCTTCAAGGGTGGCCAGGCCCACCAGTTCCCAGTATTTGCGGACCCCTTTGATCAGTTGGGAGTCTTCCCCACATAGCACCACCAACGGGACCTGCTGAGAGAGCGGGTCCGGGTCCCCCACAGTTCTCCATGCCCTACGCCAGACCTCCCAGCCCAGCGTCAACAGTCGCCCCATCTTCGCTACTTTTGTCTTATGCAACCACACTGTTTCCTTAAAAAATATGGGGAAGAGTCACCCCGCAAGAGCCTGGCTTCCGCAGAGTCCTCCACAGACAGCCATCTGGATACATATAATAGCTGTCCCGCCAGGTAATATAATTCGAAGTTCGGTAGGTTTATGCCTCCCTTACCACACAAGTTTTGTAGTTTCCACAGGGCCACCCTGTTCCTAGAATTATGCCAAATGAAGCCCCTGCACTGGCTATGGAGTCTAGCAAAGAAGCGTCTGGGGAGCAAGAACAGGATATTTACAAAAAAGTGCAGTAGTCTGGGCAGAACCACCATTTTGAGCAGCGCTGCTCTTCCCATCATGGCAAGGGGTAGCCTGGACCAGAACACCATTCTATTTTTTATGCCTTCAACAGCTTTCTCTGTGTTGTATTTGTGCTCTGCCTCTATCTTGTGGAATATGTTTATGCCTAAATATCTAAACATCTCTGTCTGCCATGGTATCTGCAGAATGGGCAGTTTCTCCAGTGGAACACCTTTGTATCACCCTAAGGGGAATACGCTGGACTTAGCTGGGTTTACCGAAATACCAGAGAGGGCGGCATAGCGGTCCATCACTTCTAGCACATATTGCATATTCTCTTCCGGGAAGCGCATACAGAGGAGTATCTCATCTGCATAGAGTGATATCAAGTGCATATTTCCAATCGTTTGTATCCCCACCTCTTCGTATTGTTGCCTTAGGCAAACTGCCCAAGGCTCCAATGCGAGGATATATAACATGGGCGATCAGGGGCATCCCTGCCTAGTCCCTCTACTGAGTTGCCACTTATTTGAAATTATAGTACCCATTTTGACCCTTGCAATCGGTTTGACCCATCTAATATACCCTGGTCCTATCCCATACCCTTTCATGCCGCCATCAACCATGGCCATCTCACTGAGTCGAAAGCTTTGACCGCGTCCAACAACACAATGGCCAATTCGGCCGGGTCTTTTTCAGTATAATCAATAATATGGTGGAGCCTCCTATGGTTATCAGTAATATTTCTGCCGGGGACGTATCACGTTTGGTCCGGGTGTATCAATTTGCCAATTACTCGCTTGAGCCTATTGGCCAGGACCGCCGTGAGTATTTTGCTATCTTGACTAAGCATTGATAAGGGCCTATAAGACCCACAGTCCCCTTTCGGCTTGCCCAGGGTTTCAGGAGCGGGATGATCACTGCCTCACGGAGGGATTCCAGCAGCTTCCCTTGTTCGTAGGCCTCATTAAACATGGCCAGCAGTGGCTGGAGTAGCTCCTGCTTATATGCTTTATAGAATTTGCTGGGCAACCCATCCGACCCAGGCGCTTTACACGTGGGCAGGTGTTGGATCACTGCTTCCAGTTCATCTAAGGTGATTGGGGCCTCTAGATCCGCTCGCTCTAAGTCGTCTAGGGTGGGAAGCTCTATATCTACTATCGTTTCCTGAATTTCTTGACCCACATCTCCGCCTGCATCCTCATACAAGCGCTTATAATATTTAAGGAACTCCTTGTTTACTCCTTCTTTGGTGTTACGGATCTGACCTTCCTCATTCCTGACTTCTCTAATCACTGATCGGGGGTGTCTCATTTTTATATAGCCAGGCCAGTAGTCTGCCCGGCTTGCCTTCGCCCGCATGTTGCCTCTCTGTGTATTTCTTATAGTTTAGCTTGCATAGTCTGTCCCACAGATCACTGCTAGCTCTCTGTAAATCTCTTATTTTAGCGCTATCTTCTCAGGAACTCTCCCCCCTTCGCATCAGGTCCTCTAACTCTCTCTCGGTTTCCTGCAAATCCCACTCTATGCCCCCCTGGAGCACCCTAGATTTTGATATGGCCACCCCGCGCACCACTACCTTAAATGCTTCCCATACTGTTCCCATAGATTGTACACTGCCAGTATTAATGTCAAAATATTCCTCAATGGCCTCTCTCAGGTCCTCTCGGAATCCCGGGTCCTGTAGAGCCTCAGCTCTGAGCCTCCATGTTGGGATTCGTGCCCTACGGGGGCGGTATTGCCATTCCACAACCAGGGGCGAGTGATCCGAAAGCACCCATGCTTTGTATTCTGCGCTCACCATTTCTTCCGCAATCTCAGCAGTGGCGAACACATAATCTAGCCTGGTGTGCAGATCATGTGGCGCTGCGTAATGCGAGTATTGCCTGTCCATTGGGTGCAACCGTCTCCATACGTCCTCCAGTTTGAGGTCTGTCAACAGTGTCCCCAACACTCTAGCTGCTGGCGCAGGCTTTGTTATCTTGCTATCCGACCTGTCTATTTCAGGGTTCAGGGTGCAATTCAAATCTCCCCTCCACAATATCGCGCCTCCCAACAGGGGACTCATTTTACCATACAGTGACCTAAAATAGGTTGCGGTGTCGTGGTTAGGGGCATATAAGTTTATGTTTACTTCTTTGTTTTCCAGGAGTCTCACCACCATTCTACCTTCTGGGTCTACCGTCGACTTGAGCAACTGGAACGGCACATGTGGTGCCACCCATGTGACCACCCCTCTTGCATATGCCGAATATGTGGCCCCCATGATGCTACCCTTCCATTTTCTTCTTACCACCTCTAATTTCTCCTTGGTAAGGTGGGTTTCCTGTAGCAGAGCTATATCAATCCTCATCCTCTTTAAGTACATCATTATTTTATTCCATTTTAGGTAACTATTGAGGCCCCGCAGATTCCATGTTATGATTCTGAGGTTACCCGATTCCATTTGCTTGATGTTCTCCTACTCCCCACCACTTCCTGTGTCTCCCCCCATGGCTTGTTTCCTGGCTCAGTTCCCCCCCAACTTCCCCAACCTCCCCCACGCCCCACTGCACACACCCCTTCCCCTCCCACCTCCCCCCTCCCTACCCAACCCCAACAAATGCCCAGCTCCATCCCTGGATCTCAGAACCCACCCGCGTCTGGTCCTATCTCGTGATATCGAGGGCTAGGACCCCTTGGGGCGTCACCAAACTAATAGTGACCTAACTAAGCGTACTGCAATGGGGGTTCAAGGGTTGACTCCCTGGAGCTCCCCTTTGTGTAATTAGAACTATTCAGTTCATACGGATCCTGCAAACCAGCACATACCCAGCAGCATAATCCCCAAGAGCCTTCTTTAATACTATATTCTCGTCCCAGTGTCTCGCGCTATGTCACCATGGGTGCCACACCAGTGTGCTACTTATCTTCTCCGGCTCCTGTCTGGATCCCCGATTCTTGGGGGTGCCTCTGCATATCCAGCCATCCCATAGCGTCCTCTGGCGAATCAAAAAACAATGTTTTGTTCTTGTGGAACACCTTTAGTTTGGCTGGATACAGCAACTTGTATCTATGACCTGTTTCTCTCAATCTTCTTTTAACTGCCCCAAAGTTCATTCTGCTGCGTTGTACTTGCAAGGTATAGTCAGGGTATGCAGTTATTTTAGCGGGCCCCCTCTCGATCGTCCCCACTTTCCGGAAGAATTCAAGTATTCTCTCCCTATCTCGGTAGTTTAGAATCTTTGCGATCAATGGCCTGGGGGGAGCTCCCGGGGGTGGCCTCCTCATCAAAGCCATGTGCGCCCTTTCAACGGCAAACCCCCGGGTCAGTTCCCCTCCAGTTATTCCTGTAAGAACATGGTTTCCACATATTCCGTTGGGTTAGACCCTTCCATTCCTTCTGGCAATCCAACAATGCGGATGTTGTTGCGTCTAGCGTGACCTTCCGCTTCTTCTGCTCTGTTTTCCAGGTTGCCTACTCGTTGCACAATGGCATGGAGTTCCGATCTGTGGGCGGCGCATTCCGCTGTGTTTGGGGCCATCTCTTTTTCCAGGTTCCCGGTGCGCTCCGCAAGTGTTCTCACGTCCTGTCTTAGTAAGTTCACGTCTTCCTGGACCGCTCCAACCTTAAGGTCTAGTGCCACTTTCAGTTCGTTCATGGCCAGGCCCAACTTAGTCTCCCAGGCCACTTTCAGGTCTGCAATTGCTGCCAGCACCTCCTGGATTGTGCTCGGGGCCTCCTCCGTTGCAGCGGTAGCTCTGTCCCTGCTCCTGGCACCCTCCGTCCCTGGGGGTGTCTTGGTGTAGGCCTCCAGCGTGGGCTGTTTGTTCTTTGGTCTCACGACTTTGTTAGACATTGTGCCGTGCCCGCAGTATGTGCGCCAACGCAACTGCCTCTTTTATGAGGGTCTCCGTGGCGTCCGGCTATTTTGATGTATAAGACCTGCTTTGGCTGTGTTATGAGTACACCTCCGCTGCCTGCTGCTCCCTCAGAGTGGACTGTGTTCTCCCACGTGCCCGCCTCCGCTTGGTGTAATTTCGCTGGCCCTCTAGTGGTTGGGCGGTTTCTCCGGTCCCACACCCCTTTGCACCGGGACCCACCAAGGCCTCTCCATCGTCCAGCCCACAGTGTTGCCTCTGGCACCTTTGTCCAGCCCTGTGCTGGTGCAAACTTCCTATTTGCGTATACACTAGGGTTCCTCAGCCGTTCCGGGGTGAGCTGCCTTCACTGCCCTGTTCAGCTGGCAGGAGGGTTCCCTGGTACTCAGGTTTTGTCTGAGCGGCGCACTGTTTTGTCTACATGTTTAGTGTAGATATGTGGGAGCCACAGCACTTGTGGATGGCTCCATCCACAGTTCAGGCCCCCTTCGCCCTCAGGCTACCCTGTACACGTCCCCCTTCATCAGCCTATGCTGTGTTTGCTGCATCCCCAGCTCGTGTGCAGCGGGTGGTGTACTGCGCGGGGGCTCGTGCTCCTCGGCACCCTCCTGGGCCTCGTGTACCACTTCCCGGTCCCAGTATGCGCCCTTCAGCCTGGGCACTCCAGTTTCCTCACCCCGGCCCGTGCTTTGTCCAGCGTCCGCTCTGGAGCAGTGGGTGTTATGTGGTGCTGGGGGCCTGTGTCTGCCAACCCGTATCCGGGCTGTTCGTTCTCTCCGACTCTCCTGGCAAGATTCCCCCGGGTTCCACAGTCTTTAATTAGGGCCAGTTATTCAGAGCGGTCTCCGTCTCCAGCTTCCCTGTGCCTCTCTCAAGTGCGGTGGGGATCGTTCTGCCAGCCCAGGGCTTCCACCAGGTCTGGCCTTGTCCCACGGTGATCCGGGTCTCTGTGGGGGCTGACGTGTTGTGTCCCGCCCCCTCCTGGGCTCCGGCTCTGTGAGGCCTCCGCTCCACTGGGGGTCACCCCACGTAGCGTACAGCGCGCAGGGTCGCCGTCCTGTCGGCCTTGCTTTGATGTCAGCAGCGTTGCCAAGATCCTGCTGTTCCGGCACTCCACAGTGGCCGGCAGTCAGAGGCAGCACAGTCTTACGCCGTGTCCTCACTTGTCGCGTGCCACAGTGCCCGTGTCTGGGTCCGGCTGGGTCCTCTGACAAGGACCCCGTTTCTGCCCCCCGGCAGCGCTCAAGCTACGCTCGTCCTGTGGGCCTCCTCCGGCCAGACATACCATAGTCTCCCCAGGCGGCTCAACGTCGCGGCAGACTTGAGCCCGGCCACAGCAGCAAATATTTCCTTGGCGGCACCGTGGTCAGTTTATGGCCCTTTGTCTGCTGCCGGCCATCTTGTCTGCCTCCGAAGCTCGGGCACTTAGTTTTCGCGGGCTGCTGCAGCTTCCTTATTTAGCTGCTGCTAGTTCCCTTTTGATGCTCAGTGCGTGCTCCAGCTATTCACGAATCCATGGATATGCTGCCGGTATGCATATGTTCCTGAAAACTTCATTTTTTCTCAGGATCGATCCTTGGGAGCTCCTCCAAAGCACGTCCTTCTACGCTGCCATTAAGCCACGCCCCCGTGCAGGGGGGGCAAAGTTACATCATATTTTTGGAAACGCCCACCGTGTTGTATTCACGGACAGTCGCAGCTGACCGCGGACATCGTGGTGGGGAAATAGTCTGGAAAACACATTTGGGGTTATTTTGTGCTGAGAAGAAGGGCTGAGAAGGGTGGGGGAGTGGAAAAAAGATTATATGGGGCTATTTTTATAGTTGGAAAAAGGGCATGCAGGTGTCGTAGCAGTCCACGGACACTGTAGTAGTTTACAGACCTGTGCCATGACCGGACGGCTTGGGAAACACATTTATAGTTATTTGGTGGGTGAAAGAGGGTTTGGAACAGCTAGGGGAGTGGAATAAAGATGATATGGAGCTGTTTCTGTAAGTGGAAAAAAGGGTTTGCAGATGCTGCCGAGTCTGCAGTTAATTTTTGTCTCCGCGGACATCCTTTCGATTGCAGGGGGTTCAGGGTATATTTTTTTACTTGATGGTGTATTGTACGCACTTGTTGTATGGTTAATTGTATTGTGGTGGTTGTGGTTAGTGGCCAGATTCTGGGGGGCATAGCTGTAGGCCATGGCCCAAAGAATCTTTCCACTGGCCACAATCACCACAGTAGTAATATGTGTACAGTAATTATAGGTCATGTAGTAGGAGTATGGCCAAAATCACTACAGTAGTAACATGTGTATAGTAAATATAGGTGTTGTAGTGGGAGTGTAAAGCATTTATAATATGATGGAATTAAATAATTGAACTGTATATGGTACTTATGATTGTAGTACAATTGAGGATAGTGCTTATAGAATATGTATTTGATTATACTTGGTATGGATCCATAGCTTTATGAAGCTGGAATCTCTGGTTCACTTTATGTGGAAAAAAACCCAGTATAATTTTTTAAGCAGGATAGTTGAAACACTGTAATTGTATACAAAGAAGTACTATGTTTGTTACAACATTAGTGTATGACACACTGTTATTGTTTTGACATTAAATAACCATTGGGTCATTGGGGAAAAAATCCATACTGGATTAAAAAACCTGATTACAATTATGTGAGTGTAAGTGGGATAGTATGTTTTTTTGATGTATGTGTGGTTAAGGGAATGCTTAAAATAGTTATATACCTGTTGGCATATTCTAACTACATTAGAGTTTAGAAGATGTTTTGTCGTATAAGAATTGTGATGGCATATTTTGAAATGTTTTGCAATGAAGGGCATTTTTAAGTAGTTAGATACCTGTTGGCATATTCAAACTATGTTGACATTTAAAAGTAGTATTGTAGTATAATGGATGTAGTTAAATGTCTCTTGGTGTATTCTAACTGTTAATTGTGGAACAAATTAGTGACTAAATGTGGATTGAAGGAATTTTAAGTAGGCATGTGTTAGATTTGCTGATAACCTATGTTTTAGAGTAATGGTGGTGTTACATTCAAATCCAAGAACTTCTATTTTTGACATATGCAGTATAGTGTCCTGAAGTGGTTGTGGCACCAGTTTGGTATATAATATTTACTGTTGTGAAGATTTTCTTTCCAAGAGATACTTGGCCATGTGTGAAGCTGATTACAGTTACATGATTGTAAGAGTGATAGTATGTTTGTTTGAAGTATGTTGTGATTAACGGAATGCTTGAAGTAGTTAGATACCTGTTGGCATATTTTAACTACATTAGAGGTTATAAGATGTTTTGTCGTATAAGAATTGAGATGGAATATTTGAAGTGTTTTGGAATGAAGGGTATTTTTCAAGTAGTTATATACCTGTAGGGGTATTCTAACAAGATTGGCTTTCAGAAGTACTATTGTAGTTTTATGCATGTAGTTAGATACCTGCTGGTGTATTCTAACTGTAAATTGTGCTATAGTACAGTGAATATATTTGGGTTGAAGGAATATTAAGTAGGCATTTGTTAAATTTGCTGGTAACCTTTGTTTTGGAGTAACAGAGGTATTGTTACATTCAAACCAACCACTTATTGTTTTGACATATGCAGTGTAGTGCCGCCCTGCAGAGGTTGTGGCACCAGTGCGGTATATTATACCTAATGTTGTGAAGGTTTTCTTTCCAAGAGATACTTTGCTGTGTGTGAAGCTTGTAAGTTTACAGTTATTTATTGTACCATCTGAATTGTACCTTAGAAGCATTAGTATGACATATTGGCTATGTGAGTGTATTTGTATGGTGGAACGATTGTCTGAATTGCAAAAAGGACATAATATGCCATGATTTGCATTATGCAGAAGTTGGTGAAATGCAATGGATTCAGAATTTGCTATGGATACATATACAGATTATTCATTAGTGTTGTGCTCTTGTGCAACATGGTTGCTGACAGTGCATGTATGTTTCCACATGTATCAAATCTGGAAGATTTGATTTATAGGGATGTTTTTGGTTTGCAGCACTTATAGTAAGTACATTAGGAATTATTGTGGATCTTCCTGTGTGTTTATGGCAAATGTTACCATTCCTGCACAGTAGTCCAATTCTTACCTTATACCTGAGACACTGTGGCCCTCATTACGACCCTGGCGGAAATCGAAAAACGATGGCGGAAATGCAATACCGCCATCGAATAGCGCTCGGTGCGACTATGACCCGTCACCGCAAAGTACGAAGCCATTAGCGACACCGTAGTGAACGCCAACGCTAACTGCACCAAGTACGCGCGCGCGCGCCATGCCAAACCGTAAATACCACCATGGCGCAAGGGTACGCGAATTCCGACCCTAGCGGACATGTACCTAACGCCATCAAGCACGGCGGAAAGTACCATTCCGCCATGGTGAGAAGTACGGCATCGCGAATCAACCGTAAACGGCCCCACTGAGTGCCTGTACACCGCTTCCTGCCCACAAAGTACAACTCCCCGTAGGTGCAATGAAGTCACAATGCAACCAGTGAAATGTACAAGTCACCCATGCATGCCAACGAACAAAAGATTCACAAGAGGGGCCAATGGGAGCTGCAGGGCACAGATGGCACGAATACAGAAGCCATTCCAATGGACATGACCACAGTCCCCCCCCAAGAAACGCACGCAAACACAGGCACCTGTGACCAGCAATATTCCGAAAATCACATCATTCCACCAGTCCACCTGGCTGACCGGCATCTGTCACACAAAACCCAATCCCCCGCCCCTGAGCATGACAACATTCAAACAGTCATATTGGCAGCCCCCATCCCTGACCTCACTGGGCTTCGTAGGCAAACGCGCCCAGCACAGTACCGCGCAACTAAACTCCGAAGCTGGAACCCAATGCAGGTCTCCTCACAATACATCACTCCCCAAATAGGAATATGCCACATCACTCGCAAAGAAGAACGCTACACGGCCCATATCAGAATAGAAATTTAATGCACAACAAAATCACCAAGCCCATACAGCCATTAGGCCATGAACTCCAAAACACATTTCACCATTGTGGGCTGCATCCGCAAGAAATGACCAGCTACTACTTGTGTGACGCCCTGTTCCATCATGGTACACAGAGCCACATTCACGTACGAAAAGGCAACATGGAAGCGCACAGAACCGCAGGGCCGTCCCAATGGGGAGGCACTAGTCCAGCTGAAAGGCCGAAATGTTGCTCCGAGCCACTAGTACTGCGTAAGGGCATGTGGCCCATTGGCGATCGTCCCATAAGATCGTAATGCTGCTCCACTGATTAACACGAAGCAGCAGGTGTCGGGAGTAAAAGCCATCTGCAGGAGTGGCATACAGATGGCAGTGGCAAAAGGGGAGGAGATACCTGTCAACCAAAAGAAAAGAAAAAGAACAGAATGGCCATCAGAACTACATTCGAACAACTCACTTCAATGATCACACTAAATCCACAGCCATATGCATGCTAGCCCACTCCAAAGGATCATCACCACCCCAAAACCACTTGCGACTCATAACTATCTATATCGAGGTGTAAACACCATCACAAACGAGTGTACCTGTGCATGCGTCTGTGAAAACAGAATCCATCAGATGGGATTGGTAACGTGCATGGACACAAGTGTCTGAGGGCGCGTCGAGACAGGGAGGGCTCAACAAGGCCAGATAGACGATGGTCCCACTATGGCAGCCCTGCATCACATAGCGCAGGGGAGGCGGACAGATTCCAAGAAGCCCTGTACATGGCAAACACTGTATCAAATCATCTGCCCATGCATCCATTCATCATTCCCTCATCCCGGTATAAAAACGCCTGAATATTTACTCACATAACATTAGAAATATCCATTGAGTCTGTGCGTTATGCAGCCTGAAAAATCCACAGTGCCCCAGCCCGTAATTCCAGTGTTGTGAAGTAACATGTATTTGGGAACGTCCGGCCTCATCGCCCACGTCGCTATTGCGCATCCCAAACTATTCATATCAATCATTGCATCCTCGCCATGGCCCCTGTCTCAAGGACATTGAACAATAGAACGTTATATTTGCAGTCAGACCTGTGGGCATCTCCTCGCCGCTAGCTGAAAACCAAAAGCGCCGCCCTTCGAATTCCTCATTTGCAACATCACGTCGAAAAGGCATCTGTGGCCGTTTGAAATCACAAATTAATCCATCTAGTGCGGCTGTGTGTGAAAATGGCAACTGCCTTCACCCACAAATGGGACGCCCCGCCCGTCGGTGCAACTCGGTACAGTGATGCATGAGGGCCCACCGTTACTCGAGTACTATGTTCCACTGACCCTTCACAAGTCTGTTCGCGACTGCAAAGATTGTATGTGAAACAATGGGACCATAGCCGAATGTACATATCAACAAATGTTACACGGCCATCGGGTACAAATACATGATTGCTATAGCAAGATGTCATTCCTCGAATTGCAGCGTTGTGTGCGGGACGTGCTCGGCCAAAGGGGAGAGCAGCTTGCACAGGTGGAATGAATCACCACAGGTGGAGGCCATACAGCCTGAAGACACATAAATTGCACACCCAGTCTCCTCCCACAACCACACCCACTCCGAAATGCTACCGGCAGGACTCGCGATGTTGGCCCTGGGGGACCTGATAGCACTGCAAGTACTCCAACTCCAAGAAGAAGACGAACACCAACTACAACCGGCCGCACGGAGGGGACGCAGGAGGAGGAGGAGGCCAAGGCAGGGCCAGCAAGGGCCGCCAGCACAGCCACTACCACCACGCAGGCAGCCCGCAATCCCACGCCTCCGAGCACATCCGTTCAACCTCACTGATGAGCAGATCCACACCCTCTACCGTTTGGACCGGGACACCATAACCGCCATTGTGGACATGACACAGGCTGACCTTGTCAGCATGATAGATAGCCCAACCTCCATCCCACCCCTACTGAAGGTGGTGTCTGTACTACACTTCCTGGCCACAGGCACCTACCAGCACACAGTCGGACAGTTGCATGGCATTTCTCAGCCACTGTTCTCACGGACACTATTGCAAGTGCTCGATGCCCTCCTGCAGCACGCAGACGACTACATCTCTCTACCACGCTCGGAGCAGGAAATTACCAACACAAAAGTGGGATTCCATGCACTTGCCGGCATACCGGGTTGCCTTGGTGCCATCGACTGCACCCATGTGGAATTGGTCGTCCCACATGCCATGGAGGCCCAGTACCGCAACCGAAAACAATTTCATTCCCTGAATGTACAAATGGTGTGTGACTCCAACAGGATCATTACACATTGTTGTGCCCGATTCCCTGGATCAACCCATGATTCTATGGTCTTGAGGAACTCTACAATACCACGCTACATGGAGCGACACGCAGGGAACAGATCCTGGCTACTCGGTGAGTCTCATTACATGCATGATAATGTGGGGTATGTGATTCGGCAATGACCTGGCAGGAAGGGGGGGGGGTGTGCGTACGTAGCAATGGCATTCCACATCATACGTTTATCGTCCACATACAGGTGATGCTGGATATCCACTGAAGAGATGGCTCCTCACACCAGTCCGGAACCCACGGGACCAGCATGAGGAGGACTACAACCATGCCCACTCACGTACCCGTGTAGTCATTGAACAGGCATTCGGCCTACTGAAGACTCGTTTCCGCTGCCTCAGCAGGTCTGGCGGGGCACTCCTGTACCGCCATGAGAAGGTTGCAAAGATGGTCATGGCATGTGTCATGCTCCACAACATGTGCGTACGTAGAAATGTGCCCATGCCCCCTGACGCAGAACTGCAAGCACCTGAAGATGGTCATGATGAGGGTGGGGATGTGGCAGCACCTCAAGGAGTCTGCGAGGCACCGGAGGGCCGTGACGTTCGTCAGCATCTCATTGATGCATGCTTCTAGCACTCACGCCTGGTGGCTGATACATGGACACGGTACTCGTGGCACTGTGTGTGTCTGGTACATGCACAATATGGACTGTACGCCTATGATGGCCTAGTACACAAAGATCATTGTCCACACATCTCATTGGTTGATCGTGCACTGTTTATGGCATATGTGATATCATGTTGAACACCCTATCGACCCGCCACCCAAGTGAGCCCAAAACACCCCCTCCACCCTCCTACCTCCCCCCCGAACACCAGTGTCCAAAGATGCTCATTGTCAGTGGGCAGTCGCTATTGCAAGCCCCCTCTGCGGGTATCAGGGGCACCCCTGCCTGTGGAGCGCAGGTTCCTCCCGGATCTACGTTGGGGGCTGCCCTGGACGGAACTTGCAACGGATGATGTCTCTGCCTGCTCACGTCCATGCATGTCCCTAAGGGTTTGTGAGAGCTCAGTGAGCACACGGCGCACTGCGGCAAGTTCGGCACATACGTCTTTGGACGTCGCATGCAGTTCCCCCCTCAGGCTCTCGGTGCTTCTCTCCATTTGGACTCTCAGGCTCTCGGTGCTACTCTCCATTTGGACTCTCAGGCTCTCGGTGCTACTCTCCATTTGGACTCTCAGGCTCTCGGTGCTACTCTCCATTTGTGCCCTTAGTGTCTCTGTACTCCTCTCCATTTCTGCCCTAAGTGTCTCAGTTGATGTTTCTATGTCTGCCTTAGTGCCCCCACATTCAAGTGCCATGGCCATTTGCGGGGGTGTCACAGAGGGGCTGGTGACCTCATGTTGCCTTGCCACAGGGCTTGTGGGGGATGGCCAGTCGTTGTCTTGTGGGTGCCCCTGCGTGGTATCCTCATGTTGTACGGGATGGGACAGACAGGGGGATTGGGACAGGTCATGGATGGATCTGACTTCGACATCCCCGTCTTCTGTGTCGGAGCATGCTGCCATCAATGGGGTGTCACCTATGGTGCTGCTGCCACCAGAGGCAGTGCCTTCTGTGGCATCCGTTGGGGGGACCTGTGGTGGTGGTGTTGTGGGCATGCTGGCTGCTGGGGTGCCTGTTGATGTTCCCTCCTCTGTGCTGCCACCTGATTTGTGCTGCTGCCGTGTCTTGATGCGTGCAGCTGAGGTGGAGGGTCTTTGGCCGTTGGTCTTGGCCCTCTTTGCAGGTGTGCTGGTAGGGGTGTCCTGATGCTCGTCGTTTGGATCGGACCCTGTGGTGGAGTAAAGGAGGGCGAGGGTTATTAATGGGTCTGTGGGAATTGGAATGGCATTGTATCACATGCATTGGGGTGGTACCTGAGGGTGATTTGGGTCGGGGCCTTGGAGGTGCTTTCATTTGTGTGTGGAGTGAGGGTGCAGTTGTTTGGCAGCCTGCAGTTAGGGTGTGCCTGCTGCACGTGTAGTGGGTGTTTTAGGGGTTTTTAATTATTTATGTATTTATTGTGAGTTTTAAAGTGCGCTATCAGGCCGATGTGTGTGGACGTTCTCCTGGACATGTGTTTATGTTGCACTATGTGGACACATGGTACTTCACATGATTGGACATTGTGGATTTAGCATTGTTTTATTTGGCCCACCTACCTGAATCTTCGGATGTCTGCACTCCTTTCTCCATCCCTCCGACTCCCTCTATGCTCTCCATTCCAATGGTGGAGGCACAGATTTCTTCCCAGGGGGTCAACTTGATGGGTGATTCAGGACCTCCCCCGGTGGCTGTGGCAATGTTGCGGTTGGCAGAAAGTATGCTACGGACGCGTATCCGCAGGTCGTCCCATCGCTTTCTGCATTGCTGTGGGTTGCGGGGTGCGGTCCCCACCGCACTTACCCGCTGTGCCACCAGAGCCCATATGGCCTTCTTGTTCGCAAGTGCCGCCCTGGTCATTTGCGTGGAGAAGACGACGGCAGCATTCTCCTGGAGGGTCTCTGTTAGCACGGTGAGTTCCTCACGGGAGAAGTGGACCTGCCGCTTGCGGTCGCACGCTTTCTTCGCTACTTTTCCCATTTTTCTTGGTTTCGCTAGGGTGGATGACGGGTTGGGGTGTGTTTCAGGGTAGTGTTTTTAGTGGTTGTGTGGATTTTGTGGTTTTATAGGTGTACGGCGGGATGTTTCCCGTTCCGGGCCCATGTTTTTACTTCCGTTTCCGTATATTTACGGTCACCGTACTTTCCGGTTGGCGCTCACTGCGGTGTCCGCTAAGATGGGTGGCGGTATTGCACCTAGGGCGCCGTACGGCGGCGGTGTGGGCCGTTTTGGGGTCATTTCCGCCATCGCGGACTTTGCACTTCCGCCATGGCGTGGTGCTCGTGCCCGATGGGTCGGAATGGGCCGCACTTTGCTCCTTCGTGCAATGGCGGAAACGCTATTTACGCTGTGGCGGTCCGGTCAGTCACTTTCCGCCAGGGTCGTAATGAGGGCCAGTAAGAGTTGTGGCATTTCTATGAAGGACGAGCATTTGCAAACGCAACCGTTCAGAGCCGTTTAAGTAAATGTTGTGAAAAATTGGTGGCAATTGAAAAAGAAGATTGATTGTTACATGAGCATAACAATTTACTCCAGTTGTGTTGCTGAATGTAAATGGACCGGAGAGTTATGTTTGTGAATCCTTTGATGGGCCTGTAGATTTGTCTGGAGAAGAGACATTTCTGTCTTTGTTTTCTGATGGCTGTGCCATTGACTTTCTTATAGACAGTTCTGTGGTTGTAATATTTGATGCAGAAGAAGCTGGCCATTGTTTCTTTAGCGGTATTGTTGGGAGATCTGTAATAGAATCTGTTTGTTGTAGTTCTCTTTTTAAAGGTTTCCTTTTTGAGGTACTGGGTACATCTCCAAATGGGGCAGTGTATAGTGTGCATAGACTGTTGTATTCCAGGATGCAAGGAATGTCAGCGTTGACTTTGTTTGCATCATAGTTAACTAGGAACAGACCATTGAGTGTACGTTGACATGAAAGTACTACATGAGTCATACCTTCTTTAAAGACTGTGCTGCCAATGTCAATCAATGCATGAAATAGGGTTAGACCATGTGATTTTTGAATAGTGACAGCATATCCAAGAGATAGAGACATTTTTCTCAGCATACGTACATGTCTTTGAAAAGAAGGAAGCATGCTATTGTCCCGCCAATTCTTCACAATTCTGCAGGTGTGTCAATGTGGATGTTGACAAACTGAATGTTGTTGTCACGGCAGCCTGTGCAGACCCTATCATAACCTCATGCGGAGTCCCACAAGGCTCATGTGTCTCGCCCACTATGTACAATATCTCACTAAGCCTCTATTCAATAAATTGGACAGGCTGGGTATCACTTACACAAATTATGCTGATGATACCCAGATCCTCATCCCCCTTATGGGCAATTTTACATCAGATACAGCCTTAGTGAACACAAACTACATCCTCATTCAGGCATGGATGGCAACCCACGGCCTCTGCCTGAATGACGAAAAAACAGAAATCTTAATCCTGGGCTCAGCCAATAATCTAAAAAAACTCAACAACAATTACAATGCCTTTAACATTGACGGCAACATAATCACTGTTGCTAAAGAGGTGAAGACTCTAGGTTTCTACCTAGACTCCACACTCTCCCTATGAAAACAAGTAAACTTCTTGGCCTCATCCACTGCCTACACCGGCAAACTCGTTAAAACATGTAGACCTTTCCTCTCACCTGCTAGCTGCATCATTTTGGCCAATGCCCTCATCCTCTCAAAATTGGACTACTGCAATGCACTTTATGTAGGAGCTAATAAATCTATCACAAATAAACTTCAAACTTTGCAAAACAATCCGCTCAGAACTGCCCTCAACCTTCCCACGAGAGAGCATATCTCCAATGCCAGAAGAAACCACAATTGGCTAAAAATCACCTATCGGATCCTCCTCAAAATGGTCATGTTAACCTTTAAATGCCTAAACAATACAGCACCTCCTTATCTGAAGGAAAGAATAAATAGAAAACAATCTACACGCCCAACCAGAAGAGTCAATTCACACTGTCTCCAAATTCCCAGATTCCACCTTCAAAAAACAGGTGGAAATAACTTCCCAGTAAAAGCAGCTCATCAATGGAATGCCCTACCAGTTGAGCTAAGAAGAGATCAGTCTTACAATAGCTTCAGGTGCAACACCCGTAAATGGCTATGTCTCAAAGATCTATAACTTAGAGCTCCACATGTTAGTTCTTTACCCTTTAATCGTATCCGAGAATGATGCACTAACAACTACTACCTATGTACATAACTGTAATTTATGTAAACTATATCTGATTATGCAACTACTTTGCCAATGTACGTACCGCTACCATCTGAATTGTAACAGTATCCGCACCTGTATATACGTATCTATGCAAATGTAACCAAGCTATAAGTAACCTTATCATGTTGTGTGCCCTAGGGTTCAGGGCGCCCTATAAATAAACAAAAAAACAAATATGTGCATATGTTTGGAAGCCAACAACTATACCAATTCCTCCATCGACTAAACCTTGTTCTACGTCAAGGTTATGTTTTAGAATTACTCTGCAGTTTAGACACAAAGGGCCTCCTTACACGGTAGGCGGTAAGGGTTTACCGGTACCAGTATTTTACCGGTACCGGTAAACCCTTACCACCTTACTACGAGGTCCCTTTGCGGGTTGGTACATAGCAGGCGTTAAAAAAAGAACCCGCAAAGGGACCGGGGTGCTAATTACGGTACCGCAATTTACGGTACCGTAATTAGCGCCTTCCCCATTCCCATTATGCCCTATGGGGCAAAAATGGAAATGGGGGAGGGCAATGGAGGAAGGAGGAATTACTGGCTTCCCAACCTTGTAATAGGGCGGTAATTCCCCTTTCCTCCAGGGTGGTACCGGTAAATTACCGGCATGAACCATGGCGCTAATAGCGCCATGGTTTACCGCCTACCGTGTAATGAGGCCCAATGTCAATATTTCTCCAAAACCGCTTTGTTAGAGATACATTTTTCTAAGCTATGTAGTCGTGTTGTTGCTTTTTGACACATAGGAAGGTTGTCTGTGGAGCTGATATGCAGTCTTGGTTGCATTTATTTTTCAACATTTTTTCGTTGAATTGACTACAGCTTGGAAGGGTTGGCATTAAGGACATGCATTTTAGATTTGTATGAGTTAATTGTTCCATCACTTCAGGAGCAGATGTGTTTCATCCATATAGCTCATGGATTAATCTACTATTTAAGATGGATTTTGCCTCTTTAGTAAGCAGACCAGTTCTCATGCTTTTTAAAATGTTAGCATGGGTGAGGTCTGCAAATGGATGCATGTTTTGAGTAGGTTCTCTGTAGTGAAAATGTTGCCCGAGATTTACATTTTCAATGCTGCCAAGCATATTGCTACATTGTTTGTGTCCTAATGTTTTGAAAATAGTTTGACCTCTTACTTGTGTTAACAGTGTCTCGTGGTTGGTTTTTAGGACTTCTTACATTCTGAGATGAATTAAAGCCAGCATTAGTTTGGAAACCATGCTTGTTTCAACTATCAGGAGCATCTTCATTTGTTTCAGAATTCTGTGTATTTCAGTAGCAGCGTCTGCTGATCATTTGTACCAATTTGTTTTGGTGTTCTACGGGGAGGAGCAGTAGTCAGTGTAAAGTTACACCTCCTATGTTGTGGGCAGATAAACCTGTGTGGGCTGTTACTACAGCCGAAAGGTTGTTGTTTGTTAAGTTTTGTAGAAATGTGCTGATTATGTTAATGCAGAATGTTTTACCAGAATCAGCTTTACCGCTTACATGCAGGAGCAGATATTTATAATTTTTACAGCTGCAGGTTTTAGTTTCATGTATAAAACCATGTTCAATTTCTTGAGTGACTTCTAGATAAATGGTGAGTTGTTCATCATTTAACTGTGATTTGAGTACTGACGGGTCTTCCTCATATTGTTTATATTTATACATGGTATTTTCTACCTCTGTCATGGATATTTATGCTTCATTTAGAATGATTGGCCCTCCTACTTATTCTTGGCATCCTGTAAGGGAAGGTTGACTGCCCTCGGGAGTGTCTATATCTAGTTGAGCTTCAATTTCTTCCTCGTGTTGGTGTTCATTATCCAACATTTATTTGTATTGTTTGAAATTGTCATATGTTATACTGCTTTCATTTGCTTTGAATACATGTTCAAATGAGTCATGGTCACCTAATAATTCTTCTTCTTCTCTCCAAGGTTTAAAACGTTGGAGTAGGGCCATGTAATACAGTTTCCTAGGTTGTGGAGTTTTAAATGATAACTTTATATGATTTATTAGAGAGGGTTTTGTGAGGTGCACTAGGCTTCCTTCACAAGTTGAGACTGAATATTTGCCAGTTGTCTCATTTGGTATGACATTGTTTTTGTAGGTATAGTTTTGGGCAATGTCGTATAGACACACGTTTTCCAAAGCAGTACTTCTGTTTGGGAAGTATGTGTCAATCAAAATGTTCTGGCTTTTGGGATCATTTGTGACTATTGTTTATAGGACTCTTTTTTGGTATGAAGCTGGACCAAAGTTCAGCCAGACAATATGTTCAGATTTGCCATATAAGGCTGTACCTGTTAAACAGTCTGCAGCTTAGTAGCACCCACATTCTCTATGGGAGAGCATGTTTATACTGAAGCTGTAGAATTTTTGTGATGTGTTTTTTCAGATGATATGTGATCACAGAGGTCTTTTAGCTCTGTTTTCTCAGCTTTGGTGAGATAAACTGTGACATATCTTGCAACTGCAGTGGAATTGTCTATAATGTATTTTATGTCTATGTTTGCAATCCACAAGAGGGCAATGATTGCATTGTAATCATTGATGTACTTGGATGCTTCATCCCTTTTAATGTTGTATGTGTTTTTAGGGGATTTGCCTTTTACGCTGTGTCTAACAGAATACATCAAGCTATTTACTTGTCCTTTTGTGCAAACTGGTCTAGGGAAGGAAAAGCGACATTTGGTATAGTATTTGACTTTGTTTTTATATCTATGTCATCGGTTTTTGCGACACTTATGTTTTTGAAAGTGTCAGATTTGTGAATGTAGGTCACTATCTTTGGTTTCTGAAGAACTGTTGCAGGTAACGTATTTTTCAATAATATGTAAAACAGTGGCATCACTATTATAGCCAAATTTAGGAGCATCTTTTAGCCACAAAATCATGTATATGAGTGGTGCTCCTCTGGATTGATATTCTTTTCCCCAAAAGAAGTGTTGCACTTCTCCGAGCATAGGGATAGTTTTATTGAAAATAAAGTGCAGCATGGAAATGAAGCAATGGTAAAAGTACCTTGATACATTGACAGGGTCATTGAATTACATAAGTTTTAATTAGTGCAACTTAACTATAACATCCCTTTAACAAAGTGTCTCCATTGATATATATATATATACCTAACGTGATCAAGCGCTCAGGGAAGCGCGAAACGCGTCGTTAAGGACACTGCCTAGGCGTCCTGTATTGCCTGTTGTGTGTTTTTTTGCCTTGTATTTTTTACCTCCTATTAAACTCGGTTTTTTCCTCTTTATTGGATTCGAGTTTTTTTCATTTTTCTGGGATTTAAAGACCTCATGCAGGTTTTTTCTATCCTCCATGTGCTAATATATATATATATTCGGTGAAAAAACCTTCTTAAAGGGACGTTATGGTTCCAAGTAAAACCGAAAACCCCTGAAATTCACCAGTTATGGTAAGCTAAGCAACCATAACTCGCGCCACCACTGTGCACTGCTAAGACTAACACCCACGACATCAAAGATGACATCACAAATGTCATTGATGACATCACTGATGACATCAAATGTGCATTTACTTTTCATGAAATGTCTGTACAAGGGATTCTTATTATAATGTTGAGAAAAAAGTGTCAAAGATTATTGGAATAAATATCAAGAGCTAATTAGTGCATTAAGCGATGCATTGATATAAATAGCATTATATTATGAAGTTCTATCCAATATACTAAGGTACTCATGCAGAAACATAGGCATTGTTGTGCAGTATACATGATGAAGGTATAATATTCATAATGTTGATATGTTGAATAATGAAATGATAACTGTTTTCTTATTAGAGTTTTTTATACTGTGAAATACGTAATAAGAAGCTAATAAAACCCACATATAATATAATTGCATTATTACAGATAAAACACAAAGACCCAATAACACATACAAATATGGGTATATACAGGGAAAGTGAAGTAAGCAAAAAAGCAGAAGTAGTAGCAGAAATAATTCATAACCTAACTGATTATCTTTATACAAATAAATGATTGCTCTGTTTCAAAGCTGCTATTTACCCTATGTACATGTATCACATGATGTGACTGGACCCTAAGGAAAGTAGTGTGAGTACAATGTATACACATATGAGCATATACAGGGAAAATACAGTAATAAAAAAAAACAACAGAACTATCAGAAAGTGCTGATAACTCTACTGATTATCTTCATGCACAGAAAGAATTGCTGTTTTTCAAGCTTGTGTCTTCCCATTTGTATATGTTTCATATGATGTGACTGGACCCTAAGGGAATACTTGAAGGATAAGTCTACAAATATAGTACGTTTACAATTTTTAGTTCATGACTGTTACTGAAGAAAACCATGTGGCCTACATATGTCAGTAAAGGAAAAAAGAAGGAGACAGACATGTGATGTCATCAATGACATTTGTGATGTCATCTTTGATGTCGTGAGTGTTAGTCTTAGCAGTGCACAGTGGTGACGCAAGTTATGGTTTCTTAGTTTACCATAACTGGCGAATTTCAGGGGGTTTTCAGTTTTACTTGGAACCATAACGTCCCTTTAACAAAGTTTTTTCACTGAATTTCATAGGTTTTTAGTAGCGCAACTTAACCATAATGTCCCTTTAACAAAGTTTTTTCACTGAATTTCATAGGTTTTTATTAGCGCAACTTTGCCATAACGTCCCTTTAACAAAGTTTTTTCACTGAATTTCATAGGTTCTTAGTAGCACAACTTTACAAAAATAACTCTGACTTTATGTACATGTAATATGGAACATACTGAACCCCCTCTACTGAATTTGATGTCTGCGAACTCTTTTAATGTCCGCGGACATCTTCGGACTTCAAACAAACAACTGCATACCATTGTCCCACATGTACCTGTCCCCCTCACCATATCCCAGTCAATTATCCCCAAACCCTCTCCAAGAACCAAAACGTTTTGATGAGACTTCCATCCCTTCTTCACCTCATATAAATCCTATTGAAAACCCTAATTCTCCTGTTTTTGTTTCAGTTTCTGCCTCACCTTCTCTGTCATGAATTTAACATACATGTAAAATAAAGTAAAATTATTATATTGTGTCCTAATTCATTTCTTGTTTTTTTTTTAAAAAAAAGCAATTCAGGTGTCCGCGGACAGCACGGGTGTCCAGAATGTCTGTAAAGAAATGAAAATGGAGGTGTCCTAAGAACACTATACTTGTCCGTACTGTTCGCTAGCAAGTTGAAGCTGTTCTAAGAACACACGCGGTGTCCTGAAATGTTCATCAATGGACGAAATGTGGGTGTCCTGATGACGCTGTCCTTATTGTTCGCTGGCAAGATTAAAGTGTACTTTGAACATATTATGTGTCCTGGGATGTTCGTAAATAAACAAAATGGGGGTGTCCTGTGGACGCTATGCCTGTCCGTATTGTTCGCAAGCAAGTTGAAATTGTTCTAAGAACAAAGGCTGTGTCCTAAATTCTTCGTAAAGAAGCAAAATGGGAGTGTCCTTAGGACACTCTGCCTGTCCGTATTGTTCGCAGGCAAGTTGAAACTGTTCTAAGAACACATGCGGTGTCCTAAAATGTTCGTCAATGGACGAAATGTGGGTGCCCTGACGACGCAGTTCGTATTGTTCGCTGGCAAGATGAAAGTGTTCTTAGAACATATTATGTGCCCTGGGATGTTCGTAAATAAACAAAATGGGGGTGTCCTGAGGATGCTATGCCTGTCCGTATTGTTCGCAAGCAAGTTGAAATTGTTCTAAGAACACAAGCTGTGTCCTAAAATGTGCGTAAAGAAACAAAATGGGAGTGTCCTTAGGACGCTCTGCCTCTCCGTAGTGTTCGCAGGCAAGTTGAAACTGTTCTAAGAACACACGCGGTGTCCTAAAATGTTCGTCAATGGACGAAATGTGGGTGTCCTGACGACGCTGTCCATATTGTTCGCTGGCAAGTTAAAATTGTTCTAAGAACACAGGCTGTGTCCTAAAATGTTCGTAAAAAAACAAAATAGGGGTATCCTGAGGCTCTATGCCTGTCCGTATTGTTCGCAAGCAAGTTGAAATTGTTCTAAAAACACAGGCTGTGTCCTAAAATGTTTGTAAAGAAACAAAATGGGAGTGTCCTTAGGACGCTCTGCATTTCCGTATTGTTTGCAAGCAAGTTGAAACTGTTCTGAGACAACACGCGGTGTCCTGAAATGTTTGTCAATGGACGAAATGTGGGTGTCCTGACGACGCTGTCCATATTGTTCGCTGGCAAGTTAAAATTGTTCTAAGAACACAGGCTGTGTCCTAAAATGTTCATAAAGAAACAAAATGGGAGTGTCCTTAGAACGCTCTGCCTGTCCGTATTGTTCGCAGGCAAGTCGAAACTGTTCTAAGAACACACGCGGTGTCCTGAAATGTTTGTCAATGGACGAAATGTGGGTGTCCTGAGGACGCTGTCTGTATTGTTTGCTGGCAAGATGAAAGTGTTCTTAGAACATATTATGTGTCCTGGGATGTTCATAAATAAACAAAATGGGTGTATCCTGAGGACGCTATGCCTGTCCGTATTGTTCGCAGGCAAGTTGGAACTGTTCTAAGAACACAGGCTGTGTCCTAAAATGTTCGTAAAGAAACAAAATGGGAGTGTCCTGAGGATGCAATGCCTGTCTGTATTGTTCGCAGGCAAGTTGAAACTGTTCTAAGAACACAGGCTGTGTCCTAAAATGTTCGTAAAGAAACAAAATGGGAGTGTCCTGAGGACGCTATGCCTGTCCGTATTGTACGCAGGCAAGTTGAAACTGTTCTAAGAACACAGGCTGTGTCCTAAAATGTTCGTAAAGAAACAAAATGGGAGTGTCCTTAGGACGCTATGCCTGTCCGTAATGTTCGCAGGCAAGTTGAAACTTTTCTGAGACAACACGCGGTGTCCTGAAATGTTTGTCAATGGACGAAATGTGGGTGTCCTGACGACGCTGTCCATATTGTTCGCTGGCAAGTTAAAATTGTTCTAAGCACACAGGCTGTGTCCTAAAATGTTTGTAAAGAAACAAAATGGGAGTGTCCTTAGGACGCTCTGCATGTCCGTATTGTTTGCAAGCAAGTTGAAACTGTTCTACGAACACACGCGGTGTCCTGAAATGTTTGTCAATGGACGAAATGTGGGTGTCCTGAGGACGCTGTCTGTATTGTTCGCTGGCAAGATGAAAGTGTTCTTAGAACATATTATGTGTCCTGGGATGTTCGTAAATAAACAAAATGGGTGTATCCTGAGGACTCTATGCCTGTCCGTATTGTTAGCAGGCAAGTTGAAACTGTTCTAAGAACACAGGCTGTGTCCTAAAATGTTCGTAAAGAAACAAAATGGGAGTGTCCTGAGGATGCAATGCCTGTCCGTATTGTTCGCAGGCAAGTTGAAACTGTTCTAAGAAGACAGGCTGTGTCCTAAAATGTTCGTAAAGAAACAAAATGGGAGTGTCCTGAGGACGCTATGCCTGTCCGTATTGTTCGCAGGCAAGTTGAAACTGTTCTAAGAACACAGGTTGTGTCCTAAAATGTTTGTAAAGAAACAGAATGGGAGTGTCCTTAGGACGCTATGCCTGTCCGTAATGTTCGCAGGCAAGTTGAAACTTTTCTGAGAGCACACGCAGTGTCCTGAAATGTTTGTCAATGGATGAAATGTGGGTGTCCTGATGACGCTGTCCGTATTGTCCGCTGGCAAGATGAAAGTGTCCTTAGAACATATTATGTGTCCTGGGATGTTGGTAAATAAACATAATTTGGGTGTATCCTGAGGACGCTATGCCTGTCCGTATTGTTCGCAGGCAAGTTGGAACTGTTCTAAGAACACAGGCTGTGTCCTAAAATGTTCGTAAAGAAACAAAATGGGAGTGTCCTGAGGATGCTATGCCTGTCCGTATTGTTCGCAGGCAAGTTGAAACTGTTCTAAGAACACAGGCTGTGTCCTAAAATGTTCATAAAGAAACAAAATGGGAGTGTCCTGAGGACGCTATGCCTGTCCGTATTGTTCGCAGGCAAGTTGAAACTGTTCTAAGAACACAGGTTGTGTCCTAAAATGTTTGTAAAGAAACAAAATGGGAGTGTCCTTAGGACGCTATGCCTGTCCGTAATGTTCGCAGGCAAGTTGAAACTTTTCTGAGACAACACGCGGTGTCCTGAAATGTTCGTCAATGGACGAAATGTGGGTGTCCTGACGACGCTGTCCATATTGTTCGCTGGCAAGTTAAAATTGTTCTAAGAACACAGGCTGTGTTCTAAAATGTTCGTAAATAAATGAAATGGGGGTGTCCTAAGGACGCTATGCCTGTCCGTATTGTTCGCAAGCAAGTTGAAATTGTTCTAAAAACACAGGCTGTGTCCTAAAATGTTTGTAAAGAAACAAAATGGGAGTGTCCATAGGACGCTCTGCATGTCCGTATTTTTTGCAGGCAAGTTGAAAATGTTCTTAGAACATATTATGTGTCCTGGGATTTTCGCAAATAAACAAAATGGGTGTATCCTGAGGACTCTATGCCTGTCCGTATTGTTCGCAGGCAAGTTGAAACTGTTATAATAACACAGGCTGTGTCCTAAAATGTTCGTAAAGAAACAAAATGGGTGTGTCCTGAGGATGCAATGCCTGTCCGTATTGTTCGCAGGCAAGTTGAAACGGTTCTAAGAACACAGGCTGTGTCCTAAAATGTTCGTAAAGAAACAAAATGGGAGTGTCCTGAGGATGCAATGCCTGTCCGTATTGTTCGCAGGCAAGTTGAAACTGTTCTCAGAACACAGGCTGTGTCCTAAAATGTTCATAAAGAAACAAAATGGGAGTGTCCTTAGGACGCTGTCCGTATTGTTCGCTGGCAAGATGAAAGTGTTCTTAGAACATATTATGTGTCCTGGGATGTTCGTAAATAAACAAAATGGGTGTATCCTGAGGACGCTATGCCTGTTCGTATTGTTCGCAGGCAAGTTGGAACTGTTCTAAGAACACAGGCTATGTCCTAAAATGTTCGTAAAGAAACAAAATGGGAGTGTCCTGAGGATGCAATGCCTGTCCGTATTGTTCGTAGGCAAGTTGAAACTGTTCTAAGAACATAGGCTGAGTCCTAAAATGTTTGTAAAGAAACAAAATGGGAGTGCCCTGAGGACGCTATGCCTGTCCGTATTGTTCGCAGGCAAGTTGAAACTGTTCTAAGAACACAGGTTGTGTCCTAAAATGTTCATAAAGAAACAAAATGGGAGTGTCCTTAGGATGCTATGCCTGCCCGTATTGTTCGCAGGCAAGTCGAAACTGTTCTAAGAACACACGCGGTGTCCTGAAATGTTTGTCAATGGACGAAATGTGGGTGTCCTTAGGACGCTGTCCGTATTGTTCGCTGGCAAGATGAAAGTGTTCTTAGAACATATTATGTGTCCTGGGATGTTCGTAAATGAACAAAATGGGTGTATCCTGAGGACGCTATGCCTGTCCGAATTGTTCGCAGGCAAGTTGGAACTGTTCTAAGAACACAGGCTGAGTCCTAAAATGTTCGTAAAGAAACAAAATGGGAGTGACCTGAGGATGCTATGCCTCTCTGTATTGTTCCCAGGCAAGTTGAAACTGTTCTAAGAACACAGGCTGTGTCCTAAAATGTTCTTAAAGAAACAAAATGGGAGTGTCCTGAGGACGCTATGCCTGTCCGTATTGTTCGCAGGCAAGTTGAAACTGTTCTAAGAACACAGGTTGTGTCCTAAAATGTTTGTAAAGAAACAAAATGGGAGTGTCCTTAGGACGCTATGCTGCCCGTAATGTTCGCAGGCAAGTTGAAACTTTTCTGAGAGCACACGCAGTGTCCTGAAATGTTTGTCAATGGACGAAATGTGGGTGTCCTGATGACGCTGTCCGTATTGTTCGCTGGCAAGATGAAAGTGTTCTTAGAACATATTATGTGTCCTGGGATGTTGGTAAATAAACCTAATTTGGGTGTCCTGAGGACGCTGTGCCTGTCCGTATTGTTCGCAGGCAAGTTGAAACTGTTCTAAGAACACAGGTTGTGTCCTAAAATGTTTGTAAAGAAACAAAATGGGAGTGTCCTTAGGACGCTATGCCTGTCCGTAATGTTCGCAGGCAAGTTGAAACTTTTCTGAGACAACACGCGGTGTCCTGAAATGTTCATCAATGGGCGAAATGTGGGTGTCCTGACGAAGCTGTCCATATTGTTCGCTGGCAAGTTAAAATTGTTCTAGGAACACAGGCTGTGTCCTAAAATGTTCGTAAATAAACAAAATGGGGGTGTCCTGAGGACGCTATGCCTGTCCGTATTTTTCACAAGCAAGTTGAAATTGTTCTAAAAACACAGGCTGTGTCCTAAAATGTTTGTAAAGAAACAAAATGGGAGAGTCCTTAGGACGCTCTGCATGTCCGTATTGTTTGCAGGCAAGTTGAAACTGTTCTAAGAACACACGCGGTGTCCTGAAATGTTTGTCAATGGACGAAATGTGGGTGTCCTGAGGACGCTGTCTGTATTGTTCGCTGGCAAGATGAAAGTGTTCTTAGAACATATTATGTGTCCTGGGATGTTCGTAAATAAACAAAATGGGTGTATCCTGAGGACTCTATGCCTGTCCGTATTGTTCGCAGGCAAGTTGAAACTGTTATAATAACACAGGCTGTGTCCTAAAATGTTCGTAAAGAAACAAAATGGGAGTGACCCGAGGATACTATGCCTGTCCGTATTGTTCGCAGGCAAGTTGAAACTGTTCTAAGAACACAGGCTGTGTCCTAAAATGTTCATAATGAAACAAAATGGGAGTGTCCTTAGGACGCTCTGCCTGTCCGTATTGTTCGCAGGCAAGTCGAAACTGTTCTAAGAACACACGCGGTGTCCTGAAATGTTTGTCAATGGACGAAATGTGGGTGTCCTTAGGACCCTGTCCGTATTGTTCGCTGGCAAGATGAAAGTGTTTTTAGAACATATTATGTGTCCTGGGATGTTCGTAAATAAACAAAATGGGTGTATCCTGAGGACGCTATGCCTGTCCGTATTGTTCGCAGGCAAGTTGGAACTGTTCTAAGAACACAGGCTGTGTCCTAAAATGTTAGTAAAGAAACAAAATGGGAGTGTCCTGAGGATGCAATGCCTGTCCGTATTGTTCGCAGGCAAGTTGAAACTGTTCTAAGAACACAGGCTGTGTCCTAAAATGTTCGTAAAGAAACATAATGGGAGTGACCTGAGGACGCTATGCCTGTCCGTATTGTTCGCAGGCAAGTTGA
The DNA here is from genome assembly GCF_040938575.1 of Ambystoma mexicanum. Taxonomy (NCBI): domain Eukaryota; kingdom Metazoa; phylum Chordata; class Amphibia; order Caudata; family Ambystomatidae; genus Ambystoma; species Ambystoma mexicanum. Next base: position 747,742,340 of record NC_090932.1, read on the forward strand.
AACTGTTCTAAGAACACAGGTTGTGTCCTAAAATGTTTGTAAAGAAACAAAATGGGAGTGTCCTTAGGACGCTATGCCTGTCCGTAATGTTCGCAGGCAAGTTGAAACTTTTCTGAGACAACACGCGGTGTCCTGAAATGTTCGTCAATGGACGAAATGTGGGTGTCCTGATGACGCTGTCCATATTGTTCGCTGGCAAGTTAAAATTGTTCTAAGAACACGGGCTGTGTCCTATAATGTTCGTAAATAAACGAAATGGGGGTGTCCTGAGGACACTATGCCTGTCCGTATTGTTCGCAAGCAAGTTGAAATTGTTCTAAAAACACAAGCTGTGTCCTAAAATGTTTGTAAAGAAACAAAATGGGAGTGTCCTTAGGACGCTCTGCATGTCCGTATTTTCTGCAGGCAAGTTGAAACTGTTCTAAGAACACACGCGGTGTCCGGAAATGTTTGTCAATGGACGAAATGTGGGTGTCCTGAGGACGCTGTCTGTATTGTTCGCTGGCAAGATGAAAGTGTTCAGAGAACATATTATGTGTCCTGCGATGTTCGCAAATAAACAAAATGGGTGTATCCTGAGGACTCTATGCCTGTCGGTATTGTTCGCAGGCAAGTTGAAAATGTTATAATAACACAGGCTGTGTCCTAAAATGTTCGCAAAGAAACAAAATGGGAGTGTCCTGAGGATGCAATGCCTGTCCGTATTGTTCGCAGGCAAGTTGAAACGGTTCTAAGAACACAGGCTGTGTCCTAAAATGTTTGTAAAGAAACAAAATGGGAGTGACCCGAGGATGCTATGCCTGTCCGTATTGTTCGCAGGCAAGTTGAAACTGTTCTAAGAACACAGGTTGTGTCCTAAAATGTTTGTAAAGAAACAAAATGGGAGTGTCCTTAGGACGCTATGCCTGTCCGTAATGTTCGCAGGCAAGTTGAAACTTTTCTGAGACAACACGCGGTGTCCTGAAATGTTCGTCAATGGACGAAATGTGGGTGTCCTGATGACGCTGTCCATATTGTTCGCTGGCAAGTTAAAATTGTTCTAAGAACACGGGCTGTGTCCTATAATGTTCGTAAATAAACGAAATGGGGGTGTCCTGAGGACGCTATGCCTGTCCGTATTGTTCGCAAGCAAGTTGAAATTGTTCTAAAAACACAAGCTGTGTCCTAAAATGTTTGTAAAGAAACAAAATGGGAGTGTCCTTAGGACGCTCTGCATGTCCGTATTTTCTGCAGGCAAGTTGAAACTGTTCTAAGAACACACGCGGTGTCCTGAAATGTTTGTCAATGGACGAAATGTGGGTGTCCTGAGGACGCTGTCTGTATTGTTCGCTGGCAAGATGAAAGTGTTCAGAGAACATATTATGTGTCCTGCGATGTTCGCAAATAAACAAAATGGGTGTATCCTGAGGACTCTATGCCTGTCGGTATTGTTCGCAGGCAAGTTGAAAATGTTATAATAACACAGGCTGTGTCCTAAAATGTTCGCAAAGAAACAAAATGGGAGTGTCCTGAGGATGCAATGCCTGTCCGTATTGTTCGCAGGCAAGTTGAAACGGTTCTAAGAACACAGGCTGTGTCCTAAAATGTTTGTAAAGAAACAAAATGGGAGTGACCCGAGGATGCTATGCCTGTCCGTATTGTTCGCAGGCAAGTTGAAACTGTTCTAAGAACACAGGCTGTGTCCTAAAATGTTCATAAAGAAACAAAATGGGAATGTCCTTAGGACGCTCTGCCTGTCCATATTGTTCGCAGGCAAGTCGAAACTGTTCTAAGAACACACGCGGTGTCCTGAAATGTTTGTCAATGGACGAAATGTGGGTGTCCTTAGGACGCTGTCCGTATTGTTCGCTGGCAAGATGAAAGTGTTCTTAGAACATATTATATGTCCTGGGATGTTCGTAAATAAACAAAATGGGTGTATCTTGAGGACGCTATGCCTGTCCGTATTGTTCGCAGGCAAGTTGGAACTGTTCTAAGAACACAGGCTGTGTCCTAAAATGTTCGTAAAGAAACAAAATTGGAGTGACCTGAGGATGCTATGCCTGTCCGTATTGTTCGCAGGCAAGTTGAAACTGTTTTAAGAACACAGGCTGTGTCCTAAAATGTTCATAAAGAAACAAAATGGGAGTCTTCTTAGGACGCTCTGCCTGCCTGTATTGTTCGCAGACAAGTTGAAACTGTTCTAAGAACACAGGTTGTGTCCTAAAATGTTTGTAAAGAAACAGAATGGGAGTGTCCTCAGGACGCTATGCCTGTCCGTAAAGTTCACAGGCAAGTTGAAACTTTTCTGAGAGCACACGCAGTGTCCTGAAATGTTTGTCAATGGATGAAATGTGGGTGTCCTGATGACGCTGTCCGTATTGTCCGCTGGCAAGATGAAAGTGTTCTTAGAACATATTATGTGTCCTGGGATGTTGGTAAATAAACATAATTTGGGTGTCCCGAGGACGCTATGCCTGTCCGTATTGTTCGCAGGCAAGTTGAAACTGTTATAATAACACAGGCTGTGTCCTAAAATGTTCATAAAGAAACAAAATGGGAGTGTACTGAGGACGCTCTGCCTGTCCGTATTGTTCGCAGGCAAGTTGAAACTGTTCTAAGAACACAGGTTGTGTCCTAAAATGTTTGTAAAGAAACAGAATGGGAGTGTCCTTAGGACGCTATGCCTGTCCGTAATGTTCGCAGGCAAGTTGAAACTTTTCTGAGAGCACACGCAGTGTCCTGAAATGTTTGTCAATGGATGAAATGTGGGTGTCCTGATGACGCTGTCCGTATTGTCCGCTGGCAAGATGAAAGTGTTCATAGAACATATTATGTGTCCTGGGATGTTGGTAAATAAACATAATTTGGGTGTCCCGAGGACGCTATGCCTGTCCGTATTGTTCGCAGGCAAGTTGAAACTGTTATAATAACACAGGCTGTGTCCTAAAAAGTTCGTAAAGAAACAAAATGGGAGTGTACTGAGGACGCTCTGCCTGTCCGGAATGTTCGCAGGCAAGTTGAAACTGTTCTGAGAACACACACGGTGTCCTGAAATGTTCGTCAATGGACGAAATGTAGGTGTCCTGAAGACGCTGTCCATATTGTTCGCTGGCAAGTTAAAATTGTTCTAAGAACACAGGCTGTGTTCTAAAATGTTCGTAAATAAATGAAATGGGGGTGTCCTGAGGACGCTATGCCTGTCCGTATTGTTCGCAAGCAAGTTGAAATTGTTCTAAAAACACAGGCTGTGTCCTAAAATGTTTGTAAAGAAACAAAATGGGAGTGTCCATAGGACGCTCTGCATGGCCGTATTTTTTGCAGGCAAGTTGAAAATGTTCTTAGAACATATTATGTGTCTTGGGATGTTCGTAAATAAACAAAATGGGTGTATCCCCTGGACTCTATGCCTATCCGTATTGTTCGCAGGCAAGTTGAAACTGTTACAATAACACAGGCTGTGTCCTAAAATGTTCGTAAAGAAACAAAATGGGAGTGTCCTGAGGATGCAATGCCTGTCCGTATTGTTCGCAGGCAAGTTGAAACGGTTCTAAGAACACAGGCTGTGTCCTAAAATGTTCGTAAAGAAACAAAATGGGAGTGTCCTTAGGACGCTATGCTGTCCGTAATGTTCGCAGGCAAGTTGAAACTTTTCTGAGAGCACACGCAGTGTCCTGAAATGTTTGTCAATGGACGAAATGTGGGTGTCCTGATGACGCTGTCCGTATTGTTCGCTGGCAAGATGAAAGTGTTCTTAGAACATATTATGTTTCCTGGGATGTTGGTAAATAAACATAATTTGGGTGTCCTGAGGACGCTATGCCTGTCCGTATTGTTCGCAGGCAAGTTGAAACTGTTCTAAGAACACAGGTTGTGTCCTAAAATGTTTGTAAAGAAACAAAGTGGGAGTGTCCTTAGGACGCTATGCCTGTCCGTAATGTTCGCAGGCAAGTTGAAACTTTTCTGAGACAACACGCGGTGTCCTGAAATGTTCATCAATGGACGAAATGTGGGTGTCCTGACGACGCTGTCCATATTGTTCGCTGGCAAGTTAAAATTGTTCTAAGAACACAGGCTGTGTCCTAAAATGTTCGTAAATAAACAAAATGGGGGTGTCCTGAGGACGCTATGCCTGTCCGTATTTTTCGCAAGCAAGTTGAAATTGTTCTAAAAACACAGGCTGTGTCCTAAAATGTTTGTAAAGAAACAAAATGGGAGAGTCCTTAGGACGCTCTGCATGTCCGTATTGTTTGCAGGCAAGTTGAAACTGTTCTAAGAACACACGCGGTGTCCTGAAATGTTTGTCAATGGACGAAATGTGGGTGTCCTGAGGACGCTGTCTGTATTGTTCGCTGGCAAGATGAAAGTGTTCTTAGAACATATTATGTGTCCTGGGATGTTCGTAAATAAACAAAATGGGTGTATCCTGAGGACTCTATGCCTGTCCGTATTGTTCGCAGGCAAGTTGAAACTGTTATAATAAGACAGGCTGTGTCCTAAAATGTTCGTAAAGAAACAAAATGGGAGTGACCCGAGGATACTATGCCTGTCCGTATTGTTCGCAGGCAAGTTGAAACTGTTCTAAGAACACAGGCTGTGTCCTAAAATGTTCATAATGAAACAAAATGGGAGTGTCCTTAGGACGCTCTGCCTGTCCGTATTGTTCGCAGGCAAGTCGAAACTGTTCTAAGAACACACGCGGTGTCCTGAAATGTTTGTCAATGGACGAAATGTGGGTGTCCTTAGGACGCTGTCCGTATTGTTCGCTGGCAAGATGAAAGTGTTCTTAGAACATATTATGTGTCCTGGGATGTTCGTAAATAAACAAAATGGGTGTATCCTGAGGACGCTATGCCTGTCCGTATTGTTCGCAGGCAAGTTGGAACTGTTCTAAGAACACAGGCTGTGTCCTAAAATGTTAGTAAAGAAACAAAATGGGAGTGTCCTGAGGATGCAATGCCTGTCCGTATTGTTCGCAGGCAAGTTGAAACTGTTCTAAGAACACAGGCTGTGTCCTAAAATGTTCGTAAAGAAACATAATGGGAGTGACCTGAGGACGCTATGCCTGTCCGTATTGTTCACAGGCAAGTTGAAACTGTTCTAAGAACACAGGTTGTGTCCTAAAATGTTTGTAAAGAAACAAAATGGGAGTGTCCTTAGGATGCTATGCCTGTCCGTAATGTTCGCAGGCAAGTTGAAACTTTTCTGAGACAACACGCGGTGTCCTGAAATGTTCGTCAATGGATGAAATGTGGGTGTCCTGATGACGCTGTCCATATTGTTCGCTGGCAAGTTAAAATTGTTCTAAGAACACAGGCTGTGTCCTATAATGTTCGGAAATAAACGAAATGGGGGTGTCCTGAGGGCGCTATGCCTGTCCGTATTGTTCGCAAGCAAGTTGAAATTGTTCTAAAAACACAAGCTGTGTCCTAAAATGTTTGTAAAGAAACAAAATGGGAGTGTCCTTAGGACGCTCTGCATGTCCGTATTTTTTGCAGGCAAGTTGAAACTGTTCTAAGAACACAAGCGGTGTCCTGAAATGTTTGTCAATGGACGAAATGTGGGTGTCCTTAGGACGCTCTCTGTATTGTTCGCTGGCAAGTTGAAAGTGTTCAGAGAACATATTATGTGTCCTGGGATGTTCACAAATAAACAAAATGGGTGTATCCTGAGGACTCTATGCCTGTCGGTATTGTTCGCAGGCAAGTTGAAAATGTTATAATAACACAGGCTGTGTCCTAAAATGTTCGCAAAGAAACAAAATGGGAGTGTCCTGAGGATGCAATGCCTGTCCGTATTGTTCGCACGCAAGTTGAAACGGTTCTAAGAACACAGGCTGTGTCCTAAAATGTTTGTAAAGAAACAAAATGGGAGTGACCCGAGGATGCTATGCCTGTCCGTATTGTTCGCAGGCAAGTTGAAACTGTTCTAAGAACACAGGCTGTGTCCTAAAATGTTCATAAAGAAACATAATGGGAATGTCCTTAGGACGCTCTGCCTGTCCGTATTGTTCGCAGGCAAGTCGAAACTGTTCTAAGAACACACGCGGTGTCCTCAAATGTTTGTCAATGGACGAAATGTGGGTGTCCTTAGGACGCTGTCCGTATTGTTCGCTGGCAAGATGCAAGTGTTCTTAGAACATATTATATGTCCTGGGATGTTCGTAAATAAACAAAATGGGTGTATCTTGAGGACGCTATGCCTGTCCGTATTGTTCGCAGGCAAGTTGGAACTGTTCTAAGAACACAGGCTGTGTCCTAAAATGTTCGTAAAGAAACAAAATTGGAGTGACCTGAGGATGCTATGCCTGTCCGTATTGTTCGCAGGCAAGTTGAAACTGTTTTAAGAACACAGGCTGTGTCCTAAAATGTTCATAAAGAAACAAAATGGGAGTGTTCTTAGGACGCTCTGCCTGCCTGTATTGTTCGCAGACAAGTCGAAACTGTTCTAAGAACACACGCGGTGTCCTGAAATGTTTGTCAACGGACGAAATGTGGGTGTTCGCAGGCAAGTTGAAACTTTTCTGAGAGCACACGCAGTGTCCTGAAATGTTTGTCAATGGATGAAATGTGGGTGTCCTGATGACGCTGTCCGTATTGTTCGCTGGCAAGATGAAAGTGTTCTTAGAACATATTATGTGTCCTGGGATGTTGGTAAATAAACATAATTTGGGTGTCCGGAGGACGCTATGCCTGTCCGTATTGTTCGCAGGCAAGTTGAAACTGTTATAATAACACAGGCTGTGTCCTAAAATGTTCGTAAAGAAACAAAATGGGAGTGTACTGAGGACGCTCTGCCTGTCCGGCAGGCAAGTTGAAACTGTTCTGAGAACACACACGGTGTCCTGAAATGTTCGTCAATGGACGAAATGTGGGTGTCCTGACGACGCTGTCCGTATTGTTCGCTGGCAAGATGAGAGTGTTCTTAGAACATATTATGTGTCCTGGGATGTTCGTAAATAAACAAAATGGGGGTGTCCTGAGGACACTATCCCTGTCCGTATTGTTCGCAGGCAAGTTGAAATTGTTCTAAGAACACAGGCTGTGTCCTAAAATGTTCGTAAAGAAACAAAATGGGAGTGTACTGAGGACGCTCTGCCTGTCCGTATTGTTCGCAGGCAAGTCGAAACTGTTCTAAGAACACACGCGGTGTCCTGAAATGTTTGTCAATGGACGAAATGTGGGTGTCCTTAGGACACTGTCCGTATTGTTCGCTGGCAAGATGAAAGTGTTCTTAGAACATATTATGTGTCCTGGGATGTTCGTAAATAAACAAAATGGGTGTATCCTGAGGACGCTATGCCTGTCCGTATTGTTCGCAGGCAAGTTGGAACTGTTCTAAGAACACAGACTGTGTCCTAAAATGTTCATAAAGAAACAAAATGGGAGTGTCCTGAGGATGCAATGCCTGTCCGTATTGTTCGCAGGCAAGTTGAAACTGTTCCAAGAACACAGGCTGTGTCCTAAAATGTTCGTAAAGAAACAAAATGGGAGTGTCCTGAGGACGCTATGCCTGTCCGTATTGTACGCAGGCAAGTTGAAACATTTCTAAGAACACAGGCTGTGTCCTAAAATGTTTGTAAAGAAACAAAATGGGAGTGTCCTTAGGACGCTATTCCTGTCCGTAATGTTCGCAGGCAAGTTGAAACTTTTCTGAGACAACACGCAGTGTCCTGAAATATTCGTCAATGGACGAAATGTGGGTGTCCTGATGACGCTGTCCATATTGTTCGCTGGCAGGTTAAAATTGTTCTAAGAACACAGGCTGTGTCCTAAAATGTTCGTAAATAAATGAAATGGGGGTGTCCTGAGGACGCTATGCTTGTCCGTACTGTTCGCAAGCAAGTTGAAATTGTTCTAAAAACAAAGGCTGTGTCCTAAAATGTTTGTAAAGAAACAAAATGGGAGTGTCCTTAGGACGCTCTGCATGTCCGTATTTTTAGCAGGCAAGTTGAAACTGTTCTAAAAACACACGCGGTGTCCTGAAATGTTTCTCAATGGACGAAATGTGGGTGTCCTGAGGACGCTGTCTGTATTGTTCGCTGGCAAGATGAAAGTGTTCTGAGAACATATTATGTGTCCTGGGATGTTCGTAAATAAACAAAATGGGTGTATCCTGAGTACTCTATGCCTGTCCGTATTGTTCGCAGGCAAGTTGAAACTGTTATAATAACACAGGCTGTGTCCTAAAATGTTCGTAAAGAAATAAAATGGGAGTGTCCTGAGGATGCAATGCCTGTCCGTATTGTTCGCAGGCAAGTTGAAACGGTTCTAAGAACACAGACTGTGTCCTAAAATGTTTGTAAAGAAACTAAATGGGAGTGACCCGAGGATGGTATGCCTGTCCGTATTGTTCGCAGGCAAGTTGAAACTGTTCTAAGAACACAGGCTGTGTCCTAAAATGTTCATAAAGAAACAAAATGGGAGTGTCCTTAGGACGCTCTGCCTGTCCGTATTGTTCGCAGGCAAGTCGAAACTGTTCTAAGAACACACGCGGTGTCCTGAAATGTTTGTCAATGGACGAAATGTGGGTGTCCTTAGGACGCTGTCCGTATTGTTCGCTGGCAAGATGAAAGTGTTCTTAGAACATATTATGTGTCCTGGGATGTTGGTAAATAAACAAAATGGGTGTATCCTGAGGACGCTATGCCTGTCCGTATTGTTCGCAGGCAAGTTGGAACTGTTCTAAGAACACAGGTTGTTTCCTAAAATGTTCATAAAGAAACAAAATGGGAGTGTCCTGAGGATGCAATGCCTGTCCGTATTGTTCGCAGGCAAGTTGAAACTGTTCTAAGAACACAGGCTGTGTCCTAAAATGTTCGTAAAGAAACAAAATGGGAGTGTCCTGAGGACGCTATGCCTGTCCGTATTGTTCACAGGCAAGTTGAAACTGTTCTAAGAACACAGGCTGTGTCCTAAAATGTTTGTAAAGAAACAAAATGGGAGTGTCCTTAGGACGCTATGCCTGTCCGTAATGTTCGCAGGCAAATTGAAACTTTTCTGAGACAACACGCGGTGTCCTGAAATGTTCGTCAATGGACGAAATGTGGGTGTCCTGATGACGCTGTCCATATTGTTCGCTGGCAAGTTAAAATTGTTCTAAGAACACAGGCTGTGTCCTAAAATGTTCGTAAATAAACGAAATGGGGGTGTCCTGAGGAGGCTATGCCTGTCCGTATTGTTCGCAAGCAAGTTGAAATTGTTCTAAAAACACAGGCTGCGTCCTAAAATGTTTCTAAAGAAACAAAATGGGAGTGTCCTTAGGACGCTCTGCATGTCCGTATTTTTTGCAGGCAAGTTGAAACTGTTCTAAGAACACACGCGGTGTCCTGAAATGTTTGTCAATGGACGAAATGTGGGTGTCCTGAGGACGCTGTCTGTATTGTTCGCTGGCAAGATATAAGTGTTCTGAGAACATATTATGTGTCCTGGGATGTTCGTAAATAAACAAAATGGGTGTATCCTGAGGACTCTATGCCTGTCCGTATTGTTCGCAGGCAAGTTGAAACTGTTATAATAACACAGGCTGTGTCCTAAAATGTTCGTAAAGAAACAAAATGGGAGTGTCCTGAGGATGCAATGCCTGTCGGTATTGTTCGCAGGCAAGTTGAAACGGTTCTAAGAACACAGGCTGTGTCCTAAAATGTTTGTAAAGAAACAAAATGGGAGTGACCCGAGGATGCTAGGCCTGTCCGTATTGTTCGCAGGCAAGTTGAAACTGTTCTAAGAACACAGGCTGTGTCCTAAAATGTTCATAAAGAAACAAAATGGGAGTGTCCTTAGGACGCTCTGCCTGTCCGTATTGTTCGCAGGCAAGTCGAAACTGTTCTAAGAACACACGCGGTGTCCTGAAATGTTTGTCAATGGACGAAATGTGGGTGTCCTTAGGACGCTGTCTGTATTGTTCGCTGGCAAGATGAAAGTGTTCTTAGAACATATTATGTGTCCTGGGATGTTCGTAAATAAACAAAATGGGTGTATCCTGAGGACGCTATGCCTGTCCGTATTGTTCGCAGGCAAGTTGGAACTGTTCTAAGAACACAGGCTGTGTCCTAAAATGTTCGTAAAGAAACAAAAGTGGAGTGACCTGAGGATGCTATGCCTGTCCGTATTGTTCGCAGGCAAGTTGAAACTGTTCTAAGAACACAGGCTGTGTCCTAAAATGTTCATAAAGAAACAAAATGGGAGTGTCCTTAGGACGCTCTGCCTGCCCGTATTGTTCGCAGGCAAGTCGAAACTGTTCTAAGAACACACGCGGTGTCCTGAAATGTTTGTCAATGGACGAAATGTGGGTGTCCTTAGGACGCTGTCCGTATTGTTCGCTGGCAAGATGAAAGTGTTCTTAGAACATATTATGTGTCCTGGGATGTTTGTAAATAAACAAAATGGGTGTATCCTGAGGACGCTATGCCTGTCCGTATTGTTCGCAGGAAAGTTGAAATTGTTCTAAGAACACAGGCTATGTCCTAAAATGTTCGTAAAGAAACAAAATGGGAGTGTACTGAGGACGCTCTGCCTGTCGATATTGTTCGCAAGCAAGTTGAAACTGTTCTAAGAACACACCCAGTGTCCTGAAATGTTCGACAATGGACGAAATGTGGGTGTCCTGAGGACGCTGCCCGGATTGTTCGCTGGCAAGATGAAAGTGTTCTTAGAACATATTATGTGTCCTGGGATGTTCGTAAATAAACAAAATGGGGGTGTCCTGAGGACAATATGCCTGTCCGTACTGTTCGTAGGTAGGTTGAAACTGTTCTAAGAACACATCAAGTGTCCCGGAATGTTCGTAAATAAACAAAACGGGGGTGTCCTGAGGATGCTATGCCTGTCCGTATTGTTCGCAGACAAGTTGAAACTGTTCTAAGAACAAACGCCTGTCCGTAACTGTTCGTTTCACTTGTGATGCACTTTTAATTACTCCAGGACCCGAACAGTGTCCGTAGAACACCAACACGCATGCGCAAAATAGTTTCAGTGCATTTGGTGTCCTGCGGACACCCGCTCACTTCGCGGACAATTTTCGTGAAGCTATCATGTGGCCGCACCCACAATCAGCGTATGTTCTGATTGCGAACACTGTTCGTGTCCCCAAACAATTTAAAACTACATTTTAAAGTAATCTACACTATTTTTCAACAAAAACCCACCATAGAACAAGTCCCACATACTAATCCTGAGTTTCTACATACTTTTTGTGACTTTTTTAACCCTTTTTTCTGTTCGATCTGTCTGCGGACAGCGCGCATGTCCGCAAACTGCGCACAAGCACCCCTATAAAAGGCCACGCCCTAGAGCTAATTCTCATTGTGTTTCTGGCTATCCTACAGAGCACAGCGAATTCTGCTGCCAATTTGCAGATTTCCATCGCGAACTTGACGGCATCCATGGCTCCACTACTGCCACCTGGTGCTGCATCTGCCTCAGCACCACCCCCAACCCCTCCACCACCACCACCTCCCCAATGGCCTGAAGAGGGGACCAGGATTGAGGATGCACGGGAGGAAGAAGAGGATGATGAGAATGAGGTAGTGGAAGTCCCTACTACCAGCACTCTCGTGAGTCTTGGGTGTGGTGGTTATTTACCATTCGTGGTAATGGTCCTAAGGCGCACGCAAACCAAGTCACCTGCAATGAGTGCAAAATGGTACTCAGTCGCTGGAGGCATGGTTCATACAGCTTTGGGACAACTACCATGAAGCGACACCTAAAGTCATTCCACTCGGGGGCCGTTTGCAAAGTTGTACCTTGTGAGGAGCGTAGCAGGTTGACTTCCTCTACTTCGTCTTCTGTTTCCGATCCTGTCACCACAAGGACCACTCCTGTGGGACAGCGTATTCCTCAAGCTGCCTCACAGGCCATACGCAATGCTGATGACCCTTACCTTTCGAGGGTCACAGTTGTGTGTATGTACTGCGATGCAGTACTGTGCAGGGGGAGAGACTTTGTAGTGCTTTTGAGGCTATCATTTCAGATCATGAGAAGGTCTGCTCACTACCCAAGTGAAACCCACTCTACATCTTCCTCTCTCAGCTCGCCCTTTCTTATCCCCGTGGTTGGTGTCCCCCCTTACCCTCCTTTCGCCTCCTATCCTAGTGTATCTTGTATAAAAAATAAAAAAATTTTAAAACAACAAAAAAATAGAAAAGGCTCTTTTCAGAGCCACCTTTTACAGTTAAAAAATAGAAGTGAAAATAAATGAAGCAGGACCCTGTGTATTTTTTAGAAGTCCACAGACATCTAAAATTTTGGGGTGCTACCATATCATAACCATTGCAGTTTTATCTGGGAGGAAGTGGTGGCTCTGAAAAGAGCCTTTTGGTGGTGTTTATTTGTGTTTGAAAAATTTGAAATGCTCAACACCTACTATAAAATGGATGCTGTAATTCCAAAAAAGGTCGCAATTCATTTTGAACATTTCTCAAAAAAATTTGATTGCCAGCATAAGTAAGATGGACTCCATCTCTGCGAAAAATGTATGTACTACGAAACATAATATTTTCATTGTGAAAAGAGGACATGCCAAAATCTCTTAGGAAGGCACAAACAGCCTTATTGACATTGCGCCTTGCTTTCTCCATTTGTGGACCAAATGAAGAAGAACGAAGCCACATTTGTCTCTGCGCAATCCGTGAAAAAATTACTTGAGAATTTGGAAACATGTCCATGACCTTCCCAAGTCCTTCTTTCATTGCAAATTGCAAAGACATTCCAGACACATGTCCTAAACTGTTCCCTCCACAATGAATTACAATTATGTCTGGATGTTGCTCTGTCTCCAAAGTAGCACATAGAGGTAGAAAGTCCAACCACTTCATTCCACGTACTCCATTCCAGTGCACTTCCACATGTGGGAATCCAAGATCTACAGCTACTCCACAGCTTTCTGCATGCACCTTCAACCAATGTATCCACGAGTCTCCCAAAATCAAAACAATCTGTTTTTTGAAACACACAGCCATAGCTATCTGTTCTTCTCTCGGCAAAAAGAGTATCTGAGAAACTCTCTCCTGGCACAACACACCCACTAAACTTTCCTGACCAATCCCTTTCTCTGCTCATTCTCATTTGCATGGTTCTCCAACCCAAAAATCCCTGGATGTAACACCCTATGTCCACGGACTACCGCCATGTCCGCGCACACATCGTAACATGAACAGTCCTTCTACCATTCCCTTTTCACTTTCTGTGCCATTCCCTCATTGGATATAGCTAAGAAGTCACATGAACATCCACCAATCACATCCAAGACCTCTACATCTAACTGCATCATAATAGATCAGCACTTTAAATGTACTGTTAATCTCTCTGAGTACAAGTGTCATATCATTGGAAAGCACCTTCTACCAGAAATACTGTACAAGTCTCCAAGATTTCTACTTGCAGCTGCATGCATATCCATATGCATGAACACAAACTAGAGGTATGCATATTTTCTATGTAGTACATGTACAATTTTTATAGATTCACATAAACGGATTAACTGACTTTTAGCTTGTATAATCTCTAAAATGAATTTACTGTCATTTTTTCCATCTCCTGAAATCAACTGTCACTTCCAAACCTATCTGCTATTTAATTTCTTTTTACACATACATTTTCAAAGCATGTTGAACTAAAATATTTAAAGTACAATATGAAAAGTTAACATACTCAAACAAAATTGCATGCACACAGTATGTTCAAAAATCAAACAACAATACTTGTACAAAAATATAAACATTTATTTACTTATATTTATATACTGCGCAATCAGCCCATGGCATTGAGGTGCTGTTACTTACAAGTAGCTTAGTTACAGAAATAGTGGTATTCAGTGGTACATTATGATTTCCACAAGGCATACAAATGATATTTTGGTTGGTACAGTTAGTCATTACAATACAGTTTATGCATTAAGAACATATGATATGTATTCAACTGGTGCAACACATTTTATGTGAATAAGATAGTTTTCATGATTTTGAGGAAGGCGCTGAGGATCAATGTCAATTAAAAAAATCAATGTCTAAATTAAAAACAATGCTATATACAAACAAAATTCCTTATTTGTGTCCTTTACAATTGCAGTGAAGACCATTCTCCTGAAAAGAAGCAGCCAAATTTGAAGTACAAAGAACAACTAAGAAGAAACCTACTCATTTCAGAAAAAAGTAAGTTGAATACCACCTTATTATTTGTACTATTATTCAAACACACTGTAAGGTTAATTCATGCTATTTCTGTGTCTAAAAATAGAGATTGTGCACCATTCTCTCTACGAACTGACGCACAATTTCTTAGTTTTCGACACACAAATAACCCAACTCAACCCCTAGAATGCTGATATTATAGAACAAACAACTGTTTTAATTGCATACCATTAGATTTACTATTTCTACTTCTCCACACAACCAGCTTACTTTCGACTATCATCTCAACCCCAGTTTAGTAGCAGATAAATTCAAGAATAGCCATCCCAACTAGTTGTAGTTGCCCAATGCACAATCACACACCATTACATACATCTTTATTATCTTACCCACACACTCATGCAAACAGCACACATACATTAAGAACACCCAAACCCATACCTTCTTTATTTTTTTCAACAGACCCTAAAGAATGCCTACCAAAAATCAAGTCCGTAGAAAGCAACGCAGAAACAGAGCAAATGAAAATAGAAGTGTCCAAAACAAGCATCCATCTCTAGCAGAATTTGTAAAAAAAAGTTAAAACAAAACAGCTAATACAGTCATTTAGCGAAACAAAAAAAGCTTCAAGTACAGAAACTTTGCCTCCTCTATCAAAATGTAAAACGAATCAGAAAACAATTATCAAAAAATCAGTTACCACTACAGATAAAACTGCTCCTATAAATCTTGATATAGTGCAAACTAAGCATACCAAAAAAAGTATTTTAGCAAAAATGTTCTGTCACAGAGTCCTGCAAAATCGTATAAAAACAGGAGAGAAATCAAACTCAACCCTTAAAACCTATCGTAGGAAATTAATCTTAGAAATGTTGATAGACAGTGCAATCCTTTTCAAAAGAAAGTTATTTATTTTAGTGTTAAACAAAATGAAACCACTAACAAAACTAATGACTAAATTACAAAAAAGACTTCTCAATAAACGAAATGTCAACAGAAATAACTTCTTAAGTATCTGTGGAGGTGAATGGAGTCACACTACAAGCACAGAACCATATTTTAATGAAGAAGCATACAAACAAAAGCAAACAAATACAATTGCCATACATAGCAGTGGACGAGGTTATGAAAAAGTTAATAATACCATAATGGAACAAGAAATACTGCTTACAAAAATATCCCCAGAAAACTTAGAATTACCTCTCCATTCAAATGAATCAGAACGTCTAGTATACAAATGGCAATGCACGTCAATGTGTAACATTCCCAAAGAATCTTTCAAGTCTTTATACCAATTCCTCAATCAATATGTGAAAGGCAAAGACAAAATGAAAATTAAACTACTGCAAAATATGGATACCTGTCCAGTGCGCAAGTACACAGGACTACAAGGACATTCATTGGCCTGCATTTCAGGACCTACTTGCAAAACCACCTTCCATTATATCAAAATGATATCAACACATCATTCAACTATATGAAATCTAGTCTATAAACTGTACTATGCTAAAATTCCTGCTTTAGCAGTAGCCAATTTAAATAACATTCTTCTACATGGTACAGCAAAAGACCTACTTGAAGAAATCGACTATATCCAGAAAATATATTTTGCAAGTGAAAGCCACTTACAGAATGAAATGGCTTTAAAGCAAATTAGCAACAATTCTATGCATGGCAACCTTCCACTACACACATACAAAAAAGAAATACTGACATTTAAAAGTACATCTGCTGAAGTACCAAACCATGTGTGTGTATGTTGCCGTAGAACTTTCTATAAAAGTAACACAAAAACTGTAGACCTAACAAATAAAATAGAAGACAATGAAGATTCTACATGTTTGAATTAGCTCTCTACCTTATAGCAGAAAACAAATATGAAATAACTGACCCCTTAATACTTTGCAGTTACTGCACTACAAAACTTGACAACCAAACTCCTTCACGTGCTATCACAAATAATTTGGAATTATTTCCACTACCAAAACCCCTACAACAACTCAATTTATATGAGAGCATCATAATTCAAACAGTGCACCCCTTCAAGCAATAATACGGCTTCAATCAAAAACAGCAAAATTACCTCCCTCTGAATTAGTGAAAGGTATTCGTGGAAAAGTAGTGTATTTACCATGAGATCTAAAAGAAAATGTGCACACTCTAGGAGTGCAACGTCCAATGGAGCAATCTTTAACTATCTTAGTAAATGGTGTACCTACAAAAGACAAATAAATTTGGCAACAACTGGTAGATTTACATAAAGTTAGACAAGTTTTGCAATATCTAAAAGACAATAATGAATACTACAAAGAAATTAATATTGAAGAAAACTCCCACTGAAATAATTCAAGAGACACAAGAAGCTGGTCAATTTGAGCTCCTAGATCCTGCTACAATATCCAATATCCAATACTTTAGACCATTATACAATTCACCCATTGCATTCTAATGACACCGGAGAAGATGCACTAGAAACGTTCCAAATGCGTCAAACAAAAGGATCACCTATCAGCATATGGGAAAAAAGTATAGCAGCACGTGCTTTTCCTCTACTTTTTCCTACTGGCAAAGGAGGAAGGTACGATGATAGACCTATTCAAATAGCATCAGAATATCGCTCATTACGGATGTATTCTGAAGATCCCAGATTTAGACAAATTGTGGAATACATATTCCACCTACTCTTTGAAAGTGAACTAGCAACTTCATGTTACAGAGTTGCTCACACATTAAAATCAGGATCCCACTTACAAAATATGTCAGCTACACAATTATTACAAAAAGTGCAACAAAAAGATGAGGTTTTACAATCAAAATATTACAAATCTATTAGCATATATGCGTGGTACTAAAGAATACTGGTTTCGACGTCACAGAGATGTACGTTGTATGATAAGAAACCTTGGCCCACCCACTTGGTTTGTTACATTAAGTTGTGCAGAATATGCATGGGAAGATTTACATGATTTCCTACGCATATCAAACAAAAACAAAACAAACATAGATATACTAACACCTGGAGAACTTGGTTCTCTAGATCCTGTTAATTTTTCAAGATATTTTCACCATCGCTTCATTGCTATGCTACACTTTATTTGTAATAAAACTGCTCCTCCCCTTGGAGAAGTGCAACACTTCTTTTGGAGAAAAGAATACCAAGCCAGAGGAGCACCACATATCCACATGTTTTTATGGATTAAAGATGCTCCTAAATTTGGTCAAGACAGTGACGCCACTGTTTTACAGTTTATTGAAAAATATGTCACTTGTCAAATTCCATCAGAAGCAACAAATAGGGATATTCAAGCACAAATTTTACAATTTCAAAGACACAAATGTGGCAAATATTGTCGTTGGAAATACAAAAACAAAGGGAAATACTACACCAAATGCTGCTTTGGTTTCCCTAGACCGGTTACAAAAACAGGTCAAGTGAACAACTTCATGTCTTCAGTTAGACATAGTGTTAAAGGTAAATCACCTAAAAATACAAAATCCAGCCTTTTACGGCGCCGTTAACCCATTAGCGCCAGGGTCGTAATGAGGCCCACAGTCTTTAAAGAAGGCATGAGCTACGTAGCACTATCACGCTTACGTACACTTGACGGTCTATTTCTAATCAACTTTGATGCAAGTAAAGTAAACGCGGATATTCCTTGCATTTCAGAATACAATAGACTTTGTTCATTATACACCCCCATCTAAAAACATATCCTATTCCACAAAAAGTAAAATGTTCTAAAAGAAAACTAAATCAAACAGAAATGCAACAGGATGTCACTGCAAATCCTCCAAAGAGATTAAAAGAAACTTATACTTCATCAAGTACCACAATCAAAAAAGAACCTATTAGGGAAAGTAAACCAGGTACTTCTTCAAAGAAGGAAGACAAGCTCCAAAAAAAACACTCAGATACAGAACTACCTGGTCCATTTAAACTTTCAAATGTAAATGGTGTAAGTTGCTACGCAAATGTAGCAATGAATATTCTATTTCAATTACCACCAATAGTTGACAACATTTACTTACACAGTACAGACCAATTGCGTTTGCAAATGTTAGTACTTCATAGAAACGCAACAAACAATCCTGACAATACAATAGTGTTTATGGAATAAGACAACAATTGGACTACTGTGCTGGAATGGTGAAATTCACTATAAACTCACAGGAAGATCCACAATAATGTCTAATATACTTAGTACAAGTACTGGAAAACAAAAACATACCTATACATGAAATCATCCAGATTTCATACATGTGGAAACATACATGCACTATGTGCAACAATGTGACACAAGAACAAATCCCCAATGAGCGTTTTGTGTATGTATCAATACCTAATTGTGAATCTGTTCCATTTCAGCAACCTGTACAAAATGCAAACCATGGTAGATTATGTGCAATTCGGATGATCGCTCCACCTTACTAATACAAACACATAGTAAATACGTAATATTAATGCTTCTACGTTACAATGCAGATGATACCAAAAACAACTGCAAGCTGACTGGATTCACACATGGTCAAGTATCACTTGGTAAGAAAACCTTCACAACAATAGGTATAATCTACCACACAGGAGCCACAACCAATGCAGGTCACTATACTGCATATATAAAAAAGAATTGTGGATGGTTCGAATGTAATGATAGTACCATTACTCTAAAGCAGAGATTACCTGCAAATCTTACAAACGCTTATTTAATCTTCTTAAAGCCAAATGTATTAACTAAACTGTACTTAAACATTAACTAAACTTTCATTAGAAAACTATAAACTGTTACAATATGCCAACAGCTATATAACTGTCCCAAGATTCTACAACAACTAAACAGATAAATGAATACCACTACATTATAACAAAAAATAGACATTTAGAATACACCAAATGGTATCTAACTACCCCAACATTTTACAATATCCGAACAGATAAATCAATACCACTTCATTATAATTTCTTAAAACCAAAATGTATTAACTAAACTGTACTTAAACATTAACTAAACTTCTATTAGAAAACTATAAACTATTACAATATGCCAACAGCTATATAACTACCCCAAGATTTTCAATAATCAAACAGATAAATCAATACCACTACATTAAATCAAAAAATAGACATTTAGAATACGCCAAATGGTATCTAACTAACCCAAAATTTTACAATATCCAAATAGATAAATCAATACCACTTCAATATATAGAGCATTAGACGGAAACAAGAAGTGAACACTGAAAACAAACAAACAAATAGACTGTAGCATAACAAAAAAATTGTTTTTTTAATCCAACATGGATTTTTTTTTTCTCCCACAGACCCAATAATTTTAGCAACAAACACAGAAACTGAGCAAATTGCACAGTACACTGGTTTGTAATCTACTAAATATGAGGGTCAAAAAAATGTTGATTATTCAATGTTATAAGTTATTACAAAATACCAATACTAACATGATCGTTTCTTTTATCACAGAAATAAACAAGAAATACATGTTCTCCAGTTACTAAACCAAACAGGAAGTATATTATATTAAGTACAACCATCACAGCAAATCACACCCATAGTGACTTATAACTTTGCTGCCTATAAATTTGATCTTGTCCATGCACCCAAGACTATAGACCCTGCCCACTACCACCACAGCATATCACACCCGTAGTGGCTTATAACTTTGTAGCTTATAAATTTGTTCTTGGATCCAAAAGATATAAGCCACTATGGGTGTGATATGCTGCGGCGGTTGTGGCCAGGGCATAGAGTATGCTGCGGTGGTTGTGGCCAGGGCATAGAGTATGCTGCGGTGGTTGTAGCCAGGGCATAGAGTCTTGGGTGCATGGCCATTTAATAAACAAGAAATACATGTTCTCCAGTTACTAAACCAAACAGGAAGTATATTATATTAAGTACAACCATCACAGCAAATCACACCCATAGTGACTTATAACTTTGCTGCCTATAAATTTGATCTTGTCCATGCACCCAAGACTATAGACCCTGCCCACTACCACCACAGCATATCACACCCATAGTGGCTTATAACTTTGTAGCTTATAAATGTGTTCTTGGATCCAAAAGATATAAGCCACTATGGGTGTGATATGCTGCGGCGGTTGTGGCCAGGGCATAGAGTATGCTGCGGTGGTTGTGGCCAGGGCATAGAGTATGCTGCGGTGGTTGTAGCCAGGGCATAGAGTCTTGGGTGCATGGCCATATGGCCATGCTCCCAAGTCTCTATGCCCTGGCCACAACCACCGCAGCATATCACACCCATAGAGTCAAACATTTTAACTATGCCATATGGACACTTTTAATGTCTGCGGACATCATGAGTGTTCTTAGAACAGTTTCAACTTTGCTGTCTATAAATGTGATCTTGTCCATGCACCCAAGACTATAGGCCCTGCCCACAACCACCACAGCATATCACACCATTTGTGGCTTATAACTTTGTTGCTTATAAATTTGTTCTTGGATCCCAAAGTTATAAACCACTATGGGTGTGATATGCTGTGGTAGTTGTGGCCAGGGCATAGAGTATTAGGTGCAACACTCTATGCCCTAGCCACAACCATCACAGCATATCACACCCATAGAGTCAAACATTTTAACTATGCCATATGGACACTTTTAATGTCCGCGGACATCATGAGTGTCTTTAGAACAGTTTCAACTTGCCTACGAACAGTACGGACAGACATAGCGTCCTCAGGACACCCTCATTTTGTTTATTTACGAACATCCCAGGACACATAATTTGTTCTAAGAACACTTTGAACGTGCTTGCGAACATGTGTTCATAGAACAATTTGAAATTGCTTGCGAACAGAACGGACAGGCATACCGTTCTCAGGACACCCCCCATTTTATTTATTGACAAACATCCCAGGACACATGATGTGTTCTTAGAACAGATTCAACTTGCCTGTGAACAAAACAAACAGGCTTACCGTCCTTAGAACACACCCATTTCATTTATTTACGAACATACCAGGACACATAGTATGTTCTAAAACACTTTGAACGTGCTTGCGAACATGTGTTCTTAGAACAATTTGAAATTGCTTGCGAACAGAGCGGACAGGCATACCGTCCTCAGGACACCCCCATTTTATTTAATGACGAACATCCCAGGACACATGATGTGTTCTTAGAACAGATTCAACTTGCCTGCGAACAAAACGAACAGGCTTACCATCCTCAGAACACACCCATTTCATTTATTTTTTAACATTTCAGGACACCGCCAGTGTTCTTAGAACACTTTCAGCTTGCTTGCGAACAATACGGACAGGCGTACTGTCCTCAGAACACCCCCCATTTTGTTTATTTAGAACATTTTAGAAGATCTGCGTTGTCTGCGGACAAAGCGAACACAACAGGAGGGTCTACCACCTAAATAAATATAACATTTAACCCATCTCTTACTCCCCCACCCTCCCCAAACACTTTCACACAACAACACACTCTACTAAATAGTATTTTTCAACAAAGTTTCACTGCGCTGTCCGCGGACGTCCGCGAATCCAACATGGCGGGTGCTCCTGAAAATCTGACATGCTTCCCGCTCTTCACCATCCAATCAACGAACATGTTGCATGTCCGCGGACATGACGCAAGCCGGTTGGCCAATGAAGACACTGTCCGCGGAGCGAACAGGGAAGTGTGTCCACGGACCAAACATAGATATCACACATTTTTTTTTACCTATTTTTTGCTCATTTTATAAAAAACTACTGGACGGATTTTCACCAAATTTGCAAATGCACGCTTTCGGGACCATGCCGCTGCTCCTGGTCCAAATTTGGTGAAAATCCGTCCATCGGTTTGGGCAGTAGACGTGAGCAAAGTTTTGTACCCATTCAGTCTATGGGAAAAAAAAGAGGTTTTGGGACCCCCCTTATAACTTTGCCCCTCCTAGACCAAACCTCACCAAACTTTGCAAAAAGAAATCAGAGTGTCCATATACTTTTTTTGCAAAGTTTGGTGAGGATTCGTCCAGGGAGAGTGAAGTTATAAGCCACCCAAAAAGGGCTCTTCCTATGGAAACAGCAACTTAACCATAACTACACAGCCACTACCGTGGCTGTGTAATATATATATATATATATATATATATATATATATATATATATATATATATATATATATATATATATATATATAAATAGTGAAAAAACATTGTTAAATGAACGTCATGGTTAAGTTGCACTAATAAAAACCAATGAAATTCTGTGAAAAAACATTGTTAAAAAACATTGTTAAAAGGACGTTATGGTTACAGGTAAAATTGAAAACCCCCTGAAATTCTCCAGTTATGGTAAACTAAGCAAACATATCTCACGCCACCGCTGTGCACTGCTAAGACTAAGACCCAGAACATCAAAGATGCTATCACAAATGATATATTTCTTCACAGTTCATTGAAATATTTCTTCTGTTCTTATAGTACATGCTTTACTTGAACAAACTAGCCCACACATTAATTATGGATAATCACAACAATCAGAAAGACACATCCAATCCCAAACTGTACACAATGAAATCATGATCTTGTCTGCAACATTGCATGAACTTAGCAATGACTTAAAATAACGTATAATGATGTTAAAAATCATGTTATTAGAAATGTTGATTATCGAAGGGGGCGCTAGAGGGCCAACCAAGATGGCCGCTCTTACCTGAGCTCCCGCTCTGCCCGTAATAAATCCTGTTGAATCCTGCGGTTCCCGGCTACATTTTGGAAATTAGAGGACTTCTCCCTGCTTCTGTTTGCTCCGCACACTCCCTGCCGAAATTTGGGGAAGAATCGGCCAGTCCAAGTCCCCACACCACTTCATCGGCGCGAAGGCCGGGGCCTCCCCGGGCGCCGGGCGGACGCTGAGGGGCGGGGCGCGGCTTCGCAGAGGCCGTTGAGCGATCGTTCCTTGCTCTGGAGATCCATCACCCACAGACACCGGCGGCCCTCGGGGAGTGCCGCCCCCCCCCCAGGTTCGGGGCCGACGTGAGTCCCAACGCGTGCCTGCGGAGCCCCCCCCCCTCCGGATCGGGGCGTTGGCGCTCCGGACACAGGGCCCAGGCCGGTGCTGGTGGGACCGCCGGGGGCCCGGCAGGCAGCCAGCTGCCCCCCATCCTTCCTGGGACCACCTCGCCGACAGACCCTGTGGTGAGCCATCGTGCAGGGACGCACCGATCCGGGAGGCAGCGACGTGAGCGGTGGAACGTTGGGAAGCCCGCCCGACAGATGAAGACCTGAGGTACGTGCCCGGATTCGTCGAGAGCCCCGAGAGTAGATTGCTGCGCCCCCCAAACGTGGCCGCAGGCATGGTTGGCCGTGGGTGGCGGCGGCTCGGGGGGCTGAACTACCTCCAGTCCACGAAGAAGCCCATAAGACACCTGGGACCCCTAGGACCACTTCGCCCCAGAACTCCTGATACCTTACTAGGGGTCGCACCTCCACCGACCTAACGCCAGATCTCCCTCGGTCTCGGCGGCAACTACAAGCCACCTTGCCACCGCTGACCCTTTTCGCCGAGACTGCATACATTCACCCGCCAAGATGGGCAAAGTAGACAAACTTCAAAAGAAGCTGACATTTGACAGCAACACTGCACCCAAAACCCCAAACCCACAACAAGGGGATGACCCGTCACCGTGCAGTTCCAGTCAACCAGTAGCCGAAAGCTATCCGATGGAAATAAAAGAACTCCTTCTAGATCTAAAAGCAGGCATCTGGAGTCTAAATAACAAGATGGATGGTCTATCCTCCAAAGTCGATCTGATGCAACATCGCCTAGACACACATACAGAACGGCTAAACGACGCTGAGCAAAGAATCTCGAGCCTCGATGACGGTGCCACATCCCTCTCCAACAAAGTCGCGCGACTTGAAAGCCAAATGTCCGCAACAATGGCCAAGTGCGAGGACCTGGAGGGTCGCTCTAGACGGAACAACATCCGAATCGTTGGGGTCGGGGAAAACGCTACCCCAGGGAAGATGGAGGACTTTGTAGAGTCCGTGTGCCTCTCCCTCTTCGGCCGAGACTCCTTCTCGCAAATGTTCATGATTGAGAGGGCCCACAGGACCCCGTCCTCCAGACCAGCCCCGGGCGCACCTCCTAGAGTCATCATAGCGAGGCTGCTCAATTACAGAGACCGCAACACCATCCTGCGACTGGCAACGGAGAAGGGAGAGCTACACCATGACGGAGACAAAATTCATATTTATCCCGATTTTTCATCAACAGTACAGACCCAGAGGAGAGCTTTCACCAGCGCCAAACAACGACTGCGTGAAGGGAAGCTCGCATATTCCATGATTTTCCCTGCTCGTCTCAGGGTACAATACAACGAAAAGACCCACTTCTTTAATTCTCCTGAGGAAGTCCATCTATTTCTGGACCGTAACGGTTGCCCAGCTCACAATCCTCAACGACCCCACGCACGAAGAGAGAGGGTCCCCAGGAATCCTCCTTAAAACCCAAGCCAGGCTCCGAAACATACCCAAACTGCCAGAACACGCTCACCCACCATTAAACATCTGGGCAGAGTTCTTGGAAGGACCCCAAGCGCCCCGAGCACAGCATCTGTTTTCTCACTCAGGTTGAGGGGGATCCCGTCGGACATGTTGGGGGTTGTCCGCGAAATGGGAATAGTTCTAAGGGCTGTTGGACTGTTTATTGTTGTTTGTTCAGGGTCAGGTTAACAACCACCCTTCTGGCACTGCCAGATCTTGTTAAGTGCAAATCTCTCATTAGGAGAGACCAGCACCCTCCCGAGTTGCCTCCCCTCGGTTTCGCTCCTCGCTCTCTGCTGCCTGTCATCGTGCTCCATGTAATGTACCACGATATGCTCCATGCCCACCATTCAACCCCAAACTATATAACGACCGTTGGACCAAGGAACTCCCAACGCAATTCCAAACTTTCTTCTCCTTTCAACACTCAAGGTTGCGACATGGAATATAAGGGGAGGTAACATCCCTTCCAAAACCCGCAAAATCCTACAATACCTAAGGAGACATGAGATTGATGTGGCAATGATACAGGAAACCCACCTAACACCCGTGAAAGAACGCACATGGGCCAAGTCGTGGGGATGCCATAGATATTATTCATCTTACTCCTCCTATTCTAGAGGAGTGGCTATTCTAGTACACAGAAGAACCAATTTCCGTCTCACACACGTTGCAAAAGACTCCATAGGAAGATCCGTACTGGTCAGAGGCATAATTGCAGGCAACGCGATAACCTTCATTAACTCCTACGCCCCCAATGTAGATGGTCCAGATAACTTTGGCTGGGTGATGTCGCAGCTCTCCTCACTTGAACATTCCACGGTGGTTTGGGGTGGCGACATGAACACGGTCATAGACCCGGCCAAAGACAGATCACACTCCTCGTCTCAGCAGACCTCTAAAGCCAGCTTGCAAATAACAGAAATCTGCCGCGCCTTTGACTTAAAGGACGCCTGGAGAACAGTTAACGGAGATCTGCGGGACTACACTTTTCACTCAGCGGTCCATAATACTAGCTCTCGCATCGACTACTTGTTCACATCCAGAACAGGCCCCTTACAGCCCGGTCCCTGTCACATCCTTCCACGGACTTTATCAGACCACTCGCCAATGGTCCTTTGTCTCCTCCCCTCCCAGCCTGTCCCCAGACTACAGAATTGGCGCTTCAAGACAGGTTCCATGCTGGACACGGTTTTCGCAGCAGAGCTAAAAGAGGAGATCGAAGTCTTTCTCGGAGCCAACGTGGGGTCAGTCTCCTCGGCCGGAGTGCTATGGGAGTCTCTGAAATGCTTCGTAAGAGGCGTATGCCAAGCCAAGGAGAACGGCATCGTCAAACTCATTAGACGCGAACTTAAAACCTGCGAGGACCGCCTCAAAGATCTCGAACGCAAAACCAGAGATTCGGACGAACCGAAGACGAAAGCTACCCTGAAAGAAGAACTGCTGAAGTTTAATACACTCGCCGAGCGCGAACTAAAATTTCTCCACCGTGGCACGGTAGTCAGGCAATACGGTGAGGGGCAAAAGCCTGGAGCTCTCCTGGCGAGGTTGCTGAGGGCTGACCACACACCGACGCCTATTACAGAGATTCGCAGCCAACAGGGAAGAACGTCGAACACAGATGCCGACATGGCAGAGGAATTCAGGCTCTTCTACCAGGAGCTTTATAGTTCCCAACACCCCGGAAATTCTGATGCCCCACTGAGATACCTGAGGGAGACTGAATTATACTGGGCAGAGGCACAACTAAGGGAACCCCTCAATGAACTGATTTCCCCAGAAGAAATAGCTGAGGCAATTAAATCACTTCCGAACACCAAAGCCCCCGGCCCTGATGGCTTAACCGGGGAATTCTATAAAGCCTTCGCGCCTACCCTTGCTCCCCTTCTAGCCGATGTATATGAGGAAGCCTTAGAGAACGGTACCCTACCCCAGACCATGCGTGAAGCCAATGTGATTCTCCTGCTCAAAACAGACAAGCCACCGGATAATTGTGCTTCCTATCGCCCCATTTCCCTCCTAAATCTAGACAACAAGATTCTAGCAAAAATCCTAACGAACAGACTGATGCCACTAACTGCTCTAGTTCTTGCAGACCAGGCGGGGTTCATACCGGGCCGCAATACCACATTCGGCATTAGGAGACTATTTGGAGTGATGGGAGCACTGGACCCAGCCCAACAAGCCATTGCTCTTCTTCTTGATGCTGAAAAAGCGTTCGACTCGGTGGAGTGGCCATTTCTATTCTCGGTACTCGCCAGGATGGGCCTGGGGGCTCGCTTCATTAAACTAGTTTCCCTGCTATACTCTAAACCTACAGCCAACATATTAGTCGGCACAGCTAGATCGTCCATCATCAATTTACAACTGGGTACCAGGCAAGGCTGCCCACTGTCAGCTCTACTATTCGCCCTAGTAATGGAACCCCTTGCCTCCAATCTTCGCGAGCATAGTCAACACCGAGGTCTGGTCATAGGCCCACACAAACTCATCATCTCGCTGTACGCGGATGACGTGGTTCTTTACATAAGAGACCCAATTGACAATCTGAACCCCATCATGCGCGAAGTGATCAGATTCGGGGCAGCATCTGGCCTCAAAATCAATCAAACAAAATCAATTATCTTCCCGCTCACCCCGGCGACTCAGCCATTTCAGGACGACTTCCATCTCACCTGGAAATCATCCAAGGTGCGATACCTAGGCATCCAAATGTCACTAAATCACCAAGAAGTATTCCGGGACAATTACGAGGTGGTTTTCAAGTCCCTAACAGAAAAGGTGGCCCGATGGAAATCCCTACCCCTAACACTATGGGGAAGAACCTCTCTTGTCAAGATGGTGATTCTTCCGAAACTTCTTTATCTCTTCACCAACATTCCCATCCTACTTCCACAACCCTTCCTGAAAAAACTAAAGAGTCTGGTCCTGGAACTACTGTGGGCCGGTAAACCCGCCAGAGTGGCTCACTCCACGCTAACTCTCCCAGTAACGAAAGGTGGCCTGGCGCTCCCCGATCTGGAGAGGTACTACTGGGCGGCCCAGGCGCAATTTCTTAGCCACTGGTACGCCACAAACCCTGTCAGACCATATGTCCAGATTGAGAGGGCCCTAGCCTCACCGAATCTACTGAGAGCAGTCATCTTCGGGAAAATCCCGGTCCCCAACGACACGATGAATGTAATCTTAACAGCGTACAAGATATGGAAGCTTTTAGCGCAGAAACACAACATCGTCACTCGATACTCTCCACTCCTACCTGCAAAATTCATACCAGGGATCTCATTGACGTCCGAAAAAGTGTACCTCCAATGGCTAGAGAAACTTCAAATTAAGAACCTCGGGGACCTATTCACTGATGACAGTTTCCTGACCCCCGATCAAGCGAAGGAAAAAGGTGGCACTACCTCGCTAGACATTTTTATCTACTTCAGGGTACGCCACACTCTGCGAGCAATCCTTCCTACCTTTCCACAACAACCCCAAACACGGCAACTCTTACACTCAGTAATTCAGTCTCAGGGTGAAGGGAGACCCCTCTCTCAGATCTACAGAACCATCACTACAGACACATCTCCCACTGTGTCCCGAGCCAAGATTAGATGGGAAAGGGCCCTAAATATAACTTTCTCCGACACCGATTGGTCCTTTATCCTTAGACAGACACAGAAGATTGCCCTCAATACCCGCCTCAAGTTAATCCACTTCAACTACCTGCACCAAACGTACTTTACACCAGCCAAAGCAAAAATACAGCATCCAAATTCATCCTTCAGTTGTGAGAGGTGTGGATTGACATCTGCAAACTTCTTTCATCTAGCATGGGACTGCCCTAAACTGGCCTCATTCTGGCCCCAGGTGCTGGAAATCACGAGTAAGATAATCGGTGAGTCGATTCTCCCAGCCAACACGGCAGCGCTGTTGGGCATGACCAGACTGTTGAAGGCCCCTACGAGAAAGCTAGCAGGCATCCTACTGACACTGGCTCGCAGAAGAGTCGCCATGGCATGGAGCCGTGGTCCTCCCCAACAGTCACCGCATGGCGCAGAGATATTCTTTACTGCCAAGATGTCGAAACAGATTTCATTAAGCTGCTGCCACAACATGCACGCCCACCCGACATCTGGGGACCCTTAGTAACCTTTTTGATGAATGAATCAGCGGGGGCTCCTGCCTCGCCGACCATTTCTCAGAAGAAGCAGTATCCTCTCGTTAATGACAACAAGGGAAGTTTCCCTTCTCATACCAACCGCTGACTCGATTGCATACTCATAGACCTGGTGGAGTATACACAATATAGGGGCCGGGGGGCGGGGGTGGAGGTAGGGGGGGAGGTCGAGGGGGACATGGCTAGGCTAATTCCACCCTAATGTGGGTGAGAAGTTGTTTGTTGTTTGAAAATAATAAAAAAAAAAAAATATTAAAAAAGAAAAAAAGAAATGTTGATTATCACTGTCCTACTTGTACCTGTCCCCCTTCCCCCAGCAATCACCCAACCAAATTCACACAACATAAATGAAAGATGATTTGTTGAAACTTCTCTCCCTCCCTCCTCCGATGATGACTTTTTAGAAATGCAAAATTCTCCCATTTATGTTTCCCATTCTGATACACCATCCTTTTAAAAAATAAATGTATTTTATATTTTAAATATTGTTTATATTATTTTGTAATAAATTCATTTAAAAAAACAAGTAATAGTCTGTTAACTATATGACTATTTTGGCATGTCCGTTTATGAAAGAAGCACTCATGGACATCACGCTGTGTCTGGGCATGTCCAGTCTTGCATGACACACTTTTAATTAGTCCACAGACAGCACACCCTTTTGCGGACATGCTAGCGCATGTGCCTGGTTTCTCCTACTCAATGGGGTCCACAGACACTCACCACCACCGATGACGTCCCCGGATGTCTTCATGTGACTGCAGACGCGCAGCATATCTGAGAACATTTTGAAACTGCATTTTCAGCCAATCTAGGATGTTTCAGAGCTCACAGACCCATTCTTAGTTGATCTATCAACTTTTTACAACTTTCAAAGGTCTATTATTGTCTCAATATTCTGTGGACAGACGCACAGTCTGTGGACGGTTCCTCTGAAGGAACCCACCCATTATTTTTAGTCATTTTCAGTTTGGCTATCAGGAGAGAGCAGCAGGAGAGCACTTGCTTTGCAGACCACTTACAACCTGCTCCAATGACATCTGTCATGGCCATCCTGCTTTGTTCGGATGACAGCACTCTGCAGGGGGGAGCAGTTTCAGAGTGCCTTTGATGCTTCGATCAAAGAACATGAGAAACCCTGCTCCCTACCTTAGATTTAAAACACACCCAACATCTTCCCTCTCTACCTTCCCCTCTGTATCTGTTGTTGGTGCCCCTGACCTCCCTTCCCTCATTTCCCTCCTCCACCTCTCCTACAAAGAAAAGAAAATCCCAAAAATTATAAAAGTCCAAAAGACAAAAAAAGATTCCTTTTGGAGCGACTATTTACAGTTAAAAAATTGAAGTAAAAAACAAGTCATAGGACCATTTGCAGCCTTCATAGTTTGCGGACAGCACAATAGTCCATGGACATCTGGAAAATTCCAGGTATGGCACGGCGGAATGAAAAGCAATAAACTAAAAATGGTGGCTCTTAAAATAACCTTTTTTTAAAATAAAATGTTGCCGGGTGTATATACTGAACTAACAAATGTTCTACTGAATTTAATATTTTTTTTCTAATTTTGACTGCTTCTAATATTTCTTCTGATTTTGTTTTTTATTTACTTCAACTTCTAAAAAAAGTCATTACATATGTCATGTGTTAAAAAAAAACTGTTCAATGCATTTTGGATATTCAAAAGAAAAATCTGATTTCCCAGATCAGTGAAATGCACTCTATCTCCTCAAAAAAAAATATTCTCAACACCAAACTTTATATTTTCATTGTGAAAAGATGGCATTCCAAAATCCTGCAAAAAAGCACATACAATTTTGTTTACATTACGCTTTGCTTTCTTGATTTGTGGACACAATAATTTTTTTTAGAAATGGATACCGTACATAGTAAGCATAAAGCAATGGTTAATTTTGTCATTTAATGTGTTTTTGTGTTTTATGTGTTTGATGGATTAATTGATCCGAATAAACATATTGACTGAAAATAAAGCAGAATGTTTCCACATTTGTCTTTGCGCTATCTGAGAATAAACAATCTTCAAATGTGGAAACAGTTCCATTAACTCTGCAAAAGTATCCTTCATGGCAAAGTGTAAGGAAATGAAATTCCGGTGACATAGCCCAATCTATTAGCATACTCTCGCAAAACAGGAGGAAGTCAGCCCACTTCACTCCTCAAACTCCATACCAGGAAAGTTCAAATTCTTCAAATCCAAGATTCACAGGTAATCCACACTGCTCGTAGTACACCTTCAACCAATGAACACAACAAAGATAACTCTTGCTACTCTGTGACTGTCCGTGGTCTCTACAGTCCTGTTCTCATGCCTGGCATCCTTAAAGGACCCAGATGGCATGTGCAATGTCTTCAGACTACCTCCTTGTCTGCGGAGAGCCTGGACAATTAAAGGGGGTCGGGGTTTAAACTCAGTGTAAAACATTTATTCTGCAACGGGGGCTCTTAAAAGAGGATTTTTTGGAGGTTTGTTTAAATATACCCCTTTTTTCCTTTTTTGCTTTTATGTACTATAGTAACACATGCTAAACTGAATATAATTTCTGCAGAAACTGCTTCAAAATGTCTTTTTTTCTAATTGTTATATCCTACACCT
This sequence comes from Ambystoma mexicanum, assembly GCF_040938575.1. Taxonomy (NCBI): domain Eukaryota; kingdom Metazoa; phylum Chordata; class Amphibia; order Caudata; family Ambystomatidae; genus Ambystoma; species Ambystoma mexicanum. Next base: position 747,773,744 of record NC_090932.1, read on the forward strand.
ACTTACAAATGCTTTAAAATACAATCCACATCTTCCCTTTTAATTTGTTCACAGAAATATTGTCAATGCATTTTTCACATTCAAAAGAAAAATCTGATTGCCAACATCAGTCAAATGCACTCCACTTTGAAAAGTATTTGCGCCATCCAACTTGATATTTTCATTGTCAAAAGATACCAATCCTAAATCATATGGAAAAGCACATACACCTTAATTCAGATGCTGCCAAGCTTCTTCCATTTGTGGACAACACAAGTTTGGACGTCTCCATATTTGTCTCTGATTAATTTCAGAAAAAATAATCTTTGCAGCTAGAAACGGTTCCATTAGGCTCTTCAACATAAACTTCATGGCAAACTGCACAGATACAGCAGTCACATAACCCAAACGGATGCCTCCCCAATGCCCAATAACACTATCTGGATGTTTAAAGTGTGCCATATTCTCTAAGAAGGTTAATAAGGTCACCCACTTTAACCCACAAATTGCATACCAGGAAACTTCCACTTCTTCCAATCAAATAGTAGCAGAGATGTCACAAGATTCAGTGTTAAGCGTCAATGGATGGATCCAAGAATCTCCAACCATCCACACACTCTGCTTCCTCAAAGCCATAGCCATCTTTACTGCACATACCAAAGAAAATACTTGCTACTGAATCTACCTGTACACCACAGCCACAAAACCTGACTGGTTATTCCCCCGATTTCCGCGGACATCTCCGATTGTCCAGGGTCTCTGACTGTCCAGGGTCTCCGATATCCCCTTTTCATGCCAGTCATCCTTAAAAGAACCGGATAGCACGTGCAGTGTCTTTGGACTACCACAGTGTCCGCAGATGCCGCAACATAGGGCAGCCCTTCTATCCTTTTTAGTTTTATGTTTGTAACACTTCCTTTTGGGCTGCTTTCACACTTCAGATGTACTTTTGAACTCTTAGAGTACATGTCTACTGTTACTAACATCCACCTGCATCAAAAACTACTGCAAAACTCTCCAAGATTTGTATTTGCACATTTAACAACATTTGCATCTAATAGTACAGGTATGCTTATATTTTTTTAAGTATTTTTCCAACACTTTTACATATATATCTATACAGGGTTGCTGCCACTTAACCTGTAATAAGCTACTCAATAAGCATATTCTCTTGCTAAACCACCCTGTCAAATCCCATGTATTGCAGCATTCTGCACCTGCTCACTTCAAGTGGCAGTTACTTATATGTACTGCCAACATATTAAACCTCCACACACCAAGTGCCACTTACAAATGTTCTACAAATCTTTTACATCTGCTTTTCCGTTCTCTAACACAAAAGTTAGACACAGTGCTGCTGTAAATGCACATATGCATTTTTTAACTTTGAACAAAATGCTCCTAAAAAGAAACATTTTCAAACGCACATATTCAATATTTTATTCGATATAAACATCATACTTTCCTAGCTTACTCATTACCTCCATTATAATTCCATCTCTTCACACATATGTGTGTAGAGGAGCTGGTGAATGATTTCTCACTATTTCTCGCCCTCTCACCACCAACATATTGGTACAGCCAGCAAAGGTCTATGGCTGGGACCCCTTGTGTAATTCCATTACCGTATAGAGTGTATGAGAGACGTTATGCACCCAGACAAGCATATAGAATGTACCCTTGCACTGTTTGTGCAGAAGAATGCTGCATAGAAGGATGTCAGCATGCACCTATGGACATCATGGAACGTTAAGTGAAATCGGAGGGCAGAGTGATATCATAAAGAAGATATATGAACCTATCTTGAAACGATATGAACATACTTAAGAGTGACGATGTAATTGAAGTGATAAGAAAAATATGTACCTAAAGCTAAAGTAATCATGGATATAAAGAAGAATTAAGTAACTTACTGATTAATAACTGTAAATATGCAGTAACGCAAGATAGATGAGAAATAGAGAAGCTTGCTAAAGAGGACTATATAATGTGGCAAGGACGGACATGATTGGAAAATGGACGCTGGGTCATGTAGAATTCAACCAAGCTACCTCAGAGACAAACCAAGGCGGCAGAATCAGGAGACACTGGAAATACAGCTTGTGTGCCAAACAGTGATGTGTTGAGGTTAGTGTAGGATCAAGGATACTATTCCAGGAATAATTGCACATTTGTGTTCGCCTACGTCAGCGAACGTCTGATGTTATTGCTGACTTTTCGGACAGTGTCACATGACCCCGCGTGCATGCAGCATGATGAAGTTTCCGCGAACGTGTCCACACTTCGCGAACGGTTCTGTGCTTCACAGTTTGAAACTGCATTTTAAGCTGATCGAGGAAATTCGAAGCTAACAATGTACCCTTGCACTGCTTCTACACCCATACTCTTACTTATGATCCATTAACAATCTAGCACACAGCACATACTTGGAAGAATATTAGCAAAACTGCTATGCATCTTTAAAATGGCATCAGCTATTGCCATCCCTCTGCCACCAGCTGGAGGACCTACACAACAAAAGAAGCACAGTACTTCAAAAGACAATGAAGAGGACCAAGAGGATGAGGTACAGAAAGTGCCTACCACTAGCACTCAGAGAGAAACATCGGTGTGGCAGTTCTTTACCACTGTTGGGAATGTACAAAAGGCTAAAGCTACCAAAGTGAAATGCACTGAGTGCTCAGTCGCGGACTACCTGGACAGTACTCCCACCAAATCCAACCACCACAATGCTCTCATAAATGTTGTTCCTTTAAGAAGAAGTAGAAGGCTGTCTTGCTCCACCTCGTCCTCCTCAACCAATACTGTAAACACACAGCCTACTTCTGTGGGACACAAAATCCCACCAGCTACCTTGCAAGCGATAAAAGAGGCTGTTGATCCATATCTTTCGAAGACAACCGTACTCTGTATATACTGCAACACGCCACTCTGCAGGGGGGAGCAATTTCAAAGTGCTTTTGAATCTGTAATCAAGGAGCATGAGAAACACTGCCCCCTACCTTAGATGTAACACACGCGAAACATCTTCGTCTGCCCACCTGTCCCTCTATATTTGTGGTTGTTGCCTCTTCGCGTCATTTCCTTCATTTCCCTCATTTCCCTCATTTCCCTCGCCACCTAACTTTCTGACCTCTTGTGAAAAAAAAGAAATATACAAAACCGCAAAAGAATCTTCCTTTAGGAACCTCCTTTCACAGTAAAAAAATAGAACTAAATAATAAAGTAGTTAGACTCAATACGATTCTCCAACATTTCCATTAGCATTTTGTGTTATGCTAATGGGAATAATGGACAATTGTATACTAGAGAAAAATTGAAAAAGAGAGAAACAATGTTCTGTCCCAAATACTTTTCTCTAGCATACAATAAGCACCATTGTCGATTGACCTTTATAACAATCAGCGGTCTTCACAGTCCATTTCCAGGCCATGGATCATTAAAAGACTTGGATGGCAGGTGCACATCATCACACAGGGCAGCAATGGTGTCGTTTTAATTTTATATTTGTATCACTCCCTCAATGCCTGTTTTCAAACAGTCACACATCTATCCAGCAATCACTTCCAAAAACTGTACATCGTATCCGATGTGGGCTAGTTGTTATTTTCTAATATGCTTCCAGTTATTCTCAAAAGCTGCCGGCGATGCACGCCTGGCTGCTCACCAAGATCCTCTGCGGGTGAACGCGTATCTGTGGCTCTGAGAGACAAAAAACGTGTTGTATGTTTGTGAGTGTGTAATAATACACCAAAGGACTTTACATATGATCTCGCACCCTGAATATTCGTCAAATATTATTGGATGTAAAAGGTGCATTTCAATGTATGACCTAGTCATGTTGTGTGATAGCTATTGACGGGAGTCTGATGTGATTGCTCAATGCACTGCTTGAGGACTGTCTGGTGATGATTGTGCATTTCATGTGTATGAGCACATGATGCATGTGTGTGTAGCATGCATGATCTATCAGTTGTGACAGTGCCATTTCCCACGTTGTGATTGTCTGTTGTGAAGGACAGACATATATGTGTATGTATGTAAATTGCATGTACCTGTGTTTTGTGGAGGGTGATGATGGTTGTACCCTTTAGCAGTGTACTTCATGCACATATTTTTGTACCAAACTCACATTGGTGCAGTACCCTGATGTTTGTGTTCTATGTCTCCTTATCCGCAGCTGTGTTGGAAGAAGAGGGTGGAGAAAGTGCTGTGGAGCTAGGCAGCAGGGATGCCTCCACCGGACAGAGATGCAAGGCCCAGTCACGCCACCTAGACATGACATCATTGGGGAGCGAGTAGGCTGGTGCCACGTCTCAACCATCAGCCACAGCTGCTGAGGGGAGGTCCAAGATGGCGAAGGTGGACGTGGACTCCTCGGCAGCGGGCGAGTGGGGACAAGTGAGCAGACACAGGGGCCATACACTGCAGAAGACCCCGGGGAGGCATCCAGGTTGGCAGGGAAGGAGGAGGAGGGGGTTGTTTTAGCCCAGTTCATGGGGCCCAGTGAGGGTGGTGAGGTGGGTGTGACTGCTACGGTGCTGAACCAGGGGCATGAGGCTGTGCAGGTCACCATGGAGGTACTTGTGCAAAATCCTGTCCCTGGTTCAGCGCCTGCAGCAGTATGCACCTGCAGGCATGCCCCAGGATGGACCCATCCGCAGGTGTCGGTTGTTTCCACCCAGACTGACACCCCAATGCCTGCGGATGTTGCCATTCAGGACAGAGTGGTACCCCTACTAGTTGATATCGGGAAGCGTACCAGTGTCAATCGTTATTATGTGCATGCTTGCACTCGTGTGCTTGCACATCATCACAATGATGTCTGGCATCGCCTAAAGGATAGTAGCATTCTTGGTCTTGAATGTGCTGTGTGGGCTGGCCACTAATGCAACCACCTCCTTGTCTTGCTACTCTGTGCGCCAGTCATCCTCACGGACACCTTCCGGCCCAGATACCACCAGGATGCCCTGTGCATCAGTGCCATCCATGTTGGTCCGTCTGGTGGAGCTAACATCCCTGCATGAGTTGGGAGTTGACAGTGGATCAGCTGGGGTGGTCACCATGCCGATCCAGGCTACGACACCAGCTATGGCAATGGAGGGAAAGCAGGCACCCAGGAGCAGGGCACGGACCAGTCACCCCCGGGTAGTGTCATCAGGCCAGAGGGTGTCCATATGAAGCAGGCATAGGGTGCTATGGCAGCAGCAGGCTCTGAGGAGATGGCATATGTACTCAGGGCATACCATCCCAAGGGGGCAGGTATCCGGCATCAGGCAGGGCAAAAATGTGGACCTCAGATTGAGGATGTCTTCGCAGTTCGTGAGATATGGGCAGCAAATCAGGGCAGAGAGGCAGCGGGCTCTGGAAGCAAGGATCACCATTGCCAGGGCGGAGATTGCACTGCGCCAGGCAAGGAGGCGGGCTGCCATCCTCAAGGATACTTGCAGGGAGTAGGAGGGGATCGAGAGGTCCATGGTTTTGTCCCTACAAGCCCTTGAGTCCAGAACAGAGGCCTGCCTGGGGGAAGAGGACACAGTGTTCGATGATGCCCTGGTCCAGACATTGCGTGAGATTGGTGAGGAGGACTAGCCCGCTCCCTGTGTACATCATTTTTTAGATGTAGGTTTCCGTTGTTTATTTTTTATGATTTGGAGCTTAGATTTTGGACAGTTCTCAATTTTTTGTACATAGTTATGTATCTATAGGTTTCCTTTGATTTATGTTTTTAATTTGGAGTGGACTCTGGACTATCCACCATGTTTATTTCGTACATAGTCTTTTAGTGTGTGTTTTATTGATCATGTTCACCAGGTGTTTTTGGTATTTGTTATTTCATTTTATTGTATATATTTTTATGGACATGAACACTTTTATTCTTCTAATTTTTCCATGGACATGTTTACAATTTGATTTACAGTCTGTATGAAAGTAATACAACTGTTAAATATATTGTATTTTTTCTCTCACAGTCATTGTTTGTCACAATTATTTTTGCAGTGTGCCGGTTTGGTAGTCCAATTAGTAGCCCTGATTCTGACCATTGCTAGTCATGTGTGTGGTTCCTTACATGCATGTATCATGTTCAGGGTTTATTTGCGGGGTGAGTTTACACATGTGGCTGATTCGTGGAGGGTTGTTTGGGTGTGCATGGTCAAATGCAATTTCCTTTCACATGTGCAGCATCATTGTCTATAAGCCCTCACTGTGTTTGTGAGGGTGGTGGGTGGGGTGACTGTGGGAGTGTTACATGTTCAGGTTATTGGCACATGATTTGCTTGATGCTGTGTAACACACATGTGGTGCTTTACCCTTCATCAGCATGTGTTTGTTCAGTTATCATTATCTGTGGTGTTGGTCGACCTCTTGCACTGGGATGCAATATTGGTATTTCCTTGTATTTACACATTGGCTGCCCAATGCAGCTGTCTCGGTGCATGGTGCACTCTATGATTGCCATTTGGTTCACACATGGGAGAATCTGTGAGGTGTTTGTTAGGGATTCTCTTCTAGAAATAGCAGCTGAATGAGGCTCAGGCTGTGAGACACCTGGCCAGTGTTTGTTCATGTGGCACACAATGAAGGTGGTTTGAATTCTGTCATTGTAGAACTGGTCGGCCATGGGGATTGATGCAATGACATTGTGACATGGCCAGCAGGGCCTCACTTCAACATTAACTTATTACATGTGCATGCTGGGAGGTGGTTGCAGGCAGCAATTATGTTTTAGCAGCTGCCACACTCATGGATGTGGGCCAGTTGAATGCATTCATTTTTTTTCTCCAGAATACGTGTTCCGGGGATATTCTGGCTGGTGTTACAACACGGCAGTCAAGGTTCACGACACGCAATCGATGGAGTGATGATGTCTCATATGTCAGGGTACATCATGCAGGTGATGTCCTGTTTGGAGGGGGCTGACTGGAGGGTGGGGTCGTGGGTGATGGGGGCTGGGGTATCCCATGTGGAGGGGAGTGCTTGCAGAGTAGGGTCATGGGTGATGGTGGCTGGGGCCGAGGTGTCCCATGTGGAGGGGGCTGCCTGCAGGGTGGGGTTATGGGTGATGGTGGCTGGGGTGGGAGTATCACACGTGGAGAGGGCTTCCTGCAGGGTGGGGTCACGGGTGATGGGGTTTGGGGTATCCCATGTGGAGGGGGCTGCCTCCAGGGTGGGGTCACGGGTGATATGGCTGAGTTATCCCATGTGGAGGGGGCTACCTGCAGGGAGGGGTCACGGGTGATGGTGGCTGTGGCTGGGGTGTGCCATGTGGAGGGAGCTGTCTGCAGGGTGGGGTCACAGCTGAAGGGGTTGGGGTCTCCCAAGTGGAGGGGGCTGCCTGCAAGGTGTGGTCACGGGTGATGAGGTTGGGGTGTCCCATGTGGAGGGGACTGCCTGCAGGGTGGGATCACAGCTGAAGGGGTTGGGGTCTCCCAAGTGGAGGGGGCTGCCTGCAAGGTGTGGTCACGGGTGATGAGGTTGGGGTGTCCCATGTGGAGGGGACTGCCTGCAGGGTGGGGTCACGGATGATGGTGGCAGGGGTGGGGGTATGCCATGTGGAGAGGGCTTCCTGCAGGGTGGGGTCACGGGTGATGGGGTATCCCATGTGGAGGGGGCTGCTGCAGGATGCGGTCACGGGTGAGGGGGGCTGGGGTGTGATGGTGGCTGGGGTGGGGTATCCCATGTGGAGAGGGCTGCCTGCTTGGTGGGGTCACGGGTGATGGGGGCTGGGGTATCCATATGGAGGGGGCTGCCTGCAGGGTGTGGTCACTGGTGATGGTGGCTGGGGTGGGGGTGTCCCATGTGGAAGGTGCTGCCTGCAGGGTGGGGTCATGGGTGATGATGGCTGGGGTGGGGGTGTTCCATGTGGAGGGGGATGCCTGCAGGGTGGTGTCATGGGTGATGGGGCTGGGGTATCCCATGTGGAGGGGGCTGCCTGCAGGATGGGGTCACAGGTGATGGGGCTGGGTTTTCCCATGAGGAGGGGGCTGCCTGCAGTGTGGGGTCATGGGTGATGGTAGCTGGGGTGGGGGTATCCCATGTGGAGGGGGCTGCCTGCATTGGGGGGTCACGGGTGATGGGGGCTGGGGTATCCCATGCAGAGGGGGCTGCCTGCAGGGTGGGGTCAAGGGTGATGGTGGCTGGGATGGGGTATCCCATGTGGAGGGGGCTGCCTTCAGGGTGGGGTCTTTGGTGATGGGGTCTGGGGTTACCCATGTGGAGGTGGCTGCCTGCAGGGTGGGGTCAAGGGGGATGGTGGCTGGGGTGGCAGTATCCCATGTGGAGGGGGCTGCCTGTAGGGCGGGTTCCTGGATGATGTGAGCTGGGGTATCCCATGTGAAGGGGTCTGCCTGCAGGGTGGGATCACAGGGGATGGGGATGGGGTCAGGATTCCCATGTGGAGGGGGCTGCCTGCAAGGTGGGGTCACAGGTGATGGGGGCTGGGTTGTCCCATGTGGAGAGGGCTGCCTGCAAGGTGTGGTCATGGGTGATGAGGTTGGGGTGTCCCATGTGGAGGGGGCTGCCTGCAGGGTGGGGTCACAGGTGATGGGGCCTGGGGTGCCCCATGTGGATGGGGCTGCCTGCAGGGTGAGGTCACTGGTGATGGTGGCTGGGGTGGGGGTGTCCCATGTGAAGGGGGCTGCCTGCAGGGTGGGGTCATGGGTGATGGTGGCTGGGGTGGGGGTGTCCCATGTGGAGTGGGCTGCCTGCAGGGTGGTGTCACGGGTGATGGGGGCTGGGGTATCCCATGTGGAGGGAGCTGCCTCCAGGGTGGGGTGATGGGGCCTGGAGTGGGGGAATCCCATGTGGAGGGGATGCCTGCAGGGTGGGGTCACGGGTGATAGGGGATGGGGTGTCCCATGTGGAGGGGCATGACTGCAGGTTGGGGTCAAGGGTGATGATGGCTGGGGTGGGAGTATCCCATGTGGGGGGTGCTGCCTGCAATGTGGGCTCATGAGTGAGGGGGCCGGGGTATCCATGTTAAGGAGGCTGCCTGCAGTGTGGGGTCATGGGTGATGATGGCTGGGGTGGGGGCATCCCATGTGGAGGGGGCCGCCTGCAGGTTGGGGTCACAGGTGATGGTGGCTGGGGTATCCCATGTGGAGGGGGCTGTCTGCAGGGTGGGGTCACAGGTGATAGGGCCTAGGGTGTCCCATGTGGAGGGGGCTGCCCGCAGGGTTGGATCATGGATGATGGTGGCTGGGGTGGGGGTATCCATGTGGAGGGGGCTGCCTGCAGTGTGTGGTCACGGGTGATGGCGGCTCGGGTATCCCATTTGGAGGGGGCTGCCTGCAGGGTGGGGTCACAATGGATGGCGGTTGGGGTTGTGGAATCCGATGTGGAGGGGGCTGTCTGCAAGGTTGGGTCACTGGTGATGGGGGCTGGGTTGTCTCATGTGGAGGGGGCTGCCTGCAGGGTCAGGTCACAGGTGATGGTGGCTGGAGTGTGGGTATTCCATGTGGAAGGGGCTGCCTGCAGGGTGGGGTCCTGGGTGATGGGGGCTGGGGTGTCCCATTTCGAGGGGGCTGCCTGCAGGGTTGGATCATGGATGATGGTGGGTGGGGTGGGGTATCCCATGTGGATGGGGCTGCATGCAGGGTGGGGTCACAAGAGATGGGGGTTGGGGTCAGGGAATCCCATGTAGAGGGGGCTGCCTGCATGTTGGGTTCACTGGTGATGGGGGCTGGGTTGTCCCATGTGGAGGGGGCTGCCTAGAGGGTCAGGTCACGGGTGATGGTGGCTGGGGTGTGGGTATCCCATGTGGAGGGGCTTGCCTGCAGGGTGGGGTCATGGGTGATGGGGGCTGGGGTGTCCCATGTGGAGGGGGCTGCCTGCAGGGTGGGGTCATGGGTGATGGTGGCTGGGGTGGGGGTGTCCCATGTGGAGTGGGCTGCCTGCAGGGTGGTGTCACAGGTGATGGGGGCTGGGGTATCCCATGTGGAGGGAGCTGCCTCCAGGGTGGGGTGATGGGGCCTGGAGTGGGGGAATCCCATGTGGAGGGGATGCCTGCAGGGTGGGGTCACGGGTGATAGGGGATGGGGTGTCCCATGTGGAGGGGGATGACTGCAGGTTGGGGTCAAGGGTGATGATGGCTGGGGTGGGAGTATCCCATGTGGGGGGTGCTGCCTGCAATGTGGGCTCATGAGTGAGGGGGCCGGGGTATCCATGTTAAGGAGGCTGCCTGCAGTGTGGGGTCATGGGTGATGATGGCTGGGGTGGGGGCATCCCATGTGGAGGGGGCCGCCTGCAGGTTGGGGTCACAGGTGATGGTGGCTGGGGTATCCCATGTGGAGGGGGCTGTCTGCAGGGTGGGGTCACAGGTGATAGGGCCTGGGGTGTCCCATGTGGAGGGGGCTGCCCGCAGGGTTGGATCATGGATGATGGTGGCTGGGGTGGGGGTATCCATGTGGAGGGGGCTGCCTGCAGTGTGTGGTCACGGGTGATGGCGGCTCGGGTATCCCATTTGGAGGGGGCTGCCTGCAGGGTGGGGTCACAATGGATGGCGGTTGGGGTTGTGGAATCCGATGTGGAGGGGGCTGCCTGCAAGGTTGGGTCACTGGTGATGGGGGCTGGGTTGTCTCATGTGGAGGGGGCTGCCTGCAGGGTCAGGTCACAGGTGATGGTGGCTGGAGTGTGGGTATTCCATGTGGAAGGGGCTGCCTGCAGGGTGGGGTCCTGGGTGATGGGGGCTGGGGTGTCCCATTTCGAGGGGGCTGCCTGCAGGGTTGGATCATGGATGATGGTGGGTGGGGTGGGGTATCCCATGTGGATGGGGCTGCATGCAGGGTGGGGTCACAAGAGATGGGGGTTGGGGTCAGGGAATCCCATGTAGAGGGGGCTGCCTGCATGTTGGGTTCACTGGTCATGGGGGCTGGGTTGTCCCATGTGGAGGGGGCTGCCTAGAGGGTCAGGTCACGGGTGATGGTGGCTGGGGTGTGGGTATCCCATGTGGAGGGGCTTGCCTGCAGGGTGGGGTCACGGGTGATGGGGGCTGGGGTGTCCCATGTGGAGGGGGCTGCCTGCAGGGTGGGGTCACGGGTGATGGTGGCTGGGGTGGGGGTATCCCATGTGGAGGGGGCTGCCTGCAGGGTGGGGTCACGGGTGATGGGGGCTGGGGCGTCCCATGTGGAGGGGGCTGCCTGCAGGGTGTGATCACGAGTGATGGTGGCTGGGGTGGGGGTATCCCATGTGGAGGGGGCTGCCTGCAGGGTGGGGTCACAGGTGATAGAGGCTGAGGTATCCCATGTGGAGGGGGCTGCCTGCAGGGTGGGGTCATGGGTGATGGGGGCTGGAGTATCCCATGTGGAAGGAGCTGCCTGCAGGGTGGGGTCACAGGTGATGGTGGCTGTGGTAGGGGTATCCCATGTGAAGGGGGCTGCCTGCATGGTGGGATCACAGGTGATAGTGGCTGGGGTGGGGGTATCCCATGTGGAGGGGGATGCCTGCAAGGTGGGGTCATGGCTGATGGGAGCTGGGGTGGGGACATCCCATGTGGAGGGGGCTACCTGCAGGTTGGGGTCACGGGTGATGGGGGCTGGGGGATCCCATGTGGAAGGGCCTGCCTGCAGGGTGGGGTCATGGATGATGGTGGCTGGGGTGGGGGTATCCCACATGGAGGGGGATGCATGCAGGGTGGGGTCAAGGGTGATGGTGGCTGGGGTGGGGGTATCCCATGTGGAGGGGGCTGCCTGCAGGGTGGGGTCACAGGTGAAGGGGGCTGGCGTGTGGGTGTCCCGTCTGGAGGGGGCTGCATGCACTGATTGCAAGGTGCAGATGCACAAATTGGCTGGGGTGCTGTCGGGGATTGCGAGGTGTTGGGGTGCTATTTGACAGGTGTAGTGGCTGGCTTTGCGTGGGAGGGTATGCGTTTTCTATGGGCTGCACCCGGTGATCATGGGGTGTTTTTGCATGATTACGCTGGGGTGCGGCCGGGGATTGCGAGGGGTTTTCACACGACTATGTTGGGATGCGGCCGGTGATCGTGGGGTGTTTTTGCATTATTATGCTGGGGTGTGGCCGGGGATTGCAGGGTGTTTTTGCACGATTACGCTGCGGAGTGGCCTGTGATTGCGAGGTGTTTTCACACAATTACGCTTGGGTGTGTATGGGGATTTGCGAGGTGTTTTCACACAATGTCACTGCGGTGCGGTCTGGGATTGCAAGATGTTTTGACACGATTATGCTGGGGTGTGGCAGGGGATAACAGTGTGGTTTTGCATGATTACACTGAGGGGCGGCCAGAGTTTGTGAGGGGTTTTCACGCGATTACGCTGGGATGCTGCTGGGGAATGCAAGGAGTTTTCAGGCGATTATGCTGGGGTGCGGCCGGGGATCGCGGGTGTTTATGCGCGATTATGTTGGGATGCAGCCGGGGATTGCGGGGTGTTTTCATGCGATTATGCTGGGTTGCGGCCAGGGATCACAGGGTGTTTTCATGCAATTTGGCTGGGGTGCGGCTGGGGATCGCTGTGTGTTTCCGTGCGATTTCGCCAAGGGGGCTGTATGCTGGCCCTGGGATGGTGTGGAGGCTTGCACCGTGTTAGGCATTTCTCTGTGCCATGGCTGGCGCAGACTCCTTCTTAGCACGCGGGCCAATGCGCCTTTTATATGCCACATTCTATGAATCCGGGCTCTAAATAACGGGCTCTAAATAACTTAGATTGTGTTTAATTTCCCGCCCCACCCCCTTCAACTGGACGATCTGTGCTCCGATAACACGGTAGTCCACGGACAGCACGTCCGGATGCCAGGCATGGAAATGGGACTGTGAGTCCTAGGGGATTAGCCAATCAGGTTTCCTGGGTGTGGTATACAAAGAGAGAGTCTGGCAGAAGTATTCTGCTTCTTGCTTACATATCCAGCCTCTTTCTTGTATGAATTGTTATTAATTAAGAACCTTCTGTTCACCATGGGAAGGCATTAGTTCATCCAACTGGTAGGAGATGGTGGCCGTTTTCCAGGCTCTCCAAGTTTTTGGGCCTTCCCTGAGGGGGAAGGCTGTGTTGGTACGGACAGACAATACTACGACTGTGTCCGACATCAACAGGCATTTGGGTTTCTTGTTCCAGGTTATTGGATGCCCTGGTGAAATCCATGAGGTTCTGGGTGGAGCGGTACATGCTGTCCCTCACTGTGGTACACATACAGGGAGGTCACAACATGAGGATGGATGGGCTGAACAGGGTGTTCCCATCCACAGATTGGGAATTGCAGAGGGGTGTCTTCTAGGATCTCTGCTTGAGGTGGGGGGTTCTGTGGTTGGATCTGTTTGCCTCCCCTGGTCGGCTCTGGTGGACCAGTTCTGCACCCAGTTTCTTGTCTGGGGCTGTGGGGAGTGGATGCAATGTCCTTCCTGTGGCCTTGTGGTCTCCTTTGCACCTTTCCTCCTCTGCCGCTGCTCTCCTGGGTCTTGGTCAAGATCAGGGAATCAGATGGTGGTTATTCTGACCACGCAGGAGTTGGTTCCCCTCGTTGCTAGACCTGGCAGAAGGGCTGGGCCTGTCTCTGCCATGGGTTCCGTCTTGGTTCCTGCATGCTCAGGGGGCGGTGTTTACATGGGGGGCTTGGAAATTGAGAGGGGCTGGCTGCAGGCCAGGCGACTCTCGCTAGCTGTGGTGGCCTCTATTTAGGGGAACTAGCGTCGGTCCACGGTGAAATCGTACTCTAGGCACTGGGAGGTTTTTCACAGCTGGTGTACCAAGCATGGTTCCAATAGGGCTGCCTGCTCTCTTGCAGAGATGCTTCAGTACTTGCATGACGGCTTTGACTTTGGGCGCTTCTTGTACTCCTTGCAGTTCCAGTGGACTGCTGTTCGGACCTTTTGCAGGTCCTCTGGTTGCGAGGCTGACGACTTTCTTCCAGTTTCCCTGCTCTTGAAGGGGATTTCCTTGCGTCGTCCTATGGATTCAGGCTTGCCTCTCTGGGATTTCCTCCTGGTTCTCAACACCCTTCAAGCTTCCCCTTTAGAGCCCCTGGAGAATGTTTCTATAAAGATTCTCACTATTCAGACTGCCTTTCTAGTCGCTATCACATAGGCTCGGCGGCTGGGGGAACTTGGAGCTCTCTTGTGTCAGCCTCCCTTTTTGCTGGTTCAGGTGGATGCTCTCCTTCTCAGATCTGACCCCTTTTTTCTGTTGAAGGTGACTTTTAAGTTTCACCACTCTCAATAGGTGGAGCTTCCTGCCTTTTATCGCAGTCCAGGCCCTGCTGAAGAGTGGGGATGGAGTCGGGGGCTGTGTTGGTTTACTTGGCTCGTTCCCAGCCTCTTCAGAATGTAGAAAATCTGTCACTTTTGGTGGCCCTAAACTGGGCCTGAATTTCTCTGTTCTGACCATCAGTCATTGGGCCTGGGAGACCATCTTGCTGGCTTACCAGTCTGCAGGAGTTCCTTCTCCCACGGGGGTGCAGGCTCCATCTGCTAGGGCCATAGCTGCTTCTTGGGCAGAGGCGCAGTGGGTCGCGCTTGAGGACATTTATCAGGCAGCCACCTAGGCCTCTCCTGATACCTTTATCCAGCACTAGCATTTGTATTTGCACCGGGTGGGTGGTGGGTAATTTGGTTCCAGTGTTCTGGGGGTCAGAGCCTTCTGAATCTCAGGTTGTGTTCTGAATAAATGGTTCTGTCCTTGTGCATCTCAATTGGCTGGTGTGTCTGGTTCTTACACATTCAGATTGCCAAACCTAAGTACTGGAAGGAGGAAGAGGAAAGTGGAGATATTGTGAGGGATACTTACCGGTAATGTTCATTACACCTGGTCCTACTCTTCCTCTTGCAGTACTGTAGTCCTGTCTCTCTCACTGACTAGGGTGAATGGGGCTGTGATTGGACTTTGCAGAACTGTGGCTGGTCAGGTGGGCAATGCTGATATTCCTCAGCAAGGGGTAGGACTAACAGTAGGAGTTTAAAGATGGAAAAGGAATTCCTGGAGGTGGTGGGACACTTCACTTGTAAGTATTGTAACGAGGAAGAGTAGGACTCGGAGTTATGAAGATTACTGGTAAGTCATCCCCACATTATCATCGAATCTAACACTCAAGACGAATATTCATTTGTGAGATTAACTCTATTCCTTAAATAAATTATGTTTTAAGAATGTAATCAGACCATAAGAAAAAGTGGGTCACAGCAAGAAGTGTTGTAACTATCACATCGACAGAACGAGACTAAAGCAATCAAGCAACAGAAATGCACCTCGGTTGAACCCCCACCTCCACATGAGCTACATTTGTCATCCAGAATCTTAACTACAACAAACAACGTCCTTGTTCAACGTCAGCCTCTCCCACTCCACAGTACACCCCTTCCTCCTCTCAGCAAAAACACCTCCGCTAATGTGATTTATTTACTCTCAGTGTGCGGCTGAATCATTTTAGAACAGAAAGTCTTGCCAAATACTTTCCTTAGGACAACATACAGACTTATCTAACAGGAACGATGAGGGCTCTGCCAATTTTCTGAGTGCAGCTCTGATATGCCAGGGGTCAACTTCTGCCTTTGGAATGTACGACAGTCTTCCAGGTTTCACTGGAAAGAACAGATGCCTGGCTTTTAAGTTACGCTTATTAATTCAGAGGAGTCAATCTAGCGTGAAGAGGTAACTTGACAATTAAGGCATAAAACACTCTTCCTAACCTTACGGTTCTAAGTCAGTGCACAGTTGTAACCAAGGTTTTGCTCATGCCCCACCAAAAACCATGATATTTGAGAAATGAATTGGGTGTACAATACAGAATGCCCCTTCCTATAAACTTGAAGTTGTACAGTAGAACCGCCAGTGCTATGTTATCTTCAGAAAGCTGCTACATTGAATAAGGGCCGAGTCTCGAAAAGAATGTTTGCATGTAGTATTTCTTGCCAACCAGTTTCATGAGCGAGCACCTGCGTTCAGAGGAAATATCCACTATACAACTTGCTATATTTAATTACATTGCTCACAATACTTGCTTCTAATCCAAAAAGGGTCTAATCAAAGGATTTTTTTTTTTAAAAGCAAGCGCTAACATATTTCTTGACAGATTTTGAATCCACATAAGGTTTATGCTTCTACAAATACAGGTTCGGTACCTCTGCAGTGCACGTTTTATGCGCAAAAGCTGTATCATTTTTAAAGCAGTACTCGGGACATGCATGGCCCGATTCATGGAACTTTTTCGAAGTGCAAAGTCACTTTGCACTGCCAACAAACACCCTAATTCACAGAGCGGTGTGAAGTGTATTTTGGCAGAGCAAAGTCACTTTGCACCACTTTTGCACCAATGCAAAGACTCTTTGCACTGAAAAAATACACTTTGCACCGCTGTGAATCAGGGTGTTTTTGGCAGTGTAAAGTCACTTTGCACCATTGCAAAGTCACTATGCCCCAAGCTAAAAGTTCCATAAATCGGGCCCTTAAAGTATTTAAGCGTTGTCTCGTTCATAATTGCGTGCTAATTATCTTCATAAAGCAGGGAACTGAATCTGTCTTGGTTAACTCTGCTGTTTCAGCCACAGCAGTTTTACCAACTCTCAACTATTCCTCCACCTTATCCTCAACCTTTCGCCTTATAACCCACTGAAGATCCTAAACCCTATATTATCGTTAACATATCCACCCTCCTGTTAATGCGGATCCTACTGTATTTCTTGCATATTCCCCTTAAACCATGCTAACAAATGTACTGTGCTTATTCTGTATCTCACTTCTGCTGATTGTGTACAGTAATTGATATTCTAAAAAATGAACCTCAGTTGTCTCATCTGCAAAACACACACATGTTGCATGGTATACTGTTTCATTATGATCGTAAAACAATCAATAACTATGACTGCAACCTTCATACCCAAATAGCTATCTGGTTAGATCATCAGGGAACCATTATCATTAAACATGATTCTTGCCTTCAAATAGTTAATTCGTGTAGAATGTACATTTATTCCATCTATTGAAAACTGATATCAGATTTAGCTTTGCCTTCCCTTTGATGTGAGTTTTCAGGAGAAGTTTATTTTTGAAATATACGAAATGTAAAGCTCATACGCTCTGCCTATGTGACTGCAGCGCATGTTGTAGGCACCTGTGTGGTAGGAGTATGTGCTGTAAGTGTGTATGTGTCGCCGGACTATGTGTTGCAGGAGTGCATGTCATAGGAGCCCATGTCGTTCGTCCATGTGTCGTAGGAGCATGTGTACTTGCTGAATGTGTCATTGAAGCATGTGTTGTAGGACAGAGTGATATAGGAGTGTGTGCCATAAAAGTGTCTGTTGTAAGAGTGTTTGCTAAGTGTATGTCATACAGATCTGCTTTGTAAAAGCATGTATCGTAAGAGTGTGTGTTATTAGAGCATGTGTCGTAAGGGCATGTGTCATACATCCACATGTTATGTGTAGTAGCCACATCTGTAGTAGGTGCGCGTGTCATAGGAACATGTACTATAGATGTGTGTGTTGTAGGAGCACATGCTATAGCAGCGCAAGTCGTAGGAGCACATGCTGTAGGAGTGTGTGTCATTAGAGTGTATGTTGTAAGAGTGTGTGTGATAGGCACGTGTGCCATAAGATCATGTGCCATAGGTGTATGTGTGGTGGGTGAATGTGTACTAGGTGCATGTGAGAGCATGTGCCAGATGTCCACATGTTATGTGCAGGAGGCACATGTGTAGTAGGTTTGCATCATAAGAATATATATCATAGGAGTGTGTGATGTAGGAGCGCTTATCCTAGCAGCATGTGTCGTAGGAGCATATGTCATAGGAGTGTACGTAATTAGAGTTTGTGTCGTAAGAGTGTGTGGTAAGCGTGTGGAATGAGAGTATGTGACATAGGTGCATGTGTCGCAAGTGCATGTGAAAGGACATGTCGTACATCCATCTTGTGTAAAATCAGCTCTGAATTTGACACAAGTTTTCAAATGTAAACTGATTAATGTACACATTGTGAAACTCATACTCCTCTTGGTACACATTAATCTGAAAAGTGTACATGTATTCCATCATGCTAAGACTGACATCAATGTCAACTGTGACTAGCCTTTGATGTGAGTTTTTAGGAGATGTCAATTGTTTAATGAACGGACTGTAAAACTCATACGCTCAGTGAAAGTTCATATGAAAAGTGTACATTTATTCCATCACCTTAAAACAAACATCAACGTCAACTGAGACTTGCCTTTGATCTAAGTTTCTAGGAGATGTTAATTGTGGTATGTACAAACTGTAAAACTCACACACTCTGTATGTATATACCTTTTGTATGAAAGATTGACATTCAATCTGCTCATGTGTCATACAAAGATACATTTAAAACGTAAATCTCTTAACATTGGCCAAGGCGATTTTCACAATTATTTTTCATTTCACCAATTCCTGATGAAATCTAGGCACATGCCAGAAATTGGGAAAATAGAAGCAGACAATTTTGAAATATTTGGGCCATTTTTCTTTTCCTAGGGGAACACCTCATGTTCAAAGTAAAATGTTTTCAACTATGAAGCCGTAAATGTACAATTTTGAAATTGTGTATTGTAAGCGATATACAATCAACACTACAGCTAAGTCAATGCCTAGTCTGGGATGCTGAGGAAAACCCTTATTGATGTATTTTTATGTCCAGTTCAGTACTCTGGATGACAACCCTTTTATAACACCCCCCTCTTAGAATCCCCCTGACCCCACCTAGCCAAGAAGTAGGTTTGTTTTGCAAATTAAAAGGTTTATTTGAAAATTTAAACAATATATATATATATATATATCACACTTCTATAAATAAATTTATAATGGATATTACACTTGTGAATATGAGCAGTAATCAGCAAGAGGTAACTTATGAATAGGAACAGAAGAATAAGGTGGGAAAGAATGCTTTATATGGTTCAAGGAAACGCAATGATGAATGAAATGCAGTACAGAAAATAACTTGATATGGCTTCAACAAAAGACAATGTAATCACTTTTCCTTGACAATTCACTCCCCCCCTATGCAATGTAAGAAATGGAAGGAGAGCACACAGTCTTCAAGAATCCCAACAAAATGCAATATGAAATGCAGTTCCCCCCCCCAGCAAGCTTAGAGGAAAACAGGTAGAGGTTTGAAACACAGGCCCAAAATGCTTTGAATGTGATGACAATGAAGTGAGAAATGTGCTAAAAATGCTTTTAATTCCCTCTAGAGGGTCAGGGTGGGTGATATCTAGTTTATATTAGTTCAGGCTCACTTTAGCAATGCTCTATGTGTAACCAGCAGGTTAAAACGAATTTTAGCAAAGGAAAGCAAGAAGCTGCTGATTTTTACACGTGGCTGAAATTGTGCAAAATGTCAAATCGTGGCAAATTTACTCACGCGCGTCGAGCGTAATTACGGAGGCACTATAAGGAGTAGGAAGTCGGTTCTAGGTTCATTGGAAAGCCTAGAATCTTAGCTTTAAGATGAAAGTTCCTAGCACAAACGGTTCCGGAGATACGGACGATTTTGTGAAAGTAGTTTTTCGGATTTGAAATTTTAAAGCTCAGAATGACAGATGACAGTTCTCAGTTTTAAAGATGACGGAATGACACGATTCTAGGAGGCAGTTCTAATAGGCTAAAATAGTTTGGATTAGATTATTTTAAACTAAGAGATTGGTTTTGCACAGTGAGTACTCACACTATATTTTAGAAATAAGCCGTCATGGTCTGGTCAGGTTGGACGGGACTTCCGGCGGGTGGTTCTGAACAGCGGTCTGGTCTCTGGTTCTGCTCTCAGCACTGCACAGTTCTGGTCTCTCTGGATCTCTGGTCTCCCTGGATCTCTGGTCTCTCTGGATCTCTGGTCTCTCTGGATCTCTGGTCTCTGGAGGTTGATGGATTGGAAGTCTGGAGTCTCCCGGCAAAGCGCCCCGCAAGAAAGTGGAAAGTGAATGTCCTACATGGGTTTCAGTGGCCCTTTTTATGTGTTTTGAAAATGGGTGTGTGACTGGGCCTAGCTAAGCCTGCCCCTCTCACTTATCATTGGCCAAGCTTTCCTCTCTCCCTTGATTGGGGGGAAGAAATGGAGTGTCAGAGTGATGCTGTAGGTTTTATGGTCAGAGGATCCTCCCCTGGTCAATTTGCCCACAAATCTATATTTGATTCAAATACATATTTCCCCGATACACAATTTGTTGAAATTACATGTACACATTATATATTCCTTATGGTCCATGCTTGTCCACCTCTGATCTTCCTGGGGGCTTGCATTCAAAAATGACAACATTTTGCGCTTTTTGACTGGTTTACCAATATCGGGCATTTACCAAAAATTACACAAATGTGCGCAAGGAGTATGGACATTAATTGATGAAGTGTCAGATTTTTAACATGCAGACATTTGGAGTAAGACCCTATTTTCCGCTAGCAACCCCCCAGAATACACCACAGGGTCCTAACACCTCTTAAAACGTGCACAGAAAAATCACAAGAATAATGATATTACTTATATAATTCTGACAAGTCCGTACTATGAATTATCCATCTTTTTTTTAAATTATGCTCTGGCCCAGATGGGTGTGGTTTAGGTTCCAAAGCACATGGGGGAAGCTTCTGTCTGTCCCCGCCTCCAGCTCGGGTGGCTCCCAGAGGCACTTCTCCTCCCACTTCTCCCAAGAGGAAGCCACTTTACGGCCCCCCAATATAACATTTGCCTGAGTCCAGGACAAGGCTTTGTGCAACCTCCTGCAGGTGCCCCTCCCCTAATCTAATCAGAGAGGTGTCATCTCCTTTTGGTGGGGAAGCAGGAGGCAGCCAGGCCTGGGGGTGCAGTTTGATCAAGTTTCAACTCCTGTCGGGGGTTGTTGTCAGGCAGAATTCAGCTAAATGTCACTTTAGTTCCCAGTTTAAATCAAAACTTACAATTTGTACATATACATTAAATAATTACTTCCTTCAAGTCATTTCAGAATATAGTTTTACATTGTATCCACCTCTTAGCAAGTCTTTCCTTGGCCTGGTTTGGGTTCCTCTTTTCAGTTTTACACAAAAGTCTGGTGGTTTTAAAACGCCAGCTTTCTGCTAGTGGTGAGTACCGGTATTGCATCCATTTTTGGGATCTGTCTTGAATTACTGCATTTCAATAGAGTGGACTTTTGCTTGATAGTATAGGGCCCTTGCTTAACATTGTTTTGATGGCATCCTTACAGTAGAGTGGTGATGTGGAACCCCCCACAAGAAGGTTGTATCTTTGGAGTGGTCTTGTGCCAACTGCACAGTTCTCCTGGATTCTGGCGTGAATGTGGGCGGCGACAGCTCATCCCCACATCCACCCAGTCTATTGATTTAGTTTGTTCTGGGATAGAATAATGGGCGGCGACAGCTCATCCCCACATCTACCCAGTCTAAGAATTCAACATGGGTCAAAACCCTTGACAGTATGCACAAGCGGCTGCCTTGAAATCTTTATTTGGAATATCTTCAGAATTGCTCATGCAAGGTTTTGGAAGTTATTGAGAAAACATTTTTTCTAAAAACCATACAGACTTTGTCTTACCACAAATATGCCTTGCACTATCATGATGGAATGCCTATGGTAGTTGCTTCAATCACTACTGTTATCAAGAGGGATCTTTCAATCACGCATGCATTTCATTTTCACAGTCATTTTCCCCAAATGATTTAAATACATGTAATGTGTGTGAGGAGGTGAGGGGCAGTGGATAGGGGAGGGTGTGAGGGGAAGATTGGGGGTGCATTTTAACGGTGGTAAACCCTGTTGATATAGAAGCTGATATACTGTGCTATAGGAACCATTTCTTTCACACGATATGTATTGCTGACAAAGAGTTTGATGAAAGCAGCGTACGTGTATTGTATGCAAACTATGACGCCTTAGCCACTGTGCTTCCACCGCCTCCACCTTCTCCCAGATGTCAACACCCCTGAGGAGTCTGCTCTTAAACCCCTTTGGACCCATGTTAAAATGGATTTCGGAACTCTGAACTGGTAGGCAGAGGTTCTGAAGGCCAGCCTAGTTTCTTGGAACAAGGTAACCTTCTGGACAAGCCAGACCAATCAAGGTAGCATTGGCAGCAGTCAAGACTAGGTCTCAGGAGGGGTGAGGGTGATCGAAAGTCCACAATGAGAACACACAGCAAACAAAACCACAAATTACTCTCAGTCAGGTGTATATATCAAAAATATATGTACATTTAATAAAGCCTTTTAACTCAAACACAAGATGAAACTCAGCAATATTAACAATACTAACACACTAGGAAACATATATACAGTAACTATTAGTCTAAACTAACATTCAACAAGTAGAAATCCACAACCTGCAACAGAAAGGAGTCATACAGTGCAAGTATACTTTAGACAGTCTTTCAACAACTCAAACCCTAACTAATAGGCTGTCCAGTCCCTACGAAGTGTGGAGCCTTGTGCTCAAAAGTACATTCAGAGCCGGAGCACTCAATTGTGCGCTTAAGTACAAAACAGGTCTCTTCAAGGGGCTGTAGTGGCTCAGGAAGGTGGGTGAGGTGATGAAGAATGAAGTTCCACTATTTAAAGAGGGTCTCCTAGAAAGAGGGCAGACTGATTTCCAGGAATTGGGAATAGGATGGTAGCACAGGCTACCTTAGCAAAGCAGAGAGGCACTTGGGGGACACTTGTGCGTAGACGTCTATGGATGCACCAGGGGCAACCGGTAAGAGTTCCAAGTACTTACCAACCCTCGATGCAATTCAGTCCAAACTTTGCCAGTCTAGTCCAGTTCTCTCGCAGGTTTGAATCCTGTAGTTGTGCATCTCTCTGGCTTTCCAGGGCTGCGCTCTGGGACCTCTGCCTGTGGCGGGACATTGCTGATTTTTCCAATTCTGGTGAGGGGATCGGGCCAGTTCTACTGCAGCTTGTCTTAGGGCACAGGTGGGCACAGCGGCAAGGCACCTACAAGGTTTGTCGCCACAGAGCAGCGACACAGGAACTGCATAGGCTCAGGTTCAGGCAGACTCTCCTAATTCCAGACCTAGGAATGCTAGGTGTATAAAACTCAGCGGGAGAGTGTCTTCTCCTAGGAGCTTATGGTTCACAAAGGCTCAAGTCGAAACTCAAGACAGCAACAGTTCCAGGTCCTGTACGAGCTGGTGAGTTTACTGGGCAGTCCAAGAACACTTCCGAAGGGGCTCATTTGCCAGTTAAGCAGGAGGTGCCAAGAGTAGTTAGTCCCACTACTCCAACGGGTTGAAAAGCCCTTGCAGGCCTTCTAAGATTGATGAGGAACAGGGGCTCTGATGGAACAACAGTGGGGTCAGGGTGCTAAACCTTCCAGCGGGTCACCAGTGGTTCCACGGATCTGCTTTTTCGGTTCAGGATACTTTACTAAATTCAGTGTGAACTCTGAAGATCAACATGCAATAGGTTTAGAATGCCTGCTCTTATCTAGAATGTCCTTCGTTCCAAACAAAGAGGGACCAATAGGAGATCTGCTCACATTCAACCATCCCAGATGTGGACCAATCCCAGACCACGGTGGTCCCAGTCATCCCACCACACCAGACATCCTGGCACCCAGGATGTGTATTGGATCTAAACAGCTCCAGCTGACATCCTGGGAGCAAACACAAAAGGCATGCAGAAGCCAGCGAATGCTTCGATTTGCACCAGGGTCTGCATGACCAAATAAGGAATTTCCCAGGTCTACTCGACCTATGGAAGGCAGAGGGACAAAATGGCAAGAGGACAGAACAAAGGACCTCATGGCATGGCCATTTTAGGCACTGGCCACAGTCCTGGGCCAAACGCAGTAAACACAGTTTGGACCATAGAAAAGAGTCATAAATGACTTAAAAGTAACTTCTGCCACCAGCTCTGTCCTGGACACACTTGTACATTCACCAAAAATCCTTTGAGGTGTCCAGGGCCTTGAAAAGGAGAGCCCGGCCCACTGTACTGGAAGGTACATTGTGAACTGATAAAATGTTGCTGAGAAATAGTAAAAAAGTGAGAGATTAAGGGAAACACAGTCTCCCAGTACTGACAGTCTGAAGGGCATGTCAGTTTCCCCATAACAAAATGAGCAAAAACCCAGCATAGTACAGAAGAAGGCTGGGATCCACAAGTAAAAGTCAGGCTAAGATGGTCAGACAAAAGCAAAACGTTGGGGGGATTCATAACTGGAGGGAAAATTGCCCATAGATGGAAATCTTTCCTAACAACCCAACATTGTCTAATGCTAAATGTTGTTCTCCTGTTGCCCGCTTGAATGATTATGAGAGATCTACACTGTTGGAAAAAGGGGATAGGTTGTTTTCTGTGCAGGAGATTTGTTCCAATCCATATCCATAGCCATATCCATACAAGTTTATCATCAAATATATGTGGGGGGTGGGTAAGGGTAATGATTGCGGTGGAGGAAGGAAAGTGGGGATGTGAGGGGTCTTCCCCGGAATAAATGTGCACCGAAATGGCTTAAAAGAAAAAGAAAATTTGATGAATTTGGATTTGACCAAATCTCCTCAACCAAATCACTTAGAATCGGAAAAAAGAAAGCCCACCCAGTGTACTTTCAGTCATATAGTGAATGTTCCCCCCGGTCGAAAGCGGACCCTTTGTCCCATGAAATGCTGTAGTACCCACCCTACTTTAGCCATAATCTCACTGTACAGTTCTGATAACACTTTGAGTAAGAAAGCATGTCAGCTGGAAACTTCCCAATGGTGATCACATTTTCCCCATAAGGCATCGGAATAATGTTTAGGGCAAGAGATCTGGGGTGTATGTATTTTGACCTGCATTTTAAAAGATACACAATAAAATGTCGACTTTCTATAATGGTTGACATTACTTATTTTTTATGTACATCAATATAATCTCATGTCAAAAGAAAGACATTAAAAGGTTGACTCAATACAGAAGTTGAAATGCTTATTTTAAAATGAAAAATGCATTACATTTTGACTATGAAATACCATCAAGTTAAAGATTGACATGCTTAAATATGGGGGTTTACGCCCCTCATGCCATCTTGCGTGTTTCTTCAAAACCTTTTCCCATACAACCTTAGATAAACTGAAAAATGCTCAAATACACCTTTGTTTTACATTTTTCACGTTCGGACAAATTGCCTTGTTTGTATTTATGTATTCATGCATTATTTAATTTGTTGGGGTTTATTCAAACCTTTTAAAAATACGCTTTGCAATACAATCACAGGGGAAGGAAAGACAGAAAGAAAGAAAGAAAGAAAGAAAGAAAGAAAGAAAGAAAGAAAGAAAGAAAGAAAGAAAGAAAGAAAGAAAGAAAGAAAGAAAGAAAGACATGCATATTTCTAGGAATTTCTAGTCAGATTTTCTATAAACCTTTTCATATACACAATCATCTCAGGAGGATAGCTCAGGGGCAACGTGCTCGCATTGGAAGCAAGACAACACAGAGCACCACAGGTTCGATCCCCGGGCCTGTGCTTAGAAATCTCTGGGTATTAAGCGTATTATAAATTACCTATCATACCATAAATTAAAACGGTATTAAATATTAATTCGAAACTTGATCAGTAACTCTTAAGTGATTTAAAAATCAAAGTGCAGCTAGAGTTAATAAAGTGTTTGGACCAGAGGAAATGCAATATTATGATCACATTTTCCAAAGTGTTCAGTTCAAGTACCTAGCAGGAAAGTACATAGGGCAAGAACGTGCTTTTATGTTTCTATCAAACCGGCAACACATAAGCGTCAAACGGAGTTGTGTGTTCTTCTTTATTTATTTCTTATTTCTTTATATTTTTAAAGCACTCACACAGCCCGCGGGCATCAAGGCGCTGTTACAAGAAATGTTTGTTTTTTAGTTGCTTCATTGTTTTTTGTTTTTGTCTTAGTTGTGTATTTATAACGCGCTTTAATACCCAGAGGTTTCTAAGCGCGGACCCGTGGATCGAACCTGTGTTGCTTCTTGTTGTCTTGCTTCCAAAGCGAACACGTTGCCACTGAGCTATCCTCCTGGGACCATTAATTTATAATATTAATAATGTCCTTGGTGGGCATTACATTGAGAATAACTGCCTCCACTTCACATTTGGGAACTTTATGCAGTAATTGGATAGGACTCCTCTTTTTGTATGTTCTAGGGCAAGATCAGGGTAAAGTTTATAGCCCCTAATTGTGTTTTTAGTTTGTATCCAATCATGTGCCCAGACCCTTTCCTTAAATAAATCTGGAGTGTGTACCAGGCTTTCTTTGGTGCAATCATGTTCTTCTAGAGCCTGGTCACATTTTCACACCTGTCCAAAGTCTGATTCATTCCTGTAATCCCTATAAAATTCATGTAGGTCTACATATAGTGAGTTTATATGGGGAGATAATATCTTCATGTTTGAACATTTTAAGTTCCATAGAACTCTGATATTTAAGGGAAGCAAGCCCAGCTCATAATGGATGACTGCGCCCGGTGTGCAAGTAGCAAGCTGGAGCACCATCCTCCAGTTTTTTCCTTCTATTAGATCCAAATCATTCAGATTAAATGCTAATGTGGTTTTCATGTCATATGTGATTTTGGGCATGACTTTAACATTATAGAATTTAATTATGGGTAAGATTGAAAATTCTCCCAATTTATTGTTTATGTTTTTTCATTTTTGGGATAATTATATCTGCTTTAGCCTGTAGGATGCCAATCCATGCTGCTGTGCTATCATTAGAGAACAGAGGAATTCAATTGCCATGAAAGTGAAGTATGTTACTACTTCCAAAGGCATGCCATCCAGTGTCCAACTGTTACTGATTTTCTTCCGTCTCAATGTTTTAGTTTTGTTGATAATTAAGTCATTGGCCTTAGCATAGTTGTCTATAGCAGATAAGAGTCTCTGATATCCAAGCGACGTGTGGTCCATAAGGACCATGTTCTCTGTGTAGGCCAACCATGAGACGTGCAAATTACCTCATTGAGGTGTAGCAAATGTGGATGATTTCAATGATTTGCCTATGTCAGAAATGTTCATAATTAGTAGGCAGGGAACTAGAACGCATCCCTGCCTAAGTTCTCAAAATGTTGGTATATTATATGTGGTGGCGTACGATAAGTCTAGTAAAATTCTGATATTTGTTTTTTCATGCACGTGGACTAAAATTCTTAAAAGGACCTTAGGAAGTCCCCAAGTGGATAGTTTGTCCCTAAGAAAATTTCGGTTGACACAGTCGAAGGCCAAGGTCAAGTTCACAAAACCTGTGCATACTGGTAAAGAGTTTGTTTGAGTGTTTTTTGGTTTAGTGGGTTTATGATTTACCTGTGAAGAGAGGTTCCAAAGTTTCTCCTAAATCCAGATTGATGTTTATTCAAATTGCGAGTTGAAATTGCCCTGGTTTCTATTTCCCTTAGTATGAGAGCAGCAAAGATTTTACTACTCATGTAGAGAAATGTGATAGGTCTGTAGTTACTAGGATTTAGATGGTCTCCACATTTGAAGAAGGGTACCACTTTTGACAACTTGCATGATTCTGGGGTTTTAACTGTAAGAAATAATATTAGAGAACAGTATGAAGAGTACTGTGAACCAAAGCTCAGGAGCATTTTTTAGGACCATATTAGAAAGGCCAATTGGGCCTGCAGCTCCGGAGTCTGATGACTATTTAATTAATACTAGGACGTCCTCTGTATCAAAAGTGCGAGTTCATTTAGTTTATAATAAATTGGAAGGGCACATGTCAAAAGTGGTTCCAGGTGTGTGTAAATCAGAAAAATGCAATGTCCACAAAGGTTTTACAATGGGGTTGATATGGACACCCAGCTGCTTACACTTTGTCTTGTTGACCAACATTGCATGCTCAGCCAAATCTTGTTATTTTGCTTGATGATATTAACGTCCTTTGTTTTAGCAGAAATTGAGTCAGTCCCTCTCTGAACAAATCAGACTGAGTTCTTTTTCCTTGAAACTGCCACATCATATGATTGGGGACGATTAGATTTACCTTTGATCCCCCGGGATGGCATCTTACCCATATTTTCTTGTAGCAATACATTACAATGGGATGCTTGTATTATCAATCATATCTGCTTCAGCCATCATCATCCTGATATATAGTGACAGATTATGTTTGGCAAAGTTATGAGTTTTCCACCAAATGTGAGTTCCTGAGATATTGCAGGTCACATTTCTAATAGTCATGTTGTCAAAGGGTGGAGACTTTAGACTAAACTGATTGTGATCACTCAAATTAGTTTCTAGAATTTGTAATCTTGAGTACCAGTGGAATAGTGCTTCACCTGCGAATATATAGTCGATACAGGACGTGGATCACCCCTATGCCATGTGGCTGCACAGTCTAAGCCGCTGTTCAAGTTTCCATACAGCATACTTAGGTCATGGTTTTTCATGAAAGCTGACCAACAAAGGCCTGTAGGTTTTGTTAAATTAAGAGGCCAAGCAGTTGAATCAATTTGGGGTTCCTCATCAGCCCTGCTGTTTGCATTAAATCCCCCTCAATCAATATAGATCCATTAGATATGTTTGAGCTCCAATAATCCAAAAGGCTTACCAGATTACACTGAAATGTTAAAATGCCACATTTAGATGGATACCAGTGAATATCAATAGCCAGAATCGATGAAGATACGTCATTAGCACAACAGGTAAACCTGGTGACTAAAATACCTTCATAAACAGTGTATTGTCTACTGGTAGCAACTCTGCAAGAGCTTTCAAAAGTGAGGATTAAACCTCCACAAGGGATACATAGTTGCCTGTATGTGGCAGGTTGAAATACTGTATGGAAGCCATCGAATTATGGAGACTCTAACAACCCCACCTCTTGTAATAAAATAATAGAAAAATAAGATTGGAGCTTAATGCAGTGTTAGCCAAGAGCTGCTGGTGGCCTCACATATTACATGAGACAATTTTGAAAAGGGGAAGGTTGGATAAAAATAATGGGCCAGCAACCTATCTGAGTCCAAAAGATTCCCTAGTGCCAACGGGAGCCAAGACCAAACCAAGTTTTTGAGAGATGTCTGCAGCTTTTCATGGGCGAGTGTGGCTTTTCTACTCGGATGTCATATGAGTTTCTGGCCACTGCCTTCTTGACGGAGATTGCTCTTTGTTTTAGGAGTCACAACAATCAGTTTTCTGGCTCCAGCACTTCAGATGCTGTATCCCATTGTAGTAAAAGATTCTATTTCTGTAAGAATCATATATCATTTGATTCTGGGAGGTATGGTCAAGGTGATTAGATGAAGAGAGTCATGAGAGACAAACTCCACCAGTTCTATATCTCTCGATATAATCAGGTGCAATTTAGGAAAGTCATTGAATAAGGCTTAAATGTTGGAGCAATTTAGGAGTGGTTGTCTCGTGTCAGGCAGAATGAATTCAAGGTGTAGTTTGGTATCACAAAAATCGTGTTCCATAACCTCACTTTTCTGTCAGTGGTTTTAGTAATAAAGTCTCCAAATCAGCTTTGGTGCTCAAAGTCGTTGTTAGTTTTTATATTGGGCAGTGTAGCATTACTATCAGTTAAAGGTGTCCTACTTTCCGGGGACGTGTTGTAAAATGGGAGATATTAAATCATCATTAATGGCTGCTAATGGACAAGTCGCTAAGCTGGTTTGGGTGCCTGCTTTAAGGGTGACAGGTGGAATTTTCAGGTGCTGTTAGTAAAAGAGGATATGCAAGGCTTCACCCAAGCAGTTCTTGTTTCTTAGCCCTGTTTTCTTGGCTATGTTTTTGTTAGTAGCCTTGAATGCTGTGATCTTAGACTGTATTATAGGCCAGAACTAGGCCATTTCCCTGCAGATCTGTTTGTTCAATAACCATTTGTTCTTAAGTGTTTTTATCAGATTGCACTGCAAATGTAGATGGGGGGTTGGATTTAGGTATTTAGAAAAATTAGAGGATGGCAGGGGCCTCCACTGCATTTGTTGCAGTGAAATGTGGTAAACATATTTGAACAAATCGGCCTCAAGCTAATTGCTACAAGGAAACATCATAGATCCTTAAAGGTCTATTAGAACTATTATCCTCCTAAGCAAATGTGGATGTTATATCACATAGGCATGTCCTAGATGTCTTTCTGATCAAGTTAGGTTGCTTCATAGTTTTGTATTTCTTCTTGGAGGAAGTTGTGTGCCTTCTCTGAAGGGCTCCACAGTCAAGGACTATCCTCACAGGATCCTCCGCCTCTGTGGACTCATTAGAGGATTATTGCAACAAGGTTACTACAGTAGGAGTATTTCCAGCGAGTTGTTTCTGCCTGCACTCTGAATATGCATAGACAAAGGTTAAGCTGTGATTAGGTGCATGATCTTGGTAGCACACTGTTCTTCAAGGCAGGTTTGTCGTGAAGGTGAGTTATAATGGTTTGTAATAGCTCTGTATGGACTTTTACTTCCACCCTAATGTTGTCATAGAGGTTCACTATAGAAGATAAAACTATATTAAGTGCAGCTATCGAAGCTGGACCTAAGTTATTGCAATCAATGAGGCCTTGAACTGAACAAGGCACGTTTCAAACCGGGCTATCTGATAATGGTGAGTCAATGGTAGATTCCAGTGAAGAATTTCCCAAAAATATGGCACTTGCCTCCAACAAGTCAGTGGAACTAGGCAGTGTGTCTGGACTTTTTGAAGCTACAGCCACAATCTGACTTTCGTTTCTCGCTATAACAGTTGAGGGTGTTAACTCGTCATTGAAAAGTACTTCGAGATCACAAGGATCTAGGGACTCAATGGTTGTGAGATCACTTAGGGGAACATTTTTGCTCCTTGATTCAAGAATTAAATTGGGAACAGAAAGGAAATACTGGATTTTCTCATCCTTTGCACAGCTTATTGATTCAGAGTGTGCAGGATCTGGGACACTAATTAGCCAAGTACTAGCTTTATGAGTAGTACCAGTTGCTGGGATATATTCCTGGCCCATGGTGAATGGAAATGCCAGGGTTGCTGAAGGTGTACCCGTATTTGTTCTTGCTGGTGTCTGGGAGGAGTTCCTTCTGAAGTATGCCTGCACAGGCGGGCGGGTGAACGGTACGATGCCGGTTGGGTAGCAAGGGCAGTGAGCTTACCTGACTGCTCCTTTGTCCAAACTGTTCACAACTGCCCCAAATGCACTCTGCACCACTCCACTCCACACAGCGCTTCACAGTGCTTCAGGGTTGAAATCCTCTCAAGCGTGCAACCTGTAATGGGGTTCCATCAGCAACAGTCAGCCAAAACGAGCAGTTACACTGGCCTTACTGCACTCTTCAGCACTCTGCGCGGCACGCTTCACTACTTCAGGGTTGAAATTGTCTAGCGGGTGGAACCAGTGAAGGTGTACCAATATCAAGAGTCAACCAGAACCAACAGATCCACTGCCCCAATTGCACTCTTCAGTACTCTGTTCCAAACCATGCATTGCTTTTATAATGGGTTTTCACCCACATCTCCCCCTATTATGCACATTCACATCCATCCCCATTCCCCATTTCACATCACTCTCAGCCAGATTTGCATCCTTAAAGTGATTATTGTTTTATCCTCTCTATCTTTTGGCCTTGTCAACCTTAACACATCTATATTTCGATTCTGTCTATCCTTTGTATGAATTACTTGTGACGCCGTTCCGAGATCTGTTGCCAACATTATAGCCATGTTAGCATCACGTACATGCTGTCTCTCATGGGAGCAGTGATATTTTGGGCCAGTGCTCAAACACTTCCATAAGAATGGCCTTACCAAATTGGCAGTCACTGATGTGTGCCACTGCGATACAAGGGGAAGCACTTACTGTCTCATTCACCGGAACGGACACAATTGCAATACGTTTTAGGAGTCATTGTGCGGTCTGGTGGAGGTATGCTTCTTGTCTGATGGTATGGGGAGAGGTGCACCTCAGATCTTCACGTGTTGTGCTATTGTGCCATTTCATTTGGGACCACATAGATGGCACACACATGGTGCCTACCTTTCCTCAGCTCATCGTATTCTGACAGAGAGTGAAAGTGGCCAGATTTGGACGCTATATGAAGTACTTATACTCTTTTATCATTTTTGTAGCGGGAGAGCACAATGTCTTAGTTCATGTGGGCAAGATGGTGCTGGTTTTGGAAATGCAGGTAGTATTCTGGATGCAACATAATGATTTCATGTGCTTTCTGATGTGTGACAGGAATACTTTTTCTTGTTCCCATCTAGACTCTGATGGAACACAATCTTTGTCTTGACCATCATCGATCTCATTATCGTTACTGTATGATCTAGTGGTGGGGGCGACAGAGAGAAAGACATGGGATTTTCAATCCCCCCCCTGTTAATGTACTCCATCCATTGTTCTTCCTTCCCCTTTGTTAGTTAAGATCTATCCCCCACACCTTTCTGCTCCTGATTTAGGGTACAGAACTGAAAGTAAAACATCATCTTTCAGTGCAGGAGGGTGTTCATTTTCATGGTGCAGTACACATGCGTTTTCCAGAGGAATTTGTGAAGGAGGTGTGTGGAATGTAAGTTGAACGATACCTTCAATTTATAATATGCACCTTTGGCCTCCTCATTGCAAACAGCAAGTACTGTTTCAGAAGGGAGAAGACTATAAGCAGCATTTCTCTCTCTCTGTCTCTCTCTCTATATCTCTCTTCCTCGTTTTGAGTTCTGACATGCTGTTAAAAATGTGTCCAAATTTGTGTCACCCACTTTCCTCTGTTGCTCTATTCTGGCAAAATAGGTTGATTCACTCATGGTTTCACAGTTCCCCCTGCACTTCCGCCCAGGTGTCAAGTGTTGGCAAGTGTTGTCTCCACTCACTTTAAGAGATGGACAATGAGTAGTGTGTGTCTTCCACCTCCCCGATTCTGGTATCCTCCCTCCCCACAAAATTAGCTAAGAGGGACTCTCCCACAAATCACCCCCCTGAATTGCATGATCCTCCCACTTCTCCATCCAGAAATCACCTGATGGCACATGTCTCATGCCCTTATTTCAGAAGATGGCAACTGACTGGTGTGTCATACACCTTCCCTAATATCTGCTACACCCTCCCAGAAAGATACGGCAATAACGATTTTCTCCCACTAACTTTCCTCATGGTATCCTGGGTCCTCCCACTCCTCCGTCCAGATGTCACCCTATGGCATATATCTCGCCCACTCACTTCAAGAGATGGACACTGACTTCTGCGCCACCCATCTTGCTGAATCTCTGAAGCTCCACTCCAGCAAAATCAGGTGAGCCTGTCCTTCCCACAAGCTCTCTCCATTGACTTGTGGCTCCACCCAGCCATTTTCTCACGTATCTATTTAAGGCGTGTGTCTCGTCCATTCCTTTATAGAGTTGAACAATACCTGGGGTGTAGCCCAACTCCCTAAGT
Organism: Ambystoma mexicanum; assembly: GCF_040938575.1. NCBI lineage: Eukaryota > Metazoa > Chordata > Amphibia > Caudata > Ambystomatidae > Ambystoma > Ambystoma mexicanum. Next base: position 747,806,971 of record NC_090932.1, read on the forward strand.
CATGCTGCTCTTTCCCAGAAAGATTTGGTGAGTGTGAATCTCCCATGAGCTGCACTGAGATTTCTGAGATTTCGTCAAGGCCTCCGTCTGCTCCTTACAGGTTTCACCCAATGGCACATGTTAACTCCACTCGCTTCAAGAGACAGACACAGAATGGTGGCTCAGTTGCCTCCATGAAGCTCTGTGGCTCCCTCTAAGCAAATTCAGGTGAGTGTGCCTCCTCCACAAGCTACCCTCAGGATTTTGTGCTCCGCCCTCTCCTCCTTTCAAATGTCACCTAAAGGCATGTGTCTCACCCCCTTGCTTCAAGAGACAGACACTGACTGGTGTGTGACCCGTCTCTGCAAATCTCTAGTAATGGTACTTGTGGTGTTCATCCACTCAAAATCACTTAATGAGTCACACAGCAATGTGTAAGGAAAACAAGCCCTAATACTCACACTCTAAATGGTCCTAGTCACTCACTACCTCTCCCTACTAGTGTTTCTTCAACTAATCTACATACACACCAAATTATTAAGCCTTCCCTAAATATCGTAAGCCTGCCTCCAACGTGACCTCCTGCATTTCTGAAATCTGACTAAGATTGAACAAGAGTTCTGGTGCAGTGTCCCACGATAAGCCATTAGTTCTATGTTTAGACAACCGTTTTCAAAGGTTTGTTCAAGCTTCACCTCTGACAAATCACCCCACCTACTAGTACTTTAGGTTCTTTGCTTAAGGTATGTCCAGGTCTAGTCATCACTGAAAAGTGTGTTTGCTTGTTTGATGAATGGTTTATCAGAATGTTGTTTGGTTGGAGCAAAGAAGTCAAGTGCAAGAAGTATTTCCTGTTAAAGTTTGTTGAGGAGCATGTCTGGATGAAGGACTGCAGGAGCAACAAGAAATGTCACATTGAGGTATGCTTCAAAGTTGGATTTGGTGAGGACCAACAGAGGTCTAGAAAGAGCTGGGGACCATAGGCATTAGTATCAACAGGGAAAGATGTTTGTAGTCACTAAGCAAAAGATGATGGTCCGACAATGAGAGAAGTGTGTGGTGAGTGTGATCCATAGAGAAGATGAAGCTGTGTACCACATGATGCCAATGTCCACCTTGGATAAAATGGATGGTAACCCATGTCAAGAAACCGAGATTGAGCATGTGTGAGAAAAGAGCACTTCAGACATTGGTTTCTCAGCAATTTAGCTAGCTGTATAAGTGACCACACATGAGAATATGGTTGGTGAAGGTTTGGAAGGTTGACAAAACTTCAGAACATTTGGAGAGGGAATGATGAATGGCCGCTTGCAGGTCAACAGTTGGTTCCGATAATGAGAGAAGTGTTAGCATTGATCGAAATATTTCTATGGAATGTCTTGAAAGAGTAAGTAACAGAGGTTTGGATGGAAGTCATCATTGGGATGGTGTCCAAGGCAAGTGCTACTCCCTTCCCTTTTTACCCAAGCAGTTGTGAGTCAAGATGGTTAGTGCTCAGTAAACTCCGTAGTGATGGTACTCATGAAGCTTCAGAGAACTGTTTTTGACATCGCAAATATGTGACATGGAAGTCTGAAATAGAGACGGAAATGTTGGCCACTGCTTGATGGCAGTGTAGCAGCTGTGTGAGCCAAAGCAGATGCAGCTCACTTTCTTGGGAGGATGGTCGGAGTGAAGAGCGATGGGGGTAATATTGCAAAGGGAGGGAGGAATAGCCAGGGAATGGATAGAGAGAAGGTGGAGTGTGACCTCTGAGGTTGGTGAGGAGATAGGAGCAGCTAGGGGAAATGTGGAAAGGGGAGGAATTGCTGTACTAGATCTGGATTTGGCTGGGCAGGATGAGATCATGGGACGGTGTGTTAGGGAGAATTCTCACACAAGTGCTAAATTCCCTCTACCTTAGTGCCCTCCAGCTCTTTTGCTATATTTTGGGGCTTTGAACTTTTCCTTTTCTATGTGTTTTACTTTTGTGTTATTTGCTTATGGAGTTTTAAAACAACTCCATAGGCATCATATTTTTCAGTGTGTCACACAGCACCTTATGTGCAGTGACACAGGGATGTCTTTCAGACTAATCAAGGTTTAAATACCTTCTCTGGGACTGACTACCATCTCCCAGAGCATGTAAAGTTAAATTGGCTTTACTAGTCTTTTTAAATGTACTGACACAGCACACACAATCTTCCTATAGATTGCTGGAGGGGTTGTCTAGCTTCCCCTGAGTCAAAACACTCATGTAACAGTCAAATGTTACCTTTTCCTACTTTAAATAGCTGGTGGCAGTGGTTTAGCTCAACTACCGTGACTTTTCCCGACCGCTTACAACGGTAGTTAAAAATCGGGTCAGCCATGCCCGAGAGCTAACTGTAAAAACAGACTTCGGTCATCTTTTTTTGCCATTTCTTATAGGAAAAGTCCTTCTTGTGTTTTTCTCTGCGCGCCAAACCAGGTTTGGTCCCTTTGTTGACCTTTGACCTGCTTCAGTGCTGAAGCCCTCCTCTGGCGACTGAGTGTCTGGGATGGACAGGATGTGAGGGAGGTGCCCAAAACTCCCTGTGCTTAGTCTCCTAGGAGACTTGAATCCACTGTGGCCTGATTGGCTGGCTGACTGTCCGGCAAGGACAGCCACCCTGCTGTGTGAGTGACAACCAGGCTGGAATGAATGGGGGAAAACTGTTTAAAAGCAGGTCTCTGGGACTTGGAAAGCAGAGTCGACCACTGGAACAAAAGAACCGAAGACGAAATCTCCAATCGACCGAGAAGCCCTTCAAGGTTAACTTCTTTGCTTGAGTTTGGTGGGAACAACCAACTCGTAAGCCACCTGGACACCGTCCCCAACCGGTCCAATTTTCATCAGAGGGCTGTTGAAAACTGCATAGCCAGAGGGAAGGAAACCACCTTGTAGACTTTAAGGCATTCACACCTTAAACCGACGTCTTGCTAAGCTTTTGGCCTCAACCCTGGGCAGTGCAGGAACCTCCCGACGTCCTCCTTCTTGTCTCCACGACTGAAGCTCAGGAAAAGCGGGATCTGCTCGAACTGCCAGGAACAACTGCCTCAGCTACATCTCTTCTCCACTGACAAAGGTACTGTGCAAACACGGTCCAGAAATCTTTTCGGCCATCGCGAAAGTTCATGGAAACTTTCTCAACTTCGAAGGCTTGTCCTTCCCTAAACATTGGTCAAACTATTCTCCTAGCCAAGTTCTTCTAAACTCTGTAGCAAACACTTAACTGTTTATTACCAGAACTGCGCTATCCAATACAAAGACTCTGAACCATTGACTTTGGCCCAGGCCTATGAGATTAATTGCTTGCTGTAGTTTATTGAAACCCTTTGCCCTGCCTATCAATGCATTTGTGCTGTTGATTCTTATAACCTTGTCTTTTTACCCCTATGAAGCCATTTTGCTCCCACTTCAGGAGAGCTAAACTTTTTCATTTACTTACCGGTTGTGTATTTGTGGTTTATTAGTGTGTGATATTGAGCTGCTCTTGCTAGTGTAATGTTTTCAAACTGACTGAGTAAATATATATATATATATTCTTTTACCAAGAAACCTTGAGTAAGTGTTTGTTTGAATCACTGTATTAGTTGGTCCTTTGTGTAACTTGTTCTACAGCTCCCTTAAACTCTTGAGATAAGTCTGGCTGCTCAGCCATCGCTACCACTTTACTGTGTAGTACAGGCTTGTACCAAAGTTGAAATTGTGCTAACACTTGTAGTCTTAATTGCATGTAGTGTTCCCAAAGAGTACTGCATGTGATTCTGCCTAACACAGTGTAATATGATCATGTTCTGAAAGAGTGAGTCACGTTTGCTAAGTGTTGAATGATTGGCATGGAAACATATTATGCTAGACTTGTATGCGTTCATTGTGAGCTTCCACATTCTATTGTGTAGTGTGTGGGAGCGGTCAATCGAGCTCCAGCATTGATAAAAGTGGATGCGGAGAAGAGAAAGTATATCATTAAGATATGAAACCATGTATGGTTTTTGTGTGAAAAGACAAGGATGTCCTTGCAGAGTTTTGATGCAACTGGGTCTGTATGTGTCTGCATAAGGGCAGTCCGAATTGACAGGAAAGGAGGCTTTTTTAAATCTTTCTGCCACCTTGGTGAAAATGTGAGGTGGGAAGTTGAAGTGAGAGCAATGTGGTAAAACTGGTTGAGGCCATATTGTTGTAACGTTACACATTGAGAAGTGTAATGACATATACAATTATAGATCCAAAACATGTGTGTTTACAGATGAGTCCATTGAACAGTTACAATGTATTGTGCACTTGACACTATTTGCCTAGCAAGAGCTCCTGGCAATTTAATTTAAAGCATGCATGCACTAAAGAAATTTGAATTGGCTCAAAGTAATAAACACACCACAATGGACAACCAGGGCCAGATTTGCAAAACATTTTGGGGCGCATCTCATCACCTGCAACAAAAAAGGAGCCGACCTATTCTCAAAGGGCATCTGGATGAGGGCATCTTGGGAGCGTTCATTCAGATTCCTTTTTTCACCACTTTGCCCCTATCAGGGGGCTGTCTCTACACATTTAAAAGTAGATCACAAATTCAAAAACGTGATGTGCTTGTAAATATGCATCAATGAGGGTCAGATCCCTGTGCCTTTTGCAACAGGAGCAGGTGGAGGTGCAAATCATGACAGCGTCATTTCTGACCATGCTTGATTTTTGAACCGCGGCTGTCACACTTGCCTTTCCATCCCCTACACAGGACTGGAAATGCTTTTGTTTTTTGCATTTCACCCAGACAGGTCCACCAACCACGTGGTTGCTGAGAGCCTGTTATTCAGACTCTAATGGGCCTGATTTACAAAAACATTTTATAATGGCGAAATCCCATTGGAAACAACTTTGTAAATCAGGCCCTAATGTATGCAAGGGGGCTGGACAGCAGATCTTTTCGCTAGGCCCCAGCACCACCTGAAATGCTCATGTCACCTTTGCAGTGGTCGAAGTGTACAAAAGGTAGTAGTGGAACTATGTTCCCTGCTGGCCTGCCCCCGCTTCTCTCAAACCCCATCACTGTGCCTCTTACACGCACAATCCAAACCCCCAAACAAACACATCTGCTATTTCATTGTTTAGGGGAATGTTCAGTGCAGTGCACTGAAATGCAAGTTTCAACATCTTGCTACACTTTTATTTTAAAAGGAAACCATTACAGAACGGTTACTTTTTAAAATAAAAGTTTAGGAAAAGAAAAACATTTCTTTTTAAAGCAGAGGAGCAGCGCTCCCAACCGCTCGTGCCCACTTCGACCAATGCATCTTTGAGAATTAGGTGACCTCTGCATTTCTGAAAGTAGTGTTCCTTTAATTTGTAAACTTGTGGTTTGACTCAGGGTAATTCAGACGTGGACCCCTTGCTCACTGTGTCTTAGAGAGGCTCAGCTTCACCTCACTGATGAGGCCCGACTAAGCCGAAACACGTGTCTGGGGTTGCTGATGGTACTCTTGTTCAGAGGATATTTGCCTATCATTTTGGTGCTTCACTGCCCTTGTGGGTGGGACAAAGACTGATATGCAAATGGATATATTTTCTCTGTGATGGGTGCAGGGAGCTAAAACGTGGTTTTGACACTCCTTAGTGGAAGACATTCCATAGAACAGAGTATTTGACCCATGTTCGTTCTCAGTACAGGGGCTCCCACACTCCTTTGTTCCTCTAATTTGCACTACATTTTGCCAATCTGACCCCTCTGTTCTGAACTCATATAGATGTACAGTTCAGTAGGCTGATCGGACTGGAAGGTACGGGCACTTTGCACTGGAGAATTTTATCCGGCTGCAAATCGCAAGTGAGAAACCATTCCTGGATCCAAGCAGCGTTTCTCACACCCTCTTGCTTTCTCCTTCTTGCGCTGGGATGATACGGCTGATAAGGAGATTGAAATAAGCAGTGTTGTTGTCACCAGATAGAGGAATTATGGCAACGGGCGAGTTTGACATTTTCATTACACCGGTAGCCAATTTACAGCTCCAATTAAGTCATTTACTCTCAATAGACTGTTTTGAAAAAACAATGGCAGGCACTTCGAGCATACTACTTCATTGTAAGGCTTCAAGAAGCTAACTTAAACAGATCCCAGGAGGATGTGTTTTTCGTGGGGATTGGCAGTCAATGGGAGGGTAAATAACAAAAAAACACCTACAAGCTTTGTACCCCTTCTCATAGTTAAAGGCCCTAAAGCAGAGCAGGCATTTAATCAGATATACAGGCTAATGGGTCTGAATACAGCCTGATGGCGAGGTCAATAAAGCTATTATATTCTGAATTTTAGAATATATGACATTCATGCTGAAGCACAGGTGTGGAGATAACCTGCCGGATGGTTTGGAAGAATTGGCAGTGGGTAGGGAGAACAATTAGTTGGACACATGATGGAGAGAAGACAGAAAAAGCTCAGGCTGCGTGAGGCAGATTCATTGTGAGCCCCACGCTATGTTTGCCAGGTGTGGCCCAGATTGGCATGGTTGGCAGTGTTGGTGAAATCAAGGCCCGGGTCCTGTCTGTCAACAACGATCCAGGGTGAGGATGAGGAGAAGCAGGGGAGGAACGGCTAAAGTGCGTACTTGAGCAGGGCTGGCGGCACAGCTCACAGCACTGCTGCCCACAATCACAGTTAGTGACATGGGGAGGGCTCTTCTGCATGAGTAGCAGAGGTGCTCAGTGACTACATTGAGCATGGACAGCTATTTGGTAATGTACACATTTTGGGTAAAATTATAGACTATAGTGGGTTGTATAGCTCGTGGATTAGCCAATGGGATATACTAAGCAGTATTATATTTGAACGAATCCGCCATCTCTGACGCTGAGTAGGGATACTGACTTTTTTTCTCGCCATGGGTCCAGTGTGAACGCAATGAAATACATATATTAGAATGAGAGTGTGTGCTTTGACGTCTTTTGTATTTCCAAATGCATGCCCAGAGAAGGAGTCCTTTCCTTCTATTGCATTAAAACATGCGCCTCCATAGCCCCACTTTTCCAGAATATCTCCATGGACTATTTCAAGGTGGGTGCAGCCGAAAATGTCTTTGAAGGCTGGCAGAACTTCACCTCACCCTGTTTTACTATCGTATTTGTAGAGTGTGGTTACACAATCAGCAGTTCGGGTCCAACAGTCAGTAGCTATTTAATTATCAAGCCCAGTAAAATCGCAGAGCGGCAATAAATGTGAGAGAAGACTCTGTAGTTTGTTGACATATTATGAACATGTGTTTTTATTGCAGATCAGACTGCACAACCAGGCATTCGTTGCAGGGTTACTTTGCCAACTTGACTGCAGGCTAAACTCTGCCATACCCCGTTACCTAAGCACTAAGAGTAACATGTAGGTAACAGCGCCATGATACCTACAGGTTTGGTGTGCTTTATAAATGTGATAAATAAATAAATAAATACGTGTGACGGCCTGCAGGGAACACAGCAAGCACCGTCTTCACGGGCAAGCAAGCTGGCGCGGATGCAGAGTGAGGCATTGGGGGAATAGGACATCAGAAATCACCACCAGCTGGAGAATGGTGGAAGACATAGCAACCTGAACCGGCTCTCAGGGCCATTACTTTTCCATCTCTCTACCTCGTTCACAGGCACACATGCACACACGCACACGTATGCACACCCACACACCTACTACAAGTGTGGCTGTAGCAGCTGGCAGGCTGCAGACGTCACTGGCAAAGGGCAGAGGCCCGACAATGGTGGCTATGTGGCAATGCTGGAATGGAACGGAAGTAGCACAGTGAGGTTGGGAGGGTACAGCGACCGACATAAAGACAAGGTACAGGAGTGCAAGTAATTGAACTATGTGATGCTAACAAATGTGCTACCACTGACTGTGTCCTTGCTTGCAGGTCTTCTATGCCTATCACTACACTTATATGCTAACAGTGTTGGCTTTTTGGAGGTTCTAAAGCATTGTCTATGAGCCAATACTTAAAAATGAGCTTCATCAAAATGGCTCAGAGGTGGAATATCTGATTGGTAGCTAGTTCCAGGAGGTAGATGCCCCTGTTACAAACTAGGGCAAATCAAATTTGGATCAAGAGCAACCTGCTGAAGTACCTTTTGCTTTCTTACATGTTTCCACCAATGTAGCCTCAAAATGTGAGTGTTGCAGCCGCGACTTGCAGGTGGCACAAGGTGCAGCGTCCAATTGATTCTTCATCAATAGGGCCGCAAATGTCCATGTTGCAATCTGTGTGCATAAATTGAAAATGGCATGGTTTATATTGAGTACTGTCAAATATAAATAGCCTGTTTCAGCTTGCACTTTGGCTCCCTGTCCAAACCATGGGCCAGATTACAGAAACTTTGCACCGGTGCAAGTGCAACGTTGCACGGTATTAGCATTACGGCAAAGGTTGCCCTATTTTTAAATACACTGGGACACATTTGAAAAGTATTGCACCATGACAAGTGCAGTTTGACATATTAAAAGCACCAGGGCAAAAATTGCCTTAGTGCAAAAAAGATACATTTTAGATGCATTTTTGCATCAGGGCAAAGTTTGCCTTAGTGCTAATACCATTCCGTATACTAGGGCAATCTTTGCCCTGGTGCAAAAATGCAGTAGAAATGTATCTTTTTTGCACTAGGGCAATGTTTGCCCTGGTGCTTTTAATATGCCAAACTGCCCTTGTCATGGTGCAGTCGTTTTCTAGTGTGTGCCACTGTTTTAAAAAATAGGGCAAACTTTGCCGTAGTGCTAATACAGTGCAACTTTGCCCTTGAATTGGTGCAAAGTTTCTGTAATCTGGCTCCATATTGGCAATGGTCCAGTGTGAGACATTGATGCAATAGCAACGTTTGTATGCAGTGTTTAATTACAGCATATATTTCTAGTTAAATTACTCAACAACCTATATTTTTAGGAGTTGTCCTGAAATCAATTGATCCATTTGGGCCTACATGCCAGAAATCTACATTTGTTGCGATGTTCTCTGGACACAGAACTTGACCACATACGAGCATGGACACTGAAAACGATTGAGTCAACACCCAAGCTTGTATAAATGAATGCAGGTGGAAACCAAAGCAATCTCTCTCCATCTGAATATCACTGATCACTATCAGGGATCCTCTTATGTTGTATGTTTTTGAATGCCCATGTTGCATGTCTTTACCTCTACATGTTCACCTTCAGTGCAGAGCCTCAATTCACCAAGTGTCTAGACGGGATCCCTATCTATTCTCACTTACCTGATCAACGCTGCACTAGTACTATCTGTCCTGTCCTGTCCTGATACATTCTGGTTGCACCATCACAGTCTTGTGGCCAATGTTGGATTTGACTTTTATGGACTTCATTGATTCACGGTGCATCACCCTTTCTCAACTCTCATGCTGGGTTTCCTTTGCATCTTGTACTCATGTTGGCCCTGAATCATGCTGTTCTCATCTTCATATTGTATCCTGGATTGCAACATTATGTGTTACTACTGACTTCTGCAATTGTATTCACTCTCCCCTCTTGCTCCACTCTTTTGACTGCTTACTCTCTGTTCTCTCCTCCTCTCCCCTTCTCCCTTTTCCCATCTCCTCCTCCCCTTACTTTCTTCTATGCACTTACTCTATCAGAATTGTCTCGGGTAGTATGATAGCAACCTCGTCTGTCTCCTCCCCCTTCCCTTATTTCTCCCCCCCACAGCACTATCTGAAATGTCGTCAGGCCTAGTACGATAGTCACTTGTTTTGTTCCTCCCCTCCCTTTCTGCACCCCTCCCCCTCACCTTTTGTTTTTTTCCGGCTCTACCAGAAAGGCCATCAGGCCTAGTATGGTAGTCCTCTGTCTGTTTCCATTTCCTTCCCACTCTCCCCCTCCCTTCCTTATCTCTGATTTAGTTCTTGCACTATCTGAAATGTCATCAGGCCGAGTACGATAGTTAATTTCACATCCTTACTGTTCATGGCCTGTAAGAATGTCATTGTATTTTCCCTTGTTCCCTCCCGTGCCTTGAAGCGCTTTGAAACACACTGTGTATAGGCACTATATAAATAAACTATAAAACTGTGCATTGATGAAATTATTCATTGGAATATTACCCAGGGAAAATATGCATTTCATAATAACTCTCCCACTCCCTTTTACATATGGAGTTTCTAATTCTTGCACTTCCTTTTTAATTCCATCATGAACGTTTTACATTGTCTGTTTTTACAATGAATTCTACTTGCTATGCAAAAGTCAATGTAATTATAATTAGATAACTCATTTAAAATGAACAATAAATATAAATCTACCCTTTAATGGACAAGAGGGTGATTCACAAATTGGAAGCTGCCTTCACGCAAACTTTAATGGCTGAAAAATGCAACAATTGACCAAAGAAAATAGAAGACCAAATTACACAGACATTTATATGTTTGCCTTTGGCGTGCCAGTCGGAACATACACAAAGGTTTCTAATCTGTACTTCTATTTGCTTGTCTAAATTAGCTGTGCATAAATCGCTTGTGGAAGGCCTTTAAAATGGATTCCTGGGAAAGCTGGCTTGCTTTTAGCAGGGCTAAGCTGAGGGTATACGTGAGTGGATGGGGTCCCCCTGCTTTTTTTAGAAGTCGCCCCAGTTATTCAGAGGGCAATTTGATATGCTAATTTCCGGTGACACCATATTCAATTGGTATGTTAATAAGACACCCACTTTTCTTTTTAGGGCTTGACCCCTGGTTTTACTTCCGAATGAATATGTGTAAAAGCATGTGTTTTTGGCAGGTAGAGTGGTTATGCAGGATAGAAAACATCACTGCTTTCAAGCCCACCCACCGTCTGCAAAATGTGCAAATCCACAGAACATAGACACGGATGTAAAACGCTGGTGTAACACTTTTACGCCAGGTTTTGCAACTTTTGTTTACCGCTCCCAGGTACACGGAAATTAGTCCCTGGTTGTATTTTTCAAGGTATTTTGCGGCTCATAATTACAGCCTTACTTCAAAAGGCTGTGTCAATCAGGGTTGGACTGGGACAAGAAATGGGCCCGGACACCTCAAAAAAAGTGTACCTCACCTAAAAAAAGTGGAGCTCAAACCCTCATCTGTAAATCATGTCAATTCACAACTTTACAGAAAAGGCTACTTATGGAGGGTTACTGGTGTTTGTTGCATGTAATGTTTTGTGTAAACACTTGAGAAAATGAGTGATAACATTCCTTTTCCATGGCCCAGGCATTTGATAATGATTTCTTATTTAAATAGCGTGTATTCCAAATCACTGTACATAGCACATATGTACATACAATCATTGCCAACCAAAGTAGTTGGTACTCTTGTAGCAACCTCTGATTGATCAAAGGCTGAGTTGGCCTTGCCAGGATTTGAACCTGCTGTCTGCAGATCATGCATAGATTGCAGCAGTGCCAGCAAATGCTCAATCTGCTGGTCTATATTACTGGAGTAAGCTAGGAGGAGCAAGCAGTTCCTTCGTTCTTCCCTCCCATCATCCATCACTCCTTTATCCCTCCCTCCCTTCCTCTTGATTTTCTTTTTTCTTTTCTTCCTTCCTTTTTTCTTGCTTGCCCTTCCATTCTCTCCCCTTTCTTTCATGGGCATCTTTTCTCTCCTCCTTTCCTTCCTCTTACATTGTTTGCTTCCTGTCTACCTACCATTTTTCCTCTTAACTTCCCCAATCCTTTCTCCCACCTTGTTTTTGTCTCTTCTGCCATTCCTCCTTATTTATTTCCTTTCTCACTCTCTGTAATTCCTACCCCAGTGTTAGGTTGGAAAGTTATTGTGCGTGGGTCAACAGGTTAGGGTGCACTCGAGTCGAGTTCAAGGATGGGCTCTGCAGCATTCTTGAATCACAGCTGATACCAAAGGGCAGCTGCATCAACAAGCCCTTAGTCGAGACAGCATGAGAGTTTGATAAATCCAAGGTCAGATAGAAGAATTTCATCTAAGCATGCATGAACCCTACATCTGGGTCTGTATAGGTATGATATCTCATGGGATTAGGCGCCAGGATTTACAATGCTTGTATGTGTTGTCTAGTCCTGCGGGTAAGGTGCCAGGAAAGGGTGATGTCCGCAAGCATGTGGTTTCAGCTACAACTTAATAATGCCACAATTCACCACAACCATGGTGCCACCACATACCTCATGCCTCTATGACAATCCCCAATCTAAAGCAATGCCACACTATGGTTACCACCTCCCCAATTCTAACCAATTCTACAGTGTGAGAACCATCCTTCGTTAAATCAGAGTAATGCACCTAAACTAATGAGGTGCGATTGCTGGCTGGAAAATTAGGAAAACCTGTCCTCAGCACACCATATGATGCTCATACCAGTATGACATAGTGTGCTGCAGAACTGACAATAGCGATAAGAAGGCTTTAGATTGCTGTATTTAGACTTTAGTGAAGTGAGAAGCTCTCACTTTCCGCAACTTCCTGTTTTCTGTTCAGAGCCCTGAGCAAACATGCCCTACACCAGAAAACACTTATTCAAAGGAAACATGGTGCAATAAACTATGTCCCCCAGGCTCCCTCCCAGGAACACAAATGGCCCAAGAAAAACAGGCCTTGATGCAACTTCAGAAAGAGTCCTCAATGCAGCCACTGAGTCTGAACCATACAAAGCCTCTGAGGGGTCCCTTACTGAGGGGGCTGTAACAAAACTCCCAATGAACAGGGAAGCATGGAGAAAACATTGTTTCATATCATTTTGTGTATTGGGGTTCAGCTGTGCAAGTGCACAGGCACAATAAAAGGTAGGATCTGTACATTCAACTATACACCCAATATATATTAAAGCAGGCTTTTTGGTGGAGTAAGGGCCAGCGATTAGATGCCAGAGACCGTGACTAACATTGGAATAAATAAAACAGAGCTTTTAAGAGAGACTAATGATCGCATCCATAAGGTATCAGCAAATGCAACCGTCTGCCAGCACAAATGTTCTTTTCATTTCACTCACCCTTGACCTGCAAAGGTAAGGTGGAAGCAGTGTGCAGTGCATTCTGGGAACTCGTTTTTTAAAATTAAATTAAATTAGTTTTGCTGATTGCCTTAATCCCCATTTTCTGGATATATAGTACATTCTGAAATACAATCCTAGGGCTTAAAGAACGTGACAGCTGTATACTGCAAAGTTTGCAAGCAAGGTCAAACACTAGGCTCCAAAGCCAACAGTTTGTACTGAGAGTGAAAGGACCACATTATGACAAATTATAGTGCACACTTGTGCTTGCCACACTTTATACCTAATGCAGAAGTACAATTGACTGTGTTCTATAATTGTACACTGGAACTTAGGAAATCAGCTCTTAGAAGAAGCACTGTGCATTGGACACTCCTAGTCAATGGGCATGCTCAAAATACACATACATGCAGCAGTATTTACTACAGTTTAAGGAAAATTTCAAATTCAGTGTTGCCCTCTGCCATGGTGCACTTTTGTAAGGACTAGGACTACTACAAAGGCCGGCCCTGCACCACTGTCTAGCCCACACTGCGCCAGGTGTTGCAAGCAATGACCCACTCAGACCACAACATGGCCCCCTTCTACACCAGCTCTGCATACAGTGCCAGGAACAGAATTGAGTTGGTGTCATTTCATGCTTCCACCACCATATGCCATGGATGGGAGGGATGCTGCTGCCTGCAACAGGTGTTTGACAAAACCTGGTCTTCATTCAAATGTCACTCATTTAGTCTGATTGAAAATGTGATTTTATTTTCATATTTCTCTTTGTCTGTGCTCAAACATGCCCTTGTGGTTGCAGTTGCATGTGTTGTTAGTCAAGCTGACACGAGGATTGCACGGCCGTGACACACACTGACTGAGTGGCAGTGCTCTGGCCCTTTCCTGACTAACAGAGATAGTAACAATTAATTACAAACACTTGACTGTTCTCATTCAGAGTGACTGCCTCTTCTCCGACTCGCGATCCCTGCTGGCCCATTCAAATGTATGATTTATTACTTACTGTGTGCAACCCACGTGCACACATTCTGTCTCCAGAGACTCTCCATTGCAGTTCACGGCTGGGCCAGGCAGCTCAAATAGGCCCCTCGTTGTTGTTGGATGCACTTTGCTTGAGGCCTGCTCCCTCCTCTGTCATCAACACTTCCTTTCGAATATCTGCACATTGTGCTGGGTGTGGCACCCAGCAACACACCAATGCGTATGACGGCCCATGTGCATTGAGCATGATTGAATGCCACTACCAGCCTACTACATATCAACAGGCCCCCTGACCCTGCCCTGAGTCGGCGAGGCTCAAGAGTCAACCCCCGGTCAGCCCTGCTCTGCCCCCCACCCAAGGCAGGCAAAAGCAAACTCGATGTAGAACCCACCCACCACTACCGGAATTGTTGGTGTTCTCTTCTCGCACAGAACGAGATGCTGCTTGCCTGGCGCCAAGCCAGTGGCTGGCTGGGGCACTGGCAGCCCCACCACTCATGCTATTGTTGCACCATCAAAGCAAAGTTAACACCTACTGTTAATTTTTCTTTGAAGATGTTCTCTGACTGGCACTGTGTACATCCGTTTGCAACTGTGCGGCACGCTGGCGGCAGGCTGTGTGAGGCAATGTAACAATTACAACTTAATTTACAAAAGTACAGTCCAGCTCCATGGATAGTAATGTGGCTCATAAAACCAGCCCCAGAGTGGCTTATAAACTCGACCACAGGTCCATCCAAAGTCCATTTTGATTCTGCCTGTGGCAGAATGGCAGAAAGGCCAGACCGCTTCCGGAGTCAATAACAGTCACTATTGAGATATATGTAGCCTTTCAAAATTAAAAGTGAAAAGACAACAAACACTGTTTCGGCTATTGTATTTCCGCTGTTGCATTTATTTGTGCATTAATCATGTGTTTTATTCTGATTAATTAAAGTATGTATTGTTCTATCAAGCACTGATCACTTGCACGTATCTTATGATATGATGTGGCATTTATAACGCGCCTATACACCAGTGTCTTTAGCCACACACAACTTTTTAATAGTGTCTTTGTATTAGTATGTATAAATGATTACTTTTTGTATGAATATGAGAGTAAATTGAATTATTTTCCTCTCTTACTTTTATATTGCTGTTGCCTGTATAAACTCATGACAACACAGGGCCTGTTTAGTGTGTGCAGTGTATAGTTAGACCATGGCTTGCCCTGTTGTGGATCCCTGGCGTCCCTCTCAGGTACAAGAGTATCTCGCGAGAAACGCCAAATCTTTTCCCGAAATCAAACCGCGTGTTTGTGCATCTGCAATAGTGTTCATGCTATGATGATCCAAAGGTCAGCCGTTAAAAAAACCGTCCAGCTCATCCGCCATTTAAAATCACCACAGCTGCATAATGGGCTGGTGAGTTGCTCGGATCTGCATAAAGGTCCCCTGTTAATCAGCTGTTACATAAGCCTTGAGTGGCACAGTGCAAAAGACTCCAACAGGGATTTATTAATTAGTCAATAAGCCTATTCATATTTACCTGCAGTTATTTTTAACTGACTTCTAGTTAACCCGGATTATGTCAATCAAAATAACGCACTTCCAAGTGGCACAGTATGGTGCTTTACGCACGTTAAAATACTATTTATACCTGAAACAAAATACCGAACCACTGGTTAAGCCGATTCAATTTTCTCATCGACAAAACATTGGCCTGCAGTTTTATTCACACATTGTTCAAATGCCCACAACTTTCTAATCACAACAGCAATTTGAAGCACAAGCAGTTCTGTACTCACCGCGTGGCCAAACGTCCTAAACGTAGCATCGATGAGCCTGACTTTCCAGCCCTCCTCGATGCTGTCTGGGAGGGGGATGTATAGGTAATATGCCAGAAGCAGAGTAGCAATGGCAAGGTATAGGAGCTTTAGTGATGCCATGCTTAGCTGCTCTCTCCTTCTCCCAGCGCCACTGCTTACTTAGCAAGTCCCCGCCCACTCGAGCGGTCACGAGTCGGGACACACCGACTGTAAGCGGAGAGTTCAATCTGTTGCAATGTCTGGACGTGTGCCCAGGTGTTAGGATACCCCTCGGCTGCACACAGCGTGGGCTGGTCTTTACACGCGTGTGCTTAGGAGAAGGCCCATTCAAAAGACCGTCAACTACTTATCATAATACAGGTCCAGGCAGCTTTTATGGGTCTGCCTGTTAAGGAGAGCCGCCAGGATGTGCTAAACCAAAGGCCGAATGCGTAATGCAAAGACTAACTCTATTCTCATAAACAATAAAACAAAACAGCACATTTTTTTTGCCATACTATTCATTAGTCAACATATTTCCCTGCCCGCTCTTTGAAATACACAGGGCCTCATTTTCGAACAATCTTAAATTGCAAAGAGGGCACCACCCGGGCATTCCTCCACTTTATTTCCTTCCAGGCAATTTTCCCCGGCAGTGGACAAAGGCAGCTGTTGCAAATGTTATGAATCAGATTTTTAGTGATCAGTTTTATTACTTTCTTAACTATATACTAATATATTGAATTAGTCTTCATGCACCCTTCACTTTAGTACCGTATGAGATTGTCCAAAAGGAAGGCTAACTCAACAATCTCACCAAGGGAGGTCCCAAAGAAATTATACAAACTTTTTAAGGCAATCAAGGAAGTGAATGTTTTAATTACTGACATTCAAGACCTCCTGCGTGATATCAATATTGAGGACAAAAACATGGAGTCCGTTTCTAAAGGAGCAAGATCGAATTGTGTATTAGAGGCCGCTGACATGGGGCTGCTAGATACCTTAGTGGTAGAGGAAAGAGGCAGTGAGCCAGAGGGCAGACGCCTTGATTCCAGGCTTGATCTCAAGTCCATTGGTAAGGCCTAGGTACAAGCTAAGGATCCCTTAATGCTATTTGAAGGAAGACAGGGCAAGAGGGGGAAGGAATCATTCAATCGTATGGGATGGGACCCAATGGACAAACAAGCAATGGGAAGATTGAACTGATATTACCTTAACTAATAGGTTTACACCAGTGGGGGAATTAAATAAAAAAGAAGCAGGAGGAGTCTTGTCAGTCAATGAGTAATAAGACAAAGGACAGAAATACCTGTGTGTCATCAGGCACAGAGTACAGCCCTAGCCATTCTGAGGCCGAGCTAAAGGAGCCACTGGACAAAGGTTGTGCTTGCCATTGTGTAGAGGAGGGAGCCATTGTGACATTTTGGCAGAATTAAAAAGGCTTAGTGAAATTGTTTCCAGTTTAGCAAATAAGACAGACATGCTAAATGCTCTACAGACTCCAGTACTAATACCCCGATTGGTATGATTATGTAGCAAACTAAGTTAAGGATCAGCACTAGTACTAGATGCAGCTGGGGTAATGTGAAGACATCAGCTGCCCCTATGGGGAATGTAAGTAGAGCAGCCCCCAGTAGGAGGTAATGTTACCATAAGGGGACCTAAGAGATCTCTTGAAGGGACTAGGACTATTACTGAAGCCATTTAAAGATATGCCAAAGCCAACACCCCACGTAGAATGCAAGCTCACATTCCACTTACAGGGAAACATACTCGCCCTAACGTAGCTGGAATTGGGAAACCCCAATTTGGGGGGAAATCCTACTTGGGAAATATGTTTGTTTATACGATTAATGTTAAGATGGTCTGGAAAACCCCAGTTTAAGCAGAAATGATAGGCCAGGAAATCCCACACTCAATAACGGAAATAACCAAAGTGAAAGGCAAAACCCACTTTATTGACAATCAGAAATAAAGCAGGTGCAGAATATAAACAAAGTAATTGCCACGCTCATCAATCTCGCTGAGAACCACAGTTTATAACTTGTGATAATCATCATATTGCTAGGCCGTAAAGACCCCTCATATGGAAACTAAGGCACAATCACCATATGCTAGTGACACGACAGACACAAGGTTTGTTTTTCCAAACAAGTCTGGTTTATTTCAAAGTACTTTCAGTCGGCCGACTGGAGTCTAACGTCTCGCAACATGTGTACCCAGACCTCGTGAGACGCAAGAGAGCGAGCAACGCTCAAGCAACAACATTTATACAAAACATGTTTTTCTTTCACCATCAATTCTACTCAAATTCTCCCATGTTTCGCATAACATTGTGGCATCATTTATACTTCTAACCTGTTACCATATATCTACAGGAAGAATCACGGGAACAATAAGTCAATATCACTCAATGTGAAAATGGATGAATTCAAAACAGATCCAATTTCTTAATAAAATCCTGACAGGTTTTTCCTAATATCAGGAATCGTCTGCCTGATATTATTTACCTCTTGCCTGGAAAAAGGGACATGTACAAACTGTGCAGTATAATGTGCTTCTATTGTGTGTGCTGCAATCGCTCCAGCTGTAGCGACTTCTACTTTCGGGACGAACGTGGGAGGCACTTCCCTCATGGGTAATTGCAAACTCGGTGTTTCTACATTTGCTCGTTTAATAAGCAACAAAGCTAAATCAAGAGAAAAAGCCGTCACCCCAGTTTCAGGTGAAAATGCTCTTTTGTAAATTGTCCTTAAATCTGCGGGACAACATGTCCTTTTCTTCATACATTCATCATGAAAATACTCAACCATCACTTGTAATACCTTTCTCTGCATTTCTGGTGTATACTGACTAAACGTATCATGCACCTCGATTGGGGAATTGGAGGCATCTGAAATCCATCTGAGCGCATTTCACATACAAATCCTCATCTCTTAACTAACAGGTTTCAACTGTGGCAAAAATCGCTGGACATATGACATATGTGGTTTATCTTTCTTCCTTATTTCTATATACAATTGATCAAGCTCGTACTTAATTCAAACATTAGGCCTACATGTTCCCGTACTTTCGCAGCATTATCAATAAAACGAGAAAGAACAACCAAATCACACAACCCTTGCGTTCCCAATGTGTCCGGTAAATCACTCTATTTTTTCACGTGATAATCCCCCATGCATTCTAACAATACCTGCTGTTCACCAAGGCCTCTATAATCAGATATGGAACTTTGCACGGCTGCTTCATCGCCACCTTCAAAATACGTTTCTGTCTAATTTCTCAGCTCCTCTTTCCTGTCATTGCTAACCATACTACGAGTCACTCTACCGCTTCCTTGCGCATGCCCCATCTCTGTAGAACTGCCTACAATAGCAGCTAACTCATGCTCAGAAGGCGGTAGAGGAAATGGTGTCACGAGTACAGGGGGAGGAGATGGTGCAGATGGAACGACGGAAATGGGAGGTACATACGGAGGAGGTGCAACTGGGTCAGTACTACTTTGAGATTCATTTCTTCACTCATTCAAGATTTTGTTTATTAACTCATCTGATGTATGCAAATCTGATTGTAGGGATGTATGCAACTCTTGTTGTGGATATATTTTCTGTACACATAATTGAAAAGGTCTATCCATTCTCCTAAGGTCCTCTGTTGATGCTGATCAAGCTCTAACGCTTTTTCTGCATTCATTTTATGTCTGCGCGCATGTTTCTCTCTACTTCTCAACCAGAGATTAGCTTCCTTCCTCCAGTTTCCTATGACGTCAAACGCCGCTGGTCATGCCTTCTTGTGTAGCAATACTGATTCTAGGTGTTCTATACATTCTAATTCAAAACTCCCATTATTAGGCCACTGTAAGTCTTCTACATGTCTGGTTTGCCTATGCCAAATCGCATTAAACATTATTGCCCCTATACCATACTTCACATACATTTTAAATGCCGGCGACCCAGACGGTGGCGCAACCTGGGCAGTTTTCAAAGATTGTCTAGCGCAGTGGAAAAATCCAACTAGACAGGAAGACAATTTCCAAGGCATAATCCTTATCCTTCACTTACCCTGGGCGTTTGATCTTGCAAGAGCAACACTTGATCAATATCAGGACGTTTTAAGAATCGGGGCACGACTCACCTGATCAATCAATTCGTCACTCAGGATGCAATTCGTCTGTATACAGACGTAACCAAGATTGTCGTGACTGTGTGTCTGGCTCAATCTGCCTGGTTTCAAGACCCTCACCTCGATGCTCTCTGGGCGCTGCTGGTTGATCAGGGATCGGCTGTGCACAGATCTGCAAAAGACTCTATCATCACTTCTACAGAGGCGCCCCGAACACCTTTCGATCCAGGCTCGATGGCTTCGTCCTTGACTCGTTTTTGCCTTCTTCAAATTTAACGTATACGATGGAGCAAAAGGGGGCGGGTCCCTATTCGGGTGCCATATTTGCTAGGCCATAAAGACCCCTCATATGGAAACTAAGGCACAATCACCATATGCCACTGACACGACAGACAAGAGGTTTATTTTTCCAAACAAGTCTGGTTTATTCAAAGTATTGTCAGTCGGCCGACTGGGGTCTAACGTCTCTCAATGTGTGCACCCAGACCTTGTGAGACGCAAGAGAGCGAGCAACGCTCAAGCAACAACATTTATACAAAACATGCAATCTTTAGAAGGCAATTCAAACTGCCCATAACGTATCTTTTAGGCTAGGGTTCGATATGACTGACAATTATGACAATTATGACACGTTATGACAAGTCCCTATTCAGTCTAAATATACTCATTCTAGCAATAGTAGCAGAGACAGTTCTTTGCTATGGAGAACATAGAGCTCTTAGTACAGCAAGGATATCATGTTCATAGGAGAGAAACATTCTTTAGCACGTTATCTGTGCGTTTCTATTCATGTACCAAGGGTCAGACAGTCCTGGGGCAGAAAACGTCAGTCTCTGCGAACGAGTACCGCGAAAGAGAATATAATTCATGCTTTAACTGCTCATTGCTACAGAGTTTGCAAGACAGGCCAATTCCGGGGGCCGCTGATTAGATGCAGTTTCAGCTCGCCTTCAAGGACGCTGTGAGGGAGGAAAACAATGTATATCTGTATCGTCTGACTTTCCTGTCTGTGTTGGCCTTTCAGCATTCAGGCTGTGGCCTCGCACTGTGCATGAGCTCGAAGTATAGAATACATTTTGCAAGGCAGTTTTACAGAAAATAAAAAAGCAAATGGTGGATATTTCACAAACAGGACAGCCTCTGGTTACATTGACGATTGCGTGCTGGCGATGTATGTCATATGATGTGATTGGTGTCTGGCTAACATAACATGCATACTATACATACTATAGGATCGTTTCTGGACTAACAATACATGGCATCACATTTTGGTAAAACCTATGGGGGTAAGGGATTGGTTAATGGGAACATCCATATAAACATTATATTAGGGTCATATTTCTAATTGGTTGACACTTAACTGATGGCTCCTCTTAGGACCACCTCCAAATTGATAATAATGCACCTACATCCCACTTTCAACTATTGATTGGTTGGCATAATATGTAATTGGCAGTCTAACATCAAGAGTTTTAATTGGTTGCCATTACTCTGACCAAGCTTGAGCAACTAACAGGTCATCAGAATATGATTGAAATTGGGAGTAGGGGAAGAGAGGTCTGAAAGCTGCCTGTTTATTTCAAGAAGAATACCATCCCTCATCTCTTAGGCCATGTGCCAAAGTGATCAGCTTTGTAGTTAAACATGTGAGGAGCTTTGCATCTAGGAATATGTGTGAGGAGTAAAGCAGGTGCCTTATCTGTGTCTGGGCTAATGAATAGCCAGTGTTCTTGAATTATGGGTCTTGTGTATGAGGACCATATTTGAAATTATTTTGTGCTGCATTTATGACTATTTTAGCTATTATTGGTATAAGTGTTGCAGTTTCTTTCACCACTTAGGGGACTCCTGAGCTTGTTCCTCATTGGGTTATCTGAATTATAATTGTCCTGCTGTGAAAACAGAAAAAGAATATCGAGGCTGAGTACCCCAAAAGGAAATACACCGAACACGGGTTACAAAGGAACATACAAAGTACTTTTATTCTATACTGAATCAAATTACAAAAACAGAGCAAAATCAGATAGCTATCGGCCCTCATTACAACACAACGAACTCCAGCGTGGTTCAGTGTGCTCAGTGAGAGACGCTGTACATTAGTATGCATTCGCTTTTTATACATTTTGTAGGCGCGATGCCCAGCCCCACTTCGGGTTAATATTCCTTTTAATATATCACCGATCTAGGGTTCGTGCCAAGTCTCAAATAACCGCATATAACTGGTTTGTCTTTAATACATGTATCAACAAGCGTATGCAATAGCTGTGTATTCTAAAGTTTTCCATGCAGGCCTTCTTAAACATTAATACAATGTAGTTAAACAGATGTTCTTTGTTCAGTATTTGAATACATTGTCTCAACATATGCTCGTGGATTAGTTTTCATTGCACAAGTAATCCTCCTACACATAGCTCAGAGAAGGACAAGGTCTCAGTTCATGACCTCAACAAGTGCTGCAGGCAAATTACACATTAGCTATGTACAGAGGTCAAGACGGCCATGTTGTATTCTGCAATGACATTGTCCACCATTTTAGCTCACAAGGTGACTTTTACACAACAAATCCTAAAATGGCGGTTTGACCTAAAATGGCGGCCTACATGGATTTAAGGTCAGGACCTTGCAACACAGATTTCTTTCGCAAGCGACTTTCGAGCAGCTTGGCATAGGCCAATATTAAATGTATTTATTACAATAGGAGGCACAATACACTTTCTATTCCGACAAACCCTCCTTTTGGCCTATGCCAAGTGCTAAAAAATAACTTTGGATCTCCTTGCAAATAACTCCATGCATCATTGTCCATGCACCCTGAATCACTATCAGAAATATCTATTGCCATTAGGTCTTTTGCTAAAATATCCTTCAATACGTATTCTTTGGAAGTCTTATCTGGGGCATATACTTTATGTCCTATCGAACCTATCGCTTGTGCGTTATCCCCATAGTATCGAACACATACCAGGCAGACACTGAATACAACAACAAAGAAACAACAGTATTCCCAAAATAATCAATAAGACCGAAAGCACCTTCCAACCCCAAGACCGCAAGAAGTCCCAGAACCAAGCGCTTAGATCCCAGTTTTCCTCAGGAACATGCACTTCGGAACTAAGGACGTGCAGATTTTGTATTGCCTTGAAGATAGTTGGGGAGGAATCTGGTACGAAAACACAGCAAGCGGACCCCACTAATTTGCATACTCCACCACGCTCAGTTAGAATGACATCTAATGCCATTCGATTTTGAAGTGCTACTTATCTTATCGCCTTTTGTTCTAACGTCATATTACAGAGTATATCTGTGGTCCGGTTGATGGTTCTCTCTAGTCCTCTCTCTAGTTTTCTGATATCTACTGAATTCGCTATCTGCCCCAAAAATGGCACAACTGATTTTGCTATATCTCCCAAGACTTGTGCCGGGGTGTCACCATTCTCATCCCGCCGTGGACAAGCCTTCAAAACTTATTTTGTACTCACTATAAACACCCCAGGTAACAGGATCCCTAAATAACAGGTTCCCTGCCAATCCCTGGGAAACCATGGGAATGCTACATTACCACAGACAAAATAGATAGGTTCGCCTACATACAAAGGTCTGTTCTCTCCAGTCAAATTTGCAACATTGGCACAACCTAAAAATGCCCCCATTGACTGAGTCCATTCCTCTGTATGCAAAAAGAAACTGAATCGGGGCTATGGTTAACAGAGTAAGAAGGAGGCATGGCATCCTTATTGCCTATCGGAGCCATTTAATAGGAAATCAAAGATTGGAAAGGACGAGACAGTTTGTCAGAAGGCATAATAGAAGCAACATTCGGTTTACTCCTATTTGCAAAAAGCGAGCATCCCAGGGGAGTCAAAACACGTTTCTCAAAACTATTCAAATTGGTGCCATCAAAGTTCCCTGAGATGCTATCATTCCATCGGCCAAAGAACAGTGCTCTAAGAGAAGCATAGCAGGCAGTTGTCAACGGTAAGGGATGAATATACCAACCTAGCCCCTTATCCCCGTGTTTTGGTAAATTTGAGCAGACCCAGCAGTTGGATTTAATAAAAATGGCATGTGTAGCATTCATGATAAGTAGTAGAGTGTTATTATGGTACCTTTGTCTGTGCTGGGAATCCCGAGGGGATAAAGTGTGCAAATGTACAAAGGGAGTAGGAACAATGGGTGCACTTTCAGTAGGCAACAAAAGTTCTAAAGAGTGAGTTTCCTCAAGGTACCATAATCCTAAGGCAGCGACTATTACAAAACCAAATATCATTACAAGAATACAGCAATACATTTTCGGGGCCCAGGCATTTTGTCCATTGTCCCAGTTGGTCACCCCCTTATTTACAAGTCCCATACGAGCGACGGCGGTAGCAGGCATTGTAGTCTTCGGATGGAAACCCCAATGTTCGTTGCTGGCGACCTCCGCTCGCGCGGCTTCTTAGCCCTTCCACAACCCTTAGCCAACAGAATCCCCTTTCTCAAATTTGGGCAAAAGCAAGCCCTCAATGACTTTTTTCCTTCTCCGAATGCACAGCCGAACCATGCCGTAAGTCTGTCTTCGTGATCGCAAGTTGTATCATACTTTTCCTGGTACTTATTGATCCGGAAACAATATGTCGTCCCTTCCTGCTGGAAGCAAGGTGTCGGAGGCAAGTGAAGAAGCTGAATTTGAAAGAGCCATTTCCGGGTGGAAAATTTGCGGAGAGTGTGGAGACAAAATGGCAGCTTCCCCAAGCCTCCCAGGCTCAGAGATATTCTCCGACACACTCTCCGTGCTGCTTACTGCTTTGGAATAATTGGTTGCAGTATCAGTGAGGGGTTCTGTTTCTTCTGTAGCATGTGGCACAGGGTGAGGAAGTTTCTTGATGTGTGACGCATGGATCCAGTTCTTTCGTCCAGCTACCCGCACCGCTGTCTGGGTGACCAACAGGACCTGGAATGGCCCACGCCAGCCAGGCGCGTGGCAGGAAGTGCGCTCACATAATTTGACGAGCACCCAGCTCCCAGGTCGTATGCCGTGGCCCGGGCCCTCATATCGTATAGGTAAAGCTTCTTGTACCTGGTGGTAATTCAAATACAGGTTTTTAGTCAATTGGCTACAATAATCTGAAAGTAGTACATTTTCAACATTCTTTAAAGTTCGGCATTTTGGAAGATTCCAGATATTGGTAGGTCTCCCCATTACCGCCTCAAATGGAGAGAGCACAGTCTTAGTTTGAGGGGTTGTACGCATGGCTAGTAACACGATCGGTAAGGCGTCCGGCCATTTTAGTTTGGTGCCAGCACACGTCTTAGCGAGCTTGTTCTTGATGATACCGTTGTGTCTTTTACATAGGCATCTACAGTCTCCCTTGAAACATACATCTCCGAGAAGAGATCTGTGACAGTTTGCCTAGCTATCTGATCAGCGAAAGCATACCCCTTTCCAATATCATCTACAATCTTTCGATGTGCTGCACATTTCATAACTGCTAACTGAATAGGGAGCGCAAGCGCTGAGAGTAGTTGCACTATTAGGGAGCCATGTTGAATCTTGGTGCCATGCGAAGTTAGGAACCCTCTTTTTGACCAAAGTCTCCCAAAGTTGTGAACCACCCCAAAGGCATACTGACTATCAGTATATATATTTACTGCAAGCCCTTTGGAAAGTTCACAAGCTCGGGTCAATGCTATAATCTCTGCGGCCTGCGCAGAATTATGCGTTATTCTCTTAGTTTCCACAAATGTGCTCAATGTAGTGATTGCATAAGCGGCTGTGGATGTACCATCCGGAAGTTTAAAGCAGGAGCAGTCACAAAACAGCTCTCCTTGCGGATTATCCAAAGGAGTATCTTTCAAATCAATTCTGCACTTTGTTTCTTGTTCGGTCGTATACAATCATGTGACTCTTCATCGCCGCAAGTAGTATCTTGCGGAAAAGGTTGGAGTTCAGCCGGATTAAGGACACAACACCTCTTAATTTGAATGTGAGGAGCAAACAAGATCAATTCATATCTTGTCAACCGTGCAGAAGTGAGGTGTTGCGTTTGAGTTCGGTTCAATAGAACATCTACAGAGTGAGGCACCATCAGGGTTAGATCATGGCCTAGGACCATTCCCTCACTCTGTTTTACAGACGCGGCAGCAGCAGCGACAGCGTGCAAACATCTTGGCAAAGCGCATGCTACAGGATCAAGGGCGGAAGAATAGTAACCGCACGGCCTATTCTTCCCTCCATGTTCCTGCTTTAATACAGCCAAAGCACATCCATCACATTCATGCACAAACAATACAAAGGCCTTTTCATAGTTTGGTGTTATGTTATTTTGTTATGTTATTTTGCATTTGTATAGCGCCTTATATACCATTGGTATGGTCTGAAGGTGCTGGTAGGTTGAACGCCCTCGGGAACCGTTCGGGTCAGTAGAGAGAGAAGAGAGAGTCAAAAGTGCGTGTGTGCACCAGGTATGTGTGCAGCTGGTGCCGAATTCAGGTGGTAGCTGCTTCTTAGCGGTAGGTGTGGTGGTTGAGAGATCAGGAGTATGTGTTCGCTCTGGCTGGCTTTATCCAGGACGAGTGTGGCTGCGTTAGGCCTGAGGAGAACGCCTGGCTGGGGGGTGTGAAACCAGCAGTGTTTACTTAGAGTGTTGTGGAGTGAGCAGGAGATGTAGATATGAGAACAGTTATACCGAATGGTGTCATAGTATCTCTGTGTTCTAGTTGAGTGGTGATGTAAGGGAGAGCGTAGGCGTGAGGTGTGTTATGATAAGTACTCTTTCAAATGTTCACTGCATTCCAAACCATATTATGTATGTCACGCAGTTCCAAGCGGGCAGGTCCGTTCTATTCATTTTGTTCATTTCAGGCGTTCGGGATTGTACTACACATTCATGCTTGCTTGACCTATTCTTCTCCAGTGTGCCTCACACATGCTCTCATGTGTTCCATAAGTGTGCACTCCTGTCTTTCTTGTGCATGCATTCCAGTCTACCCAGCGCATGAACTCCTGACTGCCTACGCACTCATCCGCTTTGTATACTCAAACGCTTTCTATGCACTCATCCGCCCTCCACATTCATCCGCACTCCACACTCATCCGCTCCCCGCACTCATCGGTCCTCCAATTTCTCCGCTCCCACACTCATCCGCTCCCCACACTCATCCGCTCCCCAACACTCATCCGCTCTCCACACTCATCCGCTCTCCACACTTGCTCTGTGCTTTCCACATTCAGTCGCTCTCCACGCTCCTCCGTTCTCCATCCTCCTCCGCTCTCCACACTCATCCGCTCTCCACCCTCATCCGCTCTCCACCCTCATCCGCTCTCCACCCTCATCCGCTCTCCACACTCATCCGCTCTCCACGCTTATCTGCTTTCCACGCTTCCCACCCATCCGTTCTCCATACTCATCCGATTTCCACGCTCATCCGCTCTCCATGCTCATCCGTTCTCGGCGTTCATCCGCCCTCCTTGCTCGTCTTTTCAACATGCTCGTTCACTCTTACACTTTCGTCTGGTTAAACGTCGTCCGCTCCGCACATTCGTCCGCTCCGCACATTCGTCCCGTCTACACACTCGTCCCGTCTATACATTCCTCCCGTTTACACAGTCATCCCGTGTACACACTCGTCCCGTCTAGACACTCGTACAGTCTTGATACTCGATCACCCGGACCACCCACACATCGGCAAAACATACTACTCGTTGGCCTGATAATATTACTTGTCTGTTCTGCGTGACTATCCGTTCCAGACACTCATCCGCACTGTGTATTTGTTCGCTCTACAAATTCATCTGTTTCACAACTTTCATTCGCGCCACACATTCATCCACTTCACATACTCGTCCGCTCCACACACTCGTCCGCTCCACACATTCGTCCGTTCTGCACACTCGTCCGCTCCACACTATTCGTCCGCACCACAACGCTCATCCATTCCACACACAACATCCGTTCCACACACTCACCCGACACCACACATTCATCTTTTCGCACAGTCGTCCGCTCTATCAGCTCATCTGCGCCGCTCCTACGTCCGCTCCACGTATTCGTTTGTTTTGGAACACTCATCCGCTTTCCACACTCATCCGCTCTCCACACTCATCCGCTCTCCACACTCATCCGCTCTTCACACTCATCCGCTCTCCACACTCATCCGCTCTCCACACTCATCCGCTCTCTACATTCATCCGCTCTCCACCGTCATCCGCTCTCCAGGCTCAACTGCATCCCACGCCTCCCCGCTCTTCACTCAGTCGCTCTCCACACTCGCTCCGTGCCCTCTACACTCAGTCGTTCTCCACGCCACTGCGCCCCCCACACTCATCCGCTCTCCACACCCATCCGCTCTCCCCACCCATCCGCTCTCCACACTCATCCGCTCCCACACTCATCCGCTCCCACACTCATCCGCTCTCGCGGCTCAACTGCATCCCACGCTTCCGCGCTCTCCACTCAGTCGTCCTCCACACTCGCTCTGCGCTTCTCCACATCCAGTCGCTCTCCACGCTCCTCCACTCCCCATGCTCCTCCGCTCTCCACATTCATCCGCTCTCCACACTCATCCGCTATCCACACCCATCCGCTCTCCACACTCATCCGCCCTCCACACCCATCCGCTCTCCACACTCATCCGCTCTCCACACTCATCCGCTCTCCACACTCATCCGCTCTCCACGCTCATCCGCTCTCCACGCCCATCCGCTCTCCACGCTCATCCGCTCTCCACACTCATTCGCTCTCCATACTCATCCGACCTCCACGCTCGTCAGCTCTCCATGTTCGTCCGCTCTCGACGCCCATCCGCCCTCCTCGCCCGTCCCCTCTAGATCCCCATTCACTCCAACACTCTTGTCTGGTCAAGCGTCCATCAAGATCTCCCAGTTTCTCCCAGTGCCCAAAACTGGTGCAGAGCATAATGCAGTCTTAAGCCAGTCAAACGACTGCTGGTGTACCGCGTTCCATGGAAATGGCGAAGAACTGCCCTTCTTTGTCAAAGCCACCATCGGTTTGATCACTAGTGAGAAATTCGGGATCCACAACCTACAGTAAGAAGCCATACCTATCAAGGCCCTAACTTCCTTCTGTGTATTTGGGACAGACATGCCAGAAATGAGTTTTATTCTTTCAGGTGTCAATCTTCTTCCCTCCTTTGACAGGAGATAGCCTAAATAGGCGACCTCCTGACAACAATATTGAAATGTTTTAAGCGAAGCTTTGTGACCATGCTTAGCTAGATGAATAAGTAATAACACACGGCCCTCCTTAGAGGCACTCTCAGAGTCAGCAGCTAGAAGCAAATCGTCAACGTACTGAAGCAAAGTACAGGTAGAGGGCAATTCAAGGGTATCAAGTTGTTCTTTCAAAGCCCTACTATAAATACTAGGACTCTCTGTGTACCCTTGAGGTGCACAAGTAAATGTAAATGAGCGTCCCCCTAAGGTGAACGCAAACAAATATCTACTATCCTTGTGTATAGGTGTGATGCTGGAAATGCATCGGAGGGACAGGGCCTCCGTATCCTTGTCCTTTACTGCTTTTTATCGTGTGTTCTGTCGTGTTTTCTGCGCAGGAGTTCATGTGAGACTCCTGGCGGTGCAGCTCTCTCTCTTTTGGTTTGGTGAACGGACCCGTGGGATACCCTTATGGCACCCATGGGTGGGGGTACAACCTTGTGCCCCTAGTGTATGTTTTTGGGCACCTGTGGGTGGCCCACAGAGCAGGGTATCGGCTGGTGGCAGCTCCATGCTGAATTTGACAGGTGCGCGGAGTAGCCTCCATTTTGGGATACCCCGGCCCTGCCATTGGAATCAGTTGATTCCTGATGGAAAACAAAATGGCCCCTGCGGCCTCTTGCTTTCTATTACCTATTACCTTGTTTTCCCAAAGTCCTGGGAAGCCCTGACTCTGTCCCTTAACCCTGACTGGCTGTTGGGTGGAAGTGCCATATATGGTGTTGTTGTGAAGGCCCGGCCAGAATAGCTGGAGCCTTCCCGGTGATGTATGTTGTGGGTACCTCCTGTGGGTGGGACCTGGGTGAATGGAGTGTGTGACCAATATGCACTTCTTGTTGTCTGGTTTCTGGCATGAGAGACAAAGACTGAGAAAAGCCCTGCCCGAAACTGGCCTGAATGCAGTGTGTAGTGTTGAATGGCTGGGTACTTGTCCCAATCCACATTCCTTGTTGTGAGTGTCTGAGCGGGAGAAAGATGGCCTGAATGCACTGCGTGCCTGATTGGCTGACTGACTGCATGAATGCCCTTCTGGATGATTGGCTGCTGAGTGTGACCTAGCAGTGTGGATGAGAGACCGAATAGTATAACTGGGGACCTCTCACCACTGGAAAATGTTCAGAAGCTGAAGTCCACTATGACGAGTGACTGGATTAACTGAAGCTTGACCTTGAAGCCCTGCTGGACGAGAAGAATTGCTGTTGCTCTCCTTCACAATCTGAAAGCTGCGGTGTCTCCAAGGACTGACCCAGAGAGAACCTGGTAAGGCGCCCTCTTGCCGAGATACGAGGGACCATCGTGCACCAGCTGATCTTTGGCAAAGCTCCCTGGTAGACAGTCCTTCGACAGGCTGCTGACCCGAGACGGGGACTGCTGCGGAATCTCAAAGAGAAGCACCCGGACCGTTGTCTGCCACTGTCGACGACCGCCGTCGCCGACCAGAGCCGTCATGCTCCCATTTGCCTAAGAACTTCAATTGATCATCGGGCGCTCTCGGCTGCATCGTCGCCCGCTTTATCCCGCTGGAGAAGGCCCGACCGTCGACGTACCGAGGAGCATCCACCGGTGAGTTTCCTGCCACCTAAAGACCACAGAGATGCCGACGACTCGACGCCCTTGCTGGGCCACAGTTCTTCATCCTCTCTTTGCGGTCCAGAACTATCATCACCGAGGTGCCCCGCACGCCTCTTCCTTGCAGGACGCCAACGCTCTGTCGTCGACGAGCACCGCTAGGAATGAAGCTGCCACTTCACCGCCATAGTGCCACCTGTTCTCCATCGGACGTTCGACGACCCGTGACTTCTGCCTTAAAGGGAGGGCACTCAAGAGGGGCCGTCGATTCCTCGCCACCGAACGCCGAGTTCCTCGACGCCTCTCGACGATCTGTGGCTCCTGCTTTTTTAAAGGGAGTCACTCAAGAAGGATCGGTCGACGCATCTTCGGAGAACTCTACTCCACCAGGTACATTGGGGGGGTAAAACCTTAATAGGAGGAAATAAGTCTATTGAACCATATATGGACTGGGCTTGTGCTACATATATTTATTTACAGGTTGCCCAGTTGGGGGGATCTCCACACAGAACTGTGCCTAAGGGTAGGGGTCAGAAATCTGCCTATTGTTTCAACCATCTTGCGTTCCTTCCTATCTCTATTGCTGGTTTCCTCGTTATTGATCTGTGTGACATTTTAACCATATAGTTGCTGCACTTTAATGAGATTTGATAACATTGGTGGTACCACTTTAGAATTGTGTATATTTATCATTGTTGATTTCCGAGTACAAAGAGCGTTATTGTGATCGTGTACATACCTTTGAATATTAATTATATAAAGACTGTGTTTTCAGTAATACAGTGTGTGGACATTCCTTTGTGGGGGTTCGGGGACTACACTGTACTTAAGAACCAGCCTGCATCACCTCCTGAGAAGCTAGGCCTTAATTGCTCGACTACGTTACCAATAATAGAGAATCTTGGCTGGGGTACAGACACCCCCTACCAGTCTTTACAATAGGAATACTACAGAATGCATTCTTTAAGTCCACAACACTAAAGTAAGTAGCTGTAGCTGGAATCATGGTTAGGATCGTCGTTACATCAGGCACAATTGGAAATTGTGGTGCCACAACTTTATTACTGACACGTAAATCAATTATGAAACGGAATGGAATTACATTATCGCCTTTCTTGTACACGGGTAAAATCGGACTATTACACAAACTGCCTGAAATTTCTTCAATCACACCGCAGTGCACAAAATCGGAAACAATACATTTCAAAGCTTGCTTGCCCTCAACCGAAATCTTATACTGGGGAATACGTGGCAGCTCAATTCCATGTTTCAAAACTATCTTAACAGGCTCGATCTGTAAAACACCGACAACATTGTCGTCGACAGCCCACAAGCTCTCTGGTACATCAATGAAATCTGGAGGCAAAGGTCTAGTCAAAAATTGCGAAGCAGAAAATTGCTGTGGTGAAATCGTCAAACGCACTCCATCAGAAGAACAATAAATCACTGCATTTAATTATTTTAACAAATTCAACCCCAGCAAGTTCTCTCCGCAATCCGAAGTCAACAGAAAAGGACACTGGTTCATAAAGGGACCCAAAGAAATAGGTACCGGCATAGAAACCGGACAAACAACTGGTGTACCCGAAAACCCTACAGAAAAATTAGTTTGCCCTGACAGTGGAATGTTTGGAACCCGCGAATGATCAATCGAACACTTTTGTGCTCCAGTGTCTATCAAAAACTGATGTTCCCTATTTCCCACCACCATTTCAACGTAGGGACCTTTCTGATTGACGGGAATAGGTGTAGGTTCCAAACCCTGCTCCGGGCAATCCTAACGAAACAGAATATCATCAAAAGGAAGCTCTTCAGATAAATATGCAGCGGAAGGATGATCAAATATGTTCCTAGTGTCCGCACTCGGAGTCTGATTGTCCTGCAAAAAAGGTTGTTGAGGGTCCTGTGTAAACTGATCTCTACACCTCTACCAGGGCCCCCAACGCCCGGGCGACCTCTGGGTCGCCTACCCATATTACCAAATGTATTATTCGACCTTTGTTGAAGGACGGGGCATTGTGCTCACCAATGACCCTCTCGACGACAATAAGCCCACTGGTTAATATTCACAGGACCCAAGGGCACATTCCCCTGCGGGACATACTGACCTCTAACCTGAGAATTACCCCCTCTGGGGCCCCTAACAATTTGCTGCAATAGCACTTTAGTTTTTAAATCGCCTTTCCGTTTTTCAATCCTATCTTTTTCATTATTGACACGGTTCTCATAGTAATGAGCCATGTGCAGTACTTCTGATTGTGATTTCGCCTGCCAAGCGCTCTCAGAAGACATAATCTGTGACTGGATGTCAGGCAGTAATCCACGTACAAATTTGTCCACAAATAATCTTTTCCCAGACTCTGTGCCTAAGTGTCCACTGAAATCCGAGAATACCTGTTCGAACCGATTAAAGAACTCGGGTAGCACCTTCAGACTTTCCTTGGACACAGGCCGTAAGCTTGTCCCAAATAATTCTCTTTTCGGGAATTATGGTTTTCAATTTAGCAATGATTCTATCAGGCAGAGTTAATATCACCTGTTGCGGTCTTTCGCCAGCTGGCCTTTCCCCATCGAGTCTAGTTATATTCGTCCATGTATCTCCCAACCCGGGTACATCGTCAATAGTTCTAACTTGTTTCCATAAATCTACGGGCAGGAGTACAGGAAACAACAAATCAATGTCACCTAAGGTGAACACTGAGGATTGCAAAACAGATTCCATCTCTTTATAGAACCCTGTCGGATTTTTCCTAATGTCAGGAATAGACTGTCTAATGGTGTTCACTTCCTGCCGTGAAAACGGGACGTGAACAAAATGTGATACATAATGTGCGGGAATGTTCACAGCGACTATACCCTGTGCAGCATCACCGCAACCTCAACCTTCAGGACAAATGTCGGAGGAACCTCTCACATATGCAACTGAGAAATAGGTGGCTCTGAACGCTTACTAAGCAACAGAGCCTAGTCGAGCGCTAAAGCAGTCGAAGAAGTGTCAAGCAAAAAAGCTCTCTTATAAATGCTCAATAACTCTGTGGGACAACTAATCTTCCTTTTTACACACTCATCCTGCAGGTACTCTACCATCACCTGTATCACTTTCCTCTGCATTTCCAATGTATATTGACTATATGTGTCATAAACCTCAACTGGAGTTATCGATATGTCTAAAATCCATCTAATCGTGTCTTCCTTACAAATTCGCATTTCCTCCGATATCGGTTTACAACACGGAAGGAACCATTTCTGTACATACATATTCTCCTCTTCATCATCCTCATTCTGTATCTTTTCTAACTCCTTTCTATACCCAAATAACCTCTCGACATGCTCCTTTACCTTCTCCACAGTGTCTCTGGAAAGTGCTAGAGTATTTAGATCCCTTAACCCTTGCAGAACATCCGCATTATTTAATCTTCCCCACATTATATATAACTGAATCCCTAAACCTTCAATAAAAACATTTTCGAGGGCAAATTATCCGTATTACAAAGTGTGGCAAAAACACTAGCTTGATCATCCTTCTCCATACAATGCTTAGCCATGCAATGAACTCACGTTTCTTCTCCGGCGGTACAGTATTGCGAGTGACAACTTTTGTTCCTGTACCTCGATCGATTACAAGCGGCTCAGGACCACTTGGAAGAAAGGGAGCAGGCAAATTCGATGGAGGTACTATAACTGGTGCGATAAAAAGAGGCAGAGGAGCAGGTGGAGGGGCAGAAACCGGAGGAGTAGGAACAAGAGGTTTAGCAGGAAGATCAGGAAAAACAGCAGGAAGAGGTACAGCAGTGGGAAGAGGAACATACGGAGGTGGCGCAGAGGCACCAGGCCTTCGTTCATTTCATATTTTGTCAATAAACTCATCAGAAATATGAAGATCTTTAGAAGGATAGATTTTCTGATTTCTAAGTGAGAAAGCCCTATCCATATTTTTAGTCGCCTCAGCCTGTTTGTTTTGGTCATATAACAATGCTTTTTCAGCGTTCGTTTTATGATGACGTGCATGTTTCTCTCTACCTTTAAGTTGTTGCAACGCTTCTTTTTTCCAATTCTGCAAAACATCAAATGCTGCAGGTCTAGCCTTTTTTTTTAACAAGACTGACTCCAAATATTCAATGCGAGAGATCTCAAAACTACCATTGATTGGCCACTGAAGTTCAGAGGCATGTCTGGTTTGTCTGTGCCAAATATCATTAAATACTATACTTCCAATGCCGTACTTACAGAACATAGTAAATGCCGGTGACCCCTCCTGTGGTGCAGGATGGCTAAATTCCAACGATTGTCTACACTGCGGAATAATGCCCTAAAGCAGGTAGACAATTTCCCAGGCATATCTCAAATTCTTAGTGTTACCTGGTCAATAATTGTGTCTGCAGATACAATGCACCAAAATTCAAATTGTCAGGGTTAAATGAAGAATCGGGTCACGACTCACCTGACCAAACCTAAGGAGGACCGATCGGTACTTCTAAGAATCTTACCTAACTAATCTTACTTCGTGTATGGTGATTTCGGCAAATCTGCCCGCCTCGATAAGTGGACCCTTGTCAAGATGCCGTCTCAGACCACAAGCTAATCGTCCAGGGATCAGGTCGTACAGCGCTGCTGAGGTGTCACGTCTCATCCAGGGGCCCCTTTATGTCACACCGTCCGATCCCGGTCCGATAGCGTGTGTCAACCTTCAACAATCCGGCATCAATCTTGAGGGTCCCTATTCGGGTGCCAACTGTGAAAACAGAAAAAAGAATATCGAGGCTGAGTACCCCAAAAGGAAATACACTGAACACGGGTTACAAAGGAACATACAAAGTACTTTTATTCTATACTGAATCAAATTACAAAAACAGAGCAAAATCAGATAGCTATCGGCCCTCAGTACAACACAACAAACTCCAGCGTGGTTCAGTGTGTTCAGTGAGAGACGTTGTACATTAGAATGCGTTTGCTTTTCATACATTTTGTGGGCGCGATGCCCAGCCCCACTTCGGATTAATATTCCTTTTAATATATCACCGATCTAGGGTTCGTGCCACGTCTCAAATAACCGCATATAATTGGTTTGCCTTTAATACATGTATCAACAAGTGTATGCAATAGCTGTGTATTCTAAAGTTTTCCATGCGGGCCTTCTTAAACATTAATACAATGTAGTTAAACAGATGTTCTTTGTTCAGTGTTTGAATACATTGTCTCAACATATGCTCAGTGTTAGAAAAGATTTCTTAATTGTGGGTAATTTTCCTTCCATGTGGCAA